>NC_049226.1:37691414-38941414 GCF_011100685.1 Canis lupus familiaris
AGAGGGACTCCTGGGTGGCTCAGGGGTTGAGCGTCTGTCTTCGGCTCAGAGAGTGATCCCGGATCCCAGGATCGAGTCCCGCATCAGGCTCTCCCTCTCCCTATGTCTCTGCCTCTCTCTGTGTGTCTCTAATGAATAAATAAACAAAATCTTTAAAAAAAAAAGAACCATGATCCCAAGAAATACTAATAATAGCTTTTGTATGTATCTTTTTTGTATACACATCCACACACATGCACACACACACATATATTTCTCAGAATGGTTATTTATCTAGAACCCAATCAAAGTACTCTCTCACACCACCAGTAGGAGCATTTGGTATAATATTTCCCAAAGGTAATTTTCCAATTATCTCTCAAAACCTTAAAAAATGGGTAAGTCAGTTTATTACCCAACATTCTTCTTCTGAGAAATTATGTTAAGGAAATAACCATGGGTAAGCACTCAAGATTTAGTTATGTGGAATCCACCGTAGGTTTGTTATAGTAAAATACCAGAGTCAAATTAGACATTGAACAGTGGGGAGTGCTTATGTGACTTATGGCACATCAGACAACAGAATCCATGCAATATTAACCAAAAAAATCTTTAAACTCTTTTTTAAAAAAAACAGGGGCTTCTACAGTGGTATTTAGAGAGTTATGCCTTCCTCACTCAATGCCTTAATTCAATCCAGTCTAGAGTCAGGGCCCCATGGTCACTCCTCATACTTGGATCTAGTACCAATACGGTGCCTAAGATACCATCTCATGAATGAGCATACGAGTGAATGGCAATTAGACTCACAGTGTGACACCAAAAATCCCCTAATAACAAAGTCTCACTTGAGTGAGAGGAATTACAAACACCCTTTCAACATGAATAATTATTTGCAGTATGGTAATCATTTGAATGTGAATGACTTCATGTATTAAAAACAGAATTTGATTTTCCGTTGTTATGGTAGTGAAATCTGCCGTTTACATTAAGTATACAAAACGTACGAGCTGTCTGATGTCTAAATACCCAGAAAAAATATTTTAATGTTAGAGATGCTGGAGACTCCTTACCCATACCACACATAACTATACACTTTAAAATATCCCAACGCCTAGCATTGTGTATCTTTTTATAAAAATAAATGAAGACATTTGTATAACTGCACACCTTTTCCCATTTGAATGAAATGCTTCTCTCTGTTGTTTGAGAATCATGTGCACACAGGACTTTGCCACACTTCTCTACCTGTTCAATACTGGTGGGAATATAAACTCATACAATCACTTTGAGAGTTAATTTAGCAAAATGTATCAAACATTCCAGCCTTTGACCTTTCCATTCTATTTCTGGGAGTAGGTTCTAAACAATTTGTACTCAGTATAACAAATAGCATTATAAACAAAGATAATTATCAGAGGGCTATTTATAGTAGCCCCAAATTAAAAAGTACCCAAAGACTAAATGATAAATTATGATATGTTTTTATTCTATTTATTTATTTATTTGAGAGAGAGAGCAAGTGCAGATAGGGGCAGAGGGAGAGGGAGAGAAAGAATCCAAGCAAACTCTAAACTGAGCATGGAGCCCGAGATACGGTCAATCCCAGGACCCTGAGATCATGACCTGAGCCAAAATCAAGAGTTCAACACCCAGGTGCCCCTATGATATATTCTCAAAGGGGAATTTAGAAGTCATTACAATATTTATAAAAGGACCACCAACATAGTTAGAAAACGTTTACGGGCACCTTGGTACCTCACTGGTTAAGCATCTGCCCTCAACTCAGGTCATATGCCAGGGTCCTAGGATCAAGCCCCACATCGGGCTCCCTGCTCAGTGCAGAGTCTGCTTCTCCCTCTGCCCCTCACCCTGCTCGTGTGCTCTCGCTCTAGCTCTCTCTCAAATAAAATCTTTTAAAAAAACAAAATGTCTATACTGTACTCCTAAATGATAAAATCATTAAAAATTATACATACACCTTGAACCTAATTAGGTAGACATTTTTTTAATAGCTGATGAAGAGTAAAATGTCTGGGAGTAAATGCCTCAGATTGGTTACAAGGATAGCCTTTAGTGAGTTTGCTACATCGTCTGCAATGGGTGAGCACAGAGTCAGTGGTGCTGTTAACTCCAACAGATGTATTCCTAAAATCACCACACCGTATAAAATCACACAGTAAAAAACCACAGGGCTTATGGGGATAATGGAGTTAGGGTATTAGACTCCCAACTTTATCAGTGCAATATTTTTAAAAAGATACGAACCTAATAACAGCAGCAGAACAGTTTTACACACCTGAATGGTTAAGAAATTCATACATACTACAATAAATATGGCACCTGACCTTGAAGAAGCCTTAAAGTTTGCTGGTGAAAGTGGGCACTGGAGGGTTGCAGCTAGCCAGTTACTGTGAAGTGGTAGCAGGAAGGTGTTTTAAAATGGGACCTGGAGCTGCACACCAGCCAGGGTGGGTGGGCCTCACAGCTTGCAGTGAGGTAGCTGGTGGATATCTGAGATCTGTGTGTGTGCATGCGGGCCTGCCCCTTCTTGCATGGCTGGGTTCAGCTGAGAGCCCTTTTTTCTACATTCACCTAGTGGTTCTCGAGCACAAATATGTGCATAAGCAAATGTGATTGGCATTAGACAACAACAGGCTCCTAAAATATGAATTCCGTTGCAACACATTCCTGTTTGCAAAACACACATTACAGCAGAGCTGACTGTATTCTCTTTCCAATAAGCAAATAAAATTTAATATGAGCTAGTAAAATCCTATTTGTAAAAGCTGTCTACACACTCTACACTGTCTCAAAACACCTAGTCACAAGAACAAAGGATAAACAGATGTGAATCTGCTTGGCAGCCAGTATGCAGAAAAGCAGCAATAGATGGACTAAATATTTTGCTCTTCAAATAAGCTGTGTTACATCAATGTTTTGAAGACGTATCTCCAAAGCACTACTTGATGATGAGAAAAGCTATGAAGCGGTTTTAATAAACTTTGGTCTATCAGATAAGTATTGCACTAGATGACCTTGGGGTCATTTCCAATGCTAATGATGAGATTTTATGACAGGATGTTTTTTCCTTAATAACGAGGTATTTATTTGGGGATAAGAATAAACAAGCTCACATCCCAGAGGGCTGAGATTTAGCACAAGCTCTATGAATTCCAAACAGGAATTGAATATAATAACGATAAATCCAGTCACGCCATTCTGAGCCTAAATATTTCAGATTTTTTTCCAAAAAAAAGTTTAAAGTACATTTTATGTTTTGTTGGAGTAGCATTTTAAACTGCAAATGTGTGAAGCATCTCTTATCTCTTGTCATTTTTATATGAACATATGCTGTGAAATAGTCCAAATTACTTTCTTTTGATTTTAGAAGACACTAATTTCCTTTAACTACTGTCTTATTATCTCTGTGCCTATAGAATAGAACCCAGAGACTCAAAATCTTTTCACTTCCTAAATGTCACCTGAGAACAATATCGAGTTTTCCTCTGATTTTAAAATTACCTTGACTTAAGCAAACACATAAAAAAGGCCTTTCCTGGGAAACAGTTTGTCCAACTAGACACTTCCTTTTTTTCTGATGGATGTTATAAAAGGGGAAGCGACTCATTTGGCAAAGTATAGTACATCATTACTCAAATCTGAGTTCAATAGTTCAGATTTTTAGAGGCCTTGGGGAGGAAGAAAAAGAACTTTCTGTTTTCAAAGAAAATGAACACTGAGCTAGCATATTCTACAAAAATCTGATAACAGGCATATGTAAGTCAGATGTCCAAATCAATATGCTGGAATTGCTTACACAGCTAATTACTTTTCAATTTTTAAGAACTTCCTGTTTGGAAGGGCAATGGTTTCACCTAACCTCTCAAACGGTGCTGACACGTTATGGTTAACGGGTATACATAATTCACATGTTCAAGCCAATACACTAGGAGTCATTTAAATGACCTATCATTTATTTGAATTTTGTTATAAATGAAGGAGAAGCATGCTTATAAAAGTAGAGCCACACTACCACTTACTCATCTGATGCAGTTTGCTACACAATCAAGGGGCTGAAAGTGAAACGAGACATTTAATGTCCAGTGGATTTCTAAGCATTTCATAACCATCATCTTTTAAATTCGCAGAGCACTGCTCATACATTGTATCATTTGATTAATAATTCTGATGTTTCTGTCCCTGAGAAATCAATCACCTAATTTTAAGAAACCGTATCTGAAATACCGTCTATCTTTCCGAATGCCTTATTTTTAAACTAGCATCACCATCGAGAGTAGCCCTAGGCACACGCTTTGATAACGTGTACACAGACGGCACAGTTGGTGAGACTGTCATTTGTTAATTTTGTAGAGGCAGATGATTTAAATTCCTAACAAGACAGTATAGCCATTCAGTACCCAGAAACAGGGGGCAAAGTTTCCTTTCAAAAAAGATCAAGTGGACAAAGTTGTGGAAACTGAAAATACAGTACATTTAGGGTCTTGGGAAACTGACTGGAACCCCCTGGCTGTGGAGAAACAGGTGACTAGGGAGACAGTATCAGGAGCAGAACATGAAACGTCTGATACTCGGTGTGCGCAGGGAAGAAATGGGATGATGTCACTGATGGAAAGACTATCCAGTGGTTGAATCTTAAAAAAAAAAAAAAAAAAAAAAAAAAAAAAAAAAAAAAATCAGCGTTGATGAGAAAGGAAGAAAACACAAAGCAGTTAAATCTCTTCGTCCTCCCAAGGAACTTTAAAGTAAGTGTTCAGAAGATGAAGGCTCATAAAAGCAAGTTCATTTTCCTTTCCACGCTGGCAATGGAGTTTAGAATAGGCTGGTGCAGCGCTGCCTTGAAAATTTACAAATATTTTCAAGAAAACAGGCATATCAGACACTATTTGTGTTCAACAATTAATGCTGAAAGCCTTAAGCATCCATTAAAAAAAATTCAGGGTGCCTGGGTGGCTCAGCAGTTGAGCATCTGCCTTTGGCTCAGGGCGTGATCCTGGGGTCCTGGGATCGAGTTCCCCATCAGGGTCCCCGCAGGAAGCCTGCTTCTCCCTCTGCCTGTGTCTCTGCCTCTCTCTGTGTCTCTCATGAATAAATAAATAAAATCTTTTTAAAAATAAAATAAAAAATAAGAAAAAAGGTCCTAGCTAAGACTCTGATAAAGAGACTTTTGATCAGGTCACCATGTAGTTTTACTACATGAGGATTCATCATAACGGCCATAAAGTCTGTATGAAGACCCCATTGGTTGATTCCAGTCTAAGCAAGAAGAGGGAGACAGACACAGGGGCCAAGTTCATTGCGTTCCTCATGTCTTCTGACACATTTCCACGTACTCACCAACTCACTGCTGGCTGGCATGTGTCACACGACAGCCACCCAACCTGGTCTCAGGATCCCCAATAACTTCCTAACTGCTGAAACAAACACTCCTCCATCTCAAACCTCTATACCCCCTTTTAACAGCATTTGATACCAATGATCTTGAAACTCACCCCCTCTACCACCAACATTTTATTATGAAAATTTTCAACACAGCAAAATGAGAAGGAATGGTGCAAGAGACACCCTGCGCCTACCAACAAAAAATTTGTTTTAAGATTTTTAATTTATTTATTCATGAGAGACACAGGCAGAGGGAGAAGCGGTAGGACTCGATCCCAGGACTCCGGGATCATGACCTGAGCCAATGGCAGATGCTCAACCACTGAGCCACCCAGGTGCCCCCCAACTAAATTCTAAATACATATTTTCCTTAAAAATCTGTATTTGTCTTATCCCATGATCTACCCATCTTTCTATCCATGCAAATTCATCTGATCTTTTTTCAATGTGTTTCAAAGTAAACTGCGGACATCCACACCGTTTCCTTTATACACTTCCCCATGCACAGCATCAACTCTAGAAACTATATGCCCTTGGAGTGAAAATATAAACACGTTTTCCTGGTCCTGCTCTCTTTCCCCAGATCCTTGCATTCTGCTACACACTCTCACCTGTCGGGTTTGTGACAGCTGGCAAGACCTCAACAATCTCGCCCTACGCGGTTCCCGAGCCTAACCTCCCCCATGAGCTCCAGCTTACCCTGAAGCCCTTTCCACTTCACACCTCAGACAAAGTTGCTTGTTCTCATTGGCACCTGTCATTTCTTCCTGGGTTCCTGACCACAGTCACAGTTACTAATAAATATACCAGAGCTAGGAATCTTCAAATATTCTCCAATTTCTCCTCCCTCCCTCATGCCTAGCATCCCATGCAAAGTTTTATAATCCCTACTACCAAAACTTCTAGCAAATCTTTCTCCCCTTTCCCACACCAACTGCCCTGCTCTAATTTAAGCCTCCATCATCTGTCCTCTAGATTCTGATAGCTCAGGCTGCATTTTCTACCCTTCTAATGCCCCCTGGGATAAGGTGTCCACACCAGAACCAGAGGCAATCTGTGGGATCAGTCCTCCACTGAAAGCCCCCACCACCCCATCCCCATCTGTAGAGCTATACTATTCAATATGGTGGCCACTGGCCTCACCGGGCTATGGAACCCATGATATTGCCTACTCAGAATGGAGACATGCTACAAGCATCAAACACATAGATTTGGATGATTCACATGAAAAAATGTAAGATGCCTCATCCAGAATGTTTTGATTTTTGATTACTCATTGAAATTATCATATTTCGGATGTATTAACTTTCAAACAAACTATTACAGAAGTTAATTTCACCTCTTCAGTCTTACTTTGCAGATGGCTTCTAGAAAATTCAATATGGCCAATGTGATTCCATATATATATATATATTTTAAGTAAGCTCCACACCCAGAATGGAGCCCAATGAGGGGCTTGAACTCGTGACACTGAGATCAAGACCTGAGCTGAGGTCAAGAGTCAGCCGCTTAACCGGCTGAACCACCCAGGCACTCCTCCCACTAGATTTCTATTAGACAGTGATGATCTAGAAGAAAGTCCAGGCTCCTCAAACACGCCATGTACTAATCCTCAGAACTCTTTCCTCATGTTTGGCTCCAGATGTGATGTCTCACCACCACCCTCCCCCCCAACCCCCCCATCTGCAAAGACAATGTTGAACTCAACCACATGGCAAGATGGTTTCTCATAACGGAGATCAGGTGAGGAAGTATGACCTCTTTATATCCCCAGAACTCCCTCCAAATGCTTCGAAGCATGCCCAGGCATCCAGAAGACAAAAGAGAAAATAAAGACTCAGGGGAAGATCTACAAACCAAAGATGCACTTGAGTACAAAGTCAAGGAAACATCAGAACAGATTCTCAAGCTTTTCATGAAAATGACCAAAGCTGCTTTGATTTGTGTGTATACAATACTCTTCCAAAATAGAATGTGTGGGATCCCTGGGTGGCTCAGCAGTTTAACGCCTGCCTTAAGCCCAGGGCGTGATCCTGGGGTCCCAGGATCAAGTCCCATATCAGGCTCCCTGCATGGTGCCTGCTTCTCCCTCTGCCTGTGTCTCTGCCTTTCTCTCTCTCTCTCTGTCTCTCATGAATAAATAAAAATCTTAAAAAAAAATAGAATGTGCATCACTGAGTGTATGATCACCTTTACATGAAATGCCACCATTCTACACAAAATTTCAAAAAGTTCCTACAGGTCACTGCTAAGCAGTTTCTGGGTGAACTATCTTATTCTCACACAACCACAAGGGAGTTCTGCTATTTCCAAGTTGTATCTCAAGTGGGAAGTTATTTCTACATCATGCATTCACGCCTGCTATGCACGTTAGTGGAGGGTACCCACCTGAGAATAAAAAGGTAAGAAAGGGGAATCAACATGTTTGAAGCCTTCAGCCTACCCTAGAAGTCTGCAAACTCTTGGTAGTGAACCAAAGGTCTGTTTTGGTAAATAAAATTTTATTGGAACATAGCCATGCCCGTTCATTGACATATTGACCAAGGCTGCTTTTCTGCTACAAAAGCAGAGCTGAAGAGTTGAGACCACAGAGCCCAGAAAGCCTAACATATTTACTCTGGCCCTTTTCAGAAAAAAATTCCTGATCTCTGGCCCCAGGGTCAGTTTCAGTTTTTCATTAAACCAATAGTGAATCTTTTATGTGGCAGGCAGAGCTCATGGCCCTGGAGATATAAGGTTGAAAAAGACTAAACAGGTGAATCCACCGTATGGAGCATTCCCAATCAGTTTCTCGAAGGGTCCTGAAGCACATTCATTTTGGACTTCTCAAATAGGACTTCTGTTCACATTAGCCAGCGTTTTTCAAAGTTTTCCCATCGAGAGCCACTCTGCACCCACTCATCCATGCATGTGTAGGCACCGGAACCAAGTTTGTCAAGGTAGTAATACTTGTCTTGCTTACCACATGGGATCAACGCTCCTATTTTATCCTATCAAAGTGCCTCTCATTAAACAAAACAAAACAAAACAAAACAAAAAACAATGGATTCTATTACAATGTCTTGTGATTCACAGTGTAGAAAACTCTTCGTATAACACCAGCTTTTGTTTGTCTACATCTGGTCCTCACCATAAACCAACCATTGGTTATAAACTAGCAGCCATTCACCTTCGGATGACATTGATTTGCTCCACCCATGCAGAATTTTGTTTTTAGTGTCGCTTTTGGTTTTTCATTATTATTACATATTATTTCTCAATTTTTCTTTTGAAAAATCCAAGGGCATGGCAATAACAAGTCTATTTTCTCACTTGGTAACAATCAGTCGGAGCTAAGAAGTAATTTCTCCAATGCTTGCTGCCAACTTGCCACCCTTTGCCACAGGGCAAATGCACCTGAAAATCTCAAGAATTTTCATCACAGGCATTAGTTCTCCACGACCTCCCCCCCATGATAAATATAAAACAGATCCAATTTGTTTTGTTTCCATCATTAAACTCTAGCAGGTCATTCTAGTAGACCCTCTGGCTTTGGGGAGAGCTTTTTTAACAGATACTTTCGTAATCCTGAATCCTCCCACACCAAGAAGAAAGAGTGAGACCTCATTAGAAAGAAAAACAAGTAGCTTTTATTTCTTAGAAAAAAAAAGAAAGAAAGAAAAGAAAAGAAAAACCCACAGCATTTGATGAAAGCACTATAAGAATAATTAGAGTCCACCAGGAAATTTAAAAAAAAAAAATCAAAAAAAACAGATGCCAGATTTTGTTTACTTAAAACCTTTGTTTGGGAAATGAAATAATTTCATCTCTGCAGCATTTTCCTACAGCCAGAATTTTTTAAGCTATCAAGTTAGAACAAATGAGACTCTGATTTGGAAAGGTGATGAGGCATGCAATTAGCTCCAAGAATGTAACTTTAGTTGCAGCTTAATTCCATTCTTTTCTTTTTAATATCTGAACTTCGCAAGAATCTACAAAGATTTATGATCATACCAAACACATCCATCGTTTTTGACTTTGTCCTTTAAACTAGCCTGGTAATTTTGATATTTCTATTGAAAGGAGAGATCTAATCCAAGAAAGAAGCCTGAAAAAAGGAAAAAGAACTTTATTCCCATAATTTGATGGATTACTTCCTACTCTGAACACTCAAGAGAGAAAAAGCAAACTTAAAAAAAAAAAAAAAAAAGAAACAGCAAACTTTTTCCTGTCTGTACTCAGATTTCCCCCACTAATCTTTAACAAGCAGGCAACGATCATAAAACACAAATTACTCACAAGGATCCATGGGCCAATCATGTTAGTGGGGTCCCTAAATCTGTACACACCAAAGTATTGGGAAAATGCTCTAAGATGAAAACCAGGCATTTAAAGATGAATTGACCGCTGATTCAAGTCAATGCAATGCTTTAATTTACCCATTCTGGGAGGAGAAAAACATAATGCTCTAACTTGTTCCATCCTCTAGCATATTTTTGTCATTGTTGCAAAACCTCCAAAACTGAATTTTTATCATCTGGAACATGGAATTGTTTCTTAACTGGATTCTTCAGAATGGTGCCCTAGAATTTGAAGCCCTAGGTTCCTGTCCTTTATAAGCAAGACGATCTTTATCTCTCAGAGACCTTCTAACTCCAGCAATGTTTAGAGTTTATGATGCTATCTGGCTGGAACCAAAGGAAGTTCCCATCAGGAGCCAAGGCCTTTTTAAAAAAATATATATATTTTTAAAATGTATTTATTCATGAGAGTCACAAGAAAGGCAGAGACACAGGCAAAGGGAGAAGCAGGCTCCCTGCAGGGAGCCCAATGCGGGACTCGATCCCAGGACCCCGGGACCACAACCTGAGCTGAAGGCAGACGTTCAACCACTGAGCCACCCAGGGGTCCCATGTCTTAGGTGGCAATGACCTGACCACTACAGTAAAGGGCTTGTGTTGCCACTCATAATGACCAGCTGCCAGGAAAGAAATTAGATGATGGTTATTAATAAAATAATAATGGAGGTAGACAGAAGAGTGCTTTGGGGTAACAACTGGGCTGTGCCCTGGCTGGGAGTATTAGCATACCTCAACGAATTAAAAAAACAGAATGTCAATCAAAAGGTACACACACAGTCTACTTCTCCCTCTGCCTGCATCTCTGCCTCTCTGCCTCTCTCCCTCTCATGAATAAATAAGTAATATCTTAAATTAAAAAAAAAAAAGTGCACACACAGAAAAGAGAACTCTGGACATTGGCAGTGACTCAGCCATGCTCAGGAGGAAGAGGCGGTCGGCAGATTCTTACAGGTAAATGGGAGCACAGGATCACATGATGTCACAAGCAACCTGGCACAGCCACCGGCTCGCGTGGCCCCAACTTCCACGAGCAGTAAGCAGCTTTCTGATTGCATTTCTGACAATATTCGGGCTTTCCCATACAGCAGTTTAGGAGGAAACCTGCTCATCTGGGCCACTTAATAGTTAAAAGTTCTTTCATAGTTACTGTTCATATTTAATGGAAGGGGGGGAGGGAATGAAGTAGACCACCCGGATTTCTGATAGGCTCAGTAAGATGGATTCTGGAATCTGATACTTAAAAAAAAAAAAAAAGAAAGAAAGAAAAGAGAGAGAGACAGAGAGAGACAGAGAGAGAGAAGTTGAGAAAAAACACAAGTGGTTTAGTTATCTCACAGGCCACCAGACTCATAGGATAGACAACCACTTTTAACAATTTAGGTTTTCAACCCTGTGTTGATACGCTACCCAGTTCTCTAATGAAGGGTCCAAGACCAGGATGAAATGTGTCCAATCACATGGGGCAGCCTCTCCATGTCCACGATCTCTGAGCCGCTGATGGCCTGCTGTTTGGGCAGGAACCACACAGGGGCCATGCTGAGAACACAATGGCATACCCTGGTGGTGAGGTGCTGGCATACCAGAGGTGGGTGGCCCTGGATCCAGCACCAGTCCTACCATTTAACTTGGCTGTATGGTCTTGGACAACTTACTTCATCTTTAGTGATAGGATCTGCCTAATAATAGTCATCATATTAATAAAATATCCAGACTACATGTAGATCATTTGGTAACATCCAGTACAGGGTGAGGCCTCACCAAACATTACTAATTGTTACCTGACATCTAAAATAAGAGATAATCCAGACAGAAAATCAATAAGGGAACATTGACCTTGAAGGAACGATACATTAGACCAGGTGGACCTCACAGACATACACAGACCACTCCATCCATAGCAGCGGAAATACACGTTCATCTCCTGCAGGCATAGAATGTTCTCTGGGACAGACCACATGCTGGTCTGCAAAACAAATATTAATGAATTTAGGAAGATTGAAACCCTATCAAGTTATCTTTTCAGACCCAATAGTATGAAGCTAGCAATCTATAACAAGGGTGAAACCAGAAATATCACAAATATGTGGAGATTGAACAACCCACTCCTGAAGTAGTTTTAAGAGGGAAGTCACAGACACCTGGGTTGCTCAGTGGTTGGTGCCTGCCTTCAGCTCAGGTCGTGATCCTGGAATCCAGGATCCAGTCCCACATCAGGCTCCCTGCGAGGAGCCTGTTTCTCCCTCTGCCTGTGTCTCTGCCTCTCTCTGTGTGTCTCTCATGAATAAATAAATCTTAAAAAAAAAAAAAAAAAGATGGAGATAAAGACCACCAAGTGCCTACATTAAGAGAAAGATCTCAAATGAACAGCCTAACTTGACATCTCAAGGCATGAGAAAAAGAACAATCTCTGCTTAAAGTTAGCAGAAGAAGAAAGCAAATAACAAAGATCAGAGCAGAATTAAATGAAACAGACTAAGACAAAATATTTCATCAAATGTCCATTTCAGGGTTCAAATAGTTTGCAATTGTTTTTAAGAAGGCTCAAAATGCATGAAGAAAAGTGTGTAGTAACTAAGATGGAAAGATACAGAGAATGGCATTAAATCAAAGAAATTATCTTCTCTACATAAGCATTAGTAGCCTGTCCTTTGCACAACACATGTTCACAAAACTAAGCCAATCAATGGGGTGCCTGGGTGACTCTGTTGGTTAAGCCGTCAACTCTTGATTTTGGCTCAGGTCATGGTCTCAGAGTTGTGAGATCGAGCAAGCATGGAGTCTGCTTAAGATTCTCTCTCTCTCTCTGTCCCTCCCCATCACTCTCTGTCTCTAGAAAACAAACAAACAAACAAAAATGAAAACTAAAAAACTGATCCAATAAAGATAAGGGAGTAAGAATTATAAGGAAACACTAAGTTCTTTGCTTCTTGAGATGCAGGGCCATGCTGTTTTGTTTTGCTTAAGAGAAAATGTAATGTGAACAAAACTATTTTTACAGTTGTTGAAAATATCAAAAGAAATGTTTCTAGGGAGATTTTCATGATTCTGGTAAACCAGAGTCTCAGAAGCACAACTCTGTGTTTAAAAACAGAAGCAGAAAATGCCAGCATGTCACCTAGACGTGGGGACGTTTGGGTCCCAGCACACTGGCATCCAGACTCAGCACCTCAATGGGAAGAACCACCCCAGGTGCCCAGGTTCTGGTTCTCCAGTGCACTCGAAGTTGGATTTTCTCTGATCCTTGAACCTGGTGATTGCTCCACATCTGTTTTGCTCCCATGGCTGGTCCTATAAGCCACAGTGTCTAAACCAAAGGAGAAAGCACCAGGTTGAGCAAGCAGCCAGGAGCGATAAGCTGGCCAAGAAAATCTGGACTGGGGGGCACCTGGGTGGCTCAGTGGTTGAGCGACTGCTTTTGGCTCAGGGCGTGATCCTGGGGTTCTGGGATCGAGTCCCACATCGGGCTCCCCTCAGGGAGGCTGCTTCTCCCTCTGCCTGTGTCTGCCTCTCTGTCTCTCATGAATAAATAAATAAAATCTTAAAAAACAACAACAACAACAACAACCGGGACCGTGCTGGCATCTCAGCCACAAAGAGCAATGGTTCCATCCCATCACCAGCTTCCCAACCCTACAACTGCTCCTCCTGTGTCGTAGGAAAAATGCCTGATGTCAACTGATTTTCCCCTGACCCCTACCTCCATCCTTTCTGTTCTCAAAAACCTGTCATTCACATCAAAGGGATTTGTTTTTGTTTTTTGTTTTTTTTTTAAAGGGATTTGTTTTGTTTTGTTTTTACTTTCCAACAAGAGTACAAGTCAATCAGGGGTGGGGGACTTTTTACACCTTCCTCACTTTGCCAGCCACAGAAGAGAGAAGGACCCAACAGAACCGTCTCTGTGCTTGGTTCGGGGACAGCGAGGCAGAGGAGTCAGCGGAGGGAAGATCAGCAGGTCTGGAAGCCACAGGTGCTTTGGGAGAACAGGGCACAAAAGGGAGCGGGTGTGCAGAGGAGGACCTCCGGATGAGCCCTCATCCCTTGAAGCCGTCGGGCATCTCCTCCCTTCCTTGCGGATGTTACTGTTTTTTTCCTTTGGTTCTAGAATAATTTCAAATACTAAAATTGTTCCAAAAAAAAAAAAAAAAAAAAGACAGCGCGGAAACTTTGCAGATACCCCTCCACCCAGACTCCCCTAAGGTTATCATCTCACGTTTCCCTAGCACTGTGATCAAACCCTAGAATTTAATCCTGGTATCGTTCCACCAACAGGCTGCACACACATCGTCTCATTTTTCCAGTTTTTTCCAAGAATGCCCTTTCTCCAGGATCCAATTAAGGATCCACCATTTTTACTCACTAGTGGTTAGTCTCTGGTCTCTGATCTCTGACAGTTTGTCAGTCTTTGTTTTTCGTGATCTTGACATGTTTTAAGGATGCCAGTCGGAGATTTTCTTCGGTAGCTGCCCTGCCATTTGGGTTGATCAGATGTTTTCTCGTGATTAGACCGGGCTTGGGCGCGTGGGGGAAGGATACCCCCCAGGTGAGGTGCGCTCCTCGCTGGCTACACCAAGCAAGCATTAAGCTTGTCACCTGGCTGCAATGGGGTCTCCTGATATCTCCTCTGTAATGTTCCTATTTTTTCCCCTCCTCCGCGGCCTTGCCTTCACCTGACCACCACCCCTCTCCCCGACCCTCCCCAGGCACCGGGCTGCAGTCACAAGAACGGTTCTCCTGTTGGGAGTCCGAAGGCACCTCCTGTGACATCGTCCCTTGCAGGGGGGATGGGGATCTTCCTGATGTGTCTCTGTTGGTTCGGGGTTAAACAGGCTTCTGTGCACTGCCCGTTAGGAAATCAGGGGACCCTCCTCCAGAGCCTTACAACCCCGGGAAGCCACAGGCTGCATTACTGCTGTCGAAATAAAATCATCTGGAAGTATTTTCATTTGAAGCTGGCTTTCAGAAACAGAGGCAAAGCACACTAAGGAAACTAATCTGGGGCATATGGTGTTCCTTTTCACTCATGCACATTTCCAATATAAATCTCCTACTCATTTATATCTTGTTTCTCAGGTTTATTGTGAAGGCAGGTCTCTTTTATTTCTCTCCAAAGAATAAACTCCCTGCCTAAGAGGAGTGAGCTCAGGCAGACAAGCAAAGCAGAGCTCGGCCACACTGAACAGACAATCCCTGGGCTATTGATGCTACTACCTAAGGCCACCTGCCCCGATTTCCCTAATCCAGACCGCACTTAACTCTCTGATTACAGGTTTTCAAAGTTCAGCTGCTTGGGTCCCTTGCTGACTCTCCCTCCCACTAGGTGGCACTACATGTCACCTTCAAAAAGGGGCTGCTCTCCACAGTCTGCGAAGGAAGATTTTATTTTTTTCAACGGTGCAAGGATGTCACACGCCTCGTGGTCAGCTACTAAATTTCATTCGTATAAACACTTCCTCTTTTCTTTCTTTCTTCCTTTTTTTTTTTTTTTTTTTTAACATTTACTGTCTTCGGACAGCTTCTGGGACAGGTCAAATCTGAACTCTTGGGACACGGTCCTCAAATGATCACAGGAGACATGTGAATGTTCCAGGCATGGTAGTCATGACCACGTGAGTAATGCAAAAAAAAAGAAAAAAAAATCAAGAATTGCATCACTGGAGACCAGCAACTGGGAAGATGCTTCAGGTCACTGAACTCAGCATTTCCTCAATTTCTAAGTTCTGGTTTCACACACGTTTATCTATTAACTTACCACGATCCCCCATGGAGATTCTTAAACTCTATCAAGTTACATCAAACAGGGCTGTCCAACATTTTAAGACATTCTTATAAATGCGAAGACTAGGGAGTTACAACATTATGTAGTTATGCTATCACTCCGATTCCTCCAATTCCTTATGAAAGGCCTATCTGTAACAGAAAAAAATCTCATTTTCGCGACTGTAACTCATTGCCTCGAACAGAAACCAACTTTCACAAAGCGCGGAGTCCAATATCACTGGGAAACGTACCAAGAGAGGACACTCTTTATCTGCCAAGTTACTATTATTTGGTGGAGAAAGATGACCTTCCTAAAGAAAAGTGCTAAGTGTGTAAAGTTCCCAACGGGACCCTGGTGATTTGAATGATGGTAATTGCAATTTGCAGTTGTTCACATGCACGCTTTAGGGATGGGAGGCCCTTTGTTGTTTATATCAAGTAGGTTTGTTTGCTCTGTGACACTCTTCCCCTCCCAATGTGAGCATCTGGTCTATGTAAGGTTAGCCCCCGATGTCATTAATTGCACAGGCTTATTATTTTATTCCCATGACCCCCTCCAAGATACAGATTTGGCACATATGCTTTCCTGGCCAATCGACAGAGTTATGTATATGAGACAAACATTTTGGCCAGAGGGCTTTCTTTTTTAAGGGGAGGGCAGATCACGGTATCGTGGAGGATTTTTCCACTCTGAGACAGCTATGCATTTCACATAAAACGTATCAGCACACGATAAATCTCATTGTTATAAAGGAATATTGGAGCATGCAAGCTATTCTAGTTCTAGGCTATAACAAACGTGGCTTTTGTTGTTTTTAATGCCCAGACTCACTAGACCCAAAGCCTGTCCCATAACCTCGGTGTCTGATATATCATGCTCAGAAGTTCCGCAGGCACTTAATAACTAGCCTGTTACCAATTCTATCAATTTCCCCACCTACCAAGTGTCTGCTCTTACATGAACCCTTGGGGACACACACACACACACACACACACACCAGGACTAAGCTGTCTGACTGGTATTGCTGGAGTCATCTACTGGGATGCTAAGCCCAGAGTACAGGCATTCAGCTAATAAAATGAAAGCTCTGTGGCTTCTCAAAGGGCCTGTTTGCAGCCTCTAGGTGGATAGAGAATGTACAGTCACTGGGAGCTGATGGGAACTATATGCATAAAAGAAATTAGCCCCTCTCCCCCTGTAGACACACACCCTAGACTCGAGGTCCAAAGCAACTTCTTTCCTCTCTCTTCCTAGCCCACATCCCTTCCCACTGTTCTTTACTCTAAGGACAGAGGGGCTCTCTTTGGACTTCAGTCCCTATGACCTTGCATGGGTGGCCAGGCTCTGCAGCTCCCTTGGCTCGAATTTCATTTCCACCCCGTCATACAGAAGGGGCTTGTGGCTCAGGAGGGTGGGAAAGTGCACATGGAGGTAGTTTGCAGCTGCTCCCAGCTGCTAAGAAATGCCGGTTTCTCCTGATAGGAACCCAGAGTTCCTCTGTCCCGTCCGCCTCTTCGGTAGACTTGGAAAACAAGGCGATGATCGTGAGAGGCCACAAAACTTTAAATTTTGATGGAGCTGAGGTGGGGTGGGGGGGACCAACTCTTAAACTCCAAGCTGATTGATCTCTGATCTTCCTGGATGCTAGAAAGTAAAATATTTTAGTGATACTCTTCTCCACTCAAAAGAAAACACATCATAACATAGGGGAGAAGCATGCTAGCCTGAGAGATTAGGTATGGAACAGTTACTATCTTGTCCCAAAATACGAGAGGAAACAAAAATGTCACACCAAACAAAGTGTTATTTATACGTACATATGCGTGTGTACGCATGTATGTTTAGTATTTTATAAATAGGGATCTTTGGTCTTACAAAGAAAAGAAATGACCCCCCCTTCTGAGTTGGCACAGAAATACCCAGGGAAGAGGGGGGCCTTCTCATTCAATTCTTAGCTCACCTGCTCTTGAAATGACAATAGCAGCATTTGGCTTCCAGAAAAGATCTCAAAGCCTTAAAGCTAATGAAAAAAATTCCCTAACTTTCCTTTATGAACCCACCACCCATACCATGGAAACACACGCAGACTGTTCATTGCAAAGGATTGCTTTCCCATGACATGCAAGCCACAGACATTTGTCGTACTGATATCATGTCTGCTAAATTAAGTAATGTTGGAATGTTTTTTAAAGCCCCCACCAGGGTGGAGTTTCACATCCAGAAGACTCCACCGAAGCATCCTACGTTATCATTAACACATTTCCTGGCATATAAATATCTGTCTTTTTCGTTTGTTCTAGAGGAACATTAGGGCATTTTAAACCAATCAGAGCAGCTTCCCTTTTTAGAGATTTTGAAAAGACTCAACTTTCTTGCCTTTACTACAAATCTGTCCAAAGGAAGAAACCGATTATACTAATCTTGGGACGCAATTTACGAAGTACTTTATGTTTTTCCTCAGTGAGGCAAATGTACCGAAATATCCCAGCCATGGTCGTGGCCACAGTATTCATTCTCAAACTCACTCTCCATGGCATTTTCTTTCAGCTTCCTAACAACACACTTCTCCCTTTGTCAGGACAGTAGGGGGCACTGCCACAACGATCTATTATGGCCAACTGTGAGATTTCATAGGGCAAAAAAACCCACGGCTGGACATATAAGATTGTCCCACGTCAATGAGCATCTAAAAAATATTTTACAGGGTTTTTTTCCTTCTATAATTCACTTTGGGGTGCAAACACGAGCTGTCTTTCTGTTCACGTCGCGGGGGCTGGGCGGGGGGGGGGGGGGGAGGCGGGGTAAATCAGAAGCATGTGGCAGAAATCCCATATAATAAATTTGGGGCTGACTCAGGAAAGTCTCACCGAATCCCTAATTGTACATACTGGCCAAACACCAGCAGTAATGTCCACTTAATATAGGTTAAGTAGTATTCTGTGCAAGAGATTTTTTTTTTCCAGAGTTAATGTTCAAGTCTCTCTCACAAACATCATACTCCCAAGTTCAGAGCCAAGATGAAAGAGAACTGTGGCAAAATTTCATTAAATGAGCGCATAATCCAGGCTGTATAGGTGGAGGGTTTTTTTTTTTTAATAAGAGTTTTATATGTAATTGAGTTAAACTTAAATTTATGCATCCAATAAAAACCATTGCAAATGGTAAAACAAAGACATTGCTACGACACTTAGAAAATTAAATTCACCAAACCATGAAGTCTACCGTGCAGTTATTTTTGTAACCACCATAAATTGCTTTATAGCACTCCTCTGCTGGAATAAACAATCCAAGGAGAGATTTACTTTACAGCGTGCATCTAGTTTCCAAAAGAGAGTGACCTAAAAGTTTATGACTTTTCTTTCTCCCCCTCTTTCTCTCTCTCTCTTTTTGTTTTTTTTTTTTGTTGTTGTTGTTGTTTTGTTGTTGTTTTTTTTTTCTTAATACTTGTGTTTCTAAGTTACCTTGAAACATTCCTTCTCTCTTACATGATCTTAAGAAGGTTCAAGGAAAATAAGATCCAGGTCTGTAGACTGTGCCCTCAAATACTGAATTCTGGAATAAGAAGAAACAATCCTACTTTGTGGAAATAAAGTCTACATGGTAAAACGAAAAGAAAGAGTTTTAGTGCTAAATGTTTCACCGTATTTAATGCACCTCAGATCCAAACGTTGTCTTTAGACCTTCCGTGAAGTTGGCTTGAAATGTGTTGTGTCACAGCACTGTACGAAGCCCGATTCAATGCAAACCTCTATAGATAAGAGTTTTAGGGGTCTTTAATCACTTCTTTCTTGTGTCCTTGATGGAAAAAACAGAGCTGCCTTTGTGCTAAAAAGAAGGACCTGTTGTTTCCAGATTCAACAGGTCATTTTTATAAGAACTTCCCAGAGGATACAACATAAATGACAGAAACACAAGGGGATTTTTTTTTAAGTGGCTGATGATTTTAAATGATATATATTCTATATTAAGGGAAGGTTGTTTGTTTTTCTTTCCAACAAATGGAAAGTTACTGTTTTAAAAATGTTTAAGGTTTGAACTTGACTTTTAAGACCACATGTTTTCTCCTAAGTTGGGTTACTGTAAATTCGGCTCCCGAAATCAATCTGAGGGTGTGCCTGACTCCTCAAATAAATAAACTTGTCAGATCAAGTTCATTTCTGTTTCGGAGATGAATTATTTAGTTAGTGAGCTTCTGAACTCTATTTAAATTGTGCCAGTAACTTCTGTGATGCTGTGTCAGTTAAAACAACAAAGAGAACACGTACTTAATGAACAAGATATAACGTCATAAAATGAGAATTCTGGCCACATGATTTTTGGTTGTTCTCGGAGGAAAGAAAACAGGCCAATATTTTATGGCAAATAAAATCCAGGTGACACCAGGATTTATTGGAGTTTGGCTGATTCCATTATTAAAGGTGGTCTAAATTTGAGAAGACTGGCAACTTTAAGATTGAGATCTGAATCGGACTTGTTTCCTAAACTTTATTAGGAGGGTTTTTCACAATGTAACCAGTGTCCTGATTTTTTTTTCTCCCTTTCTTTTTTTAAAAAGGGAAAAAAAAAAAAAAAGTTGCCTCATTTGGAAAGAGAATTGTTTGAAGATCTTTAGAAAAGTTTCAGCCAGGCCAGAAACACGAGACACTATTCTCTTTAAAGTTAGGAAACACTTTTCAAGACTCATTCCTCACCACAAGCACAAGTTATTACACGGGAAGCCCTTCCTTAAAGCAAGCACACAGGCTGGTTGCTGGCACGAGCGCTAACCTGTATTTCCCAACTGCCCAGCCTCTGGTTCTTGACACTTTTACTAAGTCTCGATATTACTAGGGCAGTGATCTGGCAAAGGGTCAAGGTAAATGAATACCTGATGGCAGAGACTGCAGGAACCACTGGGTACCGTTCAGCAGATAAAGAAGAAATAAAAGCATGCTTTCTGCAGGAAAAGCATGGACTAGGCTACACGCCTCCTAATCGAGGAACAGATTTCTAATTTAGGAGGTCCCTTTCCACCCACCCAAGCCCTTAAGCTAACAACAGAGACACACGGACCGAGCAGGAGAAAAAGATGGGATTGGCTGCGTGAAGGAAAGGAAATCCCAAGGACGAAAGGAAAACTCGTGAAGGCCAAAATGTTCCACCCCTTGCCTCCCTTAACACCCATTTATTTCCCTGGAGGCACAAGGGACGATGGGGAAGGAGACCCCCGCACTCAGGAGCAACGCCTGAGGCCCCTTTGCGTGGAACCTGGAAGGGGATGAGCTGGGGTGGGGGATCCCTGCACCCCGCGCACCCCGCGCACCCCGCGCACCCCGACCCCGGCTGCGCCCTGCGCCAGCTCACCGGTACCAGGCGAGGCCCTTGTCGTAGCTGCGGTCGAAGAAGTGGGGCTCGGCGCCCACGGCGCGCACGTCGGGGTGCACGCGCAGGAACTCGAGCAGCGCCCGCGTGCCGCCCTTCTTCACGCCGATGATAATGGCCTGCGGCAGCCGCTTGCTGCCTTCGTCCAGCAGCAGGGCCAGCGTCCCCGGCGGGGCCTCGGCGGCGCTGCTGCCGGCCCCCGAGCCGCCGGGACCTCCGGCCAGGCCGGGGGGCTCCCCGTCCCAGGCCGCCTCCTCGCCGTCGTCGCGCGGCACGGCCGGCCGGCGCCTCCGCCACCGCTGCAGCTGCAGGAGGCGCTTCCCGTGCGCCGCCGCGGGCCACCCCGCCGGCTCCCCCGGGCCTCCCGCCAGGGCGCCGCGCCCCGGGGCCCCCGCCCCGCCGCCGCCGCCGCCGCCGCCGCCGCCCGACGGCCGCACCAGCGGGCCCGCCAGGCTCTGGCAGCGCTCGGCCAGGCAATAGAAGACGTAGAGCGACGTGAGCAGCGAGCAGAGCATCAGCAAGAACCTCCGGAAGATGCTGCGGGACAGCGGCTCGGCGGAGGTGGCGGGGGCGCCGGCCGGGCCCGGGGGGGCCATCCTAGCCGGAGGCGACGTCGGGCCGCGCGCGGGCCATGCTAGGCCGGGACCCCGCCGGGTGCCGCGACCTCGGGCTGGGGGCCCCGCATCGCCCGTGCGTCCCTGCGGCCGTGCGAGCTGCCCCGGGGACACGGAGCCGCGGGCGCCCCGCGCGGGACCCCTGCCTCCGGCCGAGGGGGCGGGAGGGGGACGTGGTGCCGTGCTTAAGAGACCATCGTCGTCGACTCGCCCGTCCTGAGCCTGGGGGACGCGCTCGGCGCCCCGGGTCCCCGAGCGCCGCGGGAACGGGGGTCCTGGCGGCGGCGGCGGCGGCGGAGGCGGCGGCGCGTGCGTCTCAGCCCCGGCCCCGGGCGGCCTCCCGGCGCGGATCCCCGCTCAGCGGTCGTGCATCCCTGGCTCGGTCCCGGGGAGGGCACTCGAGGCTCCGGGCACGCGGAGCTCCGGGCGCTGCGGCCGGCGGCGAGCGACGGTGCCCTCCTCCGGGCCGGTGGCCGCCGGGGCGCGAGGTGCCCCCGAGTGCGCCTGCCCCGGCGGGAGCCCGAGGCCCGCGGCGGGCCGTGCGCCCCTCTCCGCGCGCGCCCGGCTGCTCCACAGCGCCCGGGGTGTCCACCGGGGAGCGGCGCGCCGGAGCCGGGCTGCGCGGGACCTGTCAGCCGCCGCGGCCACTGCGCTCGCAGACGCTGCCCCGCCGCCGCCGCCACACGTGGGGCGCGGAGGGCAGCAAACTTGGCGGTGACGTCAGCGGCCCGGGCAGCACCGGCTCCCGGACGGGCGCGGCGGGGCGGACCCGGCGGGATGGAGAAAAGGTGGCGCGGACCCCGCAGCGTCGGCCCAATGGCATCGAGGAGGGCGGGGGCGGCCGGGGCGACGCCCCTTCCCCACCCCCCACCCCCCGCCCCCGCTCCGCGCACCGCCGCAGCCTCGCCCCCTTTCCGGCGCGCGGGGGGCTGCGGGGGCTCCGGGGTCGTCTGAGCGACAGCGCGGGCCGGCCGGATCCCCGGGGGCCTGACTTCCCCCCGAGCCGCCTCTCAGCCTCGGCTCAGCCCTGACCCCCTCCGGGTCCCTGCTCCCGCCCCTGTCGCTGCCTCCTCTCCCCGCCCCCTGCCGCCTCCCCGGCCCTTTGGAAGTTTCCTTGGCTGCAGTTGCCAGCCCCGCTGCACGCCACGCCCCCGTTTGTCCCGGGCGAGCCGAATTCCTCCCCGCCGCCCGCCCGGGCTTGCACCTACCCCGCTGCCGCCGGCCGGCCCCGGAGCCCAGGCCTCTTCGCCCCTCGCCCGTATCTTGTCTTTTCCTCGTGACTGTTTGGCCTCGTACTGGTTTAGGGCGATCGAGAGTTCCCCAGGACCGAGATAGGAGCAACCTCTTGGGAACTGAGCCCATAAACAAACCGAGGAGAGAAATAAGTTTTAGAGGGGGAAAAAAAAAAAAAATCAGGTCGCCTGCCACATCCCCCACACCCAGTTGCGACGAAGACTGTGCTGGCGTGTGGGTTTGTAGGTGTGTGTGCGCGCGCGTGCGCACGCGTGTCGGGAAAGGAGTCCCAGGTTGCCTCTACAGCGGCGTCCTCTCTGCGGCCTGCCCTGACCCGGTTGCCCTTGGCGCGCTCCTCCGCTCCCGCTCCCGAGCCGGTCAGCAAGGGATACAGATCACCTCGCTGTTCAGTGGAGGGAGGCGGCCCGTGGAACCTGCAGGACGTGGGGGTCTGATTCCATCTCGATTTGTGGCTGATTTCTTGGCTTCCTTGTCTCGGCAGGACGCCTGGCAACGTGGGCGGTAGGCTGGCCGGCCCGACCGAGGCCCCGACCGAGGCCCGCCGACCGGTGCAAGTCACCCAGGCAGCCGTGCACCGGGCCCCGCACACGCACCGCGCCCTGCGCCTCGCCGGGAACTCCGCCGCCCGGGCCGGCCTTGCCAACCTCCCCGCCTGCCTTCCTGCGCTCTGTGCTCTGTGTGACCGTGGACGTGCAAGTCACGGGAGTCCCCCTGACCCTTCCTAGGGAGGACCTACTGATTCTCACTCTGTGCTGGGGTGGAGCTGGTCTGTCTGTGCCTTTGCTACATCTGGGGGGTTTTTGTTTTTAAGATTTTACTTATTTATTCCTGAGAGACACACAGAGAGAGGCAGAGACACAGGCAGAGGGAGAAGCAGGCTCCCCATAGGGAGCCTGATGCGGGACTCGATCCCAGGACCCGGGGATCACCACCGGAGCCGAAGGCAGCTACTCAATCACTGAGCCACCCAGGGATCCCTGGTTTTAGGTTTATGAAGTACCGATTCCAGCCTCTTCTGCAGAGCAGCCAAGAGCTTATTAGCTTCTGATGCCTTAAAGCAATGAACTTTTTACAAGGATGAACAGCAGATCCCGCAAGGTCTGCTGTCTCTTTGTGTCCTAAAATTGAATATTGACAAGCCAGTTCAGTTTTAATACTATCTGGAGCTTTAATATGTTTTGAAGTTTTTCTCTCAGTGTTTCAGCCTGATTTGCAGAAGGAATACCAAAAAAAAAAAAAAAAATCATTTTAAAAGTCTGAAAACATATGCAGTCTCATAAATGCCTACAAACATGCCTCCGTTTCCTCCTTGGGAAAATGATGGTCTCCACATTCCCTGCTAGAGCCAACAGGGTACAATATCATGCATTTATACTTTCACGTTTCAAACCTAGGTATCTTCTTTATGTGGGTGTTAAAGACCTACATACTTAGGAGACATGGTTTTAGGAGTGCTCACAATGTCTAGGGCAGCTCTGTACATTACAAATAAATTACGAGCCATAAATACAAGTCTTATAGGTAACTTTAAAATTTCACGTAGCCACCTTTAAAAAAAAAAAGCCGAAAAGAAAAAGGGGAGGTCAATTTTAATAATACCTCCAGCATACCTAAAAATGTGACTTTAACATGTAGTCCATATTAAAATTATGAGGTCATTTTAGATTCTTTCCTTTCACATCAAGGCTTCGAAATCTAGTGTGTATTTTACCTTTGCAGCACATCTTTGTCGGGACCAGCCACATTTCAGATACTCAATATCCACAGGTGACTAGTGGCTGCCATACTGGGCAGCACTAATGGGGATGTTATTTTTGGTGAGAGAGGTATAGCTGTGAGAGGCTAAACAGGAAACAGGATATTCACATCAGGATAACTCATGGCAGGGAGGTTATTTATGACAGAAGTATTTCCGGAAGAGTGGATAAGGCAAAGGCCAAGGTACAGTGCAGTAACCCTGGGCCAGTAGCATCGGGGCTGTTGCCGCCCTTAGGTCGAAAGGAATGAGGGAGAGAAGTTTTCAAAACCCAGAAGGAAGTCATCTAGACAAAGCCCCTCAGAGAAGAGGCAAGCTTGACTGCTAGAACCCAGAACCGCCTAAGGCAATGAATGTCTCAGGAAAGAGTCAGGGGAAGAATGTTTCTGGACCAAATAGCAGGGGAGAGATATGTGACATTATGTTTAATCATGAGAAAGCATCAAAAAGACTGATTAAAGTCTCTGGATAACATTAGAGGGAGTCATATTCCACAACTTGTTAGAAAATTCTTGGTCTTTGATCCACTCGGGTGCATTTATTAGAATGGAAAACCATTCCAGCTAATCGTTCTTAGGGCGCTTTCAAAGAGGAGCAGTGGCCACAGAAATACCAACAAGCACAATGGACTCTGTTGCACTTTCTTGTTTCTCCTTTTCTCCTGACCTTCCACATTATAGGATGTAGCCACTCCTTAAAAGTGATGAGTGCTGCCAGGAAAAGCGCTTCAAAAAAAAAAAAAAAGATTTTATTTATTTATTCATGAGAGACCTAGAGAGAGACAGAGACATAGGCAGAGTGAGAAGCAGGCTTCTTGCGGGAAGCCTGATATGGGACTCAATCCCAGAACTCCAGGATCACGACCTGAGCCGAAGGCAGATGTTCAAACACTGAGCCACCCGGGGGTCCCATGAAAAACTCTTACTACCGCAGAAGCTGGTCTTGTACTCGGGTGAATAAATGAGGTTAATGTTTGGTGACTTCCAGCTTACTTCTCTCTCATTGGTGGGTCCCCAGTCCTACTGCAGTATCCTCACCCAGTGTCCTACCCTCTGTGTCCCATAAACCCACTCACACTAAACCCAAAGTACAGAGGATGGCTCATCTTCTCTCACAGCCCACCCATGGAGAGTTTACACTGTAGAGGGAGGAATATCTTTACAGACGACCTTCTCCTACCTGCCCCAGAAGCAAGAATGCATAATATTTTAAAAATGCAGTAAACAATGAAGTATAATAAATCATATCCCAAATTTCAACTTTTACTGCCCAGAGATGACTATGGTTAACATACTGGCTAGTAATTTATATGTGTGTGTGTGTGTGTGTGTGTGTGTGCGTGTGTTATTTATATATGTTTCTATATAATCTTATATACGTAAGTTCTCACCATATAGAGATAGATAAATACATACAGAGAGAAGTGGATGTAGGTATATATGAGATAGATGATAGGTAGATAGATAGATAGATAATAATTTAAAATAGATAGATAATTCTTTAAAAATACTAAGACTTTCTAGCAGTGTGGAAAATAGAGAAAGCATCCTTTGGCCATTTGTAAAAATGAGCGTAATTGATGTGTATGGACTCATGAATGGTTCTGCTCAAAGAATTTGGATGTTTCACAGGACCTTTTTTTTTTTTTAACCTTTCTTTGCCCCAAAAGATATCTCTATGACCCTCCCTTGCCCTATTCCTTTCCTGTCCATCCCTCACTCCCAGATCTCCTTCCATGTCCTTCCAACTCCACCGGCCACACCAACATGGAAGCCAGAGAGCTCAGGAGCCCATTGATGTTATGGATGAAGGTCAGCCTCTTCCTGGGGCAGGAACAGGAGGTAAGATGCATCCAGGAGAGCAGAGTATGTCCTGCAAACGGGGACACATGAGCCTTAGGAGCTTATCATTTTAATGAGACAAAATACGCACACAATCCTTAGAATGCACATCTGCATTGTGTTCAACACAAGTACCAGATATTGTGTTACACGTTCATCAGATTCATTTTCAGGGTTTACTTACGCCCTCCCCTTCCTGTCTCAAGGTCCATGGTGTCTCTACCTATAACACACATCCCCTTCACCCTTCAGCTATCAGCTGGAACATATCTTCAAGGATGCCTTCCTCATCCCTGCTTTGCTCAAGTCTCCTGATGCAGATTCTCTGAGTCCCCAGCAATGTTATCTCCAGACTTCATGAGTATTTGTGACGTTATAGGTTCTCCCCCTTAGACTAGAGACACTCCAAAGAGCCTAAGACCACTACTCAGTACTACATCGGGACATCTAGCATATCATCTAGTGCAAGGAGATGCCCAATAAAGATTTGTTGACGAACTAATAGGTCCAGGGAAGAATGGAGCTGGACATTCCGGTCTGAGAGCATCTCACAAAAAGGCCGAGTCAAGAGAGGGCACTGTGGGGATGCCTGAGTGGCTCAGGAGTTGAGCACCTCCCTTCCACCCAGGGAATGATCCTAGAGTCGCAGGATGGAGTCCCAGAGCCTGCTTCTCTCTCTGCCTGCGTCTCTACCTCTCTCTGTGTGTCTCTCATGAATAAACAAAATCTTAAAAAAGAGAGAGAGAGAGAAAAAGAGAGAGGGCACTGTGTGTTGTAAACTACTTGTGGTTCAGCATGAATGAAGTGTGGGCTTGTAGGGAGCTAGAAGTAACGTAGAAATGATGATAGAGAAGAAAGCAGGACCCAGATCCTGAGGGCCTTGTGCAATTTTCTTGAGAGTCTACTTTTATGGGACATCTGGGGAGATCGACAGGAAAATCTTTGCTTTTTTAGGAAGATTTCTCCTCCACAAAGCTTTCTCAGCAGTGTCAAGACTGGAGAGCAGGATGCCAGCTCGGTGACCGATTCCTCTTAGAACAGAGCCATTGTGACAATCAACAATTAGCTAGAAATTAAGAGGGGGACTTGGCGGAGATGAGGGATTCCAAAATGGGTCCTGAGGGATTGGTTGGGGGCAGGGGCATGATATTTTGGATCATAGGGCGTGAGTACTAATGTGGCAGTCACATCAGGTAGCCAGTAAACCTTTAATTAATAACTGTGATCAAGGGTCACTTGGGTGGCTCAGTGGTTGAGCGTCTGTCTGCCTTTGGCTGAGGTCATGATCCCAAGGTCATAGGATCTGAGTCCCACGTTGGGCTCCCCACAGGGAGCCTGCTTCTCCCTCTGCCTGTGTTTCTGCCTCTCTATGTCTCTCATGAATAAATAAATAAAATCTTTTTTTAATGTGGCCAAATCTTTATTTATTTTAGCCCCAAGAAATCATTTCTATTAATCTATTGACTTAAGAAAGTTTCCTGGAAGCAGGAATGTGATCTCAGTAGCCTCGGGACTTGTCTCAGACTTCTGCATTATGCCAGTCTCTGTTTTTACTGTGTACCTCTTGTCTTTTCTTTGGGGAACTCACCATTCCTGAAAATGAAGTCACCAGATAAGAAGCCATGTGCCTTTGTTCTTTGTGTTCTCACCTAACACTTTTCTTACCATCAGTTCTCCCCCTCTCAAGACTTGCATCAGACACTTTGCATCCAAGAATTATCTCGAAGCCCCAAAAGGATCCCCTTGACTTTCGATGTCAGAGTAATCTGTCTTCCGTCTGCGTAGCACCTGGTTTTCCAAAATGCAACTATATATAAGCCAGATCCAGAGGTTCAAGGACAGGACTTCACTGGGATTCCTAGAAATCTGTGCCCTTGCCCTAGGTTTGCCAGAAGGACAGAAGATAAGCCTGAGGGGCTAGCGGCCATAGTTTATTCCCCAAGGGGTAATCCTCCTGATGATGAAGTCAACACAGGAATAAAAAAGTGATCTACGGGGCAGCCCTAGTGGCTCAGCAGTTTAAGTGCCACCTTCAGCCCAGGGCATGATCCTGGGGTCCCGGGATAGAGTCCCACCTTGGGCTCCCCGCAGGAAGCCTGCTTCTCTCTCTGGCTGTGTCTCTGCCTCTCTTTCTCTCTGTGTCTCTCATGAATAAATAAATAAAATCTTGAAAGAAAGAAAGAAAGAAAGAAAGAAAGAAAGAAAGAAAGAAAGAAAGAAAGAAAGAAAGAAAGAGAAAGAAAGAAAGAAAGAAAGAAAGAAAGAGAGAGAGAGAGAGAGAAAGAAAGAGAGAGAGAGAGAGAAAGAAAGAAAAGTGAGCCAGGGAGAGATCGGTTCTAAGACACTTGGTCTGAGATCCTGACTCATCGCCACACCGGACTAAATTCTGTTATTCCCAATGTTCTTGGAGATTTTAGGGTAGTCTGTCTCAAGATCATCAGATCTGGTTTCCTTTTCCACCATATACACTTTCTTGCCACCTGACCAGACAGTCTCACTGGTGACCTTATCAATGACCCCAGCCTGGACCGAGCATGCTCACCAGGTGAGACCTACCTGGTGTTACCTGTCTGATTGTCCCTGCTCTTCTACCCCCACGTAAGTCAGGCCTGCACGGATCACCACCACTGAGCCTGACTCCAGAAAGTGTAGCTCAAACACAAGCAAGCTAATTGGGACATTTTAAATCATCTTTGTATTTACCTAATGAGAGGTCGAGCACATTACTTTTTTTTTTTTTTAACTATAGCATAGGAACGTTTGCTTTTGAAATCCGATTGATGACTCATATGCCACAGATATACCTGTCGCTTTGAATGATACGGACGCATCATTCCAATAAAGTTTTTAAAAGTTTTTATCATTCATGAATGGGAACTTTTTGCTTCTCAGAACTTACTTCAATCACAGCAATATTAACAGAATGGAAGGTTGATACATCCCTGCTTGAGCTATAAAACTACTTCGTCCCACAAACTTGGACTTATAATCAAAACAGGCAAAAGCAAAGAAACAAAAAATATATATATAAGTAAATAAAGACGGTCCAGGATCTTCAGATCTCAGATTCAAGTGCTCCATTTCTTGTTCTCAGCCCTGGAAGTAATAAAGGCAGCATTTTAGAAAATGATTTTGAAAACCAAATGTCAGATGAGTTAGAAAAGCTTGACATCTGCCTTTGACTCAGGTCATGGTCTCAGGGTCCTGGGATCGAGTCCCACATTGGGCTCCCTGCTCAGTGGAGAGCCTGCTACTATTCCCTCTCTCTCACCCCTGCCCCCACCTCCGCTTGCTTGTGCTTTCTCTCTCTCTCTATCTCAAATAATAAAATATTTTTAAAAAAGAGAGAAAAGAAAAGCTAAGCTTGAAGCAGACAACCGAATGAAGAAGCTATAGTTAAATAAATGGCAGTCATGAAATCATAGAATCCCAAACTGCAGTGTTGGTAAGGGGTACGGATAGGAAGAGAAAAATCTAAAATATCTCATTAAGCAAGAAACATGATAGAGTAGATGCAGCATGAAGGAGAAGAAGTCAGAATCCATTCCAGGTATTGCCACTGAATTGATCTTTCCATAACTGTCCTGATGTTTGTTTGCCAGTTGGCTTTTCCTCTATCTTTGCAGTCAGATATGCTGGTTTCTCACTCTAAATTGACTTGGAGATGTGCCAGTAGGACTGGAGAGATGGGGTTGGGTGGGTAGCAGTCAAGTTGGCCAAGCAGGGTTGGAAGCTGGGTCAAGTCCCATTCAGGGTTGAATACACAAACACAGTCTTGGTCTTGAGTCATTCCTCTCCAAACAGTGAAGCTTGAAATGAGGTCACAGGGACTCTTGGGATTCTTTGGATTGTCATCTAAATCAAATAAGGTTCTCACTCTCACTGGGGAAAAAATTGTTTTCTCGATCACAGGTGAGAGGATGACTAGCGACTTATTATTTCTGAGCTGTGAGTTACTGAGAATTCAAATAAAGAGATGATCAGGAATTCCCAAAATAAGTGGAATTTAGGAGGACCTTGTTGAAAAGAAAAAATTCCTTTAGGGGGAATTTAGGAGTTTTTGCAGATGGAGATGACCACGGTAGCTGTTCCAGATTGAGAAGCAAACAAAAATTATTGCAAGGCAATATTGAGCATCTCTGTTAAATATTAGCATATTATAGTCTCTGAGGTGACTTTTCAGTAGAGAAGACAGTTACATTTTGTTTAATTCCATGTTTTGAAGCCTTTTGTGCCATGGACTCCCTTTACCCATGTCCTATCTAGTAACCTTCATTGTTCAGAGGAGTGCAAATCAAGAAATATAATCCTTAACTGTAGAGGGCTTGCTTTTGTCAGGAATCTCAGAGGACACATGTTTTGTGAACACACTGGAGCCTCAGCTACATATAATGAGGGCTTGGTTTACTTTGAGACCAGGTGGAGGACATTTCACCAAGTATCTGGGATTCGGTTTGTTCTCTAGGAGCCCACCACCTCTAAGGGATGGGGTTTTAACTAAGGATTTGACAAATGGTCATTTTCAGAAATTATTGATTTGGCCAAAAATAACTGGGAAGGTTGATAATTACATAAAGATTTCCTCCCGCTTCTCCTTGCTTCTGTTCTGGATCAATTATATCAGATTCTATCCCATATGAAAAGAAAGGGGTGCAGGTTGTGAAATACACTCTATTTGAAAACTGAATTTGGGGTGCCTGGATAGCTTAGTGGTTGAGTGTCTGTCTTTGGCTCAGGGCATGATCCCGGGGTCCTGGGATGGAGTCCCACATTGGGCTCCCTGCAGGGAGCCTACTTCTCCTTCTGCCTATGTCTCTGCCTCTCTCTCTGTGTGTCTGTCATGAATAAATAAATAAAATCTTTAAAAAATAAAATAAAATGTTTCTTTGTATCATAAGACAGGAAGATAAATCAGAGGGAATGGAAGGAGAGTGGCATACTGGAGCTTTCTGAGCAGGAGCCAGTGTCCTGTGATTTCCACTCCAAAACAAATGTTCAGCAGGAGCTGGAGAAGAGACAGGTTGAGCCTGAGGGAATCCCAAAAGCAAAAAGAGAATGGGACCTTAGGTTCCATGGAGGGTTCAGAAGGGCCATGGCGATCCTTTTCACAAAACACCTGCAACAAGTCTTTAGGGGCGTCTGGTAGCTCTAGAGGCTTGAGAAGCACCCAGATGTTACTGAGAAGATCCAGGGTCTGGAGGAGGGAGTGAAATTTGGAGAAGCCTAGCAGTCAGGAACAAGGCATAACCACAACAGTGACAGGCATGGACTAGTGATCAAAAACAGGGAGGGCAAATGGGGGGGGTGGGGCTGGATGGATAACAATGGTCAAAGTCCAGATCCACTATGACGTCTCGGGCACCCTCTGAGACCAACCAGGAGATACTGGGTGGTAGCAGAGGCATTGATAAGGGTGCAGGGACAGGGGAACAAGGAGTCACCCTGAGATCCCCCCCAGAACGAACTGAGATTATAGTCTACTACTTAGAAACATGGCCCTGGAATGGAAACTCCCTTCAGTTTTCAGAAGCACCAGAGAGTTCTTTTTTGCAACACCTGACTTCCCAGCAAGAGCGTTGTGTCTGCAGCATCACTGCAGTAGGTATGGATCTCTATACTTGGTTTTCTCCTGAGATGCTAGAATGCATGCCTTAGTAAGACACCCATGGGTAGCATATCTTTCTGCAGATGGTTTTTTCCTTTTTCTTTTTCATTCTGATGATTATTCTCTACACAATAATATAGCTTTTCCAGTCATCTCACTAAGCAACTAAAAGTGCAAGATTAATTATTGCACTGGATTCTTTGTCTAGGGCTGCCATAGCAAATGACCACCAACTGGGTGGTTTTCAACAACAGGAAGTGATTTTCTCATCCTTCCGGAGATTAAAAGTCCAAGATCGGTGTCGGCAGAGGCATCGTCCCTCCAAAAGCTGTAGGGAAGGATCTTTCTTTGTCTCTTCCCAGCTTCTGGTGGCTGCCGACAACTCTTGGTGTTCTTTGGCTTGTAGATGCTTGGCCCAGTTTCTGCCTCCATCATCATATCACATGGCCATCTTCTCTTAGGGTGTTCTTTGATTCTTCTTCTTCTTTTTTTTTTTTTTAATACCTTGTATTCTTTTTTTTTTTAATTTTTATTTTTTATTTATTTATGATAGTCACAGAGAGAGAGAGAGAGGCAGAGACACAGGCAGAGGGAGAAGCAGGCTCCATGCACCGGGAGCCCGATGTGGGATTCGATCCCGGGTCTCCAGGATCGCGCCCTAGGCCAAAGGCAGGCGCCAAACCGCTGCGCCACCCAGGGATCCCTTCTTTGATTCTTCTTATAAGGAGGCTGGTGATTAGTCTGAGGGCCCACTTTAATCCAGGAGGTCTTAATTTTAACTTAAATATTAATTAAATAGGGTCTGTAAAGACCCTATTTTTAAAGATCACGTTCCAGGGATTAGGGATTGAACATATCTTCTGGAGGACACAATTGAAACTACAACAGACATGTGTCAATGCAACTGGTTTAATAATAATGGCTAATACTGATGAGCTCTTGCTCTGTGTTAAGTGATTTGCAACCAAGGTCTCTTAGTTCTCTGGTGGCCCCCTAAGAGTAGATTTTATTATTCCTATTTGACAGATGGAGAAGTTGAGGCTCAAAGAAGATGAGGAAACACACCCTAAATTGTGCAGCTCCTAAGTGTGCTGCTATGTCTTGTTCACACCTGCAGGTGTTCTAGAAATGTCCTCAGGTGGTAGAACTTGGACAAACTTTCTCTTCTGGGAATTCTGTGCATTCTTATCATTCTCTTTTCCTAGGAAAGACCGAAGTTCATCTTCTGGCATCCTTGATCATCCTCGGAATTCTTGAAGTCTTTCCATGACAAAGAAGGGGAGAGGGAGAAGAAAAAGGGAGAGGAAGAGAGAGGGAGAGAAACAGAGACTGATTTTGCCAATGTCCCTAATCTGGGGGTAAAAGAGCATTTCATCCATCTCATCACCTCTCCTTGTTAGCCTTCTGCCCTTTAACTGCTGGAATAATATGACCTAGAACTGTAAAAAAAAAAAAAAAAAAAAAAAAAAAAAAAGGCTTATTTTTACTAAACACTGGATGCCAAGGGGCACCTCTATGTTTTTTACAGCTTGACCTCTGACACAGGTTTCACTCCTTTAAAGGACTTAGAATAACTCACATCCCAGCCTATATAAACATATGACTTTTTAAGACCCTTTACACAGGACAAAATAATGTTTTTAGACATGGCTATACAGTGATTTTAAAAACAGTCCTTTCTTGGCTTGTATAGGATTAGGTCTCTTTGTGTTCATAGGCGATGGAAGCAAGGGCAAGACCAGAGAGCGTCCCCAAGAAAGAGATCCTCTGAGCCAGCTTCTTACCTAATCAATTTCTCCTCTTGTAATAACTCTCTGTTTTTTCCCCCAAGTGATGAACTAGTTTTCCTAATACCTATCCTTTTCCCCTGCTTGAAATGACACATTTATCTTGTATTTAAATTGATACATACTTGAGTCTGTGCTGGGACGTTTTATTTTGGTCCATTGATCTGTCATTGTCATTAGAACCACATGATATTGTCACAATATTTATTGTATACTTTCACTGGAAGACTCCAAAAGCTATCATTTCAAATGTCTTGATTATTCTCACATATTTATTCTCCCCCCGGTTTTAGGCTTCTTAGGTCAGTTACCCCCAAAGCATGCTGTTTACATTTTTATTGGTCTTTTCATTACGTGTATTGCTTGCTGGGGGTGCTGGGGGTGGGGGAGAGGGAATTCGCATATTTATAATATGATACATTATAACCCCTTCAAGGAACATGAAATGCCTTCTATTGTATGACAGGAAAATTTTCCATTACCTTCATAAAATTCCTGCATTGTTTCCTGTGGTTGTTCATAAGTGATCTAGATGAATGATTGCTCTGTGAATGAATTTTCCCCCCATGATAGTTTCATGATTTTTCCCCCAGAATATAAGCAGACTATGAACTTTTCCATATATGTTCATTCAGTAACTGGCAACTTTACAGGGCATACCTATTACTTTCAATGTTCTCAGTAGACAATTACCTAATTTCTAGTTGATAAAAAATTTTAAGTCCTCTTTCCAAAAATTTAACTCATTCATTTTTCTTGCCATGTTGCATTGATTAAAACTGTAAGAATACAGTGCATCTCGGTGGCTCCTTTGGTTGAATGACTCCTGATTTCAGCTCAGGTTATGATCTCATGGGTCATGGGATCCAGCCCCCATCCAACTCTGCACTCAGCATGGAGTCTACTTGAGATTCTCTCCTTCTCCCTCTGCCCTTCCCCTTACTATTTCTTTCTCTAAATTAATTAAATAGTCAATTAATTATTTAAAAAGTTTTTTAAACTGTAAGAATAATGTGAAATCATAGCAAAAATATCAGGTATCTTTTCTCTGCTTATGTTATTAATGAAATGCTCCTAAAGTTTGATCTTCCAAAGTATGACATTTGTCCTTTTTTCCACTCTGGAATCTTAATCTTATTAAAGAATTAGCTAACTTTATTTCTGGTATTAAAAATATTCATTGATTATAAATGGTTTGGATTTTGTTTAGAGGCTTTTACAGATACTAAGATACTTGGAGGGGGAATTGCTCTGCTTTGTTTGTTTTTTGTGATCTAGTATAACATTCATGGTACATCAATTTGTTTTAATGTTGAAGTGTACTCACATTCACCTGCTTGGTAATTTGGTATTGTAATTATTATTTCATTTTGCTATTGTATGTTTTTTGATAAGGTTTTATTTACTTGCATCTATAAGTCATTTAAAAAGTCAGCCTTTGGGGGCTCCTGAGTTACTCAGTTTCCTTTGGGGGCTCCTGAGTTACTCAGTTTAGTGTCTGCTTTTGGCTCAGGTCATGATCCCAAGGTCCTGGAATTAAGCATTGGGCTTAGTTGGGCTCCTTGCTCCACAGGGAACCTCTCCTTCTGCCCCTTCCCCTGCTTCTGCTCTCTGTCTCTGTCAAGTAAATAAATAAATAAATAAATAAATAAATAAATAAACAAACATATACATAATACATACAGACATAAATATGTAAAAAATAATAAAGGGAGTTTTAGTTCTTTTTTTTCTTTCTTTTTAAAAATTGTATTTATTTATTTGAGATAGAGACCCAGTGAACATGAGTGGGGAGGAGAAGCAGAGGGAGAGGGAGAAGCAGACTCCTCACTGAGCAGGGAGCCCAATGCAGGGCTCTATCCCCGGACCCTGAGATCATGACCTGAACTGAAGGCAGACGTTTAACCAACTGAGCCACCCAGGCACTCCAATAAATAAAACATATATTTGTTTGTTTGTTTAATTGCTTTTTAACATATATTTTTTTAATGTTTAAAAATAAGCCAGCCTTTTGTTGTGTTCAATTTTTGTGAAGTGTTTTAGTATAAGCAAGCTGGCTTTCTAAAAGGACATGAAAACTTTCTATATTTTTTAAGTGTTCTGAAAGAGTATAAAGAGGGACACCTGGGTGACTCAGTCAGTTAAGCATCTGCCTTTGGCTCAGGTCATGATATCAGAATCCTAGGATGACAGAGCCTGGAATCAGGTTCCCTGCTCAGCATGGAGTCTGCTTCTGTCCCTCCCCCCAGTTCATTTTTTTTCTCTCTCTCTCTCTTTCTCTCTCTCAAATAAATAAATAAAATCTTTAAAAAAGAGTATAAATAATTTATGGGTTACATATTTCTTAAGAGTAACATCAAAATTATTCACATGCCAATTCAGATCTGGAGCCTTAATAGAAAAGGGTGCTCGATGACAAATATTTTTCTCATGGTTGTTATATTAAGAATTTCTAGTATTTTTGAACCAGTCTCTATTCCTTAAAATCATTTGTGAGAAATGAGATCAAGATGGTAAACAGCATACTCACCCATGTTTTCACCCACTCAAAGTGAATCAATTACTTTGGGGGGCGGGGAAGAAAAAAATGTAACAAGGAGAACAGAAATGTTGCAGAATGCATGAAAGCAAGACAGAAAAATAGATTAGTTATATGGAGCCAAGTGCAGTCCAAACTACTCAGGAGACACTGTTTTAGATACGAAAGTGGTCCCATGTGGTCCCAATGCCACAGTCAACAAGTGGGTTCAAAAAGTGATGGGCAATTCATCAGGGTGATGAAATGGGAGATGATGCTCAACTCTCTTCCTCTGCCTCTTCCACCCACACTGCTTGCTGTGTGGCCCAGCAGTGGGAAACCCTGAGAGCCTCAGGTTCACCAAGGGGCCAGCCCACCTCACCTGGCAACAGCTCCTAGCCCCCATCAGTGGCCAAACTACAGAAAAAAGCATAGGCAAAAAAAAAAAAAAAAAGAAAAAAGCATAGGCAGAAAAACATAGATTCTTAAAGATTTGCCAGATGTGAAATTGCTGTTGTTGTAGGTTAACAAAACAGCCGAGTATCAGCTGAGTATCAGTAATGACATTTGGTTTAACCTGCTTCAAACCATCAGGACAGATCAGATTTTAATTGCATTAAAAGGAAAAACAATATCTGTAGGTAAAATGATTGACAAAGGAAACATCTACAAAGACTCTTTTTATTTTTTAAGTTTATTTATTTTGAGGGAGAGGAGGGGCAGAGGGAGAGAGAGAATCTCAAGCCTACTCCATGCTGAGCAAGGAGCTAGACTCATGTCTCCATCCCACAACCCTGAGATCATGACCTGAGCTGAAGTCAAGAGTCAGATGCTTAACCAACTGAACCTCCCAGGAGCCCCTGAAAAATAATTTTTTAGAAGTAAAATTAATATCATTGGTGAGGATCCAGAGACTATTGGATTCATAGAAAAGAATCTGGATTTCTGCCACAGAAAAATCTTTTTTCCAACACCTACAAAAATGAGTAAAAATGAAGAGACAACCTCTCTCCCATTCCAAAATTCATCAATTAAAAAAAGAAAGAAGAAAGAAAGAAAGAAAGAAAGAAGAAAGAAAGAAAGAAAGAAAGAAAGAAAGAAAGAAAGAAAGAAAGAAAGAAAGTAAAAGAGAGGAAACCTGACTCAATCAGAGCAGAGCAAAAGGATAAAGCTTGATTCTACTTATATATATGCCTTTCAATCCCCAGAAACCATCCCGGTGAACAGACATAATCCTGAGAATTTTTACTGATATTCCCAAGTCAGGAGGCAATACAACTGAGGGATCAGCTTTCTCTTTTTGACCTTTCTGGTAGATATTGCTGTTGGGGAGCAGGGAAATGCATGGCATGAATTATGGGGGTAGCCTCATCCAATTAGCAGAGTAAAAACATTGGTGATAGAAAATGTTTTCAAGAATGAGCAGAAAATAGAAAATCTAAAACAGTTATACAAAAAGTATATTGGTGTTGACTTTTATGAAGGTGAGGTGCCACCCTCTATCAAAATAGAAATGATAAATCCTTCCAGAAATTTATGCTAAATAACTATTTGCACTTGTATCCAAAGATGCATATACAGGGTTGCTCAATTTCCATGCTGTTTGTAATAACAAAATTGTTAAGATCCTAAATGTCCATCAAAGGAGAAGTAGTTAAATAATTTAAAAGGCAGGCCTTCCTGAGGAGCACTCTGAGGCTGTAAAATTGGATGACATAGACCCGTATGTCAACACTAGATTTATCATCAACTCATTTGCTTAAGCGAAAAAGTACGTTTCAAAGCAGTATAGATAACTCACATGTGGACTTTTCTATATAACACAGAAGGCATAAATCCCTACATTTGTAAATGCATCAATGCAGGGAAAGAATGAACACCCCACTCCTAAAAGTGGTTATTTTTAGGAAGAATGCAAGCAAAGAAATGTGAAAAAGATTTTTTTTCTTGCTGTACTTAAATGTTTGATTTCTTTTTGTAATAATGTTTTCAGGCTTTATTTGTATGATATCTCTGTAATAAACATTAAAAGCATGCCAAATTATTCTATTTGTCATGTTATTCGAATTGAAATGCATTCAATTATAATTTTTAAAAACATGGTGTCTCTTTATAATTCTAATTATTATTTAGTGCACTTGTGTATCACACCCCCCTTTTATTAGCTTGCCAGAGTTATGTACATTTATTTCTTAAAGATTTTACTTCTTTATTAATGATTTTATTTATTTATCCATGTGAGAGAGATAACATGAACAAGAGAGGAATCAGAGGGAGAGGGGCAAGGAGACTCTGTGCCAAACATGGAGTCCAGTGTGGGGCTTGACCCCATGACCTTGAGATCATGACCAGAGCCAAAACCAAGGGTCTGACACTCAACCGACTGAGTCACCCAAGTGCCCCTGTATCTATTTATTTTGTTCAAAAAGGCAATTGAGAAGTACAACTACCATTTCTGCTTTCTGATTTGTTGATTTTTGCTTATAACTTTGTTATTTCCTTTCTTCTTTCCTTAGGTGCTTTTGTGGTGGTGTTCTAGAATCATGAGCAAGCTCAGAAATCATATTTTATTCATTTTCATTTGTTTTTGCTCAGTGGTAGGAGTTTTTAGGAGCATAACTTTTTATCTATGTAGAACTTGGTCCACATCCCAAAGCTTTTCTAAGTGCCATTTGTATCTAATTAATGGATTACTCACTGTATGCTGGGCATTGTGTTATGAGCCTTATATACAAGGTAGGAACTCTTGCCTTATTTTACATGTGATGAACCCAAAACAGCTTTTTGGGTAGCTGGCCCTCCCTTATTCTTAGTCCAAGTTGCTTAGAAGAATGAATCCAGCCTAACTTTGAGGGATGGGCACATGAGCCAACACTAGTCATCCCTTAGCCCTAGTCATTGGTTCAGGATGAGGCAAATGACCCAAACCCAATTAGAATTTTTCATAAGACTTTTGCTAAAACTCTCTGAAAATAATAAATGTTCTTTCCTGTAGAATCTTTAGCTACGTAGCAGAATGAAAACAGAGATATCTTTGCCCCATTATGGGTAGAGTTTGCCTGAATCTGAAGACAATTATGAGGCACCTGTGGTGGTTTATGGTGAAGAAGAGACAAATTTCTAGTGATATTATCTGAGTACCTATAACCAAATGTACCTGAAGTCAGAAGAATTCCTTGAATTTCCTGATTTAACAAGCTAATAAATTCTCTTTTTTGATTCCATTTAGTTAAAATCACTTCCTATTGCTTAAAATCAAAACAGTCCTTAGTTAAATCTCGAAGATCCCATTATTAATTGGTGGATCCAATCCATAAACTATTAATTGGTAGATCCAAAATATGATCACAGGTAATCTAATACCAGAGCCCATACTCATAACCATAAAATCTGTTGCTTTTATTCATTCATTTATTTATTTACCTACTCATTTGTTCATTGAACACATATGACATTGAAGAGGTGTGGGTTAAGTCATTTAGCATCTTTTAAGATGGGGAAAAGAGTATGGAGGTCATTCTAGATGTGATAGGAAAACCATTGAGGGATTTTCAGTAAAAGTAATATGATACTATTTACATATTTAAAAAATTACCCTAGTAATACATGGTGAATAAAGTCTGGGGGGACAAGAGAATGTACAAAAATACCAATGAGGAGACTCTTAACAGTTCTCCCAGAAAGAAGTCATGGACTGTGGAGTGGGGTGTTAGTGGTAAAGGTACTAATAAGAGAAGATACTGAAATGCTTTTTGGAGGTAGAGCCAATGGGATCTGCTGCTGGATTAAATGTGGGGCATAAGGGAAAGAAAGGAATCAAGGCTGGCTTCTAGGTCTTTCATCTAAGCAACTCAAAGAATGATTGTTTTACTTACATAAATGGGGAAACATGGATTCCATAATGGCTTGGAAGCAAGAATCAAGAGTAGAATTTTGGTCTTGCTAAGTTTGAGACCTTCATTGGACATCCACATGGAGATGTTTAACAGACACAAATCTGGAGCTCAATGGAGAAAATGTGACTGAAGATATAAATATGGAAGCCACCAGCTTATTGAATATATTTATTTATTTATTTTTAAAGATTTTATTTACTTATGTGAGAAAGAGAGAGTGCACAAGTGGGAGACAGAGGAAGAGGGAGAGGGAGAAGCAGACTCCCACTGAGCAGGGGGCCTGATGCAGGGCTCAATTCCAGGACCCTGAGATCATGACCTGAGCTGAAGGTAGACACTTAATCAACTGAGCTACCCAGATGCCCTTTATTGAATGTGTTTAAAACCATGGAAGTATGTTTAATCATGGCCCGAGGAAAGAGCATAAATTAAGAAATGAACACCAAGCTCTGAGATCTTAGGTGTTCCATATGGTGTTTCCCAATAAAGATTGGGAAAAAGAAGGGGAGTCAGAAAAGAAATGTGAGAAGAAACAACCAGTGGGGTTGGAGGAAAATGAGCTTACCTGATAAGGTGGAGAAAGAATTTGTTTCAAGAATGATCAACGGCAAAAAAAAAAAAAAAAAAAAAAAAAAAAAAGGAAAGAAAGAAATAAAGAACTGTGGCGCAACTGGTTCAAATGGTGCTGTTGATCAAACATAATATGCTAGTATAGAAATCTGGGCCATAATAAGACCAAAAAGGGGTCAATGAAATAAACTGTCACTGAATTGACACTCTTCAATGCCAAATAGTATTTTACCCCCAAGGAATAAATTTAAAACTGGAATGTCTTCCATTTCTCTCTTTTGTACATTCCTTCCTTCCCAGTGTTCTCTGCTTTCTGGTGGGTCTGCTGAAGTCAGAAGTCAGAAGACTCCTAAAGAAGACTTCCACTTAAATTTCTTGGTATGTATAATGATTGGCCCAATAATCTCTTGAAAGCAAAGCTAGATTTTTCTATTTGATCCCAAATCTACCCATGACCATGATTAAGTCCCCCTGCATGAATCCCTTTGTCATCAATATTCAGTTATTAAAAGAAGATCATTTTTATTAAAGTACAGAGGTATAAGAACAGATGTTTAAGACATGTTTTATGTTAATAAGACCTATTTACAGAAGAATGCATACGTTATGACTTGTTGAATTTTAGGCAAAAGGACTTGCCAACACTGTGCTAGAGCGTAGGATACTTGGGACAATAATCTTCGCAGAAATGACAAAAAATTATTTTAATACAAAAAAACAGTTAAAATACATGAAAATCTGCAGGAGTCCTTTAGTCCTGTGTATCTCCATCAATAACAATAGTTAACATAATTATTTTGTTTATTTAGCCAGCATTTATTATGTGCCTTACACGTGTGAAATCTCAAGGATGGAGTAATGATCAACATGATGAACAGGGGATCCCTGGGTGGCTCAGTGCTTTGGCACCTGCCTTAGGCCCATGGCGTGATTCTGGAGTCCTGGGATCAAGTTCCACATCGGGCTTCCTGCATGGAGCCTGCTTCTCCTCTGTTTGTGTCTCTGCCTCTCTCTCTTATCTGTGAATAAATAAATAAAATCTTAAAAAAAAATGATGAACAATTTTGGCTCTCACCAAAGAGGTGGTATGAAGAAAAATACAAAACAAGACAAGAAATAAATAAGTTCAGATACTGAATGAGTGCTATGAATAAAAATAATACATACGTGTGGTATACAGAGCTTCCAGGGGAAATGACAATGCAAGTTAGAAGATTCAAGGACGGCCATCTCCTTTTACTGAATATTGATTATGACACATCTTCAGCTGATCACACTACATTATTATTTCCAACTTTTATTCACCATAGCCTCTCCAGGTATTATTCCCAGTTTGCAGATGAGAAGACTGAGGGTTAGTTATCTAGTATAACTTGCCCAAAGTCATCAACCTAGAAAGTGATGGAGCTGAATATGTACCTCAGGTTGTATACTTGAAACCTCAAGTCTACAGGATTCCTGCGTCTTATGGTTGTTAGTATTTACTCACTATTACACTTAACTTTAACACACACTAGCACCACTTATTGAGCATGCAGTAGGTATTAGCTGTATGCTGGAGTCTCTATCGGTATCAACTCTCAACCTTACAGCTCTCCTGTAGGATCTTAGAAACGCTAGTCCAGGCTCCAAAAGTTGAACCAAGGTAAGTTGGGATGCATTCTAGGTCTTTCTGGCTATGCTTTTTTCCCTCTACCGCACTTGGAGTGGTCTGAAGGCCACAGATGTGCTCCAGAAGACTCGTTACCAAATTCTTTATCCATTTGGCTACTATACCTGACTTCACAGGGCAGCAAGCATGTGCCATCAGCCCACAGCTCCAGCCACATAACTAACCTTGCCAGGTGTACCTCTACTGTACTTGGATCAAGTAGCAATTGTCACTGAAGGGCAATGTCAGTTTATATCACCAAACTGACATAATGAAGGATAACTTACAGAAGGAAAGTAGGTATAAAGTATACCTTCTTGTGCACTTAAATCATTGTTGAGCCATAGCTAATAATCACTAAGTGGAAGCACATTCAATTCGGTAAAATTATCATTTTTAAAAATCCCTGGAACTTATATACAGGTCAATTTCTGATTGCAAGCCTGTGGTAGAAATAAACTTGGATATATCAGATTCAATCTAGCATCCCCATTTTACAGATGAGGAAACAAAGGATTCTATCAAAGAGTAATTTTCATTTGCATAAGACTGTTCTAGAATGCTCAAACATATCAAGTCTTTTGATCTCACTAACAACGCTGTGAAATAATGATCATTCTCATTTTGAGATAGGTCAACTGAGGTGCAAGCAGGATAAGGAATGTGGAGGTGGTCAGGATTTGAACACCGTCTCCAGGGTCCATGCCCATAAACACCCCATAACACTACCCTCTACATGCCTGCAAAGTGGAAAAAACCATTCATGTTGGAATAACATAGCTTGGTAAGTTTTTTACTCCACCTTTCCTCTTTTTCCCCCTTCCTGCCATTGACTGTACCCTGGCTTGTGTGTGCTACTCTTTTAAACAAGGGAGGAAAAGATGAGAGAAATTATAATACTGCTAAACTAGAAAGTCTCTTTAAAAAGAAAGGTTTTGAAATTTAGACATCTTTTAGTTCTTTGAGATAAAATTTTCTTTAAAAAAATATTTAATTTATTTATTTGAAAGAGAAAGAGAGAGCAGAGAAGGAGGGGGAGAAGCAGGCTCCCCGCTAAGGAGGGAACCCTGTGCAGGACTTGATCCCAGGACCCCAGGATCATGACCCAAGCCAAATGCAGACACTTAGCCAACTGAACCACCCAGGTGCCCTGAGATAAAATTTTCTGTATTCCTTTGGGAGGGACATGTACTTCTTTTAAATCAATGCCCTGAACTTCTAAAAGAAAAAAAAAAAGAGAGAGAGAGAGAAGATTCCTATGATGAGGAAAATAATCAAGAAGTTTTATTTGGGAAACCTATCAAAGCTGTGAAGTTCTAAAATACCCATTTAGAGAGGAAGAAAGAATGAGAACTCTTAATATGTCTGTGTGTTAACAGCTCAGTGAGTCATTGTGAGCAATAAATGAGTTCATACATATAAAGGGCTTCATAAAGCACCTGACTCATAGCAAGTGCTCAATAAATGGTAAATATCGTAATTAGCATCATTTCACTCTACTTACTCTTTAGACATGGCAGTGGAAGCACCCTCCAGCCAAACTTACAGGATGTGTGTGTTTTATATGTTGTTTCCAGGCTATACGAGCAACAGGAATAAAAGACTTTAAAGCATGCAGTTCTCTTTAAGGAAATAATGATTTTTTTAGTTAGAGAAAACTGAAAGACTGTGAGCAGTGAAAATGAGTTTGCCTTGCTAACCACGCTTCCCTGGCACATGGTGGATATTTGGTAACTCTTCACTGCCTAATGTACTAATTTACAATCTAGTTAGGGACAGAAGACATACTTGAAAAGCTCATTGACAAAAAAAGGAAGAGGGTTCCTAATTGGCTTGGTAGGTGGAGCACGTGACTCTTCATCCCAGGGTTGTGAGTTCAAGCCCCATATTGGGTGCAGAATTACTTAAAAACAAAACAAAACAAAACAAAAAACAGAACAATAAGGGAGAAAATAAACGCCTATCAGAGAAATAGAATTAGGCCACAGGAATGCCAAAATGGAATTTCTAGTGTTCATGAATCTAATGAAAATGTATACCTGACCTGATATTTCATGATACGAGTAATACGTAATTAGATACAAATTGTGGGATAAAAAATATATAGGATTGGAAATTCAGAGAAGGAGCTCACTGATGGCTAGAAGAATCTAAAAGTTGAACAGATGTTGTTTTTTTTTTTAATGTTTAGGGTTTGGATAGGTGGAAGGAAGAAGAAAGATGTTTGAAGCCAGGGGAATAGCATGAGGTAGACACCCAGGTAGGAATAAATATGGGTGGGGATAATTGATGAATAGGGTCCAGGAAGAAATGACAACTCTTTTAATGGGTTGTGGCACAGCGCATCTTGAATAAGTTGCCTATACTAGGGGGTAGTTTGCAGATACCCTTTATTGAGATCTTCTTTGAGTTCAGGATGGAGACGGGGCCTCCTTATCTATGAATGGATGCTTGAACATTCTCTGAACAAGTGCTTCATTACATCCTCTGATTTGGAGGAGCCCAATAGCCCTATGAGAAGTAGCATGAACCTGTTCCAGAGGTAGGGCTAGATATTTAGAAATATGTCTGGGAATCCTGGAAATCTGGATGGGGTCTGTGTATGTGTGTGTGTGCGTCTAGCTTACAGGTATGGATAAGAGGGAGGTTAGTGAGAGGAAAGGACTCTGATGTGGGAGTCCCACTTGGGAACAGAGGAAGCCCCAAGGCGTTGATTCCAATAGCAATGTCACGTTGTGATCCAATTACCCCCTTCTCGAGGTCTCCCTGGGTGGTATGCGAAAAGAAAAATCTAAAATTTGTTAGAAGCGGTAAAAACAAAATCTACCTTCCAGAAGATAGAATTAGAAAATTGAGAGAAAAAAGAAAGCAGTTAGTTTAAGGTGGCTGGAAGGAAAAAGAAAGATAATTTAAATTATGAGAAAGAAGATGATAGAAAAGGATAAGAAAGGATTGAAAGATTGATATGTATAGCTTTAGTGTTCTTGAGGTCTTCTCTAGAACAGATGCAACCAGGACAGAATCAACTTAAAACCCCTGAGACTTTTCTTGAGCTGAACCAAGCAAAACAAACTAAACAAATTGTCCAATTATAAGACCAAACATCATCACCTAATGTCCCTCTGCCTCTCCTCCTAAACATGGTGCTGCCTACGGGAAAAGAACAGAGCGCCAGGTATCTAGACAAATAGGCAAGAGTTGCAGGGAATGACTTCACAGTGGAAACAGACATCCCAAAGTATAAAGGGTCAAAGGTGATCCCCCAAACAACTGAACTGCAAAGGTAGACAGCATGACCAGAGAAGTGGCAGAGGGTGAGTAGTTTGGGTTGTATGTAGACCCCTGTCCACCCCAGAGGCCGTCCACAAACACACTAGAAGAGCGTGGGCAATGTGACCAAGAGTTTCCTGCTGATCAGACTCTCCTGGGACACTTGTTAGCCAGGCTAGAACCCCTGCTCATCCACGTCTACTAAGAACGTCCAGCGTAGGGCCCAGAAAATTCTTCCATTAACAAGCCCTCTGGGTTATTTTTATTTGGGCAACACTGATTTAAGGGACTTCAAGAAAGGTGCAAGGGTGAAAGGTGGAGGTCTGGCCGCTTAGCATGCAGAGGGGCTACTGACACAGCGGATCTGTTAAAGTGAGTGATGCAAGCAGTGGCATGCAGAGGACATTCGGGTGAGAGCTGTAAACAATTCTGAGTTGGCATGCTCTGCAGATGTCAGCCTGTGTCTGTGGCATGCATTAAATAGGCCACAAATCCTGGGCAAGAGGGACAGTCTGCCATCAGCAAATGTATCATAAGTCTTTCTCCCTGAGAATTTTTCTGATGACAGTGTAGGAAACAAATCTAGATATTCCACTGAATCAATGTTGTCATTAACAGATTTACAATTTAATCAATAGTATAGGCACTTTAGGCAAATGAAGCTCGTAGGAATAGCCGTCGTAAACGCCTGACAGCGTAAGAAGTTATTTATCTGTTCCTCTCTCTATAAATCTATATCTATTTTCCTATCAATAGAGAAGAGGAAATACATAGAGAAATATAGATATACTCCTCTGAACCACTCCCAGCTTCTGCTTAAACTTGCCTCCATTCTCAACTGGCACTCTAAATGTAAAATAATTGAAGTATGCCAGTAGCTTGGGAGGCAGATCTTTGGGATCTGCCGGGAAGCTTCTATGCCCCAAAAGATAAAGCTTTGGGGCAAGGCAGACAGGAAAGACTCCGTGGGAACATATTGGGGAAAACCATCAAAGTCTTTCTGTCTCCGCAAGCCAAAGATATTACTGGCTTTGCAAGCTGGAGGTACCCCCTACTTAATATTAGTTTGCATTTTCTGTTTTATGTTGTTCTGGCCAGAACTCACCTAACCTGGAGTGCTTCGCCCACTGGGAGAGAATAAATTTTTATGTCTTTCTGGAATGCACCCCATTCCCCTTGTTTCTCTCTCCCCTTTCACCTTCACCTTTCTCTCAGCCCAACTCAGCCCTTCCCTTTAAAAAAAAGTGGCATTAGTTCTTTACAAGTGAGCAGGAACAGAACGAAATGTTTCACATCTGCTCTCAGAGTTCACGGATTAGCATGAGAATGAGTAGCCAGTGTTTCAATGATGCACAGTCCAGTGGATGAGAATGGGGCTCAAGCCCAGTATCAGAGAGCTCTCTGGCTCCTGCCAGATGTCCTAGGCCTAGGACACAAAAGCAGTGAACCCAGGGCTTTAACAAATCACCTTTCTCTGGGGCTAATCACTCAAGAAAAGGTTTTGTTGGGGGTTTGGAGAGGGTCAGGTTGGTATTTCTCCAGTGAGCTGTAGCCCTGAGCTGTTGCCCTGCCCAGCCCCTCCGGCCTTCACCCTCAAGCCTTTCTAAAGAGACCTCTTATTTCTTTCCCCCAAATGCAAGGCTCTGAGGCCAAAAGCTGCATGCCGGAGTCTCCCAAAGCCACGAGGGCGGCAGGGGGCTCATTAATCAATGGTGACCATGTTGCTGGTCTAGCTCTCACTCTCTGTCTCTGAACAATAAAGACTTTAGCAAGAATAGAATGGCTCAGTGGGCATGGACAAGGTCAGGCTTAGTGGCAAGATGGTTCCGGTGTTATCACAGTTGGAGGAATCCTGCACTTTCTGCAGGGACGTTCTGGGAACCGGAGAGTGGTGGTTCTCCGAGGCTGGTGCCTGGACCGGAAGCAGCAGGTGTCAGATGGCCAGGCGTCAGGAATGTGACTCTCGACTCCACTCTGACCCCGTGAATCAGAAGTCCGCAGTGAGCTCAGGCATCTGTGTCTTTGATACGCCTCCCGGGGCATCCTGGTCTGCAGATGCTCGCCTTATTTATTCCCAAGGAAATCTAGGCGAATGCCTTTTAGTTTGTACACTTGCTTACATCCAGATCCTTAGTTATTCGCATCCCGGTGAGAGAGGGTGGCCAAGCATGGTGATGTGCTCCAGGGCCGTGGAGCTTCCCAGGAAGCGGGTCCTGTAGTCCTAAAACCGAGAACCCCTCCCTCCAGCCTCCCAGGGTGGGGGGCGGGGTAGGTGGCAAATTGAAACAAACTGGTCACCCTAACCGAGGAGCAAGGCCAGTTTGGATATTCCTGGACTGATCCACATTCCTTCCCACCCGGCTGGTGTTGCTCTTTATGTTCTATCATCTAATGGGTTGAGAAAAAAGAGAGGGAGAGAGCCAAAGGAGAGAGTTTTGATAATGCAAATACAACAGAGAACTAAAACAAAGTGGGGAGTGGGGGGTAGTGAGAAAGAGAAAGCTAAAAGGAAAATAATTATGAAGGGACCCATGGATTTTGTATTTAAAAAAAGTCTCTGGGATCCCTGGGTGGCGCAGCGGTTTGGCGCCTGCCTTTGGCCTAGGGCGCGATCCTGGAGACCCGGGATCGAATCCCACGTCGGGCTCCCGGTGCATGGAGCCTGCTTCTCCCTCTGCCTATGTCTCTGCCTCTCTCTCTCTCTGTGTGACTATCATAAATAAATAAAAATTTAAAAAAAAAAAGTCTCCTTTCACAAATACATGTTTTCTGCCTTTAAAGAGAAAGCTCAGAAGCTTCCTCCCAGACTCAGGATGAGACAGTCCATTTTTCGTCACCTTTCTCTAACCTCAGCAGAAAATCACTAAACCAGTTAAGTCTTTACGTCTCCACTATACATTCTACATATTTCCATTAGGGCACCGAGTTATTTTGTCCAGATTTATCTCCTGCGCTGCTCCGTAGGAAGTTATATATATGGATCTCAAGGTCAAAGGAGAGATTGGAGACAGAGATATAGTTTGGGGGAGTTCCTGAATCTGAGATAGTATCTGGAAAGAGAAGAGTAGCCTCTCAAAGTCAGGGATCTGTGAGCTAACGGGATGTAGGTAGGACACAGGTGGAGGGGAGGGGAGGTTAGTCTCACCCTGGATTGGAGGGGGTGCTTCTGGGAAAGGTATGCCAAGGTCACAGCATCGCCACCAAGTACTCCACCTAGAAGTCCTCTGTCCCAGGAAGTGATGTGACCAGGCGTCCACACTGGGTTAGAGAGGCAGTATTTGGTTCCCAGGAAGGAAAAGTCTGGTAATGACTATGAGGAATATGCTAGTTTGCATAGATGACAATGCTTCATTAAACTCCTCATCAAATTTGGAAATGTTTTTGTTTAAAAATTATAGGAAAAATAGGGAAAAATCAGGGTGCAGTAAAAGGAGCCTTAGTTTTGGAGCTAAACAAAGTCAGGTTCAAACCTCGCCCTTTTACTTATTATGTGATCTTGGGCAAGTTACTTAAGCCTCCTTTTACTAGAAATGAGGACTAATAACATCTATTTCAAAAGGATTCTTTGAGGATTATACAAGGTAATATGTGCAGCCTGCATCACGAGCCCCTGGTACATAGCTAGTGCTGCATAAATGCTCAGAAACAATGTGAATATAGTATCATGGGTTTGGATTTTTGTTTCCAGAGAGACTCCAGTTCCATTTCTAGCCCTGGCCCTTGTGAGTACGTGACTTTTCATCATTTAAGCTCCATCTGTGAAATTAATTTAAGTATGCTTATCTCTTTGAAAAAGGTTTAAAAATTACATAAGATCAGGGATGTCTGGGTGGCTCAGTGGTTGAGTGTCTGCCTTCCGCTCAGGGCATGATCCCGAGGTTCCAGGATCGAGTCCTGTATCGGCTTCCTGAGGAGCCTGCTTCTCCCTCTGCGTATGTCTCTGCCTCTCTGTGTGTGTCTTTCATGAATAAATAAATAAAATCTTCAAAAAAAATTACATGAGCTCACATACATGAGGTGCTCAAAAATTTGCTGTCATTCCCCCTTCCCAAACCATGCTACCCACAATATTCTCCGAGTTCCCACACCACTGGGCTTGAACTTCCCCACCAACTGCCATGAGTGATGGCAGCCTCCTCATTTCCCTCTAAGTTCCCTTTGTGCATCTATGTATCCCCTGCACAGCATCCGGCAATGAGCTCTGAGATGAACTGAGCCCTGGAGAATGGGCATCTGGTAATCACCAGGACCAACGTAACGGGAGCCTGGGTTTGGCAAAGGCAGGTCAGTGAATGCCCGGAGGCTCAGTGGTTTCTCTGACTGCAGGTTGCAGGCACAACAGGTGGTGAGGGGGCCCCCCGCAACTTGACTCAGGACCGGGTTATCAAGGAGCACTCTTCCTACAGAAGAGCACTCTTCTTCCAGGTGAGCACTCTTCCTAGAGGTGGCGTTTTTCCTACAGGTGAGAGCCCTTCTTACTGCGATGCAGGGCTCTGAGTTGTTTGGGAACCATGTAGGGTAGAGTCAAGGTTGTCATCATCCCCAGACCTCTGGTTTCCTTTTGATTTCTGTGCCTCTTCAGCTCTTCAGAGAGTAGAGAGTAGTGGGAAGAATCCTGAAACTGGAGTCAGCTGTTGGGTCAGTCCCCAAGCTTTACCACTTGAGTTGCATAAAAGGGGGCAAGGACAGCCACCCCTACCCCCTTTCAAAGAGCCCTCACTCTCATCCCAGGTGGCTCTGCCTGCAGCTTTGTGAGGCAGGCACGTGGTAGGACACCAGGTGTGGGGTCATGCCAAGACACTACTTAGAAAGGCTAAATGAGTTGCTTGGTGACACAAATGGGACCCTCAGACTCTCTGACTCCAGGCTGCCCTATTGCCCTGCCTCCTCCAAGAAACTCCAATTCATCTTCAGTTCCTTCCTTTGCAAAATGAAGGAGTTGGGTGCTAGGAGCTCCAGAAGGTCAAGTCAGACCATCTATGGTCCTGGGGCTCTACATTTCTTTTGTTCTTTTTGTAAAGGGTTTTTTGTTGTTGTTGTTGTTTTTTTTTTTTTAATTCATGACACAGGCAGAGGGAAAAGCAGGCTTCCTGCAGGGATCCTGATGCAGGTCTTGATCCCAGGACCCCAGGATCACGCCCTGAACCGAAGGCAGATGTTCAACCACTGAGCCACCCAGGTGCCCCATTTCTTAGTTCTGAGTGGTGGGTGGGTAGAGGTGTAGTTAAGAGCCGCCACTGGGAGCAGAGCGGGTTTATCAACCTTGGAATCCTGGCTCCTAGGCGCACAACTTTGAGGAGGTTCCTTAGTGTTTGCACGTCTCAGTTTTCTCCTTAGTGAAATAGAGATAAGGATAAAAATAGCCCACCTCTCAGAGTAGCTGCGGCATGCGGGAAGAGTTAATACAGGAAAGCCTATGTACCTGCCTGGCACTCAGGGTACCAAGTGTCAGCCGTCCTCCCAGCGAGGTGAAGGGGGTGCTGCAAAGCAAGGGTCTCCGGATTTCAACCCCAACTCAGGCCCCTGCCCCTGTATTTGCTTGATTTCTTGCTTCTGGTTTGACTTACTAACTGTGGCGTGAGTTGAAACCCTACCTCGGGGATGATAATTAACATCGACGGAGCTTTTCTGATGCCCCAGGTCCTATTTACAACCTTCCCATCATAATGCTCGCAACGTCCCCAGGGTGAGGATGAGCAACCAGAGGCATGGAGATGCCAAGCTGCCCCAGGTGCCCGGTGTGAGACCACGAAGGCAGAGCAGTGTTGCTTCGCTGGGCCAAGTGTTTTCCAAGGTGCTGATGGCAAATGAGTGCAGCTGACCTGGGCTTGGTGTGTCAGCACACGCCCCTGCCCCAGGGGGCCGCTGGCAGCCCCCTTTCTCCTGGAGCAGGCTGATCCCAACAGGTGCCTGCAGGAGATGTGCTTAACCACCATCCCCCTCGGCGTTGGTGAATCATAAACAGGGAAAATGATGTGTTTCTCGTTCCTGCAGCGGTGCCTGCGGGCGGGCCCTGGCCAAGCCTCCCACTTCAGAGGATCCCAGGACTCGGGGAGCATCTTTGGCTCACTTGCTCCGCGATCAGCGCAGAGTCTGGGAGCCGCCCCGCTGAGGGGGGCAGGACAGGCTGTTGCCGTGTGTGCTCCTGTCCTAGTGTCGCAAGCAGATGGCAGCATGGGCCCTGCTGTGGCTGGGACGAGCAGAGCCCTGCACCAGCTTACCAGGGGCTTCCCTGGGGCCGTAAATCAGGGCGGAGAGCGGCCGAGGACCAGCCCCACCGCTGATCTAATTGCCCAGGAGCACAGGGCCGAGAGGAAGTAGAACAAAAGGCAGGCCCCTTGCAGGACGGAGTCAGGAGGAGGAGCAGCCCTGCCGACTTCCACAGGCCGCTGGGCTCTAAATCTTGAGTCGGGATTCAAGTGCTATTTAGCATTGGGTGAATTGGGACTTGAAGCAGAATTAATTGCCTCCAAATTGTATCTTTCCTCCCAGCCATCCATTAGTTTGCTCTGGCAGAAGGATAATGACACTTCATGAAATACAGCCGCAAAATCGAGCCTTGTTCACTGCATCCCCGGAATGAGCTCCAAAAAGTAGAAACTTTCAAATAATGTCTTTCGCCATCACTCACCCCCCAGCCCTCCCAGCTGCCAGGAAGAGAATGAATATAAAACCACTGTGAGGTTGCCACTGTTTTCTCTCCAAAGAAAATGTATTTGTTTGTTTTCTATAAGAATAAAATTTCAGGACTTTCCAAATAAAGGATTGCAAAGGAATGTGTTTTAATTTGTAGCAAAAGAGTCAGATCTCAACTTTGGGGACACCTGGGCAGTTCAGTGGTTGAGGGTCTGTTTTTGGCTCAGGGCGTGATCCTGTGGTCCTGGGATGGAGTCCCACATCCGGCTCCCCGCAGGGAGCCTGCTTCTCCCTCTGCCTATGTCCCTGCCTCTCTGTGTGTCTCGCATGAATAAATACAATCTTAAAAAAAAAAAAAAAAGATCTCTACTTTGGTTGTCATTGTTTTATGCAAGGTGTATGACCTTCTCGGTGAAGGTCACCGCCCAGAGAGCAGGGAGTGGGGACCCTTGAGGTTGAGATGGTGTCAAGACACGGTTCCCCTTGAAGATGCTTCTCAATCACTCCAGGAAATAAGTGGTAAAAGTCAAAGCTAAGCCTGGATTCAAATACTCAGGAAGTCGATGGCTCTTTCAGAGTGAAGGTTGTGTCAACGTCATTTTATATCCTCCTGAAGGTATTTGGCGCTCAGAGTGAGTATCAGGAAGATGCCAAGGAGGTATTGAACACCTGTATTCCAACCAGCAACTGACCAGAGGCTGAAACGCTCCAGGATCAGTGATGCCCAAGTGCAACTCAAGGGGATCTGAAAGGATCTCAGCAGTGGGGGACGTGTGCATTTGTCTATACATATATACACACAGACATATCATTTAATTTTTTTTTAACTTCAGGGCATATTGTGTTTGTAAACAAGAACTAATATTATACCTAATGCATGTCATTGTTTAAGTAAGGGGCCCCCAGATCAATTGCCCACAGAGGAGGCCCAGCATGTAAAAGCATGAAGCTGTGGGGGAGAGAAGGAAGGGATACAACTCAAACACATCCTTGCCAAACTGAAATGCAAACCCAACATTGTTATTTATCTTGATTCCTCAAGGGATCCTAGAGGTTCTGTGTTTTTTTTTCTCTCTCTCTCTTCAATGTGAACTTAAAGGAAAAACACAGACGACCCCCACTCCATGGACCTCATCCAGCCCGCAGGCTTCTGATTTGAAACCTCTGCTCTCAATAAATGGCTTGTGCCTGAAGCAGAAAAAAAGTAAGTGGGGCAGTAATCAGAGATCTTCATGGATCTCGGTTACCTGGCCCGGAAGGTAGGGGAAGCAGAGGAATCAAGCTTGGGCTGACGTGGATTGCCCTCAAGGAACCGGAGGCCCTTTGCAAAATTGGTGCTCAAAGTGGAAGCCCTGAGCTGAAAGCTGTGTTACCTGAGGCTTCCCATTAAAAAAAAAAAATTTCTCTCATTTCTTTACCACCTGCCCCCACCCCAAAACACCCTCCAGTTTATGATGTTTTAGTTTCTCGCTGATGAGCCCTTGGTAATTCAACAGAAAGAAAAAAGAAGTACAACGAAAGTTTTTTCCATGCTTGCTGAGTCAGCACTGATGAAATCCAAGAGCGGAAGTTCATGTGGGTTCTTCAAAAATAGCCCTTGAGGTTTTCCAGGAGGCTTTGAGGTGCTGGCAGGGTCTGCAAACAGGAAAGCACGAGTCCTGGGATGGAATCATGACCCTGCCCCTAAACTAGGTGCCTTGCATCCAATTCCTCCCCAGTGGTGTGAACGTTGCTTGGGCAGTGATGGCTAAGGTCGTTAAGACCGTCTGTAATATTTACTCTTCTTGTCTTTTCTTTCTTTGGATGGAGGGCAGAGGCTGAACTTGAGTAGTAAATGAGATTTGTGTCCTTTACCTGGGCCACTCTCTCTGACTCTTGTGTTCGAAAAACGTAAGTTGTGGTCTTTGACCTGTGTGTTAGAATCACTGAGGCACACGTTCAACATTTACAGTTGCCTGGATCCCTCCCAAACCAATTAAATCAGAACCTATAGGAATGGGATGGAGGTGAAGCACTGGTTTCTGATGGGGTGAAAGTGCAGTTAGAATATTATGTGTATGTATTTACATATATATGTATATATGATATATGTAAATACAAATATATAAAATAAATGTCTTATAAAATATATTTTATATGTGTGTGTACATATATAATATGTATAAAACACACACATGCATACACTCTTTAGGTAATTCTTTCTTTTTAAAAAGATTTTATTTATTTATTCATGAGAGACACAGAAAGAGGCAGAGACCTAGGCACAGGGAGAAGCAGGCTCCCCTCGGGGAGGCCGATGTGGGACTGGATCCTAGGACCCCAGGGTCAGGCCCTGAGCCAAAGGCAGACCCTCAACCCACTGAGCCACCCAGGTGCCCCTCAGATAATTCTAAACAACAGCCAACATTAAAAACCAATGCCTCAGGGGAATCTAGAGTACTTGTAAGTCAGTATTTCGGTAAACAATTGTGTCAGTTAGAAAGAGCAGAAAATGTGGGACTTCCCTACTTCTGCTGCTTTAGCCTAAGAGATTCCCCTGGGCAAGAGGAGGAAAGAAATCATAGAATAGCTCAAGCAAGACCCCAGTAGGAAGTAGCATCATGTGGTACCAAGAGTGTGAGCCAGGCTCCAAACGTGGTCCCTAATGACCTACACTTCCTGGCATTTGTACTCTAGTGTGAATCAGAGATGTTCCAATAGGATAGGTGACAGTATGTGACTTCCACGATTAGTCGTAACAGGATTACAGCTTCTGCTTTGGCTCTTTTAAGCTGTCTGTGTGGGAAACTAGTCTCCAGGCCTTGAAGATGCTCAAGTGGTACTTTGGAGGGGCTAACATGGATAGGAGCAGAGGTGCATTCATCCACAGAATACCATCCATTGTGTCCTCTGCCTATGGTTCTCCCTGCCTCCCTTCTGATGGGTCCGATGTGCCCTTCCGCACACCCAGAGGTATATGCAGGAAGCACTGCTGGGTGGACCAGGGCTCCCTCTTACAGCCATAACAGTGCAGACCTCACAGTGAAGTGTCATAAAGAAGAATGGTACAAATCAGCCTAATACCTTGTATCATTTTTTACTACCCATTTGGCATGATTTATGTTCTGGAGAGCTCTAAAGATGACACTCCAGAGATCTGGTCCAGATAAGTGATGCAGAAACCACTAAATGAATGGATTTCTATTCCCCCCTCCCCCAAATACCCATAATTTTAAGATCAACCTATGGAACCTGACCATTCAGTTCTACAAATTATTCCTTTTTAAAAAACTGTTTTATATTTTCTGACTGCATGTGAAAAGACTATTTCCTTATGCTCCGCTCAGAAAAATAAAGGATGTAAATAAATATATGTATGTTAACCATACTGCATGGTATACTTGGACCTAACAGCTCTTAATAAGAAGGCAGTTTTCTAAACCATTCTATCAATTACTGACTATAAATAAATATATTCCAATTCCTTAACCTGGAAATTAGTATTTATTGAAATGCCATCTGTCTTAGTTGGCTTAAGTTGCCATCACAAAATACCATAGGCTGGGGACTTAAACAATACAGATTCATTTCTCAATAGTTTTAGAGCCTGGAAATCCAAGATCAAAATGCTGACGGTGACTCAGTTTCCGGTCAGAGCTGTCTTCTCGGCTTGAAGAACACTGTGTTCATGCTAGGTGCTCAAATAGCCTTCTCTCAGTGTGTGAGAATGTGGGCAGTGGGGAAAGTTCTGGTCTCTTTCTTTCTTGTAAAGACACTAACCATATTAGATCAGAGTCTTACCCTTATGAACTTATCTACCCTGAATTAGTTCCAAAGAGGCCCTACCTCTAAAGACAGTCATATTGGGGTTGAGAGCATTGACATGTGAATTTGAGCAGGACAAAACAATTCAGCCCATAGCACCTTCTAGTAACAAACGAGCGAGGTATGAGAAGCTTTTAAAGTATCAACATGCAGGCATTCTATGAAAACTTCCCTATGATCGATGTTTGCATGATTCTATTGTCAAAAATATGAACAATGAGGTTTTTTTCTTAAGCCTATATTGCATGAATGAAGTAATTCCCACACTACTTCCATCAAATTAATGATGTCATTTTTAAACCAAACCGAACATGACATAAAAAATTACACTGAGATACATAGGAAGGAATGCATTTTGAGTTATTTAAAATGTGTTTTCGAAAATGTGTAGCTATCACATATTAAGGAGCTGGCTATTCAGAGTATTGTTCTAAAGTGACGGTAAATACACTTAAAGGATTTTCAAATTATGGGGTGCATGGATGGCTCAGTTGGTTAAACATCTGACTCTTGATTTCAGCTCAGGTCATAATCTCAGGGCATCAAGCCCTATGTCCCTTCCCTGCTTGCACTCTCTCTCTTTCTCTATAAAATAAAATAAGTAAATCTTTAAAAAACAAAACTTGGGAAGCTTACTCTTTGTTTTTTTTTTTAATTTTTATTTATTTATGATAGTCACAGAGAGAGAGAGAGAGAGAGAGGCAGAGACATAGGCAGAGGGAGAAGCAGGCTCCATGCACCAGGAACCCGATGTGGGATTCGATTCTGGGTCTCTAGGATCGCGCCCTGGGTCAATGGCAGGCGCCAAACCGCTGCGCCACCCAGGGATCCCGGGAAGCTTACTGTTTGTAAAGAAGTTTACAGGTTTAACAATTAGGTGTGTGTGTGTATATATATATACACACACACATAGAGAGACAAATATGCACACATACATATATTACATATGTTATATATATAATTTAAAGTAGAAGTCGATCTCTATCTAACTTCATCTATTTATCTAGTTATCTATCACTCTGTATAATCACATATACATATGTGTGTTTGTGTGTGTGTGTATATATATATATATATATTTAAATATCTATATGGTTAAACTTACCTTTCTGTTTTTCTTTTTTTTTTAAGTTCTTTTTTTTTTAATTTTTATTTATTTATGATAGTCAGAGAGAGACAGAGACAGAGACATAGGCAGAGGGAGAAGCAGGCTCCATGCACCGGGAGCCCGATGTGGGATTCGATCCCGGGTCTCCAGGATCGCGCCCTGGGCCAAAGGCAGGCGCCAAACCGCTGCGCCACCCAGGGATCCCCCTTTCTGTTTTTCTACTCCCTGTTAACACAGTGTTTCCCATCCCACAACATTTTCCTCTTAATACTAGTTTGAAAGATGTGGGGATTGAGGGCACAACAGCAAACAAAACAAACTACCTGCCCTCAAGGAACATACATCCTAGTGGAGGGTAGATTCCCCCCTCCCCCAATAAAAAAGAAGAAAGAAAGAAAGGAAGGAAAAGAAAAGTGAAGTATCTACAGCATTGTAAACATTGATAAATGCAAAAGAGAAAAAACAAGGTAGGAAAGGGGATTAGAAGTGTCAAATGGGGTTCATTTTAGGAGGATTGATGAGGAAGGTAATTTTTGAGTGAACGCCTTCAAGAGGGAACCGTGCTACTGTCTGGGAAAGAGCTTTCCAGATAGAAGGAACAGTAAGTGCAAAGGCCCTGAGGCAGAAGCATACTTAGTTTTTTCCAGAGTGTCCCACAGGTCCATGGCTGGGGAGAAATGAGCAAGTTGCAGGGTAGTGGCAGATATGGTCAGAGGGGGAGAAGGCAGGTCACATAAGGCCTTCTTGCTTCTTTTCAATTCCCTTAAATATAATGTTAATTCCTTTAATCCTAAGTACTAATTTCTTGCAAGGCACATTTCTTTGCCCATGTGTATTTGCATTTTATTGGCTTCCTTTTCATTATAAACCAGTGTTCTGTGTTTTCTTAGATTCCGTCCTTATCTATTTGGCATCTGTTAACCACAGAGCCAAACAACCCAAGTTGTTTACATAGGTGCTGCCATCCAGCTGTTGTAGGTGTGCAAATCATGTTACAAATTCTTTAACCACAAACCCCAACACTTGTGCTTTGCTTCCTGCCCAATAAGGTATCCCACCTGACAATTTCTCCACACTATAGTAATAAAGGTTCTGGCCTAGGCTCTTTCCTTACTCCTGTTTTCTGCTTTCGGGTCATTATTGGTGCTTCCCTATGGTCCTACATTCCCCATGGCATGCCTTCTCCTCTCAGGGAATATAAATAATCAACTCTTCTTTCAGTGGCATCTGCCTCTCCATGTTGTCACTCAGTCACCTCCACAAAGTAAAGTCCCATAGGTACAACTGAGACAAGTTCATGACAAGTTACTACCCATTGGTGATGGGTAGAGTTGACATGCTTTTGCTCTGGAAGTGGTTTTGCTTGTATTTATGAAAGCTCAGGGCAGCCTGGGTGGCTCAGTGGTTTAGCACCACCTTCAGCCCAGAGCATGATCCTGGGGACCTGAGATCAAGTCCCACGTCGGGCTCCCTACATGGAGCCTGCTTCTCCCTCTGCCTGTGTCTCTGCCTCTCTCTCTCTCTCTCTCTCTCTTTCTCTCGTGTGTATCTCACGAATGAATAAATACAATCTTAAAAAAAAAAAAAAGAAAGTTCATAAAGTCAAAGTGCTTCAGTCAAAGGTGTTATGTACCATTTTATTATTGGTTGGGAGTCAAACACCTCCTATGAAACCCTCAAAAAGCTGGTTTAGAACTTGTGGTTCAGATTCAATGCCTCAAAGACATCTCTTTGCCCCTTAAGCTCTATATTTACAGATACTAACATCTTACCACCCTCTGATAATCCATATGGTACAGGAATTTAAAGCAAAGACAAATAAAATTAGAAATGCGTGCAAAGTAGAGAGGAAAGCTGAGCAAAATGGTGTGTTGGGAATTTCCAGGATAAAGAAAGCTTCCAAAGAGAGGACTGCACATAATGAATATTTTATTTTATTTTATTTTTAAAGATTTTATTTATTTATTTATTTATTTATTTATTTATTTTTAAAATATTTATTTTATTTATTTATGATAGTCACAGAGAGAGAGAGAGAGAGAGAGAGAGGCAGAGACACAGGCAGAGGGAGAAGCAGGCTCCATGCACCGGGAGCCCGGTGTGGGATTCAATCCCAGGTCTCCAGGATCGTGCCCCGGGCCAAAGGCAGGCGCCAAACCGCTGCACCACCCAGGGATCCCTATTTATTTATTTATTAGAGACACAAAGAGAGGCAGAGACATAGGTAGAGGGAGAAGCAGGCTCCCTGCAAAGAGCTCATTGTAGGACTTGATCCTGGGGACCCCAGATCACACCCTATGCCAACGGCAGATACTCAACTGCTGAGCCACCAAGGCATCCCCATATCAAACATTTTAATACTTTGGGACTTAGATAATAGTAAATTTGACCCAATAAATGTCCCATAATTTGACAATTCATATTAGTACTTCCTCTTCTATAGGAGGATGAACACAGTAGCTTTGCTATTATGTAGTGACTGGATAGCTAGTGAATCCAAGTAAAAATAACTCCACTTCCAGAAGTATGAACTAAGGTCATATTCAGAGATATGGACAAACTTCATGTGTAGTTAAATTGATTGCATTGTTGTTTATGGCAATTAAAAAAAGACAAATTATGGAATTCTCTACATTGAAATATTTGAAGAATAGAAAGATATGCTCAAGAAGCTCAAATAGAAAGAAGATGCTCAAAATACAATGGTAACTGATAAAAGTAAGAAATAAAGCAAATATTTGTAATATGAATCCAATTTTAATTTAAAATGCATGGTATTTATAAATAGAGAGAGATAGAAGTGCATGCAGGAAGGCAGGAAAAAAATGGAGTGAGATGCTAATAGTAGTGATTACTGGGTAGAAGGTTTATGAACAGAGTTCAGGATGATTGCAGCCATTAGAAAGTAGGATAGAACTCCTGGAAATTAAGAAATGTATAGGGAAGATGCCCCAGAGTCTTTGAATAAATTCTAATCATAGGCTGAACCCTGAGCCACTAACACGCAGAACAGACTACAGGACATCCAGCTGAAACTAAAAGAATTGAACTGACATTTAAACTTGGGTTCACAATTTAAAGCTAGCCAAATTAATTGCCTAATTTAAAAAATCAGGGGTCCTGGCATCATGTACGTCATTGGGCTCCCCAAGTGTAGCCTGCTTCTCCCTCTGCCTGTGTCTCTACCTCTCTCTGTGTCTCTCATGAATAAATAAATAAAATCTTTAAAAATAAAATAAATTTAAAAAATCAAAACTCTTTAGAGCAATATAACAGAATTCGCAGTCCCTACAACATATCAGCCACAATGCCTAGGATGCAATCCAAAATTACTGAACATACAATTAAACATGAAAATGCAACCCTTTCTCAAAAGAAAAGACAGCAGACAGAGATTGACAACGAGCTGATGCACTAGAGTGGATGTCTGGGTTCACAGACAATACTTTCAAAGCCACAATTTTAACTGTGCCTGAGGACATAAAAGTGTGCTTGTCACACTTGACAAGTAGCTGAAATCTCCTCGGTTTACTCATCTGCAAACTGAAGGGATTTCAGCTAGAGCCAGATGCCCCAGTGCAGCTGCAGGACTCCCTCCACAGTCCTACTAGCTAGCTGATGGAGTCGGTCCCTACATCCCAGGATGAGAATATGCTCCATTGCATGTCACTTTTACTTTGCTCTGAGAAGATTGTTGTTAATACTGACAACTCCTCTGGTATCTCAGGCACTGTGAGAAGCAGCAGCAATCACTTCCTTCTGAAGGATGGAGACCACACATCACAGCATCCTCCTGTCTCAGGACCATCTGGCTACTGATAACACAATACTAATATCCACACTCAATTAAACTAGGCTTCCTTTGGGGAAAACAAAGATACAAAATAGGTAATGTCCAAAGAATCATATGATCCAAATTCTGGCACTACAGAGAGCAGCTGTCTGGGAGAAGCTAAGGGAGAAGATATATAGCTGTATACTCATGATGTGACTGTCCCTTTGATAGTGTAACAAGAAGTTCTTTGAACTGTGACTTAGGAAGGTAAAGGGTAACAGACAAATTTGGGGGAGATTTCTCTGAATTCTGTCAAGTTGGGTATAAAGAGGCCGAGAACATCTAAGAAGAAAGCAAGAATGACCCTTCCGTGGATCCAGAGTGATATTGATGTGGCAAGTAGAAAATCGTGGGTATTGTGTTATCTGGAAGGTATAAATATGGATGTAGGGCCAGGCTTGATGGAGTTGGGATCTTGAGACAATTGGTATAGCCCTTAGAGTGCCTTACTGTCTTTAGCTCACAAATCAGAACAAGTCACTCTGATCTTTCCCATAGAAATTGCAGGCTCTGTAAACTACTGAATTTCAATTTTGACTCTGGAAGCTATTTTAGTTGTATGGTTTTAAAAGATTTTTTAAAAAATATTTTATTTATTTATTCATGAGAGATACACAGAGAGAGGCAGAGACACAGGCAGAGGGAGAAGCAGGGTCCCTGTGGAGAGACCAATGCAGGACTCAGTCCCAGGACCCAGGATCATGCCCTGAGCCTAAGGCAAATGCTCAACCACTGAGCCACTCAGGTGTCCCTAGATTTTATTTATTTATTTAGGAGAGAGAGAGAGAGAGAGAGAGAGAGAGAACAGGAAGGAGAGGGAGAAAGGAGAGAGAATCTAAAGCAGACTCCACCCTGAGTGCAGAGCCTGATGTGGGGCTTGATCTCACAGCCCTGAGATCATGACCTGAGCTGAAACCAAGAGTTGGTTACTTAACTAACTGAGCCACCCAGACACCCCTTGAATTTTATTTTAATACAACACATATACAACCAATATTGCCATCATACATAATATCTAATTTAATATTTAAATAATGCTTCTATTAATTAAATATTTACACATTTAATATTAAGTCCATTAATTTACTTTAATTGATTTAATATTTGATGTAGTGATTAATATTAATATATTTTCATGTATAATATTAACTGTTGAGGTGGTATTTTTAACTGTATATGTTCTGAAGTTGTTCAAAGGTAAATTTTTCTCTAAGTATTAGGCAAAAAGAGAAGAGTGAAATTGTCTCTGTTTTTTCTCTCCTTCTTTGGTTTTCATTTGCCACTTCAAGCCCAACACCCATGACATTTTAGAGTTAATTTTTGTCTGTAGTGCTTTTACCTATATGTAGTTGGAATTTGGACTTTCTGTATCCTGAAGATGAAACATTTGGCAGTTTTTGGATGTTGGGCAGTACCAAAAGCCAGACTCCCTATAAAGGAGGTCCCACCTGGGAAGATGGGCAGAGAGAAAGCCTTGGAGACTGAGGACAAGACTTGGATCTGGAGAATCGTCAGAAGGCTCTGGCAAGAAAGGATCAGATAAGCTCAGAACATGGGTCATTTCTAGGGGAACCCCGTAGACTGGAATCATAAGCTTTAGGATGCAGGTTAGTTTGGGTCATGCTTTCATCACAAGGTTTGCCAGGATTTGAATCAATGAGAACATGTTAAACCAGCTCTGGTACTATAAAAGAGTAGATTCGGTGAACCAGATCTGAAGGGTACAGCCATATGACACAGGTGTAACAATTACCTTGATTATCATACAGCTTTATTCCAACTTGGAATTGACAATGGTTGCATAACATCTTGATCTTCCAGAAAGGTCTAGGAATAAAATTTCGATCAATTCCCCAGAGTGACAGTATTTCTCTATTTGTGAATCACAGTTGTTATTCAGGGTTAAATTTTACTGACAAAAGGTAGTCCTAGTTGAAAGATTCCATATGGGGGGCACCTGGGGGGCTCAACTGGTGAAGCATGTGCCTTTAGCTCAGGTCATCATCCAGGGTCCTGGGATGGAGCCCGGCATCGGGCTCCCTACTCAGTGGGGAGTCTGCTTCTCCATCTCCCTCTGTCACTGTCCCTGCTACGCACTCTCTTTCTGTGTCAAAACAAATAAATAAAATCCTAAAAAGTAAAGATTCCACGTGGAATTAAAAGAGGCAGTTAATATTGCAAGTATAGCATTTCTGTATGAAGTTGATCTCAGGGCAAGCTTTGCGGAAGTTCCCTCCTCATCCCTTGACCACAAAGCTGTTGGTTATCCATGCTGGCTTGGTGCCTTTCCTTGCCCCTATTTCCAAAGGGCTCCAATTTCACAGGGTGCAGAACATTGGAAATCATTGTCATCATTGCAATTAGATTTCCTGAGCACACAAATATGAAAAAAAGAAAAGAAAAGAAAGAAGAAGAAAGGAAGGAAGGAAGGAAGGAAGGAAGGAAGGAAGGAAGGAAGGAAGGAAGGAAGGAAGGAAGGAAACTGGATTTTCAGATCACTTGGAACATTTAAACATCATGATAGAATTTTCTAGGGAAGAATTTTTATTGCCTTAAGAATTGATGTCTATCATGGAAACCCTAAAATGTTGTTTTTTTCCCACTGAATTGTTCCACTTCTCTGAGAAGATGTCTTCCAGTAACTTCTCCACTAAGATAAATTTATGATGGACATTACTTAGAATTTTCTTACGGATATTTGCTAAGAAGGATTTCTTGAAAAATGGAGGAAAAAAAGAACCCAGTTCATTGGAAGTCAATGTGTCCACCCTTCACTGCTACAAATGACAGGTGACTTGAAGCCGGTCACTTTACTTCTTGGAGACTCAGTTTATATATTGGTAAAATGAGAATGTTGAACTAAAGTAACTCTCGAGATCTCCCAACTCTAGCATTCAATGCTTCTATGTTTTCTGTATTTGTTGATGTTTTAAATAACATTACTTCATTCCCAGAGGCCTCCTGATCTGCCATACGTCTCTCCAGATTCCTCCACAGATAAATAGTTCCAGGTGGAATTAGTTTAGATTTATTATTATTATTTTAATAACTACCATATATCCAGTGCTTACTATGTGCAGAATATATATTATCTGACATAATCCACATGTAACCCAAGTAGGAGGCTTTCCTTGCTCCATATTTTGGGAAAGGCAGGGTGGGGGATCATCTTTAAACTGCTTCTCTGTGTTGCATGCTCCACTCAGTTGCTCCCAGCTCCCTTGGGGACCACACTCACTGCGTTGCCAGCCAGTATCTAAAGCTAAGACTATAGTCACCTCCTTGAGGAGATGCTGTTTCTGCTGTGCTGGCATCAAGAGATTGGGGAGTGTGGGTTGCTTTTTGCCTGGCATTTAATTCCTCCAAACACACAGTGCAAATCTTCGTATTTATAACATATTATTATAGACTTGGGGATAACTATTCCTACACGACAGAGGAAGCAGTAACTTAAAACTGGTTGTGAAATATGATTGTGCTCAGAGCCCCAAATCAAGAGACAATAAATAAACAGAAAGATGGATGGATAGATGGATGGATGATGAAGTGCTGACCCTTTGGGAAGCAGAGAGGTGCAGATTCTCCTTCTCTGCCTCCAGGGCCTTCCTACCCTCCCTCTGGGAGAGGCACATTCTTTTATTCTTATTTCAAATCTCTACTTGTCTTTCAGAAAACCACACCTGCAGTCCACAAGGGTTGATCTTGGCCCGGATTTCATTGCCTTACTCCTCCAGGGCAAACCATAGGTGACGCCAACCTGCAGTGATATTTTCCCCCAAAAAATCTTAGTTACTAAGTTGAGAATAACATCACAGGTTGTTACACCAGAGCAGTTGAGTTATGAGTCTCCAAAATATATTAGACAAGTTCAGGGTGAGTGATGACCCTTCAAATACAATCCTATTCAAAGTCTCTCCTCTTGTGTGAGGTCTAGATACGTCTTTCCCCTTCTTCTTATGATTTACTTAACTCTAAGACCAAAGATTTACACACAGCTCTCAACACAAGCAAACACTATTTTTTTAAATAGAATATACGGTCCAAATGGAAAATATGAAATACTCTTTCCTTGGGCAGCCTGGGTGGCTCAACGGTTTAGCACCTGCCTTCGACCTGGGGCGTGATCCTGAAGACCCGAGATTGAGTCCCATGTCGCGCTCCCTGCATGGAGACTGCTTCTCCCTCTGCCCGTGTCTCTGCCCCTCTCTCTGTGTCTCTCATGAATAAATAAATAAAATCTTAAAAAAAAAAGAAGATGGTTTTGAGAAAAAGCATTCTATATCTCCCAGATTAAATCTACCCTTTCTGCCTTTATTGAAAAATCTCTTGGTTTACTTCAGTGTTTCAAGTAAGAGATATTTGAACCAAAAGTAGGGAATTTCTTGCTTATTGATTTACTTATTGGCATTTTTTTTACATAGAGTAAAATGCTTTGATTTTAAGAGTACAGTTCAATGAATTTTGACAAATGTTCATACCCATCTAGCATCATCTAAATCAAAAGGTATAATATTTCCACTTTCCATGAAAAATCTCTCATGCCATTTCCCATTCAATATCCCTCTCTGAGAAGAAAATATTGTTCTGATTTCTATAACCAGAGATTATTGTTCCTGTTCTTGAAATTCGTGTGTGTCTGGCTTTTCTTACTCAACATAGTATTTTGTGATTCATCCCTAGTCTAGTTTTTTCCTGACTGCAATAATATAAAAAACATTCTGCTAAGATTTTTGGGAAAGCTTTATAGTTTTAGTTCTTACATTTAGGCATATGATTCATCTTGAATTAACTTTGTATATGGTATTTTAAAAAGAAATGAAAATGTATTTTTTTCTCATGAAAAAAGACGAAGTTGTTTTAGTTGTTTAATTGTTTAGTTGTTCTATCTAGTTGTTCTAGCATGTCTTTTTGAAAAGGCTTTTCCCCAATGAATTTTATCAGCATTTTAAAAACAAACCAATTAACTTCATATCCATTTCTCAGCTCTCTCTCTGACCCATTTGTATATCCTTACACCAATAACTAATTGCCTTATAGACTAGAGTTTTATAGTGTATATTGAAATTGGGCAGTGTAAATCCCCAAATTTTATCCTTCCTTCAGAATGCTTTGGTCATTCTAGGCATTTTTCATTTCTATTTTTTTAAAAGATTTTATTTATTTATTCATCAGAGATACAGAGAGAGGCAGAGACACAGGCAGAGGGAGAAGTAGGCTCCCTCTGGGGACCCCGATGTGGGACTTGATCCCAGGACTCTGAGATCACGACCTGAGCTGAAGGCCGATGCTCAGCCACTGAGCCACCCAGGCTCACCCACTTTTCATTTCTAAATAAATTATAGAATTGCCTTATTGATTTCTACAAAATAAATCTTCTGAGAATTACTTGATAATATTCGAATCTATAGTTTAAAATGTGAAGAAATGCAATCATTGAAATATTGAATTTGAATCCATGAACATAGTACATCTCTCAATTTATTGAAATCTTCCTTCTCCTTGTATACGTGTCTTGCACACCTTCATTAAATTTATTCATATGCACTTAGATTTTTTTAGCTTTTATAAAATGTTATTGATTATTCCATTTTATTTTCCTATTATTTGTTGCTTCGTATAGAAATACTTTCACTTTTCCTTCTAATTGTGTGTGTGTGGGTGTTGTGTATTTCCCTGGATTTCTTTATATTCACAGTCATGTCACATGTAAATAATTTACTTCTTTTCATGTAACTTTTGTTTTTGTTCATTGTTCCTTATTTTATTTTTTTGTGACTTATTGCACTTCCTGTACAATGTTGGACAGGACTGGTGAGAGTAAAGATAGCTGTCGTGTTCTTGATCTTAGGGGAAAAGTGTCCAATATTTCACATTAGCTACAATGTACATTATAATTTATCAAATTAAGGAAGTCCCCTTCTATTTCTAGCTTTCAGAGAAGTTTTGTTTTTTAACATGGATAGGTGTTGACCCTTATCAAATGCTTTTTCTATATCTGTTGTATTGAGATGATTACATAATTGATCTCTTTTATTCTATTAATATGGTGAAGTATGTTGATTGATTTTTGAATGTTGAGCCAACCTTGCATTCCAGAAATAAACACCCCTGAGTCACAATGTATTATCCTATTTTGTATTCTATTTTATTCCTTTTAATAACTTTTTTTATTATATGATTTCTTTCTTAAGAAGTTGCTTTGTGGATTATAATGTATTTTCTTAAGGTATCTGAATCTACCTTAAAATATTTGATTACCTCACAATTTTGAATATTTATTACTACAGTTTTAATTTCTACCTTCTTCTCTGTATCTTGTCATCATATACCTTACTTTTATACATTCTGTACAACCCATGTTCTTTTGTATTATTTTCACTTTACATAGCCAATTGTCTTTAAGAAGATTTAGTAATTTATGTGTAGAAAAAAAGAAATATTTTTTAAAAGATTTTATTTATTTGTTTGAGAAAGACAGAGATAACGACAGGGAGAACACAAACGAGAGAGAGGAGCAGGCTCCCCACTGAGCAGGGAATCTGATGTGGAACTCGATTCCAGGACCCTGAGATCATGACCTGAGCCAAAGGCAGATGCTCAACTACTGAGCCACCCAGGTGCTGCAAAAAGATACGATTTTAATATACTTTTTCATTTACTCTTTCTGTTTTTTATTTCTTTTTATTTCTTCTTGTATAACTGGATTTCTATATTATGTCATTACCTTTAAGTCTATAAAAATTCTTTTAGTTTTTTTTTAAAGATTTTATTTATTTATTCATGAAGGACACAGAGAGAGAGAGGCAGAGACATAGGCAGAGGGAGAAGCAGGCTCCATATAGGGAGCTCAATGTGAGACTCAATCCTGGGGCTCCAGGATCACTCCTTGAGCCAAAGGCAGATGCTTAACTGCTGAGCCAACCAAGCGTCCCTATTTTAGCTTTTCTTATAGGACAGTTTTGCTAGAGATTAATTACTTCGGTTTTTGTGTTTTTGAAAATATCTTTATTCTCCCTTTTATTTTTGGAAACTATTTTTGGTAGCTATGATAGTTAACTTATTTTCTTCAGCACTTTAAGGATGTTATTCTATTGTATTCTGGTTTTTATTGTCTCTGATAAAATTCTTATCATTGTTTCCCTGTACATGGGGTTTCTTTTTTTACTGTGGTTACCTTTAAGTTAAGTTTTTTATCTTTGTTTATCCACAATGTGACTACAATGTGCATAGATATGAACTTCATCTTGCCTTGGAGTTATCTAAGCTTTTTGGATTTTTTTTCTGTAGTCTTATTGTCCTATTTATATATTGCTAGGTTCTACTTGCTGCTTATTAATTAAGAATTTCTATTCTGTGTTAATGAAAAATAGTATCCTTTAATTTTCTTTTTCTGTATTGTTTTTTCTCTTGTATTTAAGTTGAGCGTTATGCTAGCCCAAAAAGCAAATACAGGGTGTTTTGGTCTCCTTTATTGTTTGCAAGAGTTTATATAATACAGGAATTATTCATTCCTTATGAAAGAATTGACAATGATACCATCTGGACCTACCGTTCTTTGTAGAAAAGATTTTTAATTTAGTTAAGTATATTTAAAAGACACAGGGATGTTAAGATTTTCTACTTATTCCATTTCAAAAACGTGTTTGCCAAGGGATTTGTTCATTTCCTCCAAGTTATCAATATTTTTGTCATAATGTTGTTCTTAATGATCTCTTACGATTTTTAATACCTTTAGCAACTTTGAAATTATTCATTCTTCATTCTTGATATTGGTAAGTTGAGTTTTCCTTTTAAAATTCTTGATCTGTCTTTCTAGGGTCTTATAAATTTTATTAATCTTTTTAAAGGATACATTTTTAAGTTTGTCAATGTTTTATTGCTCATCTCTCTTTTTCATTTATGTTGGCTTTTCATTTTAAAATATCTATCCACTTTCTTTAATGTGTTCTTATTCTTTTAGTTAATTGAGTTAGGAACTTTGATCATTTATTCTTTTTTCTTTTCTTTTCTTATATATGCTTTTAAACTTGTAAGTTTACAGCTAGGTACTGCTTCACCTACATACACAAATTTTGATACTTTGTGCTCTCTTCATAATTTAGTTCAAAATATTTTTTAAATATTTTATGTATATACATATGTATGTATGTATGTTAGAGTAAGCATGCACAAGCAGGGGAAGGGAGAGGGACAAGTAGACTCTGTGCTCAGCATGGAGACTCATGCAGGACTTGATCCCAGAATTCTGAGATCATGTCCTGAGCCGAAATCAAGAATTAGATGCCCAACCAATGGAGCCACCCAGGTGCCCCACTTCAAAATATTTTCTAATTTCTCTTTTGACTTCTTCTTTCATCCATGAGTTACATATACTTTTTTTGCTCAATTTACAGTTATAATTCTGTTTTTTACAATTTAATTTTATTGTGTTCTAAGAAATAATCAGTAGGACTTCAATACTTCAAAATATACTGGGACCTAACTTGTTGTCACACCTAAGTACAATTGAAAAAACTCTATGTACTGTAAATATGGGGAATAGCAGTCCACAAATATTAAGGCCGTGTTTATTAGTACTGCTGTTCAACTCTTCTATATCCTTAGAGCTACTCTTCTATTACCAAGAGAAAAATGTCAAAATCTCTTATGACTATGGATTTATTTGTTAGTCTCTTCTGTTATAACATTTTGGGGATTCATATATTTTGGGAATACATTAGTCAGGGGTGTCTGGGTGGCCCAGTTGGTTAAGCATCTGCCTCTTGATTTCTGATCAGGTCATGATCTCAGGGTTGTGAGATCGAGTTCTGAGTCTGACTCTATGCTCAGCCTGAGATACTTTCCCTCTGCCCTCCCTTTGCCTCCAACTCAAGTGCATGCATGCTCTTTCTCTCTCTCAAATAAATAAGTAATATCTTTAAAAAAATAAAATACCTTAGCCAGAGTATATAAAGTTATGTTTATTATGTCCTCCTGAATTATTCCTTTTGTCATGATAAAATAGCCCTCATTATTTCTTGCATTGCCCTTTCTTTTTGTTGTTAATGAAACAACAATAGTGTTCTTACAATTAGTGTTTCTGGAATTGCATTGTGTCTATAGATCAAGTTGGGAAGAATTGACACCTTAACAATATTGACTGTCCCAATCAATGAACACAGACTATCTCTCCATTTATTTAGACCTTTGATGTCTCTTATTAGTGTTCTGTAGTTTTTGCATGCAGGTCCAATACACATTTTGTTAGATTTATCCCTAAGTATTGCATAAGGGGAGAGGGCTGTTTTGTCAATTGTACTTTATTTTTACCTTCAAATTACAATTGTTTATTGCCAGAATATAGGAAAGCAATTGACTTCTATACATCTGGCCCTTATTATTCTCAGATTCCCTATTTTCAAATTTGTCTACCCACTAAATTTTTTTGGTAATTCCCAAATTGATACTCTCAGTGCTTTGATATACATTCATGGACACATAGATAGCAGCAAAAACATATGAGTCACCTATTACACACATTCCCATCTAAAGTGAAATGAACTCTCAGAGTTCTTATTTAAGCTCCCATATTAGAAATAAGTGTTGAGGCACATGGGTGGCTCAGTGGTTGAGCCTGTGCTTTCAATTCAGGCTGTGATCCTGGGGTCCTGGGATCAAATCCCACATCAGGCTCCCTGCCTCTCCTTCTGCCTATGTCTCTGCTCTTCTGTGTCCTTCATGAATAAATATTTTTTTAAAAAAAGATAAATACACAAGTGTCCTTTTTGCAGTCTATTTACTCTACTTTTTCTTTTGCTTTTATGCTTTCTGTTGGTGATTTCACTATTTAAAATGACACCTAATTGCAGAGCTGAAATGCTATCCAGTGTTCATAGTGTATTAGATAGGTATTAGATAGGATTTATTCAGATTTATTCAGGCATGAGTTGGAATTGCTGTTGGCTCTAAGTTCAGTGTCAAACAACAATATGGAACATCCAAATAAATGGAAAATGATGCTCACCTATTCTATATTTGAGGTTGTTGAGGAAAGTGCTAAAGTAACATCTACAAAGGTGATGAAACTATGGAAAAGATGGAAAGAGGGACACTTGGGTGGGTCAGTGGCTGAACGTCTGCCTTCAGCTCAGGGTGTCATCCTGGGATCTGGAATCAAATCCTGCATTGGGCTCCCCACAGGGAGCCAGCTTCTCCCTCTGCCTATGTCTCTGTTTCTCTCTTTCTGTGTGTCTCTCATGAATAAATAAATACATCTTTAAATTAATTTTTAATTTAATAAGTTAATTTATTAATGAAGCAATCTTTAATTTAACAAATAAATCTTTCTTAAAAAAAGAAAAGATGGAAAGACAGCTAAATTTCAGGATTCATGGGATGATGACTAATTAAAAAAAACTGTAGTAGATGGCATTTTTATGAGGCCAAAAGCCAAGGAAATTTATGATCACATTGCCTAAGGTCAGGGAAATGTCAAACCCTCAACAGCAAGTACTTTATTATAAAGATATGCTGCATATAATTAAATATTTGTAACTTTATATACATAAAGTTATGTGTCTTTACATAGAAACACACATAAAACAAGGTTATGTATTGATCAGGTGACAAAATATGACCAGAGGCTTGTGGGAACCTAATTGTATTTTCCTCTAAAAGAAATGTCTCAGTATTTACCCATTCAGGATTCATTATGACTTTGTACAAGATAACTACCATGAATAATAAAAACCAACTGTGTATTATCCTTGTACTCTGCCACTGAGCTATAATCACTTATTCATTCTATGACTTTTATGGAGATTTTCTTTTCTTTTAAAAGATTTCTTTTTCTTTCTTTTCTTTTTGAAGATTTTATTTATTTATTCATGAGAGACACAGAGAGAGAGAGAGAGAGAGAGAGGCAGAGACATAGGCAGAGGGAGAAGCAGGCTCCCTGCAGGGAGCCTGATGTGGGACTTGATCCCAGGACCCCGGGATCATGACCTGAACTAAAGGCAGATGCTCAACCACTGAGCCACCCAGGTGTCCCTATTATTCTGTTATTCATATCAAGTTTAATTGCAATGTAGTATTAAAACATAATTTGCATTCTTTCTTTTTTTAAAAATTTCTTAAGATGTGATTTTTTTGACTCAGAATGTTGTCTACATTGGTAAACATCCTAAGATGAGCTAGAGAAGAATGTGTTGTAGAATGGAGTATTCTATAAATGTCAATTAGATCAAGATAGTGTTGTTCAGTTCAACTATATTCTTAGCAATGTTCTGCTTACTCTCTCTACCAATTGCTGATGGAAGTTGTTAAAGATTTCAGCTCTAATAGTTGTTTGTCTATTTCTTCTTTAGTTTTATCAATTTATGTCTGATTTATTTTGATGCTCATACACATTAAGGATTATTATGTCTCCTGGAAACCGGAACATTTTATTATTGTGGGACACTATTCCTGATAACATTCTTTTTTCTGAAGTCTGCTTTTTCTGAAATAAATATGGTGAATCTTTCTTTTGATTTATATTAACATGGTTTATATTTCTCCATTTCTTCTTTTTTAAAAATGATTTTATTTATTTATTCATGAGAGACACAGGGAGAGAGGCAGGAACACAGGCAGAGGGAGAAGCAGGCTCCATGCAGGGAGCCCAATGTGGTACTGGATCCCAGGACCCTGGGATCACACCCTAAGTCCAAGGCATATGCTTAACCACTGAGCCACCCAGGTGTCCCCAGAGAACACTTTCTATTATAATCCAGTTATTACATTGGCACCCCGCTGATGGTGGTAATGTGTGGAGAAGAGAGGGTGTCCTATAATAGATTACATCTCTTTATTTTAGTGGGCCTGTGTCTTAGGGCCAATGTCTTTTCCAGTGCTATGGTATTCCTCTCCCTTTTGTTCCCTAGTATCTTTCGTGGCTATGGTGTCCCCAATCTATGAACTTGAAGTACTGATCGCTGTTGACTTTTTTTCTGTTGTTGTTGTTTTTCCATAGTTGAGAAAGGCAGCCTAGAATGGATTAGAGAGAGAAAAATCCCCTTCTCTCTACTGGGGTATGGCTTTGACAAAACTTTACCCTTGGAAATGATATTTTTTAAAAATCTATTTTAAAAATATTTTATTTATTTATGAGAAAGGGACAGAGAGAGAAGCAGAGCATTGGGCTCTGCATGGAGCCCAATTGGGTACTCGATCCCAGGACACTGAGATCATGACCTGAAGGCAGATGCTTAGCCACTTAGACATCCAGGTGCCCAGGGCATTTGTTATAGAGAAGACTCTGAATGTATTTCCTGCGATTACTCTTTCCTTCTTTTTTTTTTAAGGTATTATTTATTTATTCATGAGAGACAGAGAGAAGCAGAGACTCAGGCAGAGGGAGAAGCAGACTCCCTGTAGGGAGCCCAATGTGGGACTTGATCCCAGGACTCTGGGATCACGTCGTGAGCCAAAGACAGATGCTCAACCGCTGAGCCACCCAGGTGTCCCTACTCTTTCCTTCTTTCTATCAAAACCACAAAGGGATCTTTCTTAGCTCTTAAGTGTGAAAACTTGGTAGTATTCCTTGAATACAAGCCCATGAATGTGTGGGGCCACCTCTCAGACTATGGCCTCTAGGTGTTTCTCTCAGACTAGTCAACTTGTAGCCTGCAGCTGGCTAATGTATGGCTCTCACAGCTTCTGCTCCAGGTAAGCAGAGCCCATCTGTGTCTCTCTGCATGATATTCTCCCTCTAGATTTTTGGGTGCTGGTTTACCTTGTAGCCTCAGTTCTCTGACATATCCAAGAAGAATCACTGATTTTTAATTTGTCCAGTCCTTTCTTGTTATAAGAACAGAAGTGATGACTTTCAAGTTCCTCACACATCAGAGCTGAAGCCAGAAGTCCTAATGGATTTTTTTCTACTTCTAGAATTACAATTTGACTCTTCTTAGAGCTTTCATTTCTTGGATGAAATTCCACACGTGTTAATGCCCATATTTTTCTGTTATTTCTTTGCATGTTTGTGATAGCTACTTTAAGCCCTTATGTGTACATTCTAATAACTCAAATATTTATAAAGTATTCTATTAGCCTTTCCCTCCTGCTATTATGGACCACATTTCCCTAATTCTTTGCATTAGTCTAGTAATTTATCTTTGCTTATGATATTGAGTATAATACGTCATAAAGATTCTGGATTGTGTTATTTTTCTGTAAATACTCTCTAGGTGTTTGTTTGTTTTCCTGACAGGAGATTAAAAGCCCAGCATTTGAACTTGATTTAGGAGAATTTTGTTTAAGGCTTTTGTTAAGACAGATCTATTTTAATTTTGTCCTATTTTTGGAGCAAGGCTCAATAAACTTTTCTGTAAAAGGAAACATAGTAAATATTTTATGCTTTGTGGGCCTCACCTGGGCAAATCTGGACCACAGGCCATATTTTGCACTGCTGTTTACTGTGTAGTCATAAGTCTTAGGACATGCCTCCTATTTTTACTAAATAGCTCGCTGTATTTACAATTTGCTCTACTTGAAAAGACCTCAACTCCAAACTCTCTAGCATAGGCAGATCCTAAAATCTCTATTAAGTTATGTATTTGCTTTCCAACAGAAGGTCTCTCTTGGGTTCCTTGGCATTACTGTCTTGAACTGAATGGTTTAAGAATCAGTGAGGAAAATTTTAAGGCAAATTTTAGGAGTCCTTGCTCTACTTCACCCACCTTTTGGGATTTCCCACCTCCATTTCTGGAGCTGTGGCAACCCCAAAATATGATCTGTTTGTTTTTCTTTTCCAGATCGAGAAGACCACCATCTTTCCCTTGTATTCTATTTTTCTGTGTGCAGATTAGAAGTGGGAAGTGTCTTCAGCAGGAAGAACATTGATTTTCTTCTTCTGTTTCACATTTCCTCTCCCTTTCAATTTCTGCCATTTTTGAATTGTCCTGCAACTCTTTCCAAGAGTTAATGCTTATATTTTGTCCAAAAAGTATCATTGTTGTTGGCAGAAGGGGGTGGTCTCAGAAAGTGGTTCTTACACAGAGCAGATAGGATATTTCATTCCAACGAGATCGCACAGGTTGGCATAAACTATCTGATAGATCTGGAATCTATCAGGCAGATCTATTACTATTAACCAATCACATGACTGATATATAAAGCCAGAAAGCTGTTTTATCAATTTTCCAAGATAAATAAGACTTGGGCCAGAGTCCTCGTAGCTGCATGATCAGCAATTTCCTTTTCCTGTAGGCAAATCTACATGGGAAGTCAAATTATAAGCAGGGGTTGGTTTGTTGAGCATGAAATCAGAAAAAGAGAAGTTGGTTGGATGTTTAATGGAATCAAGCTAATATAGCCTCAGGTGCACATCTCCAGAAAGTAGAAAACCTGGTGATGGAACGAGACTTCCCCCACCTTCATTGACAGCGCTTTTCCTTTTGCTCTGCCAGCACTTATTTATCTGTCTCTCTCTTCTTGCTGAATTTCCATGGCTGTCCTGTACCCCTATCCAACGACACTGTTCTCTCATTAGAATGTCAATAATGTTAACATGATTGTATATTGTACTGGCCTCAACACTATTATCTTTTCTGTGAAGTCTCATCTCTTTACTCGAATCCTGTATTTATTCATTCAAAGCTTAATTCTAGGAGATGGAGCTTATTTCCTTAAAGTTAAAAATTTTGGAGAAGGTCTTCCAACGTCTCCCAAGCAGAGACTACAGTGTATACCTCTTTGGGTTTGAAGATTAAATAGGATAACATATGAAATGCTTCTGGCACTTACTTGATAAGCATGACAAAATCCTTTCATTTCCTTCCCCTTACTTAATGAAAACAGGTGCTGAAGGAAACACATCCATTTTTTCGTGTATGTTCCCCACGTGATAATAGTTTCCTTAAGTTTCTGCTGGCCAGAAAAACAAGGGTCCTGAAAGCATTTTTCAGTCACAAGGCTGGATGGAGATTAAAAGACAACACGAAACAAAAACTGTCAGGCTTTTAATTACCAATTCTCATTCATGAGACCTGGTAAATCAGAGTCTTACTCCCCTAACTAAATATCAGCACCAAAACATCAAATGTTCTGACTTCTGCCCAACATTGGGAGACCGAGAGAATAAGCCATGGATCTCATTGCATATCTTGGTGCGCTCTTGGTGGTGAATTTAGAAACTGGGCAGTTATCCCCATCAGCAGCAGGTTTAAATTGTACATATGACAATTATATATTATAATAAAACACACTTTACATCCATTGATATTTACCACAATGCTTAAATGTCAGCTATGTGGAAAACATTTGGGTGATAATTTGAAACACTATTTCCTGTAATCTCCATGGCTCTATCAGCCAGGGTTGGTTCTCCTTTTCCAGATGAGTAAACTGTACAGAGTGGGCTCTGCATGTGTTTGCACAAATGTGGGTGAGAGGGGTTAGTAACTTACTAAAGTCACATATCCAGTAAGCAGTAAGGCCAGAATGTAAACTGTTCATGTCTAGTTGTAAGACTCGCATGCATTCTAATTCTTCACAATGCCTCTTAATAGGATTTTCATCTTGGCCGAGGCTCACAGAGGTCATGGTTAAAGAAGTGATGATCCTAGTGAAGATTTGAGGATCTAACTAAGGAAAAGGTTACTTGGGAAGAAGAAAAATTTTGGTGATGTCCAGCAAAACAAACTAGCAAACAAACAAAATGGAGCCATATCGACTCTATCCTATTCCTCTATCAGAGGAGACACATTTCAAGTAAAACTTGTGTCATTTCCAAGCCAAAACAAGTACTATTTATATCAAGAAAAGTTTTTCTGGGATGCCTGGGTGCCTCAGTGGTTGGGCGTCTGCCTTTGGTATCAGGGCATGATCCCGGGGACCTGGGATTGAGTCCTGCATTGGGCCCCCCACAGGGAGTCTGCTTCTTCCTCTGCCTATGTCTCTGCCTCTCTCTGTGTGTCTCATGAATAAATAAATAAAATCTTAAAAAAAAAAAAAAGAAAAGAAGAGTTTTTCTTTTTTTTAGAGCAGCCAGGAAACATGGAGCAACTCATGGAGCTTATCGTGGCCTTAATTTCCCCATCAGCCAAAGATGGGCATTAGCCCAGATGATCTGTAAGGTGTAAGAGTTCAGGATTCTGTGCCTTCAACACATCCATTATTTCCCATGGCCCACTTTTCCAGCTGCATTCTAATGGAACAGATTGACAACAGCAATCAGAGTCGAATTCCCATTGAAAACACACGTCTTGTTATTTTGGTACCAATTACAAGGTTATGGATCATGCTTAAAGGTGTTTAATATGCTGTAATGTTTAGACACACTTGGCTCCAACATTTATGGGGGCTGTTTGTAGCAACAAGCAGCATGCTCTCACTCCCTAAGTATGCAAGCCTGCTGTAAAAACTGCAGATGGACTGGAAAGAGAGAGCCTCAAACTAGCTACAAAGAAGGGCAACAAGTGTTTTTGGCTGCACTGTGCTTTCACCTATGGACTAATTTCTCATCAGCCAGAGCCTGCTTTTATTTTTTTTTTTTTAAGATTTTATTTATTTATTCATGAGAGACAGAGAGAGGCAGAGACACAGGCAGAGGGAGAAGCAGGTTCCATGCAAGGAGCCTGACCTGGGGCTTGATCCCAGGTTTCCAGGATCAGGCCCTGGGCTGAAGGCGGTGCTAAACCGCTGAGCCACCCGGGCTGCCCAAGAGCCTGCTTTTATATAGGTGCATATTTTGTGGTCGCTTCTTTCTTTGGGGCAATCCCCTGATGTAGAATATTTGTAAAGATGGCATAGGGCAGCCCGGGTGGCTCAGCAGTTTAGCGGTGCCTCCGGTCTAGGACGTGATCCTGGAGACCCGGAATTGAGTCCCACGATGAGCTCCCTGCATGGAGCCTGCTTCTCCCTCTGCCTGTATCTCTGCTTCTCTATCTCTTTGTGTATCTCTCATGAATAAATAAATAAAATCTTTAAAAAATGGCATAAAGGATTTCATAGTCTTGTGTGACCATGTTTTGTTCAGGAGTCATAGATATACACTTTTTTTTTTTTTACATGAGACCCCAGTTCAAGGACAGTGTTCCTGTTTACCACTTCTCACCATATCAGGGTAACAGGTAACATCTGCAGGGATGGGGAAGTGTCCCGGAGACACTGGGTGACACAATGGTAATAGGTAGAGTGGTGGCCTGTTTACATCCAAAAGTCTCTGTTGTGCTTGAATCCTGCAAGCTTGTATTCCTGAAGCAACCTCCATAAACCTCCATGCAAAAAACCATTATTCAAATATTCCTTTAAATATTGAGAAGAAAGGGAAATTCATGGTGTGTTTAAGAACCAGAATCCTGGCTGAAACCAAGTTTTGTTACATAAGTTGTGAGAACTTTTGCAAGGAACCCCCCTCAACACCCATTGTTCATAAGCACAGGGCATGCCCCAGCCTTTTCCGTGGTGAAAACAGGCAGCCACGTGCATGTTTCTTTAAGAAAGAAAAAGAAGAAGAAAAGAAAAACCTCCACTGGCTTTGTTGGTGGAATTTTGAATGGAAGACACGTGTTGACAGGGAAGCAACCAGACTTGAAGGGTCTAGTTTGAACAAAGTAAAATATGTAAGGTGGTAAAACAAAACAAAACAAAACAAAAAAACCGTACAGGGCTATTGGTGGTAAGGAAGATTCGAGAAAGAGGAACAAGGCAGGATAAATCAGCCTCAACATACAGAGTTCAATTGAGTTCAGTTATAGTTTGTGAGCACTCTCATGGGGATTGCGCTAGGCATTGGGGATACAAAGCCAAAGATATAATTCTGCCCTTAAAAATTTTCCTCCTGAAGCAAGCATCAGCAAACGGCAGCCAGCTCAGCCACATGGCCTGTTTTTGTCCTGCCAGTGAACCAAAAGTGGGTTTTACATTTTTAAAAGGTGGTTAGAAAACAACAACTAAAAATAATAATACACAAAAGGGGAAATGGAAAAGAGTATGGTTTGCAAAGTCTGAAATATTTACTGCCTTGGTCTTTTATGGGAAACGTTCACTGACCCTTGCTCCACAGGGGAGAGAGATCACTGCCTGTGAATTACAATCAAAGTGACAAGGGCTAGGATGGGGTAAATGTGTGATTTATCAAGTTAGAGAGGCATCCAACCAAGAGTTGAGAGATCCATAGAGACATCTCAGGGGTAGCAGCAACTCAGCTGGTCTCTACAGGATGGCTAGAAATGAGATAAATGAAAGATGATGGACATGAAGAAGGAATGTTCAAGGCAGAAGGCACAGCCTGGCCTGGGTATGGAGAGCAGTTGTGTGCAGCAGAAGCACAGATGGAAAATAAAGAGTCAGAAAAAAAAATAAGGAAAATAAGGAGTCAGAAGAGAGAAGGCTAGATTGTCAGGTGCATCAGCTACTTTCCCAGGGTCAGGCTGGATCTTCTATAAGTCTGCTCTGTTCTTTGAGGGCTTCCCTTGTAACTGTCTTGACTTGATTCTCTTGCCATGACTCCAAGGGGCAGCACCAAAGCCAACATAAAGCTGACCTAGAAAAGCAAGTTCATAGATCTAGGCATATATGGCATGTTCTCCAGTCCGGGATAAACACTGGCAGCTCACAGCATATTTCCTCTATTTTTATAGGACCACCACTCAGGCTGCAAGCCTGGAGAAGTCCTGAGTCATCACAGGCTTCATTTCCCATGACCTCCCAGACTTAAAACCTCAACTGTCCTCCCTTCCCTCAACTTCTTTCTGGAAACTCAGAAACACAAAGATCAGTTAGAACCTTCTTTCCTGGACAAAGAAGCTCCCCATGACATTGTCTATCACCAATCAGAGGAGGCTGTGGCTTACAGGAGCTGTTGGAAATACAAAACAGTGAACAACTTTGGAAGATTTATAGCAAATTCACATTCCATAGAGATGGACTACAATGTCAAGAAAACACTGTTTTGTTTTCCATAATTCAACTGGACATGTGACTCCCAGCTGAGGCTGCCAATTTATGGTGGGCATTTCAAAGGAAACGAATTCATTTTTGGAATTGAATGAGGTCAGTTTATGAATTAGCCCTGGTCAATTCAGTATTTCATGTGCTCTGTTAAGATTCTTCACCTTCCACTTTTCCCAGGGGGACATGATCTAAGTTCTGAGGATTTTGATGGCACGAGAAAAGAGAGGGGCTCATGGCCATCAGCATTCACCTGTGGGCCTCAGCTGAGATGTACCACCCTTATTAGTCTTTGGTTGTCACCACTGACTCCTATACATCTGTGACTGAAACATCACACTCCCCACTCTGCCCTGAAGGCCACTTTCTTCCTGACCACAGAGGCCTGCTTTCATCCAGTTCTGAGCCATTCTTAGGAACACAAAATGTTTGATATTCTCTAAGGGCTTAGAGAAATGTCCCAGGCCTAGTCTGCTTAGAGATATCTGATGACCACTGTTTGTCTTTTTCTTTTTTTAAAAAAAGATTTTATGTATTTATGTATTTAATTATTTATTTAAGAGACAGAGAGAGAGAGAGAGAATGAGCAGGTGGAGCTGCAGGGGGAGGGAGACAAGCAGACTCTGCACTGAGCATGGAGTCTGACATGGGGTTCAGTTTCATGACCCTGAGATCATGATCTGAGCCAAAATCAAGAAGCAGACACTTAACTGTTTTTTTCTTTTGTAGGGAAAATTTACATGAAACAAATTTAACATAGCCATTTAAAAGTATACAGTTCAGTGGCATTTAGTATGTTAGTAAGGTTATGAAACTATCACATTTCTCTAGTACTAAGATACTTCCATCTCCCAAAAAGAAATTCAATACCCTTAAGCAATCACTTCCAATTCCACCCTTCCCCCAGCCTGTACCCCCCAATCTTCATTCTGTCTCTATGAACTTACCTCTAATCTGCATGTTTCATGTAAATGAAATCATATGTAATGGTTTGTGTCTGTTGTTGTGGACTGTGCATAAGGTTTTAGGTTTGCACATTGTAGCATGTTCCAGCAGTGTATTCCTTTTCACGAATGCATAATATGTAATTGTGTGGATGTACCATATTTTGTTTGACTGGCATTGGGTTGCTTCTGCTTTTTAGTTATTGGGAATCACGTTGCTTTAAACACGCATGTACCTGTATCTGTTTGAGCACCAGTTTTGCAATTTTTTTGGGTGTGTATCAGGAGTGGAATTGCTCGGTCATATGGTGATTCTCTGTTTAAATTATTGAAGAGCTACCAAACTGTTTTGTACAGCAGCTATACCATTTCATTCCACTACTGGTTTGTCAGTTTTTGAAGATACAGTGATGTCAAAGACGTCTCTTTCAATATGCTGCCTCCTTGAGCTGCATCAGGAGTTGAGACAAAAGCATCTTCTGTTTTGTGGATCTCACAGATCCACTGTCCATTGCCATCAGCACCCAGAAGCTCAATAAGGGACAGGAGGAGCAGAGTACACAGAGCAAGGACCTCCCCCTATCCCGGAATTTGCACACTAGACATATTCTTCATATGTCTGTTCACATCATCTAGTTAAACTTTTGCTTGGGATCATTAGATCATCATGCCTTCTTTCCTTCTCTATTCTTAATGGTATAAACTTCATGCTATGAGTATCCCAGTCAGGGCCTTGTTCTCCTAGAAGTCAAAATCTTTTCAAAAAAAAAAAAAAAAAAAAGCCCCAATCCAGTAAGGAAAAGCTTTGACTTTCAAGACTTTATCTCAGCTATCAGGATAAAGAATATATTGTGATTTCAAAGACAAGCACCTGATTCTACTATCAGATCTAATCAGCCCTCACCACAAAGACAGAGAGCACCAAAAATTTTCTGGATAGTGAGGAAAGCAAGCATGAGAAATACTTGATTCATATCTCAAAATATCTCCCTGCTCATCTCTGTGTGTGAAATAGAAATAAAAGAATTTAGTGACAGAATGGATGAAGTGGGTGAGAGAGGGAGAAGTTACCAATGCAGACAGGTTTATGGCAATCAGTGGTAATGACTGGAAATCAGAAAGGAATGGTTTGTGGAAAGACCAACTATTTAGTTTCATATATTTAGTTTCATATATTCAATGTATGAGAGCAACAAGAATATGAAGATATTTATAGAGAATGTTTGAAGTTATATATTGAAGAATCTATGATGAAAGGACATGGACATATAAAAAGTAAATATTCAGGAAAAAAACTAGAACATTCAAAGAGGTAAATGTAAGTAGAGATGCCTGGGTGACTCTGTCAGTTAAGTGGCTAACTTTTGGTTCCAGTTCAGGTCATGATCTCAGGATCCTGAGATCAGGCCCCATATCATGCTCTATGCTTAGCTGCTGAGCATGGAGCCTGATTAAGATTCTCTCTCTCTTTTTTTCTCTGCCCCTCCCTCTGCTCATGCCCACACTCTCACTCTCTCTCAAATAAATAAATAAATAAAGCCTTTAAACAAAGAGGTAGATAAATCCATAAGATTAAAAAGTATTTGCAGATTTTTACTGCCAGGATTGGATGAGAACCAATCATTCTTCTGTGGACAGCTAGAAAAGCAGACTAAATTAAAAGGAAAATTCTGCTTAAAATCAACAAAGAGATGACAAGGGAGTGAAGAAATATTGAGCCAAGATAACAGTACGATGAAGTTGAAATTGGGAGCCACTTTTCATCTCAGGTTGTTCATTGATTCCCAAGGAGACAGCCTAGAGGCTGAGCTTCAGAGCAGTGACTCAGACAACCTCGTGGGCCAAAGGGATGGGAACTGGAATCCCAGACCTGTGAAGGCAGAGCACATTGCTGAAGCCCTTCATTTGGTTTGGATGCAAATTGGCTTTATCTATAGAGGAGGCATGAGCCAGAAATAGACAAGCCCTCCCAAGGACCTCATCACAACTTCAAGGCATCTCAGTCTATGAAATGAGGCCACAGTAATCCATGGTTTGTAGCACTCCCTGTCAGCTAGCAGACACAGTGCTTCAGAAAACAACATCTTCTTAAGCCTCACATGATTCTTACAAACTATTTTGCAAATACAATATCCAGTGTATACATGCACACACACACAGGCACACAAGGAAAACAAGATGCTATATTATTTTCTACTGATTAAAAGGGTATTTACAATATATGATATTGTATATTATAGTGTAGAGTTATATGTTATAATATCTAATATTATGTTGTGTATATTGAATTATATGTATATTATATATATTATATATTCATTATTACATACACTATACATACATCATAAACATATCTATATATAATCTGATGCTAGGATACTAGTAATTTTTATTTCTTGATCTGCATTTTGTTACATGTATGTATTCACTTTGTGAAAATTAAAAACATGTATAACGATACTTGCTCACAATGAAATTTTTAAGATTGCAAAGGGGCATATTGTGAAAAGTATGGTTTTCTGCTCTATTGTTTCACAGGAGGCAAATATTTTTACCAATTTTTAGTTATCTTTGTAGATATTTTTCATATAGATATTATATGTGTGTATAAATGTAGATTTATTAAATAAATAAATGTAGATATATAATGGAAGGGTCAAAGGACATGTTTGCTTATTGTTGAAATATAAGTACAAGAAAAGTGCAGAAATCATAAGTGTATAATATTTGATACATTTTGACAGAGTGAACACATCTATAAAAGTGTATACCAGATCTCATGCTTAAGCTCACATACATATCAGCCAACTAAACAAACCAAAAAACTTGGATTTTGACTGTGGTTGCCTCTAATTCTTAAATTAATTTTGGAGGAATTGATATCATTTGACATATTTATAAATTATATTTTCCAATTCATGAACATAGTATACCCCCATTTATTTCAGTAATGTCATATACAGTATCATCAAGAAGAAATATAATGTGCAACTCACATACCAAATCTTGATCCCTTAGCAGCCATATTTTAAAAAATGAAAAAAGAAACAAGTAAAATTAATTTTAGCAATATATTTTGTTTAACCTGATGTCCAAATTAAAGTTCCAACATGCAATTAACATTCAAAATTATTAAGGAGATATTTTATAATATATTTTGCATACTAAAGCTTAAAAATCTGCATGTATTTTGCATTTTCAGCACTCCTCAATTAGAACTAGCCTCATTTCACTGTTCAGTAGTGTCTAGTCCACACTGCACTGGACAATGTGATTCTATAGCTTTCAGTATAGGGAAAATTACATATATTTGGCAGACTGACTTCATAGTATTTGACTTTTTTTGGTACTACTGTAGATTGTGTCTGATTTTTCATTTCTTTTTTAACTTGTTTGTTAATGATGTATAAAAATATAGTAGATTTTTTATGTTGGCCTTGTATCTATTAGCTAGATATATTTGCTTATTAATTGCAATAATTTAGAGATGATTTCTTCTATAATAAGCACTTCAACAAGACAATCTTTCCAATATTTCCAATGTGTATGATATTAGACAAAAAAATGCTGTTTTTCAGTGGGTGGGTAGCTATGTTCTCAGGAATTCAAGTACAAAATGGCCCAGAACTATTACTTAAAAAGCATTATACCTTTCTGGATATAATGTCCTTAAAAATGTGGAAAATATTAACTAATATTTTTCAGTTGGATACTCGTGGATTTTGTTTTCTCCTCCATATGAAAATTTTTTCCCTATAATTTCACCCTCATTTTATAACTTGAAGACAAATTTTCATTGAACAATTTAGAGAAGTCATAATAGTATCATAATAGCTTTGACCATTAACATTAATTTCAAGAACTCACTGTCATTCATCAAGGCATATACTTTTGAACAGCTTTTTCAACTATAGTGCTGAAGTGAGATAAGCAAGCCCAAGTCTTGGCTTTGAAAGTCAAATCCTTTATGCCTCATGATAAAAATTTTGGTCTCATTAATTTCAGTATCATTGGGCAAAAAGGCATGGTGCATAAGCCAGCTTTTCAGATAATTAAGGATTACTATGCTGGACAAACTTTAAAAAAAAATACAATATTATAAAATGTTTTTAAATGCATTACATAATTTTAGAAAGCCTTCAGCAACCATATTAAACTGCATTTGACCTTTTATTGATGACTCATGTCACTCATGAATTACAGTGATTGTTTTGTATTGTAAATCAGGTTTGCTCTCAGGGGAAATTGGAATATATAAACCTGTTTATTCTTTTGTTAAATTAATACAGACTGCAATTATTCTTAAATTTTAGTTTTCAGATTTTTTTTAATCCTCATTTCTTTCTTGTTTTAAACTGTTCAGGGGTGCCTAGGTGGCGCAATTGGTTAAGGGTCTGCTTCTGGCTGGCGTCATGATCCCAGGGTCCTGAGATCGAGCTCCCCAATGGACTCCCTGTCAGCAGGAAGTATGCTTCTCCCTCTCTCTCTGCCTCTGTTCATGTGTGCACTCTCTCTCTCTCACTCTCTCTCTCAAATAAATAAATAAAATCTTGGGTACCTCAGTGGCTCAGTGGTTGAGCATCTGCCTTTAGCTCAGGGCATGATCTGGAGGTCCTGGGATCAAGTCCCACATCAGGCTCCTTGCAGGGAGCCTGCTTCTCCCTCTGCCTATGTCTCTGCCTCTCTGTGTCTCTTATGAATAAATAAATCAATTCTTAAAATAAATAAATAAATAAATAAATAAATAAATAAATAAATAAAATCTTAAAACAACAACAACAAAATAAATAAACTGTTCAAACCACACCTTCTTATTTCCATCAGCAATCTATCCCCATACCTTCAACAATACTGAATGGATCAAGGAAGAACATAAAGTGGAAAATCAATATAAAGATAAAGTACAGATCTAGGAGTTGTGCTTTTCTAATTTACGGCTTTCATTTCAGACCTAGAAAATGAAGTAGTTAAAGTAAAAAGTAGGTTCGACGGTATGCAAATGAGGTATGAATGGTGTCTAAGATCAAGCTTCGTAAGTGCTCAAAGAAAAGATCAAACTCTTCCATTCCAGGATATAGAGAAGCTTTGCTCACCTATCACACTTCAGCCAGTTGAGGCTGTTACATACCTATCATCTAGTGAGCTGTCACTCTACCTCCAAGGTGATTGGCTATATTTTGGGTCAAAATGTACAACTAAAAATGCAGTTAATTAGGGCACCTATGTGGCTCAGTCATTTGAGCAGCAAACTCTTGGTTTCAGCTCAGGTCATGATCTTGGGGTCACTGGGTTGGGCTCCACACTCAGTGGGGAGTCTGCTTGGGGATTTCTCTCCCTTTTCTTCTGCCCCTCTCCCCCTGAGAAATAAATAAATAAAGTTTAAAATTTAAAAAAATAGAAATGCAATTAATTAATTGGTCCATGTAGGACAGAAGTAGTAAAAGTTGATTTCCTTGGCACAAGACTTATAAGCAGAAGTTATTGCAATGCCGGTTCCACCAGTTACTCTGGATACATCCTTTCCCTTCTCTGTCATACAGACTGTGTCTGCTCTAAGAGTAACACTGGGAAGTTTTATAGATGCTTGCCCTAGTATTTCCATCTTTTGTTCTTTCCCACTCAGGTAAAAAATACCATTATGTGCTTGTTCTCAGAGAAAAAACGCAAGCAGAAAAATAGGAATCTTCTTGAAGTGCCAGAGTTTCAAGATAAAAAGGATTTGTAATGAAAACAAATATTTAGGAGAAAACCTCATAGTCTTTTCTGTTTATCAAAATCCATGCAACCAGAGACTATACTCCAAAGCGACTGTCAGTGCCTTAGACATTTCATTTTTGATCCTAAACCCCTGTATAGGAATGAGTTATTGAACACTCTAGCTTCCTCCATACATACAGCAAAAATACTAATCATTTACATGATCTGAGACACACGTATTAAATATCTTTCTTGAGAGAGAATAAAATTCATCCCATGCTTTCAGAGTATTATTATGTAGAAACAGTATGATAACCTTGGGTTTTATGGTTTCTTAGTGATCACTCTCTCCACTAATAAATTCCTACTCTGTAAAGTCATGAGTGGACTCTTTCAGCCCATACGATTGTATCCAGCTATCAAAGCCTTTTAAATATATAACACTAGGGGCACCTGGATGGCTCAGTGGTTGAGTGTGTGCCTCTGGCTCAGGGTGTGATCCCAGGATCCTGGGATAGAGTCCCACATTGGCCTCCCTGCAGGGAGCCTGCTTCTCCTCTGCCTGCCTCTCTGCTTCTCTCTGTATCTCTCATGAATAAATAAAATGAAGAAGAAGAAGAAGAAGGAGGAGGAGGAGGAGGAGGAGGAGGAGGGGGAGGAAGCTCTGCCATTCCACCAAATGGAACTTTGTATTTCATCCCATTGGCCAGAAATTGGCCAAATGAACACACCTAGTTGTAAGCAAAGCTGGAGAATATGCTCTCCCCTGGGCCACAAGGAATTCTGTTGTTACGGGAAAGTAAGGAAAATATTTGTTAGAAAAAAGCCGAGTCTTTGATAAAAACACTCAAGTGTACAGCGTTATTCTCCCACAAATCCTGGCTCCCAACCCCATGAGACTGCTTCCCTAAGCAATTAGGGAATCCAAGTCTGAATCTTCAGAATGGAATGCATAGAGCTGCCCAGTCCCTGCTTATCTCCATGGCTGTATCTGTCTTAGATACCATTTACTTAATCACTTATTAGGAAGCAAGATATAAAGACTAGTCTGTGTTGCTGAAGAACAAGTATGTGTGTGAGTATATATGATGTTTCTACCTATATCATATATGGTATCTATATATTATATATAACTTTATATGTAATATACAGGGAAACACCTCTATCTATATAGTCATATAATAGATATTTATATACCTATATAAATATACAGATAATATAACATATATTTATATATTATTTAAGTTTTGACATTGTTAAATGTATAACACAATAATACACAAGTACGTAAAGCATAAACGTTAGTTCAATGAATTATCATAAAATTGACACCCATGTACCCATCCCCTCGTCAAGAAATAGAAGAAAAGTGTCAGCCCCTAGGAACTCCCACATGCCTTCTTCCTCATCAAACCTCTGTCTTCCTTAAAGACAGTCACAAATTTGACTCAGGATAATCACTAGAGCATTACGTTTTGAGATAGAAGACCTAGATGCTGATCCTGCTTCTGCCTCTAACTTGTGAGATCTTCAGCAGACCGCTGAACCTTCCATATATGTATATACATGTGTTGGAAATTCACATTTTGCATAAATATTGAATATGTTTGTGTGAGTGTGTGTGTGTTGGTGTGTGTAATTAAAATCTCCAACTAAATGGTGTTTAAGATTATTTCTAGCTTTTTAAAAAAGATTTTATTTATTTACTTGAGAGAGAGAAAAAGAGAGAGCAAGGAGAGTGGTAGAGGGAGAGAAAGAAGCAGACCCTCATCGAGCAAGGAGCCCGATGCAGGACTCAATCCCAGGACCCCGGGATCATGACCTGAGCTGAAGGCAGATGCTCAACCACTGAGCCACCCACGTGTCCCTGTTTGTTAATTCTTATGCGCTCTCCCTGATAACTTTTGGCATCTTAACACACACATACACACACACACACACACACACACACACACACACACCAAAAACCTAACCACTTACAGTGGTACTAAAATTGCTGCATTCCCATCAGGAATAATGTTTCATTCATTTATAAATAAAGTAATAAACCTCATTTAATAATGTCATTCTTAAGTGATGAATTTTTATGCTCAGTGCTTCAGAGAGAGATCATCTGACTTCTCAGTTTTTCGGTTTTCTCTGTGGGTTTTTTTTTTTTTTTATCTGCTACCTTAATTAAATTCCTGGTGTCAAAGCTCCATTAAAGTGGCCAGGCATGAAACATAACCTGGTTTGTTGCACTAGATAATTAAATTGTGTCAAGAGAAGGATTGGCTCAATGAAGTAGTGTCAATGCTTTTTATCTCCCACCCCGAAGAAACTAACTTTAACTGTCGCCTTTACAGAAGGATACGGGATTTGGAATAACAAACAGCTTTCTTTGGAAAGGCTTTCTGATTTGAAAGACCAGAGTGTTATAGCAGTAAAGAAAAGAGGGAGATGGGAAAAGTTTTGGGGAAGAGGGGAGCAGGAGAAGGAAGGAGGGATGGAGGCAAAGAAAAAGACATGGGAACTGACATAAGAAGCATAAGAGAGGGACACCTGGGTGGTTCAGCGGTTGAACATCTGCCTTCCACTCAGATTGTGATCCTGGGGTCCTGGGATCGAGTCCTGCATCAGGCTTCCCCCAGGGAGCCTACTTCTCCCTCTGCCTGTGTCTCTGCCTTTCTGCGTCTCGCATGAATAAATAAAATCTTTAAAAGAAGAAGAAGAAGAAGAAAAAGAAGAAGAAGAAGAAGAAGAAGAAGAAGAAGAAGAAGAAGAAGGAGGAGGAGGAGGAGGAGGAGGAGGAGGAGGAGGAGGAGGAGGAGAAGAAGAAGAAAACTCACACACCTCAGTGCTCACCTCCCACAATGGACAAGTGGGTAAATGGCCCCTTTTATCTTTGTCCTGTGAATTGCTAATTGATGGCTATTCCCCGAGAAGTCTTTTTATACCTGCTCCTTTACTACTGAGTCACTGCACAGTTGGCTTCCCCTTATACAAATCCAATTATGTATGAACATAAAAAAAAAAGAGGCAGAAAAGAATAAACCACCTGCATATGTGACTGCACCCACATTCCATCCAAAAAGCAAAGTCCTGGAGGGGATGGGAGGAGAGGATCCTGGCTCTGCAGTTGCCCCTTAGGGAGCATCTCACCACCACCATGAATGTGAACCTAGTGTGTAAGGGGGCAAATGTTCATGTGTCACAACTTCTTTTGTAAATGGCTCTTTACTGAGGAGATGATAGTCTGAGCCAGGCCTGGAGGAAGAAAGTGGCTGTGTTGGGATTCATCATGGCCCCATGTCGGGATCCATCATGCACCATCCTATAAAATTGTCAAGGACAATTTGCCTATGTATTTACTTTAGATTCTAACTTCTGCTTTAGGTACAACACCACAGTTTTGTTGAAATGCGCATATTATCATCTCTGGAATTTTGAGACTTTACAAAAAATGAAATGACTGAGATTTATAAAATTTCACATTTGGAATGGATCTTTCGGGCCCAGGAGAGATATGTCTGTCTCACTGAGCAAACCGTTCTGTAATATGTTCATCAGATGGCCTTCGAGCTATCTCCTGGGCACACAGCCTGTCACTGTGATGACTGACCATCGATGAGATGGTGCCGTCTTCTCATTGATGATCCCTTGTTTCCTTGCCTAAAATTTTTTGTTCCTCATTTGAACAAAATCCGTCACTTTACCACCAACTAAGAGTTATTGTTTTCAGACAGCTAGTTTGCCTTTTCAGATTCCTTGGGTTTACCAAAGAATGTGAAGTGTGGCAAATTCAAGGAATGAATTATCCACGTATGATATAAACAATGGAAAGTAACATGGTGTCACCATTTCCTGTGATAAGACACTCTGTTTCTACTCCTGCAGTATATTTTTTCCAACCCTCAGCCTCCTGGGACACCATTGATCTGATTACTATTCATATATTCATATAGATTCGCCTTTTCTGAAATACCTTCTGGATGAAATCATACATTATTCAGTGTCTTGAGTCTGAATTCTTTCACTAATGATAACGAAGTTGCGATTCTTCTTATCTCTCAGTGTTTCGTTCTTTTTTTCATTGCTGAGTCGTATTTCATTGTATGGACATACCACAGTTTATTCATTTATCAGTTGATAGACATTTGCTTCCAGTTTAGGACAATTATGAATGAAGCCACTATAAATATTTGTGTACAGGGTTTTGATTGAACAGAAGTTTTTATTTTTCTTAAGTGAATAGCTAGAGGTGGAATAGCTGAATCATAGAGCAAGTATATATTGGCAAGTTGCCTTGCCAAACTGTTCCCAAAGTGGTTTTACTATTTTGCATTCTCACCAGTCCAGAGAATCTTCCCTGTCTGCATCCTCCTTCCCTCAATCTGGGCAGAAATTCAATTTAATAACCACTTATTGGAAGCCTTTCTGGTATCAGCAGTTGTTTTTTCCCTTGGGAGGCTCTGCATTACTCAAAGGTAGCCAAAACTTTGTTCTGAGCTTTAATACAAAAAATAGTAGGGGAGGGAGTGTCTAAAAAAACTTTTTTTTTTTTTTTTTTTTTGGTCTCTGAGCCTTTGGTTTCTAAAATAAAACTTTCAGTAAGGTTTATATATTAAATTATGACTTGTGGCACACATCATTGTACTTTTGAGCAGACACAGAGGCAAGACAATGGTCAAGGTTAAGAGTTCTACTGGAGCTAGAGAGCGTGATTTATGATTTGGTGAACAGAGATCCTAAAGGGACTGCCATGTCCCTTGTGTATCTTTTTTACTTTGTTACTGAAGTTATATGTTTGTTGTCTCTCAACCATACTTTTGCTCCCTTAATTACATGTTTGGGATGCCTCTATATTAGGATCCTGTTCTTAGAAAACTCTGTCACAGTGTTGTTGTAAGACAGATCTCCTTCTGGGTCATTCTCTTCCTTAGAATAAGAAAAAGAACAAAAAGTAACAAAAATGAATATAATTTCTAAAAGTGCACCATGTGTCATGCTCATGCCTAGTGCTTTACATGTTCCTTGTATTTAATTCAACATCCCTTAAAACACACACTTTGTCTATATTTTATAGAGAGAGCAACTGAGAATCAGAGAAGTAACTTTCCCCCATACCACTCAACTTTCCAGTGGCATAAATAGAATCCATGCCTACATCTTTCTGATGACGACGTAAGTTTTTGATGACAAAATTGTTAACTTTTCACTCCTCTCCTTTGGTGCTTTAAAGCCAAGGGGAAACCAAGGGAGCATCCTTGTGCAGGGAGGAGTGAACCTACAAAGTCCCTACCTATCAAGGGACAAAGTGGCATAGGTTTGTGAAGGTTGGTGGAGGAGGCGAAGGAAGCAAGGGAAAAGAACACTCTAAATTAAAGGAAAAAGAATTAGGGGTGCCTGCCTGGCTCAGTCAGAAGAGCATGGGACTCTTGATGAGTAACATGATACCCATGTTAGGTATAGAGATTCTTCAAACAAATAAATTTTTTAAGATTTTATTTATTTATTCATAAGAAACACACAGAGAGAGGCAGAGACACAGTGAGAGGGAGAAGCAGGCTCCATGCAGGGATCCCAATGTGGGACTTGATCCTGGGACTCTAGGAAAAAAAGCTGCAGCTAATGTACTGGTTAGCTTCCATTGTATAGACACCAACCACAAAATCCTCTAAGGCTACACAATTCATGAGAGGTCAATGAGGCAGTTTGCTGATCCCAGGTGGGGCTGCTCCTATGTCTGAGGTTCATCTCTGACTGGTTACCTGATCCAGTCTGGCCTTTGCCACGGGAGCAGGATGACTTGGCTCTGCCTCATGCATGTCTTCTTCCAGTAAGCTAGGTTGAGCATGCTTTCAGGGCGATGGCAGAGGCAAGAGAGATCAAACCCCAGGGCATGAACACCTTCTGGAACTCTCCTTGTGTCAATCTTCTCTCCATTGGCCAAAACAAGCCATAGGGCAGAGTTCAGCTTCAAGGGACAAGGCCAGTCATCCACAGCACCAATCCCAGACTACCGCATATGAGAGGACATGGTCCACGCTGCTAGTGCTGAGTTTGCCTCCCACCAGTCACTGTCCAAGTTCACATACACTGCTCACTTCTTGCTTGGCTATTGCAGGAGCTTCCTAAAAATCTCCCTTTCTTTCCTGTACATCACATTCTATGGATCTCTATGCCCCTTCCCTCCTTCACATCCATCAATCCCCCTCTCCCGACCACTGTCTGCAGGATAAAGAATGGCATCATCTATTGTCTAAATCCCCAGCTTCTTCTTCTTTTTTAAAAGATTTTCTTTATTTATTCATGAGAGACACACAGAGAGAGGCAGAGACACAGGCAGAGGGAGAAGCAGGCTCCCCATGGGGACCCTGAAACAGGACTTGACCCCAGGACCCTGGAAACAGGCCCTGAGCCGAAGGTAGATGCTCAGCCACTGAGCCACCCTGGTGTCCCTAATTCTCCAGCTTCTGTTCCCCAAAATCCATCCACAAAGCACATAAAATTAAATTTGTAATCCCTGAATTAGAACTGCAGGCTGACTTTAAGTCTTTTCATATGCTCTTTCCTCTTTGTGAATTTTCTTACCTGGTCTGACTGTCAGTGAATGTCTATTCTTATACATCAGATCGCATATTACTGAACTTGAAACTTGCCCTGACTCTCAAATGAAGAGAGGCTTCTGCGAGTTCTCGTGGCACACTCTGTGACACATTGCCCTGTAAGAACCCCGCATGCCACTGGAATGGTAGATTATGAACTCTGTAACTTAGAGGTCCAGAGTGCTCATCATGATGACCTCGTGTCATATCATAGACATTGGTAGACAGTTCTCTATAAATATTTGTTGAATGTTTACATGAATGATTCAAGGAGCACTTTATCAAGAGCAGGGTATGACTATGTGGGAAAGGTTTTTGCTGACTCTCAAGGGTTTTTTTTTCCTTCATTCTCAGGTAGAATAGCTGCTACTGCCCCGACTCATCATTTCTGGAAACCATCCACGAGCAATCTGTGTGGTTTCACAGTGGCAGATAAGCAGCTGAAGGCGGTGTCGGCAAGGACTCTTGATTCCTTCTCACTCTCCATCCCATGTCAGGGGAGCAAGAGTCACAATGCATCTACTTCAGGGTCTTTGAGGCTCGAAAGCCGTAAGACAGCTGGAGTCCATAGCTTCCTCCGAGAAACTCTGGACTGGCGTTGACCCAAAACTATCCAAATCCCAGGGGCTGAGGCTGAAACAATCTGCGATGGGAATGTAATACTCCAAATGGTTTTCAGTTAGTTCTGGTTTCCATTTATCTTTCTTTCTTGGCAGGTAGGGCAAGGGTGAGAGGGAAACGGGACAGGTGGAGAGTGGAATTTGATTGAATTACCTGCCAGGACTTCAGAAACCCACACAAAAGAAACTCACAACTCAACTTGGCATCTCTTTAGGAACTGGTCTTTGAAGGCTACTGATGGGGATGCTAGGGCTTCAGAAAGCATTAGGCTGTACTCCGATAATTCACGTGGCAGCATCCGTGTAAGAACATATTGTTCTTGGCCAAGGTGTAAAGCGCCCGCTGCGATCGAGAGGCAGATAGAGTGTTTCCCCAGCCTCCCCTCTGCCCGTTGGTATTATTTACACCCCTGCCTCCCATGTCCCTGAACAATCGTGCCACAGTTTTCTGTCCTGTGAAGGTTTGGGTTGGAAATTCCCCTGCAATATTTATTCCTCTCCTTTCTTTAACATTGAACATCTTATCTTGGCCACTGAGAGTTTGTTACTCTTCCTCCTGTTCCTTTTGATATTTATGAGATATCTGATATCTTGAGATATACAGATATCACTGACAAAAAGAATATTTCACCACTATTTCAATACGATCAGGCATCCCAACAGGTCAGCCTATTTCCTGTCGTCTGGGATCTGGGAGCACTGATGACTTCAGACATGTATCCATTTACCCGTCCAACCACCACCCCTAATTTGCAGATCTTTACTGAGCAACTGCCCCAGGCTTGGCACTTAAAATACAGTCCATGTCTCAATCGTAATATTGTCCTTGGCCATACCGCACAGCCATACTACACATCTCAGACATCCTGCTATAACTATATTTTCTGAGCAAGGACTGGGCATCTTTGTATCACTATGTCTAGCTCAGTGAGGGGAACAGAGTAGACACACAACAAATATTTCCAAAAAGTCAATCTCAACTTCTCTCCATCTTCCCATCATGAATAAAGACAGGATCATAGTATCACTGATTAATTCAAATAACCCTGCTGATTCTCGGAATCATGACCTCCAGTCCTATTTATGAAGTGTCCTCCATGTTTTCCTGGGAGTTTCCAGTGGACGTCTCACAGGATCCTAAGAAGAAATTGTTTCCACTGTTCTGATGGGTCCTGTAGTCCCCACCAGAATACCACTGATAATCTACCAGCTGTCTCTGACATATCCTTGCCTGCCTTTTATTTTCTACCAGGCTCAGCTCCTTGCATCTCCCATACCCACCAAGTGACAATGGTATCCTTCTGCCCTCAAGATACCAATGCTATGAATGGTCTCTGTGGCTCTGCTCAAGAGATCACAAAGTACTATATCCTACTACATTTAGCAAAGCCACTCTTTTTCAGTTAAACACAGACTGTGTGACTGGAGCCCAGGACAAGTTTGAGATGGCATCCATTACATTGTTCTCATAAATATCATTTCTCCCTGAATATCACAGGTAACTTTGTCCATCAGCTTTCTGAAACATGCCTAAATATGTCTGAATCCCCAAATGAACACAACTTGTGCAAACCTTAATCCAAGTATTTTTCCTATTCCTTATTATATAAGTAACACATGTTCACTGTAGACAAAAATAAAAGATAAAAATAGAAATCGCTTGGAATTCCACCACCTAGACTTAGCACTTTGGCATACATTCTTCCAGTCTCCCTTGTTATTCATTTGAAACAAACTAGAGGGAAATGGTATCAATCAAAATTCCTCTTGTATTTTGTTTAAAGATATACTTTGAGGATGAAACCCCAGCAGGAGGCTTGGTAGCAAAAGTTGGTCTTTATAATTGCTTTGGAAAATAACAGGTTATAGAGTTAGAACATCCCTGATGAAAACAGTGGAAAGAAGACTGAGGGGGAAGATGTGGCTGGGACCATTGCGGCATGGCAGAGAAGTAACTGGAGTGAACTGAAAGTTTGGGTGGAGGTTCATGAGCCATGGCTCTGCATAGGGGACTGTGCTCTTCATTAGCATCACCTTAGTGAAACACAGGGAGATCTAGAATCCAATAGCATGTCATCAAAATACATATAAGAATTTTAGCCAAGCCACACAGAATGACTATGAAAATAACTCAATAAAAATCAACCAAGAGATAAATTGGTTGAATTATCCTATCAAGTGACAAAGTAACATAGGTTTGTGAAGGTTGGTGGAGGAGGGGAAGGTAGCAAGGGTAAAGAACACTCTAAATTAAAGGAAAAAGAATTAGGGGTGCTTGCCTGGCTCAGTCAGAAGAGCATGGGAGTCTTGATCTCAGGCTTATGACTTCTGGTCCCATGTTGAGTATAGAGATTCTTTAAACAAATAATTTTTTTAAAGATTTTATTTATTTATTCATAAGAGACACACAGAGAGAGGTAGAGACACAATGAGAGAGAGAAGCAGGCTCCATGCAGGGAGTCCGATGTGGGACTTGATCCTGGGACTCTGGGATCATGCCCTGAGCTGAAGGCAGACGCTCAACCACTGAGCCACCCAGGCATCCCTTAAACAAATAAATCTTAAAAATCAATCAGTCAATCAAAAGGATGAATTAGATAATGGTGTATTTTAGCCCAAGGACATGGGCTGTGAAATGCCCCACCACTTGGAGGGAATGAACTTTCATAAAGGCTAGACAGTGAGGAGTGTTTTGGGAATCGCCAGATTTCACATTTTGGCATAAGCTCTCTGACCTGCAGGCAGTATCAGCCCATTAGGATAGTAATAGCAACTATTGTCATATTAGTTCCTTAGTGAGTGTGTTTTAATAGCTCAGAGAGACACATGGAAGAGATAAATCAGTTCCATGATATGCATTTGATTACATTTAGGAAGAATGTAATATTTAAAACATGTGATATTTAAAATATTTCTAATGATTAAGAGAGATTGGCACATTGGCTAATCTGAGAGGATTGTCTTGCAATCCCATTTTAAATTGCATACCAAGTAATTGATTTCAGACCTGAAGTATGTGGTTGAGTGATAGAAACGAGTTTTGCTGCACTTGTGTACAATATAGGAAGATTTAAGAAAAGTTATGATTTTCTGTAGTTACATTTAATTTATTGGATTTACTGTATTAGAGGAAGTTTTGCTTGTTAGAAGCATATATTCAATTAGAAAGTTGAGTATATTTAATTTATAAATGCAGTTTAAAGTATTTAATGGGATTTAACTCACCACATCCATCGAATGTGAATCAAAAGCCTCTTTCAAGACGCTTGTTGAAATTGAGTAGATTTCATATACAGGGTGAGAAGATTTATAAGTTGCATTCAAATCGTCAATGAGAAAATTGATGTTTAAATCTGTCATTGAAATGTATTCAACAAATTTTACTGGGTGTCCTCAGTATATACTCTAAGTGCTGGGAACAGCACTCAAGGAACTGACGTTCTAGCAGGATGATAGATATAAACAAATATGTAGTGGAATACGGAGCATGGTAGAAGATGGAAAAACTCAAAGGGGAAAAATAAACCAGGGCAGAGGAGACAGGGTTTGCCAGGTGGCCCATTTGCAGTGAGGGTGGGGCTTGCTGCTTTTATAGAAAGAGGTCAGAGTTGGCCTCACCATGGAATGGGTGACTTTCAAGGGGGAGACTCTAAGAAAGGGAATCATGCCGATCGATATTCAAGGGAAGAGTTTTTCCAGGCAAAGCAGCCCATGAGGGGCACCTGGGTAGCTCAGTTGGTTAAGCATCCAACTCTTGGTTTCAGCTCAAGTCAGGATTTTGGGGTGGTGAGATTGAGCCCCATGTGGGGCTCTGTGCTCAGCTCAGAGTCTGCTTGAGATTCTCCCTCTCCCTCTGTCCTCTGCCCTTCCCCTGCTCTTGATCTCTCTCTCTCTCTCTCTCTCAAATAAATAAATAAATCTTTAAAAAAATATTCAAAAAAATTTTAAAAAGCATCCCATGGGTCCAGGCAGGGACTCCCCTCAGAAGGGGCACTGTGTGACAGGTAATCACACTGATTACGTCCTGAGAGCCAGTGGTGCTCGTGCACCTCGAAAGGGACTAGAACCCCATCTACTGCCTTCCAGGTACTAGTCTTGTCCCAGTTCCTCACACACACAGTTCTTCAGGAACCCAGGACCTTAGCCCCTCTTGATGTTCTCCAGTAGCTCTTCCTGAAAAATCTAGCTACTACTTAGAAACTCTGCCCTTTTAAAAGAGGTTCTACATGACTGCTACTTAATTATTCTCACATGTGTAAACCTGTTTTCCCAAATGAGTCACAAGTGACCTGCAAAAGCATCAGGTCTTCTGTCACCATCATGCAGGGCTCCTGGGAATTAGCCAATCAGGAGCGTTTCCAAGAGGATGTCCGCTGATACTTTTGAAAATTGGTTTCTCAACAGCAGCTTTAAAGCCAGGTCACTTTGTTACGTAAGTCAATTCCAAACAGAGCCTTTCTTCAAGAAGGTTGCTTGGGAAGCACTCATTGAAGTTCTTCTCAACTTATTTGTTTGGGAGCTGTTTCTGATCCAAGTGTTCCCACAAAGGACCAGGAGTTTGTCTCCCTCTTTTGGTGGTCAGATGTGTGAGGACAGGTCTAAAGACTATTTGTTGCTAGTAAATACTATTTCCTGGACGAAACAACAACCACCACAACCACCACAACATTGGTTTATTGCCCACAATGACTCCATGCAATAGGTTAGAATGCATGATTTTGGCAGGCTCCATTATCATCTAGTTGTCTCAAACTCCCCAAACCCTTATCAGTTATGGAGCTTGCTCCATTGCCCTGATTCCATTTTCTCTTTTAATTAGAGTTTTCATAGAATGTAACAAATGGTTTTTCAAAGAGGATAGCAGGAGGGACAAGAGAGTAAGGAGGACATGTGGCCACATACAGAAAGTGGAATGAACGTCAATGCTCTGGCTCAGTTTGCTGCACGGACTATAAAATCTCTTAACAGCAGTGGGAAGTGAGTCTAGAATGACTAACCTTTACCATGTGTCACTAATGAGGAGGGTTACAGCAGATTCCATCCCCATTAAGTTATATTACACTGGCATTCCATGGTCATTAACTAAATCTGCTAAATGTTGTTTTCCAAGGCTGAGTTTGAAGGTACAGGAGAAAAGGTGGCTTTGCTGGGGTAACTGTCATCTAATGATAAAAGTTGCCTGCCATTGATCAATGGATGTTTGTCAAGTAAACTGAAATTAGAAAACGTCTTCTAGATGAAAAATACATAGAAGAGGAACCACTTTTATCCCCTCCCTTGGTTTAGTGTTGGCCAGCTTTCTCTGAGCACACATTTGAATTACACCTGCGAGTATTGCCCATTACCTGTATACCTTTTGGGTTGAATAGATAAGAATAACAGTGGGACACCTTGGTTAAGCATCTGCCTTCAGCCTAGGGCATCATCCTGGGGCCCTGCGAAGGAGTCGCGGGGAGCCTGCTTCTCCTTCTGCCTGTGTCTCTGCCTCTCTCTGTGTGTCTAAATAAATAAATAAAATCTTAAAAAAAAATCAGAGTAACAAATAATGACTCCTTATATCTGAGCATATATTTTATACTAGAATTTTGGGAGAATCAGTGTCCTTTTCTTCAAGTTAAGCATTTTTAAATTGTTCTTTATAATATTAACTTAATGTCACTTTTTTTAAGACAGGGAGGGATTGAAATCCTAGGAAGTAGGATGTCTGATTAATCCAATTACGTGTCTTTTCTGCCTTTTCCAATTCGAATCCAACTCTAAATGACCTTTCCTGAGCATGCAGTTGAACCAGAGGTGGATTCATGGAGGATCAGGTGGAGGAAAAGTGTCTGCCTTGTTGTCCATGTGTGGGGAGGGGCTTGCTGTAGATGAATATATGAAGTCGGCACAGGCCAGTGCCTCACTGGACTTGATAAGCCTTGAGAGACTAACAGAGGGAAACTATTTAAACCACAAGTGATACGCTGGAAAGAGCTTCACCTGAGAAGCAATAGGTACCCTATAGTGGGGTGAATGGTGGCTCCCTCCAAAGATAGGTCCACGTCCAAATCCCTGGAATCTGTTAATTTTATCTCATTTGGAAAAGGGATCTTTGTAGATGTGATCAAATCAAGGATCTTGAGATATAGATTGTGCTACAGTAGGTGGGTGGCCCTAAATGCAAAGACAAGAGGAAGCAGAAGAAAAGATACAGACACAGAGTTGGCGACTGGATGAAAAAAGCAGGAATTGCAAGGATGAAGCCAAAAGGGAGAAAGCCAAGGAATGCTGACACCTCCCAAAAGCTGGAAGGATTCCCCCTTAGCACCTTCAGAAAATATGTGATCCTGCCAACACCTTGATTCCAGACTTGGAGCCTCCAGAACTGCGAAGAATCCATTTTTGTTTTATTAAGCCACCGAACTTGTTGGGCTTTGTTATGGCAGTCCTAGGAAAGTAATACAGACCCCACAGAGAAGGACCACTCTAGAGATCTGTGGCCATGGAGGAAGTGAAATTTCCTCCCCAAATGTACACTTCTGCAGTGGAGGAAACCAGAAAGCAGAGAGGGGTATCCTGGGCCCCTAGAGAGAACCAACAAGTGCCAGCTGGTAAACCACCAGCCAGCCCAATAGGGAAGAAACTGACATGCCCACTTCCTGGTCACCCCAAACTCCACTTCAAGATCCTTGCTGAACTGTGCCCCAAGAGGAAATAGAGAAAAGAATAAGGCCTTCCATTGGATTCCCTGGAAAAAGACTCTGAGACAGGGCTTTGCAGAAGGTTTACTGGAGAGTGCTCTTGGGAAATCTACCTATAAGGAAATCAAGACAGGAAAGAGCTTAGAGGAAAAATCTGATCCTTCCTACTGAGGCCTCAGCAAATACTATAAAAGCTGAAGCTGAAATGGCCCCTCAGGGTCATCTGAGTGAAGGTAAGGGGGCCAGATTTTCCTTTCTGACAGCAAGTTATCATCATTGGCCATGATTTCCCGCTAGGAGAGGCCATGATTTTTATCAAGGTGGTACTGAACTGCCTTCCAGTCCTAGAAGTTGGGGGTGGAGATGCTTGTGACACGGAGGAGAAGTTAAAATTAGTCTAAAGCTTCCTTTTTGGGGCTAAACAGATCCAGGAAGAACAGGGGAAGTCAAAAGCCAGAAGGAGTAAGTAGTTGGCAATTTGATTTTATACAGTAGTCACTGTGCTGGATACGAGAAGGCAATCATTGGTGGGAAGGAAATGTAGTGCATGCTTCCAACTGAACAAGAAGAGGACAATTGGAGTGAGTGTCTATTTGATGCGATAGCAAAAATAAGGGCGGAAGACAAAAGCAAGAAGAAAACAATGAACGAAAATAACCAGTCAATGAAAAATGAGATAAAAAAGCATCATACTAAGTAGGCTAGTTGCTAAAAAGGAAGGTGGAAAAGCAAGTTTCCCCTATAAAAGAGGCAGAGGTTGTTAAAATGGGCTATACACGTACACACACACTGCAGTAATATGAAGTTTATGAGAAACACACTGTGTGGGATAGCTGTTATTTGCCTTTACTGATTCATGGCATCCCTTTCTCCACCCTGCAGCCTTGCCTGAGTGGCCGACCTATAGAGATTACATCACAGGGCTCCTTCGTCTCATAATTTCCAGTTAGTTTCAGCCTCTGGGAGGAGTAAGGGAGATCAGAGGGAGACAGGGGAATGGTGTCCTTCCTTCTCAAGTCAGTTTGGACTAGCTTTGTGAAAATCCCAGCCCTTCCCAAGATAACTGGCTACTCCATTCTCTCGTCTTCTGAATTCCAGTAAATTCTCTCTCCCTTGTCCCTCTAAGTCGAGGGTTGTAAGAGCTCACCTCTACTCGCTCCGGGTAACCACTCCATCCTTGTGATTCTCTTACACCCACACCTCACAGAGAATGTGCCATTGGTTTTCCTCTCTGGAATTTTCCTGTTTTAACTTGTATCACCTGTGTTCTGCTGGGCCTTGGCTGATAACTTGTTCCAGAAATGGCCCACGAAAGAGGCCTTCAAAAGTGAGATTCTGGAATTGGGTTGGTCCTATATTCAAGGAGTCTAGGAATAACATTATTGTTGAATGAAAACAGAGTATGAGGGATGCCTGGGTGGCTCAGTGGTTGAGCGTCTACCTTTGGCTCAGGTCATGATCTTGAGGTCCTAGGATCAAGTCCTGTGTTGGACTCCCTGCATGGAGCCTACTTCTCCCTCTGCCTGTGTCTCTGCCTCTCTCTCATGAATAAATAAAATCTTTTTTTAAACAAGTAGAGTATGAGTGAACTATGGGATTCAATAATTCAAATGATCACTGTTGGCTAGAACAGGACAAAAGGAAGGGGACAGAAAGGCTCCGGGTGGGAGAACATGAGCCTGTGTTAAATAGGAAAATAAAGATTATGGAGAAAACAGGCTTCTTCTTTTATCTTAGAGAGTTTATACAAAGAATGGGGGTGCCCTGCTGGCTCGGTCAGAGGAGCATGCGACTCTTGATCTTGGGGTTGTGAATTCAAGCCCCATGTTGGGTATAGAGATTACTTAAAAATAAAACTTAAAAAAAACCTGAAAGAGAAAAAGAGACAGAAAATCATGGACATGGAATTGAGAAAATTAATGGAAAACCAGGAGGCTCTCCAGCAACACTGAAGGATCTTTCATGCCATGTGGTCCTAGGAAAGACGTGGCTGAGGGCTAAGCCCAAGGCATGAGTATAGGGTGCTAGAAGAACAGCTCCAACTAAATGCTTTAAGCACCACCAAGCCTTGGCACTGAAACTAGGATCAGCAGTTTCAATGCCAGAGTTAATCAGGAAGGATCATCTTGCTGGAACAAATCTCAAGTAGAAGCCAAGGCACCCCTCGGAAGGTATTTTTACAAGCCTAAAAAATCCAGTGCAAAAACAGATACTCGAAGACTCACAGCACAGAGCTCATGGGTCTCAACCCCTTGCAGGGGATATGATGAGAAAGAACAGGAGATTACAATCTCCTCCATGAATGCTTCTATTTCCACAAATTGCAAGGAATTCTTTTCACAAGAGAGTTTTGTCACTAGAGCCTCAACTCGTTTCAATACTCAAGTGCCGAGAAAAATAGTCAAAGAGACATAGAAATCACGAGGTTCACAATGTACATGATGAACCCTGAGGGGGGGAATAGGACAGCATAAAGTGAGATGCTGTGAGTCAAAAATTGGCACCATCGCACATTCTGGAAGACAGAAATATCTTTCACATCACTCCTTCCAGAATATACTATGGAAGGTGCCAGAGTTGTTGATGGGAGATTTCTCAGAAACTATTCTAAGTTCCCATACTTTGGACTGTGGACAACAAGCCTCAAAATCTGCCTGGCATCCTGGGGCCTGAGATCACAATGATGTTTTTTCTTGTCTCTCACATTTTCTCATCTATCCTCTTTTCCAATATATTGTTAGGTCTCCGCTGGCACCGTGTGCCGGGATCTGGAAACTCAATTTTATTGTGAGTAACTGCTGGAGGGCAGGGGAGATTCTTGTTTATTGCCCAACATTTTATGGTGGGCCAGATTCTGTGATAGCGTGCTAGTCTTGACAATCCTCAACGACTATAAAAACGAAGGACACATCTAGAGTCTTTGGGTTATTTTGCTTTTGATGACTTAATATTTTACTCAACTTGGCTAAAGGTGGTCAAGACTACCACTGCTAAAAAAGGAATCTTGGTGTAACCCAGACATTTTTTAAAAGACAGCCGCCTGAGAATGAGCTGAATACGAAATTTCAAAGGATAAAAAACTTCCATTTAGTTCTGAGATTTATTTTTTTATTACTTTTTAAAGATGTTATTTACTTATTCATGAGAGCCACAGAAAGAGAGGAAGAGACACTGGCAGAGGGAGAAGCAGGCTCCCTGCGGGGAACCTGATATAGGACTTGATCTTGGGACCCTGGGTTCATGACCTGAGCCAAAAACAGATGCTTAACCGAAGAGCCACCCAGGTGCCCCATGTGTGTGTTTTATTTCTGCCATTAAATTTTTTGGTTATTTTGGTGTTCTTTGGTACACATTTCATAACTCTTTCAGCTGATACAGATCTAAACTATATTAGACAATATGGCAAAATATAACAACAGGTTCACTGAGCATGAAATAATCACCCTCATTGTCTCTACCACTTGCTCTCATTCAGTATCATTTAGCTCCTCCTGCAAGGTTAGCTCACTTTCGATCCCTATGCTGTGTCTCTCCCTGCTACACCTTCAGCGTTCTCCTGAAGGCAGGAATATTGTTTCTGTATTTTTGTAACCCCTCAAAATCGACACAGTGCCATCCACTAAAGGGTGACATGAACTCACCCAACAAGTGAGACCAAGCACCTGGAGGCCTTAGAACAACCCCGGCGTGAGCCCCGCTTCCCTGTAGATCAGATATGTCTGTGGATGGTGGTGAGGCATTTGAGCAGCACTGATGGTGATAGTGGTGACAGATGCAGCTGGGAAAATAGGACTCGTTGCAAAGGCAGTCAAAGGAACAGTCTGCTGGAGACACAGACGTACTGTTTGCTTGTGGTGGAACGGTGTTCCCGATCCGACTAGGAACCTGATCTCCTCACCTCCCACTCTACATGCCTTCTCTTTCCATCATTTATCACACGTAGGAGGCATGGACTTGGGACTCACCTGCCTTACCGCCATGCTTAATGCACTTAGATGCAGGGTGAGGCCCTAGCGTGGTGCTCTATCCCTAGGCAAACAGAGACCCGGGGGAGGAGCAGGGAGGAGGGAATTTTGGCAGAATTTCACTGAAATATGTGCAGAGTGCTTTATAATATTTTTCTTGGCTCTGCCACTCAGTAGTTACCTTTAAATTTACTTTATGTGAAACCAGAGAAACCTCACCCTGAATAACCATTTCAGGTGGAGTTCAAGCTCCCAAACTTTGGATTACCTGGTCGGCCTGCCCACTGACCCATGCCAAAGCCATCGATCAAGACTGCCACCTTCACTTCTGACCCTTTGAATTGTTTTCTTGCAAGCACACACCTCATCCATATGCTGCACGCATATGTATATACGCACGCAGTATCCATCCCCAAATATACGGTGGTTCTCCGCTTTCTCAATGAGAGCAGGCTGTAACGTTAGTCAATGGAAATGTTGAAAAAAAAATTCAAAGGAAAAAGGAAAATTTTTGTGAGTGCTGATTAATTAGGTACATATGATATTTACAAGTAGGTACTACATGAAATCATCCATTAATATAGAAATCTTGCTTTTGCACACGCACATTTAATGAAGAACAGTATTCCAGCTTTTCCCAGAAAACAGCACCTCTGCCTCCTTTCTGAGACAAAGTACTCTTTGAAGCTGTGTATAACGATGACTCGGAAACCCCAGGCCCCAGGTTTCTGCCCTCATAACAGAAAGATAATTCTCTGTTTTCTTTCTGATTGTTCCCATTCACTGTTCTGGGTGATAGCTACCAGACATTCATAAGCTGTTTGTCTTTTTAAAATAATAGTCAAATGGTTTGATTTAAAAAAAAAAAAAAAGTCTGGTACCTCCCCAGAAGTAATCACTGGATTTGTTTAGATTGCCTCACCTTTTTAAAGGATAGATTATATCAAGTGTTCCCTATAAAAATCCCAAATTATCATTTCTTGAAATTCTTTCTGGCCAACATATCCTTCCCAAATGATGTGCTGCTGTTCGAACTCAAGCAGTTGAGAAAGCAGACACCATGTTAGAGAGTTTGTAAGGATTCAAATATATCACAGTGCTGTCTTTTCCAATCGATTGTTTGGGGGACAAGAGAAAAACAGTGCCTTAGTCATATGCATGTGTAGAGGTAGATATTGTTTGTTTCTTTTTTTTTTTCTAAAGATTTTATTTATTTAATCATGAGAGACACAGAGGGAGGGGCAGAGACATAGGCAGAGGGAGAAGCAGGCTCCCTATGGGGAGCCCAATGTGGGACTTGATCCCAGGACCCAGGGATCTTGACCCTGAGCCAAAGGCAGACACTCAACCACTGAGCTACCCAGGCGCCCCTATTTTGTTTCTTATATAAAACCTGAGTCATGTCTCTTGAAAGGGAATTAACTCATATTTAGTCAGGGCTCATGGCTTCAAAGACAGAAACTTAACCCCACCTCACAAAACATATACAGAAACTTAGTGGCTCAGATAAATAAAGAACAGGAACAAAATGGGTTCAGTGGTGACAGGATTTGAAAAATAAAAAGAACATGAGTTGCTCCTGATTTTCTTCTCATCCTCAAGTAATCTCTTGGTCAACTTTTCCCCTCTTGTCTCTACTTGTCTATGTGTGGGGATCATTTGTTTTCTTCTCTTCCTCTGTAAAGTTCTTCTCCATGTGGAAAAAAACAGAAGCCAGGCGGCCACAGCCTTACACTATTCTGGGTGAGCAAGTCTGTTTCTACCCACTGAACATATAGAAAGCCCCAAGACAAGAGTCTGAGGTTCCTTGTCCATTTTCTGGACTCTTCACAGAGTCAACTAGTGAGCTGTATTCATGGCTCCAGGCTAAGACCTTGCACCTGCCCCTGAGAACAGGGCTGCTGCCCACCAGCGCCCCCAGAAGTGGGGAGCGGTCCTTACCAGAAGAGGAAGGATGCTTGCTGGAGAAGAATGGATAAGGGAATTCCACGCATTACCAAAATCTCCCAAGTTCACTGGGGACATTTTAGTTCATTTAAAAGTTAACTAACCCCAGGAACATTTCCTTCAACTGGAATATTTAGGAATTGCTTTATTCCTGGGTGGCTCAGCGGTTTAGCGCCCCCTTCAGCCCAGGGCGTGATCCTGGGGTCCCGGAATCGAGTCCCGCATCGGGCTCCCTGCGTGGAGCCTGCTTCTCCCTCTCCTCTGCCTGTGTCTCTGCCTCTCTCTCTCTCTGTGTGTGTCTCTCATGAACAAATAAATAAAATATTTTAAAAAAAACTTAATAAACTACCCAACACCCGTTTCTTGAGTCCGCGTTATAATTGTGTTGACTCAATGTCTGAACTATTCTGAAGAACTGATTTCTTTGTTTCTTTTTTTTTTTTGTAAGATTTTTTTTGGTAAGATTTTATTTATTTACTCATGAGAGAGGCAGAGACAGGCAGAGAGAGAAGCAGGCTCCTCACCAGGAGCTCAATGTGGGACTCAATCCCAGGACCCCAGAATCACGACCTGAGCCAAAGGCAGACACTCAACCACTGAGCCACCCAGGTGCCCCTTGAGGAACCAATTTCTGCTTTAGAAACATCACTAAACTTAATCATATGACATGTCTGTGTCTGGGCTGGCATAGTAAGAACATCAAGTAATAAATTCATTCACTTTGCTCCTACTTAACCATTTCAATGATCATCATGGGTGAACTTTTTTTCCAAAACCTTGCCACCATGTCATGATTCTTTAGCGCCTGTAAGAGAACTGCAATCTACATGTTCTTAGAATTCAGAGCGCGGACTAAGTCCGTATCAATATTTTACCTTACCTTACCAAAGAATCTTCCTCAGGCTACAATCAGTGATGCTGCACAATGAAATAAAATTCAGTCCCCCTGCTCTTTGCAAAAGGCTGCCAACAACCTCCTCTGTCTACCGTAACTGCTTTTCCCAGCTGCAGGGGATTAAACAGGTTATAAGATTTTCCTAGCAGTAAACTTTCTGAACAAATAGAACGGTTTTTCATTGAGGTGTTTGGGAATTTTTCAAAGCTTTAATTTTTTTTTTCAGTTCTTTTCCATTAGGTTTTAATTTGCAAAGTTTTATAAGCAAAATTAACCGGGAGAATCAGATTTTTGATTTACAAAAAGTTTCCAATTAGAAAGCCTTAATTAAACAAGGTAGCCTGGCCCACCTTCTTTCATTTCAAATGGTATGCACGGAGGCTCAAAAAAATCGGAATGAAATCTCAAGCTTCAATATAGTAGCAGTGGTAACGGTGTAAAATGGGTATAGCATGAACCTTTTTATGAGCTCCACATTGCAGTTAAAGCCAGGTCAACTTGGATTTAGGGGAGCGACGCTGCAACAGTGGTATGCCTGTTGCAAAGAAAACAGTCTTTGCTCTAAGGCGAAGATCTGAACTAGAACCTTGTCTACCATAGCCTTCTGAGCAAAGAGCTTAGGAGTTTTTGGAATGACTTTGAAAATCTCGTGTCTATCAACAATCACCTAATTGCTGGCGGTCTCAGGAAGAGTAAAAGTCCAGCTCCTTTAATGGCTAGCAGACCCCATAGAATCCGCTCCCCACCTACAGTTGCTTAATTTGGCAAATAAATATTGAGGGCAAGCCAGTTCAATTTGAATTTCAGATAAACAACAGATAATACATTATTCAGATAAATCATGTAAGGACGTTCCGAATTTCCTCTGGCCGCCTGACAGTGACCCATCTCTTCCCATCCTTTGCTTTCACCTGTTCCATTTTGGGTTTAATTCTGCTTTCCCTCAACACACCAGACACTTAGTGTTGTCCACTCTGTCTAGAATTCTCTTCTCCCAGGTACTGACATAACCGGGGTTTCAAATTCAGCAAATAAAAATATAGGATGCTCACCTGTATTAACTTTTAAAAAAGATTTTAATTATTTCTTTGAGAGAGAGAGAGTGAGCATGTGCAGGGGAGTTGGGGGAGGAGCAGAAGGAGAGGGAGAAGCAGATTCCCTACAGAGCCGGGAGTCCCACACAGGGCTTGATCCCAAGATCCTGGGGTCATGACCTGAGCCAAAGGCAGACACTGAGCTGACTGCACCACCCAGGTGCCCCTAGGATGTGCACTTACATTTATATTTTATACAAACAACAGATAATGTTTTGCTGTGAGTATGCAGCATGCATGGTGAAAACTTATTAATTTTCTTCATGCAATGAAAATATAACTGGTATCATTTTGCTTGGTCTGCTACAACAAAATACCACATATGGGTGCCTGGCAAGAAAGAAATTTCTTTTCTCATGCTTCTGGAGGCTAGATGTCCAAGATTAAGGTGATGACAGGGCTGGTTTCTCCTAGGGCTTCTCTCCTTGGCTTGCACATGGGGAGCCTGCGTCTCACATGACCCTTTCTCTATGGGCTCACATCCCTGGTGTGTCTTCCTGCTCCTGGGTGGACACCCATCCTATTGATTAAGACCCCACCCTTACGATTTCATTTAATCTTGATCACATCTTTAAAGGTCTGATCCTACTGGTTGTCACATCAGAGGTTAGGGCTTCAGCACAGGACTGTGGGAGACATGATTTGGTCTGTAACAGCCCCACACATGGTTGTATCTTCACCAAGTCACTGCTCAGAAGTCATCTTCTCAAGGATGCCCTCCACCCCACCCTCACTCCCCTTACTCCCTGTGCTTCATTTTCTCCAGATAGCAACTCCTTTCCATTATCCATCACTTATTTATTATTTGTCTCCTCCCACTTGGGCTTTGAAAGAGCAAGAATTTTTATTTGAATTGTATCTCTACGATGTCTGTGGACCTGGAAAGTACCTGTTGCATGGTACATTCTCAATAAATATTTGTTTAACATTGACGGTTGACAAGGGGGAAGGAGGACCCCATTCCCTGTAGGTGGGCACAGCTAATGTATTGGACAAGAGCAGTAAAATTTTGACATCTGTGGAAGATTCTGGAACTGCCTCCAACTTCTGATCACCATGTTCCAAAACACTCAAGCAGTTCTCAAATGTCCACATGTCTGGACGATGTGCTAATAATGCAGAGTCCTGGGTCCCACACTCGGAGATCCGGCTCCATTAGATAAGTATTGGCTATGGAAATCTGCACGTTTAATTCTTTTTTAAAAAGATTTTATTTGTTTATTCATGAGAGACACAGAGAGAGGCAGAGACACAGGCAGAGGGAGAAGCAGGCTCCCGGGGGGGGGCGGGGGGGGGATGCGGGACTCCATCTGAGGACCTCGGGGTCATCACCTGAGCCAAAGGCAGATGCTCAACCACTGAGCCACCCAGGTGTCCCAGTCTGCACATTTAAAAAACACCCTTACCAATCCTGACACAAAGACCACACATTGAGAGACATAATGCCAGGGCAAGCTCCAGAACCAGTTCTTGCCAGGATGAAGAAGAATATGGAATGAGGCAAGGGACAATGGGTAAGGGAGTTTCTCGAATCGCAAAACCTTTGGCTCACACAAGCTTTTTTATTGTTGCTTTTGCTCAGAGCTCATCACTCAGACTCCTTATCCCTCAAAATCACCTGCCTGGACTCTGGTGGGTCCCAGTCCTCACTTCCCCAAGGCTTCCTCCCACAGCTCTGGCTGGGGTCTCCTGTTGAAGAGCCACAGCTGCATCCGGAAGTGGGCAGGGTTGGCCTGGACCTGTTGGGTGAGTTACACAGGGACAGTGTCTGCTTCGGGGGCCATGCGAGCTCATCCAGCCAGGGCAGCCCCTGATGGCAGGCAGAGCTACCTAGACCCAGACAGGCCTGGGATGTTGAAGGCAAAGCCAGGGGAGCCAGTAAAGCAGAGCCTGTGCATGGAACAGAGGATGCTGGTAGGGACTCAGACAGTTCAGACTCTGGAGCTCTGCTCGGCCTCACTCCACACCAGGAGGTCTATACTGGCATCGGTTTATTCTCTTGAAACCACTCTCTTGCTTGCGGAGTTGCAGGATTCCACTTCATCTCATCCCCTGGAGAAAAAAAACGAAGCCCTCACTCCTCACTCAGGCTTTGCTAATTTCTTTGGATTTCAGGTACATTTTGGCACCACCCTGTCAGTTAGCTTCATTTTCTATCCCGCCTCTGCCCTGCCCTGCCACATCTGGCATCTCGCACACTATTCTCTGGAGGGATCTTTTGTTTCCAATCAGATGCCTGAGTTGAAGACAGACAGAAAGAGTGTTCTGATTTAGTCTGACCTGCTGGTAATAGATCTTATAAAACTGTAGGCAAGCATTTGAACCCTACCTTTTAAGGTCTTATTTGCCTAGCAAATGCAAATGCTTTCTATTGCCTCCTGTCCACACGCAACCAGGGACCATTTGTTTTTCCTTTTAAAGTTTCAAATCATGCTTTCATCCTAATAAATGCCTTGCCGCTCCTCCAAAAGGCTTTATACCAGCTTCCTAATCATTTTTTGTAGTACCTGTCACTTTATGTAGATGTCTAATGGGGACTGCCTGTGGAAATATTGTATTTTCCCCTTGATGTATCCTACTTAGCTCAAGTCAACATTAATATTTTTAATCTAACGTTTTAAATGGTGTCTTGTGATGGGTATTGTCACTTTGTTAAGCTGCTACTAGATTAAATGCGGAACTTCCCCAAATGTGATTTTGTTTTCAATTAGCAATTCAGATTTCATATACATGTTGTAAAATGAACAATTAAAGAAAATTCCTGGAAAAAAAATTCTAAAGTATGTGATGGGGAAGTCCTGCTTTATAAATGCCACATGATCAAGAAATATTTGTTAAATTAATAAAATGAAGGAAATGAAAGCATTGGGCAGTTAGCCACTCAGCCACTAAAATGCTTTATGGCTTGGAGTTAGTCACTTAACTTCTTTGAACATCATTTATTTCTTTCACATTATAAGGATTCTGTGTCGTAAATAATCAGAAAAGGCTTTGAAAACATTATACTGCAAATATAATTACTAGTGTCTTTTTTTCCCCCTGAAACAGAAAGATAAGTTCTTTCACTTGAGCTAATGGTTGGCCCCAACAATAGTGTATCTCTTTTCCTCACCACAGATGACTCACCTATGAATCTGTGTACTCACCCCAGGGACAATGCTGGGGGGATGCCTTGTTGGAATACCGAGCAAAGGGTCCCAGGGCTCAAGGAGCTTGTTTGGGACACAGAGAAGCAATGCTGTTGGCCAGAGACTCCATCTCTCTGATGTCAAAACTCCCATTTCCACTTCCTCCCCAAGAGCTTGCCTGTGTAGGCCAAGGCCGGAAGCGTGCACTAATAGCAATCTGCAGCCACTTGAAAAGATGGGAGCTCTCCACATCTTTTCTGCCTGTGAACAGCAAGCTGGAAAGCCACTGACCTGGGATCTCTTTCACATCAGGCTGCACACACCGTTGGTATGTTTCCTGCTATGAGCAAGCTCTGATGGAATGCTACAGAACCTCTCCAGGGCATGTTTAGTCATTCAACCATGCATACACAATTAGCGCCTGTATGATACGTTTCTCACTTTTTAAAAAAATGCCTTTTTAAAGAAAGATTTTATTTATTTATTCACTAGAGACACAGGGAGAGAGGCAGAGACACAGGCAGAGGGAGAAGCAGGCTCTCTGTGGAGAACCCGATGTGGGACTCGATCTCAGGACCTTGGGATCATGCCCTGAGCCAGAGGCAGATGCTCAACCACTGAGACACCCAGGCACCCCAAAAAATGTCTTTTCATATGTATATGTATTCAGATTCCATTTTCAGTTCTCAGTGGTGGCATAAGAATCCACATGTAATATGACCACACTCTTAAAAGGATGAATCATAGAGAAAGTCTATTGTAAGAGAGGCACCAAAGAGAAAAACGAGAGAGATGTCTTGGAGTGGAAAAAGCTCTAGATTACAAGGAAAAGCAGAGAAGAGAAATCACTTGTCCCTCCTGTATTAGTTAGTTATTGCCACACCACAAACCACCCCAAGGCCCAGTGATTGCAAACAGGACACATTTGTTATTGCTTACCAATATTATTATTGGGTGGATTGGCTGACTGGTGATTTATGCCAGGCTGACTCATGCAGGTCATCAAGATGCAGCTATATGTCACCTAGGGGCAGGTGGAAGATGGCTTTACGTGTCTGTGGTGGGTTGGCTGCTCCCTGGGCAGCGGGTTGACTGGACCATGTATCTCTCATTATCCTGTATACTAGCTTGAGTTATATGTTTGATGCTGAAGATTTTTGTGTGAGCAGAAGTACACAAAACCTTTAGAGGCTTAGGGTGGGCACACCATCACTTCTGCTGCATGCTACTGGCTAAAGTAAGTCACAAGGCCAAGCCAAATTCAAGGAGTAGGGAGTAAATTCCACTTCTTTAGAGGAGGAGCTGTGGCATCATGTTGCACAGGACATAGATTCCTGGAGGGGTGAGAGATTGTTTTCACGTCTGCAGTCAATGCACCGTATTTGCCTTACAAAGAACTTGCAAAGGTTCCGTACAAGCTCCTTGAGCTTCTCTGTATCTGGTAGATGGGATACTGCCAGATATGTTGGATGTGGTTTTTGTAGAGTGCACGAAGTTAGAGGTATGGCTTCCTGAGCAAGCCTTGTGAAAGTAGATCGGAAAGCATGTGAAGCAGATTCTGCCAGAAGCCTCTGGAAGATCTTCAAAATATTAAAAACAAAACAAAACAAAAAGCAACAACCTACTGGAAAAAACTTCTCTCCTTCATGATTAAGCCTCGTAGTCAAATGTCAGGCAATAGGTATTTCCTGAACATTTACCAACGTGTCTGGCCCTGAGGGTAGAGTGGTGAACCACACAGACAGAGTCCTGACTGGGGACTATCAGAGAAAACATAAAAGATCACACATATGCTAACAAAGCAGAAGTCCTACTGTTTCTCCAGCACTGACTCTCAACCTTAGTCCTTTCAGATTAGGGATGCACATTGAACCTTCTGGGCCCTGTCCCACCTTGGCTTGGCTCACACTATCTTGTCACTCCATGTACCTTGCCCATCTCTCCCAGAAAGCTCCTCAAGGGGCTCTGAATATACCCTAGCAATGTGAGGATTATTTTGAGCTGAAGACATTTGAGGATCAACAGCTGAAGGAAGAAGCTTCTTCTGAATTTCCCTGATCTACCTAAAAAGCAAAAGCCTCCCAAAAGAATTCAGCTGCCATTGATGGGGTTCAGATCATAGGACCCCAAATTTGGCAGCTTGGCATATTGAATCTCAGGTTGGAGAAGCTTGAGTTGTCAAAAATGGGAGCGAATTGGAGTCACTTATGCTAAGCCCCATGACACCAGACTGAGGGAGACTTAATTATAGTCTTGGCTCTCCCAGAAATAGAATCTTAAACCAGTCAGGAATCACTGGATCAGTACTCAGGAGGCCACCCGCTTGATAGACCCCTGCCATCCCCTAAGAGGGAACTCATGATTTCCTTGTTCCCACTCCCTCTGCCTATAAAAATCTTTCATTTTGTACAGCTCCTCTGAGCTCCTCTCTGTCTGCTAGATGGGATGCTGCCCGATTCATGAATCACTGAGTAAAGCCAATAAGATTTTTAACATTTACTTTATTTATTTATTTATTTATTTATTTATTTATTTATTTATTTATTTATTTTAAATTTATGATAGTCACAGATTGAGAGAGAAAGAGAGAGAGGCAGAGACATAGGCAGAGGGAGAAGCAGGCTCCATGCACCAGGAGCCCAACGTGGGATTCGATCCTGGGTCTCCAGGATCGCGCCCTGGGCCAAAGGCAGGCGCTAAACCGCTGCGCCACCCAGGGATCCCCATTTACTTTAAAATACTTTAAAATTTTCAACAGAGAAAGCAACAGAAGGAGGAAGGTCACTCTGACTCACCCCTCTCCCCTAAAACAGGTCATAAAACCACCATGGGAGAGGCGCCATCCTTATGCCTGGTGGAAAGTAGCATCCTTAACTCCAAAGAGAAAGGGACTCTGAGAAGAATTGCTACAAACAGGCCATGCTGCTATTTCTACACAACTCCCACTACTCATAATTAGTTCCAAAATACCCAGGCTTAACTTTTCTTCAAGGCTTCACATCTTTATGAAGGCTCTTGTGTCATGTAAAACCTATATTAAATACATTTGTATGCTTTTCTCCTGTTAATCTGTCTTTGTTGGTTTTAATTTTGAGACCTGGCCAGGGACCCTAAATGGGTCAAGGAAAATTTTTATCCCCCCAACAAGGTCTTGAGGCAGAGTAAGAAACTCAAATGCCCATGGAGACCAGGCAAGAAACCCAAATGATTAAGACAAGTAGGATAGGAAAAGTCAGGAAAAGGAAAATAGGAAACCAGGAAAAATCAGCTTAGCTGTCTTGAATTGTCCCATATTTTATGGAGGTATTGGACAATCTTTCTCTACTAAAAGCGGGGGAAAAAAATCAGTTTAAGGGCAATGATAATGACTAATGACACAGCCTCAGGGGTGGAGGTCACTGGTTCAGGGGAACAGGGAAACACACCTTCCAAAGAGTGCAGTTGTTCCTAGAAACCCACACATTGCTCTGTGGAAAAGATAGGTAGTTTTACCATATCTCCCCATTTTCCAAGAGAAGCCAGACATGCATATCTTTCTGTGAAATATCTTCTTTTTATTTATTTATTTTTTAAATATCTTCTTTTTAAATGTTGATTTGAACTTTTTAAGGATCATACTGTAGGGCAAAGAGGTCACAACTGAGGCCATGAGGGCCAATTTGAAATCTCAGCTATGGAGGCTTAGGCACAAGGGATGTTATTAAACTTAGGCCATGTATTTAGGACATTATTTACAATCATTTCAACAATACACATTTTTCCAGCAGATACATTAGCCACTTGGATTTGGCAATGTCTGGCACTTGTGTCAATGGGAGGAAATGGTTTGCTTAGAAGTAACTAGATCTCTGCTCTATGCAAGGCTGTAGAGACTAAAAAAGTTGTCCTTAGTGTCTTTACCTCTGCAAATTCTTCTCCTGGCTGGGCCTCCATTCCAATGGGAATCTAGACTGAATCTTCTTTTTTGGTCCCAGCTGGATGTCAGCTAATCATGCCCAAAGACATTATCTGATAATGGCTTAAAGCCTTACATTTCCAAGAGATATTTAAATTTTAAATGAGGACCCAAAGATGGAGATTTCATCTTTTTCTACACCATGCTACTCCCAAGAACCAGAGCATTATTAAGTGACAAAGCATGGAAGGGACCAAAGGCCCTCAATAGATCACAGTGACACCACACATTCTTAGATTTTGTGTAGCATCAGTAAGTTAATTTCATAATAACATAGCTTTGTTCTAATTCTGGAGGTTATCAGCAATCACTCTTGGTACTCTTTGTGACATACTAGCATTCTTAAGGAAATAAAGCTAATTAATGGGGATAAGTGTGAAATTTCAAAGAAAGAGGAAGATTATTTTTTCTTGACTAGGAGCACTGACTCCGTTTACTGGAAAGATTGTGTTTTAATGTTGGCCACTCACACAGATGAGGTTGATTATGAAAAGAGAAATTGTTTGGTTCATTAGGCTTTAATTATAGAGATGAATTATTATGGATGAAAAGAGGGAGCTACAAAATTATGGAGATTGAATTCCAGTTCAATAAACAACTTCAAATATCTTTACTGGAGACATAAGCTAGTCATGTTCTTTTTTTGCCAATTTAATTTGATGTCTGCTGACAAATGATGTTAGAAAGTCCCTGGAAAAATCTTAATATCTACAGTGTGTTGGTGGCTATCATTTAAATTATACTTTTTCCCCTAATTATCTTTTCTGATGGTAGTATGGAGATAGATAGGTCTTACTTCTGCTTCGATTTATTTTGTGTAATAATGACAAAATGTTATATCCCTATTTTGCCACTATCCATGAAGCCAAATTGCTTTTATAATAGCTCAATGGCCTTCAGTGTCTCCCCACTGTATGCAGAGATAAGCTGAAAAACCCTGAGCTTGATATTTCGTGACTGTGGATCTGATCTAACCGAAATATCCAATATTATCATTCAATATTGCATAAGATTAAAAAACTTGCGCTGTAAACAAACACTCTCTTCCCTATCACACACAGACCTTGTATGTTTTGCTTCTGAGATTTTTAGGATCAGCACTCCCTACTCTGTATTTTCCCTTTTAAATTCTACTGCCGGAGTCCTCATTTTGAAGGCCCTGTTAAAATTAGGCATCCTTAATCTTCTTTCCTGAGCACAGTATTCTGTGGTGATCCTGCTATCTGATTTTGTAAAACCCATAGGACCTACAGCATTCTTCTTTAAACCTCTTACATGTCTGGTAGTTTATACTCCAAAGTCTTTCAAGTAGATTTTAAAACTCCAGTCACAATGTATCTTATATTTCTTAATCTTTTAAAATGATAGTTTTACAAAATATCGTGAACAACTGACATCTATGTGGCATCTAAAAATTGCATATTTGAGAGTATCAGAGAGTGAATTTTTTATGTATGAAAATACTATATTGGTAATGTGGTTATATATTTTTAAAAGCATTTCATTTTTTATAGGAACATAATAAATATTTGTGAATGGAGTAATGTAGGATCTAGGATTTGTTTACTATTGATATGGGAATGTGGGAAGGTGTAGATGAAACAAGATAAACCATTATGTCAAGACTGAACATGATGAGTCAACAAGATTGACCAAAATTGACCTATCATCATTGATAGCTGTTGAATTTAGGTTTTGAGGACACATATACTGTTCTATCTACTTTTATATATGTTTGCAATTTTCCATTATGAAAAAGTCTTAAAAATTTAAAAAGTATGATAAGAAAATTTAAAATCCAAGATAAGAACAGAAGAAAGAGTTAGTGGTCTTAGCATGGAATGACCACTGGGTCTTCAGTAGATCACTTAGCTTTGCTGAAAATATTTCACTGTCCCAAGATGTCCAGTGAATGCTTTAGGCATTTCCAGCTCTAAAGCTCTGTGAATGTAGGTGTTTAGAAATAAAAGACGGATTTTTGGAAAGTGGAAGAATATATAAACTCTCTTGAGTAATCACTTTACTACCAATGGAGTGTAATCCCTCTTGGGAGTGAAATAAACATACATAATCTCAATGGGGTAGAAGTAGGAGATGATATAGGAGCTGGGGCAACATCTCAGCGGGCACGGGACAGATAGTCACAAAGTAATGGGCCTCCAGCCTGGAGTTTGAGAGCAATGATTTGGCAAGAAAATGCCCTCTCTCCCATGAACAGTAAGCTTTAATATATATATATATATTTTTTTATGATAGTCACAGAGAGAGGGAGAGAAAGAGAGACAGGCAGAGGGAGAAGCAGGCTCCATGCACCGGTAGCCCGATGTGGGATTCGATCCCGGGTCTCCAGGATCGCGCCCTGGGCCAAAGGCAGGCGCCAAACGGCTGCGCCACCCAGGGATCCCTGAACAGTAAGCTTTAAAGGCACAGAGGGACTTGGCATTTCAGCTTAGGTTCATATAACCAAATCAAAGTCATTCTGGACATATGGCCATGTTGAATCAGGGAATCAAAAGAAATATTGAATTGCAGTGTGAGACGAGACCATGCAAAATAAGTGAGGCAGGTGAAGGCCAATCCAATCAGAACAGGGCTGCATTTGATTGTTGGAGAGTCCCCAGCATATTTTCACTCAGAGACCAAGATGCCCATCTCAAAACTTTCTTTCCAGTTTAGAGCCGTGTCTTTTCACTAAGCCCACTGTAAACCCAGAGAATAAACAATATGTCAGCTCTGTGATCATCAAAGGCCCTTCAAATCAATGAAGGCCGAAAACAAGTTATCTTGGAACTTGCCATGGTTAACTCGCCTCTTCAAGAAAGGCAAGTTCACACAGATAAACTACAGAAGACGAAAAACAATACTTAAACTTCTCCGCGTGGTCAGAGTGGAGGTATTTGGGTTTTACTGAGCACAAATGTAAGACATCTGGAGGGTGATAGTGTTCGCTATACTTGTCAACATGGTTGACTTTAGTGGATCACAAGCCTTGATTACCATAGTCTGTTCCTTTAATATGTTAGCTATTACTCCAGAGCGCTGCTGAAGCTCCCAATGCTGGATACCATTTACTGTGCTTATTGGAAAACAAAGTAAAATAAAATCCATTATTTCAACTTTGGATATGTCAGCAGCTAATAGTAGGAAGAATAGCTATAATTTGTTGAGCACCTGCAATGTGCCAGAAGCCTTCAAAACATTAGCCTTACTATAATCATCTAAAGGATACTTCCTTATAAAACAGGTGACGAGCTGGCCAAGTGACAGAGTGGGGATTTCAAAGCAGATGACAGATGACACCTAAGGCCCCCTCTGCTATCAGTGTTTTCTCAATCTTGTCTGCACATTAGAATCATCTGGAGAGCTTCAAAGAATGTCTTGAAGATCTGAATTTAATTTGTCTTGGGTGGGGCATCAGAATTTCTGTTTTATTTTGGGGTTGCCCAGTACAAGTCATGAGAATCATCTGCTGGCAAGAAGCTGCTCCCTCTGCCTTCTCCTTGATCTGTAAGATTAGGAGAATCTTTCTAAGGTACAGAGGAATTTCAGCGGATAAGCCTGCAGGGTCTGGAAGGTACCTGCCAGGGTTCAAAATCCCAACACTACCATGAACTAGCCTCTGGTACCCTGTTTTCCGTCTATACAGTAGGAACACAATAGATGCCTCATGTGCCGCTGCTGGGAGTGTGAGTAAAGCATTTAGAAGAGAGGCCAACGCTCACTAATGCCAATGCCATTACGGGGTTTGTCTCCCGCCCCCAGCATGAGTCATGTGGAGGCCAAGGGCTGAGAACAGCCTCACAAGTTCCCTTCACGTGCCCTGCGAGGAGAGCATTTAGCTGCTGACCTTGTTCTTGTACCTTCCGGGTCTCCTCTCTCATTTCCTGATTCTCCAACCCTCTCTGTTTGCAGGTTTCCTGACTATAGTCTTTGCCCTAAACTTTGACCCCTGTCAATATAGGGGTCATTATTATATTGTGTCTACTTTTTCATCTATTTTAAATTTTCTAGGTGCCTGGGTGGCTCAGTGGTTGAGCATCTGCCTTCAGCTCAGGTCATGATCCCAGGAACCTGGGATCGAGTACCATATCAGGATCCCTGCAGGGAGCCTGCTTCTCCCTCTGCCTATCTCTCTGCCTCTCTCTGTGTGTCTCTCATGAATAAACAAATACATTTTCCATTTAAAAAGACCTAAAAATAATATTTTGAAATAAAACAAAATAATAAAATGAGCCTGAAGCTGTCTCTCCTATCTAAGGCATGCACAGTCTAATTTCCAAAATCTTTTCCAGTGCTTTGGGTCTTACATCTATTATGATAATGTTATTATTGACTAAATCTATTATAAAACCTCACTATCATACCCAGTCACCGGATTTGCCATTTAATTATTCAATATTTACTTGAGAATAACCCAGGCGAGAGCCCGTTGTCACCTTCATTAACTTTAAGGCACTATCTTCAGTGTATGTGGCAAGAATGCAGACTGATAAATTTAGACATGTTTATTTGTTATGGATCACTGTCCTTGCCTCAGATAGTGATGTCACAGGCAGTTTTTGCTAAGGGTCTCATTATCTACAAGACTTCAATTGTTTATTGCATGCTATCTTGAGGAGTATTATCAGACCTCCTTATCCTTTTGAATACCTCGATAACACATAATGAGAGCAGTGGTGGGTATTTAGAGTTTAGGGTAATAGCACCAACAGCTCACAGAATCATAAATTACTTCTAAAGGGACCTTGCCAATAGCTCCCTTTGCAGATATGGAAACTGAGTTTGGCGAAGTGGCTGGACTTGCCTGAAGTGCCATGGCTATTAAAGCAATGCAAACTATCTGTTTCCTACCTGCAGGTGCTTTTTCACAGTCTTTAACTGTGATCAGAGGGTGGGTGTGACAAGAATGGGAGTGAAGTAGGAGTGAGGATCCTGTGAACACAGGGAACTCGCTCTCAGAGAGGACAAGTATTGACTGGCCTTGCTTCAGCAGGGCTCTTAGACCAATGGTTCTCAAAGTAGAGCAAGCATCAGAATTACCTGGAAAGCTTGTTAAAACACAGATCCCTGGGCCCTTTCCCTAGGGTTTCCGATTTGCATCCTGACGGAGCCTGAGAATTTGCATTTCCAATTCCTTAAACTCACATCCCAAATTCCCAGTCATTATCGTTAGTAGTAATTATTCATTACCATTAATGTTATCCTCAAGCCCAGTGCTCTTCCATCCCTGGGCTTCCATGCAAGATTGTTTATATGGCATCTGTTTCTGGGCTTTCTCCCTCTTCATTCTGCTTTTTCACTGTATGTCTTTTCACTGTACAGCTCCCCTCTCATCACTGAGGCCCCTATTAGGTGTCCAATTATGATGGCACTCTGCTTGGGACTCATCATGCTAGAACCTTATCTCAATGGGGCTGTTTCAGCTCCATGATGTGGTGGGAGAGGTGAGCAATCGTTTGTGTTTAAAATCCGCAACCAAGAGAGGCCATATAAATGCTTTCATGCTCTTTTTTAAAGTTACTCATTCTGATTAACTCATAAAATCCTCCAGCGCTGGCTCAATATGAAAAAAGATCCAAAGAGAAATGTTACCTGGAAGTACGGCTGGCCCATAGTTGTCAGGACACAGATTGAGAAGCTGATACGAAGACTGTTTTCCCTTTGATGAGAGCTTCCTGACCTCTTTCTTTTACAGGGCAGTGATCCAGGTGGAAATGCCTCACCCTAACTGGCGTGTGTGTTGACTTTCACAGCATATGAAATTCCAGATTGGAAACAAGAGGCATGTTGCCATCAATATTATCTGTGGTAATGCATGTGGGATTGCGTTTCCACTAACAATGAATCATGGATTTCAATCTGAGCGGGTATTTTATGATGTCTGTCCATAGGAAATATGATGGACACACTCCAGGGGTTGTGAACAGACCTTTCTTTTTGTCCCCCCCCCCCCCCAGTGCTACAAAAATCATAACACTCAGAGTAGTCAAGATGGGACACATTCAACCTCCTGTGGAGAAACATTCAAATCCACTAATAAGAAAAAACGCCAGTTGTTGAGCCCTAAATACTTAAAAATCATAATACTGAGGTGCCTGGGTGGCTCAGTCGATTAGGTGTCTTCCTTTAGCTCAGGTCATGATTACAGGGTCCTGAGATCGATCCCAGCATTGGGCTCTCTGCTAAGTGGGGAGTCTGCTTTTCCCTCTGCCTTTGCCCTACCCCCTGCTCACTCTCTCTCAAATGAATACATAAAATATTTTTTAAAAAATCATAATACCTGGATAATCTGATTCTTCTGCCGTGACTTGACTTCTCAAGTTGCCTTATTGGTCAATGTTATTTTTTTTCATTGCTTCTCTTTCCATTCAACCACAGTGCATGTTACTGAGACGCTGCATCTGTTGCGGTGCACTTGAACCAACACATGAGCGCACAGGTGAGATGTGGGGTCTGAAATGAAGGGCTCCCAGTGACGGCACAGGGGTCACGTTCGAAACAGAACTACTCCCCTCCTCCCCCCAGACAGCCCTTTCCCCCATGGATCACGTCGTATCACTTCTCAGTCATTTTTCAGTCTCTAATTTTTTCCAGCTGTGAGCCAATCAGAATGCTGACACCCCTTTCATGTTTCTTACAGCGTTATCTGGGGATTCATTACTTAAGAAGTCATTTTACCCGTGTGTGTATGTGTGTAAAGCCAGAGAATAAAGTTCCTCTTGTGCTGTTGGTATGATGTCAGGGGCAGTTTCTCATTCCCTTCTACAAAGCTTTCCTTCTTCTGATGCAGCAATTAGTTGACTATTAATAAAAAGACATTAGGTTATGCTTATTTATTTTTAAGGAATGACATCATTCTGTGCCTTAATGTCTAGCAATGGAGCAATTCACAGGTCTTTCCATTTATTACATCATGGAAGCAGATTGAACTTGGCAATTACCTTGTAATTTTCACAACGGTGTTGAAAGGGGTGCTGAGAGCAGGGTCAGTTGCAAGGGTCTGAATAAACATCAGTGTGGCTATGTGTCCTCTTATTTTGATAAGTGAATTTGCACCCAGGGAGAGGTACCTGCAGAGCCCAGTTCAGAGGGCAAATATCTTCACTTAATTCCAGAACAAGGCTACAACTCTCAGTCCGAGAGGTTAGAATAGACTTGGGAATATCCAGTGAGTTAGCCAGCTGTCAGAAACCATCCAATAACGAAAGGCCACTAACTGAAAGCTACAAACCTCCAATATCCAAGCTGAGCCTCTGCAGGAACACAACCAGCTGAAACGTTCCCATAGATTCATAGACTTTTGAACGGAAAGGACTTGAGGCTCAATTTTAGGCTTAAGGGAGTTGAATCCTACATTACTGAGGAAGTTTGATTAATGCCGAACAGTTAGCAAGTGGGAAGACTGGCTTTATTTCCACTCTGTGATAATACCTCTGTCTTAAATACGCCACCTCTGTAGATGAATAGAGATTCTCTTTCCACAGGCGGAACTTAGAATATTGTACTTCAATGTATCTGGCTCTGCATATTGGTTTAAAACAAACTGTCTCTCATTCCTGGAGTACAAGTCACAAGGATGCTTCTCACAGTGGATAACTTTGCACCTGTAATTCAAGCTTTGATAGCAGGACTGTTCATGCCATTAGTGTCAATAAACTAGAGAAATGGAATCACGTCACCTCCCTCCTTCCCAAAAGACTCCATATTTTAAGGGCACAGATTAGTCTTCACCAAAGGGATCAATTTTTTTTTCCCTCAACTCTCATTACGGTTGAGTGCAAAGCAGTGGCTTTATCAATAGAGGGTCTGATTATGTCAGTCATTAAGAAGATAATCAGATCTATTGCTCAGTGATGAAACTGCCAAAGGTCTAACTAATCAAATATAAAGACATGGCCTTTGACCAAAGCCAGTCAAGAGAAACTTCTTTCTCCTGCTTGTAGTAAGGCCTTGCCACGAGAGGTAATGACTAGACCCAAAAATTGATCATTGACTTCACCAATATATATGTGACCCTAGAATCAAGACTCAAATTTAAGACTGGATGGAACTACTTATCCAAGATTGCAATGTAAGGAAGAGGAAAGCTTTCTTCAACCCTCCTAGGGTCCCTGAATAGGTCTGGAAATTAAACTGATGAAGATAGATTAACAGGAGAAAAGCATGCACATTTTATCAAATTTTTATGTGTAGGTGGGAACCTTCACAAAAGACTAAAGACTCAAAGAGCTAACCAGATCAGAAAGCTTTTAGACAGAAGAACAATGAATTTGTGAAGAATTGACAAGACAAAGTGGTTTGGGTGAAGGATAGTAAATAGTGAAGGAGTAACTAGAAAGATAAAGTCCGTTTAACAAATTTGTTTATGCAGCTTTCCTGGCCCCAAAGTTCTCCATCCCTGGTGATAGAAATGTCTCTTTTCCTCCTAGTACAGGGAGGGTACCCTTCACATGGCAGGTTTATTACCTTTTTCAGGGAAGAAGGGTGAGGAGAGGAGGTCAGAGTGAGCTTCCTGCTTCTGCTGTACTCTCAAACCTCTTCAGTTTATGGTTTTCAATATGTCATATGATGGCATATTTTGGAACAATGTGTCCTGGACCCCATCACAAACTATTATGTACCATGAATATGCCTGGAAGATCATCATCCATTTTAGTAATGTATCCATTTCAAAGAGTTGAAGAATTTTGAGCACTTTCATTTGTTTTAGGACAGAAGAAGATGACTGTGAAATTATTTATGATACAGAAATACCACTCTTTCATGGAAAATTTTTATTGCTTGCCTTATCCTGATTTTTCCCATCCACAGAAGAGTAAGCACGTCACCTAACATGAAGTGGACCCTCATGCATTTGTGAATGAAAATGTTAAGAAAATTCAAATGTATTGTATTACCCAGCCCAAAGTCCCAGACAGAAAGCATGTCTATCACAAAATATAATTTGCTGGAACAACTCGGTGATATCAGAGACAAAAACTCTTTCCATAGGTTTCTATACCATATGCATAGCCAATGACACCATGTGCTATGGTCTGAGTGCTTGTGCCCCTCCTCAAATTTCCTAAGTTGGAATCTGATCCCCAAGATGACAGTAACAGGAGGTGGGGACTTTGGAGGGCTGAGCTTTCACAAGTGGGATCAGTGGCCTGATAAAAGAAGCTCCAGGGAGCTCTCTAGCCTCTTTTACCAAGTGAGGATACAATATGGACTGGAAAGGACTCTCACCTGACCATGCCACCACCCTGATCTTGGATGTTCCAGGTTCTAGAACTGTGAAAAATAAATGCCTGTTGTTAATAAGCACCCAGCCTTTGGCATTTTGTTATATTAGTCCAAACAAACTAAGACATCAAGATTGTACCATTCATGGATCTACTAGAACTTTGTTGCCTAAGAAAGGATCCAAGGAAATCCAGCATCAACACTGCCAAAAACTTATGAAAAAAGAAACCCAGGGCACCTGAGTGGCTCAGTGGTTGAGCATCTGCCTTCAGCTCAGGATGTGATCCCGGGATCCTGGGATCAAGTCCCGTGTGGGTACTGCAGGGAGCCTACTTCTCCCTCTGCTTATGTCTCTGCCTGCCTCTCCCTCTCTGTGTCTCTCAGGAATAAATAAATAAAATATTAAAAAAAAAAACAGAATCTTGGGCCCCAACCAAGACCTACTGAACCACAGTCTGCATTTTAATATGTTCCCCAGGTGATTCATATGTGAGGTAAAGTTTGAGAAGTACTGCGATTCTCAAACTTGGACAGCCACTGGAATAATGGATTGTTTTAGGAAAAAACAGATGCCTGATTGCCACCCCCAAATATTCTAATTTACTTGACAGGAGGATGCATTCTGGGACTTGGGGCTCAAATGCGCAGCAAAGTCTTTTGATCTTTGCGGTAGAGTACTGCTTCCCAAACTTCTAAGATAAAAAGCACCTGGAGGCACTTTTAAAAATTCAAATTCTCAGGCTTCATCCTATATTCACTATCTCAATATCTCCAAGAGTCAAGTCTATATGTCATGATCATCAGGAATCAAGTCATGATTCTGATCATCCGGAACCTTTGAAAAACAGCACTTAAGAGTAGTTTGACTACATAAAACCCAAATAGGAAGTACTATCTCTTGAAGCAATGTGCTTTGGGGCTCTTCTCAGCCATAGCATTACTTTGTCCTCATCAGACCGGTCATTCATGAGGAACAAGTATAGATTTATTTGTACTTGTTCACTAATAAATTGTTTTGACTATTAACCTCTATATTTTAGAGCGGATCTTCAAATTCATCCTTTATCTAGTCAATAAATATTTCTTAAATATTCTATTCACTAGATGATATTCTAAACACTGAGAATATAATACTGAGCAAGACAGACAAAACCCCTATTTCAGAAGAGATGAAGAAAAAAGAGTGAGCAAGATAACTATCGCGATAAGTGCGATGGAGAAGTAAAACCCATGAATGTAATTAAAAGTAGCTGGAGGTGAAGGGCAGTCTGCTTTAGAGAGAGATTAGTGGGGAGGCCTTCTGCCACATGAGATTTCAGCTGAGATTTAAAAGATGAGAATCTTCAATAAATAAATAAATACATACATCAATCATAAATCAATCAAGCAGCCAGGAAAAGTGAGCTCGAGATGGAGCAAATAGTGGATACAGAAGGTCTGAGCTGGAACAGTAAAAAGTATGTTCTAAGAACAGGTCAAGGTAGAAGTTCCATAGTTAATATAGATGGTTCAAGGTGGACCTGCAGAAACCCCATGGAATTGGATCATGCAAATCCTTACTGACCATGGCAAAAGGTTTAGGTTTTATTCTAAAAGAACAACGGAAAGTCATTAGAAGGTTGCACAATGAGGTGATACGATTTGGAGGCTCTTTGAAGAAAGGATTGGCATGGCAAAAGCGGGAGGTGTAAGTCCAATGAGGCAGTGTTGTAGTTGTTCAAGTAAGAGGTGAGAGTGGTTTGGTCTAGAAGAATAGGCATAGAAAAAAATGTATCCAACACCAAATGTCTGCTCTGCTAACATATTTCTAAGAGTTGTTTTACTTCTCATGAAAAAAAAAAAAAAGAAAGAAAAAGAAAACTGATTTATTTTTACTGTGTTCCTATTTTATTTTATTTTTTTGTAGAAGTTCAATTTGTCTTTCCAGCCAGCAGAAGTAAATTCTTGCCAATTTGGGTGTGAGACCAAGGGAGGACCGTTCACTCATTCCTGATAAGCCTTTCACTATGGTTTAGTTAAAGATTTTCATTCATAAATCTCTAGAGTATTTGCTTTTCCTGATTTTTTTTTCTAGCTCTGGTTTTGAAGCCCCTCTAATGCTCTTTGTCAATTGTGCAATGCTTTCCATGTGAGTGGAAGGAGAATTCATACCATTTTGAGTGGTTAAGTGCCTTTAAATGATTTAAAATGCTGGGAAGATATTTAGCTCTTTGGCAAGGGGATTTGGAGTACATGTTATTTCCAGCTGTGGGTTAGATCCATATTTGGAAGGAGAAATTCTGACCATCAAGAATATCCTAGAATACATCCAGGTGTTTTTAAAAGCTGAAAAAAATATCGCAGCTAAGAAGAATCTTTCATTGTTCCTTCAAGATGCCACACTTCTTCCTCAGTGAAAATGGATACCATGCATCGTGCTTCTGAAAGGACTCTTGGACTCGTTCCAGTCGGCCACGATGCAAAGCAGGCTTTGAGAACATTAAAAGCAGGAAACTGGAGGGAGAGTGTGTGGGCACTTGCAAAGGTGCTAAAGATGAACAGGACTTAACTTTGGAAAGAAAGAAGTCTGGGATAGGTGGGAGAAAACTCCATTCTGGAATAATGAGGGTTATAAAGAATGGGCATGGGAAGGAGGACTCAAGAGGTAATGAGCCATTACATTGATGGTGCTACATTCAGGTGGGGTGGGGTGGGGGGCAGCAGGGGTATGTCATTATGCCTCAAGTGAAATAGTTGCTCTTGGAACATGCTCGAGTTATCAGCTCACCAATGTTATACTCAACATGACTGTAGCTGGGTTGTTAGTTTACATGCCTGGATTTTCAGGTTGACCTCCAAAAGGACAATCAGACAACACATTCCTTTGTGCTGCTTTCAGAGAGAGGACACGGGGGTGATTGGATTGTGGACCATTCCAGACTGAAGACTGAATTAAGTCTGCTGGGCTGTGCTCCAATTAATAGTAAAGCAATTCAACATAATTGACCCCAGAATAGTTGATTCAGTGACACATGGATAGGGCTTTGACAGCTTAGCAGTGAGATCAGGGAAGGAAATTAATATGTGATTTAAGTAAATTTGGGCACCTGATAGTTTAATAGACTCAGACACTTTCATCTTTTGTTATTGGATTGACTCTGGCCCAGTTGGGAGTTATTGAAAAATTGATTGCAATAAACTGGCCTCCATGATCTGCCACTTTGGGGCTCAAAGCTTCTTCCTGGATCACCTATGGGAAATGACGTAACAACAGCACTGGCATACACTTGTGTATTTAACACAGACCAACCTTGTGTTCCTTCCTAGGAGGGTGGCTGTAAAGTGTGATAAATGGTGAAAAGTTTTGGAACCAAAAGCAAGACTTAGAAATTCCAGAAAGACATGGGTTGGACATTGTTCAAGCAATACACTTTTAATTAAAGCAAGAAATTGGTATCAAGCTGGTTTCTACTGGATTCGAGTTTTACATTTGATCCAACCTTTTCATGGCCCCCATAGGGACCTGGTTTCTTTGCTTAATTCTGCCTTGAGACACCTATTTGTTCATTGTCTTTTAGACTCTGTGCTGTTGTGCTCTGTCCTCTCACATTCTACGTATACATGGACGTGGTGTGTGGGTCACGATATGGTAAATGTGAAAAGTACGGGTTTAAGTGCTTTCATCAGCTTTTTAAATGTAAAAGTAAAACATAAGTATAAAATTTCAGGCCAGATGGAATTAAATGAAGTAAAAAGTTAACAAGTATTTTAAATTTAAATAGGAATTATGGAATTGCCTTCCAAAAAGTCTGTACCAATTTATACTCTCACACACAGTATATGAGAGGGTTCTTCGTTTTCCTTGATTTGCCAAGAGTTGGTATGACAGTTCAGTGTGCTTCAGTCTATACTTTGAGGGCATTTGTTGTTGCTGTTGTTGTTTAAGATTTATTTATTTATTTTTAGAGAGAAAGAGAGGGAGGGGGTTCTTTTCTGATTTCATTTATTTCCTTTAATGTTTTTCAGTTTTTGTTTCATTAATTTCTAATCTTTATTACTTCCTTGCTTCTGCTTGCTTCATTTTTATTAGCTTTTTATTCTTTAAGATTTATTTTTTTTTATTTGAGGTGGGGAAGGGCAGAGGGAGAAAAAGAGTCTCCAGCAGACTCCCCACTGAACACGGAGCCTGATGTGGGGCTCAATCCCGCCACCCCAAGATCATGACCTACACTGAAATAGAGTTGGACATTCAACTGAATGAGCCACCCAGACATCCCTTTATTTATTTATTTTAAAGATTTATTCATTTATTTGAGAGAGAGAGAGAGAGAGAGAGAGAGAGAGAGATCTTGTGGGGGGAGCAGATGCAGAAGGAGAGGGAGAGAATCTTCAAGCAGATGCCCTCTGAGCACAGAGCCCCACATGGAGCTTGATCCCAGGACCCTGAGATCATGACCTGAGCTGAAATCAAGAGGTAGACACTCAACCAAGGTACCCTTTGGGAGTCTTTGAATGTAGGTTTTTGATTTGTTTTTGTAGTTGCACAAAACAGAATCACTCACTATTCTCCAGAATCATCTTTTTTCCCATCTGTACTTCCAAATAAGCCAGTCCTGGGCTTCCCCTCTGCCCTTTGCTCAGCTTGGAACCGTTCTTCGTACTGGGCATCTTCTTCTCTTTCGAGATAGTTCAAATGAGGTTTCTCCTGACAGGATTTCCCTCTTCACTTTTTTCTTTTAAAGATTTTATTTATTTATTCATGAGAAACACACAGAGAGAGGTAGAGACAAAGGCAGAGGCAGAAGCAGGCTCCCTGGAGGGAGCCTGATGGGGGACTTGATTCTAGGACCCTGGGATCACAACCTGAGCCAAAGACAGATGCTTAATGACTGAGTGACCCAGATGCCCCTCCTCTTCATGTTTTTGAGGAGAAACTCAGTTCACTCCAAAATAACCATCCATCCTATTTCCCTCAAAGAACTTATCATAACCTGAATACTCTTGTTCATGTATTTATGTGTTTTGTCTCTCTCCACCAGCACCTTGATATCAGAGAACTGTACACCTTTTACCAGTCTTTTTCCAGCCTGTTCCAATGACTGGCAAAGAACAATGAGGTATTTGTTGAATTTCTAGATGAACAGCTCATCCATCATATTCTTGGAGACTATGAGTGTAGAGGAGGGAGGTAGATGGATGTGGTATTTAAGATGATTCACATTAATATTACAATTTCATATCCACTAGTTTTCTTGAAGTTAAACATGATGGTTACCATAAAATTAGTGCACTTTGAAGAAATGACAGCTCTTCTCTTCATGTTCTCTTTTTATGATGAAACTGGGGGAAATCTATTGAATTTTGAGACTCTTGGTTATTTTTTCCTTTTTAACTCAATGCTTCTTCCAAATTATAACTTGCACCATAGACACCAAAATAATTTGCCTGTTTTTAGTGGAAAAGGAGCATATTAATTTTCTGATTTGTGTATTTTTCTAATTCCTAAAAGATAGCAGGAGAAGTTCATGGCAACTAGATATGGCAGAAGTTTTTCTTGGGGTTTCTTTCTGTTATTATTGTTTTTTTTCTGGATTATATAAAGCATGTAGACAATTCTGAGCAGTATAAAGAGGGAAATGTAGTTTTTACATTAACCTTTTTTTTATTTTGGAGAGAGAAAGAGAAAGAGAGAGAGTGAGTGAGCATGCATGAACAAGGTGGGAGCAGAGGGAGAGAGAATCTGAAGCAGACACTCCACTGAGTATGGACCCCAATGCAAGGTTTGATCCCATAACCCTGAGATCAAGACCTGAGCCAAAACCAACAAAACCAGTTACTCAACTGACTGAGCCATTTAGATGGCCCCTTACATGAACTTTTATTACCAAAATATACTTTTGTCTTAAGTTGGAGTCCTCTAAAAGCAGGTGTAAGGATTGGAATAAAAGTCATTTGTTTTGGAAATAATCTCAGGACACACCTACAAGAGAGTGAGGAGGTAAAAAAAGGATGGGAAGGAAGTCAATATAGGCTTTGCTAAAGACTAGGTCACTATCTAAAGTAGAGGAACAATGGGCAATTAGAGCCCAATCCTACTGGGTATGACTCTGAGACCATGTAAGGCACACTTGTGAGTTGTCCCACCTGAAAGACAGGTAAGTTAGGTATTCATCCATTTCCAGTCCATGATTGATTGAGGCTTGCTTCTGGGGTGTTAGTTCCCTGGTCCTCCTATTCCAGTTTTGTGGGTCCTGCTTCAAGCATAAGCTGAGAAAGCTACCATGGCAAGAGAAATTCCTTAGACTGAATCATGAGTACTAAACAATAGGAAGCCAATATGTCAGAATGTGTGTGCCAAAGAGTCACAGGTAGGGCATCTGCAACATCTGCTATGTGATCATTAGAGTTGGTCTTGGGTAGACCCAATCTGGCACCAAGTTCCACCCTCCCCCGCAAACAGTGATGAAAAAATATAGCACTCACAGAAATCCTACTTAGGAAAATCAAATTCAAGATTGAGCATATAAGCAAAAATCACTGTTAGCAGATGTGTCCATGAGCCATGACTTCAAACATGCTTGCACTGATTGATGTGATCTCTTGTTTTCCCACAATCTACCATGAGGTAAACACATAGCAAGGTAGTTGTTGGTCCAAGGAGAGTGTGAAGTGGGACAGACCTGAATACACCTAAACCCAGGAGACCAGTCCAGCCAAATGCCATCTAAAGTAGAGCCACCTTAGTCCTCAGACCTGTGAATGAGAAAAATAAATACTTATTATTGTAGGCCACTGCTTTTCTGAGTTATATGTTATGCAGTGTTATCATGACTGATACAATAGTCAAGAGGTTAGATTTAATAGAGCAATGAAAACAATAGTTTTAAAAAATATAACTAGGGGCCCGGGTGGCTCAATTGGTTGAGTGACTGCCTTCAGCTCAGGTTGTAATCCTGGGGTCCTGGGATTGAGCTCCTTCTCCCTCTCCCTCAGCTTGTGCTGTCAAATAAATAAATAAAATCTTTTTTTAAAAAAAAACATGGGTGCCTGAATGGTTCAGTTGGTTAAGCATCTGCCTTTGGCTCAGGTCATGGTCTCAGAGCCCTGGGATCAAGCCCCACATTGGGCTCCCTATTCAGTGGGGAGCCTGCTTCTCCCTCTCCTGCTCCCCATGCTTGTGCTCTCTCTCTGTCATGTATTATATATATTTAATTACAGAGGCTCCTGGCTCGTTAAGCAGCCAATTCTTGATTTTAGTTCAGATTGTGATCTCAGAGTCATGAGATCCAGCCCCATGTTAGGCTCCACACTCAACATGGAGTCAACTTCAGATTCTCTCCATCTCCCTCTGCCTCTCCCACTTGTGCGTTCTCTCTCTCTCTTTAAAATGAATAAATCATTAAAAAATATGTATTATATAATTACAATCCTCATAATATGGAGTAGACATCACCGATCTTTTTTTTTACATTTTTTAAAAGATTTTATTTATTTATTTATTTATTCATGAGAGACACAGAGAGAGAGAGAGAGAGTGAGAGACACAGGCAGAGACACAGGCAGAGGGAGAAGCAGGCTCCATGCAGGGAGCCCGACGTGGGACCCCATCCTGGGACTCCAGGATCATGCCCTGAGCCCAAGGCAGGTGCTAAACCACTTAGCCACCCAGGGATCCCCCTCACAGATCATTTTTAAAAGGGAGAAAGAATCAACTAGAGAGCTTATGAAGTATAATTTTTTTACAAAAATCAAAAGCTTAGTTATATGGATCAAGAGCAGCATGGATACAGATAAAAAAGAATGAATTCACAAGCTAATAGATTGGGCCAAAAATTTCATCTGATGTCCAGCACAAAGAAAGAAAAAGATAATTATGAAATAAAAATTAAAATATGCTGAATAGAAGGGTGGAGAGAAGGGGATATGGAAAGTAGTGACAGAGATTTTTTTAAAATGCCAGAATTAAGAGCCCATCAAATGTTGAACAGAACTGAATGAAAAAGGCCCATCACCTATATGTATTACGGCAAAATTTCATTAAAATATGAATTTGAAAGAGAAGGAGAGAGAGAAAAAAAAAACAAGGATATCTACAAGGAACAAAAAATGGATTAATACCAATGCTCTCATCAGCAACACTGGACTTAAAAGATGAATGAAAAAAAAAAACTTTGGTAAACTAAAAACAGAGGAAACTTCATTAACTCATTAAAGTTATTCCTAGAAACCTATAGCAATAATTATACTTTAATAATGAAACAAATTATTCCTTCTGTAGTTTCTCAGTTCTCAATTTTCACTTTTGAATATGACATATATAGGTTTCTATGATAAATTGATATACACCTATATAAACATTTTGAGTGGTTTCATAATATTTCATTCAACTCATAGATACATTCTAATTTATTTAATCAGCTCTCTTTTTTAAAAGAAATGATTTTATTTATTTATTCATGAGGCACAAAGAGAGAGAGACAGAGATATAGGCAGAGGAAGAAGCAGGCTCCCTATGGGGAGCCTGATGCGGGACTCAATCCCAGGACCCCGGGATCATAACCTGAGCCAAAGGCAGATGCTCAACTGAGCCACCCAGGGTCCCAATCATCCCCTTTTTAATGGGGATTCATTGTTTCTAGTTTATAATCAATATAGTCTGTGTCAGTAAACTTCAGTTGAATTTCCCACATTCTAACTCTGATTGGATGTTATCAATATCTTTAATCTTGAGTAAATTAATGATTGGAAAGTACATCTTGTGGGTTTTTTAAAAAGTATTCTTTGAAAGCACTAATGAAGCTAAAGAATGTTTCACATTTATTCATTCAGCAAGTGAATAAACGAGCCAGGTCTGTTCTGTGCACTTAGCATGTGTACATCACTGAAATGGGACATAAATAATTGCCCTCATGCATTTTTGTATTTTTCTTTTATGAGCTACTTACTAATCTGCTCATCTTGTTTCTTTTAATATTTAGAAACTATTTGTGCATTAGGATCTTTTAAATCATTTAAATTATTATTTAATTATTGTCACACTTGAAAAAATATTAATATTCTGTGTATATTTCAGCTTTTATAGTTCTGTTGCAGCTCAAGAAAGTTTTGATTTTATCTAGGTACATCTTTCAATGTCTCTCTATATTTTTCTACCTACTTATCCTAGGATAATAGAAACAGTAATTCACATTTTCTTCTGAAGTTATTAAGCTTTAAAAAAAAAGGATTTTATTTATTTATTTGACAGAAAGAAAGCACAAGCAGGGGGAGTGGCAGGGAGAGGGATTAGGAGAAGTAAGCTTCTCCCAAGGGCTCAATCCCAGGACCCCAGGATCATGACCTGAGCCAAAGGCAGTTGCTTAACCACCTGAGCTACCCGGGTGCCCCAAATATTAAGCTTTTAACCTCGAAATATATCCAATAATGTACAAAACAAGCTAGACCTGACTTAAGGACTATGTAGACCATGAATTATGGTGGTTACATTGTTTGGTAATGAGACGGTGTTTTTACCTATGAAGGGGTATGTTTTACTTCTGCATCAAACTCTTTCCTGGGTTAAAAAATATGGTGCTGTCAAGAGGACTGCATCAAACCACTTAAAAGAAAATGTTCCTCTTGGAAGTCAAGTTGCTGTCTGTAGAATAAGCTCCAAAATTCCTAACAGACTCATTGGTTTGCACTTTAACTACAGCTCCCTGAACATAGCACATCCTTTCCCCACAATGCATCACACCTTGCCTGAATGAATTTCTTCCCCACATTCACCTGACTGACCCTCATTGTCCCTCAGATATCAGCTTCAACACCATCTCCTTGGGGAGAAGTAAGCAACCAGTTTATAAATATTTATTGGACCACTGCTAAATGCTAGATCTTCTTTGATCACCTTCTTTGACCCTCTCTCCAGCCAAGGTGGGTGACGTGCCACCTGTATGGCAGCTGTATCACCCAGCACACCAAATTACAATGGCCTTGTTACTTGACTACAACAACTGCTAGGTTGGAAGCACCTTGTCTTGTTGGCTAGGGAGGCCCCAGGCTCTGACATTTCAACCAAAGTGAATATGGAACAGAACAGCAAACCAAGAAGAATCAGGAGAAGTACAAGACAAGTTCATTTCCTGGACAGTGATCAAGGCAAGAGAAAATGTGGTCATCCCTCAGAGACCTGTGCTATAGGTGGCTTTGAAAGAATCCTGGCTCTGATGTCAGAAGAATTCATTTCAACTTGTGGACCTTTGGGTTCCACCTCTATGATTTTAAACAAATAAACTTTCTCAACTCCAGTTTCTTTATCCAGTAACTGGCATACTGTGTATGGTCCCCAAATCTCCAGATAACATATCTTGAGCTCTTGCCATGTGCCGCCCATTGAGATGATTTCAGTAATTGAATTACCTAGTGTAATCTTCATGCTCTGTTATGGAGGGACTATCATTCTCACTAATAAACTGGAGAACTGAAGGACATTGGGCCCAAAGGAGGAAGTTGAGAGAATCAGTCTAGGAAGAGAACTTACAGGTTATTTAGTGAAACCTAAAGAGGTTAATGAGCCAACTCAGTTCCCATGCCTTGAAAATAGCAGAGCCATGATTCTGACCCAGGACTGGCTGAAACCTAAGCACATCACTTAACCACAATGTAAGGCTTCCTTGAGTTGGGACAAGGCCATACAAAGTGGATGGACTCTGTAAACCATCAAGCCCAGGGCAGGAACTGGCGATGAGGACCAACTCATCTGGTGGTGTGTTTGCCTTGGGGTAGAAGGAATGCCTGGGATTGCAGGTCTGATGCAAGTTCAATATGTCTGGCCCAAGGTTATTTTTGATTCAAGGCCACTGTGTCCTGGTTTCTATCAACACTGAAATAAACACCACTCTGCAATCTGCACCTTTTATTAATGGTGTGACTCACTTAATGAGGGCTTTGCTGACTCACATCAATCTTCCTTCTAGAAGAGGCCCATCAAAGAATTGTCGACAGCGGCCAGCCTGGATCTACTCTGCATGAGCATTTGGCACGTCCAGCCAGCCTGCCAGCACCTTCTCCTCACAGAAGAGAGGAAAGAGTGAAACCTCAAGACATGATCAGCACAAGAACACACACAAGTTTTAAAGGCTCTTTTATTGGCTTTCTCTGATTATTGTTCTTTCTTTCTTTGTGCATTTATTTACTTAGTTCCAGGCAGCCAGATAGCCATGGATGGATTCCTCTTAAAACCAGATCATAAAATGTCCTCCAAATGGGCAAATGTATTAATCGAGATGGCAAAGGAAAGATTCAAATAAAGTAAATGAGTGATGAGATGCGGGGAATTTTTTTTTTCAGGGCAAAGTTCCTCTAATTTTGCATTCTTGTCTGACTCATAAAGAAAGGAAATGTGCTGCCTCCATGACCTGTGTGTCAATGTCAGTGTAGTCTGCATCGCAGAGGGGTAGTGGTGTCAAGATGGTGGCATCAAGATTGGGGCATGTTTCCCCAGATTCCACAAATCTGCCGTTCTTTGTCTATTCCAGCACACATTGGTCATTTGTTCTTGAAGAATTTTGTGCTTGCCATGAGAACATGGTAAGCTGTGCTTACCCAGCTACTAGTTCTTATGTCTAGTTGGTGCCACTTGTCCACAGGGAGTTTTTAGAAAGCAGTCCAGGCCAGACCCAAGTCTGCTGTGGATTCCTGTCAGAATAGTATGTGCTTCCTGTTTTATGCAAGAGGTACCTCACAAAAGCCTGCACCTTTCTGGCCTCATCTTGCCCATGAGTGACACATTTAGGCTGGGAGCTTGGAAATAACGAGGCCACCTTGGAAGACTGGCTTCCTTCCCCTTCCCACCTTTGTGCTCTGCATGAACTGAGCCAGGAAATCGAAAAGCAGAAAAGAAGTCTTTCTAAGCATCACCAATGAGGGGAGAGTGCTATGGAAACGTGAGAATATAAACTAGATAAAATGGAAGGACAACCTGGGGCCAGAATTGTAGCGCATCTTCCTCAGAAGGCAGTTTGGGTCCCATGAGAAACATAGAGGGAAAACTTGCGGTCGCTCTAATTTCTGCTGCTTCAGAGTTGGGGGAGGCTTGAGGCGACGGGATCCTGCAAAGTTCCAAGGGAGGGCTTCATGGAGAGGACTCTCCTTGGTCGCTCTAGATGGGTGGAACTGTGGAACTTCCATGTGCTGGTTCAGAGGGCAGGGGCTCCACAAACACACTGTATCACTCCTGTCTGCCACGTGCTCGTAGCAACACTGGAAGGAGTCATGTGGAATTCAGTTGGCCTGGCAGCCAGAATACCTGGCCATGAAGCCAGGGGCGAGCCAAGGGCCAGCCATGGCCACAGAGACAGGATAGAGGATTCTCCTCAAGGAATGACTCCCGAGATGCCTGGGTGGCTCAGTGGCTGAGCAACTGCCTTTGGCTCAGGGTGTGATCCTGGGGTCCTGGGATCGAGTTCCATATCGGGCTCCCCAGAGGGAGCCTACTTCTCCCCCTTCCTCTGCTTGTGTCTCTGCCTCTCTCTCTGTGTCTATCATGAATAAATAAATAAAATCTTTAAAAAAAAAAAAAAGAAGAAGAAGAAAGAACTTCTTATTGTACTAGGCAGCAGCCACCACTCATACACAGCAAGTGGCAAGGTGCAAAAAAGCAAGCTGCGGGGAGGAAGTGACTCAACCAGGTCTGCAGAGTTGGAAGCACAACCCCGGCTGGCTCTTCAGCTTCTGCACTGGTAACCAACCAGCCAGGGTTGGATCAGAGAGGGAGATGCTAGGGACAGGAGACAAATATGACACCTGGACATTATTCAGACAGTGATGAAAATAAGGAAAGAGGAATAGTGTGCTCCAGGGGTAGAGGAAGAATTGGAGGGGATGGGAGGAAATGGTCAGGGTGTTGGTGTGTTGGTTGCCTATTGCTGTTCTCACATCCCACAATGGAGATGAACTTTGTCCTACAGCTAGCTGCTCTGCGAGCTGGAGGGAAGGGGACATGGCTCTTTGAGAAGGAACATTTTCTGCCTGTGGTCCTCAGTAAGCTGACTCAGAGTTTGGGAACACAGAGCCTTGCAGGGATGAAAACAAAACAATTTCCACCAGAAACCAAATGGGAGCAGTTTTAAGTAGTAACCCAAGGATCTGGACTTAGTAAGAGATAAAACTCTGGCCCCCGATCCCTTTTGAAATATATTCATTTAAGGATTCTTCTTTTTTAAAACATTTTATTTATTTATTTATTCATGAAAGACACAGAGAGAGAGGCAGAGACACAGGCAGAGGGAGAAGCAGGCTCCATGCAGGGAGGCCGATATGGGACTCAATCCCAGGACCCAGGATCACGACCTGAGCCGAAGGCAGATGCTCACTCACTGAGCCACCCAGGTGCCCCTCTATTAAGGATTCTTTACCAGATAACACAACCCAGTCAGGGGGGAAGGAGCAGATTACACAATATTATCCCCAAAGCCTGTTGTTCCAAACCACTTCAAGGTCATCATCCTAACTTGAGAGAAGGGCTGGGCAGAGCAGAAGCTGGCAGGCAAAAGATCTGGGAGTTAAACTATTAAAAGCAAGATCTTTGACAGGGTTACTTATATGTGGAACTGATGGAGAGCGAGTAGACAGGACGTCTACTAAGTTGTTGAAGGACCTGTGCCCAAAGGGATCACTGGCTTGGCTACAAATGCCAGAAACTTTTTGACTTCTAAACAACTCTGAGAATCTCAAACACAAGAAGAGACCTCTCCAAAACCCACCATGGGGGTGACCACAGGAAACAATGAACAGAGAGTAGAGGCTGAGGTTGTGACATGGGACATCCAGCAACCTGCCCACTGCCAAGAAAGAGGGTCTCTGCTCCTCTTGCTTACTGACTTGGATCATCGTCATAGATCCTACTGAAGAAGGAGAGGATGGGAAACACATAGCAGTCACTGACCAGTGACTTTCTCTCCTCTAAAAATATGTTTTGTTTTTTTAAAGATTTTATTTATTTATTCATGAGAGACACAGAGAGAGAGGCAGAGACACAGGCAGAGGGAGAAGCAGGCTCCCTGCAGGGACCCCCGTGATCCCAGGACCCAGTGATCATGCCCTGAACCAAAGGCAGACACTCAACCACTGATCTATCCAGGTGCCCCCTAAAAATATATTTTTATTTTGTTTTAAGTTTCACATTTCTCCTTTATGGGTGTAGCTTAGAATGGGAAGGATAGAACATGTGTGTTGAAGTAATAAATTATCGACCCAGGAAGAGCCACACCAAACCTGATGGAAAAGGTTGTGCATTATGTAGGAATTGTGGGAGTCAGACAGGATGCACCAACTGGGTAGGACTTGGGACCATATTCCCATGGGAGAGGAGGACATCCTGTATGTGGGAAAGACAGCACATGGATATTCCAGTAGCCAAAAGGCAGGCTTGGAAGAACCAGCTAGCTGATCCCAATATTTATTCTCTTCTCTCTCAGAAATAAATGTTTAGCTAAGCACATGGCTACTTGGAATGAAGACTCTATTTCACAGCTTCCCTTGCATTGTAGCCACATAATTAAATCCTGGACAATGGGATGGAAGCCAATGTGGTGTACGTAACTTCTGGGAAGTCTCTTTGGAGGGAGGGGCCATGTCCATCTTTGGGCTTTCTTCTTCCATGCCAGATGCAATAAAGACAGGATGGATGGTGTTGGAATAGCCATCTGTTTCTTGGGAATGGATGCAATGACATGGCAGGCAGAGCTGGGGTTCCTGATGACTTTGTGACACTAAACTTTCCAGAGCACCTCTAGACACAAGAGAAAAAATAGACTCTAAACTTGTAAAAGTCATGATTTTTTTCCCTGTTTCTTGCAAACTTAATACAACTATGACACATGTATATAACCTAAAATTACTTGAAGTAGCCCAATCAATGAGTAGATGAATCAAAATACAGTTTGCACATAGGAAAATACTGCGTGAGAGAGCAGACAGTAAGCTCTGAAACCAGTAAAGTAGAAACCAAAGTCTAAATCACTCCAAAAAATAAGGCAGTCAGAGTAATTATTAAATGACAAGTTTTGTATGCAAATGATGATAATAATTTAAAAATTTCCAAGGATATATTTATCCTATTTATTATTACAATGTTCCTGAGGACTTACCGTGCAAGCACTGTTCTAAATGCTTTGTATGCATTATCTCATTTAATTTCCACCATAATTCTATGATGCACTTATTACGCCCACTTTAGAGATGGGGCAACTTTAGATATAGAGAACGTCAAACTTTTGATCGGTGCCACACTCTGTCAACTTACACTCAGGAGATGACAGAGCAAAGTATGAAATCAAATGAGGGTTAATTCCTTCATTTAAAAAAAATTAATTCCCATGTAGTTAACATAACAGTGTTATATTAGTTTCAGGTGTACAAAATAGTGATTCAACGATTCTATACATTACTCAGTGCTCATTACAAGTGTACTCCTGAATCCCCATCATGTATTTCCCAGATCCCCCACCTACTTCCCCTCTGGAGACCATCGGTTTGTTCTCTAGAGTTATGAGTCTGTTTCTTGGTTTGTCTCTCCCCTTTCCCCCCTTTATTCACTTTATTTTTTGTGGAAGACAGTATGGAGGTTCCTCAAAAAATTAAAAATAGAACCACCCTGTGATCTAGGAATTGCACTAGCAGATATACCCAAAGATTACAAAAAACATTAATTAGAAGGGATGCATGCACCCTTATGTTTATTGCAGCATTATCTACAATAGCCAACTATGGAAGAAGCTCAAGTGTCCATTGACTGATGAATAGATAAAGAAGATATGAGATGAATCTCACATCTTATATAATTATATATATAATTTTATATATAATTTATATATAAACAGTGAAATGCAATATTGCTCAGCCATAAAAAAGAATGAAATCTCGCCATTTACAGCAATATGAAGGGAGCTAGAGAGTGTAATGAATGCTAAGCAAAATAAGCCATTCAGAGAAAGACAAATACTATATGATTTCAATAATTTCTTTATTTTACATGAAGAGGACTCACAAACATTGTGTTCTTGTTATTGCCAAGGTCCTCAATAACAAGCCAAAGAAAACGTAGCTCTTCTAGGTCACTAGAAGGAAAGTGATTTATGAAAAAGAATAGCAGCCCGTATAACAGCAACAACAAAATTAAAAGTAAAGGAAAAATAAGAGGGCATTAAAATAGCATGAAACAAGATCATAGAAATGAAATAACACTCATCATGTTAAATATAAATGATTAAACTCGTCTATTGGAGCATAAAGTCCTACAAATTGAGGCAAAACATAAAATGTAAAAATGAAATCAATAGACTGCGAAAGAAGGACCAGAAACTAACCCAGATATCTAGTGTATACTAAAAGAGGCATTTTAAGTCAACAGGTAGATGATGTAATAATCCAATGGTAGCTTGTCACTGAAGGAATTGTCACCCTATGTCAAAATAAAGTCTAAGTGAATTTATAGGTGAAAATATTTAAAAAGCAATCAAAAATTCAGAAAGCAATTGTTATATAATTTAGAACAAAGATAATCTTTATATATTCATAAGAGCAAAGGCATAATTGAAAAGATAAATAAGATAATGTGATTATTAAAAAATATGTCACAAAACACTATAAACAAAATTAAATTGGAAAAAATGTGCAATGGCAGGAAAAAAGATTAAACTCCTAATATATATAGAGCTCTAAAAATCAATAAAATATAATCAAGTATCTAAAATGAAAAACAAAAAGCATGAATAGACAATTTCGCAAAGAAGAATTACACATGGCCAAAAAAATACATTTTAAAGTATTATGTAACTCAAAATCTCAGCAATTTTGATTGATAATCATTAAAAAGAAAAAGATTTCCCAATGTTGACAAAGATAGGGGAAAGCATGTACCTGTATAGTATTTCTGGGGGCATAAATCGGTTCAACTTTTGAAAAGTATTTTGGCAATATGTATCAAACTTTTAAAAATGTTCACTCATTTTTAACTAGAAATTTTGCTTCTCATAATTCATATTTTTGAAATAATTAGACATAGGATTTAACTGTAATGATTTTCATACAGTATTTGTTAATATAAAGAAATTGGAAACAACTCAACATTTCAGAATGAATAATATAGTCAATAAAAACTATAATGTCATTTGAAAATGTTTACAAATAGTGAGAAAAAATTGTGTATGCATGTGTATCTGGGGATAACCACATAACCAAGCCAAAAACCACTGTTCTTGGCAACCACTAAATATTGCAAACAGTGCTTATCTGTGTGTGTGGAATTATGGGGAATTTATTTTCTTTTATAGTTTTCTGCATCTTTTAATTTTTTCCCTGTGTATTATTTTCATACTGGGAATATATGTTGCTTTAAGTATTCAGTTAATAAAGATTTTAAAATGTTCTTTAAGAATCTCTCTAGCTCTTTTTTTAAAAAAAAGATTTTATTTATTTATTCATCAGAGACACAGAGAGAGAGGCAGAAACATAGGCAGAGGGAATGGGAGGCTCCCTGAGGGGAGCCCAATGCGGGACTCGATCCCAGGATCCTGGGATCACACCCTGAGTCAAAGGCAGATGCTTAACCACTAAGCCACCCAGGTGCCCCAAGAATCTCTCCAGCTCTTAAAATCAAGATGAAGTCCTTCTATATGTCCTAAAATGAGTTAATTATCTAACTCACCAAAGCCTGTTCCTTCTTCAATATTTCTTATCTTAGGGGCCACAAGCCAAAAAAAGCTGGGGATGGCTCTCGACTCCACTCTTGACCTCACCCCTCCAAATCTAAAACACACAGAGTCTGTTTTAACTCTGCCCAAATCTGACACCCTTCTTTCCATCCCCATCTGTATAATTATAATCAACTGACTGATTTAGGGTTGGAAATACTTATATGTGATTCTGTCTCTCTCTCTCTCCCTCTCTCTCTTCCTATAACCCCTTAGATAACACCCCCTCACTCGCAAGCCAAGTGACAACTGCCGCCTCCCTGTTTTACATCTGGCTCCTCACCACCAGCTGTGCCCTGGTCGTCAGTCATCACAGAACTGAAAAGACCAGAAGATTTTCTTGCCCTGTCCCTACATTTTGCAGAAAGAAGATGGTGAAGGTCAGAGTTGCAGAGTGACTGCCCGACAGCACAGAGCAGCATCTGGGCGAGGTGTGGCCTTGACCTGGGGTCTCCAGGCCCTAAGCCTGCATGCTGCCCCATGGCCCCCACCGCCCCCAGCTCAACACATTCATTCAAAATGGGTCTTCTCAGCCTATGCCAGGCATTCTCCTCTGCCCTTCTTGTGAGTGCAGCTCTAGCAATAAAGGGGCCCACAGAATGAGAGTGCTGGCAGGATGTGGGGTGCAGACCCTGAGGGTTTTTAACTGAACTTGCTACGTGGCTGCAGCTGAACCCTAAAGCAATTTGGTCTTGGCTAACCCCTTCTTTTCATTCAAATTTGCAAAGTAAAGCAATAAAGTATAACAGAAGCTTCCTTTGATTTAAGGCTGCCAGGGGAGAGCCTTGAGTTAGATGGAGTTGTTTATTTAAATAAATGAATGGAACTTTAACAGAACAGCTAATAAACAAACCCTCTGCAAGGTCATGCCAGGCTCCCTGGGACCCAAGGTGTTGGGTCTGAAATCCAGCCAAAGAGGCCAAGGCCTCACATTGGCCTCAAGGAGGTCTCTGGTGGTCTCCGGGGTCCCCCTGGGGCCTTGGGTTTGGAATGCCTTCTGCGAAGCCATGCCTGGGAGTGAGGCAGCAAGAGGAGCTTTATTTTATCCACCCTAGAAGGACGGACAGCTAAGGGACACACTCCCAGCCGAGGATGCCAGTGCCCCACAGTACCAAGGCACCCAAGCTGTTTGCTGACTCCACACCATCCATTCTCCAGGGGCTGCTCTATATCTCATGAACAATAAGAATATGACTCCAGTCACAGACCATCTGACATTCAAATTTGAATTTTTTAAAAATCCTTTAGATTTGGTTCACAATTACATTCGCATATTGATGTACTATTGGCAAGCTGACCTTAGAATGGCACCCAGCCCCATGAGGGGGTTTCTTCTTTGAAGCCTCAATTCCTGCTGCCTCTTTCATGCAGAATCATCTCTCACCTCCTCTCCCCTTACCCCTGGTATTTCAAGGTCCAGTTGGGAAGCTGCGTTCTGCATGTCTTCCTTCTTCACACAACCCAGGCCAGTGAACTTGCTCTCTTCTGCTTCTCTAAGGCACTTGGTTGGGCCTCTGGCTTGCCATTGTAATGTTTGTTGTTTTTTTTTTTTTTAATATTGCATGGCTCTGGGCCCAATTTCTTTTCCCTGTATGCTTTGCCCATGATCAAGTTTCGATAGGAAGACCTGAAGCCAAGAAGACTTGTAAGCATTGGTGGCCGAGTCTCATCCAAGAGAAAATGTAGGAGGCCCAGACTGTTGCCACATTGCGGTGCCATTAGGATCCATCTCCACTCAGGAAACCAGCTTTGTGACAATTCTGTTTTGTTTTTGGCAAGATAGGTTCACCTTGGGGCTTCATTCCACTTCTTCTGCCATTTGAAATGAGGTGGGAAGCCCTGGCTGACGTAACAATTGCTTATGACTTGGCTTTGCGGTGTTTTTGCTAAAGCAGTTTTCTTAATAGGCTGTTTACAGTCAGTTCCCTTTTGCAGCTGGCCCCAGAGTGAAATGAAAACCAAAAAAAAAAAAAAAATGATACCCAGGGGTTTATCAATTTTTCTCCCTTATAAACTATTAGAGCTTCTCAGAAGGAGAAGTTCACAGTCCCCAATTTATTACTCCTTTCAGCAGGATTTGTCTGCCCAGCTTGACTCACTACATGGAAAAAGCCCAGATCCCTCCGGCAGAGCCTGGTGCCCCCTTGCTGAGCCAAACAGCATCACTATTGGTCTGCGAAATGTCTAGAGGGGGTGCTGTATCTCACGGAGTGCTGGGGCTGTGCAGGGAGAAATGAGGACGACGTCCTGGGGTGACTTGACAGGGATTCCAAATGAGCAGAGAGACTCTGTTTCCCCCCCATACTTACACATATTTCCCTAGGTTCCTCTTTACTTTGGGCAAGGAAAAAAGCCTCTATTACAATACTTAGCATAGGAGAAGTAGGAAAGAGTCTGCCAGCAGCACCTATTATTCCAAGCCAGAGTCAGAAAGCAAAAGGAAGAGCAGGGGTATGGATAAACCACAGAGGAAACTAGGAGGCATTAAATGAAGGGAATGTGTTCATTGGATTTCTTCACTGAGCAAAAGGGGAAGGAAACCACAGCCAAATCCCATCAGGATGAGATGTGGGATGAGCTACCCAGATGAGCCATTACCTCCTAGTTCTGGAGAGTGACAGGAGGGGGACCTCCTCATCCTTCACGCAGGTGCTTTGCTAAACAGTACAAGACCACACTTATGATTGGCTTTCATGACACATTTTCATCATTTAATATTTCACTTCTTCATTCACTCAGAATATCAGCCTGAGTGAACAAGAAAATAATCTCACCTCTCATGGAGAGTTCCATATAAGAGGCAAACATGAGTCTAAATAAATTAATCCACCAATGAGCTGTGTAATAAGGGGATCAAACAGTGCAGGTAAGAGACCAGCCTTGTGGAGGTCCAGCTGCATCTGACACCTGAAGAATGAAAAGATGGAGCCAGAAAGAAAGATGTTAAAAATCCTAAGACTGGAAGAAGCTTTGTTGAGGTTGAGAAACAAAGAAAAGCCCAGTACCCAGACCTATAAGCAAAGGCGAGTGTGGCTTCACTGAATCTTGAGGAGTTTATGGGACACAGATTGCATAATGATTTATATCTCGTACTGAGGATAACGAATGTTATCCTGTAGATGGTGGAAAGTTATTGGAAAGGCTACAGGATGGCAAGACTTGATCCGATAATCATATCATGATATGATAATCATATCATATTAGGGATATTACTCCATCTGATCTATGAAAATGGATCCAAGGAAACAAAAAGCCAGGAGGAAGTTAGCATGGTGGTCTAAAGGAGGGTAAGTGATCATTTATTCTAGAATGCTAGCCTGGGCTAGGGTGATGGTGGCAGAGTTGAAGAGTACGGAGAGTCAAGATGTATTTTGGAATATGATCTTGAAGACTGACTATAATCCTCAAGACTGGCTGGCGGATGGGGTGAAAGCAGGCTCCTGGCATGAGCGACCAGGCAGACGAGGCTTTTGCTTTCTCCAACCAGTGCCTTACTTCTTGCTTCCTCCAAACCATTTGAGCCTGAAGGGGGAACATCAAGCTTCTCTCCTCCAAACCCACCCTGGGCCTCCATCTATTTCTCCATCAGCCACCCAATCCCTGCATCTCATCTTATCAGTTGTGGGTTGTTGGAAAAGTGTTTAGTTCCCATAGGCTTTTGAGTCCTCCTCCATAAAATGTGGGGAAGTTGAAAGAATTCCGTGAGATGATCTCTACAGAGCTCCTGGAACACTGAAGGAACTTTTTTGACTTTCTTTTTGATTTCCCCTTCATCCCTCTGCCCTCTGAAGTCTTGAATTTGGTGATCCCCCTTTCCAAGTCCAACCTTCTGTCCTGCTCCCTCTTTCTTTCCCCATTCTGCACAAATGTGCTCTTCCACATCTTTCAGATAAATATTCACTTATTGACTCCATCCGTCTAGCTAATTCCACTTTCCATGTCCATTCTCTTCAACTTTCAACACCCATTTTGACCTCACAGTTATTTACGACCTGCATGTACAACGACCTCCTGTTCCCTGGTGGCTGAAGCAGTAAAGTGGCTGAACTTGGGGACAGACATGTGGTGCCTGGGAAATAAAGAGATGTTGCAGGTCAAAGGCAGGGCAGACAGGGACTCTGTCTGGGGCTGGAGTCGATTCAAGAGCGAAAAACCAGAGCCAGGCAAGCTGTTAGGTGAGTGGAGGCAGACACAACCTGATGGAGATAAGAGGTCTTGAAACAAAAGCAAAAACCTTCCCCAGACAGGAAACCTCTTGTTTCCTCCTCTGTCACTCTTGTGGCCGGATCTAGCGATAACCTTCCTCTCCAAGCTTTGCTGAGTCCCAGAGTCCTGGGCTGCTGCCTGTAGCCACTACTACATTAGCAGACCAGACAGCAAGTTTTGTGCAGTCATGTGGTCTGGATTCTCCCAGAGATAGCAGACCTCTACCCTGGAACCCTGAGAGTGACTTCCCAGTGTTTAAAACTCTATTTAAATTAAGGAGGATGCTTAAACTAGTTCTCCTCTAAAAGTCCTTCCAGTTCTGAGAGTTTTTCTTTCTTCTTCTTTTTTTTTAAAGATTTTATTTATTTATTTATTAATGAGAGACCCACAGAAAGAGGCAGAGACATAGGCAGAGGGAAAAGCAGGCTCCCTGCAGGGAGCCCAATGCGGGACTTAATCCCAGGACCCCAGGATCATGCCCTGACCCAAAGGCAGTCGCTCAACCACTGAGCCACTCAGGATCCCTCTGGGACTTTTTCCATACAAATTAATGACCTTAATTTCAGTTTACGTTAAACTTATTTATTGAATAGATAGTAAACACACACGGTAAAATGAACTCAAACAGTATGAAGGGGTACATGCCCAAAGCCTTAACTTACCTTCCTCAGAGGCAGTGTTTTCCTGTCTGTGTATGTCTCGTTGTTCATATTACAAAATGATAAACAAAATAATCAGGTGGAAGGAAGACACTCGAAAGGTAGCAGCAGGAATTAATGATGTAGAAAACAGCCACCCAGAAAACAAGTCAGCTGATCTGTAAAACCAGAGCCCATTCTTTATAGAGACTAATGAAGGAGACAAATCCTTGGCAGGTCTGACAAAGAGAAGAAGGAAGAAGAGGAGGAGAAGGAGAAAGAGGAGAAGAAGGAAAATGTTAACTACTATTGAAAATAAGAACAGTGGGATCCCTGGATGGCTCAGCGGTTTAGCACCTGCCTTTGGCCCAGGACGCGATCCTGGAGTCCCCGGATCGAGTCCGGCATCGGGCTCCCAGCATGTAGCCTGCTTCTCCCTCCTCCTGTGTCTCTGCCTCTCGCTCTCTCTCTCTTTGTGTCTATCATAAATAAATAAATCTTTAAAAAAAAAAAAGAACAGTAATGGGATGATAGTTACAGAGTGGGTTTGTAAATTATAAAAATATTTGTACCATTTTATGCCAAAAAATTTGAAAATCTAGATAAAATGAATGATTTCTTGGGAAAAGAGAAACTATTTAAGAATGGTTACAAAACCTGAATATATTACTAACCATGCAAGAAACCAATAAGGTAATCAAAGTTCCCCCCTAAACTCTGGGCCCAACGATTTTATACACAAATTCTACGAAGTCTTCAAGGCTTTGGGTCATTTAATTTACTCTATAACATAACAAAAGATAGGAAATTTCTCACCTCAATCTGCAAAAATAGTGCTTGGAGAAAATGTGTTGGCCAGACTCTCGTAGGCAGATGTAAATGTTCTAAGTAGTAAATAAATGAATTGAATGCAATAGTTTGATAATAGAATGTCAGAATGGTTTATTTCACTTACCAATGGGCAATTCACTAATATAATTCATCAAATAAGCTACTTAAAAGAGAAAAACATATATATAGTCACCTTAAAAGATGCCAAAGAGAACATCTGATAAAATTCAATAACCTTCTTCATTAAATAAATACTTTCATAATGTTCTCTTATCAGAATAAAATACCCTTATTCTCTAAAAATGTCTTACGGAACCTGGGTGGCTCAGTAGTTGAGCCTTTGGCTCAGGTTGTGTTCCCTGGGTCCTGGGATCAAGTCTTGATTTGGGTTCCCCAGAGGGAGCCTGCTTCTCCCTCTGTCTATATCTCTGCCTTTCTCTGTGTGTCTCTCATGAATAAATAAATAAAATCTTAAAAAATAAAAAAATAAAGGAGTCTCTATCAAATCCTACGGTAAAAATACCACATACTTGTGAAATATTAGAGACAGTCTTACTAATTGAGAACAAAACAAGGATCTCTATTATCAGTACCATTAAAAATATTCACCAATGCCATGAGACAAGAAAAAGAAGAGTTTTAACTATTGCAAAGGAAGGCAGCAAATAGTTCATTTTCACAGTTATCAATAAAGTCTAAAGGGTAAAGCAACTTGCCCGGGATCATGCAGCTAATGAGTGGCAGTGCCATGATATAAACCAAAGGAGTCTGGCTGCACTTTCCATACTTTGGAAATTATATTCAAAGTGAAGATCCTCTTTAAACTTTTTCTGAAGAATTGGAAAACATTGAAAAATATTCCAATTTGATAAAGTCAAATAATGGTGATGATTGAAGGATTCAGATTCTCCCCATGCTGTCACTTGAGCTATGCATAGATGAAAGAACTGATGAAACTTCCTTGAAGGCAATTTGTTAGTATCTATTAAAATGGAAAATAAAGGACTGGGAGAAGGACAGGAATGAAAAACCTTTCTCTGCATCACTTGAATCTCATAGAAGAGGATATTTTTTTAAATGTCAATGCGTTGTTAAAGAAGACCAACATTTTAAAATAAAAAAATGAAATATTACTTTCAAGATCAGAGCTGAGGAAAGGGGATCCCTGGGTGGCGCAGCGGTTTGGCGCCTGCCTTTGGCCCAGGGCGCGATCCTGGAGACCCGGGATCGAATCCCACCACGGGCTCCCGGTGCATGGAGCCTGCTTCTCCCTCGGCCTGTGTCTCTGCCTCTCTCTCTCTCTCTGTGACTATCATGAATAAATAAATAAAAATCTTAAAAAAAAAAAAAAAAAGAGCTGAGGAAAGGGAACATTTTTTGGCTAAAGAATGCAAATAGTTATGTATTTTTAAAAGATTTTATTTATTTATTCATGAGAGACACACAGAGAGAGGTTGAGACATAGGCAGAGGGAGAAGAAGCAGGTTCCCTGAGGGGTGCCCAGGCGAGATTTGATCCCAGGATGTGGGGTCACGCCCTGAGCCAAAAGGCAGATGCTCAACCGCTGAGCCACCCAGGTGGCCCTAGAGAAGACTTTCAATGCCTTTCTCAAAAGGCAATGGAAAACTGAACATGTAAGACTGTGTTTGTTTTGGGGAAAGAGGTTGGAATTCAAGACTAGTTGGTTTATTTATTTTTTTAAAAATTATTTATTTATTTATTTATTTATTTATTTATTTATTATTTATTTATTCATGATAGACATAGAGAGAGAGAGGCAGAGACACAGGCAGAGGGAGAAGCAGGCTCCATGCAGGGAGCCTGATGTGGGACTCGATCCCGGGACTCCAGGATCGCGCCCTGGGCCAAAGGCAGGCGCTAAACCGCTACCCAGGGATCCCCCGACTGGTTGGTTTAAACACCATGCCATCCATGGCTGGTAAAAAGAGCCCTGGAAAACATTCCCTTCACTCCCATATTTAGTAAAAGCAACTGTTGGTCAAGACAGGAGACAGAAGTTAGTGCTCAGGAGGGGGCAAATGTGTTGGTAAAAAAAAAAAAAAAAATTAAGCAAAGGATCAGGAAATGAGCACTGTTGCTTATGGTTAGTACAGCTGGCACTGGAAATATTTGTCTTAGAATGAATCCTGGCTGCAACAACTCAAAATTTCTGAGACTGGCCAAATTGCCTAAATTTTCTTATCTTTTAGTTTCCTTACCTTTAAGATGGTCGTGCAAATTATTTTCTCAGAGGTTTGTTGTGGGTAATGAGTGAAAATAATCTTGTACAGCACTTAGCACAGGAGTTCAGGACATGGTAAGTATTCAATACACGTTAGGTATTAGTAATGATAATATTATGACCACCATAAGGAGTAGGAAAACAACAGTCACACTCCCTTAGGAGTTTGGTCTCTTTACTCATGGTTGGCTTTACTTCTTGGTAGGACATGTTCCAGGCTCCTGGAGGAGTAAAATACTCCAGGGGGGGACCTGGAAAATGTTTGCCAGCTGGGGACACAATCTAGAGCTATACCGTCCAGGAGTCACTGGTTCATGTGGCTATAGACAGCCTGAAATGTGGCTAGTCCAAAGTGAAATGTGCCATAAGCATAGAACACCACTCTAGATTTCAAGACTTAACATGGAAAAAAAAAAGTAAAATAAATCATTAATACTTTTTGTGTTGATTATGTGTTGAAATGATCCTACATTAGATATAGTGGCTTAAATAAAATCTATTGTTAAAACTACATTCACCTCTTTCATTTGACTTTCATTAGGTGGCTATAAGGAAGTATTAAATTACATTTCTAATGGATAATGCAGGCTGCAGTCTACTTAAGTCCTGTTAAGTGTCTGGATTTTTTTTTCCCAAAGATTTTATTTATTTATTCATGAGAGACACAGAAAGAGAGACAGAGATACAGGCAGAGGGAGAAGAGGCTCCCTGCAGGGACTCAGTCCCAGGACCCTGAGATCATGACCTGAGCTGGGTGTTTAACCAACTGTGTCACCCAGGCATCCCAATTCTGAGCATTTGTGTTCAAGATTCCTTTCTGGAGTAGCACCCTGCCTTTACCAGAGAAACTGCCAGTCCAGGAAAGCAATATTGACCTTCTGAGTCACTTAATTATCTAAGCACAATCTCTTAAGCTTATTACAAGAACTTAAGTGTGGGGCGCCTGGGTGGCTTAGTGGTTGAGTATCTGTCTTCGGCTCAGGTTGTGATCCTGGGGCCCCGGGGTCCAATCCCATGTTGGACTCCCCCGTAGGGACCCTGCTTCGCCCTCTGCCTGTGTCTCTGCCTCTTTCTCTCTGTCTCTCATGAATGAATAATAAAATCTTTAAAAAACAAACAAACAAGAACTTAGGCTTGTTATCAAAAGAAAAAAGAATTCTTAAGGAAGTAAGGACTGTGTGACTTTAGTCATCTTTTTTCCATAATTGGATTTTTTATGCGCATAGTGGCTGCCCTAGCTTGCAGCATGAAATAATCCAAGTATGAATGTTGATTCTTGTACCAGGTGTCTCCCACTTTTGAACCAAGGATGTGGCCTCCCTAAAGTCCAGTATCAGCTTATCAAAGGTAAAGAGAATCAAAGACCACAGAGAGTCTATAATACTAATTATGAGAAAGTATATCTGGGAGATTGGTGAGCTTTATTTGTAAACAGCCAGATAGTAAATGTTTCAAGCTTTTGAGAATATATGGTCTCTATCATAACTAATCAACTCTGCCTGTTGTTGCACAAAAGCAGTCCTAAATAAATACAGAAATAAATAGGTACAGCTATACCCAATTCCAATAAAACTTTATTTGCAAAAACAGGTGGAGGGTCAGTTTTGTCCAATGGCTACAGTTTGCCCTCAGATTCTGGCTACTTTCTAGCTGAAACCACATCCAAATCACAAAGAGCTAGAAAATTTGCACAAGAGGAGGAAGTATCCATAAACAACAGTGAGGCAGGACTATTTAGGAAGAAGGAATGCAGGCTAATTGAGAGAAGATGCCTATTTTGTATAAATTAGTATTGATAGTGGGACAGCAGCCCTAGTAAAGGGCATTACAATAGGTTTATCTTGAGATGTTGGGTAGAGAAAAGAAGGGAAAAGTAGCCAGAGGAGGCTGTTAAGGCTGGTGTAGATTTTTCTCCTCCACAATGGAGAACCTCTGATGGTTGAAGATGAGACGTTGGTAGAGAGAAATGATTACATCACTCGGGAAACAGGAGGACTTGATATCATGAAGAGGTAGAAAGCTTTGCCCAAACAGGAAGGAGCAATGTTTCTTACTCTAATAGAGGAATGAGTTGGGTACTCCGATAAAATTTGTTTTTCCATTTCCAATTCTTTCATGATATGTTGCTCTGTGCCCTTCTCTTCCTGCATCACCTCAAGCCTTGCATCATTGCTTAGTTGATTCTTAGTTGGCCTTTCTTGAGGGAACAGAACTTATGTCAGTCACCTTCCCATCTTCATACTTATATGATGCATCCAAAGAGATGCATCCATATGCATCCATATGGTTTTCACCAGGATAGCAGACTGGAGACCAGGACGCGTGTGTGTCCTAGAATGTATTACAGGGCTATCAGGCTGCTCTATGACCAAGCCTTGGTTTTAGATTGAATTCAAAACCATCTCAGTTTAAGAGGTCTCCTGGCAAAATTCTGGCCTACCGTGTGAGTGGATGAGCATGAAATATGGCAGGCAGCAGTTATCCTTTCTGAGCGTCTGCAATCAAAGGATAAATGAACATGACTGATTTTCCTGAATAAAGCTGGGTTTGCATTTAAGATAAATGGCCAGGCAAGGTGAGGTTTGATGATGAATGAATTGGGATTAGCATCGCAAGCGTGATGGAGAAAGGCTTTCTATTCCTGATACTTAAAATCATTACTCTTGGTTAACATCTGCCACAATTAATCACTCCACCCCCGTGTTTGCTCAGAGTACTTTGTTTGGATCTCAATTTGAGCCCTGATTTTCGTCTACCTTCCATCATCCATAGATGTGTAAGAGCCTGTCTTTCCAGTGGACTGTGATTCCCTGAAGAGCAGGCACTGTTTTAACTAATTTTGTGTCATAGCAGAAACCCCAGAATTTCTATAAAGCAGTGGTTTGGGGGATGGCAATCTAAGGCAAGACGGTATTAGAGTCTGTGAGCTGGACTTGCACTGAATTTTTACTCAGATTTTGTATTTCTTTAGGTAGCTTTAGGTGGTGGGTGACAGAGGAATAGTAAATCTTGGGTAAGCTACCCCCAGGCACCAAAAGACTCCCTAAAATGCATTGTACATACATAGTTGAATTGACAGTATTGAGATTTAACCTGAAATCCTTTAAAGGTTAAGGACACAGAGGAAATGTTTTTTGTTTTGTTTTTTTACCCAGCCCATCTTTCTCATATTGGAGAGTTGCCTCACGTTCTTGGAAGGCATATTTTGATGAGTTCGGATGACCACGTCCTTCCAAGACCAGTGGATTCTATTTATAAGTGCTGCCCTTTGGAGTGGCGGAGACTGGGTATGTCATTCAGCCTTGGAAGCTCAGACATAACTGAGTCACTCAGCACAGTAGAGAGAAGAGGCAAGAGTGATAGTCTGAGGAAAGCCAACTTGAACCAAGCAGGATGTGCAATACAGCGAGAGGCAGAAGGGAAGAATTGCCACCCTCTCTACGCACACACTCACCTCCTCTGGAGACACAGTTGACCATGGATTTTGGAAAGTAGAAATATCTAAAGGGCATTTAAATCTGTGAAGTGTATCCTGTGAAGTGTATGCCACAGACCTGAATTATGAAGATTTGTGCTCCCCAGTGTGAAAGGGCAGAGCCGATGCAGAGCAGAAGCTACCCAGACAGAGACTCCTTGCATCTGAATGGGTCCAGATGGTCAGTTCTTGCCAATAAAACGTGAGTGAACTAAGGTGTGACCTCTGGGGATGACATAGTTAAATACTGGGTGCTCTAGGTCAAGGGTCAGCAAAATTTTTTTTTTGTAAAGGGCAGATAATAAATATCAGTAGGCTTTTCAGGCTATTAAGTCTCTACTGCCACTACTCTGCTCTGCCATTTTAGCAAAAATCAGCCATAGAAAATAGGCAAACAAACGAGCAGGTCTGTGTTGCAATAAAACTTTACTTACAAACCCTGAAATTGAATCTCATGCAGTTTCCACGTGTCACGCACTGTTATTCTTCTCTTGATTTTTTTTAAGCCATTAAAAAATATGAAAACCATCCTTAACTCGAAGGCCAGACCAAACCTGGCTGTGGATAAGATTCACCCTATGAGTTTGGTTTCCCACCCCTGCTCTCACATGACCTCACAAGTGCTGGATTCAGGTGATCTACTGGATGGCTCTGAGGTCCCAAGAAAGAGTGCAGTGAAAAGATAGAAGGAAAACACCCAGACACACGGCCCAAGTAGGAATGTCTTTGGGTGGGTCAGAAATAAACCTTTATTTTGTTAAGCCACAAGGATTTGAGCTAATGTTTGTTACAGGAGCTAATGTTGCTTATTTTAATAACCCCCCTCTTCTCCCATTTGCTTCAATGAAAGATTCAATAATCTGTACATTGTTCACCAGGCTTTGAGAGGCTTGAAAAGGCAAACAAGGGGACAGTAGATATCTAGGTGAAAAGATAGCCTTTGAGTCAATATCAATTCCTTTCTTCTCTTTCAAAGGAGGACCTTTTCCTTGAACAAGTGCATCTCTCTTCCCTTCTTTCTCTCTCTCCTTCTCACACACTTTTAATCTCTTTGTTTTTGGTTGATTTTTTTCCCTCCTGCCTTCCAAAATCCTATGATCTTTCATATCCTTTAAAGTAAAAACAGGGAAAATCTGTTTCATTAAATCCTACTAACTTCTCAAGCTTGTGACTTCTCTCTTTTTCTCCTCTTAAGTAGGCTTCGTATTTTTAGGGCAGTTTTAGGTTCATAGCAAAATTGAATGGAAGGCACAGATTCCCTATATATCATCTGCTCACTCACCCCACTGGCCCATGCACAGCCTCCTGCATTATCGACATCGCTCAACCCAGTAGTGAATTTGTTATAACACATGAACCTACGCCAACAAGTCATGATCACCCAGAGTCCACAGTTTACACTAGGGCTCACTCTTGGTACTTGTTGTACATTCTATGGGTCTGGACAAATATATCCATTATTATAATATTGTATGGAGCATTTTCATTGCCCTAAAAATCTACATGTGCTCTACATATTCATCCCTCCCTTCCCTTTAACATTTGGAAACTACTGATCTTTTTACTGTCTCCGTAGTTTGGCCTTTCCCAGAATGTCAGAGATTCAGAATCATACAGCATGTATCCTTTTCAGATTGGCTTTCTTCACTTGGCAATACACATTTAACTTTCCCCCATGTCTGTTCCTGGTTCGATAGCACCTTTCCTTTTAGTGCTGAAAAAATGTCCCCGTTGTCACCATGGGACACAGTTTAATCCACTCACCCTCATCCTATTGTGTGACTTCCCTTTTCAACCACTCAGGTTTTGAGCCAACGCTTGATATACAGCCTTTCTTTCTCGTTCAGTTCTGTTACCTTTTGCCATCCCATTTGAATCCCATTCACACCACAGTAACAGCTCCTGAGGATACCAATGATTTCTAGAGGGTAAACTAATGGTCTTGTCAAAGGCTTTATCCATCCTACCTCCTGCAGTCCTCAGCACCGTAGAGCCCTAAGTGTCCTGGATCTGGGAGTATTCCCTCTTATTATATATAACCTTAGAGCCTGCATGAAATCATTCATTAGCCATTGGTTCTGTGTACTTACAGTGAAGGAAAGGTAGACTGTACATAAACTTGAGCATTGGTTCGGGCAAGAGAGAAGTCGGTGCCATTCGCTAGAGACGGCATCCAGTGAGTGTGCTGTCATGAATTAAAGAGATCACTTAGTCACCCCCAAATGATACTTAGTCACCCCTGACAAAGCCAACTGCTTCAGGAAGTAGAAAAAAATGAATGAAAACAGAAGAAATGCCAGGAGTACAAAGGAAAAGAACAAAGTACTAATCAATATACCTCTGTCACAGAATTTACAGAGTATTAGATGGGATCAAATGAAATCACCAATAGCCAACATTTTTGATCTATGAAAGTGACACTTGCTTCTTCTATTGTCTATCAGGTGAAGGACCTGATTTTTCCCGGAAGATTGGACTTAAGGTCTATCTTATTCACATTATATCTCTAAAACTTGGCATATAGTGGGGTCCATGCTTGTTGGACTGAATCAGAATTCAGTTGAGACAATGACTGCAGATCAGAAAATCTGGATTTGAGTCTTCACTCTGCCATGACTATCGGTATCAACTTAGATAAGTCACCCTCGATCTGAGTCAGTGTTCTTTATCTGTAAAACGGAGATGGCTTTTGGAATACTCCCTCAAAGCACTTCTTGCAAGGATCAAATAACATTGGATAAATGGCAGCATTTTGTCAACTATAAAAAGCTAAGGATTGTTATATAATTTATAGCCAGGATTCACTCCTAGATGCTGATGAGTGAACACTGAAATGAGAAAACACTACCAGTATGATCTTGTTGTGTTTTCCTGTTTCACAGATGATTAAAATAGGACTGAGAAGGGACACACCTCAGGTCACGGACGTACAACTACTCCTAGGACCTGGGTCTTCTGCTTAGACTCAGTCCTTCTTGAATTGCCAGGGCCATTGAGCTATATAAATCCACACTACTTTTTTTAGCAGGGGTTTAAAAAAAACTGAACTATTTTCATACTCAACTGAAAACTGTTTGATCCTGAGAAGTTTACGAGTGACATTTTCAACACTGAAATATTCCATCAACAACTCCCCAAGGCTAAGGATTGTTCCAGATACTGGGAGATTTGCTCATGCTTTCAAGCCAAGTCCATCCAGGCACAGATCAACCCCAGCCTCCAGTTTGCAAAAGATCTCCTGGATCCTCTCTGCTGCCCAGTTGAAAGTTTCTTGACTCAGTTCCAAGGAATCTTTTTCACCTTTGTTTTATTAAAATTCATTTTATCATATTACAACCTTTCAAGAAGACATGCACTGCCATAGGGAAATAAATAGAACCAATCTATTTTGTATCATCAAAGCCCTTAAATGATGAGGATATGAAATACCAATTTCTTTTTTTTTTCCTGTTCATCATCGTGTGGAAGGATTATTGAGGCTAATTGAAGCCTGTTACATTTTTCTGCTATTGATGTGGATTTTAGCTGAAGTGGAATGTAACATATCGTCTATGAAGGGAGATTACTTTTACAAATTAAACCAATGTATCTTACTGAGTTCTATTTCCAGAAATGTGACCTTATTACACTTCATAATTTTAAATGAGAGCAATAAAGACATGCCAGCCAACATGACTTCTAATAATGCCTGCTGGATTTGAATTAAGTTTGGTCTTGACCATTAAAACATCACAAGGTACCCCGTGGGGACTGTGATGAAAAGCTCCCCATCGTATCAGTTGTTCCTGGCTATTCCAGACAAGATAGCAGCCTTCCTCTGTTCTTAGTAAATAAAAGGCTCTTGAGTATTCTTACTGTTGCTACGGAAGAGGAAAATAGGATTCTCAATATAGCTGTCTATAAGGTGAAAAAGAAGAAAAGTAAGGAAGACTGGGGGAAGGAAAGAAAGCCAGGCAGGCTTTGAATCCACATTTATTTTGAAGAGGAGAAACTGGTGGGAAAACTGGGGGGGGAGAAGAAGAACCCAAAGGGCAGGGTGCTGGGAGGCTGATGCCAGGAGAGGATGCCTAGCAGAAGGAACCACAATGGAAGAGTAAGGGTGTCCTGGATGAGCTGGGCTGGGGGCAGGGAGGACCTGTGCCTGAAATTCTAGGAAAATTCATCACAAGTTTTTAGAGCATCATGAGGCTAGGAAGGAGCAGATGTGGGCAGATAAACAAATGGATCCGATTTTTTAGAATAAGAGTAAGGTTGTTCGAATATGCCAGATGAGCAGGACAGTGCAAAACTCTTAAGACCATAGTTTCCTCTGGAATGGCTTCCCCTTCACATGATAGTATTAAAAGATTGGTGCATTCAGGACACGAGATCTCAAGCTGTTATACAAATTTGCATAAAGCTATAGAGGGATATAGATAGGGGACTTTAAGAGAAAATTACTGATTGCAGATTAAGTCTCTCATTTAGAGCCTCCCTGGATATATCTCTGGGACATTTTCTTTCCAGTTCACGTTTTCTATGAGCGGTCTTCCTTGATAGGGGTAGTGAAAATGCCTTTAATCCTCTATGTCTGGATGGACCATACCCCAGCCAGAATAAATTTCAAATTCTCCAGTGTCTCAAACCTGCATTTGAGAATCCCACACCTCCAGGTCCTTTCTTATTTTGCTTTGTAGTGCAGAATGCACTGGTCATATTGTTAAACAGCAAATGGCCGAGGACAATCTGGGGTTATGGAGATGGACGGGATTTCAAACCTCACCTTGCCCAGTCTCAAACCATCCGACTTACTAAGATCTATTGCCCTTGAAAGCAGACAAAATCTAAAGTAGTGGTAGCTAAGTCACATATTGCCCACATTCTGCTCCTGCTTACCAGGTATATCAGGGAGAGGAAGAAAGAGAATCTCACAACCTTAAGTTCATGATGGGAGCTGAAATCAAGAGTTGGACGCTTAACCAACTGAGCCACTCAGGTGCCCCTATAATGGCTACTTTCTGTTATGTGGAAAAGTAACAGATGTGGTCCATGGCAGTGTTTCCTCAATCTTTACTGAGCACCAGAATTATCATAAAGACTTATGAAAATACATATTGCTGATTCTGGGGCAGAGTCTGGGAATAGTGCATTTGTAACAAGTTCTCAGGTAATATCAAAGATAGGTAGATAGATAGATAGATAGATAGAAGATAGAATGAACATATATATTCAGGCTTCTCCAGAGACTCAACACCTTCCTAAGGCTCAGATACTTCCTTCTTTTGATTTCATGAAATCCTCCAAGATCATTCTAATAATGTCCCTTCCTTGCCAAAATTGGCGTTTTTGCAACCGAAAACATCATTAAAGAGTTTTTGGTGGGCAATATAGTCTCTTGTACTAGAAAAGCCAATTCTTCATATTTCATCTCAAACTTCAAAGTAGCATCTCTATGCATACTCTGTATGGAAAAGAAGAAGTCTACTCTTGAGAATATAATGAGGACTTCAAAATGAGGCTAAGGAGATCTCCCTCCAGGAAGGCGTCATCACTGAGGTATGTGATACTCACGTAATTCCACATGCAGCCAGACTGTTAGGCCATTGGGAAAAGGGGCTCCTAAGGCAATTCCAGCCAACGCCTGTGTATACAGGACCTCACTGCAGCCTGGCATGTGAAATCAGCCTGGGCTCAGGCAGTAAGACAAATTTATATTTGAGCGCCAGCTTTGTCATTCATTAACAGGTGGGTGACCTTGGGGGAAGCTACCCAAGATTTCTGAGCTTCCGTTACCTCATCTGTTGAATGAATGAAGGAACAGAATCACTCTATAGGTTTGTAGTCCTACTGGCTGATAAACTGTGGAAAGCACCCCTTGTAATTTTGGAGCATTTATGGAAGGTGAATAAGCAACATGATCATCATTTTGGGAAGTGGAGGCGGGGAGAGGAGACTAAGATCAAGGTTTATACAGAAAACACAATGGCTATAGTTGTGTATCCAGTGATCAGTCCAGAGAGTTAATTTGGACTCATTCCTTGTCCCTCTACACCCCTAACCACATCAAACTCTCCTGCTGGGCGAAGCAGAATCCCAAACTTTACTTATAATTCTTATACCACTTATAATTCTTATGCCACTGAACCTTCATCTTTTGTCTGTTTATTTCTTTCCACTAAGTGACTTGAATTCCTGATCAGAGGGCAGTGTGACCAAACACTTCCTGCCTGGGAAAATTAAGTCACCTCTAGAGAAAGCCCTAGTATGGCTCCATCCCCTTCTCAGGTCCCCAACACAGGTACCTCTGGGATATGACTGGTAAGCAGACAGCAGAGGGTCTCCAGTCAAGAGTACCCCCTGACTGTCTCACCAATTTTCTCACCATCATGGGAAATCTCCTGAGCCTAATTGCCTGGGCCACACCAGCTGAGACCCACCAGGTGTAACGCTAAGGTAATTAGGCTGATTTTTAAAGAATAAACATGTCAGAACCCGGCACTGTGATATGTGCTGTCCTCTTTTAAGCAGGAGCTCTGGGAGGCTGTACATAATCAGCGATGTCTCGGTGTAGATGTCTCCAGAATTCTTTTGTGCCCTCAAAGCTACAGTATGTCCTCTATAATATTGTTATTGGTGGCAAATCTTCATTTGCTCAGAGTAGATTTGATTTTGGAAAATAGCTAAGAGCTATTCATTCCCAAGCCTGGTGAAAAGGAGGGTGATCAAGCAGGGTAATAGCACTTTGGGTAATAAACAAGTATGACTTTGAGATTGATTTTTTTGGGCACGGATCATAAACCGATTCTGAGAGAAATCAGAAATGCAGGCATATGAGCTTTCCCAAATATGCTTCCTCCCTGAGTGAATGAGGAGTGAACTAATAAATGCTGAGTGCCTACTGTGTCACAGACGCTTTTCAGATATAGTCTTTAAATATATAATCTCACAATTATACCATATGATCAACATTTGCAAAAGAGAGAGCAGACTCCCAGAGCAATAACCTATCTAGTCTCGCAGAGGTAATGAATGATAGGATCAAGATCAGATTTTAAACTACCTGACTGCAAACATTCTGGGACTTACCCAGGGGGCTTTGCACTCAGCCAGAACTTGCAACCCGCTCCTCTCTCAGCCTCCTCATTCTCTCCCCATTCTTTTCTCTGAACCTCAGCTTCTTACCTGGCATTCTCCACCTTTTCAGGGTAATTTACCTAACAAGGTAACACTTTCAAATAAGCCCTAACTAAAGGGAGTTGTCATAGTCTAAAATGGCAAGATGTGGCAGTTACCCTTACTTTTCTTATAAATCACCCAAAGCAAAAGCAAAAAAACAAAAAAGAAGGATAGTCAAAAAACTCTGTCCTTGATGTAACAGAGATATCAGTAATCTAAAATGACAATAGGGTTGATTCTTGTTATTTGCAGCAGTTATATTCTGTAAAGTCACTGAGAACATCCAATTAGTGCATACTGAACCCTTGTTCCCAAAGGAAACACGGGGTTAGGGTCCTTCAAGCCTCTGATCACAATATTTTCATCAATTGATCATAATATCACCTTGTTTTATGTCTGTTTCTGTTTAAAAACCCCTTATTTAGTATATATTATTGATTCTTTAACATTGAACTCATGACCAACAGCACTGTGACTCATGTCTGATCGAAGCTTATCTAACTCATGTAGTTCTTCCTTAAGGCACAGGACAGCCTTCTTGCACCTAGAAACACTGAGCACCACTTCAGCACCATCTTTGGGGCCATTTAAAAGAGTAAAGTCATCATCAACAAGCTCTACAATACAAGGAACATAGTACAAATAGACCATTATAAGGGATACTTGTTTACAGTATAAAAGCTGGACCCGGAAAGCAGAGTGTTATCCTGTTCAACCTCAGCTAGGAATTTGTTTGTTGAGTGAATCCATGCTTGTCAGTCTAAGCTTGTCCATGGATGACCACAAAAGTGCCACAGGTATTGAATGGGGAGCCACAAACGTGTTTCAGCTAAAAGGCAAATCTGTAAACACAGAATCCATACATAATGAGTACCTACTGGGTATGATACTGAAATGAAGATGGGACTTTGGAGAAGGGGCAGAGATGGCGCCTGAAGGCACAAATCTCAGATGAAGCTGGAGAGAACTTTTTCAATGGAACCAGGAGTAGTGGGGACAGAACCAAGAGCTCTGTCTTTGGATAAATGAAAATAAGTGACTATGTTGGTAGAGGAAGTTTCTCTCGCTATGGAGAAACAAGGAAAATGGAGCACAATCAGGAATCATATAGGCAAACCATTTTGCAGAGACTGAGGTAGAACAAAGGAGAAAGACCTCTGTGTTACTGGTAGCTTGCTCACCGCCAACCTCAAGTACATGCTAGGAGAACTTGCTCACACTTGAGACCTATTATCATGAGGAGGATTTCTACAAGCCTAGAGCACTCTCCTCCCTCCTCCATGCAACCAGAGAACTCCTGCAAATAGCAGGCCCAGGAGGGATTTGCCTGTTCAACAATCAGCAGGAAACAACAACAACAACAACAACAAAAAGGAGAAACAAACAAAAAATGAGGAGCACTCAGCAACAAAATGCTGCCATGCCAGGGAGCTGAGGAAAACTAATCAAGAATGTCATCATTCAACAAAAACCTTAATGAAGTAGTCACCTTTATTGGATAAAGCATAGAGCATGCATCTAAGAGCTCAGGAAAGAGAAGTGAGATGATAGAAGGAAATAAAACATGAGTTGGAAGTTATTCAGGAAAAGAATGAAAGAAAACTAAATCCACAAAGACCACACATTAGGAGTAGCACACAGGGGGATAAATATCATTGCAAACATGGTAAGGGGTGTGGACAACAGAAACCAGGAAAGAGCAAGGGCAATGAAATGCAATAATCAGAATTTCAAAGGATGGAAGAGGAAAGAACAAACAAGAATGACATAAATGATATACTTTAAAAATAAGTGGTATTCCAAAAAGAACTAGCGAGGATAAACCTCAGCTAACTAGAAATAATGGGGGGGGGGGGGGGGAGGAAGATCTAACATTAAAATGTAGGGCAAAGATTAAAATAATAGCAGATAATGGTTCAGAATTCAAAGTAAATTGAAACACTAAATACACCGAATGAAATCACTGACAAAAATTTGAAGGAAAAGGCAGACAGAAACTCAGAGATACTATTGTAGCTTTCAAAGGCAAGGTAAAACATCATTTAAAGATGAACTATAAAATCATTGAGGTATACTTACCAACTATAAGTAAAACACTGAAAAATGATAAAGCCAACTAAAACTGGGGTGGAAGCTAAGGGGAAAATGTGGAGAAAGTGTATCATACCAATGTTGTTGGTTTTCTGCAGATAACTAATGTCTGCATAGATACTTAAATGCCATACACAAATATGTAATAATGTATTATGTGTTTACAAAAGTAATTCTTGGAACTAAAGTATAAAATTTCCAAGTTAGTGAAACAGACTCGGGATGCCAAGAAAATTCACCATATGGGCTTTCTTAAAATAAGAGATCAAGAAAAACACAAGACTTAACACAAGACGTATTACAGAACTAAAAAACAAATGTATTTATTGTGATATAAATGGACAACACTCACTCTTTAAAAGAAAAAAAAAGGCTCAGATCACAGAGCAGAACTCCAGTTTTACTGTGTGAATAGATGATTCTAAAACAAAATGACCAAGAAAGGTTGAATAATCAAAGCCAGGCAATTAAAAATCCACACAAAAAATTGGTCATGATCTTAATAACAGGCAAAACATATTCTAAGTAAAAGGACCTCAATGAGTCAAAGATGAACATTTTAAAATAATGAATTCAATTCGCAATGAAGCCCTAATAGTTATTGACTATTTACCAAATAACAGCATTATTATTGTTATAATGTATTATTATTCTAAAACACAGGAAATGAACAGGAAATAGTTCAGAAAACTTTCTCTGCTAACAATGAAACAGAGTTAAAAAGTAATCACAAAGCTAGTAGGGAAAAAGATCCCCAGCCCTCTGGAAATATTAAAAAATTTAAATAAACCTCATTAATTGCAAAAAGCTACAAAATAAAGATAAGAAAATCCTATATATCAAACCTATGGGATAGAGCTACAGTGGGAGAAGGAGGAAAATCCTTAACATGTACACTAATAAACCAGAAAAAGATGAAAACAGCTTTTAATTGGCCACCTGACATTTTGTAACTCATAAAATAAAATAAAACAGTATCAGCCAACCCACAAAGAGCTTAAGTTAAAAAATGGGAAAGTATTATGAAAAGATATTGCAGAAAAGGAAATATAAATAGCTCTCAAAACTATGAAAATAGGACACCTGAGTGTCTGCCTTCGGCTCAGGTTGTAACCCCGGGGTCCTGGGATCAAGTCCTGCATCCAGCTCCCTGCATGGAGCCTGCTTCTCCCTCTGGCTATGTCTCTGCCTCTCTGTGTCTGTCATGAATAAATACACAAAATCTTAAAAAAAAATACTATGGAAACAGGTTTGGCTTCACTGACAATTGGAGAAATTAAAATGAAGCACTAATATCCCCTTTTTTAAGCTATCAGGATGAGCAAGACTAAATGCTAGATAATACACTTGCAAAATTGTGAGGAGACACTCTCCTGCATCGCTGGGGGACTGAAGTGAAAAGTATTCCTCTGTTGACGGCAACTTGACCAAAAATAAAAGTCCCTTCGTCATTGACTCAGAAGTTCTATTTCTTGGAATGTAGCCATGAAATCTCCTCACAAACTTGTGAAATAAAAAAGTTTATTACAGCGTTGTGTGTAGTAGCAAGATAATTGAAGCAGCTTAAATATCCATCAGCAGAATGTGAGCTAAATATATTTTGAAGATACCCATACAATGGATACAATATAATAAAAAATGAAAGAGCTCTAACTATGCTAATAAGGAACTGACTCTTAAGATTTATCATTGAAAGTAAAAAGCAAAGAGGTGCCTGGCTGGCTCAGTTGGTAGAGCATATGACTCTTGATCTTTGGGTCCAGAGTTCAAGCCCTATGTTGGATGTAGAGCTCAAAAAAATAAAAAAAGAGAGAGTTCTTTTTAAATTTGGGGCACCTGGCTGGATCAGTTGGTAGAGCATGTGACTCTTGATCATGGGGTTGTAGGTTTGAGCCCCACTTTGAGTGTAGAGATTACTTAAGGATTTCTTATAACCAAAATCTTTTTGAAAAGAAAGCAAAAAGCAAAGTGTATAAAAAAAATAAGTCTAGTATGGTGCCATTTATGTCCGCCAAAATAATATATGTGTATATAAATATACCCACCTTTGGAAAAAGACATTAATCGCAGTTTGCATTTAGGTATGAAAGAGTGGGGAATCTCTGGATGGCTCAGCGGTTTGGCGCCTGCCTTTGGCCCAGGGCGCGATCCTGGAGACCCGGAATCGAGTCCCGCATCGGGCTTCCGGCATGGAGCCTGCTTCTCCCTCTGCCTGTGTCTGCCTGTGTCTGCCAACCTTTCTCTCTGTGTCTCTCATGAATAAATAAATAAAGTCTTAAAAAAAAAAAAAAAGGCATGAAAGAGTGAAGAAAGGAGACGGTGATGTAATGCTGATGATACCTCCTTTGGCATATTTTGAGTTTTGAATCTGTGGAAGCATTTCTTGTTTAAAATAAGTATTTCACCAGGCACCTAGGTGGCTCAGTGGGTTCAGCAGCCCACTCTTGATTTTGGCTCAGGTCATGATCTCAGGGTCCTAGGATCAAGTCCCACATCAGGCTTCCACTTGGTGGAGAGACTACTTGAGAGTCTCTTTCTCCCTATCCCACAGCCCCGCCCTCTGTTTGTACTCTCTCTCTAAAATAAATCAATCTTGGGACACCTGGGTGGCTCAGAGAGCATCTGCCTTCTGCTCAGGTTGTGATCCTGGGTCCTGGGATCCTTTAAAAAATAAAATAATAAAATAAATCAAAGTTTAAAAAATAATAATAAAAGAACTCCATTCAGCCATGGATATTGCCAGCTTTAGGAAGCCTCAAGAGAGTTCAAGACCCAAGAAAAGTCAATGTTCCAGTTCAAGTCTGAGGGTAAGAAAACCTGATGTCCCAGTTTGTAGGTAGCAGGTTTCAAGTAGAAGGAATTCTCTTACTCAGGGAACAGTCAAGTTTTTTGTTCTGCTCAGGCCTTCAGCTGATTTTCCAGGCCCACCCATATTAGGGAGAGCAGTTGTTTTGCTGCCCTATGCTGATTCAAATACTAATCTCATCCAGAAACACCATCATGGGGGCAGCTGGGTGGCTCAGTGGTTGAGTTTCTGCCTTCACCTGAGGGCCACATTAAGCTCCCCACAGGGAGCCCGCTTCTCCCCCTCCCTGTGTCTCTGTTTCTCTCTCCCTGTGTCTCACAAATAAATAAAATCTTTAAAAACAAAAACAAACAAACAAAACCACCATCATGGAAACACCCAGAATAATGTTTGACCAAATATCTGGGCACCCAGTGACCCTGCCAGGTTGACACATGAACTCAGGAGTCCAGTGTGGTTCTTTTGCCACATTAGCACTGATCACCCCACGCTCCCATCCCAGGAGTAGAGCGGTGCCATCAAGAGACAGGGAGGTCCCTTCACACTAATTTAGCCTTGTTCTTCCAGGGAGCTCCACCTGGGGGGCTGATGATATACATTTAGCAGTGATTTAGCCTTCCGATGATAATATGGAAAGCCATGGAATGGAATGAGATCACCTAGGGCAGTGGTTCTCAGCTCTGAGTGCACATAAGGGTCACTGGGGAAGCTTTTAAAACCTGCCAAACCCAGAGCTCCACAACTGGGGATTCTAATTTCCCTTGTCTGGGGCCCACACATCCCTGCATCTAGAAGCCTTCCTAGATGATGCTAACACAGACAGGGTTGAGAATACCCAACCTGGGAAAGGAAAGAGGAATCTCAACTGAACTTTGAAGCAGTCAACATTGGAAATTGGTTTGAGAATGGATTTGCCACTGAAGCAAAGGAAAAGCCAGAGATGAAAGATTTTGAGAGAAGGTCAATGGTATCACATGCCCCCCTGGGTGTATCGGATGAGGTTAGAGGAACAATCAAGGCATTTGACAATGAGGAACCAGTTTGTAACCTTGAGAATAGTGGTAGGGACAGGAACCAGATTGGAGTGAGCTGGAGTGGAAACAGCGTCACGGCAACAGTTTTGATTCTGCTCTGAGTGATGAGCGTAAATGAAATAGCAGCTGCTGTGGAAGGTGAGGGGAATGGAGAGCTTTTTACTACACTGACAGGGACTGCCTAACAGAAAAGAAGAATTTTATGAGGAGGGAGAAAACACGGTACCAGCATTTCCCTGGGGAAGGTAGAGCCATGGAGTCCAGATGAGGACCAACCAGTCTTTGACAGGTTTGGGAATCCCTCTTCTTTGGAAACAACACGGAAGATCCTGAATACACCAACTATTCAAGTCTGTACATTTGGTGGCAAAGAGGTAAGAAAGTCCCCCCATCTGATGGCATCTACAAATATTTATTTATATCAATAGGATCACAGAATAAATAAATAGTATTTTGAAGTCCATTTTGGTCATTCCATGGACTGTACCATGGATATATTTTCATGTTAATAACTATGCATCTCAATCATCCTTTTAAAATTACTGCATATTTATATTCCTTTCTGTAGTTGACCATTATTTCTTTAATCACTACTCTTGTGGAGGAAACTTACTTTTTTGCCCAAATTTTACTGATAAGTATCCTTACACATATTTTAAAAATTATTTTCTTCAGGGGCACCTGGGTGATTTAGTGGTTGAGTGTATACTTTTGGCTCAGGTCATGACCTTGGGGTCTTGAGATCGAGTCCCACATTGGGCTCTCCACAGGGAGCCTGCTTCTCCCTCTGCCTATGTCTCTGTCTCTCTCTGTGTGTCTTTCATGAATAAATAAAATATTTTTAAAAATTATTTCCCTCAGAATACATTTCTGTAAAAATCATTCTTTGTATCAATTGGCTTTCCTTTCTCTCCAATATTTTCATTGCTCCTTGGGGGAACCAGAATTCTGCTTTATATAACACAAAGAATATAATCACTACTTTCTATAAACTTTTTATGCCAGGTAAAAATGTTTGCTGTTAATGTGACTTTAGGCCTCTTTTAATATATTGTGGTCTTACAGACTAGTTAGACTTCATGTGAAATTTCATATTAATTATTTACTGTAAAGAACAGCTTCTTGTTTTTCTGCTAATACAGTTGTCAACCTTGAAATCTTGATTGGCCAACCTTGAAAAAAAAAAAAAAAACTGCTTCTAGAAGTTTAAATTCCCAAGGGTTATTTCTCTTCTTCTTCATACATGACCCCAACACACACCCCTCTTGTTGTCTTCAATGCTATGTTCATGAGTCTCCATTTTGGTTAGTCTTGCCTGTGAAATTCCTGATTCTCAAAACTTGTCTTTGTGTCTTCCGAAGATAAGACTTATACAGAACTTGACTTAAGTGCTCCTGATTCCCTTCCACCCAATAGCACTTCAGTTCTCGAAATAACACTGAACACTTGAATTTTCTTCTCCTACGTATTAAACCTGGAAGCTATTCTGTGGAAGGATAATCTCTATGTGTGTTGAATCTCTTACCTAATCCAGCATAGAAGCACAAGATGATTGACTCTTGATCTAAAATTCTTTGTAGCCAAGGACACCACATGACCCAATATCTACTTCTAAAGTCAATGATGAATGAGCTTTCCAAAATGCAAATATAATCAGCTCCCTGTATTGCTTAAAGCCCTGCAGTGATTATCCATTGTTCTTGGAATAAAGACACTCTTCCTCAAGAGCACCTACAAGGAACCCTCTGCTCTCCAGTCACAGATCTCTCCAGGCCACTCCTTGGCCTCTGAAAACCATTTGTATTTCTCTTATTTGAATTCCTTGAGCAAGCCATGTGCTCTTCCACCTCAAAGATGAATTCTCTTTCAGGAAGAGAATTGGTTGGTTGACATCTGTGTTTGCCTGATTAGCTATGCCTCATCCTTCAGATCCTCACACAATTGTCATTTCTCCAAGGAAGTCTCCCCTACCCTAGATAAGATTACTCTTCCTACTGTAAGTTCCCATAGTGGCATGTGATTCCCTACTGCACGTTTTACTCACAACTGAATTTCCATACATATTTCTATGCCTGTTTGATTCCTGTCTGTCTCCCTACCAGACTGTACATTTCATGAAAACCAGGATGGCATCTCATGTCATATCATTGGCATATCACTAAGTACAGCATCCAAGAAATATTTGTTGAGTGAACGAATGAATAACCAAAGGAATGGCTAAAACTGAGAGTCATAGCTTACAATGCTATGAGATCTGTAGTTAAGGAACTGACCTCATGGTGGTGGTGTAGGGAGAACAAAGAGCAGAGACCATCTCATCAAAGCCATCTTCACATGAGGGCATAGAAAGGCTTCAGAGAATCAATTAATCTACTGCAACTGCAGGTAAAATTTGTTCAGACTTCTATTTCAACAGAGTCCATTGCCTTCGTTAAGTATTCATGTGGGTGCTGACTTTCCCCATAACAAAAACAATGACTCAAATCTAGTTTCAAAATGAGAACTAGATACATGTCAGAAGTGAAGCCTGGTCCTTCAAATCTCTGGCTAGCGCCCTACCCATTGCCTTTCTACCAAACAATGGTAATAATAATAATCCATCTAAAACACCTATTTCAGGTGCCTCCTGATTCCTTAAAGATCCACTAAGCAAAATTAACTCTTGGAAACTCTGGGCTGTTGGAGCATCACATGCAGGGAAAGCTGGCTAGGTATGTTTCATCTCCTAGCCTTGCCTCCTCGCCTCGAATCCTTACTAGCAGATAGCTCTGAAGTCAGTGTGCAACTGAGGCCTTTTTATCCTCCATTTGCCTCTTATTCCTAACTAATGAAGCCTCAAACCCTTGTTGGGCCTTGTTTCAACAAGGCTGGACACCTTCTTTTAACAGGACGTACTTGAAAAACAAGATATTTTCCTTTGTACTGGAAACAAATGGTGATTAATGTGCTTGTTGTAATTAATCTGTGGTGACAGATTAGTAGTGTAGCAGCAGTTCTTTGGCTGCTGTGGGAGCGTTCCTTGATAGGACAGCTGGTGAGAGGGGACACCAAATTCAATTTGTTTCTCATTTGCATACATATGACAACCATCTGTGCTAATAGCACTGCAATGTCTCCATTAGGCCCTGTGCTAGCACACAGCCTTCCCCGGGCTCCTGTCAGGCCTGGGAACAGGGGAGCTCAGAGCATAAATATTTGTAGAGAAAAGGCGGTGGGCTTGATGGAACACAACCGACCATGTCCCCTTCCACTGGAGATTCAGCACTGAACAGGAGCTTAGATCCTCTTACCCATAGGAGGGTGATCTTTTGAGATTTCCTGCTCCTTTCATCAAAAAGCCTCTCTCCTCTCTGTCTCAAGATCCAACTGAGCCACTCATGGCCTATTCCAGTTGTCTAGTTGCTCCAACCAGCTTCACTTTGGCAAAGACCTTTTCATTTTTGTAACTGGCCCATTTACTAAAAATTTTTTTAAAAAAAATCATGCTGTATCTGCAAAGTTGGGGCTACTCTTCTGGGTGGAAGTGAAGCAGGGATCAATAGGAGAGAAGAGGTTTTTGTTTTATGGGGTTTACATGCAGTGGTGAGCCCTGGCACTAAACAAGAAGAAGGAAAAGGTCATGTAGTGTTATGTTCTAAGCACAGAATAAGAACCGAGTACAAGATGGTGTGGAATAGTAGGTGATAAGTCCATTAGGTTTGGTGTTCTAAGAAGTCCTCTCAGAGGAGGCAAAATTTAAGGTGCTATCTGGATGACAAGAAGGAATCAGCCTGTCAACTTCAAGGGAAAACACATTTTTCCAAAGAAAGAGAATAGTTAGCTTGACGTGTGGAGGAAGAAAAATGTCCAGTGTGACTGGGAGGAAGTGAGTGAGATGGTGAGAGCAGTGAGTCTGTCTTCATTTCCTTGGGCTGGAGTAATAAAGTACCATGGACAGCGTGGCTAGAAACCACAGAAATTTATTGTCTGCCATTCTGGAGGCTAGAAATCAATACTCAAGGTTTTGGCTTGACCCTGAAAACTCCAGAGAAGAATACTTCCTTCCCTCTTCCAGCTTCTGGTGTTGCCAGCAGTCCCTAGGGCTCCTTGCCTTATAGACACATCCCTCCAGTCTCTACTTCTGATGCACATGGTTGTCTTCTGTCTGTGTGTTTGTGTGTCTCCTCTTCTTATAATGGTACCAGTTGTACTGGATTAAGCAGCTGGGGCACATGGGGATCTGAGAGCCAGATAAGACATACAGATCATAATCTAAGAGCCATGGATGACCTTTAAAGACTTTTTACAATGAAATGACATGATCCAATGTCCATGTGGGTATCAAGGGTGGATTGAGGGGAAGTGGCACAAGAGAAAAGAATGAAGGTAACCGTTTATTAAATACTATCCAATATGAGTATTTGGAAAATGAGAGGAATCATGTTCTCATCCTGAACAGTTGGCAAGATGGTGCACTATTCACTAGAAGAGGGAATATTTGGGGCAGGGGCGGGCAGGGAACAAGTCTGAGAAAGAAAATCAAGGATTCCATTTTGGATGCATTAAGTTAAAAACATCCACATAGAAACATATAATCAATCTATTTGGTTGGGGGGAATGCCTGGGTAGTATAGTTGGTTAAGCACTTGCCTCTTGGTTTTGGATCTGGTCAAGATCCCAGGATTGTGACATCAAGTCCCACATCACCCTCTACATTGAGCATGGAGTCTGCTAAAGTTTCTCTATCTCTTTCTGCCCCTCCTAAAATAAATGAATAAATCTTAAAAAAAAAAAAAAAAAGCCTGTTTGGGTGAGTCCAAATGTCAGAGAAGATGGGTCTCAAGATAGAAATTTGGGAGTCATCAACTTCAAGAGATTATTTTTTTTCAAGAGATTATATAAAGCCTGTGGTGCTGGATGAGATCTCCCTTCATGAAGAAAGGAATATAGAGACAAACAAACAGATGCAAAAGGATCCCACCCCAAACCCAGAGGAACACCATGGCTCTGTTTTCCTTCGGCCTATACTTTTTCTAGTGCTTATCATGTCTCATGGATAAGTGTCCTTCCTTGTTATGGATGACTTTGTTCTATGGAAAACTATGTGCGCTTGGCTGACCCCTCTCTGTTTCATGCCTCATCTCACCCATATTCCATCCCTATTTCCTTTTGTTCTCATGCCACTCCATAATTAAGGGGTCCAGGTTCAATGTCTTTATATCTACACACTAAAGTTTCTCAACCCCCAGAACTGTATTTTTGGGGGGCTTAATAATTCTTTGCTGAAGAAGACTGCCCTTATATTGTAAGTGTTTAGCAGTATCCTTGACTTCCACTTTTTGGGCTTGATAATTCTTTGCTGAGGAAGACTGCCCTTATATTGTAAATGTTTAGCAGTATCCCTGACTTCCAGTAACCCCACCACCACCGCCCCACCACTATGACAATTAAAAATGTCTCAGACGTTGAAAAATGTTCTCTGGAAAGTGGGGGTATGCAAAATGCCTCCCACTTAAGAACCACTGCCACAGACATAACACAGGGCTCTATATACAGGAGACACTCATTAAACACTTGCCATTGATGGTGACGGCAATTACATCTTGGCACGCACGGCTTCTCTCTACCTTCCTCCAGCCACTAAAGGAAATAGATTCTTTATTAAAAATCTTGTAAAATAGCATCAGAATTTCTCATTAGTCATTGGCCAGACCTCCAGATTCCAGACTCCTTTTTCAGAGCTAAAGACAAATGTGTGAGGAGTCAGAATGAGGTGTGAGAAGGAGTCATTCATTCAGCCAGTCAACAAATGGCAAAGTTAAACAACAATTGAATTAAGAAAGCCCTTCTGCGCCCAAAGCCTGGTTTGATAAGATAGGGGAGGTTATTACCTAAGAAAAATTGCTACCACACATTCCAATGACTTTGCGTCCTAAGTAAAAAGTCATCTTTAGCACAACAGATGTCCTTTTAAAATTTTATCAACCAGAAAAATAGAGGGAGGAGAATGCAAACCAGACCATTAAAATGTAATCTAGAGTCTACAAATTAATAAAATGGTAGCAGGATCAGATGAAAATGGCATGGAATCAAATGATATGTGGCTGTCCTTATGGTGCATCGTAGCTCCTGAAACCCTAAAGATTGAGTATATGTATGGGGCTTGCTGGCAGCATGGGGAACGTAACGTCCTTCCTCATGGATCCCAGTTCAGTCTCAAAAGCATAGGCATTATAGATAATGTGTATTTGCCAAAGTAGCCCTCTTGGAGGCCTCCCTATGGGTCCACACCTAATCATAGTCCTCAAATGGCACCACTTTTGTTGCCAAGTAGAGATATAGAAAATTGAAATGAAAGTAAAAGAAATCCCTTCTCTCTAGACAAGAAAACAGCCAATTGGTTGCCTTTCTCTTTTCCCCTGAGCTCCATCCAGGTCCTGATGGATCCTCCAAGGAGGAGGCTTGTCTTCTTCCCATTAGCCCTGATCCTTGAATTCAGGGGAACAGAAGTGTTAGAAAGGAAAACAAAAGGCATCTCCAACAAAGGGCTTGCAGAAAATAAACTTGTATGGAGAACCAGTAGTATTCTGGTTAGAGTGACCACATAACAAACCACCCCAAAATGTAACACCTTAAAGGAACAACAATATATATTCTTTCACATCCATGGATAGATGGGTAGTTCTACTTCTTTTGGTGTTGATGGGAATATTACAAAGTCCAGAATGGCCATAGTCACACAACCAGCAATTGGTGGTCACTGTCACCAGGAGCTCAGCAGAGGCCATTGGTGGAGGTTCTCGTTCTCCTCTATGGGAGCTCTCCCACATAGCTGCTTGGTCTTCCTTACAACATGGCAGCATCTTTCTGAGAAGACACTGCAAAAGGAAGCTTTCAGGAGCTGTCAGTCTCTTGAAGCCTGAACTTGAAAACATTAGAAAGTTACTTTAACTATATTCTTTTGTTTTTTACTGTAATGGTTACAAGGGCAGCCTAGATTCAAGGGGAGGGAAAAATAAGCTCTACCTCTTGATATGAGGACCCCAGCCCCCATCCAATATATCTGTCACACAGGTTCTTGGGTAATAATTAACATTAGTAGTGCAAATGACCCATTTTTTTTAATAGTACTGATAGCAGGATGATTTTACAAGGGAAACAAATTATGTCATTTCATTGTAATAAGCCTGTAAAGATCATCCATAGCTCTTACACTATGACCCACACGCCTTACCTGGTTCATAAACCCCCTGGTACTCCAGCTGGTTAATCCAATATGACTGATGTCATTTTCAGAAAAGCAGAGACACACAGTCATACACGCGGAAGACAGCCAAGTGATGACAAAGGATACAGGGAAAGGTCATCTTTGGACACGAGCAGCCATAACAGACCTGTCATTTGACTCCAAGCCTAATCACTCTGGTGTATTTCTATGCTTCTGATCCACATTGGTACCTCTAGAGTACAGTACTGTCACATTGTAAGACCACTGGATGCAAAAGAAAGAGAGGGTTTGCCCTCCTGCAACCATACATATGTGCATGCTCCGATTCATAATCTTTATGAATTTGAGGAGTGATCAGAGGGCTGGAAAAAATGACTCTATTTATACCAGTGTTTGGCTTTGAACACCAATTATTTCCCACCCTGCTGTGACAAGGACATATACAGAAAATGTTCAAGAGCCATATTCATCTAATCAAGTTGTTAATAAACCCAATGAACCCACTCTGTCTTCAACATTTCCTTACAGAAGGAGTAAGTAGCTGACTCTTTTTTTTAGAAACACCTACTTCGTACAGCTAGCATAAAATTTAAGTGAAAGAATATGAGACTGACTTCTCATGTAGTAAGTGCTCAAAAGTGTTAGATGATGATGATGATGAAAATAGCTAAACGCAGTATCTGAAGTAGTTAGTGTGTAATAAATGGTAGCTAATATCATTGTTAAAGAAAAACTCTCTTAGAGGAATAATGGTAAAGGGATGGGGTACAATCTGTTTGAATGGGGAAAGAGGAACATAAGGGCTAAGAAGCTTGGGGTCAGGAGGAGGGCGATGCTCACTCTGCCTCAGGAGGCATTTGACAGAGCTATCTTTAATACCAAATTATCAGAGACAGTTTCAGGATTTTCATTGGCACAGACATGCTTCCCCCCTGAGCCCTGAAATAAATACATAGAAGGTTAAAGGTCAGTTCATTAATCTCCTCACTTGTCTGTTTGTTTGGACATACGGATGCTCCATTGTGAAGGCAATTTGAGGAAGGGGTGAAAGAAATTGAGACCAGGGAAAATGTGAATTCTAACCCATTTTAGTACTGTCACATGGTGAACAGAGGGGTGTGCAAGAGAAAGAAAAGGTTTTAAATGCAATTCTGCTTTTACAAAGCTGTAATCCAAGTTAGAAGCTCATGACTTGGTTCTCTTCCTTTTTGGGGATGGTTTATGCAACTTGCCTTCAAGCTGACATTTGATCAACTTTTCTTTCCCAAGTAAATTTTTATTTTGCTCCATTAGGCAAAGCCTGTCAAGCAAAAGCAGTGTAAGTTCTTACCCTGTTCCTTTCTATCAATGCTGTCTTCTTGCTTTATGCCAATTCAAAACATCTTCAACCTTCTTTGAGGGACCCTGGGGAAGCCTTATTCTAAAAGATGTTGAAACAAAAGCAGAAAAAAGAAAGACACACTTTCTACAGAAGTGAAATGAGGGTAATTTTGACTACAGTTATCCTCATTAAACTCAGTGTCATTTTTATTAATTGCTGAGACATTTGGGTCCAAATAACCTGAAAACAATCAGCTGCCCTGGAGTCTTTCTGGGACAAAAGCCCCGAGAAAGAGAAGTGACTGACTTGTTAAAGTTCACTTCCATAGACAGGAGGAGAGCATAGAAGGCAGATCCTGTATGTTTATTGTCTACCTCCTGGGAGGTTGCAGTGGGAAGACTTCAAGGTGACCCCCCCCAACCTACCAAGGCCCCTGCCTCCTGGTCTACACACAGCTATGTAATCCCTTCTTGAGTGTGGGTAGGACCCATGGCCTGCTTCTGATCAATAGAATATAGAAAAAATGATGGGATGTCACTCCCATGATTATGATATACTGAGTTTGTGCTAATTTTTATGGCACTAGTAGGAAACTAATACAGATGACCTCCTTCACGTACCTGGTGGTTGGCAGGGTGGTTCTTCTGGAGGACCTCAGCTCTTCAGTATCACCAGCTCCAGGCTACCCTGGGTCATGATGTGAGAGTTTCAAGGCTCAAAAGTCCAGAGAGGGAGGACAGAGTTCCAACACATGCTTTTATTTATTTATTTATTTTTTTTTTTTCCAACACATGCTTTTAATTCTCCTCTTGAGCCATGTTTATTACTGTTCCATTGCCCAACATAGGTCATAGGGCCAGCCCGGATTCAGGGATGGAGATGAAGTCTCTAATCATTGATGAGAGAAGCTGCAATGTAACACAGAATGGAGTGGAACATGAAGATGTACTTGTGGCCATCTTGCCACCTACCACATGTTCTAAGAGGCAGGCTAGTGTGGGAGCCAAAATACATGCTATGGGAGGAGACTCTTCCAGTGCCTGTGACTCTGATGGTATAGAGGACTGAGTCTCTGCTCCACAGGTGAGGACTCCCACTGGGCAGAGCATCAAGATTCCACCCTCTGGTGATGGACATACATACATAGGGCATAAGGGTCACACTCCGAATTCTGGGGACACCCATGTGTTCTAGTTACACAAATAAAAAAATTGAAATTCAGAGAAATGAAAACACTTGCTCAAATTCTCGTAGTAGCAGAACTGAGCTACATCTCAGAAATATGAACCCTTAGGAGGTGGCAAAATATGAGGAGGCAAGCAGAGATACATACACTCAAACCAGATGGTATTGATTTACAACCAACAGCCCTTCCCCACTTCCCTGGGGACATCTCAATGTTATTCTGGTTCCCATCCCTCTCCCTATGATTCAGGAAGGGTGGCCTGTACCCCAGGCTTCCGGAATAAATCTTAGCCTAGCTAAGCCAGTGATATGACCCACTTCTCTTTGTCTGAAATTACTTAAGCTATAGGCTTGGAGGAGGCCAGCTTTAAGGGCATGCAACTAGTACAGCTGCATGGTGCTCTGGTCTCAAAAGGACCCCACACTTGGCTTAAGGCTCTGCTATCAACTTGAAATTCTTAATAACCATTGAACAAGAGATGTCACACTTTAATTTTGCTTTGGGCCCCACAAATTATTACAAACTATATAACTGGTCTATGTGTATGCTACAATTCTGGCGAACATGGCAAGGAGAAATCTACTTGGGGTACTTCTAACAAATATTATTGCACACAAATATGCCCCCTCTTCTTCTGCATGTGATGCTTGGAGCTACTGTAGCCATCTTGTGCCTTTAGGGAAGCAAGGCTGGACAGATCAGAAAGATGGAATGAACCTGAATCTTGATGATACCACTGATGTCATATGAGATAATAAATCTTCTTTTTTGTTGTTACAATTTGAGATAAGGCTTTCTTTTACTGAAAAAAATTCACAGAATGGATTCAATTGGCAAGTATGAACTAGATGCTTTGAGAAAACTTTTTGATTCTTGTGAGCTCATTTCCTTATCTGTAAGAATAAAAGCAATGCCACCTTACATAGATGCCATGAAAACAAATAAGACAACATTTGGCACACAGTAGGATGCAATCCACTGGTGGTAGTAATAGTAATTGCCATTTTGTTGTTGTTGTTGCTACAAGACCAGTGCTGTTATCTACCATAACTTACAAATGCTCCCTGTTTTCACCCAATTTTCAAAGTATTCCATAACCCAAAGGTCATTAAAATATATCATCTGTGGCAAAACAAACAAACAAACAAACAAACATCAGCTAAGTAATGTAGATATAGTCCCTGTAAATCATCTGAAAGCCAGATGATGGAGGCTGTTTAATTCATGTTTGTATGCATGCTTCACTGAACCGGGTCGTTTATTCTATACCTGGGCCAGGAACCATCGGAAGTAAATTCGGACCTAGATCTTTACATACCAATATGGATACTTCTCCAAATCATAATGCTAAGTGAGAAGAGCACGTTGTAAACTAATATGTGCTACCTGTTGCATGAGACCCCTCATATGAAAGTAAAATCACGACAATAAAATAATAAGTATAGTGACTAATGCTTCTGGGAAGATGAGTAAATGTCCTTTTCCCTATCCTTCCCAGTAAGTAAAAGGAAAATAAAAGACCCTGGAAAAGACCCTCAGAACTGGAGACACAGCACAGTAGTGAGTCCCCTGATTTTTTATCAAATGTTTTAGCCTTGGGGCTGGAGAAGCCAGAAAGCAAGAGAAGTCAACAGACTCACAGACACACCAAGAAAAGCCTGCCCTCTGCAGCCAAAAGACCAGGAAGAGGTAGTGTAACAAGACAGAAAACTTTTAGACAATGACCTGTCTACTCCAGTCAAATTCTGTAGAAAAAACTGTAACCCCCATCCCAACCCCATCAGTGAAGAGGGACCAGACTCCCACCCTCACTATAATGAAGTGCCCAACACCCCACTTCCCCTCTACCCCTGGGTGGTGCCACAGAAACGCAGTAAGGAGCAGGGACTTCCATCCGTGTTGGCCACTTACAAACCTGTGGACCCTTTATGGTGTCTGCGGAGACCATAGAGGAGCTGGAAATCCCATGCTCCTCAGGAGTAAAGAGCAGTCCACCTACTCCCCTAGGCATCAATGGAGGCCAAGTGAAGAACTTGGATTTTCATTTCCATCTGGCAGAAACAAGGTGACAACTCCTTTCCCCTGCCAGAGCAGTGTCAGAAAAACCCAGTTCAACCAGTTTAAATAAGATCCAGAGTCTCAAGGTATAACACAAAAAATACCTGTGTTTTAAACTGAAAACTGTTTTTCATACCAGGAACCAGAAAGATTTCAAACTGAGTAACAAAAGACAACACTGAGATAAGAGATTTTAAAATAATCAGACAGAAGCAGCTCTAATAAAAAAAATGCTTCCATGAACAATCACAAAGAAGCCCCAAATAGTTGCAGAAACAGAAAGCCTCCTCCAAGAAATAGAATCAAATGGAATTTTTTAAATGGGGATATACAGTTAATATAAAAAGTGAAGAAAAAGGAACTCCGAGGAGGGGGGTGCATCAATGGTTAAGCATCTGCCTTTGGTTCAGATCATGATCGCGGGGTCCTGGGATCCAGTCCGACATCAGGCTCCCCCACAGGGAGCCTGTTTCTTCCTCTGCCTATGTTTCTGCCTCTGTGTCCGTGTTTCTCATGAATAAATACATAAAATCCTTTTTTAAAAAAAGTAAAGAAAGAAAATACAGAGATAAAATCTCGGTAGATGGGCTCAACATCAGAGTAATAGGAGAGAAGAAAGAATCAGTGAATTGGAAGACTACACAATAGAAATAATCCAATCTGAGCAACTGAGAAATAACTGTATAAACAAACAAACAAACAAGACAAAATGAAACAAAACAGAGCTTCAGGGACCTGTAGGACTATAACAAAGAGATCTCACATTCATGCTATCAGGATTCTGGAAGGAGAGAGAAAAAGTGCTTGAAAAAAATAATGGCTTGAAAGCTTCCCAAATCTGATGAAAGACATAAACATACATCTCAAGATGCTAGGTGAACTGAACAGGGGGGCAGAGGACCTTTCCGGACTCATTGAGTCTAGATACTACTGATGGATCTCACAATTATATCTGATACACCCATTTGTAATAGAAATCGATTAGGGAGCCAAGCCAAGAGCTGGTTGGAAGGGGGGTACTTCTGATCTTCATCAGTCTCCCCAGAGGCATTCCAGAGAAACAGGCGGTCTAGGTTATGTTTGGTGTCTGCTTGCAAATCCAGCTGTGAGACAAGTTCTCTTAATGCCTTGGCCCTCAAAGTGGGGTGCTGGGGCCAGCATACCAGCATCACTTGAGACCTTGGAGCCATATCACAAACTGGATAGATCTGAACCTACACCCACAAGACCCCCAGATCCACATTCAAGTTTGAGAAGCACGTTTTACCTGCTTACCCCTTTCCTGCAACCAAAGGGACATGCCCACACTCCTCTTACATAAAAATTCTAGAATTCCCTATAAACTGCAGGTTAGAAGCAGACCAGAGGAGAAATGAAATTTTAAACCATGAAAAGTACCTGGATTAAGACACTGGAACTTTGGTCTCCCTCCTGAACTTCTGTATTTACAAATCACCTAACCTGCTGCGGGGCAGTCTTTGCAAGATTGCTATTCTGTTTATTTCTTTTCCTCATGAATTTTGGGCTGAAGATGAACTAGAAAATCAGAGGCTTCTTCCTATATTGAATATCCTATAATTCCATTACATGAGAATTGGATTACCCATTACTACATAGGCAAAGCCTGTGCATAGAGAAGTTAATTAGAAGATCCAAACCACGCCTGGTGTATAATTATGGCAAGACTATTTTTTTAATCTAACTGTAATTCTATTTAGGAATTTGGATGACTTGCACTTTGCGCCTATAGCTTATAATATCACCAGAAATCCTTCACAGAACTGTAACCCTGTAAGTCAGTTACCTGTTGATGCTCAAATATACACGTATATAATTTTAATGGTGCCCATTATACACAGACTTCCATTATAACACTATTTCCACTCAGTCATAATTTTATGAAAAATTCCCCTATTGGCTAAAATTTTCCAGGCTTAATCATACTCTTGAGGTGAACTTTTTCAATTAATCTCCACTTAAGCAATTTTGAGCTCTTTGGATGAAGGAAAAATATATATGCCAGACTCAGAAAAAAACTGTCAAGCAGGTTGCTTTTTTAAAATGTTTATTTAACACACTGACATTCACAATTCACAAGACTGACTTGCCAGTATCTTAATTTCCAGATGATGGAGGCAGAGGTGGGGTTTTTTTGTTTGTTTTTTTTTTTTTTTGTTTGGTTGGGTTTTTTTTTTTTGCCTAGAAACCCCCAAAAGCTACTCAATTATCTCCTCTGCCATGGAGAAGTATAGAGAGTCTGTAAAACTTGTATTGAATTTTAAGCTTGTGGGGGCACTTAGCATCCATGAAACTGAATTCAGCTAATACACATCAACTCTCCTCCTTACGGCCCTGGCAAAGTCTTCTATTTTGGGACTAATGAGAAGAAAGTCATTTGGATTATTGATCCAGTGTGAGTCATCTAGAATGGGGAAAGAATGGGTAATTACCACTGTTTTGAATCACCTCCATTTATTTTTTTCTAAACTTCATTTTGGAACTTCCAGACTCTGTTGATGATATTATTTCTCCAGAGGAAAACAGCCTCTGAGTTATCTCTCAGAGATAACTGGCAAAACCTTCTGGCTTTGGGTCTTGTCTCTGATCCTTTGGTTTTCCTTCTCTAGCAAATGCTTTGTATTTGCTCTTTACAGCTTCATTTGGTTGATTGGGAGTGGGAATGCTGCCAGAACACACACAGCCATCGTCTGTGGCACGACCAGAAGGGGTAGGACGAGAGTGAATTCTTTGCCGGATACCTCATGGCCAGGCCTTGCTGCCAAATGACAACTGATGGAGACTTTCTTTTCGATTCCAAAGAGGTCTCCCAGCACCGTTATATAGAAAGGATTGAAAAAAAAATACCAATGAATTTTAATTGTCCTTTCTTCAAGCTAAAATTTTTATAGGCTGCTTAGGGAAGAACCATGTGTAAGGAGATCTAACTGGGTGGGAATCATATTCTGCAGGAAGCTGAGATAGATGCCTTGGCCTGCTAACTTCTGTTCTCCCTACTTTTCTTGTCATCCCTGACTTATCTGAGTATGTCTCTGTGTTTTCTGTATGACAAGCACACAAATCTTTTAGTTCCAGAGCATGCAATCCTACCTCTTGCCACAGGACCTTTGCGTATGCCATTCCTTTTGCCTAGAGCACCTTAACCACTCATCTTCTAGTGAGCTTCTATTTATCATTTGGATTTTAGCTTGCCACTTCTTCAGGAAGGCCCCCACTAACTGTCTCAGTTAGGTCAAACCCCATACCCCCAATGTCTGTTCCCATACCACCATACACTTTCCTTTTATGGTACTTATCACTGCAATATTCTTACATTGACTCCTGTGATTTTTCTTTTATTTATTTATTTTTTAAAGATTTGACTTATTAGGCAACCCGGGTGGCTCAGTGGTCTAGCACCGCCATCGGCCCAGGGCATGATCCTGGAGACCAGGGATCGAGTTGCACATCAGGCTCCCTGCATGGAACCTGCTTCTCCCTCTGCCTGTCTCTGCCTCTGTCTCTTTCTGTGTCTCTCATGAATAAATAAATAAAATCTTTAAAAAATGACTTATTTATTTGAGGGAGAGCAAGAGAGCACAAGCAAGGGGAGCAGCAAAGGGAGAGGGAGAAGCAGACTCCCCACTGAGCAGGGAACTCGATGTAGGGCTCATCCCAGGACCCTGGGATCATGACCTGAGCTGAAAGCAGATGCTTAACTGATTGAGCCACCCAGGTGTCCTTTTTTCTTAATTTTTTCTTTTGTGTGTGTGTGTGTGTGTGTGATTTTCTTTCATTAGTAACTTTATCCCTACTGGTTCCATGAGGGTCCAGACCACGTATATTCCCAACACCTGACATGAAACCTTACACATAGTAGCCGCTCAGTAATTATTTCTTAGATAGATAGATGGATGAATGAATTTACTTAGAAATTCCCAAGGTGGGGGAGTCAAAGAGCCTACGCCAGCACTGCCAAATGCCTTGGCATCAGAAGAATTTGTCTGGTCTGGTTTATGATGTTGTTCTAACCTTGGTATGTAAGACCTATGAAATGAGAGCATGGACACAGAGGAAACAGTGCAAAGAGCTCCTAGAAAAATCCTCAATTGAGTTCTAAGTAAAACACCTCCTAAGTCATAATATTATAAACCTAAAAATGGACCCGAGAGATCGTTCCTAGGATTTCACACGTGAAGAAAATGAGCCTCATGGTTCCATTGCTAGTTACCAGCAGACCACAACCTGTCTTACTCCTTGTTCATCCCTAGTCCACTGCTCTGGTGAGGAGATCCTTAGCAGAGGTGAAGAAACTGAATGGAGGGCAGAACTTAGCAGTAGCTGAAGCCCTGAGCTGGAAAGCCCACAGGAGAGGAAGAGAGTGATGAATCATATGTAAATGACAGGATCCCTGAGGGCTATGGCTAGGGAATTAATTGGATTTCTTTCCTCTGCTTAGAGATCCAATATAGGAAGCTTTACTAAGATATCTACAAGGAACAATTGCCATCTTTTTTTGGTCCTCCCTCGTGAACTCTTTATTCTGTAATCTGTAAAGGCAAAAGGTGGTCAGATAGAAGAAACAACCCCACTCTCGCTTATTCTTTCAGTATAGCCGAATGGCATAGCAGGTAGGTTCTAGGCCAGACTCCTCCTGATTGTGAACCCTACCCATTGTATGATTCTGGTCAAGCCATTTAACTTTTCTCTGACTCCGTTTTCTCATCTATGCCATGGAAATAATCAAACCTATCTTTTAGGGTCAGTGCAAAGATGAAGTATATTATGATTGTAAAGTACCTTTGCATGATGCCTAGGAAATGCTTGGTATGATCAAGCATTATTCAACACTCAACAGATTTATATTGAGTGCTTACCAAGTGCCTATAGGGAATGAAGCAAGGTAGTGGGGTTGGGTTGCTGGGGAGACTTACATTATAGTGGGGGAAAAGAAAAATTTAAGAGACAGAAGATTTACAGATTAAGCTCAGGGCCCTGGAGAAAATATTACAGAAGTAAAGTGCAAATGGAGAACTGGCTACTTTCTGATAGGTTGGCTCAGGAGAGACTCTTTGAGGGCATGACATTTGAGCAGAAGGATCTAGCCATGTGAAATGCTAAGGAAAGAGTGTTCTAGCCCAGGAAATACTGTAAACAGAAAGTACAGGCCTGGAGATGGGAACATCCTTGTTCCCAGTGTGAAGAAAAGCTGGTGGAAGTTTTTCAGCAGGATAGAGACAAGATCTGAGTTATGTTTTCAAAAATCCCTCTGTCCCTATGCAGAGAATGCACAGCACCAAGAATGAACCCTAATAAACTATGGACTTGGGAGATAGTGATGGGTCCATGTAGCTTCATCCATTGTGACAAGCGTTCCATTGTAGTGGGGGATGTTCATGGTCTGTGAGTCTATGCAAATGGGGTTATGAGCAGGGGCATGTGGGAAATCTCTGTACCCTCCACTCAATTTTTCTGTGACCCTAGAACTGCCCTAAAAAAATAAACTAGTTAATTAAAAAAAAATTAAAGATCCCTCTGACTGCGATGTAGAAAATAGGTTTGAGTGGGGCAAGAGTCAAGGCAGAGAGACCAGTCAGGAAGCTAGCAGAGAAGTCAAGTTGAGAGAAGGATGGATGGTGGCTGGTAGCATGGGCTAGAATGGATGAGGTGAGGGGAGAGGAACCAACATGGTGGAGATGAACTTTAGAAGTAGAAGCAACAGTGTGAGCAGAAGTAGAAGGGGAGGTGGGAGGCAAAAGGAAGAAATCCAGGATGAGCCCTAGTTTACATCTTGAACAACTGGAAATAATGGTGCTGGTTCTTGAGATGGAGAAAAACAGGGGAGGTGACCCTGGAGCTTATGGCATTTGCCTTTGTTTTTATAATGAGGGAAGTGGATTTGGGATTCCAGAATTCTGTGTTGTTCAGTAGAACATGTTCCATCTTTTAAGAGTTTTAAGAACAGAGGATATACTAATTTATGTGGAATAGTGACATGAAAAGCTCTTTAGGCAAAAGGAAATAAATGACTTCACCTCTAGTGATGCCATCCATTCCTTAGGAATAGGGTTTCCTTCCTTCTGGCCACAGAGTTCTCTTAAATGATATGAATAATTTTTCTCCTCTTTTTATTAAGGCAAAGAAAGGAACAACAGAACTAATCACATGCTTCTTTATGTCCTAGGAATCTCGTTTAACTACATTGTCTTTGTGGGTTTCTTTTCCTTTTTTCTTTTTCTTTTTCTTTTTCTTTTCTTTTTTTTTTTTTTTTTTTTTTTTGAGATTTGAAGCAAGCAGAGAAATTCTCAAAAAGTGCACAAAGCATCTTGTACCTACCTTTGTTCAGAGAATTTAGCGATGTCATATTCACGCTCTGTAGAAAAAAATCTGAGAGTTTATCTTTTAAAAAGTAGTTTACAAGATTTTTAGTAATCTTATTTTATTATGATAGGTGATAAAGTCAGAACAACTCAATGTCACTTTTATGAGAACATTCTCTTTCAATGGAAACACAATTACACGAACACTAGATAGGTAGTCTTAGAACAAATGTCATTCTCACTCAACCACTAAAAGTCACCTGTCCTTTCTGTGCTTTCATTGATTTACTTGGGAAAAAAGAGAGAGAGAGAGAGAGAGAGAGAAAGAGAAAGATGTTGGGCACCACATCCTTTCCAGATCCCATAGTCCCTCCAATGTTGGCCAGATCAAGACAAACTTTTTCACATTGATGCTGAAGGTGATGAACATTGCTTTCATCTCTTTGCATTTTGTGGCTTTCAATTTCCCAGATGCTCTGCAATGTAGTGAATTGCTCTTTTAGCCTGTCAGCTCGAGAACCCTTTCCATAAACTCCTTTAAATTGGCAATGAATTTTGGAGGAAAGAAACATTCTCCGCATTGCAGAATAAACTCAGCATAAACTTTGCCTGGGGCCACATGTCCTGGAGAGGAGTCAGTTCCAACCAAGAGGGCCTCAAGTCAGAAGTCTTTCCAGCTCCGATTCACTTTGGACAGCGGCCCTGAGAGCCCGACACCATGGAACTGCCATGTGAGGGATTGTACTATGTGTACTGCAGTGGGGATCAGCCTTGCAAACTTACTTTGTGACAAATGTGTGGCTTTGAAAACAAAGGTGAAAACAAAATGCAAAATGATGAGCCATAAGAAAGGAGCAAGGCAGGGTGGCAAGGGGTATGAACAGCTGGCTGGGAGCAGTCTTGGTTCCATTGCCACCACTGCCATTAGTTAGGTGTGTGTCATGGGGCAAGTCAATCCTTGAGGCTCAGTGTCCCCATCTGTAAAATACTGTGCTTGGACTATCATCTCTCTGGTCTCTTAGTTTGGAGATTCCATGAGTAGTAGTGGTGCCTCACTGATGCTGTGGGTGCAGGACAAGAGAACAGTGACACTTGGTCCAATTACTGGACTTGACACTTCCGGTTCATGCCCTCAGAAAGAATTCTCCAGGAAGGAGTGAAGGAGCAGGGATGGGAGCTTGCGGAGGTATTAATGAAGGATTTCACCTTTCCCCAAAGGGTCTTTGAGTGCGAGCCAGGGCAGGTGGCAGCTAGAGGGGAGTGGTGATTAGTAAATCGTGATCAGATGGCACCTGCAGGGTGAGGTACTGAGTGCGTCCTTCTCTGCAGTAGGACAATGAACAGATGGAGCCCTAGACCCACACAAACATCTATTAACTTAACCTTGAATGTGCAGAGAGGCAGAAGCATAAAACCTGTGGCCAAAAATATCATTGATGATCGACTGTCTTCATTTAAAAAAAAAAAAAGTAAATCCCATGTTATTTTCCTGTGTTGATTATCTCCATAGGCTGTTAAAACATATAGCCGGAGCTGGAGAATAGGTTGCAGAGAGTGAACTTTTCCTTTGGGCTTTTTGAAAAATGGAAATTAATGATCAGTGTTTGGTCAATGAAACATTCCTTACCATGAAGTTCATGATTATTTGATCGTTATGATTTTAATTATTCTTAGGTATCAGCAACTATCGGGGGGCTTAGATGAGTTTCATGTAGGAGATGATAGTACTGTTGGGAGTTTTATGTGCTAAACTGGGGCACACACTAGCTATTACTTCTCAAATCCTACTATTTCTTCCATTCATTTATTCAACAGATATCTATGAGCATGCATTTTGTGCCTTGTACTCTGCTACACATTGGGGGTAAGGTGATAAGCAGGACAGACAAGTCTCAGGTCTCTGTTGCCTTTTAGGTGACTTTGAATTCCTTTACTATTTCTTCAGTTCTGCCATCACATGGTCCCAGCCCACCAACTCAAGCTATTCTCCATGATTCATCAATCTAAATGTTCCACCCCACTCTGCTGCTTGTCCTCACACATATACACACACCCCCACCAACACATAGACAAATACAATGCTCATTTCCCCCTCTTTCAGTTTCTCACATCTGTCTACACCAGCGATAACCATCATCCCATCTGCTTCTCTAAAACCTACCCAGATTCCAAGGCTCAACACAAATCTGCCTTCTTTGAGGAGTGCTTTGCTAACACGGGAGTCCATCCAATTCCTCCTTCCCCCAATGTTCTGTGCCCTCCTTGACCATACATCTGAATGACCATTTTCAGACTCCTATTTTTTTTTCCTTCTCTTTTCGTGTGTGCTGACTTGATCATCACATGTCAATTCTAAAATCCCCAGAAAGGTCAACCATATTTACATCTTTAGTAGCCCCGCCATATTCTAATAGAGTTAATCTCAAAATAAGTTCTCAAGCACTTCCTCAGCTAGTCATACATTTTGTCTGCGATCAAGATAAGCTTCCTCAGATATGGTAGTACCGTGACCATATGGCAGATGTTTAAAACAACATGCTTTAATTGACTACATTTATTTGAATGTTAAACATCTCAGGCCTCTTTCCCTTAACTCAATAACCATTAAAAATCACAAAGCATCAAAGGATGTTATCCTTTAAAATGATACATATTTGGGGCACATGGATGGCTCAGTTGGTTAAGTGTCTGCCTTCAGCTCAGGTCATGATCCCAGGGTCCTGGGATCGAGTCCTGCTTCAGAGTCCCTGCTCAGTGGGGAGGATGCTTCTCACAACCCTCGGCCCCACTCATGCTTGTGCACTCTGTCTCTCTCTGAAATAAATAAACAAAATCTATAAATAAATAAATAAATAAATAAATAAATAAATAAATAAATAAATCGAGACACAGCTAAAATATCTAAGTACAACTTACTACCTTTCTAATTTTAATTGCTACACCTAAAATAAAATTAGAGTATTTTAAAGACTATCTCTTCTCTAATACTATGCAATCTCACCTTCATCTTAAACTGAGTAACCATGTATGAGGATCTATTTCTCAGCTTTCTCTTTATTTCACCAGTCTATTTGTCTGCTCTTTTGTCTATAATGTTTGGTCTTAATTACTACCTTGATAGTAAATCTTGACATCCTGTAGAATACATCTTCCTACATTGTTTTTCCTTTTTTAAAAAAAGAGATTTATTTATTTATTCATGAGAGACACACAGAAAGAGGCAGAGACACAGGCAGAGGGAGAAGCAGGCTCCTTGTGGGGAGCCCAATGCAGGACTTGATCCCAGGACCCCAGGATCACGACCTGAGCCAAAGACAGACTCTTAACCACTGAGCAATCCTCAGGAGCCCCATACATTGTCTTTCTTTAAGAATGTACTTTTGGACTTATGCATTTCCAAACACATTTAGAGATCAAGTTGTCCACTTCCACAAAGAAACCTATTGGTCCTTTGATTGGGATTGCACTAAATGTATAGGTCAATTTGGAGATAACTGGTATTTTCACAATGAAGAACTGAAGGTCTGACCTTGAATGAATATCCTGCTATTTAGGAATATGATAGCCATATGAAAAAAATAAAACATGGCTACCTACTATACCCAGTATACACAAGTCCATACCAGGTAGATTGAAATTCTAAATGAGGAAGATAAAACAATATAGCTTCTAGAAAATAATATAAAAGAATATTTTCATGCTCATGGTCTAGAAAGGATTATTTAAGCAGGGGGGAAAAAAGCTAATCATAAAAGAAATAAACAATGTATTGCACTTTACTAATATTACAAATAATAAAAGACACCATGAAAGAGTGAAAATACAAGCTACCAAAAGAAATATTTGCAAAATCCAGTAAAAGAATTGTACATAGAATCTATAAAGAACTTCTATAATTCAATGTGAAAGAATAGAATATCTCCTCCCAAAAAGCTAGGCAAGAAACTTGAAAAGGAATTTGAAAAGGACATTCAAACAGACAATAAACATAAAAAACAGTGCTCAGTTTAAGTTTTGGCAATAACGTGAGATAGCAGAAACTTCCATACACAGCTGGTGGAAATGTAAATTAGCACAATCCCTTTAAAATATTGTTGGTATTCACTTCTAAAGTTGAATATATGTATGATCCATGACTTCAAAATTCTACTCACAGTTACATATCTAATGTGCGCCAAAGACTTGTACACCATAATGTATACACAAGAATAGCAGCATTAATTTTAATAGTAAAATTTAAAAAACCTAATCCATCAAATTCCTTCAACAATAATCTAGATAAATACATTATTGTTTGTTCATTCTTTTAAAAACGATGCAACAGTGAAAATAATCTAATTCTACATGCAAAACATGGATGAATCTCACCACAAATGTTGAGCAAAAGAAACCCAATACAAACAAAAAACAAACAAAAAAATACTGGGTGGTGTCATGTATATAAGGTTCAAAATTAATCTATGAGGGGGAGGTTGGAGTAGATAGTACTTGGAAGGAAATATGGAGAGTCTTTTTGATAACACCCTGGGGGGGTGATCACTTGAGTGTGCTCATTTTGTTGTAATTCATCAAGCCATACATGTATAACTTACGCATTTTTCTATATGTATATTTCAATTAAAAAGGGTTTTTGAGACGCCTCGGTGGCTTGGTGGTTGAGTGTCTGCCTTTGACTCAGGGTGTGACCCCAGGGTCCTGGGATTGAGTCCCACATCGGGCTCCCTGCATGGAGTCTGCTTCTCCCTCTGCCTGTGTCTCTGCCTCTCTCTCGTGTCTCTCATGTATAAATTAATAAAATCTTAAAAAAAAAAAAGAGTTTTAAAAATCAGATAAAATTTACCAGCTCTACTTTTCATATTGAGTATAAAATATGAATTCAACTGATTGTTTTGGGAAAATCTAAAACAATATGTAAAGGAAGCATAATACCTAGGGATAGATTGGTGTCTTTTCTACTTAATGCCATGGGTTTCCAATTTTTACTTGGGTAACCTATTCTTTCTCTATCACCCATTTCAATACTAGATCCATAATACCCTATGGTGGGCCAAGAACAGCACTTGGCTATTTTAACTCAAGCCACTTCACCTTCCATAGTCTTGCCCTGGCTGGAGAGCTCTCACACCTCCACCACATTGGTCTTCCCTTTGGCATTTTATTTTCTCTCTTAACCTGCAAAATGATTTTTATCTTCCTAGTTAGAAACAGAAAAAGGTTTTAGAAAATGATATTACTCACCCACTTATTTTTTATTTATTTTTTTAAAATTGCTACGATTTTTAACATCATATTAACATCATCTGAAATCATTGATTAAACCAGAATTTAAGATTTCAAGGAGTTTAGTTTTTTTCATTAATGGCACTTTTTTTAAAAATATTTTATTTATTTACTCATAAGAGACACACAGAGAGAGGCAGAAACACAGGCAGAGGGAGACACAGGTTTCCTGAAGGGAGCCCAACGCAAGACTCGATCCCAGGAGTGGGAATCACGCTCTGAGCCGAAGGCAGATGTTCAACCGCTGAGTCACTCAGGCATCCCAATGGCATCTTTTTTTAAGAAAAGATTTTATTTATTTATTTATTTATTTATTTATTTATTTATTTATTTGAGAGAGCGAGAGAGATAGAGAGAACAAGAGAAAGTATGAGCAGGGAGGAGAGGGAGAAGCAGACTCCCCGCTGAGCAGGGCTCCTGATGCAGGACTCAATGCAGGACTTAGGATCATGACCTGAGCTGAAGGCAGATGCTTAACCAACTGAGCCACCCAAGCACCCTCTTTAATGGCACTTCTGTCATGGGCTAAATTCTAGTTTAATTGTTCTGTCTTGGGCATTTCTGTTCTGTGCATTAATTGGTCTGTCCATCCATGAAACAGCACCACACTCTTTTTTAATTACTGCAACTTAAAACAATCTTTATGTCTGGTAAAGCGGAGTCCTTTTCTTCCCAATAGTGGGGAGTCACTGCTGCCACTGTCATCTGGTCCTCTCTTTTGGGGAAGAAGAAGATTCACAACCAGCCATTGGATGGGGCCTATGACTTGTTCTGGTGCTGCTTGTGAACACAGGGATACGTGTCATTTCCAGGCCATTATATTTAACTGTCATTCTGAGACCCTCTAGAGATCTCTTTTATCAGCCACAGTGCCCAGCAATATCTGAGACGGAGGCTGTTACTTCAGCTTGAATCTCAGTGTAAGAAAATTTAAAAAGTCAATCTTCAATGGGCAGTGTCGTATCAGAAAAAAGCCAAGCTGTTTTAAGCCACTAAAGATGGAGAGAATGTATGTTACCAGATCATAATATAGCTTCGTCTAACTGATACACACACAAAAAAATTGTTTTCAAGAACTTCCTGGATATTCTTTTCTTATTGCGATTTTGGGTGGAACTGCATTAAATCTGAATATTGATTTTGGAAGAGTTGACAGCTTCACAATATTGAAGCTCCCTGTCCAAGTGATAGGACTCTTCACTACTCAAGTCTTTATTATTCTGAATAAAGTTATGTAGATTTCATGGAAAAGAATATAAAGTAAAAGTTAGACGAGGCATGTGTTTCTCTTTACTGATTATATTTGTTATTAAAATGTAAGGATATTTGGGGCTCCTGCATGGTGTAGTTGGTAAAGCCCCCAATTTTTGGTTTCAGCTTAGGTTGTGATCTCTTGAGATCATGTGATGTCATGAGATCTAGCCCCATGTTGGGTTCTGCACTCAGTGAGGAGTCTGCCTGGGACTCATTCTCCCTCTCCTTCTACCCCCCCCCCCACCTGCTTATGCTCTCTCTCTCTCTCTCTAAAATAAACAAATCTTTAAAAAAAAATAAAATGTAAGAATGTATAATTAGCTTTTAGTGGGCCATCTTGGCAAAGTTTCTTGATCATCCTAATGGCTTTGAATTGAGCCTCTTTCCCATATAGAAAATTAATAGTGCCAAATAATGGTGATTTTTCTCTATTTTTCCCTACTAATTAATGTCCCTTTTTTTCTACTTCAAATCTTACTGTGCTTATGGAAATTCTAAAATAAGGCTGACAATATCTATGTGTACAGATTTTTCTCTTATTCTTTGACAGAGGTCAGCAGGCTTTTTCTATAAAGAGCCAAATAGTAAATATTGTTAGCTCTGGGGAGCACATCATCCTTGTCAAGGCTACTTAACTCTCCCACTATAGCATGAAGGCAGCTATAAACAATAAATAAAAAGTGAGCATAATGAGTTTTGGCCTATAGACCATAGTTTACTGAACCCTGATACATTTTAATGATAGGTCTTTAATATCTCATCATAACTATGATTTTTTTGTCATTTAAGGAATAAACCTTCAACTATAGATTGCTAAAGTTTTGTTTTAGTTTCGGGGTGTTTTTTTTTTTTTTTTTTTTTTGGTAATCCTTTCCTTTTGACATCAAGATCATGACATTTAAAAAATCTTTTACATATTGATTGCTTCATTGAATTCTAGAGAATGTTCTACATAATACCTAATGCTGAACTATCCTTACATACCTATAATACACTTAGTTATAATAAATTATTTTTATTTATTCCCGGATTTTATTAGCTGCATATTAATTGAATACCCACATTGTACCAGGAGCTCTTTCAGAAGTAGTGGATGCAGCAGTCAATAAAACATACAAAATTCCTACTTCTGTGGAACTTATATTCTAGTGGGAGGACTCAATAATAGAGACACCCAAGTACATTGGGTGTGGAGGATAATAAAACAGAGTGAGAGAGTGATGGAAATAGGGTTCAGGGGAGGCTTCTCTGATCAGGTGATAGTTAAAGATGTAGGAATACCATCTAGTCAACTGAATAAGCAAATGAAGCCACTATATCAGAATATGAGGATAGGAGATGGACAGGATGCTGTGGGAGCACCCAGTGGAACCCTCTAACATAATCTTGCTGGGCCACAGGGCTTCCAGACTTTTGGCCAAATATTATTCTGGATATGTCTATGAGAGTGTTTCTAGGTGAGGTGAGCATTTGAGTCAATAAACTGAGTTAAGCAGATTGTCCTTTCTAATGTGGGCAGGGTTCATCCAATCAGCTGTAGACCTGAATAAACAACAACAAAAAACTGAATAAGAGGAAAGTCCTCTGGCTCCTCTTGCCTGACTGCTTTGAGCTGGGGCACCAGTCTTTTCCTGTCTTTGTATCTGAACAGAAACATTGGCTTTTCTTGGGTCTCAAGTCTGTTGCCCTTCTGACTGGACCTTCCATCATTGACTCTCCTGGTTCTCAGCCCTTTAGGTGGGGACAAGTCCTACACATTGGCTCTTCTGGGTCTTGGGCTTGGCAACTGCATATCTTGGGACTTCTCAGCCTTCAAAGTTACACAAGCCAATTCCTTATAATAAATCTCTCTCTCTCTCTCTCTCTCTCTCTCTCCACACACACTCTATTGGTTTTGTTCTTCTGAAAAAGTCTGACGAGGACAATAAACAAACGAGAGAAGTGTTCTGTTACAACATGATTTATAGTCTCAAAATTGGAAGGAAAGGGCAGTTTCAAGCAAATGAAAGGAGTTCAGCAGGACTGAAGCATGTGGAATACATGAATTGGCTCCAATGACGTTGGGCAATGTGGAGACGCTGAACTGAATTTCATCATAAACTAGGCCACAAAGAAAACTTTCATGAGTTTTAAGAAGAAATTATTTGGGCTACATTCTCTGGCTCAAAGCAAAAAGAAATTAAAATATAATAAAGGGGTGGTCCCCCCAAAACTCTAGCCACATGGGAAAATTTTTACATGTTCTTTTAAAATTAGTGTTGGGCAAAAGGTACATAAAAACTGCAATTATAAGCTATTTAGAAATTTAAAATACATAAAGGATATGATGAAAATGATACCATGACCCCAAAAAATATGGCATTAGCTTAACTAGAAAAGAAAGATCCATACGGCTTTGTTATTACCTGTTTTCTCCAACTAGGATATATAGAATATAAGCTTCAGGAAAGCAGGGATCTTGATCTGTTTGGTTCTCTGCTGCATCCCCTATTTCTAGAAGAGTGCCTGACACATGAGCTCCCTGTGACAGGGTCTGTGACAATTCTGTTCACATTTTGTCCCCTACCGAATATAAGGCTTGGCATTGGCAAATACAAAATAAATATTTATTGAATGTTTGTTACCATGTTCCACTGGACATTTAAGAAAATCAATATTTTTTTGGAGTACAAACATCTTATGTATATAATTATTAAATCCAATGTAGTAATTAAACTATTCCACTCATCTATATCATACTTTTGTTGGAAAATTCTAAAAGTCACATTTTGTTAAAGTACAACACCACGGTTGTATCAACTGCTTCTCATCTTCCAAACAGTTACACTATACACACCTCAACATTATATTTTTTTGGTACATAAAGTTTCGCGAGTCTTTTCTTGTTCTGAATTTTTCTTTAATACCGAATAACCAGAGATGCCTGGATGGCTCAATGGTTGAGCATCTGCCTTTGGCTCAGGTCATGATCCCAAGGTCCTGGAATCGAGTCTCACATCGGGCTCCCCACAGGGAGCCTGCTTCTCCCTCTGCCTGTGTCTCTCATGAATAAGTAAATAAAATCTTTAAAAAACGAAAAACCCAATAACCCTTTTTCCTACTTAAATGTTTTGTTTTGTTTTGTTTTGTTTAGAAAGAGAGAGAGATAATGTGAGCAGGGGGTATTGGGAGGAGAGAGATAGAATCTTAAGGAACCCCACTGAGCATAGAACCTGACACGGGGCTAGACCTCACCACCCTGAAATTATGACCTGAGCTGAAATCAAGAGTTGGATGCTTAACTGACTGAGCCACCCAGGTGCCCCTTTTAGTCTTAAATTCCATTTTGTGTAATAGTAAAATTAAGCTCTGAATTTTACTTTTCATTTTCCTGCGATACTGATCATTTTTAACTTCCTTGTGCCATTTTCCTTTAGGTGTCTCTCCTACAAACAGCTAGAATTTGCCTTATCACCCAATCTGAATAGTCTGTCTTTTGCTCAGAAGTTTAACCCATTCTCATTTTTTTTTTAAAAATTAGGCTCCATGTTGGGTCAATATGGGAATTGAACTCATGACCCTGAACTTAAGACCCTGAGACCAAGACCTGACCTGAGATCAAGAGTCAGATGCTTACCACCTGAGCCACCCAGGTGCCCTTAACCCGTTCTTATTCTTAATGTGTCAACAGTAAACCTGGTCATATCTTTGTCATCACGTTATATGCTTTCTATTTTATGAGCGTTTTTGTCCTAGGACATCTTTCTAAATCTAGTTTTTTCTTCTACCTGGCTTCTCTATGTTCTTCCTTTATGGAGGCCACAGTGTCTGCTTTGCAAAAAGAGGGCAGCTGATAGTCTGATGGAAAGAAAACCAGGTCTGCCCTAGATTTTTCCTCTCACTGACTTGTTCCTCTACCTCCTGAGCATAGATACTCCTGGAAGCTGTGGACTGGCAGTTAAAGGGGTCTGAGGAGTTGATGTTTATCTCTTTTGGCCTCTTGTCCCCACTGCAGACCCTCACACCCCCAGATCCAGTTCAGAGGTTTATTCTGAGTCACCACTTGGACTAATTTCCCACATCTTCAGTGGGATGATGGAGCTGCTTGGGCAGCCTTGCACGAACCAAATCTGTGCATTTCTCCCCAGGTCTGCTATGGTGACCTGAAACTGGCCATGGCAGGAATATAGCAAGTCGCGGTTTTATTTTTCTGGAGTGCTGGTAAACCATTCTTTACTCACCACTGCTAACATCTGCCATTTGTATACAAGGGGAATTGAGACTGTGTATCTTTTGTCACTTCCTCCGTACTGTCTCAGAAATACTTTAATGTTGCTGGAACTCTATTGTCATTTCCAGTGATGATGAGGCATTTTTATGTCCCCTTGGTATTTTACCTTGGGTTTCAGAGTGTGGGGGTGGGGATGTACCACTGAGCTCCAATTACCATCTATTTCAAAAGTCCTTGTGACGGGTTTTCATTCCATTATCCATGTAAAACACGGACAGATTTATGCAGGTCCCTGTTTGCTGCTTTAATTATCACTGCTTAGCCAAATAGCACTTGCTCTGCCACTAATGATTCTAATCTAAACTGGGAATTGATGTTGACAAAACACAAGCTGTTTCATTTCTGCAAAGGATGATCAGATCTCCTATGGAAAACAGAGGCTTTACTAGATATCCATAATCAAAGCCCCATTGATTGAGGAAGATTCCAGCTGATAGGCAGGGAGGTAGATAACCAAAAGCTCTGAGAAAGTAGGAGGAGGTTTTCAGGATCATGAAAATACAGCTGCAGTTAGATCACTGAGAAAAAAATATACGACTGAGTTATCTCAAGTTGTCCCTTGTGAAAATATGACAAAATAATACCTAAATGTATGTGCCCTGTGAAGGTTTCCCATGGTTCATTGTTAAAATACCTAATTTAGGGCAAGCTTGTCAAGGCAACTGGTTATGTTTTAGGGCTTAGAAAGGAATACAGTTGGCGTGTGAGGCAAAACCAGAGAGATTATGGCAATTTTTAAATCAAGACGACTTTATAGTAGGAAATAGGGAGCCATTGAAGGTTTTTAAGCAGGAAAATAATGCAATAAAAGTTGCAATTAAGGAAGATTAGTCTGGCAGTATTAGGGCAAGATCTATATTAAGACCCTTATATGGAAACAGAGATAGAATTAGTAATGAGTTAAAAATAAAAAGACAGAGAGAGAGGAGAGAAAGCATCACATCTCTTCTACTTTTAGTAGGCACTTAAGGTAACGCATAGGCTGGGAAGTACTCACGAAGTCTTGCAAAGCTTTCTCAGTTCATTAAGTTAAATTACCTCTTTGCTCTCATTTAGTATTCATGAATGCCAAAACTAGTCCTGTGTTACGACACAGGGAGTCTCCAGGCAGCCCAGGGACCTCTTGAAGACTCCTTTTCACGCCGTTTCATTGTTGCGGGAAATGAGCACCGTTAGCCAACAGCCCACATGCAGTGTGAGCCTCCCACTGTCCTCTTTTCTGGAACAGCTGAAACCTCATCCATTCTTAAGGGAATAAAGGAATAGGAGCCCAAGCCTGTTAGCTCTCATTCAAGAGTCATTAGACAGCCATAAAAATTCAACAAGCACACCCAGATGACTGGAGGCTCTCGCAGGCTTCCTGCGGATAAAAAATGGACTCTGCCACTCGTAATGGTCAGTGCTCATCCTTGAGACAGACAGGACCTAAAACACTCCAGCCAAACTGTTGATCATCAAAATCGCTGCCTGGAACCCCTGTCCCACTTTCCCACATTATCTGCTTCCTCTGTTCCATCACTTATGATTTCCTTGATTTTTTTTTCCCCAATCTTTGTTTCTCTTCTAACAATTAATTGGAGCTGTTCTCCGAGGACTTCCAGTTCAAGCTCAGGATTGGAGAGTCCTAGGTTTAACTCTGTTGGATATGGAAACACACCACCCAGACCCCTCATCCAGAAATGTTTGCTTCAAATACAAGATGTATGATCACCTACGATTACCAGCTCCTTCAGAGCTGTCTCAGCAGAGCCACCTCATCTAATATTCCTCCTTCGTTAGTGCCCACATCTAGGGTTGCCACATAAAATACAAAACACCCAGTTAAATTTGACTTCCAGGAAAACAATTGTTTTTTTAAGCATAAATATGTCTCATGCAACACTGAAGACACACTCATATTTTTTGGAAGTTTTTATTTATTTTTAAAAATCTCTACATCCAATGTGGGGCTTGAACTCATGACCTCACGATCAAGCATTACACTTTCTTCTGATTGAGCCAGATAGGTGCCTGGGGGACATACTCATATTTTAAAAGTATTAATTCTTCATCTATAATTCAAGCTTAATTAAGCATCTTGTCTTTTTATTTGCTTCATCAGGAGACATACTTATCCACTGACTGAATGAGGTGAGGGCATCAGGGCCAGGTGTGTCAGGCAACATTCCCTTCAGAGCTCCGTGAAGCACTGTCAAGGTTTTGTTGGACAGCCTCATGGGTTTACCTTCTTCCTCTGTTTAGGCCTGCTTCTGCCCTCTCCCTTTGCAGGGGCTGAGGCATTATATCATCCTTCACATCACTCTTTCTCTCTTAGCACCTTTCTTTCTCTCTTAGCAACCCACCCAGAGACATTTTTCCATCCCAGGTTCCTTCTGCAATATCCAAAGGAATAGAAAACAAGAGATAACATAATTTCAGCCCTGCAAAACAGGCAGGGTGAACTGGGATGAGGAAATAGCCAAGCATCCCTCTGCTCTGTACATGAGAAGGAAAAGGTGTTCTGGGCAACAGATGGACAGTATTCCTAGAAGACCAAAATATACTAATAGGAATACTGTGGAGGAAATGAAAAGAATTCAATTAAAGAGGCAATACAGGGGATCCCTGGGTGGCGCAGCGGTTTGGCGCCTGCCTTTGGCCCAGGGTGCGATCCTGGAGACTCGGGATCGAATCCCACATCGGGCTCCTGGTGCATGGAGCCTGCTTCTCCCTCTGCCTGTGTCTCTGCCTCTCTCTCTCTCTGTGTGTGTGTGACTATCATAAATAAATAAAAATTAAAAAAAAAGAGGCAATACATATGTCCTATATACATATGGAAAGACTGAACATAATTAGGAATCAAAGCAAAGCACATAAATGCACCATTGGACTACCACTGTTTTACTTGATAAATCAATAGATACAGAAGGCATATTTACAGTATTGTTGAGCATATGAAGAAGTAACCAGTTGTGTAATTTTCTAGTAAAAATTCTACACCTAGAAACTTAACCTAAGAAATAATCAAACACATGTACACGTGCATATCAATAAAAAGCTGAAAATGTCAAAAAATTAAAAACTGCTAATAAGAAAGTGATTAAGTAAATTATGGTAGCTCTGTTATAACCAAAATAACTTGCAGCCATTTTCAATGTGTATAGTCATTGACATGGAAAGATATTCATGGCGTACTGTGTTATGAAAACAACAGATTCTATATGACTATGTAAATAATGTTCTATTTGTGTTGACAAAAAAACCCAGATATATGTTTGGAAAAGAAATAGTGTTTATCGAGATCCCTGGGTGGCGCAGCGGTTTGGCGCCTGCCTTTGGCCCAGGGCGCGATCCTGGAGACCCGGGATCGAATCCCACGTCGGGCTCCCGGTGCATGGAGCCTGCTTCTCCCTCTGCCTGTGTCTCTGCCTCATTCTCTCTCTCTGTGACTATCACAAATAAAAAAAAAAAAAAAAAAAAGAAATAGTGTTTATCTTTGAGTGGTGGGATTATGAGTGATTGGTTTTATTTATTTTAGTTATTATAATTTTTACTTTTTCTACAGTGAACAATACTCTTTGTATGATTTTAAAAATAATACTTCTGTCTATCCCATATGCACCAATGGGATTGGATTTGAATTTTTTTCTCCTTCAACTTCTTTTTTTAAAAACTTCCTATAATATTTCATACAGTTGACTGCATGGACTCCTTTTCTGTCTTTTCATCTTTGCATTATTTTTTATTCTCCATCTGTAACTCTCTCTCTCCTAGTTCTTTTTCCTTCATACTGGCATGCCACCATGTTGCGCCATCAGCTTTTCTTTTCTATCCAGATGACTTACACTATTGCCAATGCACATGCAGCTCAAACATCTGAGTCTTAAGAACATTGACTTACCTCATAAGCATGTAAAACCCTAGCTCCAAATGCCTGCTGGACTTCCTGATTCCAATGTTTATTCTGCAGCTACTATTTTCAGGGAACAGTACTTACAGATGACACCACAGTGCCAGGGAGAGCCCACCTTAGAGGAACACCCAATCTCCACCTGGACTTTCTAATTTCAATATATTTAACAACAGATGTTTCTCCTCATCTTTTCTCAAATCAGGTCTCCTTCCTGATGTTTCATTTTCTATTACCAGCACAACTAGCACTGTAGTTACCAGCCTTGCCTGTTCTAGAAGTTAAATAATTCCTTCGCTTAACAAGTGAGGGACCTGCTAACATAGTAGTACTCAGTCTCAACTACATAGTAGAGTCACCTGGGAAGCTTTAAAATATGCCAATGCTTGTTATCCATCCCCAAGAGATTCTATTACTCTAGGGTGCCACTCAAGTTTAATAGTTTAACATTTCCCCCAGAAGATTCTAATATATAGCCAAGGTTGAAAGTCCCTATCCCAGGGAAAGATGAGGACTTGTCACTGACTGCATGATGAAAGGAGAAAGATCAAACTTTTTTTTAGTATTGTTATTTCCTAGTTATAACAACTGAGTTTACTCTCTTTCCTTTGGATGGTAGAAGCTGAATTGACTTTCCCATGACAGTCAAGTCTTTATCCAACTCAGCTCCAGCCTTCATTTCCAGAATGTAGGGAGAGAATATAATCATCCTGCCATCTGTATACCTCCACACTCTGACCTGGACAGGTCTTTTCAGTGTTATTCCACATTCAAACATCAGTAAAAGGGCTGCCCCCTTGCTCTCCAGACAGTGCCTCTATCCTGACCTTGCCTTTGCCCTTACCATTCCTTCCAACTTAACAATCTTTCACTCCCACGTGTCAATCACAATTCCACCAATTCTAGTTCAGAGGATTGATGATGAACCAGCCTTGAGAACGTGCCCCACTCCCCAGCCACTTCTCACTCTCCTAAATTCCAAATCACCCCTTATTATACTTACTAACTCTTGCCTTATGGAAAAGTTATGTGGACACATATGATATGCTTCCAGTCAGATTTGAAGCTCTCAGAGCAGAAGCTAAAATCCCTTCACCTCTATATGGAGAAATGAAGAAGTTAAACATAAGGGCTCCAGTCATCCTGGCTGACTTTATATCCAAACTGTGCCATTTACATCTGATGCCTGTGACACTTAGGGAAGCAATGCACTTTTCCAAGCCTCAGTTTTCTCCTCCACTGAGTGAAAACAATGTAACCTCTCAAGATCATAATGAAGGTAAGATGAGGAAATGTATATGAAACACTTAGCACAATTGCTCTAAAAGGCATCAGTAATAATAGTGATCAGCATTTGGGGGAGTAAAGCACATCAAGAAAAAATATTTAGTTGTGAGGTCAACAGCATCTTTGTATAGTAAATAGATGGAAAACAAAAGCTCTCAGATTTGAAAAATGTTTATTACATTTCCTAACGTTACTCCCTAGGACAACTCATGTTATTACTAGAGTTTTCAATTATTCCAGACAGCCAGTCCTGCTTCCTGATAGTATGTAAATTTCCCAGCTTGGTGCCATCTCTAAGATTCTAAATTTCATTTTGCAATGACAGCTTTTCTGAAAACTCTGCCACTCAGAGACCTGTGCGTCCTAAATGCTATTTCTTCGTAGAATGCAACATTTTTAATCGAGTAAAACAGTGATGAAGAATATGTCAGATATCCATGCAGGATGTAATCATTTGTGAAACGTGAAATCCTGCTGTTACGACTGCAATCAACCAAGAGAGCAACAAGCTATTTCTATCTAGTAGGCTGATAGCCTTACAGGCTCTGGATCTCAAATGAGATCTACTTTAAATGCAACTCATTTTCTGAAAGGATAAATAACAAAAGCCTCTTCCGAATGCAACGGAGTCAAAGACCAAATGCTATGCAGATAGTTGGGTAAGTGAGTGTGAGGTTTTTCAGGGTTTCACGGCTGTCATCTCTCCCAGCAAAATGGTTGCACTCTTTCCTAAGTGCCAAAGACTCAACAGAGACTTTGAGGGGTGAGGCTGCAATACTCAGTGAGGCCAATGAGCTCGGAATGCATCTGTAATTTCTTGTCTCTCCTTTATCATCATCCTCTCTCTCCAAGGTGGAGACTTTCCAACAACCCTTAGACATCTCCAAGGCTCTCTTATCCTTAAAAAAAAAAAAAAAAAAAATTTAAAAAATCTGGTCCTACATCCTCCTCCAGCTACCACTTTATTCCCTCTTCCCCCTGAACTCCCTGTTTACATTCTTTGTTTCCATGCCTCATGTCTCCTGCATTCCTCATAGCATTCCCAAAAACTTCTACATCCTTCCCCCCTAAGCATCATGGAAATGACTCTTAGGTCACAAATGGCTTCCAGGAGCGAAATCTAGCCCTCAGCTTATGTGACACAATTAACCAAAGCCTCCCTCTGAAGAAACTTTTTCTTGAGCTTTTAATTCTCTAATTCTTCAGTCTCTAAGCCTTTCTTTAACCTCCTAGACCTCTCCTTCTCTACATCTTTCATAGCTGGTTTGTACTCCCCACCCAGCTGTTAATAGGCACTGTATGCCAAGGATACAAGCTCTTTTTTTCTTCCAGATTCCTCTTCCCAATAGACTGCCACCACTTCCATGAGCTCAGTTACCAATGACTGACAACTCTGTCTTCAACGCATCCTTATTCCCTTCTGAGTAGCATGGATCTAAACATTTACTCTATATCTTCTACCTGGATTCTCAAACATTCTTCAAAAGTAACATATTCCAAACCAGCTGTCACCTCTGCCACCTTCATGATCATACCAGCAACCCAAGAGATACCCTTGACCCTTCCCTTGCCTTCCTCCACCCTAATATTTTCAGGACCCATGTCAAGAGTTCAGCTAAGCTACTCCACAGTATTGCTGTCTCCACATGCATTTGTGTAGCCACATGCCCTGCAGGGACCTTAAACTGCCATTAGCCCCTTGTACAACCATGTGCTCTAGATAATAGCCCACAGAGTCTTAAGTAAATGTAAGCTCCAAATATGACTCCCCACAAAACCCTGGTGATCAGCAGTCTCCTCCATCTCCCAGGGCCTTCTTCTTGTGCACCGCTTAGATAAGATCCCCATGGAATTTACCAAAACCCTAATCTCTTTGATTTGAATTGACAAATCTGTATTTAGCCTGGGAATCCCAAAGCACTCTACACCCAGACCCTAATAAAGGGATGGTGCCCCAGGTCTTGCCTCTCTGTCTATACCTGCCTTGTCCTCCCCATGTGGCCCCTCAAGGCATATGGGTATTTCCTCCAGGACCTGTAAGTGATAAACTTCTCTATTTCAATTTCTCTCATAGTCTTTTGTTGAACCTCAGCTCACCATCCAGCTCACCCTGTGCTCTACTTAACAAATGTTAATTTAACAAAGTCATGATCGCCCAGAATTAGAGTAGAAATGGAGTTCATATGCATATGTATAATTTTGACATTTCTGTAAAGAATCAGTATCCTACTTCATTCATGTTTCCTCTAGACCAGAATAACATGAATAGTTTAATATAGCAAAATATTCTTCATCTACCATGTGCCATGACCACAAAGACTGCACTGATGCAGGAGTATTGCAAAACAATGCAAAACAAACACACGGATGCTCTGAGTTCTACTATGAAACTACTCTTTGTGACAGATAATTCATTTCATTCATGCTATAGATTAGACAATGATTTTTGACAAGTTAATTAGTCTTTTATTCCATATCAGCATTCCTTTTGCTCAAATCCTCCCTGCACTGGAAAGTGTTGGCAACAACAAAAGCCAAAAATTCCAAAGCATTTAGACACATCCATTTACAGGACTTGAGAAGAAGGGATGGAAAGAAGCATCTCCCTGGGAACATCCTTGGTCTTAACAGTAGATGCCTAGAGTTAGAGCCAAGCAATTTGCCTGGGTTGAGAGGGACTCACTTGTTTACTAAAAATTCATTTTTTGTGCCAGTTTGGATATGTGGGGTCTTTGGAAGCATGGCCTGGCAAAAAAAAAAAAATTTTCTGTAAGGGGCCAGATAGTAAATATTTTAGGCTTCATGAGCCAGATAGCCTTTGTCACAAACTACTCAATTCTTCACTGTAGCACCATGGTAGCCACAGACAATACATAGATTAATAAGTGTAACTGTATTTCAATAAAACTTTATTTAAAAAGAGAAATAAGATAGAGATCATACCTGACCCATGGACTGGAGTTTTCCAATCCCTAGTCCAAGGTAAGGGCCCCTTGGGCTAAGAGGTAGGGGCTAAGGGTGGTATTGTCCTCACCCTCTATTTCTAATAAATTATCATGTTCTTTTTTATATCCTAAAACATATTTCAAATCCATCCACTTCTGAACATGTCACCGTGCCCACCATGCTCAGAGCTGCTTTTATTTCCACCCTCCAGCCTGCACTTGGGAATAGTCTAACAGACAACTCACTTCATTGTTACTCATACAATCTCTCACCCCGCCTCTTCACAGAAGGTGGTCTTTTTTTTTTTTTTTTTTTTAAGTAGGTGTAAAGTCCACCTACTTAAAAGTGGTGGAATTCGAGTGGTGGAATTTGAATGGTGGGCTCGAATTCACCACCCTGAGGTCAAGACTTGAGTCAAAATCAAGAGTCAGAGGCTTAACCCACTGAGCCACAAAGGAGCCCCTGAGATGGTCTTTCTAACATGCAAATCTGGTCATGGTGCTTCCCTACTTAAAACCTTTCCACACTTTCCCCTTTCCCTTTAGATTAAAGTTGACAGTCTTTAATGTGACCTAGAGGTCCCTAACTAACCACAGCAAAGGCCTTACATCAAACTGCACATGCTACCTCCTTTTCATGCTGGACATTCCTCTTTAGCCAATAAGTTCTTACCCCTGCTCAACACTTCTCCAAGGAGGGGATTTCCTAGTTTCTCCCAGTGTGGCCCCACCCATGATCTCTTTGTGGAGAACTTGCACTACTCCTTACTTTCTAGCCCTTTATCACCATTGATATCAAATTATTGCTTATGTAATGACCTGCTTAAAATGCAAGCTCTATGGGGATGAGGCAATGCCTATTTAGTTCAATGTCAAGAGCAGCCTAAATCACAAAAGTCGGATTGTATAAGGAGGAGTTAAAGGAATTAGCAATGGGTTGGGGGGCAGTGGGTAGGAGGATAGGTAGGAGAGAGGGTGTGCTCTACAACACTTTTAGACATTCCAGGTGGAAATGACAACAGAAGTATTCTATGTGGCCACAGATAGAAATCATCCCTAGCACTTATGCATGGAGGGTAAATGGGGAGATTTAGGCTCAGAACTTGTAAGAAATGCCTGAAGATGTGAAGGTGTCAACAGTGAACAAATTGGTCCAAGATACAATGACTGCCTCACTAGCACTGGGCAGTATGCTAGAATTTACTGGGGGTAGTGGTGGTGGGGGATACAAACATACATGCCAGGAAATGTCCACTCCACGCTAAGGCTCCAGCTCCCATGAAGATGAATAGTAGTCTTGTTCAATGCTTTTGTTGTCATTGTTCTAGTTACAAAATGTCTATGAACACAGCCTCACCTAAGAACTGAAACATGACATATGCATGACACAAAGTCCCTTATGGACCTTCTTCAACCTCCATATTCTGTTATGGGTTGAATTGTGTCCATCCCCACTCCATCCTCCTCAAAACAAAAGAAAAGTAAACAAAACAAAACAAAAAAGCCTATATTGGAGTCCTCACCCTGAATCCTGCAAGACGTGATTGTTATTTGGAGATAGGATCTTTGCTGAGATGATCAAATTAAAATAAGGTTGGGCCTTAATCTAGTGTGATGTGTGTCCCTATAAAAGAATGGAAATTTGGGAGACAAATAAACATGGAGTCCATCTTCCACGAGAAACAAGAAGGCTCACTTTGTGCTCAACATTGCTTGAATAATCTATTGCAAGGAGAATATTTTAGCCCTGTGGAATTATCAATTGCACATCAGCTAGATGAAGAAGAGAGGATGAGAATGGCAGAAGGAGGAGTCACTAGTGAAGACTATCGCACATTTTTACAGCAGCCTTCTGGAAATATCGATGACAGTGGTTTTTTCTCTATTCAAGTTATAAGCAATGCCTTGAAAGTTTGGGGTTTAGAACTAATTCTCTTCAACAGTCCAGAGTATCAGAGGTTCAGGATCGATCCCATAAATGAAAGATCATTTATATGCAATTACAAAGAACACTAGTTTACAGTTAGAACATTAGGGAAACAGTGGTTCAACTTGAATTCTCTTTGACGGGTCCAGAATTAATATCAGACACATACCTTGCACTTTTCCTATCTCAATTACAACAGGAAGGTTATTCTGTATTTGTTGTTAAGGGTGATCTGCCAGATTGTGAAGCTGACCAACTTCTACAGATGATCAGGGTCCAACAGATGCAGAGACCAAAACTTATTGGAGAAGAATTAGCACAACTAAAAGAACAGAGAGTCCAGAAAACAGATCTGGAACGAGTCTTAGAAGCAAACGATGGGTCAGGCATGTTAAATGAAGATGAGGAAGATTTGCAGAGGGCTCTGGCACTAAGTCGCCAAGAAATTGACATGAAGATGAAGAAACAGATCTCCGCAGGGCTATTCAGCTCAGTATGCAAGGGAGTTCCAGAAGTATATCTCAAGATACTCCACATTACTTCAGAAGAGCTACAGAAGAGAAGAGAAGCCTATTTTGAAAAGTGGCAGCAGCAGCAACAGCAGCAGCAGCAGCAACAGGATCCACTAGGACAGCTCTCACATCCGTGTGAGAGGCCCACCACAAGTTCAGAGGCACTGGGCAGTGATCCAGGAGATGTTATGAGTGAAGAAGACATGCTTCAGGCAGCCGTGACCATGTCTTTAGAAACTGTTAGAAATAATTTCAAAACAGAAGGGAAGAATTAATACCTTTTACAAATCAAAAAAAAAAAAAAAAGAATGGAAATTTAGACATCAACATACAGGAGACACATATGGAGGGAAGACAGTGTGAAGACACAGGAGAACACTGTCCATAAGTCAAGGAACACCTGAGACTACCAAAAGCTAGGAGAGCTGCGTGGGACAGATTCTCCCCCCACAGCCCTCAGAAGGAGCCAATTCTGCTATTAGGGGCTGAATTGTGTCCCCTACCCCTTGCCAAAATTCATAGGTTGCAAATCTAACCCCCAGTACCTCATAAATGTGACTACATTTGGAGATAGAGCCTTTAAAACGGTGATTAAGGTAAACAGAGGACATTGGAGTAAGCCCTAATCCAATCTAACAGGTGTCCTTATAAGAAAGATTTGGACACCAAGGATGTCTGCACACAGGAGACCATGGGACCACACGGGAAGGAGGTGGCCATCTGCAAGCCACAGAAAGAGGCCTTAGGAGAAGTCAAACCTGCTAACACCTTGATATTAGATTTCTAATTTCCAGAACCGTGAGTCAATAAATTTCTGTTGTTCAAACCACTCAGTGTGGCACTTTATTAGAGCAGCCTCCAAAAAATGAATACCTTCTCCCTCATCCCTAGTGTGGTACATACTGCTGTATAATTGTATTGAATATGCATTTTCCAATAAATAACACATAATCTTGCTTTGTATGTTCCTTAACTTTATATACACGGACTTTTAAATTGTTTCCAGTTTTTTACTGTTACAAATGATGCTATCATAAATATTTTCTTAGCCCCAGTAAGTCGATTCAGTTCTCCTCCTAGCCTGTTCCCACATAGCTCCAATGACAACAACAACAACATTCAGCTAGTTAGACAGAATTGACTGTGTGCTGGGTGCTTCACCAACACAGAAAAATAAATGCAAAATAGAAAATACAGGATCTGCTAGGCAGAATAGTTTTTATCTAAACCAATACAACTGGAAGACCATTCTTGAAAAATGACTTAAGCAAGGCATTGAGGATACGAAGATGAATAGGACAAAGCCCTTCCTTTCATGGGGTCTATCGGTACCACAGCACCAAAACGGTCAACATTAGAGAACAACTTGCATTAGGAAGTACATGAGTAACGTAGGAAACAGGTGCCCTGGGATATTGGGAAAGCTTGCTGAGGACCGAGAGGTTCTTGATACTGGACTTGAGAATGAGTAGAAGACTCAGGCAGGCAGAAAAGAGGAAGAGGTTGCCCCACATGAGGGTTTTACCCAATAGCAGAGGTTGGGAATGCATGTAGTCAACTTAGTAGACAGCAGAGGACTAGTGTGTCTCTAAAGCAATGGTGAGAAGAGAGTTGGAAGGTAAGTGGGTAAAAATATGGATGTCCGAGAAGGTTGCATGTGATCCTGCAAGCAAGAAGGAAGCTGAAGGTTACCTGTGAGGTATAGAGCATGCACCTCTGAAGGTGTGCAAGAAGAAGGCAATGACTATTCAGAGGATAATATAGAGCTGATTTCTATGATGGAATAAAGTTGAACTCCAGGGACGCCTGGGTGGCTCAGCGGTTGAGTGTCTCAGGGTGTGATTCCAGTCCCAGGATGGACTCCCGCATCCAGCTCCCTGCAGGGAGCCTGCTTCTCCCTCTGTCTGTGTCTCTGCCTCTCTGTGTGTCTCTGATGAATAAATAAGATCTAAAAAAAAAAAAAAAAAAGTTGAACTCCATTATCTCGAAGGGCCCCTCCATCTTAAAAGTGAATATATTAAATGGAATGAGTGAAAGATGTACAGTGTTTAAACAAAAGGGCTCAGGTCTTGGGCTCAGCCTTCATCATCACCATGTACTAGCCGTGTGTTCTTTCCGGGCCTCAGTTTTCTTTTCTGTAAAAGTCTGAGAATTATTGTGAAAACACACAAAGTAATATACATGGAGTCTGCTGTGCCTGGCCTATGGTGAATAATTCAGCAAGTGGTCTTTGTGAGATTCAAAGCCCAGCTTTGGGTGGACTCATTCAACAGGACCTTTGAAAACATATCCACAATTCATTGCATAGTGCTTTTATCCTCCCAAAATGCTTGTGTATCAGCCATCTTACTTGGTTTGGCACACAATGCAATGCATAGGTATGCATTGCGGAGGTTTAGCATCATCAAAAATAGACTCATTACTTGGAAAAGAATGGAGCACTATCTAAATGCCTCATGGACTAAACTATTTTGGAGGTCCTTCAAAGCTAGCAAGGCAGCTTATAAGCCACACAAGTGATATACTAAATCTATCATCATGGTACAGGTGAAAAATCTCCACGCGGTTTTATTTCCTAGTTCTGGCCCTGCCTGTCACTGAGCAAGCTGCTTTTGCACATCTGGAAGGAGAGAGACAGAAACCAGCCCTCAAAACTCACTAGAATGAGTCCTTGAAATGAACACTATCTCGTTCATCTTGGTCTGTCCAGAGCCTAGTTCAGGACCTGAGCTGTCATTAACTGGGGGGAATGGTGTCACCCAGACCAGAGAGCATGGGCTGTGGAAGAAGGTAGACTCCAGCTCATGCCCAGGAGCAGGCCAGCGTATGGCAGTGAGCTCTTGATCCAATGTCCTAACCTCTGGATGCCTCACTCCCCTCATCTGTAAACTGGGCCACCCAACTTGCAAGGCTGGTGGGGATGGATGCTCATGTATACAAAGAACCTGCACAGAGAGGCTGTAACAGGCAGGATGCTTAATGCTGATGCTGGTCCTCAAATCTATGACTTAGGGCAGATTTTCTCAAAGTGGCTCTTCTTTGTACTCCTCTCAGATTTATCTGCTGGTATGTTGCTTAAAATGCAGATTCAAAACTGTGCAAACCTTCTGAATCAAATTATCTAGAAATGAGCTCCATTCTGCATTTTTAGCTAGCTTCCCAGGGAATTTGGATAGATATTAAAGGTTGAGCGTAGAGTCTGATTTAAGGTCTGTTTGAAGGAGAGGTGTGCTCTTTCCTGCCCCCCCATCCCCATTAAACCATGTCACCTGGCTCTTGCTCATCATCATCGGGAAGTTGGGGTGAGAAGCTTCTGTTTAGAAGACATGACAACAGCACCATTGAGCAGCTTGAAACAATAAACCATTGGAAAGACAGGTACCTGTAGCTTTTCTGTGCCTGAGAAGCCTCTGGAGACCAGCCGCAGTTCCCCTGATGGATGGCTGTGCAGGAAGCGGGATGCACAGAGGAGCTTCTGCCCTTCTGGTACCACAGATTGTCGTCAAGTTTCTCCTGAACGAGGCCATGCAGGCTACACACATTGGTAATGTTCTCCTCATTTCCATAAAGCTTAGTCAGCCAAAGTTAGTGTGCCAATCACAGAGACACCCCTTATTCTCTTGACCTTCATGGGGCTATAGTCTTTATAGAGAGGCAATGATGCAAAAAAAGCAAAGCTAGCAAGGGTTCAAAAGCATAAAAATATAAGACTTTTAGCAGAAGTTTCCTGAAATGATAAAATTTCCTTGAGACTATTTTTTTAATTATGGACATGATTATGGGAAATCTACCTTCGCTGGGACGCTGAGCTCTTAATGCTGCCCTTTTGAAAAATGTCTACTTTGAAAGGTTAGATCACACAGCAGTGAGATTAATACCATTGTTATTCCTCCTCCATCTTGGAATAGATAATTGACTAACTCTGAAGCTTCCAAGAAGGCTGTTAGAGCAAGAAATAAATGTTGTGTGAATTTTCCAATGCCACTGAACAAAGGTGAACTACTCTGGAGCAAGTAGAAGGTCAGGACTTAAATCTCTCTAGACGTGTACATATCTGAGAGTTAGTTGCTATAGAGGGTCAATTGATTTGCTCAGAGTTCAGAGTAAATGGGTCATATGCTTAGTGGATTCAAAATCTAGAGCTGCAGGACCCTGAAGATTTCCTATTCATGAAAGAATTGGAAACCATGGCATTCGGTGGTTGTGGGGCGTGAGGGGTGCTTACTGGTAGTAGTGAGAATCAAAGTGGGAAGCGAGATGAGTCTTTTAAAGCAGCCCGTTTTCAACTACTTTCAGGTGCCATGTTGGCATGACAATTGTAAAAGTATGGTGATGAAACATCAGGAGGACAGCGTGAAAGTGAGGTCAGCGTTGTTCAATATGGGTTTGAATCATAAGGGTCAGACACAGACACATAGAGAGGAGAGCACAGCTGAGGTTTTGAGCATGAGACAGGTCATCGCCACCATCAGAAGCTAACAGTAACACTTCCTTAAAAGGGGTTGGTACTCGTGTTGTAAAAGCTCCTTTGATGGCTGACTGGGAGTGTGGGTAAGGACCCAAAAGGGAAGAAAAGGCCAAAAATCTGCAAAATAATGAGTTCCCAGTCACTAAAAATTTAGACAGAAAATGACAAATATTTGAGATGGCTGCAGCAAGAAAGAACTCCAGTCCTAAGTGGAAAATTCAAAAACATTTGTCACCATAAAAATTTGGCCAGCTCCCTTCATATTTAGAGTTCTACTCACTCTATCTGTGCCCCCAGAAAGCTCATCCCTCCTTCTTGTGTGCCTCATTCTCTGTTGTGGTCTCCATCCTTCTCCTGCATGACATAGAGACAATTCCTGAATGGACTGTATAGACAAGGCTGGTGATCCCATTCTATTTGCCAGTGGGATTATCTTAAGAAGGGGCATGTGATTCAGATATGACCAATAAGAGAGAAGAGAAGTCTTTGAGGGTCTTCTGGGAATGATATTTCCTCCCTCTCAAATAGACAAACCCAGAAAAGGAGACTCTCTCTCCTAGACATTGTCGTGTCTGGATGTGACACTTGGAACTACTGAAGCTATCATGAGATGATGAGGGTATAACCAACACAACAAAAATGAAGAGTAGGAGAGATGGAAAACCCATCCAGTCACTGAATTGATGGATCGCAGGGTTACCCCTATCTCAAGCCTTCTTGTTAAGTGATATAATAAATTTTCCCTGTTACTTAAAACAAATTCAGTAGTCAGGGGTGGGGTGTGGGGGTGTTGTTTCTTGCAGCTTAAAGAATACTGATGCAAACAGTACAATTCTCAGAGTGATAGTTTTCATTATGTATTTTCCTTGTTTGTTACAGAGTTCAATCATTAAGAGAACACATACACAAAACACACAACACCAAAACAGAAGTAATAAAGAGAATAAAGTGAAAACCCCTCTGTAAGACTCATTTGGAAAGCACAGCTTTATCCTTACTCAGTCTTTAAAAGTTTAATAAAAATGACAATGGTTAACATTCACTACTAAGTGTATACCAGGCACAGTGATAGGCATTTTATGCCAAATATCTCTTTTTAGTCCTCACTTTCTAGCTACTTTCTCATGAAGCTGTTTTGTAGACAATAACTTACCTGGGAAATCCTAGTGATCATTCTTATTAATCATAAGAGAATGAGTGGTACCTTTCCTCTGGATGGTTTATGCATAATATGTTCACATCCCTTCTGACAGTTGATTTTTTCAACTTTCCAGTGTGTGAAAATTAAACTGACAGCAGACACAGTGACAGGGTCTAAATCTAGCCTAGTATCTTCCTACCCTCTTATGTCCCCTCCACGCTGTCACTAACAGTGTATAATCATTTTTTTAAACTGGGTAAAAATTATTTTCTTATCATGGTCTAAAGCCTTGCTATTCAAAGTGGTCTGTAGACCAAGATCATCTGAGAGCTTGCGATAAATGCAAAATCTCAGGTCCCACCTGCTGAATCTGAAACTGCATTTAATTTGTTTTCTTTTTAAAATTTTTTTAATTTAAATTCCAGCAACCTTCAGATTGTCCCATATAGGTAAGAGTCTGTTTTATGGTTTGCCTACCTATTTTCATCTTATTTTATTTTTCCTTCCCTTCCCCTATGTTCATCTGTTTTGTTTCTTAAATTCCATGTTTGCATAAAATCATATGGTATTTGTTTTTCCCTGACTGTCTTACTTCACTTAGCAGAATATCCTCTTGTTCCATTCATATTGTTGCAAATGGTAAGATTTCATTTTTTTTGATGGCTGAGAAATATTCCAATAAATATACCACATCTTCCTTATCCATTCATCTGTTGATAGATGTCTGGGCTCTTTCCATATTTTGGCTATTGCGGGCTTTGCTGCTATAAACATTGAGGTGCATGTGTCCCTTTGAATCACTATGTTTGTATCCTTTGGATAAGTACCTAGTAGTACAATTGCTGCATCATAAGGTAGCTCAATTTTTAACTTTTTGAGAAACCTCCATACTATTTCCCAGAGTGGCTGTATCAGTTTGTGTTCCCACCAACAGGGCAAGAGGGTTCCCTTCTCTCTGCATCCTTGTCAACATCTGTTGTTTCCTGACTTGTTCATTTTAGCCATTCTGACCAGTGTGAGGTGGTATCTCATTGTGGTTTGGATTTTTATTTCCCTGATGCCGAGTGATGTTAAGCATTTAGAAACTTTTAATAAGACTTCCGGGTGATCTGAATGCATGCTGAAGTGTGAGAAACATCAGACTAGAGGGCACAGCTTTCCAGGGAAAGGAGGAAGGTAGGTACTACTTCACATTAGCAGACAGAGCCTGAGAGAAACCACTGAAGTGACAGCAAATGGCTGCTGAACTCTACGCAGGTTGTCTGGGTAGCACATAAGTTTAGTGGTAAGTCAATCTGGATGCTTTGGGTTCCAAACAAGAGAAGGCTCATCTTGGCTTAAACATTAGTATTTACACTTAAAAGGCTGAGAGGCACACTTCTGAACATAAACACAAAATAAATCAAGAGTAAATCAAGTTCCTCACCTGAATCTAACCTACAGCCTGGAGCCAAGCCAGACTAGTCCAGTTTAGAGCAATCAACACTTGCTAGTCTGCAGAGCACCTTGAAGTATAAATAAGCTGGGCTGGGTGATGGCTGCTTTAAGCTGCTGAGTTTGATGGCACTCTTGAGCTGAACGAGTGGACCAACTTAATATTGTTCTTAAAGAATGAGCCAATGCAATCAGACCAGAGAGGAGGAGGAGGGAGAAGAGGAGGAGGAAGAAGAGAAGAAGAAGAAGAGGGGGAAGAATTGTATATATTGAAAAGAATGTACAGAAAATAATACAGAATTATTAGAAACAACAGGATTTTTTCTAACCATGGAACATTCAAAAAAAGCAAACACATAATTATTAGAATAAGAGACAATAGTAAGTTTAAAAATAGAGGGCAGCCCGGGTGGCTCAGCAGTTTAGTGCCACCTTCAGCCCAGGGCATGATCCTGGAGACCCGGGATCGAGCCCCACGTTGAGTTCCCTGCATGGAGCCTGTTTCTCCCTCTGCCTGTGTCTCTGCCTCTCTCTTTGTGTCTCTCATGAGTAAATAAATAAAATCTTTAAATATATATATATTAGTGTTTCTGTGGAAGGGTTAACATATATTCACCAGAGCCACCAATATAAAAATACTTCAGAATATCAAGATTTTCCATAATATATGTGGTTAATTGAATAAATGCAAGGGTATACTTGACTGGAATATTCAGTATTAAAAATATGTTGATTCTCAAATTATCCTGTAGGCTAATGTAATTCCAATAAAATAGCAAATGACTTCTGACAAATTTAAGATTTTAAAGTTTATTCCAAAAAATATGAAAACACAAATATAGAACCCCCCTAAACAAACTTAACAGGGGAAAAAGGAGATTGTCATACTATATATTAATTTGTATATTTATAATACATTAGAGTTTAGTCTATAAAGTTAGGTACAATATAAGGAATTGTTATATTTTATATTTTATTTTATTGTATTTTCCCTAAAATATAACATATTAATATGGTTATTTACAAAAGATTTAAATAGATCTGATTCTGACAAGATAACAGAAATACATCAAAGGAGAAAAACTATTGAATCAATCTCATTTGAACTCCATCTACAAAACTGCAATGTAATAGTACCTACTTAAGTGAGTTGTCACAAAGATTTAATGAAAAAAAATTATGCAATATGCTTATCACAGTGCTTGGAAAACTGTCAATTTATATGTAATAGCTATCACTGGAAATAAGAAGGGCTATTTAAGTCTGCCATCTTCCAAGACACAGTCCAAGATGAAAGGAAAATCAAAATCCACTGTGTGAAGAGTGCCTTGGTACATACAGGTCATTTGGTAAGATTTCAAGAAACTGAGAAACATCCAAGTACCCTACTAAGGGTTAGAATTATCCCCATCTGACTTCTTCCTTTCTCCCATGCTCAAACAAGCAGGCCATAAAAAAATAAGAGAAAAAAAAATACGGCCCTCAAAATGTAGTTCAAAGAAGGAAGATGGGGGAAAATAATCCAGAATAAGCATGAACAAGGTGCAAGGAAATGGCATATTAATTCTGTATATAACTTCCAACAGGAGATAAAAGACAAAAAAAAAAAAACACCAACAACCAAAGTAGCACACACAAAACAACAGGCAAGGAATCTGTCTGGAGAAAAGCATGGCCCAAGGCACTCAAGTGCATAGACCCACAGAATACAAAGTCAATAAAACCATAATTGTGAAACAAGATCATAAATAAAAGATTGGGATGAAAAGGGAGAACAAATAAACCAAGTGAAGGATTGTAACACTATTTTGAGTCTTTTGACATTTTAGAAAAAGCAACAACTATCATAAATAAGATTAAGTACTATATTAATGGCATAGAGGGAGGACATAGGATATGCTCAATGAATGGAAAAGACAAAAGAAATTAAAGCAATTCGAGTGGATGATTAATATAGGAGACAAAGAAGATCCAACATAAAGCTAATTGGTGTCCTTACAATCAAGAACCCAGACTAGGGAGGAAAAAGTAATCAGAGATAGAATACAGAAAAAAAATGTCTCTAAGAAAGAAAAACTGGATGTACCAATTGAATGCTTATAGTATATATATAGGGAATAACTGATAGAAATTATTGGTATCAAGACATAATCTCATTTAATTATTTAATTTAAAGGATAAAGATAGAATCTTCTGGGCAGCCCCGGTGGCTCAGCAGTTTAGTGCCACTTTCAGCCCAGGGCTGGATCCTGGAGATCCGGGAGACCCGGGATCAAGTCCCATGTTAGGCTCCCTGCATGGAGGCTGCTTCTCCCTCTGCCTGTGTCTCTGTCTCCCTCTCTCTCTCTCTCTCTCTCTCTCTCTGTATCTCTCATGAATAAATAAATAAATAAATAATCTTTTTAAAAAAAGATAGAATCTTCAGCCCCAATAAAAAATTCTAGGGATCCCTGGGTGGCGCAGAGGTTTGGCGCCTGCCTTTGGCCCAGGGCGTGATCCTGGAGACCCGGGATCGAATCCCACGTCGGGCTCCCGGTGCATGGAGCCTGCTTCTCCCTCTGCCTGTGTCTCTGCCTCTCTCTCTCTCTCTCTCTGTGACTATCATAAATAAATAAAAATTTTTAAAAAAATAAATAAATAAATAAAAAATAAAAAATTCTAGTTCAGTGCAAGCAACAGAAAAAAATCAGACTAGTCTCAGATTTCACCACAATAAATTTCAATGCCAGAAGACCATGGAAGAGTATCTAAATAGTTCTGAGGGGGGACCCCTGGGTGGCTCAGCAGTTGAGCATCTGCCTTTGGCTCAGGGCATGATCCTGGGGTCCTGGATTGAGTTCCACATCGGGCTCCCTGCAGGGAGCCTGCTTCTCCCTCTGTCTATGTCTCTGCCTTTCTCTCTATGTCTCTCATGAATAAATAAATAAATAAATAAATAAATAAATAAATAAATAAATAATCAACCTTTAAAAAAATAAATAGTTCTGAGAAAAAGCAAGCATGAATATATCTAGCCAAATTAATTTTTAAACATTGAAACAAGTAAAGAACTTAAGTAATGTGCCACTGTTGAGCCATTGTGGTGGGGAGAAACAATCCAATTATTTTGGTGGTTTCCAAAAACTTTTTGCCTAACTTTGAAGGACTTTATTAAGATCCAAAGTTTAAGGCAGTGAAAATGTCTACAGATTCACATCATGGTCTCTTACTTCAGTTAATGAAAGTTAATACTTTATTACAAAATAAAAGCAGCAAGAGAATTCTATGTCACCTAAAGGTTGGCAGGGCTGTCACTTGGACAGGACCTTATAGCTAGCAAATGCAAAGCAAATACATCACATTCTCTCTTTTTGTCTTTGTGTCTATCTCTCTTTCTGTCTGTCTGTCTCTCTCTCTCACACACACACACACTCACACACATATACACACACACACACAGCCTTGTTGTATAAGACCTGAGTGCTATGAACTCATCAGACCACACATGCTTCAGTCTATAATTACATGTTCTGTTTGGTGAGATAAATACAGTATATCTTTCAGCAGTCCTATGTCTTTGCTACACTTTCCCTTTGGTCAGTGGTTTGCAACCAGAACTGCATATTAGAATCACCTATAGAGATTTTATGTTTTATAACCCAGATGCCTTGGCTTGTGCTCTTTCAAGCAGTGTTTTTACTGCCAGTGGCCAGAACCACTGACTTAAAAGAAAAGTTTCTTTCTTGTGCAGAAATTTAGACTCGCTTCTAGATCCACAGCACTGCTAATTCTTAGAGATTCATACATGTTCTTGTTTACTTAGCTGGTCAAGGCAGCAGAGCAATGGGAGTCCAGAGCACGCCCGCCCCCCCATCCTCTTTTCCCCTTTAAAAAAAAAGGAGATTTGGGAAAGAAACAGAAGTCACTGTGGTGTATCCTGACTGAATATCTCAGACCTTGGAAAACATAAAACATACTTACATCATCCCACAGCACACTCGGGGGAGTGCTACCTTTGGGAGAGAGCTTCTGTATGTTAAAGCTTCTTCCAGAAGAAAAGGGCTAGCAGTCACCTTTTGAAAGAGATCAGTCCTGGAGTGGGAAAAGAAGATTTAGTGGATGGACCTTACGCTGATTTTAGAGGAATGTCCTTGGTCACAGAATCTGTGACTTAACTTCCCTCATCTGTAAAAACAGATCTCAATAGGTGGTGGTGAAGATCAGTGGGATAATCCACACAAAAGGCTGAGAACAGTGCCTGGCACCTACTAAGCACCCAATAAATGTTGACTGTTGTTTTTATAACACAGAGTAAGCAGGGAACCAGCAAGGGTAGAGCTCTGTGAAGACCCTTTGGAACTGAGTGGGCTGCATCCAGAGTCACTCTAAGTCCTAATGGGCCTCAATTAGACATACAAGCCTGTCCTTGTATAATTAGGAGGGGAGCCCCATGTCTCACTCCTCGGCCCCCACCCACCCACCCCAAGGCCAGGTGGTTGGCATTGTGATTCCTAGTGGCAGGTAGCTATGACTTCACAATGGTCAGCAGCAGAATTCTCTATGGTAGTGCCACCAGGTAACAGGTAAGCAGCATCTTGTTAGAAAGGACTCTTTCAGGAAGCCAGATTTCCTGAAATCACACCAGTGAGGGCTGCTTTCATCAAAATTTGGGTTAAGCAAAAGGGAACGAGGCCTTGGCCACGACATGATGAGTTTTCACCATTTGGATTATTCTAGGACAGGTATCTCAACAGCACAAGTACTCCAGATGGTGTAGCAGTGGCTGATGCCAGCAGGTATGTGCCACCTGGGCCTGCCTGCCCTGTGGTCCCATGGCTGCGGGGTGGCCTGGGGTCAGCTTTGCCTGCCCTCCTCCCTGAATCCCAGCTGGGGAGGTGTGAGCCTCCAGATGCCAGAGTGCTTTAATGCTTGGATTACTCTCCGAGGACAATCATACTTGCAAGGCAGATGACGGTGTGAGCAGAAAGGACGATTATTCATTACCGAAACTTTGGAATATCCTCCAGCCAGTGCTCAAATGATAAGACAACAGAAAGAACCTCCTTTTTTTTCCTGGACAAGCCCCCAGTAACCTTTGCCACTGAACTAAAAGCTTTCAAAGGGTGAACAGAAGTGCCATAAATCTCAGAGTTGACGTTAAATGTTTGTCACTGAAACACTTAAGACTTGTTTCAAACCCATTCCTTTCTGAAAGTTTATAACAAATAACTGGCTGACTTAACCTCTACAAGAGCATCTCCTTTTTCACTACAAATGGAAACAAATGGTCTATAAAGAGCGGGACCCTGCTGATGGGCAATTCTGAGCCACTGTGTGGTCTCCCAGCCCTGTCCAAATGGGTGAGCCACCCCTTTTGTTTAGATTAAGCTGGCTCTTGCCTCCATGACATTAGGGCGGCAAAGGTTTTAACTGGACTTTCTTTTAAACTGCCCATTAATCTTCCCTCCCCTCTCTCTGCTGAATGAATGAGTAAAGTAAATTATTTACATTCTGATGTTGCAAGAACTCTGCCTGCATTAAGCTCTCATTTGAGCCTCAAATATATCTTTAGATAGTGTTTACCTCGCCCTCCTTTATCACGACTGCACCACTTCTCAGATCACCTGTTGGGTGAAAATATGACCCAGATACAAACCTCTTCCCAACCACCTGTGCATGTGTCCTAAGCCACACATCCCACGGAAATTCTTTTTAACCAAATCCCAATTTTACCAAGAGTTCCAAATGCAAGCATCTTGGCACCTACATTTTAGAGTTAGTTTGCTCTTCAGAATTCCAAATGTTCATCGTTCCTGGAGGAAAATGAAAGTACATCTGATGCTTTTCAAAACGGATCCATTATGTGTCTTTGTCAGAGTGAGGGGCAAAGGCCTTTGTTGCAGAGAAAGTCATTCTCCATAAAGCTCTCCCTGGCCAAGATGGGACAAGCAGTCACCTACGGGGTGGATTGTAAGCATGGGGCTGGTAGATGGACAAACACCCAGGTGGATTCAACCCTGAAATCCCACTGCTCTTGTGGGATGGAGAGAAATAGGAAAATACATTTTTTAAGGTATCAAAGGAGAAGAATCCAGGAAATACTACAGAAGGGGAATCAGTAAAGCAAGAGAAAAGAGTCAGAAACACAGAACATCACAGACAACAAGAAGATAGTTATACCTGCAGTCTAAAAATTTTAAACTATTAAGTTAAAATTAATAAAGAAACTTTTAATTAGAGGAAGATAAACCAGGCAATATCTATTAGGGCAGACATGAGTTTACGAAGCATCTGCTCTTCCCTTCTCTTAATATGCTACCTCGTTCATTTCTTAGGGCCCTGATTTCTTTTGGCCATCTTTACAAGTTAGTTTCACCTAACAAGCCAATGGAATTTAAATTCAATACCTATAGAAGTCGTATTTTGCTGACTCTTGCCCAAACTTTACCAGCAACTGAAGGTATTCATCCCTTGAAAATCACCCCCAACCATCAATTATTTCAGGATGCTCCACAATAATGTTAAGAATGGCCTTGCAACCAAAAATGGCTGCCATTTTTCTCTGGCACTTTGGCTCCAATGATGCCCTAGGCATCAAAGTGTCAAGGTCCCCTTGAGCCTTTCCACTGGTTTCTCCTGGGAACTGCCATCTCCCACTATGCTGGAGACACTTGCACAGTGTCAAGGTCTGCTGTCTGTGAGTTCTCCAGTCTCTGAGTCTCTGGGTAAAATTCTACCTCCTTTTGTATTTCACTCTGTCTTCTGAACAACAAAGAAATGCTGGGTTTCAATATCTTAGGGTTACTGGCCAAATCTTTCAGTTTCTTGCTGGTTTCCAGACTGGCAACCAGAGTCAGGATACATAACTGAGAGCAAAACACTGTCTGGAACTCAGATCCATCCCTTCCTTCTGCATGGATTTGGTACTTGACCAAGCTTGTCTCCATGGGCCTTTAGGCCAATCAACTTCTGCTGGCCTGTTCTACTAGCTACCCCAATGTGTGTAAGTTCAAGCAGCAGACACAGCTGAGAGTCAAGCTGGGAACCCTCAAATGTGAATATCACTTGGCTTGTACTAAAAGCTATCATGTGCAGCTAGCTCTTTTGTACCTCCCTACATTTCTTTAAATTTAAATTTAAAGTGACATGTGTCACTTGTTAAAAGTAGAGATTCAGCCCTCACCCAGAGCTAAGTCAAACTCTTTATTAGAAACTAGGCTTTTGGGTTTTTTTTTTCATATTTTATTTATTTATTCATGAGAGACAGAGAGAGAGAGAGGCAGAGACATATAGACAGAGGAAGAAGCAGGCTCCCTGTGGAGCAAGCCTGTAAGCAGGCTCCCTGCTTACAATCCACCCCGTAGCACTGCAGGATCCAGCACTGCAGGATCACGACCTGAGCCAAAGGCAGACACTCTACCACTGAGTCACCCAAAGTGCCTCTTGTTTTGTTTTTTATTTTAGTTCTCCCAAATGATTCTTTCAGACAACTAGGTTTGCAAAGGGTTGTTTCTAGGCCCTGTCTAATCTCAGCCCTGCCTGAGCATATCTTCCCTCACTCAATTTCACTTCTGGAATATCTTCTCTCTGACTCTCTCTTCCTTAGACTGTTTAACTGAGGCATGTCATGGCCTTTCCCCACATGTGCTGTTTCTAATCGGCTCTCTCAAGATGTGTCTGGGCAAATACCTTAGTGGGCAATTCAAACAACTATGGAGCTAACAGGAGGAAGGAGCGTGGGGGATTCAAATGTGAGGCTTACCCAGATCTGAATTCAACATATCCGGGGTGCAGGCCAGGATTCTTTGGAGAATTTCCCAGCTTTGGGAACTTTAACAAGATTTAGTGGGATGATTTTCTTTTTGATAGACAAGTATATGGTAGAGACAATGATCTCATTAAATAATCAAAAGATTCCTTCATAACAAATACTCAAATAATAAAATCCATAGGCTTCAAATCACATCAGAAAATAAGGTGGATTGATAGATGGGTATCAGGAAGGATAGACAGGTATGTAATAAAGGAAATGTAGTAAGATGTTCATTGTAAAATCCATATGGTAGATTTATGGGTATTCCAAGCAGAATTATTGCAAATTTTTACTACATTGGAAATTTTTCATCATAAAATGATTGACGAAAAAAACAGGATAGAATTTTCCCTCAAAACATATTTTGACACTCACTATTCCACAACTAAATAAAAGGATCAGTTTAGATGCCCGATAAGTATAACTCTAATGCCCCTAAATAATATACTGAAGTAATTTACTATCTATGCCTACCAAGCAACATACTGTTTAAGTGGAATTTTAAAAAATAAGTGAAGTGCTACTGTTTTATTTTGATAAAAGCTTTTTCCCTTTCACTCTTCCCCTTCTTTAGTTGCATGTGCATTTTCCAGTTGTCAAGCTATTTGAATAGATAAATAGAAAATATATATATAAATATCACTCTTAACAAAAGGTACTATTATGTTATTATGAAAATGAAAAAAAACAAATCAAGATAAAGCTATAACTTCCAGGAAAGTTAACAAAGAATGTTATTGCATTCTGAGTTAGTAACTTTGAAACGCTTATGCTCAACATTGAACATTTGCTGCTGAGAAAATTAAGCCTGTAAAATCAAGATATTTAGGATCATATCACTAGTGGCTGAGCTAGAAAGAGAACACAAATGCCCTAAACTTGTTACTATACTCAATTCACTCTCAAAATTTACTCAGATATAAATGACTTTAAATGTCTGGGGGTAAAAATTACTGTACTTAAAATCCTTTCTTCCATCAGTCAATAAATAAATTTAGAACATTAATAAAATTACACTTCTTTTTTTTAATTTTTATTTATTTATTCATGAGAGACACAGAAGGAGAGAGAGGCAGAGACACAGGCAGAGGGAGAAGCAGGCTCCATGCAGGGAGCCCAACATGGGACTCGATCCCGGGTCTCCAGGATCATGCCCTGGGCTGAAGGTGGTGCTAAACCACTAAGCCACTGCGGCTGCTCTAAAATTACACTTCTAAGTCAGTTTTTTTGTCAAATCAAATTCCTCTAATATGGAGATTTAAAATGAAACATAAGATAAGCCATAGACTGGGGACAAAATATCGCAAGCATCCATAATATATAAAGAGCTCTCAAAACTCAAAAATATGGTGCTCTGGGTGGCTCAGTCGGTTAGGCATCAGTCTTGATTTTGGCTTGGGCCATGATTTCAGGGTCATGAGACGGAGCCCCATGTCAGGCTTCATGCTCAGCAGGGTTCTTCTGGAGATTCTCTCCTTCTTCCTCTGCCCCTCCGCTGGCTCACATGCTCTCTCTCTAAAAAGCTAAAAAAATAAAAAAATAAAAAAAATAAGAAAACAGACAACCCAATTTTTTTTAATGGGTGAAAGTTCTCAATTGGCCTTTCAAAAAAAGAAGACACAGATGGCAAATAAGTATATAAAAAGATGTTCAACATCATTAGTCACTAGGGAAGTGCAAATTAAAACCACAATGAGATACCACTATCCATATGTTAGAATGACTAGAAATAAATCATTAAACAACTTACAACACCAAGTGCTGGCAAGAATGCAGAGCAACTGGAACCCTCATAGATTTTTGGTGGGAATGCCAAGTAGTACAGTCACTTTGGGAAACAACTCAGCAATTTCTTATAAAATTAAATACACCCTTACCAAGTGACTGAGTAATACCACTCCCAGGTATTTAACTAAGTTAAGTGGAAATTTGTGTTCCTACAAAAGTTGCATACAAATGTTTATAGAAGCTTTATTCAAGTTGCCAGAAACTGGAAATAATGCAGCCTTTCAATAAGTGAATGAGTAAACAAACTGGTACATCCATACAATGACTATTCCTGGCAATAAAAAGGAAAAACCCGATTTCTGCTTCTGACTAAAGTGTAATAATAAAGACTGTATTTACACTCTGGACTGAAGCAAACAAAAACCAATGAGATATATGAAACAACAGTTTTGTAAGACACCGAATACCAAGCAACAAAGAGCAATGATTCCTGAAAGAGTACAAATGAGGTGAGCCCTATGGTTGGCTCAGCTTGCTGCCTTGAGAGGTTTCCAGGACAAAGTACAGGGAGAGGGAATCCTGGTGGAATGCAGCAGATTTCCTGAATTGAAGAGATAGAATCAAGAAATTAGGGAAACCAAGATGGTTAGAGTACCCAAGACAAGAGTAGAATAGAGAAAGGAACTGCAAAGAGACAGAATATAGAGATCTGGAGAGGAGTCTCATTTAGTATTTAGGTGAGTGTTGATCAGTGAATGCTTGGGTAGAAACTACTACAAGCTGGGGAAAGAAACATTTGAAAAGATTAGAAGTAACAGTGGCCTGGGGATCATACAGAACCATTTACACCTCACATATTACTGATATTGTCAGGTTTGAATCCATCATCTTGCTATTAGTTTTCTTGTCCATATTTTTTTCTTTTTCCTATTTTTCTGCTTTGTTTTGGATATGTTCAATATATTTATCAATATCAATAAATATTGATATTTATCCATATAATTATTGACCTCCATCAACATTTTAACAACTTGATGTATTTTTGGCTATAACTGTTTAATTTTAATGGTTGCTCTAAGATTTAAATTATGCCTTTTTAATTCCCACATTCCAATTTCAAGTGATATCATACTACTTCATGTACAGTATAAGAACCTGCCAATAGTATACTTACATTTTTCCCTCCAACCTTTGTGCTATTGTTTTCATATATTTTGCTTTTACATGTAGTATGTGGTATAAACATCATACTACATTGCTCTTGTTTCAATAATTATCTTGTAAATCGATTTAATAGTATGAAGATACCTTATATATTTGCCAATGCGTTCATCATCCATTTGTGTAGATCCATATTACTATCTGGTCATGTTTTTCTTCTGCCTTCAGGATTTCCTTTAATTTTTCATACAATGCAAAACTGCTGGCATTGAACGATCACAGCTTTTGTATGCCTGAAAACATTTTTTTTTTATTTCACCATCATTTTTCAAAGACATTTTTTGCTGGGTATAGGATTTTAGGCTGATATTTCATTGTTTCATTGTCCTTTTGCTTGCATATTAGTGAACTAAAAAAAAATAGTCTCAGTAGACATAGAAAAATCATTTGACAAAATTCACTTCTGATAAAAAGAAGAAAGCAACCTTTCAGCAAACTAGAAATAGAAGTTTTCTCTAACTTCATAAGAGACATTAAAAGAGAAAAAGCCCTTATGTTTAGCATGTATACAATGATTAAAAACTAAGTAATGATCCATTTGAAATCAGGAACAATACAAGGATATCCACTCTTGCTACTTCTATTCAGCATTGTATGATAAAGTTTTAGATTTTAATATTGGTGAATACCTCCATGATCTTTTTTTTTGTGTATTTTTTTTATTGGAGATCGATTTGCCAACATATAGTATAATACCCAGGGCTCATCTCATCAAGTGCCCTCCTCAGTGCCCATCACCCAGTATTGGAGGTTTTAACCAGTGCAGCAAGGTGAGGACAAGAAATTAAAGGCATCCAGTTTGCAAACAAAGGCATTAACCTGGCATTATTTCCAGATAACATAATCTTCTCCATAGAAAATTTAATGGAAACACAGAAATATGCTAGAACTAATAAGTGAATTTAGCAAGTTTCAAGGGTAAAAGACCAATGGAGAAAATCAATTGTATTTCTGTATAACAACACACAGTAAGCAATAGAAATTTAACCAAGAGTAAAATTTACAATAGCATTAACAATGCGAAATACATAAGGATAAATCTGAAAAGATACAAAACTTTTCTCAGAGAACAAAAAGGAGACATGATGAAGGAAGAGATAGGTATGTTTATTAGTTGAGGAATCAGTATTATTAACAGGCAAGTTCTCTCCCAAATGATCTAAAGATTCAATGAAATCCCAATAAAAATCCTGGATGCTTTTGTAGAAATTGGCAAACCGATTTTAAAATTCATATGGAAATATAAAAGACCTAGAATAGGCAAAAATGATTTTGTAAACAAAACGAAACAAAAAAGATGGAGGACTGACACTACCTGACTTCATGAATTATTATAAAATTACAATAATTGAGACAGGGTCGTATTGGTAGAAATATAAATAAGTATGTAAATTTAACAAACAGAAAAGCCAAAAATAGACCCACACATATATGAACAAGTGATTTATGGCAAAGGTGCAAAGGCAATTCAGTGAATGACACTTTTCACCAAATGGTGCTGGAAAAATTTGATATCCACAAGCAAACAAAACAAAGCAAAAAAACTTCAGTGCATACCTTGCACCATAAAGAAAAATTAACCTTAACTCAAAAATGAACTCATAAACATAATGTAAAACCTAAAATTATAAGACATTCAGAAGAAAACATAGAAGAAAACTATTGTGACCTTCTTTTAGGCAAAGATTTCTTCCATATGACACTCTAAGAGCATGAGATATAAAACAAGAAATTGATAAATTGGACTTCAGCAGAATTTAAAGCTCTGCTTTCCAAAAGATCTCTTAAGAAAATGAAAGACAAGCCACAGACTAGAAGAAAATATTTAAAAGCCATGTATCTGATAACAGACTTTTAATATATAACAGACGTTTAAATATATTCCAAGTATATATCAAAATCTTAAAATTCAATACAAAGGACACAATCTTTTAAAAACATAAGATTCAAGCAGTTATGTTACTAGAAGAGAAGGCAAATGAACTCATGGAATAAATCCTACATCATTGCATTAGGGAAATGCAAATTGCACACAATAAAATACCACTGCATACCAATAAGAATGGCTAAAATGGAAAAAGATTGACCATAACATGTGTTGGCAGCAATACATAAAAACTAGAGCTATCCTGCCTTGCTAATAAGAATGTAAAATGGAGTAACCACTTTGCAAGAGTTTGGCAATTTCTTAAAAGTTCAGCATACACCCACCATCTGATCCAGCCATTCTACTTTGTCCAAGAAAATGAAAGCATATATCCATCCCCCAAAAAATAGTGCATGAATGATCATAGCCACTATTTGTAACAGCCTCGAAATGGCAACTATCCAAACATCCATCATCAGGTGAATGGATAAACAAACTTGAATTCTATCCATCCAATGGACTACAACCCTACAACAAAAAGGAATGACCTAGTGAAACATGCTATTTTAGGATGAGTCCCAAAATAATTTTGCTGAGTGAAAGATAAAAAGGAATACATGTTGTATTATTTTATTCCTATAAAATTCTAGCAAGTGTACATGTATCCATAGTGACAGCAGATCAATGGATGCTTAGGGATGGAAGAAGTGGAGAAAGACATGAGGAATGATAACAAAGGGGGACAAAAGTTTTTGTATAGGGATGCCTGGGTGGCTCAGCAGTTGAGCGTCTGTCTTTGGCTCAGGTCGTGATTCTGGGGTCCTGGGATTGAGTCCCACATTGGGCTCCCTGCAGGGAGCCTGCTTCTCCTTCTGCCTGTGTCTCTGCCTCTCCCTCTATGTCTCTCATAAATAAATAAATAAATAAATAAATAAATAAATAAATAAATAAAATCTACCAAAAAAAAAAAAAAAAGTTTTGGTACTGCTGGATCTATTATTTTGATTGTAGTGAAGGCTGTATGGATGCATCCTTATGTCAGAACTTGTCAAATCAACATTTTCAATATGTGCTGTTCATTGTCAATTATACATCATTAATATGTTATTTTTTAAAGAATATGCTATGTATCCACACAACAGTAGATTAATCTTAACTACACTTGGCTAGGTGAAAAAAGTGAGAATCAAAAAACTGTATATTGATTGATCCCATTTATATGATATTCTTGAAAAGACAAAACAGTAGGAATGCAAAACTGAGCAGCAACGGTCAGTTTGAGACTGGGTGAAGAGTTAATTGCAAAGAAGCAGCATGAGGAAATGGTGGGGGGTCAGTGAAACATCCTCTACAGTATTAGGACGATCAGTACATAACTCTGTGTGATTGTCAAAGTCCATAGTATTGCATACTATGAGTGAATTTTATTGTACTCAAATTTTTAAAAAATCAACCAGGTCACCGAGGCAACCCAAGATATGCTGCAGGATACATATGACGAATACATGTAACTGTGTTGTCAGTGAATAACATCATCACACCGGAAGGGGTGGGTAAGAAAGAAGCTGACCTACAGGAAAAAATTTTTTGCCTGGACACAGGCCAAAGGCAAAATGAACCTGTAGACAAAATTGTACTCTAGTTGGTATATCTGTTTCTCAAAAGGATATGTGATAGCAATTCTAAAACTACCTTACACATATAATAGAGGTAAGCAAGTAAGTAAATGTATTACAAATAATGACAGGTTTTAAACTGTTGGAGAAGGAAGTTACAAGTAAAGGGGAAACTAAAATTTATGCTGGATTGAAGCCTGAGGTATCTGTATGAATTCATGTGTTTTTCTTTTTTTTTCTAGATTGTATTTATTCATTTGAGCTAGAGAGAGAGCACAAACAGGAGGCAGAGAGAGAGAGGGAGGCTCTGAAGCCTGATGCGGGTTCCATCCCAGGACCTTGAGATCATGATCTGAGCTGAAGGCAGTTGCTTAACTGACTGAGTCATCCAGGTGTCTCATGTTTTTCTTTAAAAAATATACTTAACATATATTTTTATATAAATTTATGTATTTTGTATTTATACACATGAATATTATATTTTATTAGTTCTATTGTATTAAATCAAATTTAACATTACCAGTTATAAAACATATCAACATTTTGTACCCTTGATACAATGTTCTGAAAAGAGTACAGCAGGGGCACCTGGGTGGCTCAGTGGTTGAGCCTCTGTCTTTGGCTCAGGGCGTGATCCCCAGGCCCCGGGATCGAGTCCCACATTGGGCTCCCCACAGGGAGCCTGCTTCTCCCTCTGCCTATGTCTCTGCCTCTCTCTGTGTATCTCTCATAAGTAAATAAATAAAATCTTTAAAGAATTTTTTTAATGTACCAACTCCTTTTATTATGTATTCAATTAATTAAATGCTCAAATATTCCTTTCCTATCTTAAAAATGCAGGAGGAAAATATGTGTAGGAACACCCTCAATGTGAAAAGTGTACTCCACGTGTGTATTTGAGTCACCCCGGCAGGATCTGCAGCCGAAGAGATGGAGACGCACAGTAGAAGTCAAGGACTTGAGGCTGTCTTTGAAGTCTGCAGCAGAGCCCCAGACTGAAGCAGCGAGATGCATCTGCTAATAGAATTCCTGTCTCAGAGGTGCCCTGCTGCCATCCAGCATCCAGCCAGCACTCGGAGTCTGGCTCTATTGATAGATGAATAAGATTGAACATGACACCTGTGTCCAGTGAATCCCCTGGCACCATTTAACTAACTCTTAGAGCAGCTGCTTTTGAGAAATTACCTTCAGTCTTGGGCCCACCCTAGCAGAACAAAATCATCACCCTAAGTACTTTTCCAGTTCCAAATAAATGAGGATTTTTGCCCTGCAAGAGGAGAACTGAGCCATATTTTATTTGAAGTCACATCTGTTGCTTTCTTTTTATTTCTTTTTATTTCCTCTGCTGTGGACCTTAGATCCTAAGTCTCGTGCTATCACGATATCCTTCCAAGGGATCTTGGCAGCTCCCCTTTGGAGAACTCCAGTGGCTTCTTCTCCTGGCCTGTGGCACATGGATGCTCGGGAGTATTTATGAGGCTGCTCCCAGTCTACTCTCACCCAGTCCCATGAGTCTGCACAAAACGACTGGACTTTCTCCAACCACATCCCCATAATCTTCTACCTTTTCAAACCATTGCTTCTGCTTCTCTGCTCATTACCTTTTTAATGAACCGCTAATTTATCCAGACTCAGATCCAATGTCACCTCCTAGGCAAGTATTCCCAGGCCTACCAGGCCAATTGATGGATACCTTCTTCCTGCTTCCAGTCTGTACGAGTCTCTGCTGCAGCATTTATCGCAATGCTTTATTATACATCTTATTTATCTCTTCTTGGTATGTGTGGCCTCTGGTAGAGGAGGGAACATGACTCACTTTTACATCCACAGTGTCGAGGTAACAGAGCCTCTGGCACATTGTCTTTTTCATGAATACCTAGATTCTCTGGTTTGCAGTTTCCAAATGCCTAATTTGACACATTCTGCTTAACTCTGATTTTTAGCCTCTGGCTTCAAGCGTTGTTTCAAGAGAGCACTGATGGCCTGTCCCTCTCTTAACTCCTGGTTAAATGTCCAGTTGCATTTCTCATCCATAGAAACATTTTGCCCTAATGCGGCTTGCATTTTCCCACCTCCAAACTCTCGTTCACTCTATTTCCCTTGCCATCATTCTCCACCTGTACCCATTTAAAAACCAAGACCTGATGCCAGGGTGCTGAGCAACCAGAATTCTCGTTCATTGCTGGAGCACACGCAAGCTGGCATAATCACTATGGAAATCTTTTGTGCTAAATGTAAATTCTCACAGATTCTACTCCAAGGTGTATACCCAACAATATGGACAGGACCTGTATAAGAATGCTCACAACAGTGCTGTGAAATAAAAATAACCCAAATGTCCACCACTGGGAGGTTAGGGGAAGTGTGGTTTGTTCACAGAATAGAATACTACACAGCAATGAGAATGAGCCACTGCTGTACAAAACACCATGGATGGATCTCAAAGTGTGGAGTGAAAAAAAAAAAAAACGAACATAGAAGACAAAAGAATTTACACTCTATGATTTAATTTATATAAAGTTCAAAACCAGGTCCCACTAATCAATGGTGATAGATGTCAGGACTGTTGGGGACCTAGAAACTGGCAGGGAGGATTAGGGAGCCTTCTGTGGCACTGGTTAAATGTTCTATTTCTTGATCTGGGTTGTGGTTACATGTCTTGCTTTCTGAAGGCTCACTAAACTGCACACTTAGGTTTGGGTTATGTTTGGGTAAAACTGAAAATAAAAGCTCCACAGCATTTGGTCTACTCCTTCACATAGGGGAAGTTCTCCTAAATGGTTGATGGTCAATTAACTAATAGGATTCCACTGCCCTTTAAGTGTCTAAGTGCCTTTGGGGGGCAGGCTCGATGGTTTTGAATTATACTGAGACCACCAACATGTTTTGTTTGTCCTTAACGTCTCTACATTTAAAGAGCTTAAAGTAAGGTCTCTAGTAACCAGAGCATTTAACCCAGGTTCTGTGGATAGCTGGGGAAGCTAGAGGATCTGTTTTACTCTGCTATCCTCAGCTGTGATTGGGAGCTGTTCAAGAATAGACTGTCTCTACTCAGATGCTGTTTTCTGGGATGCTCCTTGCTCATCTTCTTCGGAGCCCTACTACCTAAACTGTGAGCCACAAACTGGCAGCATGTACTGTCACCTAGGGGCTGATGAGAAATGAATGAGCTTCGGGGCACCTGGGGGGCTCAGTGGTAGAGCGTCTGCCTTCGGCTCAGGGCGTCTTACCAGAGGTCCAGGATCGAGTCCCGCATCGGGCTCCTCGCAGGGAGCCTGCTTCTCCCTTTGCCTGTGTCTGCCTCTCTCTGTGTGTCTCTCGTGAATAAATAAAATCTTAAAAAAAAAAAAAGAAAAGAAATGAATGAGCTTCATCTCAGGCCAAAAAGAATCAGAATCTTAGTGGTGGGACCCAGAATTCTGTGTTTTAAATAAGATCCTCTGGTCTTTTTATTTTCTGTATTCTGATGCTCCGACATCTGGGGCTTTACTGACCCTGAAGGGACGACCCCTCCCAGGATTGGTCAATTCCCAAGCTTGCTTTTCAATTACAAACCAACCAATCCAGAGCCCACACCACAAATACCTGCTTTATGGGGCTCTCATTCTCCAGGCCACTATCCTAATCACTGCATTGGGGGAGTAGGTCTGCCCCTTTACCCTAGAGTCTGCTGAAATTATTTAACTAATCTTAAGCCTTTTTACCCTGGTTCACCCCATCCTTTCTGAGGAAACAACTAAAACTAGCCACAGCTCTCCTTTCTCTCTCTGCCCACTGATTGTTCCTGGTGTTTCTCTGTATGGCCTCCATAGCATTGTGTGTCTCTTTCTCTTGGGAACTATAATAAACTATCCTTTCTATGACAATCATCTCCTGATACATTGGCCTTACTATACTTCAAATTTTCTTATTTTTTTAAAGATTTTATTTATTTATTCATGAGAGACAGAGAGAGAGGCAGAGACATAGGGAGAGGGAGAAGTAGGCTCCCTGCAGGGTTCCCAAAGCGGGACTTGATCCCAGGACCCAGGGATCACACCCTGGGCCAAAGGCAAACGCTTAACCACTGAGCCACCCAGGTGCCCCTATACTTCAAATTTTCTGTCAATACACTGTTTTAAAACACTGGAAGATTTGTATGCACATTAACATTTGAGAATTAGAAATTCTCTCCTCCGTCTTGCAAAAGAGCCACCTAGACCACAGCTGAATCCTAAATTCACATTCCTTCCAGAAACAGGAATAAATCCTACCAGAGAAGGGAAATCACCCTTTCCCTTCCTGAGCATGGGGTGTGGTCATTTATCATTGTCAGGTGTCATGGGTGAAAAAGTGAGGAAGAAGAGGGACGCACAGGACATACAGGGACATACAGGAAATTTTTCCAAGCCTCTGTCATGGTGTTGGCAGAGCCTAGGTCACCTAGGGTCCTAACCCCAGCACCACAGAAATAATCACACATGCTACTGTTTGTTGAATGTATTCTAAGGTCCAGGGAATGAGCAGTAGAAATGTCTTATCCAATGAACACCATGATAACTCTCTCAGGCAGGTTTCCCCATTTCTAGAAGAGGCAACTGAAACTCAAAAATATTAAGTGACTTTTGTTTGTATATCATGTCAGAAACACAGTGATTATTCAAACTAGGTCTTTCTGATTCCAAAGACACAGCACTTAATGAGTACAAGATGGATATAAAAACTGACGATGCTTTCAGCAGAAGAGCTTGGAAATTAGATACAGAATGCTAATGTGCCATTGCAGATTTTGAAATATGATAGTCATGAATTTTCCCAATACTCAAAGTGGAAAAATGTAATATTTCTTAATTTTTATAAATCAAATTAGAATCTGGTTTACAGCCCTCACACACCAGATTCCACTTGGAATTCAAAGTCAGTAACCACTGAAGATTTCTTCTCTATTCTGTTGGGCTTACACGAGTCTATAAAAATGAGTGAGGAGTCTGGTCTTTTGAGTATTCTGGTATCTGATACCCCTGAAAGTCAATGTTTCTTCTCTATGGTTTTTGTGTTTCCATGTCAGCCTCACTGGCCTCTACCTTCACCCAGGCTTTCAATGTACCACCAAGCCACACTCACGTCTTGTTACCTCCGGGCTGGTGCATCCAAGTAAACCTCAACTCCTCCTGCAAGTGTGGCTCTTTTCCCATATTCTTCTCAGGTCAGAGAAGTTCCTCTGCAACTACACCAGCCTCCAACCTCTCCCCCTACTCCTCAGGCTTAATGAAGTCAATCCCCATCAGCATTTGCAAACAAAAGCCTTCTCAGAGTGGACCATTGGGTTTTCTATTCTTCCCCAACATCAAAAACAAAAACAAAACAAAACAAAACAAAAACAAAAATACTTGCCATTGCCCTTAGCCAAGGAAGCTCAAAACCAGGAGAAATGAGAGAACTGCTTCCTATTTTTTTTTCCTAATGAGAACATCGAGAGATGGAGTGGGAAGGGGGAAAGAGATAAAACATCAATCCATTTCATAATAGCTCTCATTCTTACCTAAGTGATCATTAACTTGGGGCCAAAATATTAGAGCTAAAAGCAAAGCAACTTCCTTTTTAACTCTCTCTGAGATTCTCCTGTTATATGTTCCCAGACTGAAACCCTCTGGAGGTCAGCAAGTAAATCAACAACGTACTATTTTTTCTTTACCTTTCTTTCTTTTTTTTTTTTTTTAATTTTTATTTATTTATGATAGTCACAGAGAGAGAGAGAGAGAGAGGCAGAGGGAGAAGCAGGCTCCATGCACCGGGAGCCCGATGTGGGATTCGATCCCGGGTCTCCAGGATCGCGCCCTGGGCCAAAGGCAGGCGCCAAACCGCTGCGCCACCCAGGGATCCCTTTCTTTACCTTTCAAGGCCTAACTCAAATGTCATCTCTTCCATGAAGACTTCCTTGATTATCATTCTGATCAGAATCATTCTTTCCTTTCCCCGTTCTCCCAGAAATTTCCTAGGTGTCTCCCTTATATTACACTGTATTAATTGTGTTCTGCTTTGTCTAACATAATTCTTTTTAAAAACACCTGCCACATTTCCTAACTGGATATTTTAGAGTATAAGGGCAAGAGACAGCTTTGTCTGTTCCAGCAGAGACCAAGAGAAAAATTCTTTGGCTTCATAGTCTTCACCATGAAATGAGAAGAGAAAAATCATAAATTTGCCCAAAGTTCAACAAACATCTTTCTCAAAACTTTATTGAGCAGAGTAACTTTTGCTGGCTTCAGAGTGATGACAGTCACTCAGGTAATTTAATGGTAAGTTCTCTTACTTAAGAACTTAACTTGGACATCAACCAAGTCTATATAGTTGCATTCTTAGAGTGCCAGAGTACCTCCATCGCTCTGGGAGGGGAGTCTGTCCCTAGGAAATGGTGCAGAACAGCCCAAATAGGAGGCTGATTACCCTCCTGGGTGTCAAGGGCCGCAAATCCAACCCTGGGCCTGCAAAGTGCATCCTGGGATGCCAGCCAGCTTCAAGAGGCAATCTGGTGTGGTGCAGACAGCACTCAGCTGGGGATCAGAAGCCTAGGATGTAATAAGGAGGAATAACTCTGGAGCTTTTAGCCACCTGCTATTTGAATATGTTTCATGGATATGTTAACTTTCCACTCGGTAATGACCACCTTGGCGGCTTATCCCTGTACCTCTTTTTCCCATAGTCATAACCCCTTGGCTCTTACCTATAGGCTTGGCTCAGGTCTGTGATCATGAATTCTCAGTCATGAAGGTTTTAAGGAGTCACGTTTTGTCTTCTTCCCTACATGGCATAACCAGATTCTCTCTTTGCTCCTTGACATGAAGCTTATGGAAACTCTTATTCCACTTTTTAACCTAGTCATGATCAAGTTTGCCTCTTCCCAATTTCCTCAGTAGCATTTCTGGTCCCTAGAAATGAATGCACTGCTTGCTTTCATGGTTCCCTCCCTGAAAACTATGCTAAAATTTGAGGTCCACTTAGTAACTAGCCCCTGGGATTCTCACTCCCTCCTTGAACCTTAGCATACAGCTTTCTGCCAGATTTCCCAGTTGCTGAGCTCTACGGGGTATTAGGAAACCCATGCACTACTGCTTGTTACTCCTTGACGCTGTCCGCTGTATGCTGCTGCTAGTCTGGGCTTCCATTTCCCTACCACCATGATATTGTAGACTCATTAATGACTGCATGTTCCCATGACATCTTGCTGTTGATTTCCAGTTAGCTGCCTCAGTTGTGTGGATGCTTCCATCCTCCATCCTTCCACCCTCCACTGGTCTGACTAATCCTACCAACAGCCAACACCTGGTTTGGATATATTTTATTAAACTGGTATTTTTCCAGATATGTTCTGCAGAATCTTGTTTCTGCAAATGTTGGTAGACATAACATACACAAAGGGCTCTATAATTAAATATATATTTAAGGAAGCTATATGAGGCAATTAAGCAGGATTCTTTACAGAAGGACTTCACAGAGCCTCTAAAATGATGACAAGTGGGACACCTGGGTGGTTCAGAGGTTGAACGTCTGCCTTTGGCTCAGGTTGTGATCGAGTCCTGCTTTGGGCTCCCCACTGGGAGCCTGCTTCTCCCTCTGCCTATGTCTCTATCCCTCTCTCTCTTTCTGTATCTCTCATGAATAAGTAAATAAAATCTTTAAAAAGATGACACGTGCTGACAATATCTAAGGAGGGATACAGCACTTAGCATTCTCAAAACGTATTGGACCATGTTTTCCTTGGAGAATGTTCTTGGACTGGTGTTCCATGGAACAGACTTTGGGAAATGCTAAATCACATTCTTCAGGTTCCAGCCCCATGTTAACCTTGACTTCTTGGCAGTAATGACAGCATGGAAAGCCCCCTTCACGGTGCTATGGAGACACAGAAGCTGGTTTTGAATCCTGGACCTTCTTGCTTTTCCTTTACTCTTATTCACTTGTTGTTTGACTCTTTAAAAATTACTCAACTTGGGACACCTTGGTGGCTCAGTGGTTGAGCATCTGCCTTCTGCTCAGGGCGTGATGCTGGTCCCAGGATTGAGTCCCACCTCGGGGTCCCTGCATGGAGCTTGCTTCTCCCTCTGCCTGTGTCTCTGCCTCTCTCTCTGTGTCTCTCATGAATAAATAAAATAATTTTTAAAAATTACTCAACTTACCTGCCTTTCCATTTCTACTTCCACTTCACAGAGTGACTGATATGCAACTGTGTACATTATTATTATTATCAACAGTGACCATTGCTAGTATTTACTTATTGAACCTTTGTTCTCGACTCACCATTGTTTTAAACACTTGGCCTGTATCGCCACTTAAATTTTTTTTTCTTTTGGAGAGAGAGCAAAAGAAGCATGTGAGTCAGGGGGAGGGGCAGAGGGCAAGGGAGAGAGAGAATCTTAAGCAGGCTCCATGGCCAGCATAGAGACTGATGCTGGACTCCATCTCACAACCCTGAGATCATGACCTGAGCTGAAATCAAGAGTCTGACACTTAACTGACTGAGCCACCCAGGTGCCCCACATATCACCTCTTTTAATACAACAATCATATGATGTAGGCACAATCTTTAATCCCATTTTACAGAGGGGGCTATTGAGGCATAAAACAGCTAAATGTTAACTTACCAATGTTCACCAGCTAATAATGGTCAACTGAGATTTAAACAGAGGTAGTAGGTCTGCAGCAACATTGTTCTCAATCCATGCTGTAATTTACCAATTCATTCAATACCTACTGTACGTATGCCAGGCCAAGCAATAAGTCCTAGATATATAGCAATGAATAAACAGACATTCTTGCCCTGGTGGAGCTTATATTCCTAGTGGGTGAAAACAGAAAATAAGTAAATAAGCATAGCTCTTGTAGTGATGAATGACTTGGAGAAAATTAAAGCAAGGTATGGGGGCACCATAGTGGCTCAGCTGCCTTTGGCTCAGGGCATGATCCCAGAGTGCTGGGATCGAGTACCCATTGGGCTCCTTGCATGGAGCCTGCTTCTCCCTCTGCCTGTGTCTCTCTCTGCCTCTCTCTCTGTATCTCTCATGAATAAAAATTTTTTAAATATTTAAAAAAATAAATAAAGCAAGATATGGGACACACAAGTGCTATTTTTATATGGGATGGTCAGGGACAGCCTCTCTCATTTAAGATGACATTTGAGCAGAAGGAAGTGATAAATGGAGAGAGGAGTATTCCAGGCAGAGGGAACAGCAAAGGCAAAGGCCCTAAGATGGGGGCACTCCTGAATTGTTCACAAAATCACAAGGGGCCAGTTCACATTCAGCAGAGCAAGTAAGAGGGAGTGGAGTCAGCAAGGTTGAGAAGCTCAGGTCTTGCGGTGGGTTGGGAGGGTTGTCAACTCTGTTAAGAAATGCAGTTTTATTCTGAAATGGGAAGCTTTTGGAAGGTTTGGGGCTGAGGCAAGATGTTCTGACTTAGATTGCAATGGCCACTCCAGCTGCTATTAGAGGGGCAAGGAGAAGCAGGAAGATCACCTTCAAGGAGACAGGCAAGAGATGATGTCAGCTAGGTGTCAGCCATGAAGGCAGGAGACAAGGTCAGATCTGGAGAAAGGAGGGCAAGAAACCCAGCAGGGTTTCCTAATGGTTTGGATGAGGGAGATGAGGGAAGGATAACTCCAAGATTTTCACCTGAGCTCTTGGAAGGGTACAGTTGAAATGGGGCAGGCTGGAGGAAGAACTGGATCATGGATGAAAACCTCCCATTTAACCCCACATGGTAATCACTCCTGCTTTGGCTTCAAGCTCATGCTGCCTCTTGACAGAAAACAAAAATGACATAATCCAATATAATCTCCCCTTTTTTGAGTCACCATAGAACTTTGAACCCATTTCAGGATGCTGTTGAAAATCTTCAATATTTCAAAGGGCTATAAGGAATCAAAGACACATATTTTCACAAGGAGGATGTTAGAGAATAAATGCAGTAGGGGATTTGCTTTAGTTCTTGAGAAATATGGGTCCAAATGCAATGTGGCCATGAAGGTAGGAAGGAAGGAGAAGACACAGAGAGTGGTTATTCTAAAACAATGTTTTTAATAGCTAAAAATGGCTGATTTACATATTTCATAACATAACAGGGCCCTCTCTTAGGAAAAGAGAAGCAAACATTAAGCAGCTACTAAGGGCTTTTGACATCAAGCTGCTTGATGGGCATTATGGACACATGGATGTTTCCATGGCAACTCAGCACAGTTTGGCAGGACCAGTTCCCCTGCCTGTGACTCAGGGCATCTGTGTGGCTCAGGTTGCTTTCCACATTGCATGAGGCCACTCTTCAAGATTTCCCCATGGTTCTGTGAGAAAGACAGTTATACATGTAACAATAGGACTTTAAAAGTAGTGACTTGCCAAGAAATGGGCAGAATGCATGAGCAGACATTTCTCCAAAAACCTACACATGGCCAACAGGCACATGAAAAAATGCTCCACATCACTTGTCATTAGGGAAATACAAATCAAAACCACAATGAGATACCACTTTATATGGTGAGAATGGCTAAAATTAACAAGATAGGAAACAACAAACGTTGGCAAGGATGTGGAGAAAGGGGAACCCTCTTGCACTGTTGGTGGGAATGCAAGCTGGTGCAGCCACTCTGGAAAACTGTGTGGAGGTTCCTCAAGAAGTAAGATATAGAGCTACCCTATAACCCAGCAATTGCACTACTAGGGATTTACCCCCAAAGATACAGATGCAGTGAAACAAAGGGACACCTGCACCCCAATGTTTATAGCAGCAATGTCCACAAAAGCCAAACCATGGAAGGAGCCCAGCTGTCCTTCAACAGATGAATGAAAAAAGAAGATGTGGTCTATATATACAATGGAATATAACTCAGCCATCAGAAAAGATGAATACCTACTATTTATGTACGACATGGATGGAACTGGAGGGTTTTATGCTGAGTGAAACAAGTCAATTGGAGAAAGACAATTATCATATGGTCTCACCTATATGTAGAATGTAAGAAATAGTGAAAGGGACCATAAAGGAAGGGGGGAGACTGAGTGGGGAAAAATTAAAGAGAAGACAAACCATGAGAGAACCTTAAATCTGGGGAAAAAACTGAGGGTTGCTGAAGGGCAGGTGGGTGGGGGGGATGGAGTGACCGGATGATGGGCATTAAGGAGGCCATGTGATGTGATGAGCACTGGGTATTATATGTTGTCAAGTTGAATTTAAATTTAAAAAAAGAAAATAAATAAATGTACTGACTTGCTACATATTTTTTTAAAAAATATTTGTGTATTTATCTTTAAAATTGTATTTACTTTGATTCTACTGGGGTGTTCTCTCCAAAGTTTGTTTGTAATTTAATTTCTTTGCCCTTAGATACGACAGCAAAAATACAAACAACAAAAGGAAAAATAGATAAATTGGACTACATTTAAATTAGAAACTTTTGTGCTGCAAATGATACGATCAAGAAAGGTATAGCCCACAGAATAGTAGAGAATATTTACAAATCATCTATCCAGCTTGTATCCAGAATATATAAAGAATTCCTACAACTCAAATGTAAAAAGACAACCAAAATGAAAAACAGGCAAAAGATTTGAATAGATGTTTCTCCACAGAAGGTATTAAAATGACCAATAAGCACATGAAAAGATGTTCAATATCTTTGACTATTAGAAAAAGGCAAATTGAAACCACAATGAGATACCAAAATCATATGGACCAGGATGGCTAATATAAAAGACAAACAGGGGCGCCAAGGTGGTTCAGTCAGTTAAATGTTTGACTCTTGGTTTTGGCTCAGGTTATGATCTCAGGATGGTGAGATTGAGCCCTGTGTCAGCCTTTCCTCTCAGTAGAGAGTCTACTTGAGTTTCTCAAGCAGATGCTGCACTGAGCATGGAGCTTGATCTCATGACCCTGAGATCATGGCCTAAGCCAAAAGCAAGAGTCAGAAGCTTAACAGACTACGTGGCCCAAGCAGCCCTCTTTTCTTTCTTTCTTTCTTTTTTTTTTTTTTTTTTAAGATTTATTTATTTACTTGAGACAGAGAGAGAGCACAAACAGGGTGAGGGGCAGAGACAGAGAGAAAAACTCAAGCAGTGGTGGTACTTCAGCTATGTAACAGTTTTCAATTGCCTCAAATTCTTCTTATATACATAAAGATGTTTTTTAAAGGAAATGCATGGATAAGGCAGAGAAAAAAGTGCAAAAAGCTAAAAGGGCCTTGACCCCAGAGGAAATAGAGGACTAGGAACTGTACAGTGGTTAGTCTCATTGGTTGCAAGCCTCTGGCTTTTAAATCCTCATAGGAAAAAAAAGCTTGGTTTTTAGGGTTGGTTCTCTGTGCTTCTCCCTCCCAGCAAAAAATGCATCAAACTTTAGGAGAAACCATTTTTCTTGGTCTCCTTTGAGTGACTGATACAGTTTGACTAATGCTTGCCAAACCATGCAAAATGGTCTTCACAGAGTGCAAATATCCCCACTTAGTGCTCAATGTATTTCTTTAGTAAGGTAGAGGAGTACCATCATATGCAAGACACTATGCTCCTGTTATATTGATTAATCCATCTAACAATTGTGAAATAAAAGAAGAAAATATTGGCAAAGGACATATTTTATAAAGGACTATTATCCAAAATATTCAAAGAACTCTTAAAACTCAACAATAATAAAATAGCCCAGTTAAAAATGGGCCGTAGACCTTCACAGACATCTCACCAAAGAGGATACATAGATAGCAAATAAGCATTTGCAAAGCTGCTCAACATTATATGTCATTCAGGAAATGCAAATTAAAACAAGACATTGCTATACACATATTAGAATGGCCAGAGAATAGGACACAGACAACACCAAATGCTGGTGAGGATGTTGAGCAACAGGAACTCTCAGTCATGGCTCATGGGAATGGAAAATGATACAGTCACTCTGGAAGACAGTTTGGTGTCTTTTTTTAAAAAGATTTAATATTTATTTATTTATTTATTTATTTATTTATTTATTTATTTATTTATTTATTTGACAGAGAGAGCACAAGCAGGGGGAGTGGCAGGCAGGGGGAGAGGGAGAAGCAGGCTCCCCACTGAGCAGGGAACCTGAGGTAGGGCTCGACTCCAGGACCCTGAGATCATGCCCTGAGCTGAAGACAGATGCTTAACTGAGGCACCCAGATGCCTCTGGTGTCTTTTTACAAAACTAAAAAGTCTTACCATTTGATCCAGCAACTGTTGCTCTCTGGTATTTACTCAAAGGAGTTGAAAACTATGTCCATACAAATACCTGTGTGCAGACGTTTGTAGCAGGTTTATTCATAATTGCCAAAACTTGGAAGCAACCAAGACGTCCGTCAGTAGGTGAAAGGATAAAGTGTGGTACAATCAGACAACAGAATATTATTCAGCACCAAAAACAAATGAGCTATCAAGCCATGAAAAGACAAGGAGGAACCTTGAACACATATCACTGGGTGAAAGAAATCAATCTTAAAGGGCTACATATTGTATCATTTTAGCTATATGAAGTTCTAGAAAAAGGGTAAAGCTATGGAGACAATAAAATGATGGATGGTTTCCAGGAGTTAGGAGAAGAGGGATGAAAAGGAAGAGCACAGATGATTTTTATGGTAGTGAAACTACTCTGTATGATACTATAATGGTGGATCCATATCATTATCCATTCACCCAAACCCAAAGAATGTACAACACCAAGGGTGAAACACAGTGCAAATGATGGATTTTGGATGATACTGATGTATTGGTGCAAGTTCAATAAGTGTGCCAAGTGTACCATTACAGTGCAGAATCTTGATAATGGGGAAGACTATACATATGTAAGGACAGATGGTATAGGGGAAATGTCTGAGCCTTCTGCTCAATTTTGCTATGAGCCTAAAATTGATCTTTAAAAAAATGAAGTCTTATTTTTTTTTAAGATTTTATGTATTTATTCATGAGAGACACACAGAGAGAGGCAGAGACACAGGCAGAGGGAGAAGCAGGCTCCATGCAGGGAGCCTGACATGGGACTCAATCCCGGGTCTCCAGGATCATGCCCTGGGCTGAAGGCAGCGCTAAACTGCTGAGCCACCTGGGCTGCCTGAGGTCTTATTTTTTTAAAAAAGGAAGGAAGGAAGGAAGGAAGGAAGGAAGGAAGGAAGGAAGGAAGGAAGGAAGGGAGGGAGGGAGGGAGGGAGGGAGGGGCTGGGAGAGAGGAAGGAAAGAACTGAAGATCCCAGAAATTAATGAGTAACTAGGCAGTGGTGTGTGGTGACTGGTTTGCACCAATTGGTGAAAGTTGGGTGTGCACTCCTCTTCCCAAATCCACATATAGTGATGCCAAGCCTTAGCTCAGGGTCAGCCATCATGAGATTACACTAGGGAAACTAGCAAATATTACAATCTACGGCTTGTTTGTCTTTTTCTTCTTTGAGAGCCAGTTGTTAAACCTTTTAGGATTTTAAATAAAGGCTGTCAGACACAATATTTTCTTTTAGACACAATATTAAAAGCCTCCTTTGAGGCTAACCCAGAGCTTCTAACAGGTTGAGGTTACCTGAGAGTTTTTTTAGCCACCTGGCATTTTGCCATCTTCCCAAAATGCCTTTTCTGGGCCCTTTGTTACTTTTTTATCATGCAGTGCTCCCAACTTCGGTCAGTTCTGCAATTCCCCTCATGATTTATGCCAAGGCCACATGCCACCTGCAGCACTAGCTATTTCATAGTTTTCTTTAGGTTGTCTCATTTTATACCAAGATGTTTTTAAAAAAAAAAAAAAGCAGAAAGGGCCGTGACCCCAGACAAAAAATACATATACATGTACTCTGGTTTAGAAGACAAAGCCTGGAATTGCCAAAATATATATAGAGAGGTGGGTCTGATGTTTGTCATCTCAGAGAGCTCAAAAAAGCTAAGGGATATGCTGAGGGACAATCAGCCTGGAAAGACAGGAGGAAAACATTGGGCCAGCTGGGTGTGCAATCTTGGGATAAGAAGCCTGAGAGTATTATACAGATCCATGAATTTACTTTGAAGATGAAGCAGTGGAGACCAAAAGAAGGATGGACCCTGGGTGGGAGAGGGTTGCTGAGCAATTGGAGAAGCTACAGGAGAAACTGATCCCAGAGCTGAGATTATATGGGATAGTCTGATAGAGATCAAGATAAGGAGAGGACGTGGCAAGGTGAAGGTTCAGAGGAGGGTACTTGGAAAGTTAACAGGAGGAAGACTAAAGGCGGAGATGAGCTAACAGATGGAAGAAAGGGTGCAAAGGAACCCCGATGAGTGGGCTGGGATATCAGAAGTACTACAGGAGGAGCGGATGGTGGAGAAGAGTAGGCAGTGAGCATACCAACCATCATGTAAGGAGGAGAATGTAACCCTTCTGAGTCTTGATAGTGAACACACACAGTGACAGTATCTGGTGAGTGACAGGAGTAAGCACATCTAAAATTGTCCCACATGCAAATAAGTGGATGCACACACCGTGATCTGGAGAACATGCCTTCACACACATCAGTGTGGTAATTAGATCCAACAAGGAGCCCAAGTCCATTCACTTGACCTCTTCCTAGGGGAAGCTCGCTGGTGTCTAGTCCCCCCTGAATTCTTTAGTTGCCTAAACATTTAGACGTGTTTCATAGTCAGATGCAGAATTTTGCCAAGGCAGTATATCAAGCCTAACCTTCTGAAATTTCCTGAGTCTTCGCTGTTCTTGTAAATTGAGATCATCTGAATTTTGCCAATTGCTATTCTAGTTTTCAATAAACACACACACACACACACACACACACACACACAGAAATACATAAGAAGGAATTAGTCCAAAGATGGGACTTCAAAACTATAAGGAAGAGGGAGGCACAGTAAAGACGAAGGCGGAAGAGGAATCACCAGTACAGATCAGATCCAGATGGTGTGTTTGCAGCGGACTCCTTTATTATCCCTACCCTACCTGCAGGGCCGATGTAGGACTGATCCCAGGACGCTGGGGTCACGCCCTGAGCCCAAGGCAGACGCTCCACTGCGGAGCCACCCGGGCGTCCCTGGGACCGAGTCTTTGGAAGGGGCTCCGATCCTGTCTGGGCCTCTCTGGCCAGCTGGGCTGTGCATTAGGGGTGTTTGCCCGTCCCCCCCCCCCCCCCCCGCACCTGCTCCTGGGGCGTGACCCCAAGGGCGGGATGGCAGAGGTGGGGAGCGCAGGCCTTGGAGGCCGATCCTCACTCTGCCCCGGCCTGTGTGACTTCACAATCGCTTCATCTACGAAACAGGCACAGAGGAGTGTTGCAAAGGGCAAAGGAAGAGGCTGGGTAGGGACGGAGCAGCGGGCTGGAAGTGGGGCTGCTGTTCCTCCGCCTTCCTTCAGCTTTCCTCGCGCTTAGCTGCAGTTCCCCGAGGTTGGCCTGGAAGCTGAACGCCCTTTCCTTTCCGACGGAGAGGGGACCTCACTAGTGTCCTCGCGGAAGCAGCGTGACTAGAACCAACATTGCCTCAACCTCCCCGCATCCACTCCCCAACGCAGTGGGGACATTTTTTTTTCAATAATTAAGAGATTTATTAAAGCATCTTCTCATAAAGATGGAAACACGTACAGATTAGAAACATGCAACCGTCGTCTTCCACAGTCAAGCTAAAATGTTACATATTTTTCCTGTTTTCACAGCTGAAAACTTCAGATCTTATACCTAACTCACTCACCCTGAATATTTAATTCATTCTTCCTGAAAGTATCCAGGGTAGCAAATAACCAAAATGCAAACTATTATATAAAGAAAGTGCAAAGTTAAAAAAGAAAATGTGTAGAGAATACCCCCTCCCCTCCTTAAAGGCAAACAATGGCACTTTGCTCTTGCTTAACCTAGATTGTCTCCAGAAACTATTAAGATGTAATAGACCTAAAGACCAAAACAAACAAACAAACAAAAAACCTCAAACCTGACTTCCTGACTTTGAATAGATGTCCAAAAAGCTTGTTATGGTTAAAAATAAACGCTTAAACAAAGGAAAATGTTCACCTCACCCTGAGGATTCCCTTCTCAGGTGTCCTTGCACAGCTGCTTGTTCCTGGGGGTGAAGGTCAAGTGACGCAGCCCCAGCCTGGCAGCCCCTTCCCCAGGGGCCTGGATCCCCTGGCTTCCCCAGCCTCCTCTGTGGCCCTGCATCCTCTGTCCCCTTGATCTGCTTCCTGGGGCAGGGGCTGCAGACCCACAGGCTGCATGGCAGTGGCTGGTGCTCAGGGACCCCCCGGTCCAACCAGCCCTAATCTCCAGTGCCTAAATACATACATACATACATACATACATACATACATATTTTTTTAAATGATGACAGTTCCAATAGATCGAGCCCCTGTTGTAGTCCAGATCCTCTGCATCCATTTTTTCCCAGTCCTAACAACCCTGAAAACTATGAATTATCCCCATTTTAAAGGAGAAACAACTGCAGGTCAAAGGTGAATTAAAGCTTCATTCTTAATAAATGGCAGATCTGAGTTTCAAATCTCCTTTCCCATCAGCTGATGAATTCTGATAAATCTTACCCTGAAAAAAATTGCTTGCCTTGAAAAAATATAAAATATTGTTCCCCAGTTGGCTTTTTAGTTTTCTAAAAATATCTACTCTCAGAAGGGCTTGGAAAGTATAGTGAACACTGTTAATTGCTACCTACTACCCACTCTCTGTTCTCTCATCCCAAGAAAATATCAGTTCCATGTAGGTCTGTAATCATGCATACCATGGGTCTCAGGAGAATCTGATGCCATCCTCTAGGAGCCATCCAGTGCTCTAGAAGGTGGTCTAATTAGGCAAAAGGTAAATCCATCCTCCATGCCAGTAAGTGGTTCGGGAATGAGTTTATGACCTAATTCTGGGCAAGAAGACATAACAAGAGACCTGCCAGAGGCTTCTGGAGAATTTTTCTTTGTTCTGAAAAGACCCCCAGGAAGTCACTTTCTCTCTCAATGGACAAGAGCAAGCCTGATTGTTGCTGGCAGGCATCTGAAAGCCACAGAGGGAACTAATCTTAGGATAAGACCCAAACTGTGGCTTACAGAGCAGAGAAACGGAAGTGGAGTATGTAGTTCCTTGAAAATATCATCAGGCCACAGATGAAGCAATACTGAAGGCCTCTCAACACCCAGACCTCACCTTTGTGAGCTAGTAAATTGTGTTTATTGAACACAAATCTATTCAGTAACTTCTTTAACCAGTTTGAGTTCACCTTTCTGTTGTTTACAGTGCAAACCTCCTAATTGAATACTGACAATAATACAGCTAAGATAGTAGGTCTGTGGTGAAAAGGGGAGACAAAAAATAAAATTGGAAATCTAGCTGCTAGGGGATAGGAGACCCTCCAGATGAAGGATGGACTCTCCCTGGGGTAAGTAACCATGCCCTACCTTTGGTGCCAACTGCCTTCATTAACTTAAATCAGTGCTTCCCCAAAGTGCCCATCAGGGACCAGCAGAATTAGCAACATCTGGAAACCTGCTAGAAATGCAAATTCCAGGGCCTCACCCTGGCTCTGGTGAATCAGAAATTCTGGGGATGGTAGCCCAGCCATCTGTGTTTTAATAAGCACTCCAGGGGATTCTGATCCTCAAGTGTGAGAACCACTTCCCTGAATGTCCCTAAAAGTGACTCTGCCTGAGTAGTTCTCAGTATTAATGATTAGCACTTGATTTGAACTTGGGATTTAGAAACTACCATCTTCATCCCAGACTTTGAATGTAGGGGTCACTGCGTTCAGAGTCTTGAGTCACTGAGTAGCACTTCTGGCAATCCCGTACATGTTGACCTGCAGCCAATTTGGGGTTGATTAGAACTCCCTTTACTGCTGTTAAGAAACCAAACTTTAAAAAGCACTTGTCCACCCTGCAGAGTAAATATGAACAGTTTTATTTGGTACTAGAGGCACATAGAGAAGTGTGGTATTTTCTAACTCTTTAAATTGCCACTTCTGGAGCATTTTAAATGTAGTTCTGGGCTGGCTAAGGATAGATTTTTAATTAATGTGGGTTTTTTCTCTTGCTAAGTAATTTTACAGTTTGAAAAAAAATTTTGTTTAATATGCAATCAGGGGGTTAATGCTCTACATTCAATGAGTATTTCTGTAGAGCAACCAGCTTAGGAACAATTATTTTAGCAGTATTCTGGGAGCGATGAGTATCATCAACACAGTGTGATCATGTTAAAGGAAAAGTGTCTTTCACTCAGAGAATCTAACATGTGGTAGTGTCTTGATAATTAACCCATTGCCCTTGGAAAAAAGAAGGTAATTAGAAGCAAAGGCAATTAACTTCTTTCAGGTGATTTCCCTTGCATCTCCATTCCCCTCCTGGAAAGGGGATTCCAGAAAGGTTCAAAAGAAAACAAAAGGTCAGAAGTAGTTAGATTGTATGAGGAGTGCTAATGAGGCTGTAATGCCAGAGGGTTTGATGACTCCGCAGAATGTGGGGAGGCTCTCTCTCTTTTCAGGACTCTTTTTCTAAGAACACTTTCCACAGAGTAAGAAGGGCAGGTTGTCGTAGATTGAGGAATAAATACCAGTGAAGAAATAGAAGAATCTAGAAAGTTCTTTCCACGTCTTTCTCTGAGGAAATCATCTCTACACCTTCACCTGTGCATAATAACCGCATTCTTGTGTTTGGAAGCCCTATGTTTAAGATTTTTTCCCCTCATATGGCATGCTTGCCAAAATTTTCAGCATCTGCCACAGTTTTTCTCCAGGTGACAAGATAATAAAATAATGAGGCAGAACCTGGCTTTGAATAATTTTCATGAGAACCCAGTAAATCTTTGGCCTTTGTTTTCCTGTCTTGAAAATAGAGAAGAGGGTGAATGCACTAGGTGTCTGAAAAAGTGATATTGTAAAACAGAAAAGAAAAGCATAGATTCAATAAAATTAAGGATATTCTTATTCCCCAAAGAGCTGTTGTAACAACTTGGTAATAGAAGTTGGGCACAGCTGTTTGCTTTGCTTCTTAAAGTTATCTTATTGTTCAATTTAGCCTTTGCCCGGCCTATTGTATTATTGCATCTGAGAATATATTACAGGTAAAATGAGTCCCACATTAGGTTGGACTTAAAGTATCCTACTGGTGGAGGGAAGGGGCTTGCTAATGATTAAAATCTAGGTGTGCTTCTAGTTTCAGATAAAATGAAATAAATACCCTCCACACTGACTTTCTCACTGACTGCAGCTATAAAATCTGGACAAAGAAAGCAGACAGTACCTATTCAGGGACTCAGAAAAGTAAGTAAAAGGAAAATTGGAAAATACTAGAATGTGATGTATCATTGAACTGGTGTGTTTACCATTTTTTTCTTCTTCTGGTATCCTCCAACATGGAATCAAGGAACCTAAAACCAGTGTGGATTGGTGCAGAGGTCTTCTGGAGAAGCCCTATAGGTCTGCATCAAGGAGCAGAAATGAGGTATCCTAACACTCAGAGAATAAGGGAAGTCACTTTTCTTTTTAAATTCATTGCTTAATTTCTTATTCTCTTGTACCACGGCCCCCAGGCAATTCCATGATGCCTGTGGTGGCAGCAACAGCAGTGAGAGAGGAACCACAGAAGCCTAAAACACTGAAGCAAGGGTGCCTTCCTTTCTGATCAGAGGATCTGTGGTCCCAGGAAGATGGAGCTCTTTCCCTATGGCTCTCTCCTTCTCTGTTCTCCTACAATTTGGCTTAGCAGGCACTGTCACGGAAAGTACATGATAGCAAATTCAGTTAGATCCCAGGTTTCTGGCCATAGAACCCACAAAGACAGAGCCTCAAGAAGTCTGAAAGAACTAGGGCAGGGGTGCCTGGATGGCTCAGTCAATTAAGTGTCTACCATCAGCTCAGGTCACAATCCCAGGGTCCTGGGATTGAGTCCCACAAAGGGCACCCTGCTTAGGAGGAGTCTGCTTTTCCCTCTCCCTTTGACACTCCCCCTCTGCTGGTGTTCTGTCTCTCACTTTTTCTCTCTCCCAAGTAAATAAATAAAATCTTTAAAAAGGAGGGGGGGGGGGTGGAGAAAGTTAGAACTAGAGTAATCACAGAGAGAAAGAAACTCGGGAAAGGAACCTGGACCTTAGAATATCACTTATGAATTCCCAAGCTCACCTACGAATTGTGCATAGATGAATCTGATCCTAAACATCATACCAAAGACTGAGAACTGGAACAAGAGGTTATCATCTAGGTCTCAAACTGACTCAAAACATTAGATGGGTGAGCACACACATCTAATGGGATCCACATAGCACTGCAAGGCTTTGAACATATAACCAATGTTAAAACCACAATCCATAGAAGGCTGGTCAGAACATCAGCCTGAACTCATAGGGTTGATTGCCTGCTAAAATAAAAATATTAACATCCTCCATAGGCTTTACCTAAGACCCAAAATCTCATAAGATAATATCCCAAACAATAAAAAGGCAATACAACATTATTTGGCATGCAAAGAACCAGGAAAATATGGGTTCAGGTGGAAAAAGACAATTAGCACAAGTGAATCCTGAGATAACTCAGACGTTGGAATTATCTGACAAGGACTGTAAAGCATTCATTATAAAAATGCTCCAGGGCACCTGGGTGGCTCAGTTAAGCAACCAACTCTTGATCTCAGCTCAGGTCTTCACCTCAGGATCATGATGAGTTCACGCCCCACATTGGGCTCTGTGCTGGGTGTGGAGCCTACTAAAAAATAAATAAATAAATGCTCCAAAGAGTAAGGGTCAACACTCTTGAAATAAATGGAAAGTACCAACAAAACAATAGAAAGTACACACAAAAGAAACAAATTGGAATTTTAAAACAAAAAAAAATGCAATATACAGATGTTTAAAACACATTGGGTAGGACTGATAGAAGAATGGAAATGACAGTGGAATAACAAATAAATATTGAGAGAATTTGTTGCCCATAGGTCCACCTTAGAAGGGACATCTTAGAAGTTCTTTAGAGAGAAGGAAAATTATATAGACCAGAAACTTGGATCTATGTAATGAAAGAAGAACATCAGAGAATGAATAAGTAAAAGTAAATAAAATATTTGTTCTATTCTTAATTGATCTAACAGATAACAACTTGTTTAAAATAATAATTACAACAATGTGTTGATTATCTATGTATATATATATTGTATGTATGCTTATGTATAAGTAAAATAAATGACAGCAATAGTACAAGGGACAGGAGGGAGGAATGAGGACTATTTTGTTACTATAAGGTACTTGCACTACCCATGAAATGGCATGGTGTTATTTGAAAGAAATAAAGGAAGAACAAGGTAAATGGTAAGTATTTGCATAAACCTAATAGTCTATCCTTTAAATCAGACATCTACAAAATGAAGGGAAGGGAATCATGGGACCTAAATGGTAATAAATCTCTTCCATTCAATTTGAAATGTAAACTATGTATTCTAAATAAGCTGTGAAAAAATATATACAAATATTGTAATCACTATAATATCTACCAAAAATCACACCAAGAGATATAGTGAAAAACATAGTAAATAAATGAAAATGGAATAAAAAAATTCTAGTAACACATAATAAAAGCAGTAAAGGGGAACAAAAGAATGGAAATAAAAAGAATATGCAGAAAACACAATTAAACGGTAGATTAAAATCCTAACATACCAATATTTTCTTTACATATAAATGCATGAAACACATTAGTTAGAAGACAAAGAATATCAAAATAGACAACATACATGATCCAGCTTTATGCTGTCTAAAAGGACTCAATATATTAATATAGGCAATTAAAAAGCAAACATCTAGAAAAAGGTATATTATGCAAACAGTAAACAAAAGAAATCTATAGCAGTTATATCAGTCCATATAAACTTCAGAACAAAGAAAACTACCAAGGATAAGGAATGATATTACATAACAATAAAAGGGTAATTTCATTGAAAGACATAAGAACTCTAAATGTATATGCATGTAGCAACAGAGATTCAAAATACATAAGGCAAAAATTGACAGAGCTAAAAGGAAAAATAGACAAATCTGCAATGTAGCTAGAGTTCAACACTAGTAAGTAATTGATAGAAATGGTAGATTTAAAAAAAAAAACGGGTAGAATATAGAACTAAATAACACCATCAGCAGACTGTGTCTAACTGACATTTATAAAGCTGTCCACTCAGCATCAGCTGAATATACATTCTTTTTAAGTATCCATGTAACATTCTCCAAGATAGAACATATCTGGCTTCATAAAGCAAACCATAACAAATTAAACAGAATTGAAATCATACAAAGTATGTTCTCTGCTCAAAATAGAATTAACCTAGAAACCAATAATAGAAATAAAAGTCTCCAAATACTTAGAAATGAAACAATACCTCTCCAAATAATCAATGTGTTAAAGAGGAAATTTCAAGGGAAATTAGGAGATATTTTAAACCAAACGATGTGAGAATACAAAAGCCAAAAAGTACAAGTTGTAGCTAAAACAGTGTTTAGAGGAAAATTTATAGAGATAACTGTGCATACTGAAAAACAAAAGTCTCAAATCTCTCATCAAATCTTCCTCCTTAAGAGACGAGTAAAACAGCAAAATAGATGTAACATGAGCTGAAGGAAGGAATTGAAAACAACAATTAACAATAGAATCAAATGCTGGTTATTTGAAAAAGATCAGTAAAATCAATATGCTTCTATTAAAACTGATAAAGAAGAAAAGAGAGAACAGATACACTTACCAATATCAGGAATGAAAGAAAGGATCTTCCAATGGTCATGGAGTCCACAAGTTTGGTAACTTGGGACAAAGCCCTTAAATGGGCATCTTCAGCACCAAGTTAAAATATTCAGAACTGACAACTTTTCAGAGTAGATACTATATTAAGTAAAATCAGTCCAGCCGTGAGAAACATTACAAATCCAATGGAGCATTGGTTTGAGAAGGTGGAAATCTGGGACTAACATAAATAATGTCTAGCTTTTATTTTTTTTTTTTTTTTTTTTTTTTTATGTCTAGCTTTTAGAAAAGAATTACATCTGAGCTAATGTGTCTCTGGGAGTGGGAATGATTAAGATCGGTGGATGTGGATGGTTCTGAGTGTGGAGGCTTCATTTTTTGAGGACAATGCAAAAAATGTACACCTTCCAAGGAGTGTCCTTCAAGGTATGATTCCTATCTCTCTTTCCCACATCTTTCTTCCTGTGGGCTGGAAATAGATATTTAATGATTTGCTCTAGTCATCTTGAACCATCAGGTGATCTTGAGAATGAAGCCATGAATGGTGAAGCAGCAAGAATTAAAGGAGCCAGTGACTAGGATAATAGAGCATCATCTGGCCTTGGGCACCCTACTCTCAGAAAGTGAAGGCAAGAGGTGGGCCGGGGGGGAGGCAGGAGAAGTAAGGGAACTATTGTGGAGTAGAGCAGGACTCCTCAGCTTCTTAGACTCTACAAGAATCCCAGACTTGCCCCATTTTGAATTTACTTTAACTCATAATCCTCATCCAATCCACCAGCAATTCCTTTTGAATGAAACTTCAGAATAAATCTGAACTTCTACTATTCCTGTCTCTACTCTGTACTTTAGGCTATCCTGACTCTTTGGACACATCTTTAATTTTCATCTCTAAAACAGAACTCAACACTGTCAGGGGTTGGCAGACATTTTCTCTAAACGACCAGGTAGTAAAGATTTTAGACTTTGCAATCTCTACCATCTCTGTTGCAAGCACCCAGCTCTGCCACGGTAGCACAAAAGCAAATGGTCAGGGCTGTGTTTCAATAAAACTTTATTTTTGAAAACCAGCAGTGGACCAGATTTGTCCCACAAGCTATCACTTGCCAACCTCTGGTCCAGACTTTTACTGCAGGAGTTTCCCTACAGCATGTTTCACGGTCCGTAAAACATAATTTTCAGTCTTCATCATGACTCGTTATAAACCAGCTACTTTTCAAGCTCATTGTTCTATATCATTTTAAAATATGGTCATACATGTTCCCTCATTTGTTCATTGATCTGGAAACATACACCGCAGTGACTTTTTCTGTGCCGTGCTGCAGTGTAGTCATCCTGAACACCTGATACCAATATCTCTTCCTGTCTGACCTTTCAACATAATGATCTATGTGACAGAGCTGTTCCACAGATACTCATTTCATCCCTGCAGGAAAACTAAACACTCAAATTAATGAATCCTTTAATTAAACCTTTTCCCTCACCCTGAACTTTAGCTAAGAATAGAAGGACAGCCAAATTGAAAATGAATGAAACTTGCATTTTTCTTTCTGTCAGAGAGCATCTATGGCTGCCTGAAAGTTTTCCAGGATGAAAGGGAGCTATCCACATCTTCACATATATGTAGCATTCACACTTACAGAGAAAAGAAGGAATGGTTTTGGGGTAAGGAAGAAATTATAAGCCAATGGTTCCTGGGTTGAACCCAACCCAGAGACATGTTGTTTGGCATTTATAGTTGTTTCAAAAAATTGGAGCCACCACAAACAAGATTAGAACATTTTACATTAAAAATTTCAGATTTCCAGCTTATCTTTAAAAAAAAAAATAAGTATTTCTGGCAACATGGGAACCAAATTATTCCAAGGTAGTAACAAGCTAGAGCTGAATGGTGGCCCACTACTTTTAGATTGAAAGTATTTTCTACTTTTCCACAATTCCCACTACCCCCTAGTGTCTACCTAATATTGGAGTAAAGTGCCAGTTGCCAATTATTATTGTTTTCACACTATATTTTCCCTATAGTAAAGAGATGGTGTTTTTTTCTGTGCCCTTTTCCCAATCAGAAGCAGAAAAAAGAGAGGATTGAGAAGACCATGTAATTTATCGATAAACAGGAATTAGAACTCATGTATGCTGCCTGTCTGGCCACTGTAGGCAGTTGAACATTTTACCACTGTGCAGGAGAAAGAGCTTAGCCAGGAGACTGGATTCGAGTTCTACACTTAGTGCTGACCTAGTGCAAGGGGACTTCTGAGCAGGGTACAGACCCTGGCTTGCCTTCAATTTGTCCCCCACCAAAATAAGGGATTTTGTGTAAGTTAAGGTGTTTTGATGGTCAGAAAAAAGTAGTTAGTAGGAGGATTTCAGATGCCATGGGATTGATTGGAAAGCAGAAGCAGACCCATAATAGAGAAAAATCAGGCAATAATGCTGGCATAGATGAAGCCCGACCATCTCATTTCCTTTGCATTCCTTGCACACTGTTCAGAGTTCCACTATGTGATTGGCAACACTCAGGGGTAAGTGGCCTTTTTACTGGGAGCATCAGGCGAGCAAGCAGACACATGTGGGAGGAGGAACCCCAGAAACTCCTTTTATCTTCCACTGCAGAATAGATTTCTAAATTTAGAGTCTCACTGAAACTACCCAAAGAGGTGGAGAGAGAATCCCTCAAAGGGAAATGTTGGGCAGCTACTGGGGGAGGATGACATATACTGTGCAGGAAAAAAACCTAAATTAATGCCCCCTATTGTATTATACAAAAACCTATATGAAGCCTAAATATGAAGACATAAAGAAGTACAGCTGTTCTGTTTGAAACAGGAACAAGAAACCAGGAGTCTTATTTATTCCCTGACTCCTCACTCCACATCAGCCCCTGAAGCATTTCCACTAACCCAAGACCTCCCAGAAGCCCAGAGTAAAACCACAGGACAAAATCATCTGTACGATCTCTGGATGCTGCAATTTTGTGATCTGAATGGCAGAAAAATTACTTGAGTTTCCACTAGAGAAACTCTAGACTCAGAGTTTAGATGGAAAGTATCAGCTGGGCTCAGAGACCCTAACTAGACGATGTCTATAAGATAAATCCTGATGGCCAACCAAGCCATGAGAATTGTTCCCCTGGGAATAGCACTGGTAAATCATTCTCACTGACTGCCGATGACAGAGACTGGCTTTCAGGTTGCTACCATCAGAGGCAGAAATTGGAAACAATGACCTCAATGTTAACAGCTAAAGGGCCGATCATCGACCCCTGCACTGCTGGATCCTCCACACCTGTGGAAGGAATGCCTCCACTGTTAGGTTATTGGGAACCTCTCTGTGGCCCATCTCTGTCACACACAACAGTATCTCTTCTTCCTTTGTTTAGCATGGCAATGTGAGACAGGAAGAAAACAGGCCCTGGTGGCTTCATAGCATGAGAGACCAGCGGGAAGAAATGAGGAATGTGAGAAAAAAAATATCATATTTCCCAAAGATTTGTTTTGAATAACCAGTCACTTGGGGTGGCACGCAGCTGGAAGCACATTATGAAACTATTAAAACATTGAAACAGAGCTATGCTAATAGCATACACAATCATGCAGAAAGCTCGTTGCAGAGATCATTAACTCTTTGAAGATTTTGAATTTTTTTTTCCATTCTAGAAACATCCCAACCTCACACCATTCTGTTTCCTAAGCCTCTCATGGCACCAGTGTTTATATGGAGGAACACAGGAAACTCAGTTGGCAGATCATTTTCTCCTTGCGGAAGGGTCTTGTGTATTCCCTCACCTTAATTTGTTTTCTATATGGAAGTGTGCCTTACTGCTCCAAGTGAATTATTGATGAGAAACATCAGATCTCAAAGGGAACCCAGCAATAGGAGGGGCTTAGATTTGGCATTACAAGAAGTGTTGTCTCTCACCCAAAGAGGTCAAGTCTCCCATTATCTCAGCCTCTTCAGAAGTCAGGGACTTTTGATCTATGTGTCTGTTTTTGTGCCAATACCATACTGTCTTGATGATCACAGCTTTGTAGTACAACTTGAAATCCAGCATTCGGACTTCAAGATAAAAAGCTTCTGCACAGCAAAAGAAACAGTCAACAAAACTAAAAGACAACCTACAGAATGGGAGAAGATATTTGCAAATGACGTATCAGATAAAGGGCTAGTATCCAAGATCTATAAAGAACTTATTAAACTCAACAGCAAAGAAACAAACAATCCAATCATGAAATGGGCAGAAGAACATGAACAGAAATTTCACCAAAGAAGACATATACATGGCCAACAAGCACATGAGAAAATGTTCCACATCACTTGCCATCAGGGAAATACAAATCAAAACCACAATGAGATCCCACCTCACACCAGTGAGAATGGGGAAAATTAACAAGGCTGGAAACAACAAATGTTGGAGAGGATGCGGAGAAAGGGGAACCCTCTTGTACTGTGGGTGGGAATGTGAACTGGTGCAGCCACTCTGGAAAACTGTGTGGAGGTTCCTCAAAGAGTTAAAAATAGACCTGCCCTACGACCCAGCAATTGCACTGCTGGGGATTTACCCCAAAGATACAGATGTAGTAAAACATCGGGACACCTACATCCCAATGTTTATAGTAGCAATGTCCACAGTAGCCAAACTGTGGAAGGAGACTTGGTGTCCATCGAAAAATGCATGGATAAAGAAGATTTGGTCTATATATACAATGGAATATTCCTCAGCCATTAGAAACAACAAATACCCACCATTTTCATCAACGTGGATGGAACTGGAGGGTATTATGCTGAGTGAAGGAAGTCAGTCGGAGAAGGACAAATATTATATGGTTTCATTCATTCAGGGAATATAGAAAATAGTGAAAGGAGTTATAGGGGAAAGGAGAGAAAATGAGTAGGAAATATCAGTGAGGGAGACAGAACATGAGAGACTCCTAATTCTGGAAAACGAACAAGGGGTAGTGGAAGGGGAGGTAGGTGGGGGGACGAGGGGACTGGGTGATGGGCACTGAGGGCAGCACTTGGGATGAGCACTGGGTGTTATGCTATATGTTGGCAAATCAGCTCCAATAAAAAATTTTTTTTAAAAAAAAGAGGAAGTCAGGGACTCCTGGCTTCACTGTCAGGAACATTGCACAACCACTTTCAGAGGACAGGTTTCTGGTTCTAGGAGTGAGTGACACATCAAACCTTCATTCATATGGTTTCCAAGGAGCTCTGCCCAGCAGCATGTCTATGTCAGATGGAAGATCCTAAGAGCAAAGGAGCCAAATGGCCCATCCAGGAATAAGGCCTTCAGTACCTGATCTGTCGCCATCAAGCCCCATGTGCCATCCCTGTCATCATAAGGACAATAAAATGCCACACATTGTGCCATAAGCATTGGAGACACATCAAGATCTGGATGTGCATCCCAACTCTACCATGCACAAGCTAGATGATCTCGACAACACTTGATTACTTTCTCTTTCCATTAGTAAAATGGGAACAAAAACTCATTGGGCACATGGAGAACGAAGGGGGGTGATGTGTGTTATAATGGGGTTCTACTGTGTTTTACACATTATACACAATAAACAGTAACTTGCATTACCGTCCACCTTACCCGCACAGATGGCTGAACAGTCAAAATTAGCCTAGTGGTTTTCAAAGCTAAATGTGCAATGCAGTAGACTCACCTAAAATGATATTTTCAATCATGAACAGAAAATGGTCTGTATCCTAGGCCAGACCATCTGTGTCAAATTACTGAAGCTGAGCCTAGGGTTGTGTGTGTGTTTCTGTGTGTGTGTGTTTATTAAGCTTTCTAGGTAATGCTGATATAGCTCATTTCTGGAGTAAGCTTTGGGATTCACTGCATATAACTGGAGTGATTGGAGACCATATACACATATATATGAATATATATATGTAAATGTAGTTTACATATATTAAAAAAAAGCCAATGACACAGTCACAAAATCCAACACAATCTAAGAGATACAGACAGCAGAGGACAGAGGAGGACACACAGAGGGTAAACATTGCAACCGTCTTGAAACTCATCCTGATGTCCAATGATGCCAATGAATTTTTGTGTGATTGTGAGGGGAAACATACCCTTTCTGCTAAGGTTACTGGGAAGGTAGGTTACAAACCCTTCTAAACACAATCCTCAGATAACTTGCAAATCTCCCATTATAAAAAGCCTTAGCAGAAATTGTTGAAACTACATAGCAAATACTCTCAGGAAATAAAAGATTCCCTTATTAAATCTAAGCTACATAACAATTTAACCATCTTTCCCATACTCTTTGTCCTTGCAGGAAGGCTCCTCTATTGGTACTCATTTGTAAAAATCACACTCAGGCTGCATGTGCCAGCACGCAATGGAAAAATCATTCCAAGGGTGACTTTTCATCAAATTTGTCAGTGTGCTCTGCGAACCAGAAATCATCTTGTAGAAGGCAGAGTGGATGACTGGCGTGAGCTTAGAAAGACTGGGGAATACTTCTAGACTATTTCCCTCTATTTTCTAATGCAGAAATTTCCTTCAAAGAATTAGCGCTTTTGCTCTGTGCTTTCTGAGCTTAGCCATATGCAGAAATCTCCTAGAGAAACTTGAAAAATTCTAGGTCCCCACCTCAGATAGTCTGATCCACTGTGTTCAGGGTAGGACCCAATCATTAGTACTTACCATACTCCTTGAGAGATTCCAGTGTGCAAGCAAAATTGATGACCATTGCTTCAATTAAAGTCTCAAAACTTGTTTATTAGTAACAACAGCAAATTCATATTCAGGGAGTATTTTAAGCTATTAAAATCTTATGCTTTTTTTTTTCTGAGAGGCACTAGTTCGGGTTCCCAGATAAAATACGAAATGCTCAGCTAAATTTAAATTTCAGATAAACAGCAATCGTGGGACATACTGATACCTATATATATATATATATATATATATATATATATATACACACACACATATATATGTATATATAATACCAGTTTATATATACACATACAAAATTATATATATGCATACTGATACCAATTTTATATATATACATATATATATACATAAAATTTATAAAATTTATCAGAAAACCAATTTTGCATGAGTAGCCTCTATTTGCATTTGCTAAATCTGTTGATCCTATTCTAAAAGCCTCAGAAAAAATTGAGGGAAATTTCCAGTAGAATCAGGACAGGAAAGGAACCATGGACATCTGTTGGTTTTGCCTGCTGTCCATCCCTCCTTCTTCTTGTAACCATGCTTTAATTTTCCTTAAAGATTTCCTCCTCCCTCTCTCTGTCTATGTGGTTTTGGTGGACACATGAGTGAGACCTGCCAGTCAGAGGTGTCCATCTTCCTAGCCACAGTGATTCACACAAGCATGGTGGACGTTTAAACCAAGCCAACCCCCCCCCCGAAAAAAAAAATCACTCTGGAATTTTTGTGTGATTATAAGGGGAAACGTACCCTTTCTGCTAAAGTCACTGGGAAGGTAGGCTACAAACCTGGAACTATTGGTGGTCTCCTTATCACCATATGTGAAAAATCTCCCTGAATAAAGTCAACAAGAAGAGGGCAGAGCCAAGAAATGAAGAGAGACCAAGCCTTATTGAGCTCTGGTCATGATATGACCCAGTCATGCCCAAAATCTACATCCGGCACTTTTTGAGATGCCAACTAATTGATTCATTTTTTTCAGCTTACAACCCATTTTGGGATAGCTTTCTGCCATTAGCTCCCAAAAGAATCCTGAATAATGCGTGTAATGAGTACATACTGAGAAGCTGGAATTCAACGATAAGCTTTCACCTTCCTTACCACATTCCTTTTTTAGCCCTAAAAAATGGTTCTTCCAAATGCCCCGGTATTTAATTCGTCTCAGTAACTATCAATGACCCCCCACCATTCCTAATCCAATATTCCCTTCTCTTTATCCCCTCATACTCTGTCCTTTCCATCATGGCATTCTCATACATGATAGCTTTTTTTTTTTTTCCATGATAGCTATTTAAACACATAGATGTCCTTCGGTTTAATTTGCCAGCCAGGGTCTGGCACCCAAGAGGTGCTGAATCAGTGTTTGTCAAATTAAATTGACTATGTGGACAGGTTGTGATGATAATGATGATGATGATGATGATGATGATGATGATGATGATGATATATTCAAAAGCTACATTGAACCACAGGCTTGGCCTATGCCAGGAGGGAGGGAGGCTGTGAAGGAGAGAGCTGGCCCAAATCATGCAGACCATTGTTTCTGTCTACCAGCCCTACAAATGCAGAGTGGAAATAAAGCTTCAGACTTTGTGTCTAATCTAACATTCAATGTCATCAGATTTTACTTTATCAAATTAATATGTGCCACATATACTGTTCAACTTATATTCTAGAACTCAGTAACAATGAACAATACATTTCCAGGTTATTTCCTTTCTTTGGTGTGATTCTTAAAAGTGAAATAAAGGATATAATCAGTGGGGTGTTTTCCCCATGGAAATGAAACAGAAAGAGATCTTTTTTAGGGAGAAAATATAATAATGGCCTACTCCTTGGCTTAATAGTGAACAATGTATTCACAGTCAGTGTTTACATTATTGACTTTTTAAAAAAATAATGATAACTCTTTTGGGAAGATTCAGGGAGGGAAAGTAGGGGACTGTGGTGAGAGCTAAACTTTTGTTCACCACAACAGAACATTGATTGATAATGTCTATATTGACGATATGCTGATATTGTGGCTTCTAGATATTTAGCACCATGGAAGCAAATGCCAGAGTCAAGAGCTAAGAGTTGAAAGTGGTTGCTTCAGGGGCCAGAATGGGGCAGGGAGTGGAACAGGGGACAGAAAGGGAGATAAGGAGTATTGGAGGGAGGATGTCCTCTTCCTTTTTCCACAAAAAGTTTTATTATACAGATGATCTATGATAGGATGGAGTCTGATACTTAACGGATTGAAATGTATGACCATTCTAAGGGGATAAAATGTTGCTTAGAGTATGGAGTCCTGCTTGTATAAAGAACCAAGGAGTCCCAGCTCTCCCATCCCTTAACTGAAGGATTCCGAGTCAGTTTCATGGCAGTGTCTGCAAGGATAAAAGGCAAAAATCAGTCATGCTGAAGAGTTTTGAATGGCCTGATTCCTGGCTTCCCATTCAGGTTAGATGCCATGAGGACACGTCTCCTGAAAGCATGACATCTGACTCTGTCTCAGTGTGCATCTTTGTAGACTGGCACAGAAATCTCTTTTGAACTCCCCTGTGCTTCATTTAACCATGATGAAAATCACTCCCCTCTCAAATTAAACTGACTACAGTCTCATGTCCTCTACAGGGGGCCTCAACCTTGGCTGCTAAGAATGCCATACTATTCATTCCTATGAAAGTGGCTTCCAATAACCAACCTGGCTGTTAATCTAGCAAAACAGACTGGTAGTTCTTGAAGCCATCTATTAACAATAACTGAAGCCTTAATTTGGCAGGAATCTCTCTCCATCAGGCAAATCAACTCTTTGAAGTGGCACAGGGGTGCCACGGAGCTCATGTTCAGAGGATTCCCTTTGAGGGGGGAGCCTCTCATCTCGGGAAGACATTACAGGCAACGTCAATAGCTGTCTGAGGATCTTGACTAGAAGCTGCCATCATCGCAAAGCTGAGATAAAAAGTTTCCATGTTCCTCTTTAGAACTGCCCATCATCCATTTTCTCTGGAAGATTTGCTTGCCAGTTAGTAAAACCATCCCAAGCAGCAGTGACAGGGGGTAATTTCAGAGGAAGAGAGCTCCTGACACAATTCTTTTGAATAAAGAGAGGAAACACAGGGAAAAAAATGCTTCAGAGGTTTGACTTCAATAGCATGAAAGGTAGACAATTCAAATTTCTTGTGTGAGTTCATTAAGTGTCCATCTCCTGGTCTAAAGGAGTTATCATAGTAAGATAAATTCACAGAAGGTCTCTGACCGTTGTAATTCCAGAGATCCTGGACAAATTCTGGGGAATCTAGTGGAGAAGAGCGGATGTTTGTGAGCTTCCCTTCTCTTCACAGAATCAAATGATCATATGTGCTATGCTGGGAGCACATTTAAGGCAACACAGTAGAACCTTTCACCTAGCACAATACCCCTTCTCTCTCTGTCTTGTTTGAACTTTAATATACCCAGTGATGGGGAGCTCTCTGCATTCCGAGGGAGCATGATCTTTTCTTTGTGAATAGCTTAATTTGCTGAAAAATTCTCTTCTGGAGGCTGAAGAGAATCTGTTTCCTTGCAACATTCATATGTTGATCCTAGTGTTACTGCCTGGAATGACGTGGCGTCATTTTAACTCCTCCTTCTGCTGGTCATCCTTCAACTAGAGAGTGCCACCATGTCATCACTTCTCTGGGATCAATAGCCTCAATATCGCCAGTTATTCCTTAAATCGGTGGCTTTTTGAACAGTGTTCCTCATCATGGTGACTCTCCCTGGAGAGTCTCTAAGATGCTACTATTGCATTTAGAAACTATGCAAGCATCGTTGGGAGGTGTGTCTTCCCTTGTATTTCCCCAAGCCAGTGTCTTAATCCTAAAAAGAATGCTACTTGGGGGTTATACAACCCTAGAGCCTCTATGAAAGTTATTCATGGTATACAAGTGTTGTAATTACAAAGTACAAAGACCAACGTGGTTGCTTGTTGAATAAGCTTCAAAACAAAAGGCAGGTATTATGCTGAGTGAAGTCAATCTATCAGAGGAGAATCCTCATAGGTTTTACTCATACGGGGATTATAAGAAATAGTGAAATAGAGTATAAGGGAAAGGAGGGAAAATGAGTGGGAAAAATTAGAGAGGATGACAAAACATGAGAGACTCTTAACTCTGGGAAACAAAAGGTAGTGGAAGGGGAGGCGGGTGGGGGGATGGGGTAACTGGGTGACCGGCACTGAGGAGGGCACTTGATGGAATGAGCACTGAGTGTTATACTATATGTTGGCAAATCAAACTTAAAAAAAAAATAATAATAATTAATTAATTTTTTAAAAAGGCAGGGGTAGAAGAGTTAATAGAGAAAGCAACAAATAGCCCATAGAGCGTTGGGTCATGACTTCATTAGTGCCAACAAGAATTTACCCATTCAATTAGCAAATTAGCATTGATTGGAGAATAACTCCTGTGAAAATAGAAACTATCTGGCACCATGCTGGGCATTGTTTGTTATTCTTGGGAATAACAAGGACCTCTGAGGGGGGCACCTAGGAGTCTCTGAGGGGCAAGTACTGTACTTACAAGCAGGACTGCCAGTCTGTAGTTTTTTTCATTTCATGTTGTGTGACAGCATAAATGGTGTGCCACCTCTGGGTGGCCTCCAAGACCTCTGTGCATTTCACCACTCATGATGTGCCTCAGGAGGTACTTGGTACGTATGGGTTTCCATGTCCAATGGGTTCAACCCTTTCAAACTGAATTGACTTGTCTAAGAGGTTAAAAATCAGTCAAACCAGTGTTGACATGGTCTTTGATTCTCTTCCCTCCAAAGACTAATTTGACTAGCTAGATTCCCATTCATCCCCCCTCCCTTTGCTAATATTGACACTGGGGGACAAACAGTGTCTCAGGAATAGATGTGTCCATTTGCCTGGGGCCTGGAGCCCCAGGTCAGTAATGTTAAAGCCAGACACACCAGCAAAGGTTAAAAGATAAGCCCCCAGTGTATTGAGCTGTGTTTGTTGTTTTGACAAAGTAGAGAGCTTAAGGACGTGGAGGACAGTTCATTTCCCCTGTCAGTGTCACCTAGAAGACAGATGTTTTCGGGAACAAGAGCCAGAGAGCCAAGAACCTTGGCGCAAGGCCAAACCATCTTGTCCACATCAGCAATTAAGAGAATCGACTCCTAGCACTCATGTTGCTGAAGCTGACTGATGAGAGGCTGCAATCAGAAATGCACAGCAACAAGACTGCTGCACCTCCTGTTGGACAACCCCCCTCCCCAGGTCCCCATAAAGTACAAAAGTCAGCTGTCCTGTGATTCTTCCAAACAGAAGTCTGGGCAATGAGTAAAGCTGTGACCCAGCAGAACCTATGGTTTGGGGGTTATAATAGTGGAATTAACTGGGGACTTCTCACAGATTTTTGTCAATTTAAGTGGCCAATTTCACAGCATCCCTGTGAGAAATGAGCCCGGACATGGTCCTTACTGCCCTGTAGATTCACACATGAATCACGCCAACTGCTTTTCAAGGGCGCCATTGATTTTTTTGTGTGTTGGGTCTCTTTCAGTGCTGCACACTGGTTTGAAACAATTTCAGGATTTCTTGCTAAAGAGGAGAAAGAGTGCAAAACTGGATATTTAACACTACTTAAAAATCATATATGTGAGTTTTTGTATATGTATATACCACTTAAAATCATGCAAATACATATATGTCTATGAAAATAAGACATATACATATATCTTATTTTCATAGACATATATGTGCTTTACATTGTACTAGTATGAACCAGAGATTGTTTTGTATTAAAATGATTCATGAATGTTATTTTCTTCCTTATTTATCTTCGGTGTCTCAGGGCAGATACCATGTCATGTCTCCCTGTGAGTCCCCCAACCTTGAATACTCCACGGTTTCTAACACATCGTAGATGTTCTATCAATGTTAGGTGAATTGTCATTTCAGTTCAATGGGTCCATACCCACCATTGCTCTGTGCAGTCTCCTTATAACACCATTTACTACACCTAATTTCCTGCCTATTGTGTAGATTAGCCTATTTGTCTTCCTTATCCCCTTTCTTTCATTCCCTTTTCCCAAGAGAGGAGGTCAATTTTATTCTTTCCCATATTCTCCCCCTCCCACAAAGAGGGATCTTGTGGCAACCTCTCATTTTGGCATTTATTCCATGACTCTCCAGGAAATTACTTAAAACATCATCTGCCAATACTCCCCTTTGGGGGTTGAAACTGGTCATTCCATTTTATGAACAAAGGATGCAATTTGCTTACTTCCCTCCCTAAAACTTTAAACAGTAGAGATTAACTGATAACAATGAAGCTGGCTGCCCTGAAGTTTGCATCTGAATGCATTTCTCCTTCACTGACATATTCATCGCTGTACTTGGTCCACTTTTTGCCAAATTGGTTTATTTCTCTCCTTTGTCATGACTAATAAAGAAGAAATGCCTCTGTCCACTGTCTCTGTCTGCTCCTTCTCTAGCTACTGCCAATACCCAGCTAGAGGAATGCAAGGACTTGTAGTCAGTAAATATTTTCTTTTAGAGTAACTTACCAAAGGAGCATTCCTTCCTTAAAATGATTGCTCTTAAAAGTACCTAGTTTGTACTTTGAGTTTCTGGATGATTTTGTCTACTCTCCTGTAAAATGTTAACTGGTTGATATGTACAGAATCCTGCACTAGTAGGTAGTAAATATCTGTTGAATTAATAAAGGGAAAAAAAATTTAAGGGTCCTTCATCCTACAATCCAGCCCCCTCCGACATGGACCAATTTGTTAATATTTCTTCTTTCTCCCAAAGTAGAAAGTCTCTGTGAGTCTTTAAAAATCACTCTAATAAGGTAATTACTTATATATTAATTTGAGAAATATTTAGTTCCTTTTCTCGATGGCACTTAGTAGACATTCAATAAACAAATAATGCATTGAATGAATAAATGGTAAACCGATGAGAGATCTAAATGTCATGTTCTATAAGAGACACAAAGAGGCTCTCAGAAGATAATGGAACCTGTCAAAAAATAACAATAATTAACAGATTGTCACAGATCCTATCTGAATTTTTAAATTTGATATTTTATTATAGGTTTTTTGCACTAACTTGATTTTGAAAATATTCTATTAAGACACTACCTTGATTAATGAATTTTTTAACACTCCCTTGAATTTTGCAGATGAGGTGAGTGCCCCCCACTCACTTCACCTTAGTCTCATCCCTGCAGGTAACATTTACTCAATAGGCTCAGTGACTTTCCATCATCTTCACAAATTCAAATCATAGCATCTTTCAAAATCCACATTAGTGTTTGGTATGGAGAGTGCACAGACTGTTAGTTGGGCCTTGAATAAGGAGAATTTCATGTGCTCACATCAATTCATCACAAAAGGCTCCATAGAGAGATGGGCAAAAAGAACAATGATAGATGGGAACTCAAAGTACCATTATAATTGAGTTTTCTGGAAAAACAGATTGAGACACTGGCTTAGTTTCCAGCTCTAAATGGGACTTTGTTATGGGATAAATTGTGCCCCCAAACTATATATGATGATGTCAGCATCTCAAAATGTGACCATATTTGGAGATAGGATCTCAAAGAGGGAACTGTGTTAAAATGAGGTTGTTAGGGTGGGGCCCTAATCCAATATTATTATTGTCCTTACAAAAAAAGGAAATTTTGACACAGACATGAATGGAGGGAAGGTGATGTGAAGAAATGGAGAGATGATGGCCAGAGAGGACTCAGAAGAAACCAACCCTACTAGCACCTTGATCTCAGATTTCTAACCTCCAAAACTGTCAGAAAATACATTTATTTCTGTTTTTTAAGCCTCCGGTCTGTGGTACTTAGTTATGGTGGCTGTAAGAACTAATACAGACTTTCCCTTTGCTTTAGGAACAGATTTAGATCTAACATCAGTCAGTTGATCTGAAATGAGGATGTGGTGAGCATGATCCCCTCAAAGGATCAAAGGATCCACTCAAAGATCCTTGAGAGGTAGAGACTAGCAAGATGAGCAGCCTCTGAAGAACATTATCTATTCAGCCTATACATCTGTTGATGGCGGGATTGAAGACAGAGGTGGAAGAGTCATTTGGCCAGAGCAGCAGAACTCCAGATATATGAAAGCATAAAGGAAGAGAGAATACTTCATCACCCATTTGCCCTAATTTAATGTTCTTTGACTATACCATTAGGACATATGGGGCAATCAATGACCTATGATCAGGGTCAAATCGTATACCTTCCCCTAGAAGAAAGAGAAAGATGGTAGAAGAAGGGAACATAGACCTCCTCTTCCCTATAGCTCCATTCAAATATTACTTCTTGAAAAAAGTCCTTAGATTTACACCCATCCTTACTCCCAAAGCTGGAAATGAGTTCTTTATCCTCTAGACTCCCACATAAATTACCAGGTATTTTTGAGCAGAGGAATTAAGTTGGTATCCTCTGTAAGGCAGAGGCCAGGATGGAACTAGATAATCAAAAGGATTTACAGGGAGAGTACCTATGGAGGGTAAAGGGACAAGGGCTTGTTAGGGAGCTAGGAGTGAGTTGGGACAGACTGAAGACCACGGTGTAAGTCTGGCACCTGTGAAAGGAGAGGAGGAGGGAAGGAAGATGGGTTAGGAGTAACCTCCTTCTAGAATATAGCTCTGAGAAATTCAAACGCATTCCATGTGTGAGGCTGCGCCAGTCCAACCCAAATGCCCTTGCCATACTCAGTCATCAGCTGGGAGCAACCTGAGACAGCATAACTCAGAAGAGCTTGAACACTGGGTGGATCAAAGGGCATGGCAGCTGGATGCTGTTCCTCAACCACCCTTCTCTCAGCAAGTTCTCTGGGAGGAAGATCTAAGCTTCACATCACTATGGCTACCAGCAAAAAGTGAAATCACCATGGGTGCCTGGGTGGCTTAGCTGGTTAAGTGTCTGGGTTCAGCTTGAGTCAAGATCTTGGGGTCCTGAGATTGAGTCCCACATCAGGCTCCCTGCCTAGTAGAGGTCTGCTTTTTTCCTCCCCCTTTGCCCCTCCCCCCCTTCATTTTCTTTCTCTCTCTCTCTCAAATAAATAAATTGATAAATAAATCTTTTTTTAAAAAGTAAAATCATCTGAATTGTGTATATAGAAGATCACTCTGGTTGCTGGGGAGACGAAAGATTGCATGAGACCAAGACAGAAAACAAGAGCCAGTTTGAGACCATTGAGATCATCCAGGTGAAGGAAGAAAGAGCCTGGGACAGAGCCCTGCTTCTCAAATAAGAATGCCTTTGTCCCCTAGAGGACATCTGTCAGGGTCTTAGTTGTCACAATTGGAGGGGGGCAGGGAACATGCTACTGTCATCTCGTGGGTAGAGATAAGAGACTGCTCAATATCCTACAACACACAAGATAGGCTCCCACACAGAGGAATTATCAAACAAAAAAATGTCGATGCTGTGGTAAAGAAATCCTAGAATAGGATAAAAGTAATATAAAAAATGACTTTTCCCCCAATATTTTCAATAGGTTCAACTGACAAAATTTGAAGATGGATTGAATATAAGGTATGTCAGAAAGGCGAGTCCATGTCAAGATTGCTTGAATTTGGGGTACTACCTAGAAAGATGGTTCCAGGGTTTGTGTGTTTGTCTTTGTTCTTGTTTTCTCTTATAATAGAGATAGTAAAGGTTTGGAAAGAAGTGGTTTTGGGGATGAATGCAAATTAGGGATTTTTTTGTAGGTATGTTGAGTAGATGTGACTATGAGACATTCAACTGATGTGGTAGGCAATATGGAGATTTTTTCATTTTTAAGCGAAATATAAATTTGGGGAGCATCATCATAGGGTTAATATTTAAAGTCATTGGACCAGGGACACCTGGCTGGCTCAGTTGGTTAAGCTTCTGCCTTTGGCTCAGGTCATGGTCTCAGGGTCCTGGGATCGAGTCCCACATTGGGCTTCCTGCTCAGTGGGGGGCCTGCTTCTTTCTCCCTCTGCCTCTCCCCCGCTTGTGCTCTCTCTCTCTCTCTCTCACTCTCTCTCTCACACACCTGCAAGCGCGCTCACTCTCTTTCTCGAATAAACAAAATCTTTTTTTAAAAAAATGATAAAGTCATTGGACCAAATGAGTTCATGTAGGCTATAAGTGTTAGAAAAGATCCAAATTTGAGTTCTGATCCATTTCTGAGTATGAGGTTGAAAGATGGCAGGGATCCAGTCAATTGAGAAAGGAGCATCTAGTTCGTGGGGAAGAAAATAAAAGAAGTAGTGTTTGTTCTGAAAACAAGAGGAAATGCTGCTTATGGGTTAAGTAGAAATGAAGAGTGAGAAGTGGCCATTGAACTTGGAAAGCTGGAAGACACTGGTGGGCTTGACAAAGGTGATGGCAAAGAACGATGGAGCTCAGTCAGTTAAATCTCACTCTTGATTTCAGCTCAGATCATGATCTCTTGGGTCGTGAGATGAAGCCCAGAGTTAGGCTCCACACTTAGTGTGCAGTTTGCTTGAGATTCCCTCCCTCTGCCCCTCTCCCCACTCCCACTCACTTTGTCTCTCTCCCAAATAAATAAGATTTAAAGTTAAATCTTAAAAAAAAAAAAAAAAAAGATGGCACTGAATAAAATGGTGCAACAAATATACCTCCCCAAATTTACCATCCAGCCTTTTCACATATCCTATAAGGAGGAGCAATCACATAATCAGAGTTTCACATGGCAAGAATGCCCTCAAGAAAAGTCAAGGACCATTTGTGGAGGATGCTGTAGAGGCCATTTTTACAATGAAAGTGCTTGGATTTTTTACTTTTAAAAAAGGATTCTAGGGCGCCTGGGTGGTTCAGTGGTTGAGCGTCTGCCTTTGGCTCAGGTCATGATCCCAAGGTCCTGGGATCAAGTTCTGCATCAGGATCCCCTTGGGGAGCCTACTTCTCCCTCTGCCTGTGTTTCTGCCTCTCTCTCTCTGCCTCTCTGTGTGTCTCTCATGAATAAATAAAATATTTTAAAATAAATAAATAAATAAATAAATAAATAAATAAATAAATAAATATTCTAGGGGCACCTGGGTGGCTCAGTGGTTGAGCATCTGCCTTTAGTTCAGGTCGTGATCCCGGGTTCCTGAGATTAAGTCCCGCATCTGGCTCCCACAGGGATCCTGCTTCTTGCTCTGCCTGTGTCTCTGCCTCTCTCTGTGCCTCTCATGAATAAATAAATAAAATCTTTTAAAAATAATAAAAATTAAAAAGGATTCTAATAAGACATTGGACTTTATTACCAGTGCCCATGGGATAAAACGTCTTCCACACGTTATGTATCCAGCAAGAGACAGACCAAAGGCTGTTATATCCTCGAGTGAAACATTCTATGAGTATAGGAGGGCTTTTGGGTGGTTTTACCACCTGGGAGCTCATTTGTTCTTCAGTTAAAAAAACAAAGGTGCTTTATAGTATTTATGTACCCAGCTAGCTGGACTGAAGACATGAGGTAATCAATAGATGAGGTCCTCAAAAAGAAGGGGGCCCTCCCACTTCCCCTTTTCATCCCCTAACCCCCAACACATGCATATCTAACCAACCATCTCATTTTTCCCCCTTAAAACTTTTTTTAAAACTTTTTATTTATTGAAAGTTTTTCTTGAGAGTCCAAAATACAAATCTATCCTCCCACCTTAGAAGGGTTCTTCTGGACTGTCAAAATTGTATTTCTAATGTTAGATTTCCAACAGCTGAAACAGCCCAGCATGCTCCCATAACTCAAATATGCTCAAAAAATAGCAAAGGAAGTAACATTGAAAACCCTTTCTTTATTTGAGCCACTTACAGCATAAACCAAGAGCTGATTTCATGTTTTTTAGAAGTACTAACTAGCTGGATGGAGAAACTATGAATTTAATTCAGGTGCAAACTGGCTAAAAATCCTTTCTTGAAAATATAATATGCCTGAGGATCAAAAGAGGCTAGAATTTTCAGCTAGTCGGTGTTTTGTGTGTTTCTTTTAAAAGTTCCTCAGCCTTTATAATTAAAATTTTAAACATTTTCCAGCAAGAAACTCAGTTTTAAGATCTGTATCAGCATTAGAAGTTAAAACTAAATGGGCTTACCATCTCTCTCCGGGCCAGTTGCCAGAATTCATCATTTTATTTAAGAACTCTTTTCACAGTGCTTCCGTTTGACTTTTCTCTTTCTTTTGTCAAGGATAGGAATGCAATGTTATGACAGAGGGGTTAAGAGCAAGGCTCTGGATTCAGACTGCCCAAGTTCAAATCCTGGCTTTGCCTCTGACTGGGTGACTTTAAGCAAGTTGCTCAGTTTCTCAATGCTTCAGCCTCTCTTCTGTTTAAAAGAACTGTTTAGAGTAACAACCTTATATAAATATTGAAATACTTACATTATCCGCATCCCCTCCTCTCTCTCTCTCTCCTTCTCCTGCTCCTCACTTCTCCCCCCGCCCCCCCCCCCCCCCCACTTCCTCCTCTGATTTTCAACATGTGCATGGGTTTTTGTCGCCTTCAGCATGCGTTAAGTATTCTGAAGAAATAGCCCTGGATCCCAAGGATATAAGAAAAACTAGAACACAGGAAATACGGTTTCTGGTAATATTATTCTCTTTCCCACAGAAATCATGATCCCTCACCAGTCATTCTGTGCCTCAGTTTGCTTGTTTGGAAAACAGAATGGTTGCGAAGTTAAGTAAGATCTTCCCTATGGTTTCTTTCCTTCCTTCCTTCCTTCCTTCCGGAACCGGACGGCATCACGGGTCTGCTTAGGCGAGGAGGAGGGAGGGCTGCGGGTCGGTCGTGCTGGAGGTGCTGCTTTAGTGGGAGGTTGCGTCGTCTTTGCTGGTTTTTCGTTTAGTGTCGTTCTTTCTTTCTTTCTTTTTCTTTCTTTCTTTCTCTTTCTTTCTAAAATTGTATTTATTTATTCATGAAAGACACAGAGAGAGAGGCAGAGACACAGTCAGAGGGAGAAGCAGGCTCCCTATAGGGAGCCCAATGCGAGACTTGATCCCAGGATCACACCCTAAGCTGAAGGTAGATGCTCTACCCCTGAGCCACCCAGGTGCCTCAAGATCTTCCCTAGTGTTTCTTTTCCCTCAGAAATACACCGAGCTGTTGCCGAAGTTTGTCTATTTTAAGTAGTGTGGCTGAGCCCAAATATTAAATATAATAATAATCTTAGAGCCAAAAAAATTTTTTGACTCCATGTTTGACATTTTTAAAAACCCAAATTTTTATTAATTTAGCAAAGGATCAACTTTCTTGATGTATATAATTATCAAAAATCATTCCAATGACCAATTCATCACAATCTATCAACTGAAAGCTGTATATTTTATCAAAAGAAAAAAGAAAAGCAATTAAAATAGGCTTTGTCAGCCCATACAGCACAGTAAGGGTAAATGCATAATTTCCTGACACGTTTTATGTACATTCAAGGAGTTCAGAGAGCTTACCACCATTTTGGACCTCTGGAGATTAGGGAACCCCAAGATGAGAGCCATTTGCCTATAAAATCCTGAGTCAGTGCTGATAAAGCAATAATAGCCTGGCCCACAATTGTATAAGTAATAATGATATTACTAATCATTTACAATAGCCCACTAGGGACTTCGGAAATAACCTCAAAGCAATTAACTAATGACCTACCTTTGATTATGTCTCCAGCTTTGAAAGCAAAAGGTTAGAGTTCATATGCCAAACCAGTGTTGAGAGAGTGACATAGCCTGGTGGCTAGCTCTCTTCCTGAGCAGAGCACATAACTCCTACCTGCTTAATCTCCTTTCCGAGTGCACTTTCCAGAAGATGGTAATCTTTACAGCCTTTTAACATTTTTAGGATGTCTTTTTTCATTTTAATTAAAACTATTGTCGATGCAAAAAGCTTGGAAACCACAGAAAGGCCCAGAGGAAAAAAAAAGGCATCCATATTCCCATCAACCACCCCAATATTACATTTTTGTGCGTGTCCAATTTTTCTACCTATCAATGTACAATATTTTACTCAAAAATCAACAACACGTTAATAACACTGTTTTACCTGCATTTCTCATCACGATGTGCTGTATATTTCCATAGCACTACACGTTTTATATGGTTGTACACATTTTAGTTAAAATCCTTCCTTCTGGGTATTTAGACAGTTCCAAATGTCTAACTACTTCAAATAATACTGTGATTAGGTTATTTCATTCAGATATTGACACCTATTGATAGACATCCTTTCATATATACAAAATCTCTTCCTATGTATATACTTGCATTGATAAGACAAAATTTCAAAAGGGGTTTCAATGCCAATGACATCTTCCTGTTTTGAAGCATATGATAGGTATTTCCCCCAGAGCTATTGTTTTGACTTTCATTCTTCTCTCAAGAAGTATACTTGAGAGTGCCATCTACAACCTGCCACTTTTAATAGTATTTCAAAAACTGACCTAGGACAAAAGCATCTCACAGTGTTTTTACTTGCACCTTTGATTATTAATCAAGTTGCACATTTCTCACACAGTAAATAGTGATTAGTATTTACCTTTTATTGAATTTCTGTATCTGTCCTTTGAACATTTTTCTACCAAGATCTTATTTTCCTCATTGATTTCCTGATTGATTTCCTCATTGACTTACTTTATTTTGTTCTTATTTTATCATGACCACCTCTACAAGTTGGTTCATATGAAATTAACTCATCTTTTGTAACTACTATGTTAAAAAATATATGTGTGTGGGCAGCCCAGATGTCTCAGCGGTTTAGCACCGCCTTCAGCCCAGGGCGTGAGTCTGGAGATGCCCAGAATCTAGTCCCACATCAGGCTCCCTGCATGGAGCCTGCTTCTCCCTCTGCCTGTGTCTCTGCCTCTCTCTCTCTCTCTCTCTCTCCTCTCTCTGTCTCTCATGAATAAATCAATAAATATATTTTAAAAAATTAAATAAAAAATAAAAAATATATGTGTGTATATATACAAAATGGATCCTATATTTCATGTATGCACACAATAAATGAATCCTCCTATGCATGATGGAATTTATAATGCAGTCTTCTTTGCTTTTTCTTGTCTCCTTCCAATCCTTCCCCAGGTCCATGTGTATCTTCATCAGCGCACCCCACAATAACCCATGTTAACAACCTAGTATATTTCCTTTTAATTTTTTCCATTTTCTTGTAATTATATATCAATATACATACAGATATAGAAATATACAGCATTTTTTCATTTATTATATCACAAAAATGAGATTATATTTAATATTTTCAGTATCTTGTTTTACTCATTTAAGGATAGTTCATAAAAATCCTGCCAAGATAATTAGTATAATTCTAATTCATTCTTTTTAATTACTAGTAAGGTTCCTTGGGGTGGATGGATCACAACTTATTCAGCCATTCCCCTATTACTGGCATTCACCCTGCTTCTGGTTTTTTGTGACTATGAATGGGGCTGCAGTAAACATCTTTGAGTGGATATGCTCACTTATGGGTGCTTTCATTTTGATGGGATAGGTTCCCAGGAAGAATACTGCTGAGTCAAGGAGTATGTTCAATTTATTTTTATTTTTATGGATGCTGTCAGATTGCTTCCTGAAAAAGGCCATAATAATTCATAGTTCCACCAGCAATGTATGAGAATTTCCCCATAGCAACATTAGCAATAGGTATTATAGCTCTTTTCAATTTTTAAAGGTCTGAAGAGTAGAAACATAGCCCTGACCACTCATGAATTCAAATGACGTATGATTTTATCGAACCCTTGGATTTTACTTCTATGAATTACAGCTTATTCCTTGATTCATTGTTTCATTTTTTATGTCAATTTTGTACAACCCTTGTATACTATACATTTTCATACTTTGTCAGCTGCGCTATAAATTACTTTTTTTTCAGAGTTCATACATGTACATATGTGCCTTGTTTATGGCAGTGCTTCTCAAATTCTCTGTGGCAAAGGACTAGTATTTTAAAATTTGTGATTCGTAGCTGATCAAGGTTTCATAAAATACGAAATCACACACTCAGATGTCATGGTGACGTTGAAATACTGTAAAAATTTATAAATGCTCATTCTCAGTGTCTACACTTATCAAGACAGGGGTCGATAGCAAACATAGACTGGCACTGGTCCACTAGCCACACTATAAGTGATGCTTATGCCATCTTTTTTTGCAGTCAAAACTTTACACTTCTATGTAGTCAAAGTATTTCCTTCTATAGTTTCTGGACTTCCTATCCTGCTTAAGTAAGTTGTTTAAGATTCATTTACAAGAATTATATTGTTAAACATATTTCATTGAAATCTCTAGTCCATATGGGTTTTTTCCCCCAAATTTTATACCCTCCTCTTCTGTCTGGATTGTTTACACTGCAGGATAGGGGTCCAGTGCTAATTTCTTTCAGTTTCAGACATTGCTTTTGTCAATTGTGGAAAATATAAAGGTCTGGCTCATTCAGCAGTCACTCCCTCCTCTTCTAGTTTACCTTCTTATAACATAGATTGAGGGTTTGGAAGGCTAAAATCTTACATTCTCAACTCAATTGTACTGCAGCTCCATATGTGATGTGCATCCCATGAAATAGACAAATCCAAGCAAGTCTTGGAGCTGGGAGGGCAGTGTAAGTGGCATAGGGAACTTCATTCTCCTGATAAACACAATAGAGTAGATATTTTGTCTTCTTGGAGTAGCTATGGAATGTTTCTCAGGTTCTTGTATCATAAATGCCAAGCAATAGAGTAGCAGCAATGGTACTTCTTGAAAAGTCGTGGGTATGATTGGCCTTCTTTCTGGCTGCATAACATTCAGCCATTTTTCTTTCATATTCCCAGATAGTTTCTAGGAGCTACCTAACTTATCTTAAGAAATTCTTTTACTTAAGCTGCCTAGACTGAATTCCATTGTCTGCCACAGAAAACCTTGACAAAACACTCATATATATATATCTCATATACTGAGATACTTTACTATACTCTCATATACTGAGATACTTTACTATATTCACAAAACCATTTTGAATCTATCAATATCATTATAGTCATGCTTATAACACATGAGCATTATCACAGTGGGTTTATATGGTGTTCTGAGGTCTAACTTTTGTTTGTTTGTTTTAAAGATTTTATTTATTGATTCATGATAGACACCAAGAGAGAAGCAGAGACACAGGCAGAGGGAGAAGCAGGCTCCCTGCAAGGAGCCTGATGTGGGACTTGATCCAGAACCCCAGGATCATGACCTAAGCCAAAGCCAAACACTCAACCACTGAGCTACCCAGGCATCCCAGTCTGGGTTTTTTGGTTTGTTTTTTGTTCTTCTCAAAAATGTACATTTCCATGCGAACTTAAAGATAGTTTTATCACCTTAAGTCAATAAAAAGAATAAGAAGCAGAAGCACATTTCAGAAAAATTAAAAGATTCACTTGGACCCTAAGCCAAAAAAACATGAGGACAAGGACTAAGTGAAGAAATGGAAAATGACTCAGAAGAGCTGAGAACAGTCAAACCAGGACATTCACAGACTAGCATACTAATTGTCACTTTGGAGAAACTTTGATAAAATTAATAAACTGGAGGCACCTGCTAAAGATTGTGAGGAATTGCTAAAACCATGAGGCTTGTATGAAAGCAAGCACAAGAAGGAATTAAATTCCTAAATATACTTCCTCACAGGCACTATCTTTTCTAACTTTAGGAAATAGGAAGTATATTCTCTGGAGAAAGTGAACTACAGAAGCTTTGGACTTTGGGCAACCAGACATAGAGAGAGTGAAGATGAAAGGCTAGGGCAGGAGTCAGCAATTATTTTTGGGTTTTGTGGGGGGGTGGTGGTAAAGATCCATATAGAAAATATTTTGGGCCTCATAGCCATATGATCTCTTTCACAAGTACTCAACTGTAACATGGTAGCACAAAAGGAGCCATTTGAAAATGCTTATACAGATGAGTGTGTCTGTGTACCAACACAATTTTACTTATAAAAACAGGTGGTGACCTGGATTTGACCAATTGGCTATAATGTATAGCCCCTTTGGCCTAGGGTAATATCAGAAGGATTAAGTAAAAAGGCTTCATATTGACTGGGAGACTCCTAGTCTTCCTCTTCTGACCAATAGGTTTATTCACCACACCATACTTATATAAGTAAGTTAGTATATGAGATTATTATTCTCTCAGGAAACTAAAAACCCCAACAGTAAATATCTGTAGATGTTAATATATAGTATCACTGATTTAAAAAACCAACTGGTCCAACAGGGAAGTTCATTGCTTGATAAGCCCTTTGAGCCCGACCCGGTGAGGCAGCAGAGGTTAGAAATGGGACAAATTCCAAGCAGTTCTCACTCTAAAACCAGTTTCATTTTCAAAAATTAAGAGATAGCAAAAGGTCTTCTGACATTTGAAGAAAACTTCTAGTATAAAAGGCAGAGACTGAAACAGTCAAATAAAATAGATAATGCAGGGATCAAGAGATAGCTTCAGAGAAACTTTAATTCATATATCTGGAGAGGCCCATTCATTTATTAAATACGTGTTTACTGAGTGTAAATAGTGTGCGAAACATTTTTCTCCGTATAAGTGACAGAGTAGTGATTAAAACAGATAAAAAAATATTTAACATCATGAAGCTTTCTTCCAGAAAGAAGACAAAAGAAAATAAAACAAGAATACTATTTTTTTAAATTATAAAACAAAAATGTCTTATTGATGATTAAAAATTTTGCAGGCAAATTTTTTAATTCATTAAAAGTATTGAAAGATAAAATTGGAAATCTCTCTGAAAAATAAAAGAAATTAAGAACTTAGAAGGAAAATAGAATAGAAAAGAAAATTAGAAGGTTGACCCAAGAGGTCTACAACCAACAGATAGGAATCCCAATAATAGATGCAGAATATGAAAAAAAGTGTCAAATCGATAATACACAAAATTCCCCAGAGCTAAATTACATGAGTCACCAAATTAAGAAGGCCCTCAAAGTACCCAAACAATGAGTGAACATAATCAACATTAAGGCACATTTCGGTGAAATGTTAGAATTCCAGTAAGATCCTAAGAATTGCCAGAGAGGCTAAAGAATTCTATTTGAAGATTCAGGAATAAAATCACATCAGATCTCTCAAACACAAAAATGGAACAATATCTTCATTTTTTTTTAATTGAAAATTATTTTCAACTTAGAATTCCATACTCAGCTAAACTATCAGCCAAGTATAAGAGAAGGATACAGACATTTTCAGACATTCAAAAATCTGTAAAAAGAAAGAATTTTCTTTTGCGCCATTTCTAAGAAAACTACTGGAAGATGTGGGACACCAAAAGTGAGAAAGTTAAGACACAGATGATTCAATATTTGATAAAGGAATGAAGGCAAGTCTCGAGACTTTGATGAAAGAAAGATGCAGAATAGCAAGTGGCTGGCAAATGACTTAAAAATTCCAATCCCTGGGGCACCAAGTTGGCTCAGTCGATTAAGGGTCCAACTTTTGATTTCAGCTAGGGTCATGATCTCAGGGTTGTGAGATGGAGCCCTACTTCAGGTTCTGCACTAAGCAGGCAATCTGCCTGAAACTGTCTCCCTCCGCCACTTCTCCCTCTAAAATAAATCTTTTTTAAAAAATCCAATCCCTGTTAGGGTTAGAGGATGGATGGATCCAGGAGAAATGTCCTCAAGTAAAAGAATAAAAAATGATCTATTATTTGACAGGTTTGTCTTTTCATGTGGAAATTTATGTTGAGAAACATTGTACAGAACTTTAGATATGTTGGAAGACAATTGTAGGCTCAAGGAAAACTTCACGATTAAAAAAAACAATGATCTGCTCTATGCAAGATAGAAATGCATACAGAAGAGACAATGTAAGAATAGCAAGATATTCAGCTTCAAAGTGATCAATATTGACATAGTTATAATGGAAACAGTAAATATGGGCTTTCTCATTTTCATTGAGGTATAATTTATGTGCAATAAACTGCATCCATTTAAGTCACATAACTCAATGAGTTTTTAACACATAATCAGTTTGTAAACAGCCACCACCCTAGCTCCAAACTCTCACCAACACAACACATGCCCTCTGCTCATCTCTCTGGTCTGATATTGCATATTCTTTTCTCTCTCTTTTTAAAAAGATTTTTATGTATTTATTCAGAGAGACACAGAGAGAGGCAGAGATACAGGCAGAGGGAGAAGCAGGCTCCCTGTGGGAAGCCCGATGTGGGACTCAATCCCAGGACCCCAGGATTACGACCTGAGCCCAAGGCAGATGCTCAACCACTGAGCCACCCAAGTGCTCCTGACATTGCATATTTTTAATAACAAAAGGAATCAGTGTGGGCAAGACAGCCAAATGCTTGTTCTCTTTTCCTTTTTCACAATTCCCATCCCCTCCTGGTGGAGCATTCCCCCATACTGCTTCAATGTTCAAAAAATCACCATCAAATATTTCTCTCTTCAATGGGTGTTGCCCTTCAGAGACCTTGGTAGAATGCTATACCCGCCTTAGTAAGTTCTCCTGACTCTGAATTCACTTCTCACTTATAAATATCGTCTAGATTTCCCCAAAACAGTACTGATGTGGGCATACACACTCATGGCACTCTGTTAATAGTAAGAACCTTCACTTTGTTGGTTCTCCTCATCACCTTAAATTATAATGTCTTTAGATTCTTGCTACTCAAAGTGTGGTCCATGGAGCAGCAGCATTAGCATCACCTGGGAGCTTCTTAGAAATTCAGAAGTTCAGTCCCCACCCTAGACCCAGTAAATCAAAATCTGCAAGATCCCCAGGTGTACACTAAAGTTTAAGAAGCACTACATCATCTACTACATGGTACCTGCCATTTCTTTCTCTTCTGCTCTGTAAGAACTCTTTGGTGAAATACATGTCTGAGTCTTCTATGTATGTAAATGGCAACAACGCCACTTTGCCACTATCCCCTTTGTCCACTGGCAAGCCACCTGCTGCTGGCCAATGCTGCTTGCATCTCCTTGCTCAGCTTCACATCCACTCATGCAGATGGGTAAGGCTTATAGAATTCAAAGGATCACTTGCCCTCTGGACATCAAAGCAACTCTGTATTCCCAGCACAACAAGGGAGAATGCATCTCACCCCATTTATTACATAAATGTCTGGGCAATGCTGTTACATTCCTGATGTCTTGCAAGTTTTTAGTGAAAATAGCTTTCACATTTTATTTTCATCTCACCTTCTCCCTAAAATTGGGACATGAATCCAAGTTATACTAAAGAGTTGTAGTAGTGGGAAGCCACAGGCAAAGGGAAAGACATTAGAATTCATTCACTCATTCATTGACCTATTTTTTCATTTATCCATTCAAAAAAAAAAGATTTTCTGAATGCCAACTATATGTCAGGCATCACGGTAGACCTGGGGATACAGCATCTTCCCTCCTAGTGCATTATATAATTTGGTGAAACCCTGTGATTCCCATGCCAGCCATCCTCTTAAGCAGTATTTTTTTAAAGACTAGAACATTTTAAGATCATATGACAGTGTCTCTCAAAACATGGTCCACTAAATGAGATCACTGAATTTCTTTAAAAATTTAATTCATAAAATACCTAAAATCCTATATCAGAATCACCAGGGACACTTGGAATGCAGATTCTCAAACTGAACCCCAAACTTCTAATTCAGAAACTAGGTAGTACACAGAGTACTCTAGGGTATACCCTAGATGTTGTAAATATGTGATTAAAACTGGTAATCTATTACTAATTCTGAAACACACCAGGGTTGAGTAGGGTTTTATGTCTGCATTGGTTTACATATTCAGCATCTGCAGAAATTGTGTCTTAAGTAAGGATTGCTTAAAGGAAGAATTGGGTATTCATTGCTCTAAAGCACCCAACACAAGACTGCAGTGGGGGATGAGGTATGAAATGAGGAGAAATCACCAAATCTTTAGAAGAGTCAAGTCAAACAGACATGGAGGCAGGTGGAAACTGAGTACAAGGTACCTACAGAAGCAAGGCCAAATCTAAGGGAAAGCAAGTTGTTTGCATGACCCTCTGGGATCAATGCCCAAAGGCTTTAATCAAGTAGCAAGTTCAGAGAGTCTTGGAAGCCTTTAATGAGTGGTCCAGACAGAGCTGCAAAGGCCATGAGTCTGTTGGAAGACCTATACTTCTGCTCTGTAACATGCCTCTGATGCCCTTAATATTTCTGCCTGGTTATCACCAAAACCAAGAATAGGAGCATGGAGGGAAACCTGTGAGCTGGTGTCTTTCCTGCTCTGAGGCTTATATCTTCATCTATAAAGCCAAGGAGGTAGGCCAAAGGTCTCCTCATGTCCCTGCGAGAGGCAGGTTTCTGAGCCTGTGGTAAAGTAGCCAGCCCATCCTCTGACCTGAACCACCATGGATCAGATGTAGGTTTAGGTGCAAAGACACTTCTGAGTTCATGTCCATTAGAATAAAAAATAATAACTTGTCAGCCTCCTTTGCAGAAGTAGAGTAACACGGACAAATCAATATTTTTGGTCTCACTCCATATGTGATTCTCTTAGGAGACAAATGACTGCCTTCAAAGACCTCCGGAGGGTCTTTGCACCTCATGGAGAGGCTTCCTGTCTATAGGGGAGGGATGGGAAAAGTGACTGTGATCATTGCCTATCTCAGACCACCTGTGAGAGGAAAAGACGCTGCCATGCAGGAGTTGGCTCTCTTGCAGACACAACCTGCTCAAGGAATTGCCAGGGGTCTGTTTAGTAACAGCTCCCTTGAAGAAACCATTCTCACTGACACTTCTCAGGGGCCAGATCTGGATTCCAGGGCAACTTTATGAGGTGCTACTATAAGGTAATGAATAGATTCCTACCAAATGTTCCAGAATTTACAGAAGCGAGTGTTGAAAATACCTCTTTTGTAAATTCCTCCAAAGCTTGCGGCAGATCTTAATCCTCTGTGTGGAATTTGAGGTTTGGACACAGACAACAGACAACTGGAGCCAAGGAGGGAGAATCAGGTCAGTGCCTAGGCACAGGGTTGAGATCGCCAAAAGATACCGTTTCAACATAATAAGGATGTATCCCTTTCATGATAAAATGAAGTAAATTGAAAATTATCAGACTGATTCCCTGCATGACTCAATTGAAAATAATATGTCAGGATGAGAAAAAGTGGCTGGTAGCAATGGCAGCTGTTAGAATTCATATACAGCTGCCCGTGGTGATATGATTATGGAAAATAACCCTCACTACAAACGCTGATATTTTATTTTCAAGGGTCTTAATAGAGTCCTGAAAGGAACACCCTGTTCAGAGACTTGCACCACCATGAATACCTATGGTTCTGGGGCTTCTAAGTCCCCAGTGGTGTTTTGCTGCCCCCAAACAACTCAAAGCATAACCTGGCTTCTTGCCAGGGTGCCAGCATGATCCTAATACTGCGGGGAGCTCTAAGGACTAGAAGGAACCAGGCATCAGACTGTCTGCCTCAGCAGTGAGGGCTTCTAGAAATGTAGTCTTGGAGCAGAGAAATGGATATTCACAACCATAAGAAAGGACTAGACCATGCCAACAACCTCCTTCCTAGTCCGTCTAGTCACAGCAGGCTCGCTCACCATCAAGTTGGACTCTTGACTCACAAGTGCAAAGTTTGTAATGGCCTCATCCTCTCCCCAGGATAAAATATGAATCCACTTGGGGAACCTGGGTGGCTCAGCGGTTGAGCATTTGCTTTTGGCTCAGGGCGTGACCCCCGGGGTCCTGGGATCGAGTCCACATTGGCCTCCCTGTAGGGAGCCTGCTTCTCCCTCTGCCTATGTCTCTGCCTCTCTCTCTCTGTCTTTCATGAATATATACATAAACTCTTTTTAAAAAATATATGAATCCACTTGCATGGTGCCCAAGATCCCTACCCAATTGCCCCCCTGTCTAACATGATCACCTGCCACATCTCCACACTTTGTACTGCAGTCTTGCTGAGCTACCTGCAGTTGCCCTGTAAACATGCTACTCTTTCCTTAATAATTTTGCCCTGCAATAACTCTCCTTCTACCCCAGGGATATTCGTTTCTGGTCCTGTGGCTATAAGGGTAAAAAAGTGGAATGGGTTCTATGTCAGGATCAGTTTGGGGGTGGGGAGCAGCACCAGTACCTAGATGCCATTGGACACACTCGTCCTGGTCTTATTTCTGCCTGAACTCACTCTAAGAACCCATATCAGGGCTGTTCTGCCAACTGTCTCCAGATGAAGTCTGGGAGGTCACAAGCCAAGTTCTGGCCAAAGTTCTAAACCTAAGAAGATCCCTATGGGCAATTCACCAAAATAGCAAAATTGGGTAGATCTCACTGTGCTTGTGGATCTTAAGACTGGTTATATTTTAACATCAGTTGGGAAAAAAAATTTTTTTAATGTAAAGCCAATGAAATGAGAATCTCTGAAGCTTAGCCTGAACATCGATTACATTTTCAAAGCTCCAATGGAGAATTTTAATGTGTGGGCTGTACTGAGAACCACTGTACCAATTTCCTCCACTTTCTTCTGCCCTGTTTTCTCACTTTTTCATTGTCTTCACACTCTCCACCCATCTCTCTCATCTATGGCAGAGACTGGTTCACCCATCACAATTACCCCGTGGAAATGGAACAAGGGATTGGACCAAGCTTATACTACACAGTCAGGATTCTTTTTTTTTTTTTTTTTTTTTTTTTTTTATTGGAGTTCAATTTGCCAACATATAGTATTAGGCCCAATACTCATCCCATCAAGTGTCCCCCTCAGTGCCCGTCACCCAGCACCCCCACCCCCCACCCACCTCCCCTTCCACTACCCCTTGTTTGTTTCCCAGAGTTAGGTGTCTCTCATGTTCTGTCATCTTCACTGATATTTCCCTCTCATTTTCTCTCCTTTACCCTTTATTCCCTTTCACTATTTTTTATATTCCCCAAATGAATGAGACCATATGATGTCTGTCCTTCTCCGATTGACTTATTTCACTCAGCATAATACCCTCCAGTTCCATCCACATCAAAGCAAATGGTGGGTATTTGTCATTTCTAATGGCTGAGGAATATTCCATTGTATACATAGACCACATCTTCTTTATCCATTCATCTTTCGATGGACACCGAGGCTCCTTCCACAGTTTGGCTACTGTGGACATTGCTGCTATAAACATCGGGGTGCAGGTGTCCTGCCGTTTCACTACATCTGCATCTTTGGGGTAAATCCCCAGCAGTGCAATTGCTGGGTCGTAGGATAGCTCTATTTTTAACTCTTTGAGGAACCTCCACACAGTTTTCCAGAGTGGCTGTACCAGTTCACATTCCCACCAACAGTGCAAGAGGGTTCCCCTTTCTCCACATCCTCTCCAACATTTGTTGTTTCCTGTCTTGTTAATTTCCACCATTCTCACCGGTGTGAGGTGGTATCTCATTGTGGTTTTGATTTGTATTTCCCTGATGGCAAGTGACACGGAGCATTTTCTCATGTGCTTGTTGGCCATGTCTATATCTTCCTCTGTGAGATTTCTGTTCATGTCTTCTGCCCATTTCATGATTGGATTGTTTCTTTGCTGTTGAGTTTAATAAATTCTTTATAGATCTTGGATACTAGCTCTTTATCTGATATGTCATTTGCAAATATCTTCTCCCATTTTGTAGGTTGTCTTTTAGTTTTGTTGACTGTTTCTTTTGCTGTGCAGAAGCTTTTTATCTTGTTTAAGTCTCAGTAATTCATTTTTGCTTTTGTTTCCCTTGCCTTCATAGATGCATCTTGCAAGAAGTTGCTGTGGCCAAGTTCAAAAAGGGTGTTGCCTGTGTTCTCCTCTAGGATTTTGATGGATTCTTGTCTCACATTTAGATCTGTCATCCATTTTGAGTTTATCTTTATGTCTGGTGTAAGATAATGGTCTAGTTTCATTCTTCTTCACATGGTTGTCCAATTTTCCCAGCACCATTTATTGAAGAGACTGTCCTTTTTCCAGTGGATATTCTTTCCTCCTTTGTTGATTATTAGTTGACCATAGAGTTGAGGGCCCATTTCTGGGTTCTCTATTCTGTTCCATTGATCTACGTGTCAGGATTCCGTCAGGATTCTAAGCTCTAAAAGCACATTCTCTCACAATACATAAGGCATATTATCTGGTTTCTTGCTACCCGGTTGATTTATCCCCTTTGGAAAGAATCAGATCCAATTCTCTATTCTCTCCAATTAAGGAATAGAAACCCTGATCAGGCTGACAGATACCAGGAAAGGCTCCAGAAAGCTAGGTCACCAAGAGCTATTGGAGCAGTTTAGAGTGGTTGAAAAAGGCCCAGATCCAAAATGGTGATGAAAAGACCTGTGTAAGAAAGGATTCTGGAGAGGTGGAATGACTGTATTAGACCCAAATGCTGGGAGGAAGTGAAAGAGAGAAATCAGAAGTCAAAAGACCAGGAAGAGAAAACAGACTGATGATCACACCAGCTAGATGTTGATAGGTGGGGATTAACTAAAAAAGACTCAAAGGGATGTTTTAGGATGATGGAAATAGTCTCTGTCTTGATTGTGGCAATGGTTGCACAGGCATATTCATTTGTCAAAGTTCATCAAATCAGGTGCATTTCATAGTATGTCAGTAAATTGATATAAATTATAATTCATCAATAAATTGAATAAAATGTTCTTAAAATTAAGGAAGAAATTAGTGAAGAAGTTTTGAATGGACGAGAAGGCCAGAGTACTGGCCAAGCTTGGGCTGGGGTGCCCTGAGTGCCATCTCACAGGCTCTGGCCATGGGGGCCACAGACCAAAATCAAGGGCAAGGCTGCTCCTTTGTCTCAGAATAGCATAATGTTGAGTTTCAGAGTGCAATTCCTTTCCCAAAGTATATCCAATGAAACACTAATTTCATGAGTTTCTCCCTGAATAAAAGGAATCTGAAGTCAAATAAATTTCGGAAATGCTCATACTTTGTCCATCTCTTGGATGATCACAGGATACATTAGACCTGTTGTGTCCAGAAGAATTATAATGTGAGCTAAATTTGTAATTTAAAATAGAGAACCACATTTAAAAAATAAATTTAAGTTTAATAATATCTTTATGTAACCCAATATATCAAAAATATTAATATTCCAACATACAATCAATATAAAAATTATTAATAAGATATTTTACATTCCTTTTTTTCATACTAAATCTGTGAAATGGTGTGTATTTTAACTGACAGCCCATCTCAATAGAGAGGAACCATATTTCAGCACTCGATAGCCACATGCATGTAGTGGCTGCCATATTGAATAGCATAGCCTTAGAATATTAAAGGCCCTGAGAAGCCCCACAGTAAAGAAACATCTTTAATTGGTTTAAACTAGGGTTTCCAAAACTTACTTTCTTTCTTTTTTTCTTTCTTTCTTTCTTTCTTTCCTTCTTTCTTTCTTTCTTTCTTTCTTTCTTTCTTTCTTTTCTTTTCTTTTCTTTTCTTCTCTTTTCTTCTTTTCTTTTTTTTGTCAGTTCCATCTGTTAACATCTATTCTACAGGAACACACTTCAAAATGTTAACCTAGTTCCAAGATCCATAAGTAATGTTCCAAAAATTAGGTTTTGGGATCCCTGAGTGGCTCAGTGGTTTAGTGCCTGCCTTCAGCCCAGGGCATGATCCTGGAGACCCAGGATCGAGTCCCATGTCGGGCTCCCTGTATGGAGCCTGCTTCTCCCTCTTCCTCTCTCTCTCTCTCTCTCTCTCTCTGTGTCTCTCATGAATTAAAAAAAAAAAAAAGATTAGGTATTGCCTAGATATGTTTTGATTGGTCAATACAATGCTTGTGAGTAATTTAAGCTGGCTTTTAAAAATTGGGGGATTTCATGGGGCACCCGGATGGCTCACTTGTTGAGCATCTGCCTTTGGCTCATGTCATGATCCTAGGGTCCTGAGATCAAGTCCCACATCAGGATCCCCACAAACAGCCTACTTCTTCCTATGCCTGTGTTTCTTCCTCTCTCTATATATATCTCTCATGAATAAATAAATCAAATCTTTTTTAAAAAATTGGGAGATTTCACATTAAATGCTGGATTTCTAATTTCTCTACAAATGAAAACACTTGATATCACCAAGTCTGTATTCTTTCATGGCAAGTATAAGTTAAAGCTGAGTGTCAGCTGCTCTCTTTAGAAAATAAGTTTGGTGGGATGGTCTCCAAGGCTCACACAACAGGGCATGCTTTGCTGTTCAGGACCACTCATGTTGCTCTCACAGTGTATTTGTATATACCCCATCTGGGTACCTCATCCATGTAAGTGACTTGCTTACTTTGTAGGCATTTGAGTATCTAATCCCTAGTCAATCTCAGTCTTTTCACTTTTCAAATAAGCTCAGGCCCGCAAAAACTGAAGGTCATGTGGCTAAAGCTATTTTGCTAGTAGGAATAAACTGAGAACTGTCCCCTCTTTTTCCTGAACATTCCCATATGCTCTCGGATGCTTCTATTATTATTTTTTTATCCATGTCTGCTGCTTCTCCTGCTACACCTTGAGAGATTCACAGAATCTGTGAACCATAGACTTGCTAACTCTTCCCTATGAAATTATGCTTTTTAAGTAAAAGATGGATGATGGAAATATTCTCTGTCTTGATGATCTAACACAACTTGGATCTGCACTCACGGCTAATGAGATGCTGACTTGAAACAAATCAAGGGATGATAGAGCCTTTGTGGAGGTCAAAATATCACCCAGTAGTATTACAGATAGGACCAAATTCCTTAGATAATCATTCAGTCTTCTTGTTTGGACTTAATCAAAACATCGTGTCTGCTGTTAAGAATGGACATCAAGAATCTCTGAACAGAATCCCAACACAAGGCATCAGGAGTCAGTGCCTCTGGGCAAGATGCCAGAGCTGCCATGATTTTACTACTCCCAGCGGGAAATGCGTTACTCCCAGCATGATTCAAATCTATGGCTGATTCTTATCTCAGGGCCAAGGCCAATATCATTTTTTTCCTCTGTAACATCAGTTGATTTCCCGAGAGTTTCAGTTACTTTTAATAGGAGAGTATTTATCCAAGAATGTGGATAGATGTGTGTCTGTGTGTTTGAGAATGCGTGGGTGCTCATATACCCGTTTTTTTTTTTTTTAAAGATTGTATTTATTTATTCATGAGAGACACAGAAAGAGAGGCAGAGGCACAGGCAGAAGAAGAAGCAGGCTCTACATGGGGAGCCCAATGAGGGACTCAATCCCAGGACCCCAGGATCATGCCCTGAGCCAAAGGCAGATGCTCAACTGCTGAGCCACCCAGGTGTCCCCCCCCCTCCATATACCCATTTTAATGTAAAGTTAATCAACCTTGAACATGGCAGACTTTTTTTTTATGTCCTTTTAGACTCCTGCTTAGGAAAAGTTAAGAAGTTATGTGGCATATAGAACGGATAAAAGAACCAGGGATTTGAAAAAAAAAAAAAAAGTACACTCATAGTGACCCCCATTAGCCTAGAAAGACAAAGAGCAAAAAGCAGAGAACAATTGATCTTCAATGGTTGTTCTCTCTAATGGACTTATTAGCTCATTGTGGGTTGCAAACTAAAGTAGAAAGATTTAAGGAAGAGATGCCATCTCTGTGATTACGTATTTCCCAATGAAGACTTTTGATCTTCCCAAGAAGAGGCCTTGTTTCCTCAAGTCCTTGTTATAACCCAGATCATGAGCAAGAAATGGATTAGTAACCCAGCAAAGGAAATAATGGAAGGAAACACAATAAATGTCCTAAGACTGGTCTAGGGAGAATCTTTCCAACCACTGTGTCTCCCCTGAGCTGTGGTTAACCTCACATGTATTTCCAAAGGCTCTACAAATTTGAGAAGAACCATATTTCCTTTTCCACCTTGTGTTCTCCCCACCATCTAGCAGTTCTTCACTTGCTGGTTATATTTGCCTGGCTTCCCCAGAAAGCAGAGCCCAAGGCAAAGGCTTATGCCCTCTATTCAAGTAGGCAGTACAATACCAGGAGACAGGAGTGAGGAAAAAAGGGAGTGAGCCAGGGGTAGAAGAAGAGCCAACGGGAGGGTATGTCATAGGGCTGGTCCTCACTTGGTATCAAGTGATGCTTGGAATCAGGGGCTCTCTTTTGTAGGACAAGAGGCTTATACATAAGCAACTCCTTCTTAGGACGGTCTAACAAGGGAGAGAAAGATTTTTCCTGCTATTTCATAAATTTCAGCAAAGATGTCCAAGGAAAATAAGAATAGATGCCAAGGACCACCCTCTTTCCTTTTTATAGTGAGCTTTTAGACTGCCTATGCAAGACTTGTAAAAGAAGTAGCCCAAAATTCATATGCCTGCATCATCCAATCACCCACCCAAGGCTATTAATGGGAGGCTCAGAAGAGTAAGGAGGAAGATGAAGGTGTAAAGCTTTCTTTCAAGAGGGCAATGTTTCTGTTCTCTTATCCAAAGGAGAAAAAGATAAATTGCTCCTCTGTCCTCTTAAGCCATGATGAGAACTTCAGGAAAAAAACTGAGACTTGTTGACTTTTTTACCATAGAATTTGGGGCCACTGGGTCTGGTAGCTGCCTCACACCTGAAGAAGAAATAGAGAGGATCCCAGTGAGGGCAGGAGAGCAGACAACTACATTAGGCATGGTTTGCCGTCTGAGTTTGCTAAGGATGCACCCATGTTGCTTGGGGTCCCATGAGCTCCTTCTGGAAAGGAGTTGGCTATAAGTCATTTTCAAATGGACCCTGACCAAGATACCCAGAGGAGCAAGGTGACCCCAATAGAGGTGATCCAACAGAAACCAGGAGATGAGGGAGTCCTAGTAGTTAAGTAAATAAGGTATCACCTAATCAATGGAACTGCAGGTGGGTAGTAGACCTCAGCAGCAGGCAGGGATTCTAAAGAAGCTCCCTAAAACTACACAGCACAAGAAAGAAGCCAAAATCCTCATTATGACACAGCTGAAGCATACCAGCCCCTGGTAAAACAGCACCACCCCAGCTAGTGAGGGGAAGTGGGGAGGAAAGTGGATTTGTCTCCTCTTCCGCTGTAGACTTCCAAGCCCAGATGGGCACAAGCAGAGGGAGGGATGATCTTTTCAATTGAAGAAAAGCCCAGAGTTTTGATGTTAGGCTGGTCTGGGTTGTATTAACATTATTACCCAAAGAAAAGTAACCAAGAAAGCTCAGAGAACTTTCTGGGATTTCATCCAGAGGCAGAGAAAGATATGCAAACGAAACAAGTTGAAAGAGATAGTGATAGGAAAGACAGAAATTGGTCACTAGGTGTACCCTGCAGAGCAACTGACTGGCCACAGTGCTCAACCAAAGGACTGCATTTGGAGGGCCCTTCAAAAATATTACGTGTCCTATCTCATTAAGTAGATGTCAAGACAGAAACTAGATATCCTGTAATCCCATCAGTTTATTCTATTGTGCAAAAATAATTTGTTAGAAGATCCCAGGAGAATCCCTAGATGTGTGAGGTATTCGTTGAATGAACCCCATTCTGCTCCTTCCACTTCTCTGTTGGCCTGGCTCCACCCCACACAGCAAATAAACTCTGCTAACAGCAAAGATGTCAGAAGTAAATTTCTAGGTTAAAAAAAAAAAAAATGGGGCAGCCCAGGTGGATCAGTGGTTTAGCACCGCCTTCAGCCCAGGGCATGATCCCAGAGACCCAGGATCAAGTCCCATGTCAGGCTCCCTGCATGGAGCCTGCTTCTCTCTCTGCCTGTGTCTCTGCCTCTCTTTCTCTCTGTGTCTCTCATGAATAAATAAATAAAATCTTTTTTTAAAATGCCCAAAACCTATTCTTGAACATGAGACAAAAATCATGAGAGAATAGATGAGAACTAATCATACCAAATTTAAAAAACAAACTTCAGTTGGAGAGGATGGAAAAAGCAAGGAAAAAAAAATAGCAATAAGCAAGATGGAAGGTCGGCAAAGTTGGGAGTAAGAGGGAAGAGAAGAAGGATCCCTACAAAGTTCCAGGGCGTGGGAAGGAAGGAAGGAAGGAAGGAAGGAAGGAAGGAAGGAAGGAAGGCTGACCTACTGACTCTCAGCTGTTATTTGAAAGTGGCAGCCTTGGGCAGAGAAAATTAAAAAGGAGGTGGATGGTCTAGTTAAATATGAGAGATTCAAAATGGACCTGAGTTGTCTATAGACTGGGAACGGTATGAGGGGGAACTCAAAATTTTTCAAGAGGCAGAAAGGAACTGAACAGTTGCCCTGACCAGCCCCGGGAGGTCGCCTGGTCAAATGAAGGGAAACCCATCAAAGTCATGTACTGGTCTCCTTGCCAGATGTGAGGCTGCATCTGTGCAGAAGCATTGATGCCAAGCCTTTATACTGCAATTAAGTGTGCCACTGCCACCTCCCCAGAGCCACCAAAGTTCCCTCCTGTGCCAAGTGGAGAAAAAGAGCCCAGGAGGGCAGCAGCTACTGATGACAGAGGGAGAGTTACAAGAGGCCTTCAAATAGGACATCTCTCCTCCCAGACTCAACACCTGGCTGAGGTTGTTGCTTTTATGATCAGCAACAGCGGGGAGGAGGGAAGGAAATTCAGATAAAGGGCTTTGAATGGACCAAGCTACAGATCGCTAGACCAGAGACCAGAATGGACTAATTTATTTGTAGACAGTAAGTGGTGGATCAGAGCCAAGATCAGACCAAGTTACACAAACCAAGTTCTGCTTCTAAGATTCAGGCTGTGTCTTACGGACTCCTAACTGCAATGATGCGCCTTCTGGAGCATTCGAGGTCTTGTGTTATCCTCTTCCCTGGTGGCAGAGGGAGGGAAGCGAGGTGGTATGGAATAAACATGCCCTGGCTTCTTTCTTTTCTTTCCCTGATTACAACAGTAAGGAGATGAAAGGCAGACTCAGAAAAACTCTTTGTGGCTTCTCTGTTTTTTTCTTTCCCATTCGAAGAAAAATGTCTTCCTCTCCCATTCCCTGCTTTTACATAACTTCCTAAATATTAAAAGAGTTTGCATCAATTTGCTTAATGTTCTATGTTAAAGAAGTCTCAGGCAGAACCCATATTCTATAAGGAGCCGTGCTTTTTTCTTCCTGAATATTTAAGCAGAATAAATCCATTAACGAATAAAAACACACAATGGCCTTAAAATTCCTGCCTTACGAAATTGAGGCTGTCAGTTTCTGATCCCTCTTATTTCAAGGAGTAGTTGGACGACACCAATGTGAAAATGAAGCATCTTGACAGTTCCTCGAGGTTAATGGTGCAGAACCACCTGTATTTAACATTCTGGCTTCTACTCCATTAACATGCCTCAGTGTTCTCGATCTGCCAGGGAGAAATGGAACGAAAATCAATATCCTACCCCAAAGCATTGATGAGATTTTATTCTCTCCCCCATCGCAAAGGATTGTCAGCTCACTTTACAGCAAGACTTCCCCTAACAAATTGCAGGTTGTCGTCGTACAAAGCGACGTTGTATGAAATCAAGAGTTGAAATGGGTGCCACCTGGTCATTTTTTCCCTTCCTGCAACATACATTCCATGTTTGCATTCGTGCATTCAGATGCCCAGAAAATAAGTACTTTAGCAATCCTGACGGAAGTCTGTGGAGACACTTGTTAGTAGCTTCAATACACCCCCTTGGGTTGCGAATTCCAGCTTTCGCGTATCTTTCTGAGAAGTCCCTCCCTCTACCTTGGCAGTGAATGAACTTGCCAGGCGACTCAGCCCATACCCCTGTCCCTGACTTTGGCCCAGCTTTACTGAAGCACAGGCTGCACCCTGGAATGCCCACCCAACCTGCAAGCATGCCCCATGGGCCTCACCCATGCATGCATGCCCAGAGAAACAGCTTCTGCTGTAGGAGTAACATGGTGCTTCCTTAGCTACCTTGCTTAGGCTGATCCTCTGCTTCTTGCAGTGGAAAACATGTTTACCTAGACCTTCCAGGTCTCCATAGCCATTCATGCTTCACCCACCTTCTCGAACTTGATCTTGTACTCACAGATTGCACCAGCTGCCTAGCTGCCCTACTCATGCCCCACTGCCTATCTGACTCATGGTATCCACACACCACCTTTGCCTGGAGATGCTCCTGGACCTAGCTGTTCCTTCTCTGCCATTGTACCCTCATCAGAGGGTGTGCCTTGTGTTCTGAGTGTGTACTTTCTGTGTTAGAGCAGGGGCCAGTAAACATTTCCTACAGAGAGCCAGAGAATACATCTTTAGGCTTATGGGTCACATAGTTTTTGTCACAACCATTCAGCTCTGCCATGGTCCTGTATATTGGTCAATATTCTCCAGAAAAACAGAAGAGTAGAATCTATCTAGCTAGCTATCTATCATCTATTTATCTACCAATCATCTATCTAATCTATCATCTATTTATCAATCTGTCATCTATCTATTTATCTAGAGATATAGAGATATCTAGAGGAGATTTGTTATGGGAATCGGCCCATATGATTTTGGAGGCTAAGTAGTCCCCCAGTCTACCATCTACAAATGGAAGGTATAATTCAATCTGAGTCCAAAGGCCTGAGAACCAAAAGCTCCAAAGTCTGAAGGCAGGAGAACATGGACATTCCAGCTAGAGACAGAAAATTCACCTTTCCATCTCCTTTTTGATGCATTCAGGCTTCCAACAGATTGGGTGATGTCCATCCACATTGGTAAAGGTGATTGTTTACTCAGTCTACTGAATCAAACATCCATCTCCCCCAGAAACACTCTCAAAGACATACCTCGAAATAATGTTTTTCCAGATCTCTGGGCATCCCTTACCCCAGGCAAATTGACACATAAAATTAACCACCACATCCTGTGAAAGCAGCCCTAGACAGCATATGCAAATGAATGAGCCTGGCTGTGTTCTAACAAAAATGTACTAGTGGACAACTAAAATTTGAATTTCCTCTAAATCTCATGAGTCACAAATGTTATTCTTTTTTTAATTTTTTTTTAAACCATTTAAACAAGTAAAACTATTCTTAGCTCAGGAGCCATGTGGAAGCAAGCAGTGGGCCAGATGTGGCCCATGGGATTTAGTTTGCTAACCCCATGTTTGAGATTTCAAATAAGCTTCCTGTGTAGTAGCTGGCACAGAGTGGATACTCAAAAAAAATTTTTTTTTACTTCATGAGTGAATTTAGGAAGAATGAGAAAATGAATGAAGGAATACAGGAATGAAATCGCTATGAAAAATATTTGATCCCAAGGAATTCTGAAAATGTCTTTGGTCATTTTTCTTTTTAATTGGAATGCCATGTCTGGACTCCTCTACATTCAGTCTTCAACCTCATGCTTCACTCACTCATTTGACAAATGTTCACAGAACACCTACTACAGTATGGGTGAGACCTGGTGCGAAACACTGAGGAGAGAAGAGTGAATGAGATAGGCCTGCCCTCTCAAAGCTTAAGTGATAAAAGGGGCTTTATTAACTAGACAAGGAATTACATCACTTTGCAAAATGCCTAGAGGAGTACAGGCATATAGGATCAAAGGGATGTTACCAGTCAAGATGGAGTCAGGATTCCCTAAAGGTTAGGAAGGTCAAGTAAGGTAGGGCCGGCAGACCCTTTGGCCTCCACCAAGACAGGACCTCTTTGCCTTCCGATCAGACCCAGGTCATTTAGGTTAGAAGCCAATTCTGGGATTCTCTACAGGAGTGAGCACAAAGAGCTTGTTACGAATGGAATGTGTGTTTCTCCCCAAAATGCATACGTTGAAACACCACCCCCCCAATTTGATAGTGTTTGGAGGTGGGCCTTTAGGGGTGATTAGGTCATGAGGGTAAAGCTCTCATGAATGCCCTTTATTAGAAGATAACAGGAGAGAGAGAATTTTTCTCTTGGCCATGTGAGGATACAAAAAGATGGCCATCTATCAACCAGGAAGTGGGCTTTCACCAGACACGGAATCTGCCAGCACCTCGATCTTGGACTTCTCAGCCTCCAGAATGCTGAGAAGTAAATGTTTGTTGTTTAAGACACCATGCCTGTGATATTCTGTTAGAGCACCCCAAATTGACAAAGACAGGGCTCACCTAACATTCAGAACACCTCTCTGAAGTTCCCTGAGAAGTTCTCTGGACATTAATTTGCACGTTTGTCAGATACAAATTCCAAGAATTTGAGATAAATTTTAATCTTAAGACACATGTAAAATATTTTCATCCAACAAAGAAAAACCAAGCCCCAGCTCCCATGTGTTTTTATGAAAGATACAGCAAAGTTCTCAAAATGGATGTTTCTTGCATGTCCCTTAGATAAAAGCTAGGGAAATAACATTAAATCTTAACGGAGTGGAAGTGTTTCTGAAGGGAACTAAGATAATATGCACCAGACACATGGCTTTCTGAAGAGCTAACTCAATACCAGGCTTGAGCTTAAAGAATGTAGATGAATGGATGTTTAACATGAGCCCTCAATGCTCTTTTACACACATCAAATGTCTCCAGCCAGCTTCTGGCAAGTGCTGAATTGTAGCAAATTCATGATGGGTTTCTCTGATGCGTTCCTGAAGTGTCGGTGGATCCCGCTTTAATCATTGAAAGGCAAAGCCAGCCTTCCAGGAAGGTGGAGAAAGCCATACACAGTGTGATGGGAGAGGCAGGAAGGCCCACTACCCAAAACCATCTGCACGCATCCAGGTGCCACAGGGCTGCAAGCCCTCCACTACAGCGAACCTGATCGCATTGCTGCCCCCACCCGGCTTTGTTCAGGGACTCCCCATCAGCTTCCAAATAAAATCCACATCCCTTGGAGTGATATAAAGGGATCTTCCTAGGAAAAAAAATTAAGTTAGATCTCTACCTCATGCTTTAAACCAAAATAATTTCCAGATGGGTTGAAGAGTTAAATGTAAGAAATAAAACCTAAAAAGAACCCGGGGAGGGGGGGAAATTCAGAGAAGTGAGCATTCTCTGATCTGGGGATTGTAAAGATTTACAAAACAGGCAGGCAAAAAAGGGGGGAAAAAAGGATGGATAAACTGAACCATATAAAAATGTGAAAGCTGTATATATCACATAAATGAAACTAATGAAATCTAAAGGCAAGTGGCAAATGGGAGAAAATATTTTACTATATGATGAAAAGTTAATATTATAAAAGCAAGTAGCACTTTGCAAAGAAATGGGGGGGGCGGGGATAAATATGGCAACAGAAAAAAATGGGCACAAGGCATGTACAAAAGAAGAAAGAGAAATTCAGTGGTTTACGCAACAAATCTTTATGCTCAGTCTATGCCAGACCCTGTACCTGTCAATATCAAAAAGGGTTGTTGGTGGAGGGTGATGTGGTCTGTCCTGCCAACACAGCCCAGCCCCCTGGGAATGTTAATTGCCTGGGGCTCTGGCTGAGTCCCTCCCTAGACTTCCTTCCTCTCCCACAAAGGTAGTTTGTCTCTCCCAAGATGGTGTCCTTTCCCTGGGAGATCACATTCCGAGTGACTTGTCAGACAAGGAGCTACGAAGGATAGATCTCTTGCTTCAAGTCAACTCCAAAGGCAACCCAGCTATACTTCAGTCTCTTTTCTGCCCAGTTCTGTTCTGCTCACTCTTTCAGGTGGTGTCCTCAGGATTGCTCCCCAACAGACACTGTGCCGCCAACCTACCAGAGGTCTTGTTTCCAGGAAACCTGGCATAAGACAGATATTCAGCTTCACCAGTAGTCAAAGAAATACAAATGGAAACAAGGACATGCCTTTTTGTCTATCAAGTTAAAGGGTATTTCTTGAATGAGAACAGGCAATGTTTCGTAAGACAAGCACTCTCAAATCAGCCTGTAGAGGATACAAATTGGAACAGCTCTTCTAAAGCCTAATTTAGCAGAGGTGTCAGATTCATGAATACATGTAACCTATGATCCCTCTAATTCTAAAGATTTGGTCTTGTGGAAATATTTATAAAGGAGGTGACTTTCATTTTAGACATGCTGAATGTGTAGAGAAAATATCTAAGAATCTAAATGTTCATGCAAAGGACAATTATTTAATAAAGTATTACACTTCCCGACTATGTAGCCATTACAAATCATTCTATAGAATATTAATGACAATTGGAAAATACTCATAAGACTAAGTTTAACAGATGGTTAACGAAATTGCATGAATATTATGAGCTCAGCTTTTTGTAATTTACCTCTTGCATGGGGTCACAAGCTGGGGCCTGAGAGATAAATTTGGCTTGCAGGTGCATTATATTTAAAATTTGGGCAGCCCCGGTGGCGCAGCAGTTTAGCGCTGCCTGCAGCCTGGGGTGTGATCCTGGAGACCTGGGATCGAGTCCCACATCAGGCTCCCTGCATGGAACCTGCTTCTCCCCCTGCCTGTGTCTCTCTGTCTCTGTTTCTCTCTCTCCTCTCTTTGTCTCTCATGAATAAATAAATAAAATCTTTAAAAATAAATAAATAAAATTTTAAATTTAAAAAATTTACATACATGGTGTGGGCAGAGAAATGTAGCTTCTGCATTGTGCCACTGTTCCCACCAATATTATCTTTTTTTTCCCCTTTCCTAAGTCTTGAAGACTTGTGTTTTGTGACTTATTTAAAAGCTGAGAGCAAAATGAAAAAACTGACTTTTGTTTAGCAAAACACATTAATGGGTTGTTGTAGTTGTGGGCTGAGAACCTGCAAAAGCAGTTTCATTTTTTAACTTGAGCAAGTGGAAAGACACTAGTGCCATGCACCCCAGTGGGAACTGGGGTAAAAGAGAAGTGATCAAGGTCACCTGGGTGGCTCAGTCAGTTAAGCATCTGCCTTCAGCTCAGGTCATGATCCCAGGGTCCTGGGATCGAGCCCCATGTTGGCTCTCTGCTCAGTGAGGAATCTCCTTCTCCCTTTGTCATTTCCCCTACTTGTGCTCTCTGGCTCTCTCTCTCTGTCAAGTAAATAACTAAAATCTTAAAAAAGAAAAAGGAAAAAAAGAAAGAAAGGGAGGGAAGGAGGGAGGGAAGGAGGGAGGGAGGGAGGGAGGAAGGGAGAGAAAGTGATCCCCTGAGTGGAGATGGTGTCTTCCGGGGAAGACATGTTGAGTTTGAGGTGCTTGTGGGATGGTTAACTGAAGATACCCATGAGCAGTAAGATCTCTGGGTCTACAATTCTGAACAAGATGGTCAGTGAGGGATTCCACATGAGTGAATTCATCAGCACAAATGTGTAATGTTAACAAAGGCATAGGACCAAACCCCAGAGAAATGAGGGTTTTCAATTGGTATAGTATTTGGCCAGAACAGCTTGTGAAACCATTGACCGTCCTTCTCCAAGGACTCTCTTCCAAGGCTTCATGCTCTTCTTGTGATTTCCCTTCCTGGGCAAGTGAAGGAAGAGTCCCTGAATTTGGGGACACCAAATTCAGGAAAGTGTCAGAAAGGCCAATAAAAGAAAAAGTTTCAGAATGGAGGTAATGATCAATTGTAGCAAATAATACAAAAAAAAAGAAAAGGAGACGGAATTAAGGATTTTCAAAAGTGTCCCTTGAATCGAGCAATAATAAGGTTTTTTTTTTTAATTTTTATTTATTTATGATAGTCACAGAGAGAGAGAGAGAGAGGCAGAGACATAGGCAGAGGGAGAAGCAGGCTCCATGCACCGGGAGCCTGATGTGGGATTCGATCCCGGGTCTCCAGGATCGCGCCCTGGGCCAAAGGCAGGCGCCAAACCGCTGCGCCACCCAGGGATCCTAATAATAAGGTTTTTAACACCTAGGAAATAGTAGCTTTGGGAAAGTGAAAAGTGTCAGAGCTTTGAGGCAAGAGTGGGAGGTGAGGAGCAGGTGACAGCAGGTAATGTCAACTCCTTCAGGAGGTAATAATGACTAACATTCTATAAATTTTGATGGGAAGCACTCAGTAATGTGTGTGTGTGTGTGTGTGTGTGTGTGTGTGTGTATGCATGCCCATACATGCATGTAATGGCCTAGAGCAGGGAGGCTGGAGGCCAGAGAGTAAATATTTGAGGTGCTTCAGGCCAGCTGATCTGAGTCACAACTGTTCAATTTTGCCATTGTAGAATCTTTGCATCATTTTATGGCCTCTTGTGCATCTGTCTAGAACGGTAGTTCTCAAAAATTCAGTTTGCATCAGAATCACTTGGCAGGCTTGTTAAAACGGATTGCTGAGCCCCACCCCAGAGTTTCTGTTTCAGTAGGTCTGAGGTGGGACCTGAGAATTTGTATTTCTAGCAAGTTCCCAAGTGATGCTACTACTGCTGGTCCAAGGACCACGTGTGGACGGCCACTACTCTAGGCTTCAGCCATGGCTATCAGATCTCCCCATTAAAACGGAATTCAGGCTTTCCATTTCTTTTAAGGATAATCCCATCCTCTCAGGCCACTTCAGACAGCTCAATACTCACAGAACACAATGCTATTGCTTTCCCTGTGTGTAATAACCTATAAGCAAGAGGTAAAAGCTAATGTATAAATATTTACTCTGGGCTTTTTTCTTCCCAATAGATCAGGAAAAGGTCTCACCTGCCAGGGCAGAAGAGGATTATCTAAATAGTTCAATTTAGCGGTGTGGTGATAAATGTTTAACAACTGATTTAGGCGGGGAGGGGTGCCAAAGTGCGTCATTTGCCAATTTCTGTTGTGTGAATACACCCACCATGGCTGAATTCAAGCTACCAATGTGATGCCACTGAATCCAAGACTGTAAAGATGACCACTTTTGACTCCTATGAGCCAGCGTAAGTGGGCTCCTACCCACCACTGCGTAACTTCCCTTGGGACTCACAGGGAGCTGGTAGTTGGCAGGAGAATTATTGCTGCTGAATGCTTGGTGGCTCAGCCCAGCTCAGCACCTGCACGGACTGGTTTTCACTCTCAGTCTTGAGCCTCTGATATGTGAAATGCTGAAACTACTCTTCCTTAGGTTCCAGTGGAAACCAGTTTAAATTGCATAGCCACCCAAAACCTATCTTAGGACTCCCCTCATACCCACCCACTCCATCTGCTTATTTCTGGAAGTGTTCCAAGGGGAAAGAAGTGCAAGGATAGGAAGCAGTGGGTCCTGGGCATTGTTTCAGTTAGGAAGGCAGATGTTGATTTAATTCTTAGAACTTCTGAGAAAGGACCAGGCAATGTATTCTTGTGGCATAGCCTCTTCTACTTCTAGTCATTAGGCTTTCAGAAATCTCGAACAGATGAAGCAGAGCTCTCTACCACAGCTGCACTTTAGAATCACTGTGTAGTGTTTTTTATTTTTTTTAACATATAAATATCCACCTCTAGATCTCATGATTCAATTAATCAGGAGTGGGGTCTGGACTTGACTATCTATGAGAGGGGTTTCTGATGTACAACTACAGATGAGAACCCCTGAGACAGAATCCTTGATCTTTTGTCCAAAGGGACTCAGACCCCAATTAGTACAACCATTATTTGAAAGATGAGAAAACTAAAACCCAGAAACACTTAGTGATTTGCCCAAGATCACAAAGCTAGTTAATTACACAACAGGGCTTAGAATCTGTGACCTGTGATTTCCAGTCTCATGTTCTTTCCGATATAGCATAATGGTTCTCATGGTCTGAGAGATATTGATGCCAAAGACAGTTGGCTTTCTTGAACTTTCCTTCGACAAGAGCTTGGGGACTCGGGTACTCAGCCTGGTGCCCTTTATTTCCATAAGGAAGTCCCTAATGTTTCTATTAGAAGAAGATGAACATAGTACTGCTCCCTCTCTACCTCCATCAATACCACTGATAGGAAGTTGTCTTTGAAACCTGTTTCTCCCCAGTCTAAGAGAAAATGTTTTCTTGACTTGGCAAGCTCACAAATAAAAAAAAAAATTTAAAAAAAAAGATTAAATTTGCTTTTAAGTTACCAAATGCACCATGCAGGTTTGTAATTGACCATGAGAGTGTCGGGAAAATATGATCTATCCTCTATAAATCAGGAAACCTTAAACAGGCTCTCTAATCGTAAATGCCGATCCTGGCAGTGTCCAAAGAGGCTCATGTTTATAAATTGTTCCCTGATGTTTTAAGTAAGCGCACAAACACAAATCATACTAAGGACTTCAGAAAAGACTTAGCTGTGTGGCAATTTATTATAAGCAGTGTAATTTTCATCAGTCAGGCAGCCCTAGACTGTAATTACCTCTCCACCGAAAGAGTTACAATTGCTTTCATTACATTTTCCTAGTCATATGCTCGTCTGGATTGCCACAGAGACACTGAATGGAAAATGCATTTATTTATTGTTAGTCCTCCTAATGGCTTGTTACTTGGTTTCTAAAGATGTTATCGAGTCACTTGCTTTCCCTACTCCTCCCACTCAGACGAGTGGCATTTATGGAACACAAAAGAGCCTCGACTTGAAAACTCTCAGCTCATGGTAAGTATCCATGAGTTGACCAGCATCTCCAGATTAACCCAACCCTGGTCTAGGAGTCCTCCTTGTTCAGGTGGCTTAAATTCAAGTGTTGAAGATTAATTAAAACCACATGCCATTGAGCACAACGACCAGCCCCCTGGTCACAAGCAAAGAGAAACCACATTTTGTTCCCTATAGTTAGAGCTTTACAGGAACATCTAAAGGACCCAGAAATTGATCTACAGTCAGTCTCCCACATGGGTGGGCATGGTTGCACCTGGGACCCTGATACATGCAAAAGGCCGGGGACAGTTCCATCCTTCACATAGCCCTCTTTAATCTTAATGCTGTGAAAGATAAAACTGGAAACAGAGGGTCTGGATTTGAAAGCCTGGAGCAGGTAAGTGGTGAGTAGACTGTGTCTACCCAGTGACAGATGAGTTTTATCAAGCCAGAGCATTTTGCCAGTCATTGATGAAGGATTTGCTTAGTGTCTAGAACCAGTGAACCTCTGAATCATCCTCCACTGAAATCTTCTCAGCGATCAGCCATGTGCCGGAAGCTCTGCCACTCAGTAGCTGTGACTCTGAGCAAGACACTTGACCTTCCAGAACCTCTCCTCTCTGAAAGTCCACTAAAGAGCGAATGGTGGGAGTTGAAAACAATGACTCTTTCAACTGGTATATCGAACTTGGAACACAAAGGAAGGGAAGGGGGAGTCAACATCAAAAGAATTCCTTCCCATGTGGCTCTTTCTTCTTGTCTTTACTTTTGTCATTTATTTAAATCCACGCCACTACATACAGCAGTAGGGGCCCTGTCTAGGAAATGCTCATGAGTCTCATCAAGAAAGGACATATTAGTCTAGAAACATACAGCATTAATGTTTTAAATCTCAGAAAGATGCCAGCAGTATCGCTTACTCTAGTGTCTTATTTAAAATCAGACCAGTGAGGCCTAGAGATGCTCAATAATGTTATCAGAGACACAGAAACACTTCAAAACCAGACTCCCAGCAACCAGGCCAGATTTTGCTGGACCAGAGTCCATCTCTCCCTAAGTGAGTGCCTGGTTGTCATTAGGGAATGCCACTCTCCTGACTTTGCCCTGCACATGATAGAGAATGCACATTCTTGAGTGTGTGTATGAAGTGACTTAGAACACATGACCCAGTAAAGGCTAGCTGTATCTGAAATGGGCTATCTTCCTTCTACAGTCTTCCTTTAGATTTACTCTTAGGGCTGGGGGGTGTGGGAATAAAATCACACTCTCTGCACTGTGAACAAGCCCTGGGGATGCCAACCACACAGTGTGCAGTGTGTGTGCAATGACAACGTGCGTATGTGCACCCAGCGGCTGCAGAGCTCAGAAGCAGCCTATCCCCTCCTTGAACCGCTTCCTGTGAGAGTGGGGGACAGGCCCAATTTCACCCAACCCCAAAGGAGCCCAGGTTGGCTATGCCACAGTCGGTGAAAATGAATCCAAAATATTTCCCAGTGACAGCTGGGCGTAAACTCATATTTTATAAGGCTGGTTCATTCAGGGTAAGAATTTCTGCTTTGTATGATTTCGTCGAATGGAAGAGCTCTTGCTCTTGGATGAGTGTGTCACTTCTGCAGAAATCCTATACCCTCCATTTCCTCCCATTTGCTTGCATTTCACAAATGGCCACATCATTTTGTCAAATTGTGGAGCCACTTGGAAATTGGGCATAGAGGTTTGCATAATCATTCATGTCATGCCAGTGACATTCTGTGATTACATATAATGGTCTCTGAGGAGTCCTGATGCAGGGGAATGCTACCTGGTTGGCCTCGGAGCCAAGACTCATTACAACCACTTCACAGAGAGGGACACTGAGGGAAAAAATAGTGACATCTATACTGGGCCCCTGTGTAGACAGACAGGAAAAGCAGGAAGCTCCGCTTTCATCAGTGAGCTAGTGTCAGGAAACGAATTAGTAGTCTTGTCTAAAATTAACTTTCTTGAAAATCATTTCAGTTAAATTGATTTCTGCGCCTAGACACAAAGGCCAAATTTCACTAAAATTTCACTAAGAGAGGAAAAGAAGTTAACTTTTGCTTCAAGATACTTTATCCATGAAGGTAAAGGCATAACCTTCGCTCAAGAGAGGAAAGATGTGAGTAACAGATAGTGTGTGACATAGGTTCACGAGTGTTCATGGCTATTCTCACTAGTTTTCTGTATATTTAAAATCTGTCACGTTAAAACTTTATTTTTTCATAAAACATGCCGTGTTTCTGTATGGATGTAAGGATTGTTGAAATGTGTGACCATACTGTTGAATTCCAGAATGGGGGTGGGGGGAGTGTGCCCCCGGAGATTCCAGAGAGAAGCAAAATCTTTTAAAAGGCAGGGAGATGAAAGGGCAGAGGCACTGTGTGATTCCTTTTCCAAGAATGTTCCTAGGGGAGATAAGGCTGCATGGTGAGTCAGGGTAGACGGGCTTTATACAGTCTCATAGAGTTTTCCGGAACCTGTCTCAGTAACAGAGATGCAAAATGGGTCACATACACGTATCCCGTAGTGGCATGGAAGTTATGGAAATGCCTGCCAGATCAGAAGAGGTGGGATAAGGAAATAAGGAGCATCATGGTCAATGCTGTGTAACCAGGTGACGTTAAAGGCACCATTCCCCAAAATTTCAACCCAGCTCCCATCGCCTGAAATGGCAGACACTGTATTTTCAATACTAACAGTAGAAATGAAAAAGAGAGAGAGAGAGAGAGAGAGAGAGAGAAAAGACTTAATCCTTAATTCTGTCCTCTATTAATTTCTGTAACACTTCATCCATGCCTTCTGGTTTTAGGGCTTATTTATGAGTTGCCTTGCTAACTCTTGTCTAATAGGTGTTACACTTACCTCACCGCAGACTGTAAATCCTCTGAGAGCTGGGGATTACGTTGTATACTTTTAAAGGCTTCCCTGGCTCAGCTCAAGCCCCAACTTTAGAGCAATCTTCTCTGATGCTTCCAGTCTACACCATCCTTGTGTCTAATATTCGTAACGTCTGTATTACAGTTAACGTATCCGGATGTTCTTGGCACCCACTTTCTACACCCAGTTGATGTTTTATTATGACAGTAAATTACTATGTTAATGAAATGACAGAGCAATAACAATCCCTGTGAGATGCTGTGGGAAGCAGATACTCTCATTTCTTTAATGCTACTCCTGGTCTCAGCTCCCTTCCTCCTTGCCCACCTTCATTCTAGAGGTGAGAGAAGCTCTGTGGTTAATTGTTCTTTGAAGAAGCTTGGTGAGGACTTCTGGAAAGGCTCTTACTCTTCCCTAGTAGTGGGGACAAATGTGGCTGGCAACACCTCTTCTTTCCTCTTCTTCCTGCCTAGACTGTGGATTCTGGATGCAATACCTGGTATTAGGGTAGCTACCTTGGGACTCTGAGAGGGGGAGGCAAAAGGAATGGCAGGGTTGCTGTCCCTAACTTCACTGAGGTGCCAAACCAATACCGACAGCCCCATGCCTCCCGACTTCCTAGTGAGTGACCTCAAGCCCATGACAAAATGCTGAGGCTTTATTCAGTGTGTTGGGTGGCCATATGGGGAGTGAGGTTATTTCGCCTGCCTTTAATGAAGACAAGTGGTAGCCATATAAAGGAGTATGGAAGTGCTAGAGGTAGGAAAACAAGAACCTATTCCTTTCATTGATGTAAAGGCAGAAGTAGACACCATTTGGAGGTTTTATCAGGTACACAGGTGGGTGGTGTTACCATGGCAGGGTGACTTCCAGGAGGTCAGAGATTTCAGGATGGGATGCAGGCTGTATAAAAGTAGAAGTGGACTGAAAGGCTCATCAGAGTGCCTCTAGTAATATGAATCCGCTGCAACCACGCTCAGTCTCATGTCACTCATGCAATTTTCAAACCTTAGATGAGAGCATCAAATTGGTGTGGCTTGGACAACGTGCCCACCTTGACCAAGGATGAGTAGGCATCTGGAATCACGATCCCACTAAGACTGTGTGCAATGGAAGGAAGGATAGTAACGTAAAGGAAAAGCAGGGCACTATTAGAAGGAGGAATAATGGAGTTTGGGAAAAAGCTATTCATGTCCATTATACCTAATCGTATAATAATTCAAAAGGCTGATGGAAAGATAGTGCCATGTGCAACAAGAAATTGAGTGAAGATTGGATTTCTGTCTCCCTTGTCTAGAGACCCCTAAGGTTGTACCTTTCTTTTGGTTTACAGCTCCCAAAAAGAAACCGAACTCCCACCTTCCTTCTCAAGAGCAAATCTTACAGGGCGTTAGCAGCAGCCCAAAATGACTATGGGAATAATGAATGGCAGCAACGGAAAGGCGAAAGTTTTACTCCCCCCACCCCCCCCGAAAGTTTTACTTAAAGTGAGAAAAAAAATAAAATGTCTGTGCTTTGTAAAAACTGACCCTATGAGGAGATGGCTGGATGTGTGGCACTTTGAATGACAAAGGAATGGTTTCAGGGGGTGGAGGGACAGATCAGCCTTCCCTAGATACTTTTCCCAGCTTCTCAACTACAAAACCAGAAGCAGAAGCTCCAGATCAGATGGCTCAAGGCTCATTTACCACTAGTAGGAATATTCTAGTTTACTCTAGAATAACGCAAAGTCTTTCCCTCTCCCCCTCCCACTGCCCCATTAACATTATTCAAACAAGAGCTTAAAGGAAAGAGTAAACAAATCAGAGCTGCTCCATGTGAAATCAAATTCGAGGGCTCTGAATATTGCCCCTGTCCCCCTTGTTCCGCCTGTAGTTTTTGCCACACACCACCCAAAACTAATGACTTCAGACAATGACCGTTCATTTAGCTGATGTTTTGGGGAGTCAGCAAGTTGGGTTGGGCTCAGCTAGCCAGATCTCAGCTGGGGTCATCCCTGCAGCTGCAGTCTGCCACCTATCAGCTAGGCAGCTCTCCTTACAGGGTTTGGCTGGTTGGGATGACAGCTACTCATCATACCATAGACAGACCTGGGCTTCTCATGGTTTCCAAGAGCCTCAGGAGGGCAAGCCCTAATGCCCAAGTGCTTATCAAGCCTTTGCTTTTCTCACAATTGATAGTGTCCCAATGGCCAAGGCAAGTCACACATCCAACCCAGATTCCAAGAGTAGAGAAACAGTCTCCAACTCCTTGTGAAAGGATTTGTAATGGTACATTGCAAGAGTATGAACACAGGAATGGATAGACTTTGTAACCATCTTTTAGTCTTCCATAGAAGGTAAACTCTGGTGGGATTCCATGGATCCAAATTTGGAAACCACTGGGCTATGCTAACCTAATTTATCCATCCTCAGTCTGCATGGATGACTTCCAGCTTACCTGACTAATATGAGGGGAGCCAGCTAGGTCCAAATCTCTTATTTTCTGCAGGCTTTTGGGTGAATGGGGTAGCAAGAGTGACTCCATTGCCCAGCTAAACAGACATTTATCTTGCATTCCCAGACTTAGCCATCTGCCCTAACACTGCTTGCTCCTTTAAAATGCAGCATTAGCAGATAGAGACCTCTGTGCCATCTGAAGACCTTGGGAAGACAGGCTGGCTTCCAATGTAGCATGTTCTGCTGATGGTGAAGCAGTTCAAAGCCGGATAATCTAAAGTTCTTATTTAACTCAAATAATTCATTTGTCTTTTGATCCACCTTGCACTCTGACAAACACTCCCTTCCCTATCATATTCAAACACACACCCCCTTCAGAAGCTGGTAAACTCATCCCCTGCCAAGGAATGGATTTTCCTCCACATTGCACTATCTGAGTGATAAAAGGGTTTAATGTCCCAAGTTCGTTTTTCAGCAGCTAACTCAGATACACCCGACACAGCAAAGCACCTAAGCTCTTTCTACAGTTATTAAACTGTTATCCCTAATTCCTTTGGAGACTCAACCTAGCAGCAACCATTCTGAGGGCACTTCCTATTAAATCTGCATTGTGCACAGAGAGATAAAGCAGGCCAGTTTGACCCTGTTTACAAGGATGATAAAGAGCTTTTGCAGGCTGCTGGTGCTGTCAGCACTTTTTTCTCTCAGAAAGGTTGTGCGAGATGGTCCCTCATAGTCCCTGGCCCAGGCACATTCACCAACATTGCAGACTTTGCCAAAACACTTCCAGGGTAGGAGCTCAGAGCAACCTGACAGCACCATGGGGGCAATTTTACTGCAGGCATGATGTGAGCATGCCACAAATTCAACCGACCTGACAGGGAAAGAAGTTTCCAGACACACATATATAAAGCCAAAAATCCATCTGCAAGAAAACAAACTTGGGTGGTGTGATATATAAAAGGAGTCTGCAAATTGTGTGCACAGCTCCCTAGGGGGATAGAAGAGGATGCACTGATGTATAAAAACAATACATTAGAGTTGTAAAAAGAAAAAAAAAAGAAATTAAGTTTTCCTAACTTCTAATATAAAGATTCTCTCAATCACCTTTACGTGGTCTCCATGTGAGATGGCACATATCTTGTGGGACACAAGGGTGCACCACAGGAAGAGGTAGGAGGCAGACTGAAGAGGCGTCTCCCTCACTGATACTTCAAGCAGACTGTAACAGATCACAGTTGATGTGAGACCAGTAAAATTAATTTACTGACTACATGATTTATTTAACCTAAACCAACTCTTACAACAGAGAGCAGCTGCTTGAAAAGGATTCTTGCAAAGATACTAGAATTGAAGATGCAGTGATAACGTAGTCTCTCCACAGCAACAGACATGCAGTCCGTTCTTCCCTTGCTATTTTATCTCCTTATCAGCCACATTATGGGGGGAAGAAAACAAAAAACAAAAAGAATAGGGCTAATTAGATCTCACAAAAGTTTGAAATATGAATGTACATCCACTATTGTTGATGACTAATCTCATCCAAGGTTGAAGTATGAGCTAATGATGCTTAGAACCCTTCAGGATTAGAAAGACACTTTACTGATTATTTCTCACTTATCCCAACCTTTTACAATTTCTATTCTGTACGTGTCTTACAATATAAATAAAGACACATATATTGGACATTTATGGTAAGGCTTTTTAAAAAAGATTTTAGTTATGTATTCATGAGAGACACAGAGAGAGAGAGAGGCAGAGACACAGGCAGAGGGAGAAGCAGGCTCCCTTTGGGGAGCCCGATGCGGGACTTGATCCCAGGATCCCAGGATCACGACCTGAGCCAAAGGGAGATGCTCAATCACTGAACCACCCAAGCTTCCCACATGGTAAGATATTTTTAACCTATGGGATACTACAATAAAAAATAATTTGGACTGGGATAGCATGCATGGATCTTGAGGCATTACGCTATGTGACAGGTCAGACTGAGAAAGACAAATACCATATGATCTCACTTACATGTGGAATCTAAAAACAAAACAAAATTCATAGATACAAAGAACAGATGAGGTGGGACTGGGGGTGAAGGCATGAAATGGGTATAGAAGGTCAAAAAGTATAAACTTTCAACTATAACATAAGTAAGGCCCAGGGTTGTCATGTACAATGTGGTGATTATAGCTAATACCATATTATAAATTTGAAAGTTGCTAAGAAAATAGATCTTAAAAGTTCTCATCACAAGAAAAAAAAATGTAACTATGTATCATGAGGGGCATTAACTAGACTGACTGTGATTATCAATTAGCAATATATATAAATATCAAGTCATTATGTTGTACACCTGAAACTAATCTAATGCTATACATCAATTACACCTCAACAAAAAAGTAAAAACAGTGCCAATTATATTACCTTACATAGTTTTCTGATATTTAAAAATTATTTTATAATTTTAAATTATTTTAATAATTAAATATTTAAAAATCTCACAAATTACAAAAAGAAGTAAGAATAAATTGAAAAGTCTAGTTTAAGAAGGTAGAGATGCCAGCCAACATGTGCATAGCCCAGAGAGAGTTGCCTATAAATTCATCGCTTTTTAAACTTCAAACTTTGTATATTTCCCACTCACCATGGATCCTCCGATTAAGAAAATAAAATTAAATTAGAAAGGTTTTTGGAGGGGATCCCTGAGTCGCGCAGCGGTTTGGCGCCTGCCTTTCACCCAGGGCGTGATCCTGGAGACCCGGGATCGAATCCCACGTCGGGCTCCCGGTGCAAGGAGCCTGCTTCTCCCTCTGCCTGTGTCTCTGCCTCTCTCTCTCTCTCTCTCTCTGTGACTATCATAAATAAATAAAAAAATTTTTAAAAAATTAAAAAAAAAAGAAAGGTTTTTGGAGCTATTTTATTTGCTAACTGTTGTAGGTGCTTGCTTAAATGAGATCGTGTCCTCCCAGGTCCCCTAAGGACTGTTCAAAGACTTCTCAACAGCAAGTACAAGTGAAGAGGCATGTCCTCCTGACAGTGAAGATAACATGGCCTTCCCCACAACCAACAGTCACAGTGCTTCCCGAATAAGGGTCCTCTTCCAGGAGCCTGGTGTATATGAACTCACTTACTCCTCACAATAACCCTTTGAGACACTGAGCCAGACAGACTCTAAAGGTGGCCTCATGATCCCCAAATCCTGGTGTCCACACTTTTCTGTAATCATGCACCCCCACCTTTGAGCGGCAAGCAGGACCTGTGACTTGCTCCTAATCAACAGAACACAGCAAAGGTGACATGATCATGTTACATAGGACTGCCTAGCTTACCGGAGCCTCTCTGTCTTCATGTTTGGTTTTGAGAAAGTAAGAGGCCACAGGGGTCCACATGGCAAAGAACTGAGGGTGGCCTTTGGTCAATAGCTAACAAGAAAATGAAGACATCGGTCCCACAACCACAAGGAAATACATTTTGCTGACACCTGCAGCAAGTTCAGAAGTGGATCCTTCCCCAGTTGAGTGTCAGATGAGACCTCAACCCCAGCAGACACTTTGCCTTCAATCTTGGAGAGGACTCTGCTGAGTGGTGCCAAGATCCTGACCCCCAGAAACTGTGAGATAATAAATATGTGTTGTTTAAGCTGTGATGTGCACAGCAATATTGTTACTCAGCAGTAGATAACTACTGTTTTACAGGGTGAAGGTTAAATAAATTGTCCAAGTTCACACATCTAGTGAGAGGCAGGGCTGAGGTGAACACCCGGGAAGTCTGGTTCTGGAAGATTAGCCTTAACCACTCCACTTACTGCGTCTGCTAATACTTTACTTACTAGCCCATCAGTCATCTCCTCAGGAACCCCTCTCCTGAGGCTACAGCCCCCTCCCCTGCAATCCCAGTGCCAAGACTGAACCATGACAATCATGCTGCACAAAGAAAAGAGTTGGGACAATGAGTCATGGATGTTCCTTCCATGGCCCTGGCATCTGGGAAGGAGCAAAGCTTAGTAGCAGACCAAAGCCTCTGACAGTCTGTGGCTCTGAATAAGCTCTGCCAATAATTCAAACTTCTTCACAAATAAAGGAGGAAAATAAGTCTGTGGGTGCCACAGAAAGAATCTTGGCACGAAAGTCAGCACACTTAGGCTCTGACCTTGGCTCTGCCAACCAGGAGGCTGTGGGAACCTGAGGAAGTCACTTAGCTTCTCTGGGCCTCTGCTTTCTCATTCTAGAAGGAGGAGCTTTGTTTGAATGATTCTTAATGTCTCCCCCCAAAATTACCTAATTCTAAGGTACTGTCTTGGTTTGAATGCATTGAATGCCTTCCCCTTCCCTCACTCCAGAACTGATCGGGCCTTCATCATTTCTGCCACCTAATTCTGGAAACTGGGTGACACATTTCCAATGGAGACTAAGCAGGGGGAAGGAAGAGAAAGAAAGAAAGAAAGAAAGAAAGAAAGAAAGAAAGAAAGAAAGAAAGAAAGAAAGAAAGAAGGAAGGAAGGAAGGAAGGAAGGAAGGAAGGAAGGAAGGAAGGAAGGACGTACACTTAAGGATGAAACTCACGCACAGAACTCACGCCCTCACAGCACAACGACTCCCACCCTACCCTCCGCAACTCCCTCCCGACCGGCCTCAAGGCACAGACCCTCCCCACCAAGAAACAGAAAAACGACAAGAAAAGCCAAAACGAGAAATCTCTCATGAGGTCAGAGATAACCAGGAAGGATGGAATTAATAACCAAAAAGAAGAAATTCTTGCCCAAAGCTATTCAAGGCCTAAGCCTACAGCCTGGGCATTTCTGCCCATGGCCCATGCTCAGCCGCCAGGGCTTCGGCGTCCACACATTCCCTTGCAGATTGAGTCCCAGCCTGCATGACAGTCTCATTTTTCACTGAATGCATGCAGTGAATGCTAAACTGTAATCTCTTTTTGCATGCTTCGGTTCCAAATTCATAACTGGAGGAGCAGACCCCGTTGTGTGTGAGCGAGCGCTGTTAGCCGCTCTGCCGAGCCGAGCCAGGCAGTCCTGCAATCTTGTGGCTTTTTCCCTGCTTCACACTTTGTCAAAATGCATCACGAGCAACACAAAGAAATGGCCACTGGAAACTCCCCATTTTCCAATCCTTTTACTATCTAATTGTTCTTCTTCTTCAAGGCTTGGCCATTCTCAAAATAGGCCGGGGTCCCTGCCTAGGTTGTTTTCACTCTAAAGCAGAATTCACTACAAAAGAGAGGCCCTTCCCACAGCTCTGAGCTGGGCAGTGTTTGTCCTCATTGTCCTAGATTCTGCTTTCTATGCTCTGGGCTGCCTCCAAGATGCTGTTTTACCCTTATTCTTAGTGGCCAATCCCTTCCAGCATTATTAAAACATGATCTCATGAAGAAGATGGGGTGAAAAGCAAAGCAGATCTCTGCAAGAATCCTCCATTGGCTTGCCATTGCACTTATTATGAAGTCCACCTCCTTGCCAGGAAACCAGAGCCCTGCCTGCCTCCCCCACTTCACCCTCAGCAGAGCTGGAAGGTCAGCACCCTTCACCTTTGCACATGCTCTTCCCTTTGCCGTAATGTTCTTTTCCCAGGTCTCTCCGTGGCTACCTCCTGCTTGTTGTTAGTCTGGGGAATGGAAGCCAGCAATGTCATCCCAGTGTTGTCCTGGTCAGCACTGGCCATGCACATGGCTGGACTCCAGACACCAGCATCTGTGACTCCAATGAAGCTTCTGACCACCAGAGCCCACTCTGCCCAGAGGCCAGTCATGCTGGACATGCCAGTGAATCAATGGCCCCAGGAGCAGCCCTCAATCCATTCCCAGCACCCTTGCCCCACAGCTGGGATAATTCTGAGGTCTACACTTGCTCCTCAGGTGCCCACACAGTCACTTGCTTGGCATCACACCCTTTACTAATTCCCTACTCTATCTCATTTCCCCACTCCTTTGCTGGTCTTTTCTGGAATGACCTCCCCTGGAAATTGCTTGCACTCCCATCCTGTCTCAGAGCCTGGTTCAGACATCCAGCTTGGTGAGTCTGCATTCCCTATTCTGTCCCTACTACCTTTTCTTATTTTCTTCATAGCTCTTGATCTCTGAATTCTTTTTTCTGTTTATCCTTACCCTTTGTTATTGGCTGTCTTCTTGACAGAGAGAATGTCAGTTCATAGGAGGAGAGAATTCTTTATTTGTCCCCATCATCTGAATATCTGACACGAAGTAGGTGCTCAAAAATTGTTTGCTGAGAAATGAACAAACTCTGGACACCTGAGTGGCTCAGTTGGTTAAGCATCTGACCTCAGCTCAGGTCATAATCTTGGGGTACTGGATTGAGTCCCACATTGGGCTTCCCACCTAGCAAGAAGCCCGCTTCTCCCTCTCCCTCTGCCCTTCCCCTCCACTCATGTACTTGTTCTCATTCTCTCAAACAAATAAATAAAATCTGGAAGAAGGAGAAGGAGAAGAAGAAAAAAGAAGAATAAGGAGGAGGAGGAGCTGCTCTTTTATCTTTTAATGGGATTTCCCACTGAAGCCTAAGGTATCCTACAAAGCTTCCCCACCCATCTGACATACCCACTAAAACACATCAAGCCCATGGGGAGGGGGAAATAAGGGAAGTTCTTTGTGCCTCAGAGGTCATTGTCCAATCACTGAGGCACCCAGCATCCACCAGCCCTGGTCACCCAGTCCTGCAGGTAAGACCTGACCAGAAAGGACGGGTAGATGGTGTGATAAAACTGACTAGGTCTTTGCATTCTTTGGGCAATGTAACCATTGGAATTCTGGACTCAGGCCTAAACCTTTGGTTGTTCACTTTTACCAGAGGAAGAGCACTCTTGTCCCGAGTGGCCATCTTTTGTCCTGAAGGATGTTCTCTGTGGTTAACTGAGTCTTGGGTCTCATTCCACTGAGGAATGAGCTTGCTCGTTAGGCAGCTGCCAGCAGGACTTTGAAAGAAGCCAGGTCTTCTTGAGCAGTCCTCTGCTCTAAACGCCAGGATCACACCACGTGTGTCCTTGTGTGGGTCTATCTCCACAGGTTGTGGAGTGTGTCTGCAGGGTTGTGTGGCACTCATGCCCACTCCTTGACCTTATCCCTTATGCCTGGTCCATCTGTTGAACTTCCTCAGACCCAGGGCACCAGAGACCATCTGTCTTCGTTCATCATGTGTCTCCATTGTTTATTATAGTTACTATAGTAAATATTAGTTAGTTACTATAGTAATTATTAATCAATTATTAATTACACAGTGGGTGAATGAATGAATGAACAAGTGAATGAATTTGAATTTTTCCAGAGGAAGAACCACTAAAACCCATTGAAAGAGTCCCTAAAGCTCATTGGGGTGGAATAGAATCTGCAGGAGTCCTTGATGAAAAAAGGAGCAGTGACAATGACTGGCCCACTAAGAAAGTCATGGTGTCAAAGAATTGCCGATGACTGGTGTTTAAAGAAAAAGCTGAGATTGCTCCTGGTGATTCTGAGCAGGCAACCATAGCTTAGCTATGAACAGATGGGCTAATTTCCAGAAAAATCTGCCACTGGCACATTATTGCCAGAGTCAGGTTCAAAAACCTCTTTCCTGATCTTAAAGGGCACACCCAGGCTCCTCTCTTAAAATGTCCAGTCACTAAGGAGACAGGAGCCTACACAAACTGCCCCAAGGATTGAACAGGATGATGTATGAGGAGGCATTCTGTAAAGCGTAAATCTCTTTACCCATAGTGTGTTTTTATGATGATGATAAATATTGCCACTAAGTGTGTTCAGTAGATAATTAGTCCCAGACGATGCCCCATTGGAAAAAAGGGGGGAAAAATGTGTGGTCAGAAAGCCAGAATGAAATCCATTTAAAATGTAAGTCAGATCATGCTATGCCCCTGCTCCAAAGCCTCCAGAGGCTCCCATCCCACCCAGAGGCAAACTCCAACTCCTTACCATGGCTCCCCAAATCAGCCATGGTCTTCCATCTGGGCCTTGATCATGTCAGTTCTACAGTTAGTTCTCTGTTAGAATGTACTTCATGTAAAATCCTAAAATCCTCATGGAGAGATGCTCAACGTCACTGTCACTAATCACTAAAGAAATGCAAATCCAAACCAAAAAGAGATTCCACATCACACCCATTAAGATGGCTATGACCGAGGTAAATTGAAAATAACAAACACTGGCCATGATGTGGAGAAATTGGAACCTTTGTGCACTGTTGGTAGGAAGACAAAATGGTGCCACCACTGTGGAAAACAGTATGGTGGTTCCTCAAAAATGAAAAATGAAACTTCTGTAGGATCTAATATCCTACATCTGGGTAGACATACACCCCAAAGAATTGAAAACAGAGACTCAAACAGATATTTACACTCCCGTGTTCATTGCAGCATTATTCATAGTAGCCAAGATGTGGAAATGGTTTAAATGTCTGCCAATAAAGGAATGGATAAGGAAAATGTAGTATATACATACAATGGAATATTATCCAGCCTTGGAAATTCTGACACATGTCACCAAGGACACTATGCTGAGTGAAGTAAGTTGGTCACAATTCCATTTCTATGAGGTTACTAGATTACTCAAATTCATGGAGACAGAAATAGAAGGGTGGTTACTCTTTTGGGGAGTATGGGGGAATTGGGAGTTAGTGTTTAAAATGGACAGAGTTTCAGTTTGGAAAATGAAAGAAGTTCTAGATATGGATGGTACTGATGCACAATGATGTAAAAGTACTTAATGCTATAGCACTATACTCTTAAAAAGGGTTAAAATGGGAAGTTTTATGTTATGTGTATTTTAACACAACTTAAAAATAGAATAGGGAGTACCTGGGTGGCTCAGTCCGTTGAGCATCAGACTCTTGACTTTGGCTCAGGTCATAATCTCAGAGTCCTGGGATCAAGCCCCATGTTGAGCTCTGCACTCAGCGGGGAGTCTGCTTGAGATTCTCTCTCCCTCTTCCTCTGCCCCTCCCCCTACTTGCATGCATTCTCTCTCTCTCTCTCTCTCTTAAATAAATAAATAAATCTTAATAAAGGAAGGAAGGATGGAATAGCCCCATGCCACATTGCCCTCTGTCTTTGAACATCTAATGTCACCCCTCCAAATGCCACGCCTGACCACCCTGCTCACAAAGCACCTCCGTTCACTCCTCACGCCCTTACCTTGCTTTCTTTTTCCTCCTGGACCTTATCCGGGCTTGACACATTATTACTCAGATCAGTATTTGATTTTGTCTGTAGTATAAGCATCATTATGCTTGGTCCACTACCCTTTCCCCAACAGCTGGGACTGTATCTGACACATGGTGGCTCTCACAATAGCTAAAAAACAAATAGATCCAATGCCTTTTCCTAGATGAGGAAACTGGAATTGCAAGAAGCAAAGTAACACACCCACAGTCACTCACATGTAAAATAAATACAAAAGCCAGGCCTGGGACCCAGTGCCAGGGCTGCATCTTCTCCCAAAGACACTGTGTTGTTGTTAATGGTAAAATTCATTCAAATGCCCCACCTTTTCTCTCCTGAGCAAAATCTCTGCTGACTCAAAATCAAATCGCCCGACAGGCAAAAATATATGGGTTCATTTGTTCACTCAATGTGTATTTGCCAGGCACTGTGTTAGGCATCAGGTAACAAATGAGAGGGGAACACAGGGCAGGAAGGCCAAAGCTGCACAGGCCAAGCCTGTGGTGGGGAGAACCAGCCTCACCTTGAGTACCCAGAGGACCCTGGAGTTCAAGAAATGTGGAAGCTAAGAAATTACAGTGACAGTATTTTGATGGATTATTTTCTGAACAGCTAGCTTTCCTTCCCTCTCCCTTGAGGCGATCTGCCATGGCATGGATTCACAGACCAAATGCAATCAAGTTTAATTCTTGGCTCTGAGTGACCCAAAAGATATTGTAATCTCTCTGGGACTCAGTCTCCACCTCTATACAACAGGAATATAATGATATACCTACCTCACAGGGTGATGAGGATTAACAAGAAAAACACATGTAGAGGACAGTAGCCAGTACTTGGTACATAGTAAGCACTTAATAAATGCTGGCTTTGTTATTATCTTGTGCTGAATGTGCTGCCCATATAATTTAACATGTTCCTTTGCATGTCTGCCTATATAGGGGGTGATTCTTTCAACAGAAAAAAAACTCTGAGGGAATTTGTAGAAAATTATCTGGAAGCAAACAACCAGTGTATGGAATTGAAAGAATCTTATAGAAACAACTGATTTGTTTTTCTGGCAGAATTTAAGGGTTGGGAAAAGGAACCATTGGGGATGATATCTAGGAGCCAATCATGCTGGCCACACACCTCTTCCCAACTCCGTGTCCAGTAACCTCATGATGGCGACTTGAAATTGGCCAGGGGGGGAAGAATTGACACCTTTAGAAATCAGCAAATACCACAAATCAGGGCTTATTATTTTTTTAAACTTTTTCAGGAAAGCTGGTTTATCAGCACGTCTCTGGAACTAGAGCATAAGCTTTTCCAAAGTTTTAGAGGTCATATTTTCCAAAATGATTGACCAGGTTCAACCTGGCTGTTGGACCCCGTGTGGATGTGATCTGTGTTTACACTCAAGATATTGCAACGTATGGTGTATGTTCCAAACATGATTCCCTTGGGTGACAGAACGACCTCCCTCGGGCTGCTATGGGGGTGATGTGATGGGCACACCTACGCTTGTCGTAGGCACGCACAGGGAAGGGTTCTTGGAAGAAGTGGTATCTATATCAAGTCTTAAAGGATAAGGGGTTGGAACATCCAGGAGCAGAGAGAGGGTTTCAAACACCATCAGGATCAACCTGAGAGTTCAAACAGGGAGATGATATGATCAGAATTGCCTCTGAAATTCTGGCTACAGTGTGAGGTGAAGAAAATGTTGGGTAGGGGATCAGCCAAGAGAAGCTGTGGAGAGAGCTGTAGGGAGGAAGCTGGGGTGGTGATCCAAATGAGAGAGGATGGGTGGCTGCGTGACACAGGGCAAGACTCTGGGAGAAAGGAGGAGGCATCTGAGCAGGTGTTCAGTGTGGACTATGATGGTGGTAAGTGGCATCAAAGGACAACAAAGAAGAATTGGAAGCAGGGCCTGGAACAGGTACACCTCTGCTCACGGCTGCATTATTCACAGCAGCCAAAGGTGGAAACCACCCAGACATCCATCAACAGATAGATGGATATGTGTGTACAATAGAATATTATTCAGCCATGAAAAGGAAGATAGTTCCAACATGTGCTACATGGACGAACCTTGAAGACATTCTGCTGAGCAAAATAAGCCAGTCACAAAAGTACAAATACTGTATGAGTCCATGATAGGAGGCGTGCAGAGTAGTTGGATTAATAGAGCCAGAAAGTAGAATGGTGTTTTTCAGGGGCTCGGGGGATGTGGAATGGGGAGTTAATGTTTAATGGGGACAAAATTTCAGTTTGGGGTGATTAAAACATTCTGGAGGTGGATGGATGGGAAGTGATGGTTACACCACAGAGAAGCATACTTAATATCACTAAACTGCACACATAAAAATGGTTAAAATGGTCAATTTTATGTTATATATGTTTTTACCATAATTTAAAAAAAAATAGAGGAGAGCAAAAGAATCCAGCCCAGAGTTGAGGCTTGCAGGCTGTAGAAGAGAGTGGTGTTCCTGATGGACCACAAGCTCCTGATTCCCACTGCCCGGTCCAGTCAGACACCAATCATAATGATTCTCTCCAGCAAGCTGTCAGCTTGTTTGACTGAACGAACTCCACTGACAGATTATTTGCCGCTATTTAGACAAAGCTAATACTAGTAGAAATAACAAGAGTGGCCTGGTGCTGAAGCATCAGATCATGAATCACTGAAGTCCATGTGTTCTTCAGTCTGTAGCCCAAAACACCACCCTCTGGACTAAAAGGAAAGAACTACTGATAAAAACAACAATACGGATGAGCCTCAGAAGCATTATGCTCTTTCTGAAAAAAAGTCACTCACCTAGAGTACTTACACTGTGATCCAACTCCTATGAAGCCCTGGGAGTGGGTTAAAGCTCATCTACAGTGAAAAAAAAAAAATCAGAATAGCAATCATCAGGAACCAAGGGATGGAGGGGTCTATGCTAGCTGGAAAGGGCCATGAGGAAACTTCCAGAGGTCATACCTTTCAGAGGCTTTATTTCCTGATAAGGTTTTGAGCTATATAATTTTTTTTTAAATCTTGCCAAATTGTATACTAGGTCTATCCACTTCTCTGAATGTAAATTTGACCCCTTAAAAAGGACTATAAACAAATCCTGAGGGATCCCTGGGTGGCGCAGTGGTTTGGCGCCTGCCTTTGGCCCAGGGCGCGATCCTGGAGACCCGGGATCGAATCCCACGTCAGGCTCCCGGTGCATGGAGCCTGCTTCTCCCTCTGCCTGTGTCTCTGCCTCTCTCTCTCTCTCTCTGTGACTATCATAAATAAATAAAAAAAAAATTAAAAAAAAAAATTTAAACAAATCCTGAACTCTAGTGAATGTCTGATATGTGTACTGAGGTATTAGGTATGAACCGCACTGATGTCTGCAGGTCACTTTGAAAGGAATTTAAAAATAAGATGAATCCATGCATAGAGAAAGACCCAGGAAGAGATCAAAAGTACAAAACATTGGCAAGTATAGAATCTATGTGGTGGGTACATGGGTGTTCACAATTCTTTCCATTTCTCTCTATGCTTAGAAACTTTCATATAAAATGTTGAAGGGAACAAAATCATAGTTTAAAAATGGGGCTTTTATTTATTTTTTAAAAAATGTTATTTATTTATTCATGAGAGACACAGAGAGAAAGGCAGAGACACAGGCAAAGGGAGAAGCAGGCTCCTTGCAAGGATCCCGATGCAGAACTCAATCCCAGGACTCTGGGATCTCGACCTGAGCCAAAGGCAGACGCTCAACCACTGAACCACCCAGTGCCCCCGAATTTTTTTTAATCATTCAATTTTTAGCATGCTGCACAACCAGACAGATTCTTAGAACTATATTGCCATCGAGTAGCATCCAGAATAGTGGTTCTTTTTTTTTTTTTTAAGATTTTATTTATTTATTTATTTATTGAGAGAGAGAGAGAGAGAGCAGCAGGAGGAGGGACAGGGAGGAAAAGAATCTCAAGCAGACTCCAAGCTGAATGTGGAGACCAATGCGGACCTTGATCTCACGACCCTGAGATCATGATCTGAGCAGAAACCAAAATTCCGATGCTTAACCAACTGAGCCCCCCAGGTGCCCCAAGAATAGTGGTTCTTAAGTTGTGCTCCCTAGAAGTGTTTCAGGGACTTCCTCTCCTTCAGGAATAATATCTCTATTATGTTTTATATGTTGGAGGTTCTGTGTCAGATTTTTTGTTTGAAAACAAACATTGTCACTATTTAAAAGTGTCGATGCTTCTCAATACCATGTCATCCACACTTGGGATTGGCCAGCTTTTGCAGGACAAGACCACTCCTCGCTTACATTGCTATACCTGGATGCCCTTCATCTCGAGGCACTAAACTCCAGTAACACCCCACCCCATTATTGTAACCATTTTAAATGCCCTTTGTACATTTCCTTCCAGGCCCTCACCCCATTGATTCCCACACCCCTTTGGAGTCAGTACCAAATCTAGGAAAACCAAGGTCAACGAGTGCACCCTTAAATGGAGAATGTATTCCCACAACAGCACCTTGCCTGCAAGGTTTCTCAAGTGTTAACAACGTTATAAAGGAACACTGAGAGGCTGGTTTCTACCTTTCACACACAGTTCTTAGAAAGAAACAATCATCCTCCCCTCTTCGCAGGCCTGACCCGGTGCTCTCTGCTTGTAAACGGATGGCCTCAGATGCTTCCTGGATACTCTCACATCCTGACTTCAGAAAGACCATGGCTGCCATGACCATGCTGACGTCTGTACATCTGGTCTATGCGACAATTCTGCTTACTGTGATTAATGATTAAGTTGGCTTTCAGGGCATCCGAAAATAAAAATGAAGAAAGACCATGGTGCTTAAAATCCAGGAAGAAACCCAACCAATGGGCCAAAATGTTAAAGAACTCCATCGGGGCAGTCATCTCAAAAAAAAAAGGCAGTGGTCAGGTGGCAAACCCCTGTGTCCCCCAGACAAGCCCTCTGCCCATTGTTCTTTTACACAAATGTGCACATGGAAAATGAGTAGGGAGCAAGCTGGAACAGATGTCTAATATCATTAAAGCTGGCTCCCAAAGAATCCAGATCTCAGCTTGGTATATTAATGCTCTATTTATCTTTAAGCACAGATGGATATTTTTATTAGTATTACTTTGTTTATCTGGTTTCAAGAAAGGTTAGTCAAGGGGGCAGATGCCTCTGTTATGAGAGTGCATTCCTGCCGAGGGAGTCACAAGAGAGGAGTTAGGCTTTCCAGTAGAACTTTAATTAGAAAAGCCAAAGTTATAAATGTTGGCAGCTCTCGCCCAATCTAACGAGGCCAGTTGCAACAACAAACAGAAAGACAAATAGGACATTGGCAAGGCTATCCTTTCCCACCTCTCCTCCTCACCAGCCTAGGAGAAAAACAACATGCCACCACCTCATTCCCAAATGTAAAACAGACCAGGACAGGATCCAAATTCTCAGAAAACGGATGTTTTCATAAGCAGCTGGTTATCACCGAAGATAACCGAGAGCAATGGGTCTGTCATTTAAGACCCCAGTTATGAACACATGGACCTTCCAGAAGCTTTGGGGGGAAGCAATTTCTATTATGGATTTCATGGCTTTTATTATAGGACAGCCTGTGATCCTGGGGGCAGAATGCCCAGTATCTCTGCACAATTACTACCTCGAGTTTGTTTTTCATTCGAGTTGATTTCTTATTAGACTCTCTTTTAGGGGACTTAAATGGGATTATGGATCCGCAGGCCCAGGAAATTTCTTACCCGATTGGATTAAGAGAGTTCATTTGCCTGACAATGGTTCGCCCAAGAACCATTACAACATGCTTATTTTTGTCACTAATAGCATAATTCCTTACTACTCGTCTTTTTTTTTTTTTTTTCTTCATTCCTTTTTCTACCATACTCTCTATACATGTAGTCTCTATACAGCTACTTGGGCAGGTATATAAGGAAAAAAAGCAAAGGTTTAAAATCCAAAAGTCTGTGTATAAGAGTCAGCTGTGCCTGGTAGCAAGTGAGCGTGGACCTACTGCTTACTGCTCTCTGCCATGATCTTCTTGTATCTAAAATGGAAATGATTGTCTCGTACGCACCTTACAAAGTTGTTTTGAAGAAGTGAATCCATCATGATCCCATCTCCCCAAAAAAAAACAAAAAATCACCCTGCCTCTTGGATGTCATGTTGCTCTTTCATTCCAACTGCTCAAGCTCAACTTTTCTTAGATTCCTCTCTTCCCTCACTCTCTGTATCCCCCACCCCGGCTCTCAAACCCATCATCTCCTTCTTTTCAACTTGTCCAACTGCTCCATTCTCAGTACCCACATCTGGTGCTCCTGCAGAGGTCTCCCCAGTAATCTACCTGCCCTAGTTTTCTCCTATTCACCTGACACTGATCCAGGTGAGTCTATCTGATCCAGAAACACTCACCTTCTCGTGGCTTCTCATGGCTCCAGTTGGTAAATTATCTCAGCTTGGTATATTTTGCTGCTTGTAAAATAAGACACAGATGACTCAGCCTGTTGGTCAAGGATCTCCTGTATGCAGTCCAACCCCTGCTATTCACCTTAATCTTCCCCAAACTCCCCACTTCAAGTATGCACCTGGCCAATCTGCACCATTGCCATTCCCTGTGTATTGTCAGAAACATCCAGCTTCTGCTCCTGCTGCCCCCTCTTTCTGGAACACCTTCTGTTTTCACCTCCTTCATGTGTTCCTAGCTCTCAAAGGCTCAGGTCAGGTTCAACTTCTGTGAAGCCATTTTTGTTGCAACTTGGTGAAGGTAGGGCTCCTCGTGACCCTATTCTCAGCACTTCATCATGTCTACCTCCCTGGGGTGCTTATTTTTATTTCCCTTTGCCATTTGATTCTTGATTACATGGCCGTTAGTATAATGAAGTCCTTGAGGCCAAGCACTGTTTCTGATCGGCCTTTCTGAAACCCCACAGCACCGAGGACAGAGCAGACTTTCCACAAGTACACCTTTGGATCAGGAATGCCATTTGGAGCCTGGCTCAAGGGCTGTGAGACCAGCATGTCTGGACATGTCTGGCCTTACTGGTGCCAACGTGCACAAAGCCAGAGGGAGCCCTCTGGGAAATAGCCCATCCTGAGAGAGAAAAGGTGTGCAGGAAAGCTTGGCCCTCTCACAAAGCCTTAGTCATGGTGGCAGGGACTTGGTTTTCGAGTAGAACATAATGTTTGCCTTTCAGCTTTGTCTCCTTTTCCCAAGACCTGTTTACTAAAAAAATAAAAACAAAAAATCTAGAAGCCACTGGAACACAAATTAGCACAATTTAGAAGTCTCTGCTAAAATGCTGGAAGTGGAGAGGAAGCAGCCCCCTGACTCCCACGGAACAAGAAATGCCTTTGGCATCAAAGGGCTCTAGAGGATATGGGTCTGTGGCTTTAGTGCCTCAAAAAATGCAACTCATTGGAACCCCAATGGGGCCAGCAGAAAAGCCACATCATCATCATCATCATCTTCTTCATCATCATGCATAGTACATAAGAACTAACCACTTATTAGGGAACACATATAAAGTACCTCTAAAGACACCCAGGGGTCATCTGCAGAGAGCTGAGACTTGTAGAGGCTAAAGATCCTGGCAGTCACAGGTGGGGCCGAGAGCCAGGGAAGTACAGATAACACATGACAGGGATGAGAACATAAGACGACGAGGTGATATATACAGAAGAATTGTTCAAAGCACAAATGGATCCCAGGTTTGGGTTGTTATGATTCATTGGGCCTGCAGGTTACTATTGGCTATAGGAACTCGGTCTCACAATCTTGAGCCTTGTCACTCTAGAATTAACCTGTCTCCAGAGACCTCGAGCCCCTCTTCTATTAGATTTTGTTTTCATCTTTCCCCCAGTGAGGTGTTACATCTATTTGCATCATCTCTCTAAGGCTGCTGCAAATAAATCCATTGCGCCATGGTGCCTCATGTCACCAATCACAAGAACCTTTTGTGTGTCATCGCAAATATTGGCTATCAGATTGGAACAATGGGGGGGGGGTGCCCCATGATGATGTATGTCCCTGGGGCTTGGGAAGTGGCTGAAATGGTAGCAGGGAGAGGAAGGAGACTGGAAAGATAGACTATCCTGCTTAACTGCTCCTCATTTCTCATGCCTGATGATTATTAATTACATTTGTGCATTGATACAATTTGCTAGTTTTCTGAGGAGGCGAATCGCGCTTAGTCATCTTGGCATTTTTAAATGTAAATGAAAAATCACCCAGTGCTCCAAGCCAGAAGCGAGAAAGATAAATAACACCAGGAAGCTGGTCGTTGCCCGTCTGTCATAAAATTTCATTAGTTTTGACAGCCTGTACAACATAAGCAATGAATGAATGCTAACTACACTTCCTTGTCTGTCCGCTCCCGTAAACTACCGGCGCTGCATGGGCCAGAGAGGTGCCACCTGCCAGGGTGTCTCTGTGAAGGGCACACAGGCCTCTGCAGGCTCCATGAGGACCCCGCGACACCCTCCCTCGGAAGTGGGCTCTGAGCCTCTCTGTCCACATGGATGGCCGTCTTGTAGGGTTTGGTCATTAACAAACACTCTTTGGGGCCTCCATGTGCCAGGCACAGCTCTGAGTGTAGGCAATGTAAGTGCATCCACCAAGTCAGCTGGTGAGAGGTGCCAGGAGGGAAACACATCAGGGAAAGTAGAGAGGAGTCCCTGCCCCTTGGCCATGTGAGGGCTGGCAATGAGTGGTCTCACTGATCATGGAGCCACGTGGGCATTCAATTCCCAAAAATGGGGACAGCCCAGGAGTCCTGAGTCTCTTGGGGTGACTGGCAGAAAGATAAAGGCACTTCTCCTTCTTCTTCCCCTCTCTTCCCTTCTTGAACAACTCAACCTTCAAGCTGTTGAATGGGACAGAATAAGCATCAACATCTCTGCAGGAAGGAAAGGGAAACACAGTGACCCCAGGGTGTCAGAGTCCAAGCAGGGGGACAAGGGTGTCCTTGCAAAGAGACGGCCTGGCCTGGGGTGTCTGAGCCTGATGATGGGTGTTAGGGATCCATCAGGATAAGGAGGACATGTATGCATGTTTGGGGACTCAGGGCCAAAGCCGGGAGAAGGGTGTCTCTATAGGAGGGTAGTCAAGCTTGGGGGATCAGCTCCAGCAGGATGAGGAGAGCCCCACTCATAGGGCGGTTGGCATGGGGAGTCAGAGCCCCAACAAGGCAAGGAGAGAACCACCACAAAGGGGTGTCAGCACTCAAGCAGGGGGAGGAGGGCATCCAAAGGGAGGCTCAGGGGAAGGAGGAAATGGTCACGTATATAAAAGCATTGATCAAATGAGTAAATAAATTAAGGAAACGGGGGCCTGGCTTCTCACTGCCAGAGAAAGGAGATACACATATGGGCAAAGAGAGAAAGCTAGAATAAACCCCGTGCTGTTGGATTGAAATTGGAGAGGTCAGAATAAACACGTCGTTTTCAATTTATAGAGATGGACATCAAAATAAATACAGATGAATATACACATTCCCTTGCTGTGCCCACTGAGCCTGGGAGCAAGAACACCCAATAAATGCAGCTCTCTTTCTCCTAGGGTGGTACAGCTGGTGACATAAAACCTTAGAGATGGCTGTGATAGCTTTACCCCAATAAAGGGAGAGGCTGCTTGGGAGTAAAACAGAGAAGGAAAGTTAAGAGACTGGATCCCAATAGCATTATTTGAAGCTCTGGATCCAGCCATGCCTGAAGCTTATATTATAATTAAGCAATCTTCTTTCTTCTTTCTTTCTTTCTTCTATCCATGTAGTGATTTATTTAACAAGTATTTATTAGGTGTCTACTGAAGGCCAGACACCATTCTGGATTCTTAGATACACCAGTGAAAGAAAACTGACAAGAATCCCTGACCTATGGGGTCAGCATTCTAATCGAGCAAGACAGACAATAAACAACAGACAATAACTACATAAACAGAAAGGAATAAATGCTGCAGTGTAGGGGGGGTGGAGAAAGGAAAAGCAGAGCATGGTAAAGGGGAAATGGACATTCCAACGTAGAAATCAGGACTTGCAATTTTAGATAAAATAATCAGGGTAGAACAAGGTGAGGTTACATCTGAGCAAAGGCTGGAAGATGAGGGAGTTAGAATAGATGGGGGAGAAAAATATTCCAGATGGAAGGAACTGCCAGCACAAAGGTCCTGAGGCACAAGCATGTGTGGTATGTTCGAGGAACAGAGAGAAGTCATTGAGGCCAGAGCCCCATCAGGGAGAGCTGGGAGTGACTGGTGGCATAAAGAGGAACACTGGGGGAACCGGTAAGACTTCTGAGGTATTTTAAGCTGTCAGCTTGGACTCTGAGTGAAAGGAGTCGGCGTCATATCATTTTAAGCAGAAAATTGCATGGTCTTAGATGTCAAAAGTATCACTGGCTGTTATGCTAAGAATGAACTAAGGGGCTTAGGGTGAGGAGGGTAAGAGCAGTGAGATCAAGTAGGAGGAATCGAGGTGAGAGATGCTGGTGGCTCGGGCCAAAGCAATTCCAAGAAGGAGTCAAAAATAAACCCAGGGTTTTGTGCCTGAGCAGCTATCATGATGAACTAAATAGGAAATGCCACAGGAGGGGAGATTTATGGGTAGAGGAGCAGAAGACCAGTTCTGGACAAGTTGATGCCTATCAGGCATCCAAGTGCGGATGTTGAATGGCCATTATATACAAGAATTTAGAGCCCCAAAGATAAATTAGGACAATTTTTAACTTTTGCAAACTTCTGCAAAATTAGCTTATATTTAACGGTGCATTGGAGAATCAGTTTCTAAGTGCAATACCGTAAAGATCAGGCCAAAAGATCGTAAAACCTTAACCTATAATTTCCAGTGCTTTTCCTACTGCTCTGAGTGTGGTCTGGTCACCCCCCACCCTGGGGGAACCCTGAGACCCTTTCAGGGTATCTGGGAGATGAACCTTATTTTCATAATGATAGTAAGGCATCATTCACCTTTTTCCAATTCCAATCTGTCTGCTAAGCAAGCACCCAGTGAGGTTCTCCAGAGGCTACATCACACGCGTGTCACAGCAAATTGAATGCAGGAGTGGATACGAGCAGACTGCTGTCTTCTGGTTAAATTGTGATATTGTGATATGATAAGAAATTGTACTTGCTCTTTGTCCCCGGTTCCTGGCACAAGGTTCTTTAAAATCCTGAGTGATGGGGGCGAGCGGGGCCTCTGTTATATTCACAGGGAGCACCTTTCAATCTTACCTGCGTTTATGCTGATGACCATAACCTGGGGAGCCCCTACAGCTGTGGGATGGGGATGCCAGAGGAACCAACTACGTGATGACAGGGTTCAAAGTCTCAGCCGCGCCCCCCAGTCCACCAACAGCCAATGATTTAATCAATCATGGCTGCTTCATAAAACCTCTGTAAAAATCCCTGAATTGCAAAATTTAGGGCACTTCTGGGTTGCTGGACACGTGGGGCTGCAGGGAAGGTGGTATGCTCAGGCAGCACACAGGAGCTCTGCGCTTCTCCTCCTCCTTCCCCTGTGTGTCTCTTCCACTTGCTTGTTTATTTGCATCCTTTATAATAAACCAATAAACCCGAGCAAAATGTTTCCCTGAGTTCTGTGAGCCAGATTATGTGTGGTGAGATAATCTGGACCTCCCACATCCGCCCTAAACCTTTTCCCACACCAGTGTGGGCTTACTGGATAAAAACATCGTCTTGCTTCCTAGCCAGAACTGTCTGCCTATACAGCGATCATTTTGTAAATTATCAAGCATATCCAACACACACACACACACACACACACACACACACACACACAGGAAGGATATAGAAGATATCTGAACATAAAATCAAAGAATTTAAGAAAAATAGAAATGCTAAATTTGAATTTGGAAAGCCAAGATGAGCCCTGTGAAGTGACACAATATATGTAAATTGGTCTCCGCCCCTGGTTCCTGGCACAGAGCTCCTAAAATGCTTGTAATTTTGAGTGATAGGTGTGTCTTTTGTTCCAATGAGGGGACTCTTGGTAGGGCTCTGGGATGGCTTCGGGATGGGGCTGGGTGCCAGAAAGAGCAGGCCAGGATGAGAAGCTTGGAACATTCAGCCCCATCTCCCAGTCCCCTGACAAGGGAAGAAGGGGTGGAGATTGAGTTCATGACCCATGATGGCTGCAGGATGGAACCTCCATAGAAATCCTGAAAGTCCTGCGTCTGGACCTGCCAGGGCAGTGAACACATCTACATGAGAGAAGGGCATCACTCCCCAACTCCACAAGGATAACAACTCCTTCACTTGGGATACTTCTGGATCTTGCCCTATATATCCGTTCATCCAGCTACTCATTCATACCCTTAATTATATCCTTAATTTTAAAAAACAGAGAAGTAAATGTATTTCCCTGAACCATCCTAGCAAATTAAGGAGGGGGTTGTGAGAAGTCCTATTTACAGCTGGTTAGTCAGAAGTATAGGTGGTGACCTGAGACTTGTGGTTGGTGTCTGATGTGGGGGGCAGTCCTGTGGGCCTGAGCCCTCAACTTTGTATGTGATCTAATGCTGATCCCAAGTAGATGGTGTCCAATTTGAAGCGAATTACAGGATAACCAGCTAGTGCTGCAGAGAATTGCCTGGTGGTGGGTTTTCCAAAAGCACTGTGGGTATGTGAGTAATGGAGAAACACAGAGTGTGTTCTTCCCAAACTACCCCACACAAAGTATCTGTGTGTATTTCCTCCAGTTCTGTTCCCAGAGAACTTGGATGGCTAGTACCGGACAAGCAAAGTATATGCAGTGCCCAGGTCTTGATTTATAAAACCTATTATTCACCAGCAGAAACCAGCATTCTTTAGAGAACTGGTCAGAATAGGGAGCCTACAAGGTGAGCCTACAAAAGCTCACTGTGTCAGAAAGCAAAGGGTTCTGGCTGATGGGGTCATGTGAAAAGGTCATGGGAACTTCTTGAAGAAGCTCCCACTGGCCATATTTAGGATGATTTGAGCATCAAAAAAAAAGATTGCATTCAAGTAAATAAAAACCCATGATGCTTATCCTGATAATGACAGAGAAGAAAAGAAAAATTATTTTTGCCTTAAATAATAAAAATATGATGAAAACCCACAAAAAGTGGGACGCCTGGGTGGCTCAGTGGTTGAACGTCTGCTTTCGGCTCAGGGCGTGATCCCAGAATCCTGGGATTGAGTCCCGCATGGGGCTCCCTGCAGGGAGCCTGCTTCTCCCTCTACCTATGTCTCTGCTTCTCTGTGTGTCTCTCATGAATAAATAAATAAAATCTGAAGAAAGAAAGAAGAAAGAAAGAAAGAAAGAAAGAAAGAAAGAAAGAAAGAAAGAAAGAAAGAAAGAAAGAAAGAAAGAAAAGAAGGAAGAAAGAGAAAGAAAGAAACCACAGAAAGAATGAATTTTGCAAAAATCTGGATAGTGTGAAAAGAGGCAGGAGTTGATGAGCGGTTAACCCAATTCACTCTATTCGCATTTTATTTTTTTTAAATATTTTATTTATTTATTCATTCATGAGAGACACACACACAGAGAGAGGCAGAGACACAGGCAAAGGGAGAAGCAGGCTCCATGCAAGGAGCCCGACATGGGACTCAATACCCAGTCTCCAGGATCACGCCCTGGGCGGAAGGCGGCACTGAACCGCTGCCTCACCGGGGCCGCCCCTCTATTTGCATTTTAAATGGAAATTTCTAAATGTATCTTTTTTTTTTTTTTTTTTTTTAAAGTGAAAACCAAGGGAACCTGAGTGGTTTAGTCAGTTGAGCGTCTGCCTTCTGCCTTCAGCTTAGGTCATGATCTCAGGGTCCTGGGATTAGCTTCTGGTCTGGCTTCGTACTCAATGGGGAGTCTGCTTGTCCCTCCCCCTACCCCTCTCCCCCACTCATGCTCTCTATCTCTTTCTCAAATCAATAAATAAAATATTTAAATAAATGAGTGGGAAATATGAGAGAGGGTGACAGAACACGAGAGACTCCTAACTCTGGGAAACGAACAAGGGGTAGTGGAAAGGGAGGTGGGGGGGAGTTGGGGTGATTGGGTGACGGGCACTGAGGGGAGCACTTCACGGGATGAGCACTGGGTGTTATACTATGTGTTGGCAAATCGAACTCCAATAAAAAAATATGCAAAAAAAATTATTTAAATAAACAAGCAAAAACAAACAAAAAAGGGTAATTACTTAAATCTGCCACAAAATGAACAATCTACTCAGAAAAAGCTACAAACATGAAAAATCAAAATGAGTTACCTATGGTTAATGGAATTCAAAATGATTTTAAATCCTCTTTCACCTTTTCCCCCTAATTTTCTACAATAAATATTACCTAGTGACGTAAAGAAAACGAAGCTCTATGTAACCTACTAGCACATAGAATGTGCACAATGCTTGCAGAGCCCACACAAAGTAGCAGAAGGTGGTATCTATCACTCTTTTATGATTTAATTATATGTATTTCTATTTTTCTCTTACATCCATCTTTCCTCTCATCTTTCTTTCTTTTTTTAAGATTGTATTTATTTATTCATGGGAGACAGAGAGAGAGAGGCAGAGACATAGGCAGAGAAAGAAGCAGGCTCCGTGTAGGGAGCCCGATGTAGAACTCAATCCCGGGACTCCAGGATCATGCCCTGGGACGAAGGCAGGCACTCAACCACTGAGCCACCCAGGCATTCCTCTTTCATCTTTCTTTCATTTTCAAAGGAATATTGTACAGTCAAAAATGTAATTATCAATGGCCATACTGGGTGTAGTTTGTACAGGTCTGGATTTCATCTCCAAAACAGTATTCAAGAAAAAGACATGAAAATGTATGAGATTGGGCAGCAAAATAATGAGACAAATTTTTTCAATACCAAAATATATCTGGAACTCCTCTTGAGTTCTTCAGGGTTGAAGTCACATATCTTAAGGACCTGCAATAACGTCAATCTTTCCGTTTTGAGGATGACTTTCATTTCTGGAAACAACCAAAAATCTTCCAGATCCAAGCCTTATGAATAAAATGTTGATCAAGCAGGAAACTATTTTTGGGTTAAAAATGAGGTGCAATTGTGGAGTGATGAAACAGAAAACATAAACTATCATAGAAGTCCTTCCAAAGTGGAATTCTTAAAGGATTTTGAGACACTTTTGTGGGAGTGGGAATGGAGTAGAGCATCCCCTAGTGAGTACTTGGAAAGAATCCTCATTTATCATCATTATTTACTATCTATTTCTCTCATCAAAGGAGGATAGAATAGTTTCAGACTCCATGTAGCCTAAGTTCATCACGAATCTCCCTTTAGGGGAGCCCCTCACTTGGCACAACTGTATGCCCTCTCCCACTCTAGAAAATGGTCTGAAATCCCATCCTCTCCTCACAGAACTGAGTTCAATCATCTGTAATGCACAACTCCTCCATATTTCATTCCAGTTTTGGAGTAGGCATCTTGGCCTCTCCAGGCTGAATCATTACATAATTATTCTACACCTTCCACTCTCTGAATCCCTGTCTTAGCAACTAAACATTGCACATTCTAGAGGTGCAATGCCCCCTCTTGCAAGAAGTCTCTGGTTTGGGTTAATCTCCTCCTTAGATGAATTTTTGCTCCTAGGGCCATCATCTGCCAAGAGTCTTCTCTTTGTGAGGCTGGAATGTGGGGGCCAGAAGAGCCTGCACCATGCATATCAGAAAGTGCCTCTCCCCAGCTTCTGACCTAGCATTTTTTTTTTATATTAGAAATCCATCCAAAAAAAAAAAAAAAAAAGAAAGAAAAGAAAAGAAATCCAGGCCAACAACATCTCAGGGGAACCATTCCAACAAGATGCTCTGAGGCAAAGATGGGAGGGTGCTAGCAGGGAACCCCACAGCACCAGTACCAGTCTTCCAGACTCTTGATGAGAAGGTAAACCAGTGTCCTCTAGTGTGGCTGAGCTGAACAAGTTGAGTTCGAACTAGGTTCTGAGTCTCCATCACATTCTGGTAAACTTCTCAAAGCAGAATATCATGACAACCCCAAGTTGACACAAAACAGATAAATTCCAGCCTGAAAATCCAGTCAAGCTTTAAAAAAAAATTGAGTTGCAAAACATAAAAAGAGTGGGTGAGGAGTATAAGATTGTGAAAGCCACCTTGACTGCACATTTCCTTAACCAGTACATACTGTGGAGTGAACTTGGTTCTAGTTTCAGCATACAGTATTAATTTCAAAGGCTCCCTTTTTTGTCAAACTAGGTTTATAAACACAGCTATTTGCTAATAAATGTGGCCTTTAAAACACATTACTCTAAACACAGACTTACTCTGTGTCCAGCTGAGGGGCGGGGGTGGGGAGGAACGGCAGGGAAGACCTAGAGAAAAGTCTGGAAGGAACCATACACAGCCTCTCCTCAACCACTCAGACTTTAAACAAACCTCCAATGGCTCAAAATGTCACCAGTGCCTCCATTTATTCAACAAATTTCTTTTTAATCTCTTAAGTATTTACCATGCAGAAGGTGTTAGGTGAATATGGTAAAGGTACAGAAATTAAAAGGACACAGTCATTGTCCTGAGTGCATGTTCAGCCATAAGACACCCCCACCAAAAAAAAATATCAAATATGGTATCATTTGAGAAGTCTGGTATATAAGGTGTCTGCATAAAGTCACACTTTGAAGGCAAAGGAATCCATCTCGTCCATGATAAGATGGACAGGAGGCTTTAAAGATGTTGACTTTTCAATCAGGAAGGATAGTTCTCATTTTGGAACACAGAGAAAACAAGGATATCATTCCAAGAAGAGCAAGCAACATGAGGGCAGCTAAAATGCAAGGGAGGGTGAATTAATATTTATCCAGCCCCTAATGTGTACAAGGTATTCTGCTACCTCTAAAGGCAAATAAATTAACTAAGGCAAGTCTGATCAGAACAGGTTGTTTGATCACTTGGAAAAGGGGAAGGGAATGTTCATAAGCTTGAAGAGCTGTGCTATCAAAATTGCATAAAGCAGGAAAATGATAGGATAATAGATTATGGTAAAATCAAATACCACTTGAAAGACCTTAGAGCCATTCTAAAGCATTACCTGTGGTCTGTGACCCAAAATATAATGGGACAGTGAGAAATGAGGCTGGAAAGGTAATTAGAAATGATTTAATGGGGGCGCCTGGGTGGTACAGTTGGTTAAGCATCCATCTCTTGATATCAGCTCATGTCACGATCATGAAATTGAGCCCCACGTCGGATTCCACACTAAGTCTGAAGTCTGCTGGAGATTCTCTTTCTCCCTCTGCCTCTCCCCTGCTCACTCTCACACACTCTTTATCTCTCAAAAAAAAAAAAAAAAAAAGAGAGAGAGAGAGAAAAGAAAAAAGAAAAAGAAAGAAAAAAAGTAAAAGAAAATAAAGAAATGATTTTATGAAGTATCTTGAATGTCCAAATTGGAAATGTATAGTTTGGGTTGAAGACATGGGGAGTCATTAGTGTTTGAGGGTGGGGTAACTCTCTGTGATGTTTGAGAAATTAAAATAGCAGCAACATAGATATGTAGACACACCAAAGTGAGGTGCTCTTGAAGACAGAAAGACCAAGAAAGTTGTGGACATGCACTTTTGAGTAACATTTATGTATCAGGTAGTCTCATTTCAATCTGCCTTGAATTGAAAATTCTATGATGGTCTTTCCTGTTTTATCATTTCCTGAACTCTGTCAGCAGTGTGCTTATCTGTCTGTCTCATTTTCCATCTAAAATTTATTTCTCAAAAGAAATAAATAAAATTTATTTCTCCATCTGATGAGGATAATCACGTTCTCAGCTCTTCACATGCGCAGACTAACTTCGTAACAGCCCTGTGAGGAAGGTAACTGCTCTACAGCACCCAGAGCAATGTTCCAACACCCAACACAGAACCTGGGACATTATTAGGTGCCTAATAATTATTTGTGGTCAAGTGAACCCCCATTTTACAGACGAGAAAAGAGGGGCATGGTGAGGTTGAATAGTTAGTTGCTCAGGGTTGGTTATGAGTTCTGGAGCTGGGCTGCCAACTCAGAAGAGTCTTGTTATCATAATTGTTTGTTCCAAAAGCATCCTTATTCTCCTTCTTCCATGCAATCTTTCTCTCTTTTCACTTACGGAATCCCTTCATTGGCCTAGCCTGGGATTTATCAATCATTAGCAGTTTATGAGTCCAATGATCCAAAAATTTCTTAAATGTTTTTGGAGCTCAGTGATCTTCATTCCCTGGCTGGGAGCACTTAACATTTCTGCACTTTGGTGTACTGAAAAAAAAATTGTGAGTTTGGTGCTTACTTTTCTCTGGACCTTTATCTCTGGGTTTCTGGGTTATTACACCTGGAGTTGTGAGAACCAAGAAATCATTCAATGAGACACAAATAACAGATGGACTGAATCATAAAAAAAAAAGGTGAGTGGGAGGAAATTGGTTAGAATTCCAGTTCCTGTGTGTCCAACATACAACAGCACACACATACACACTCACAATCTCTGTCTGCAATTAGTCTTCTACCATTGCCTTTATAATAAACCATCTGTTTCTTTATCCTTTATGCTTAGCACTTTTGAGTTCTAGTATAGTATTGATTACATTATCGCATGAATTTCTTAAGTTTCTAGGGGGTTTTGGCAATTTTATGAGTTCTAGGTATTTGGTTTTTATTCTTCCCCAATAGACTGTACAATCTTTGAAGATGAGAAACAGATTTCTTTCATCAGCCAATTTCCTTTCCACTTTTCCTCTGCATAGGCTAGGGCATATAGGGGATACTAAATAAATTCTACACACATACACACACACACACACACACACAGAAATGCACACATGTGGTAGTAGTTTTTTTTTTTTCCACTTTTCCAACGAGTATTTATTATTAGTTAAGCCATGATTCAGGATCCCAGGGTGGGGATTACCATGTACCCAGGTCCCCCTTCACCACCCTGGGAGAAGGATGGAGGACAGAGGAGAGGTGGGTGGAGCCAGTTCAGATCTTCCCAGGAAATGTGCCTTCTGCCCAGCAGTCATCCCAGGCCGACACCCAGGATATGGGGCAGAGGGACTTGTACACTCGCCGGTACCATTCGCACATGGAAACATCACCCCCTTTAGCAGTCATTGCTTTCTCACAGCGGTGAAAGTCCAGGTAGTTCTGCCAGCAGTTCCTAGTCTGGTTCTGGTTGGGGAAGCAGCTGTCAAAAGGGGCATCTGGTAGTTCTTGATTTTGGACTTGATGTCTTCTGCCATGGTGCTGACTCTAAAGACACCCCTGCAGCACCTCGCAACTCAATGTGACCCTCAGCAAAGACTTTTTTTTTTTAATTTATTTTTATTCATTTTTTTTAGATATCCATTATCACTGGAACCTGTGCTTTATTTATAGTGCAGCTTACATTTCCTGGGGTAGTTCATACATGCATTTTCAAATGCAGTGGTCACTGCCAGTGTTTTTTAAAACTATGTGTGTGCATGTGTTTGTATACTGTATACACACATATTTGTATATTCTAATATATTTCTGGGGCAATTTTAATTAATTACCCTGGAAATTACATAGAAATGTATAGAAAAAAGAGCTGTCATTTGATGCACAGGTATATTTGTGTGTGTGTGTGTGTGTGTATATATATATATATATATATGGGTATAAAGTCTTTCAAAAGTTATTTACCCAGTAATGTGATATACCATCAGATTGCAGCAGTTAATTTTTTGGGGCTTGTGATTTGCATCATAAACACAAAAGACTAGCACTTGTCTATAGGTGAAAAGCTAGTTATTTCTGTGGTTGAAGAATGAAAAAGAGACCTACCTTGCCTGTTTTAGAACAGCATAAAAGATTAATACATGCAGTACATGCTCTTACTCTGGAATTGTGACCGAAGGGGTTGGGGGATGGAGAAGAGCCTGACATGGGATTCGATCCTGGGTCTCCAGGATCGCGCCCTGGGCCAAAGGCAGGCGCTAAACCACTGCACCACCCAGGGATCCCTCCAAGGTAGACTTCTTCCCCAGTGTTGGGCTATGCTTTGGGGAACCTTTTTATAGCATTTACCACATTCACTTGTGAATATTTACTCACATATCAGCCTCTCAATAGACAACTGTTTGAGGGGCAGAGATTGCATCTTTGTACAGTTAGTATCTAAGGTCTCACCTAGGGGCTCAATAAATGTTGATTGTAGATGTGTTTTTTTTTTTTTTTTCTTTTTTTTTTTCTTTTTCTTGTGTTGCTTTCCAGTGTCTTGGCTACCCAAACATATTATCCTTGAACAGGAGAAACTGTATCCCACTTAGAGATTCAAAATGTTGAACAGGACTAGGTTAAGGTCAAGCTCAAAGGTTCCCTAGAGACCCCATGCTGTCAGCTGACTTGGAGAACCTTAAGTTCCCTGAGCATGCAAGTCAGGTAGGAGTGGTCCCTCACTCAACAAATAGCAAGTGCTGCCTACCCTGCCCCGCCCCGCCCCAGCTCTGAGGGTACCAGGATCTTAAATTCAAGCTACCCGTCTCCACTTCTCAGGTAGATACCAGGTTCCGTCGTAAAATTATTTGCCATCTCCTGGATTTCTCTTCCAAAACAGACAATGTAAGTTTGGCAAGATTTATTCTCACATAACCGGTACTTTATGAGTGAATAACCACTTACTCTATTTTTGTCTGGGGATTCAGGTTAACGAAGTTAATGTAAAATAAAAGCTCCTAGCATGTTATCTGACTGGAGACTGGCATTAATGCGTGTTTCTCTTGGGGTTTTAATCTATTCCAAAAGTAGCCAATTACAGAAGAGAAGCCTTTGCTTCTGAAAATAGTAACACCTCAGATGGTGTAACTTTTGTTCCTGAGATTTCTCATGTTGCTGATTAGTATACAATCACATTTGTCAATCCAAAATAGAAAATATGTGGAGACTTGAAGGCCCGTATTTATTGGGAGGGGTTTTTTTCTTTTTTTTTTTTTTAAATATACCTGTCTTCAGGTTCACAGTGTACCTAACTTTGTTTTTGTCACAGTTGCTATTTAAAAATCAGGCTCTTTGAGATAGTTCAAGTTCAGCAGATCTGCATCCTCATATGTACCAGCTGACCTTTCTCCCCTTTTTCCTGATTGTACTCTAAGGCTTTTTTCTTATTTCAAATACAAGTTAACCTAAATTATACTTTGAACCTAGATTTTTCTCCTCTGTTGACTGACTCCCTTGTAAAATTTTCATCAAGAAGAAAGCAACTGCCTTAGCTATCTATTTAATTTCACATTCTGCAATAAGAGGCTTTCTTTATTTTTAGCCCCTTTGAACCAAGAACCACATATGCCATGGCTCTTTCACAGGATTCTGAAGACTGAATTACAGTCCTGTGGTGAGCAGGCAAGATTCTAATTTTATATATTAACTGTAAATACAACAGTTTAGCATCTAGCATGCCCTGGATAATGTTGGCACATGATAGAGACAGACTCTATTAAACCTTCACAGACTCCTAGACTTACCTGAGAAAGAAGAAAATGTATAAACCTAAGATTAACTAACAATGTGAGAGTACTGATTACACAAGTGACAAATCATTAGTTTGGACAATGAGGGTTTTATGAAGGAGGCCTAGTATAGTACCTGGTTTTACCCCTCTCTCTAACACTTACTAATATTTTAAATTGTTTTTTGCTTATTTATTATCTGCCTTCCCCTTCTAAAAGGTAAGTCCCATGAGAGCCATGCCAATGGTCTATCCTACTGTGTTTACAGTTCCTTGAAGCCTGCAGGAGGTGCTCAGCAAACATTAGAGAGATGTACATGTGGGCAGATTGGGTCATGCATCACAAGTATAGCACGAAGGAAGTCCTGGAAGAGCTCAAAGACAAAGAGTAAGTCTGACAAGGTGAAAACTCCAAACCATGATGGTGAGGTTACACAAAGGAGCTTACTCCATAAGACTGCCTGATGGTAAAATGAATGAGGAATATAAACAGACAACTCACAAAATATAAAAACCAGAATATCACCTTAGCATATGAAACCACACAACAGCCTCAGTGGCTGTTGAAGAAATGGTAAAGAAAATGAGTAGCATTAAAATACACAATATTTAAAATTGACAAAATGTTTAAGATGGTCAAGCCCAGAATGAGCAATCTTGCTCAAATCCAGCACTATTTCAAGAGGAAATATACATCAAATTATTCAAAATCTATATATCATTTAACTCAGCAATTCTACACTCAGAATTTATCTTAGGAAATAATTAGGCAAAATGGGGCTTCAGGAATGAATGTGAATCTCAGGATTGCTTATAAAAGTGAAAAGTTAAAAACTGTATACATGTGTTACAATGGGCAATTAGCCTAATGGATTATGATGTGTTCAGATGGTACAATACTATGCATTCACTAAATAGGATGCTTTAGTCATCAGAGCTAGTTATGACGTATTGCTTTGTAAAAACAAAAGTGTCTAAGGCATGCTTCTAATTTCATTAAAACAAAACAAAAATAAGATTTACGCATTGAAAATAAAGTGGACTTCCAAGACCAAGATATCAAGTAAGAATCACTCATTGTATCTGCCCAATCAAATGAGGTTTTATAGTTTAATTTGAAAATTGGTATAATTAGCAAGATAATTATAAACTCTAGGGAAAACTAAAATTGCTTAATGTACAACTTGGCTCAGCTGTGAATAATATTTGGAAATCCTTAATAATGCAAACACTGACCACTTATAAGAACAAGTATGATGTAATCATACTACAGAACATGGGAGGGACTGGGTATATGCAGCTGGTGTAAGAAAGTGAAATTCTCTCTTTCTGTAGAAGAAAGCCAACAGATAATGTCTCAAGAGTCAAAGGTAAAAGGATCAAAATAGTATTCAGAGATATATACCCAAATAAATAATAAAAGGACTGAAAGCAAGTACTAGGACTTACAGATGGAATGTGGCAGCTTTCATTAAAAGTATGATGCAAGGGGATCCCTGGGTGGCGCAGCGGTTTGGCGCCTGCCTTTGGCCCAGGGTGCGATCCTGGAGACCCCAGGATCGAATCCCACGTCGGGCTCCCAGTGCATGGAGCCTGCTTCTCCCTCTGCCTGTGTCTCTGCCTCTCTCTCTCTCTCTCTCTCTCTCTCTCTCTGTGACTATCATAAATAAATAAAAATTAAAAAAAAAAAAAGAAAAGTACGATGCAAGGGCAGCCCTGGTGGCTCAGAGGTTTAGCGCCGCCTGCAGCCCAGGGTGTGCCCAGGGTGTGATCCTGGAGATCCTGGATGGAGTCCCACGTCGAGTCCCACGTCGGGCTCCCTGCATGGAGCCTGCTTCTCCCTCTGCCTGCGTCTCTGCCTCTCTTTCTCTCCTCTCTGTGCATTCTCATGAATAAATAAATAAAATCTTAAAAAAAAAAGTACGATGCAACTTTTTAATAAACATGTGCCTAAACCGATTTCATTAAAAAAAATTCAAATTGAAATAAGAGTTGAGATTTTGATAGGAAATATTTTGGTTTTCTACTTACCTGGATTCAATAATGTTCCAGGCTTCCCTTCATATGATTTGAAAAAGAAATTCAGCTTCTTAAAATTAATAGCATTCGGCCATATAAAGGTTGGGGTTCTTTCTTATATGCTGCCTTTGTCCAGGCTGCTGTAACAAAATTCCACGAACTGGGCAGTTTATAAACAGTAGAAATGTATTTCTCACAATTCTGAGGCTAGGAGGCCCAAGATCAAGGCACCCCTATGGTAGCCTACTTACTGGTGAGTGCCCTTGTCCTGGTTCATAGCCATTTTCTCCCTGTGTGCTCACATGGTGCAGAGGAGCAAGGGAGCTCTCTGGAGCCTCTTTAATGAGGGCACTAATCCAATTCATGAGGGCATCATCTCTCATTAGCTCAGAACATCCCAGCTTCTCCAGCAGCGGGACCAACAGAAGGCACACATGGTGGTAAGAAAACAGGTAAGTAACAGTAGAAGAAATATTGTGTAACAGTAGAAGAAATATTGTATCAGTCCAACAAATCATTCCTACTGTAGACCAAGCACTGTGCCAGGCTCTGGAGAGATCTCATTAGGAGGTACTTCAATAATTTCAATACATTGTGGCAAACGCTAAGATTAAAATACCCAAAGGGCATGGTGAAAGCCCAAATAAGAGACACAACCCCGGATGACTCTCTTGAAGAAGGTAAGATTGAGGATTAAGAGGTTAAAAGATAGGGCACCTGGGTGACTCAGTCAGTTGGTTTCAACTCAGTTTGTGATCTCAGGGTCATGAGATTGATTCCCACATCAGGCTCCATGCTCATTGGGGAGTCTGGTGGGATTCTCTCCCTCTCCCTCTGTCCCTCACCCCACACGCATGCACACACACACACTCCCCTCTCTCTTCCTAAAATAAATAAATTTTTTTTAATGAGGTTAAAAGTAAGATTAAGAAATGAGGGCAGATTTAAAACACAGATCCTGAATCCAGACAGATCTCAACTCTGATCCCAGCTCCATTATTGATGAAACCAGTAGTAAAGCACTCAACCTCTCCAAGCTTTAGTGTTGCCCTCTAGCAAATGGGTTAGGAGATTATGTACACAAAGTACCTAGTGAATAACAGGCACTCAAAGATGCTTCTTTTTCTTATTATTTTCATATTTGAAGACTGTCATCCTGTAGAACAGAGTAGAGACATCCAGTTCTTCCAGAGGGAATAAACATGGGTGAACTTCAGAGAAAAGGGCCCTGGTCCTCCTCCCAGGACAAAGTCCTAGGGAAAGAGAAAGAAATCTAAGATAATCTACAGAATCTTTGATTAGAGAAAACACAGGTCTTGTTGCTTGGATGGAATACAGAAATGCAGCAAAATTAAGAGTAGAAATTGGGGTGTGGAATATCTGGGAAGAGGAGCTTTAGATCTCTCCCCATATGAGAAGTAGATGAGCTTGCTGCCTGCCACTCCAGAAAGCACTTGGAACTAGAATTGGGGAAAATATTTTTGGTTACTCAAGTTAAACCAATGAGAAGCAGGTGGGGTGCTGGATGTCAGCGAGCCTTAACAGATACAAAACCTGCATCTTGGGCAGGCACAACACTCTGTCTTCTGCTCCTTGAAGCTATTAGAACAAAAGTTCAAGGTCACCAAGATTCAGAATATATTCTTGAGTATTCTGCTCATCCCTGTGCTCATCTCCACTTTCACTTAATTTGGATTCTAAGGAATCCTTATTTTTATAGCAGTTTATTAGTAGACGATTTGAAAAATTTGATTGCATTCTAAGTAGCATTGTGTTGTGTTCCGAGGAGCGGTTGGCCACAGCCCCAAATCTGCCATACTGTCAGAAATAGATGTCTGGAGTTATTTGTTTTCACAACTGCCTTCCCGGTAATGAACTATTTGTGAAAGAGGCACCATATCTGGTTTATCTATCACCTGTTTCAGTGTGAGGAACTCAGCAATTGTTCACTGCTTAAAATTATAAATAAATGTAATTTTTATTAAAACACAGCACCCATCCAAAGGGATACAATTTTACTTCCTTTGATAACGATTATTTAATGAAAGAGTAATGTTCTTGTAACTTTTTCTTTCACTGAAAGTGACTTTTTCCATAATAGTTTCACTCTTTTCTCCAGAATAGAAAAAGCTGTAAAGATGGCATTAACTTCAAGAAAAAAAATCTAGAGAAAAGAAGAAATTATAGAATTAATAGAATATATTTAACATATATAACATAATATATTAATATATAATATAATATAATATAATATAATATAATATAATATAATAAATATAATATAACATGCCCAGAGAAATGAAGTTAAAAACCTCCAGAAAAAGAACTGGAATTTTGTTTTACCTCAATCATTAAATCCATCCTATATTTAACACTGCTTGTATTTTAATAAGGGAGGCTCAGTAAAGTCATTGTTATGAAATAAACTTGTAAAAGACACATAATTTAAGTAGAAAAAACAACCCAGACTTTTGTGATAAAATATATTCTTACATGATAAGAACCCAAAAATCTTTAGGTAAAAGGAAACCCATTTATAAGAGTGGCTCCCTCAGAGAGAACTTTGTACATCCAAACTTATGAAGAGGCATACCCCTGCTTTACTCAGGTCCATGTGCCATACCCATTCTTAGCAGACCTGTGTTAGCTTAGTTATTCTGAAATAGTGACAGAAAGACCTTGGCTAAGAAAAAGGAATGAATCTATGCTTGCTGTTGTGGAAAATGGTATCGCAGCTTCTTAAACCTAGAATTACCAAATGGTCCAGCAAGTCACTTCTGGATGGCTATACCCAAAAGAATTAAAAATAGGGACTTGAACAGATATTTGTACACCTATGTTTATAGCAGCATTATTTACAGTGGTAACCAAAAGTTACCAATGGCAACAGCCTACATGGCCATTGGTGGGTGAATAAGTAAACAAAATATGGTATATGCATCTAAGGAAATGGTCAACCTTACAAAGTAAGGATGTCCTAGGGTGCCTGGGTGGCTCAGTCAGTTAAACAGCCAATTCTTGATTTTGGCTTTAGTCATGATTTTAGAGTGGTGAGATGGAGCCACACATCAGGCTCCATACTGGGCATGGAGTCTGCTTAAATTCTCTCTCTCTCTCTTTCTCTCCCTTTTCCCCTACCCCCTGCTAATGCACACCCACTGTCTCCCTCTCTAAAAAATAAATAATTAAATAATTATTTTTTTCTTTGAAAAAATATTTTTAAAAAGTAAGGAAATTCTGGCACCATGACATGGATGAACCCTGAAGACATCATGCTCAGTGAAATAAGCCATTCATAAAAGGACAGATTCCATACAATTCTCCTTCTGTGAGGTTCCTAGAGTCATCAAATTCATAGAGACAGAAAGTAAAATGGTGGTTCCAGGTCCGGGTATAGGGAATGATGGGAGAGTTAGTGCTTAATGGATATGGAGTTTCAGTTTGGGAAGATTAAAAAAAATTCTGAAAAGGAAGAGTAGTAATGCTTACACAACAGTGTGCGTGCAACTTAATGCCTCTGAACTGTGCACTTAAAATGATTTAAATGGTGAATTGTATGCTATGTATATTTTATCATAATAATAAAAAAAAAAAACCTATGGCTGTGCTCACAAAAAGAAATCCTACATGTCAGACGCTAGGAGAGAGCTGAGGGACACAGAGTATGTGCATGAGCTGATGCTCTTGTCATTGGGGGGAGATATCTAATCTGATTATTTAGGAATTCAACCCTTGATGGATTGCTAACTCAGTGAACACTGGGACTAATAAACTTTGCCCACTAGTCCAGAGAGACAATATGGAAGTTGTCTCAGCCATGACTCTAGCTGGAAAATTAGAAGGCTAAATCAATAAATAATTCTTCCATGGAAACTCAACATACCAGGCCTGTGTGTTTAGAGTTTGTTCTACACTGCATTCATGGTGTGGGAAATCCTTGAGCCAAAAAGTAATGTAAAATTGCTTTTGGGTTGGTACTGGCTCTGGGGTGTTCAGGAGAAGCAAACAAAATTACACTGGAGGGATTCTTTGACAACTCAGGCTGCCCAGATTCCCAAAGAAAAATAAAGTCCCTCTTATAATCCCAAATTACAAAGTGCACAAGGAAATTATTCATTGTGAATGAAGGTCAACAAAAATAAGAAAAATAAAAAATAAAGCCCCCAAAATACAAAATAATTGAAAACTAATCCAAAGGAGAGTACAATATGTTATGAATGAATAAAGGTATAAAATGATACAGAAATGACAAAGTAGAAAAAGAATTAATGAACTAGAGGCCAAATCTCAGTATATTGCCCAGAACACAGATTGAAAGATGCGAGAAGAAAAGAAATTTTAAAAAGAAGTTAAAAGACGTGGAATACAAATTGAAAACTCCAATGTATATCTAATAGGAATTCCAGAAAGAATAAAGAAACAGTGTTCATATTGATAATAGCTTAGAGTTATCTAGATTTGATTTTTTAAAATGAATCTTCAGATTAAAGAAGCAAGTAAGTCTAAACATAATAAATAAAAAAAATTACACTTAGATTCATTACAGTGAAATTATATGAAATCTAAGGAAACCAAAATATCCAGGGGTAGGGGGAACAAATTATCAATAACAGAACAACAACCTGAATGACAATGAAATTTTAACAATAACATTAAAAGCTGGAAGCCATGTCAAAATAGCTTCAAAGTACTGAGGAAAAATATCAGCAACTTAGAATTCTACTATCAGTCACTGAAGAGTGAGGGTGAAGTAAAGTGAAAAGAGGTTATTAGTGTTTGCCACCAATAGAAGAAAGCAAAAATAATATGCTCACGATGGGGCAAAGTACATACTTGGTAAACCTATAGATAAAGCTAAATAAACATTGACTCAAAATATAAAAAATAGGAATGCCTGGGTGGCTCAGCAGTTAAGCACCTGCCTTTGGCTCAGGGCAATGTCCCGGGGTCCTGGGATTGGGTCCTGCGTGGGGCTCCCTGTAGGGAGCCTGTTTCTCCTTCTGCCTATGTCTCTGCCTCTCTCTGTGTGTCTCTCATGAATAAATAAATAAAAATTCTTTTTAAATTTTTTTAAAAATAGAAATAATGAATAATTTAGAGTATCACTTAAAAATAAAATACTAGCAAACCATAATATGCAAATTGGATGGGAGACGGCAATTGGAATTTAAGCACTCTGTGGTCCCTCTCTTATGTTAGTTAAATCATGGATTCATGTTAACAAGCTAATGACTTATAATATGATAAATAGGAATAGAATTTATAATTTCCAAAGAGAAGATAAAAATAAGTGAATAAAGCAAACATTCACACTAAAAAAAAATGTTTTGAAACAAATATGGTATCGTATTAAAATTTGATAGAGGTGGGTACAGGGTACAAAGAATTTGTTATATTTGTACTGATCTCTACTCTCTACATGTATGAAATATTTCAAATAAATAAGAATCATTATTATAATGATATTGTAAACCTAATCACCAAGCAAAGGAGAAGACAGAAGCTAAAGAAAGTGAATCTAAAGAAAAACCTGATCAACCACAATGAATGTAAAGATTATTAGTTAAAATATAGATAAATTCGTATCAAGAAAAAACTTAGTTATATGCTGCTTATCATAGATATATCTAAAATATAATGAAGAAGTGAATGATAAAGGATACATACCAGGCAAATATTAACTAAAAAAGCCACTATTTGACACAAGTATCAGATAAAGTATAATTAAGGCAAAAGGCACTGTTGAGAATAAAGAGAACACTACATATTAGAAAAAAGGAAAAATTTATCAGAAAGTTGTACTAATCATATATGTACCTAACAATTTAGCCTCAAAACATATAAAGCAAGAATTGATGAAAAAAATTATGAGTCAATATAGGGGAAGATTTTAAATATTCCTTTCTGAGAATTGACAGATTAAACAGACAAAAAATTGGTAGTGGTAGAAACAACCTAGACAACACAATTAAGCTGATCAAAGGGACATATGTAGAGTCCTGAGAATTAAAGAACACATTTTCAAGTATACATGGAATATTTTAAATAAATTGACTATATAGTATGCTACCAACCAAGTCCCAATGAATAACAAAGAATTGATATCCTACTGATACAGTACAATAATATTAAAAATCAACAACAACAAATTATTTAATATGCTTGGAAATTTTTAAAAATATTTCTAAGTAACCAATGAGTAAAGAAGCGATAATGCAATCTAACCAAATCATAAAATACAAACACTAAATGCCAAATCTGGAAAAACAGCAAGAAGTGTCCTGATAAATATTTTCTAACAGGTTCTCTGGGTTAGGGTAAGTGTGTATATGTTTGTTGGGGGATGGGAGTGGAGGAGGGACGTGCAGCATTTGCCAACATATGTAGTATAAATATCCCACCAGGTCTTTTTCAAGCTATTAACATGAAGGGTAAAACTGGAAAGAAATACACACAATCAACTCTCACAAACCAGTATGAGCTGGCTACAGTTGGTTCTGGCACACCACTGTAAACAATTGAAATATATCTTCAATTGCATATATTAAACAAAGAAGAAAGGTTGAAAGTGATTTTATTTAGTATCTAAATCAAGGGTTAGAAAAAGAACAGGAGAGTAAACCCAAAAGGATTAGAAGGAAGGAAATAATAAAGATAAGAGCAGAAGTTAATAACATTACAAACAAAGACACAGTCAAGAAGATTAACAAAAGGGGGAAAAATGGCTCTTTTGGAAGACAAATTAAGTAGGCAAACATCTGGCTAACATGATCAAAAGAAGAGAAATTAAAATAAAAATAAACAATGCTCTGAATAGAAAGAACATAAGAGATAGAGTAGAAAAATAAAGGATAAATATAAATGATGCCAATGAGCTTGAGAACTTAGATTAAAAGGGCTATTTTCTGGAAAAATAATAAGAACAAAACTGACTCAACAAGAAGTATAAAATGTGAGCACACAGGTTGCTATCAAAGAAACAGAATCAGTGCCCTTGCCCCCTGCTCTGGCTCTCCCTTAACACGCAAACAAACACAATCACCAAGCCTGGTTGGTTTTTACAGGTAACTTCTGCCTTCAAGAAATGGTTAATTTTTTATCGCAAAACTGCTTCAGGAAAATAGAAGGAAGAAAGCTATCCAACTCATTTTATGAGGCCATTAAACGTTGAAACAAAACTAGATAGAAAAACCGAAGGCGACTTGCATACATGAATAAAAAGACAAGAGTATGAAATAGCATATTATTTAAAAAATCTGGCAGTGCAATTTCATAACTCATTTGCTAATTAAGATTTATTCAAGAATGTAAAAAATTCCTTAGATGAACAATTAATATAACCATTACATTAACAGGTTAATGGAGAAAAATCATCTCAATAGATGCAGAAAAAGTATTTAATACAATAAAAAATCGTTCCTGATTAATCTGAATATACTTCCCATATAGCAATCAATCAATCAATCAATCCTCTTCAGCAAACGAGGAATAGATGGAAACTCTTAACTTAAAAGGACATCTTTCAAAAACCTATTGCAAATACCCAAATCACTAATGTTAAAAACACAAGAATACTCCCTTCTTCTACTTTCGATGTTAAACTGTAGGTACTAGCTGACAAAAGAAGAAAACAAAAAAGTTAAAGACTGAAATTTTACAGCAACTTTATTCATAAAAGGCAAAAATTCAAAGCAACCCAAATATCTGTCAACAGGAAAATGGGTAAACAAGTTATGGACTAGCCACACAATGGAATACTGTTCAGTCATAAAAGAATGGATTGCTGGTGCTGGCAACGACATGGATAAATCTTAAAATAACATTATGCTGTGCAAAAGCAACCAATCTCAAAATAAAGCATACCATATGATTCCATTTATAGAAAGTTCAAGAATAGGAAACACAGAGAGCCAAAAAAACCTGAATGTTGGTTGCTTACAAATCAATTGCAGTTAGGAACTGAGTGCAGGGAGGAAGCTTTTTGGATTCAGAGGGCTGACTCTGTTCTATATCCCGATTGGGGTGTTGATTAGACAAGTGTATATAGTTGTCAAAGCTAATCGAACTGAATAATTAAGATCTTTATATTTCATTGTTTTGTAATTATGCCTCAGTTTTGAAAAGCACAACAGATATAAAAGGCTGGAGATTGGGAAGAAGGGGGTGGTGTAATGAGTACATAGGATGTGTTTATATAGAATATCCAAGAGAATCCACAAATAAATATTTGTACTAATAAGTAAGTTTAATGAGTTGCTAGAAATCAATATCTCAAAAATCAATAGCTATTTTTAAAGGACATTATTAACCATGGCAATAAAAGCTTTTAAGGTGCCCAGAAATAAATCTAACAAATGGTGTGTAAGATTTTTATGGAGAAAGCCACAAAACCTTATTTAAGGGGGGAAGGAAAAAAGGATTTACTATATTCATGGATGGGAGGGTTCAGTATTTTAAAGATTACAATTTTCCCCAAATTTACCTATAAATTCAATATTTTTTCAATAAAAATCTCAGTAAGGTTTTTCAAAGACTCGACAAGAATAAGCGAAAAAAATTGCAAAGAAAAAGGGAGGAGGAGACTTTAGAAGGAGGAGGAAAAGAAAAAGGAGGTTATCCTTTTGAATATTGGTATTCATCATAAAGCTATAGTAATTTAAACAGTGCAATATTGCCACAGGGAATAGAGAGCTTAGAAATAGAACCACTTAGCTATGGAAATTTGGAATATGACAGAGATGGCATTGTAAATCACTGGGCAAAGAATGAAAGCATTCAATAAATGATGCTCAGACATCACCATATGGAAAAAGAGAAATCCAACTATTCGTATGCAAAAGGATAAAATTGGATATCCACTCCATATCATGCACAAAAATGTGAAAATCAAAATTTAAAAAGAAAATATAGTGTTCTCACTTCAGCAGCACATATATGTTTCTAAAATGTAGGAGATTATCTTGATGATATCTGAATACTGTCATATGATTAATGGTAACAAAAGCATAAGCCATATTGAGAAATAAAATACTGTAAATATAACTATATTAAAATAAGGACTTCTGTGTACCAGGACAGAGACAAAAAGGAGGCGAATAGCTACTGTGGGAAGGTGTTTGCCACCCATATAACTATTTAGAATATAATAGAATTCCTTAAAAATCAAGCAAGACAATCCAAGAAATAAAAGCACAGGGGCACCTGGGTGGCTTAGTGTTTGAGCATCAGCCTTTGGCTCAGGGTGTGATCCCAGGATCCCCACTGAGCCTGGGGATCAGGCTCCCCACAGGAATCCTGCTTCTCCCTCTGCCTATGTCTCCTGCCTCTCTCTCTCTGGGTCTCATGAATAAAGAAATAAAATCTTTTTATTAAAAAAAAAAAAAGCACAAATATGGGACACCTGGGTGGCTCAGCGGTTGAGCGTCTGCCTTTGGCTCAGGGCATGATCCTGGAGTCCCAGGATTGAGTCCCACATAAAGCTCCCTGGGAGGAGCCTGCTTCTCCTTCTGCCTGTGTCTCTGCCACTCTCTCTCTCTGTGTCTCTCATGAATAAATAAAATCTTAAAAAAAAAAAACACAAATAAACATATGAAAAGACCTTTTAACCTATCTAGTAATTAAAGAAAGTGTAAATTAGAATGAAATATCATCCCCATCTATCAGGTTGGCAAAAATCAATAGCCAATAGTCAATCAATACATCCAATTCCAAGAATGGGTGGGGCTACTAGGAAATGAGAAGCCTTATACAGGGCTGGCATGGCTGTAAGGTAAAACTATTTTGAAGAAGAATTCTGGAATAACTGTTTTAAAAAATGTTGAGGATGTACTTCCAACCAGAAATTTGGCTTCTAGATGTTTGCATAGAACATGCAAAGACATGTGTGCAAGACTGTTCATTGCAACATGGTCTGTAACAACAAAAAACTGAGGGAAAAAACACAAGTGTTATCAAAACATATATTTTTCTAAATATAAAAAAATCCAAGGTATGTTTTTTATGGCTGCATATGTATTTAGAGAAAGTACATAATGATGCACAGCAATATCAGTATAGGGGTGGTATATGGAAAATCTAAATTGCCGGGGTTGGAATCAAGGTTACCAGCTATATGGCCTTGGACAAGTTATTTAACCAATCTTTCTTCTTCCCCTTCATCTATAAAGTGGAGGATGATAATAGTATCTATGTCATATGTCTACAGTGGGCATTAAAAGAGCTAATGTATGCAAAGTGCTTAGAATAATGGCTAGCATCCAGTACATTTGCTGCTTTTATTACCATCATTATCATCATCATCATCATCATCGTCATTGTCATTACCATCATCATCAAGACAATGGTTACCACTGATGGGGAGGGGGAGAAGTGATGGAGGTAAATCTATAGCTTTTATCTGTAAGGAAATATGGCTACACTAACATATATTAAACCTGCATTTAATATGATTATGAGGCCAAGAGTACTGAGTACATGATTATTTGCCATATAACTTTCCGGGTTTTGCTATGTATTTCAAATCCTTCATATATTAAGTTTTTTCGTTTTAAGTAAAAAGATGAATGGTTTGTGGAATAGTATGGAGAAAAGTTTAAGCTGCCTTGTATATTGAATACCGTGAGAAGAAATGATTGCAGGAATATATTTTAGGACAAATGTTTGACAGCTGATAATAACAGCAAGTTACAAAGTTCACAGTTAAAGAAAGAAAAGCTAGGGAAGTCACAAGTAATTCTTTACAAGAACATCGGAGATCTCAACATTGCAGAAAAATGTGCAGAAATGCAGTTTTTCAGGGGGACATAAACACAGAGTTCCTGGAAATGCCAAAGAAATAATGTTAGTTGATATGAGTATCCAAAAAAATGTTTACTGAGAGAACTGTTATAGCAAACTTGTAGAACATTTAATCATTTTTTAAATGAACATTTGAGCTTCAATTATGTATAGATATATGTTTGCTGTTTGTCTTTTTGCCCCCAGGGAGACCAGCTATTATTTCTTAAAAAGAAAGGCAATTTGGGGTGCCTGGGTGGCTCAGTTGGTGAAGTGTCTGAATTTGATCTCAGCTCAGGTCTTGATCTCAGGATGGTGAGTTCAAGTCCCACGTTGGACTCCACGCTGGGTGGGGAGCCTACTTAACAAAAATAATTTTTTTTTTAAAGAAAGAAAGCTTTTATGCAGCTATAGTACTAGGAAGATTATTCATCTGTCAGAGTGCTTTTAGTAGCAAGGAGCAATAGGGATCTAAATCTTAAATCATGGGGGTTTATTGTTATCTCATTAAGAACTCTGGAGGAAAGTAGTCCCAGGGCTGATTCAATCGCTCAATACCCACAACACTAGGACCCTTTCTGCCTCTCTGTTCTGCTGTCTTGTCTGTCAGGAATGTTCCACTCAAGGTTGTGAGATACATCACATCTTCAAGCAACCAAGCTCAATGGCAGGGAAGCAAGTCAGGGGAGCACACCTCCTGCTCATCTGCCATGTTATCAGGTAAAAAAAATTTTTCCTGGAAACCCGCTCAATAGAATTTCCTTTCCATCTCTGTGACTAGAACTGGGTCACCAGACTTTCCTAAACTGTTCATTGGCAAATGGAACTGGGGTTACCATGAATGTTTTAAGACTTGTCACTAACTCATCACCTAGGACTGGAACCATCTTCTTTGGTCTATTACCCCTTGTATCTGAACGAAATCTAAGTTACATTATCAAGGAGGAACATGAGCAAATCTTACTAATGAAAGAGGCAAAAGCGAACAATAGAGAAAATACAGACCTACACAGCATCTACCCAGTTTTCTCTAGTAAGATATTTGGCTTATAGCAGACACTATTCTCTGTACGCAATGGATATTACCAACTTTTTTCTTACCAACAGCACTAGATTTGCTTATTCTTCTCCTGTTCCTGGTCCCAGTCTTAATGTGGGGGTGAGGGGTGGTTCCCCGACACATAACACCAACCAAGTCTTAGCTATGGATCAAGTGTCTGAGAATTCAACTCAATTCTGACACTATGTTCCCAGAGATAACATCAGATTACAAAGGTATAGGTTCAGTCCTACAAGTCCCCATCCCCCACCTCAGATGCCAATCACAAGTCTCAGGCGGTTACCTGTGTGTCTGTCTGGCTGACCAACTACAGATGGGAAGTTCCAATAACCTTTAATGTGATTAATTTGCTGAAGCAGCTCACAGAACTCCAGGGAAATATTTTCTTACATTTTCAAGTTCATTAAAGGATATGAACCAACAGCCTTATGGGGATGTACAGAAGAAGAGGTCCCAAACAAATGAGTTTTCCTCTTGGGTTTGTTTTTTTGTTTTTTAAGATTTTATTTATTTACTTATTTGAGAGAGAGAGACAGCAAGGAAGGAACAGAGGGAGAAGAACAAGGGGACTCTACGCTGAGTACAGAGCCTGATACAGGGCTCTATCCCAGGACCCCTGAGATCATGACCTGAGCTGAAATCAAGAGTCAGGTCCTCAATCTACTGAGCCACCCCGACGCCCCTCCCTTTTGGGCTTCGTTACATAGTTATGATTGACTGAGTCATTGGCCACTGACTGATTCAACCTCGTCCCTCCTCCATTCTGGAGATGAGGTTGAAAGTTCTAGCCTTCTAATCATAGGGTTGATTCTCCTGGCAATCAGCAACCATCCTTAGGTAGAAGCCTAGAGTGATCTCATTAACATACAAAATACAACTTTATTGCTTAGCATTTAGGAAATTCCAAGGGTTTGGGATGCTGTGAGGCAGGAACTACGGACAAAGATCAAATATATGTCATCCAGATGACCACAGTGTTTTCTTATAAGTCATAAAATGACTTTTATGCTTTGAGCAGCCAAATGTTTTCCAGCGATTGGGCCTCTTTATAGCCTATGGATGAATCTTCATTGGTCTACACCCACCCAAGTAATTAATTGCCATTGTGCATGACCAGTATAGGAATGGGAATGTGACATGAAGGGAGGTATTCTAGGGAGTCTCTGGACAGGGGCAGAAAAAAAGAGGTTCCCTATCTAATCTGGGGGCACTGCTGTGGGGATATCTTTGCTCTAACTGTTGCAGCCATCTTGCAACCATGAGGGATATCCAGTTCTAGCTATCATAGTGAGAATAGGTCCTGGATGTTATTGTTGACTTTCTAAATTAATCAACCTATTAGCCGGTCTCTCCTAAACTTTTAATATGAGATAATACATTTTCTTTTTTGTTTAGGCCATTTTAGTTTGTTTCTTTGCATTTGCAGTCAAATCATCCTGAAGACATACTCTTGAAAATATAAAGCAAACAATTAATTTTTTTTTTATTTTTATTTTTATTTTTTTAATTTATTTTTTATTGGTGTTCAATTTACTAACATACAGAATAACACCCAGTGCCCGTCACCCATTCACTCCCACCCCCCGCCCTCCTCCCCTTCTACCACCCCTAGTTCGTTTCCCAGAGTTAGCAGTCTTTACGTTCTGTCTCCCTTTCTGATATTTCCCACACATTTCTTCTCCCTTCCCTTCTATTCCCTTTCGCTATTATTTATATTCCCCAAATGAATGAGAACATATAATGTTTGTCCTTCTCCGACTGACTTACCTCACTCAGCATAATACCCTCCAGTTCCATCCACGTTGAAGCAAATGGTGGGTATTTGTCATTTCTAATAGCTGAGTAATATTCCATTGTATACATAAACTACATCTTCTTTATCCATTCATCTTTCGTTGGACACCGAGGCTCCTTCCACAGTTTGGCTATTGTGGACATTGCTGCTAGAAACATCGGGGTGCAGGTGTCCCGGCGTTTCACTGCATCTGTATCTTTGGGGTAAATCCCCAACAGTGCAATTGCTGGGTCGTAGGGCAGGTATATTTTTAACTGTTTGAGGAACCTCCACACAGTTTTCCAGAGTGGCTGCACCAGTTCACATTCCCACCAACAGTGTAAGAGGGTTCCCTTTTCTCCGCATCCTCTCCAACATTTGTTGTTTCCTGCCTTGTTAATTTTCCCCATTCTCACTGGTGTGAGGTGGTATCTCATTGTAGTTTTGATTTGTATTTCCCTGATGGCAAGTGATGCAGAGCATTTTCTCATATGCATGTTGGCCAAGTCTATGTCTTCCTCTGTGAGATTTCTGTTCATGTCTTTTGCCCATTTCATGATTGGATTGTTTGTTTCTTTGGTGTTGAGTTTAATAAGTTCTTTATAGATCTTGGAAACTAGCCCTTTATCTGATATGTCATTTGCAAATATCTTCTCCCATTCTGTAGGTTGTCTTTGAGTTTTGTTGACTGTATCCTTTGCTGTGCAAAAGCTTCTTATCTTGATGAAGTCCCAATAGTTCATTTTTGCTTTTGTTTCTTTAAAGCAAACAATTTAAAGAGAGATTTTAAAAATCTGGATAAATATGAAACTAACAAGTGCCACATCTAACTGCTTAAAATTGGTTTGAATCCACATGTTCAGAAAAATCAAGTGTTATAATACTTAAGGAAAACCTTTCATTAAGCATTTTCTTTGTGTAAGTCACTTTTATGAGCCCCATGATGAGGCAGCAATTGAGCAAGTAGACTAGGGACACAAAAAATATGGAAATGCATGATCCTTAAATTCAAGGAGCTTATACTACAGTTGGGGAAAAAGTTCTGTTGATGGTAAAAATTTTTTTTAAAGATTTTATTTATTTATTAATGAGAGACACAGAAAGAGAGGCAGAGACACAGACAGAGGGAGAAGCAGGCTCTATGCAGGGAGCCCAATGTGGGACTTGATCCCGGGACTCCAGGATCATGCCCTGGGCTGAAGGCAGGCGCTAAACTGCTGAGCCACCCAGGTGTCCCTGATGGTAAAAATTCTAAATTATAGATCAGTTTTAAAGAAGTGGTCCCATTATGTTCAAAGATGGTACCTATTATCTGCCAAGTAATAAATTGTACTATCACTCTGTAATACTTCAAATATCAGAATCCCTTTCCACATAAAAACCTCTGGATCCTAAAGTATATTAGAAAAACCTTTAATTTCATAAGATCAATTCTTCTTTTGAAATAGCAACCGACATCTGAATAGATTTACTTTACACCTGAGCAAGCTGAAAATTCATACAGAAAGACATCATTCCCAATTTTTTACTTAAAGCATTTTACCTTTTATGAATGATTGTCATAGACTTGGAATTAGTGGAGTCTAGACTAATGAGTCTTTGCTGTATTTGTGTGGGAACATGGTAATTTCTGATTTGATAGTTTATCTTTAAATTTTCTAAAGAAAAGAAAGCTACCACAGAGATGGTGGAGAGCAAGTTGACCTGTTCACACTTGATGTAATACATTTTGGTATTTATGGAGAGAGTGCCCAAGGCAAGTAGGAGTCTAAGTAGTAGTGATAAGTGTGCATTTTGTCTTCATGGGGACCCTGAGGGAGATGAAGAGTGCTAAGCCTTGGCAGGAAAGCAGCAACCCAGATATAAAATACTTCAGCTCCAAATGTGTCTACCAGAGCATAAATTTATTAAAATCCCATTTTCAACCATAAAGAAAATACATCAATAAAGCAGCAGCTCCCACTAGCTAAGTCAGGTTTGTTTTGTGTTTTGCAGTATCATTTTTTTTTTATAAAAGTATGAATGGTTTAGCAACCCTGGCTTTAAAAGAGGGATCTCAAGCACCAGTTCCATGGTTGGTTTTAGTAGAGTCGGTGTGCTACTAAATATAGAATGGCCAAGCAGTGGCCTTCTGCATAAAACCACTTGGAAGCCTTTCTCTAAGGATGAGGGTTCCATTTTTCTCTGTCAAAACCAGCAAGTACAAACATGGCCTGTAAACAAAAGGTCTTCATTAATAGAAGATTGTCATTTCTGCTGAATCCCAACTGGGAGAGTTTGGACTGGACAGAAGAAGGGAAAGGCGGTGGATGATTAAGAAGCTACAAGGTACAGGGGATGTTTCAGCTTCTAAAACTTCCTCTTCATCAGTTGAATTACTGTCTTCAAGAGCTGTCTGTGCCCCCCACTTTTTGTGGAATCCTGCGATCCTGGAGGGAGGAAGCTATTACCAAGTTGATTTTTGAATGAGTGCGTTTCAGTGTCAAGAGCATGAAAGGGAAGGATGGAGAAGCTGTCACAAATTGGTGGAGACTGAGGACATATGAGAGCTAAATGCAGTGTGGCATCCTGGATTGAATCCCAGAGTAGAGAAAAAGACATGAATGGAAAGACTGAGGAATTCCAAATAATACATCTAGTTTCATTAATTGCACCATACTGGGTTGATTTCTTATTTCTGTACAGTACATCTTTCTCTTTCCTGGACACTAAAATTTACTATGTCAGGCTACATTTAAAAGTAAAACATGTTCAAGAAATTATTTTCTTTGTGACAGAAATGCAATGTGTTTTTCTCCAGTTGAAGTGGTGACGATTGCAGAACGGTCTTCCCTATTAAACATGGTATCTAAAGAAATATCTAAAACTGATATTGAAAGAAATCCATGGAACTCCCATGACTACTTCAAGGTAAATATGATGTCCAGTATTGTCCATATGCTCCTTGTCCCTTGAGAGAGATCAATGGGCATGAGGAGAAAGTTGAAGCATATTATTGGCAATACTATTACTCCTTACCTATTTCCTTACATGTCAATCTATTTACCAGCAGTGTTCTGGGAAAGAACTAGAATTTGGGGAAACCAAGAGGCAGGGAGAGGAGGTTACAAGGAATTCAGAGCTATGAGCTCTGGGTTCAAAGCCTTAAGTATAGAAGAAGAGTTATCTTCCCATTCATACTTTGTAGGCTGAGTTTCCACGTGAGATTTCATTTAGGAAAAAAAAGTTCTATTTGAGTTTGGCCATGGTGGGGTGGGGGTAGGAGAGAACATTCCTTTTTAACCGTGGTTATGAAAAATCTCAAACATACACAAAAGTAGAATGGAGTGAATCCCTATGTACTCACCATCTAGCTTCAACAATTATCAATATATGACCATTCTGATCTCATTTAAACCATAATCACTCCCCCACCATCTACTCCCACAAGATTATTTTGCAGTAAATCTCAGTCAGACATCACATCATTATATCTGTAAATATTTCTGTAGGCATCTCTAAAAGATCTTATTTTTGTGAAAAACGTAACCACATTATGCTAAGTGAAATAAACCAACCACCAAAAGACAAATACTCTATGATTGCACTTATATGACATGCTTAGTCAAAATTATAGAGACAGAAAGGAGAATGGGAGCTGCCAGGGGCTGGGAATAAGAGAGGGGTGGGGGGTTAATTTTTAATGGGTAAAGAGTTTCAGTTTTGCAAGATCAAAAGAACTGTGGACATCAGTGATGGTAAGGGTTGCACAACATCATAAATGTATCTATTGCCACTGAACTGTACACTTAAAAATGGTTCAGTGGGTAAATTGTTATGTGCATTTTACCACAATAAAAAATAGAACAAAAACAATTTTTAAAAAACCATAACCACAGTAGCCTTCTCATACTGAAAAAATTAACACCAATGCCTCATCAAATAGCCAGGAAGTGTTTAAATTTCTCCAATTATTCATAAGTTTTGGGGGCTTTTTTGCAATTTGTTTAAACAAGATTTACACTTTGCATTTGGTTTTTATGTCTCTCTTAATTGCCATATAATCTAAAAATCTGCAGAATTTTTCATTTTCTGGGTTTTACTGATTACATCCTTGTGGTGTCATTTAACACATTCTTCAGCTATAGGGAATTCTTCTCCTGCCCTCCTAAACACATTCTTCTTGCTAGTGTCTGTTCTGGGCTATGTTATGCTGAACACTCCCCTTCTAGAAGGGATTTGATTCCTTGCTGTGGCTTTATTTTGGTCCACTTGAGATCTGGGCACCCACCTGCCCAGTGGAAATAATCTCCGATCTCAACAAGACTGTTCAGAACTGAGTTCACTGTCTTCTCTCCCACCCACTAACAAAACTTTAGTGCTTCCTATGTTCCCTCCCCCTCAGTGAATGGAACCAAAATCTGCACAGAGGTCCAAGTCACAAGCATGGGCACCATCTTGAATCCCTCCTAAACCATCTGTTCCAAGTCCCGTCATTCTACCTGATACCCATCACCACACCAACACTCCAGGGGATGCCACTGATTTCTCTTAATCTGGATCTTACCTGGAATCTCTTCTCTGGATTGCTTCAACAGTCCCCTGACTGGTTTTTCTGTTAAAATTCTCACTGTACTGGGACACCTGGGTGACTCAGTGGTTGAGCGTCTGTCTGCCTTTGGCTCAGGTCTTGATCCCGGAGTCCTGGGATCAAGTCCTGCATTGGGCTCCCCACAAGGAATCTGCTTCTCCCTCTGTCTATGTCTCTCCCTCTCTCTGTGTGTGTCTCTCATGAATAAATAAATACAATATTTTAAAAAATAAAATTTTCAGTGTATTGCATGTTACTTTTTCATTCTGCATTGAGAGTTGTCTTCCCAAAACAAATCTGATTACATTGCTCTGCTATTTAGAACCCTTCAACGGCTCTTCACTGCTGTACAGATAAAATCCAAACAGACATGGAAAGCCCTTCAAGAATTGGATCCTTCCTTCTTTTCAAGACTCACTTCTCCCCTACCTCCTCTATCACCCCTCCCACTATACCCCAGTCATTGAGGGCTCCTTCTGAATCTCTAGATATGCCTCCAGGCTCTCGTCCCTCTTCCCACTGTCCTCATATCCTGTCCCCCTCACCTGCTTAAACTCTTGTGTTTGGATATCTGCTGTGATGTTCCTCTTGTACCCTCGGCTGTAATCCCCCCAGGGTGTTGGTGGTTCTTCCTCTGTGTTCTCATAGCCCTGGATTCAGTCTTAACAGCACTGCTTGTATCCCTCACTACCCAGAAATCTTCCTAAGAGCATGTCTTTTTTTTAAAGATTTTATTTATTTATTCATGAGAGACACACAAAGAGAGGCAGAGACACAGGCAGAGACACAGGCAGAGAAGCAGGCTCCCTACAGGGAGCCCCATGTGGGACTCGATCCCAGGACCCTGGAATCATGACCTGAGCCAAAGGCAGACAGATGCTCAACCACTGAGCCACCCAGGTGCCCCAAGAAAAATTGAAATTGGCAAGAAGTTTTATTTTTGTGTGTTTATGCTTCTGCTAAAGTCTTTAAGTTTTCTTGCATTGGGGGCCTGTATAATTCCTATGATTTGGAACCCATTGAAAAGTTTGTAGCTTCTAATAAGATCAGTATTTGTAAATATTTCATGAGATAGTGTGTAGTCTCTTTCAAGATTTGTTCTTTTTGTTTATACTACTTCTTGATCACAGTAACTATGATTACTTAAATGTCAACTTTTTATGCTTTCATTATACATCACCATTTTTTATGCAATATTCTCTTACTCTTGAATTCTTTGCTGTAATCTATTTCCAGTGAGCAGGACATTTTCAGGTCATTTTTTTTCAGGACAGGCATAACATTGAGGTGTATTTTCTGAGTCCCCAAATATATCTGAGCATGTCTCTGTTGCATTAGCATATAAAATCATACTGCCTTGGAGTGCCTGGGTGCTCAGTCAGTTACATGTCTAACTCTTGGTTTCAGCTCAGGTCTTGATCTCAGGGTCGTGGGACCAAGTCCCACATCAGGGTCTCTGCTCAGTGCAGAGTCTGCTTGAGATTCTCTCTCTCCCTCTGCTCATCCCCCTGCTCGTGCTCTCTCTCTCAAATAAATAAATAAATAAACAAACAAATAAATAAATAAATATAAGAAATCTTTTTTAAAAACCATGCTAGATTAATTTAAAATGCTTGGGTCACTTTTTTGTCCCTGCAGAATTACATTTTAATCTTCATTTTCTTCTGGTATTTATTTTTGCAGGGGAAAAAATGATCCCTAATTTTTTCCCATTAGATTTAAATTCCTTGAAATTAAAAAATTTTAATTCAGATAATCTAGGTCTTTCTTCACTAAATTTGCCTGACATTAAATTTGCCCTTTCATTAAAATATCTAAATCTTTCTTTCATTTAAAAAATACATGTATAATTTCCTTCATTATTGCTTCTCTTTGCCTGCTTTGTTCTTTCTTACTGGATGTACTTTTTGTATATATGAAATTTCTTGATTTTCTCTTCAGAGTGCCTCTCTTCTATAACTCTTTATATATTGTTTAAATTAATAGACATTTTTAAAAGCAGTTTTAGGTTTTCAGAAAAAAACCTGAGAGAAAAGTGATCTCGAGTTAGGATGGTCATTTCTTGCAATCTGTGAGCCCAAATCAATACATTATTACTAACTAAAGTCTGTAGTTTCCATGAGGGTTCACTCCTATTGTACCATATTCTATGGGCTTTTAAAAAATATTTTATTTATTTATTTGAGAGAGAGAGAGAGAGAGAGAGAGAGAACATGAGTGGGGGAAGGGCAGAAGGCGAGGGAAAAGCAGACTCCCCACTGAGCCAGGAGCCTGATGTGGGGCTCAACCCCAGGACCCTGAGATCATGACCTGAGCCGAAGGCCAATGCTCAACTGACTGGGCCACCCAGGTGCCCCTACGTTCCATAGGCTTTTGATAAACACTTAATAGCATGCATTTACCAATACAGTGACTTGCAGAATAATGGTTTCAGTTCTCTAAAAATCTCCCACACCCTACTTATTCTCCCTCCCTCTTACCCTCCTAACCCCTGGCAACTCCTGATTTTTTAACTGTCTCCATAGTTTTATTTTTCCCACAATGTCATTTAAATGCAATCATAAAGTATGTTGGCTCTTCAGATTGGTTTCTTTCCCTTAACAATATGCATTTAAGCTTCCTCTATGTCTTTTAATGGCTTGATAGCTCCTTTTTTTTTTATTGCTTAATAATATTCTTTGCCCGATGGACCATAGTTTGTTTTTCCGTTCACCTACTGAAGGACATCTTGGTTGCTTCCAAGACTTGGCAGTTATGAATAAAGCTTCTCATAACACCCGCATGCAGGTTTTTATGTGAACATAAGTTTTCAGCTCATTTGTATAAATAGCTCCACCATGCTCCATCCAGCATGATTGCTGGATCATCTGGTAAGAATGTATTTACTTCCATAGGAAAGTGCCAAGCTGTCTTCCAAAATGGCTGCATCATTTTGCATTCCCACCAGCAATGAATAAGAGCTCCCATTGCTCCACGTTGTCTCCAGAACTTGATGCTGTCAGTATATTGACTTTTGGCCCTTCTGAAAGGTGGGTAGTTGTATCTCATTATTTTACTTACATGCCCCCAGTCGCATATGATGTGGAACATCTTCTTATATGTTTATTTGCTACCTGTATATCTTCTTCACTGAGGTATCTGTTCACTTCTCTGGCTCATTTTTAATGGGTTGTTTTCTTTAAAAAAAAAGGGGGGGCTTATTTATTTTAGAGAGAGCACAAGCAGGGGGAGGGGCAGAGGTAGAGGAAGAGAGAATCTCAAGCCAACTCTGCACTGAGCATGAGCCGACTATGGGGCTTGATCTCATGACCCTGAGATCATGACCTGAGCCAAAATCAAGAGTTGGTCAACTAAGCCACCCAGCTGCCCCTTCGTGGATTGTCTTCTTATTTTTCAGTTTTAAGAGAGCTTTTTGAATCTTGAACACCAATCCTTTAGCTGATATGTGTTTGCAAAGATTTCCTCCCAGTCTGGGGCTTGTCTTCATGTGCTCTTCACAGTGTCTTTGCTGTAAAGCAGCACCTCTTAAAAGGTGTTATATCTAGAGAAGTCATCACTAAACCCCAGGTGGCCTAGATTTTCTCCCGCGTGTCTTCTAGGAGTTTTTACAGTTGTGTATTTTCTATGTAGATCTATGATCCATTTTGAGTTAATTTTTGCAAAAAGTGTGAAGTCGGTGTCTAGATTTATTTCATTTGCAGATGGACGTCTAGTTGTGACAGCATCATTTCTTTTTTTTATACTCTTCATTTTTTTCTGAGTATTAAGAGAAATTGAACTTTTTCTCCACATTGCTGACTTAATTTTTTGTACTCTCCAGTCTCCCATTCTGTTTCTACTGACTTTTAGTGATGATTTCTAATTCATTTTTTATGAGTCTTTTCTGATCTCAGATTGCTTTTGGTAAGTGACCAATGACCTCTCCAGGTTTCTTTGAGAATATAAACTATGGATATTTTTTTAACTTAAATATTTATATGTAAATTGGGGGCGCATGAATTCTGTTGAGGGTCTGTTTACACCTATTCTACTGCCATAGTCACTAGTAGCTAAATATGGAAGATGGGGCACTTGGGTGGCTCAGGTTATGCATCTGCCTTTGGCTCAGGGCATGATCCCAGGATCCTGGGATCAAGTCCCACATTGGGCTCCCCGCGGGGAGCCTGCTTCTCCCTCTGCCTGTGTCTCTGCCTCTCTCTCTGTCTCTCATGAATAAATAAATAAAATCTAAATAAATAAACATGGAAGAGTGTTCAAAAGTGTTCCAGTTTGGACAATAAGTTATATGGTCACTCTCCATGCAAAACTTAGCTATGTTTCCTTAAGGATCAGTTTTCACTATGTGCTTCTTCAGAGTTTTTATGGCTAAAAGACATTAATTGTTGCCCTTTATGATTTTACCCTGTGCACACAAGTCATCCTACGTATGACATTATTTAACCCTTCCCCCCAAATCCCATAAGTCAGAACTATCGTCCCTATCTTACTGATGGGGAAATTGATGCCCAGACATGGGGGGGGGAGGGCTGGTGGCAGAGGAGAGCTCTGTGCTTTGCTTAACTGTCCTGACTATGAAAAAGCCTACAGAGAGGAAGTAGGAGAAGGTTGTTGCTATATTTGTTGGTTGTCTTAGGGAGAGAAAGTGGGGAAGCCCTTTGGCCCAGGCTGGTATCTAGTAAAGGTGGCACTTTCTTGAGGCTCCCTGGAAGCATCTCTCCGTGTGTGTGAAATATCTAGGGTGGGAACACACACAAATAATGAGCAGGAGCAGAGTCAGGCTTCTCCTTTTAAGAGGCTGAGGATGACTCCTTTTGCAGAATGGCCAAGCCAGGAAGGTCATTCTGGGTCTACAGCAATCCAGCCTGCCTGCAAAATGCACCCTTGGGCTGCACTCCTGACTTTGAGAGCTACCTGCATGGCCTTGTCAGGCTTATGACATGGTGCAGGGAGAGTACAAACACCAGTCCAGGTAGATTGACAACAATGGTCCAGATGTATTAAACGGTCAATAGACTGAGAGTCTGAACACAATGACCACCCCTGATACATTCACCTCACTGGAGATGTGGCCCAGGCCAGATATATTTTAAACTCAACAATGATCCAAACTGACTATTCCAAAAAGTAAATATCCTGAATACACTAAGTCCTCCAGACATATAACAGGCCTGATACATGGGCCAATTCACATCCTCCGAGCAGCACCGACATGTTAGCATCCCAGACCTACTAAGTAAGACACACAGCCATCTCCTGGCACCATGAGATACCCCATCCACTGGAACTAGGATGGGTAAGATGGAGAAGGAGGCCAACCTGAGATCCCTTGGGATTCCAAGTGGAGCAATACCTTCAATCTTCTAGCCATATAAAACCATACTACAGGGATGCCAGGGTGGCTCAGTGGTTGAGTCTCTGTCTGGCTCAGGGCGTGATCCCAGGGTCCTGGGATCAAGTCCTGCATCGGGCTCCCCGCCTGTTTCTCTGCCTATGTCTCTGCCTCTTTCTGTATGTCTCTCATGAATAAATAAATTCTTTTTAAGAAATAAATAAACATAATAAATAAAAAATAAAACTCTGCTACTGAAAGTGTGGTCCATGGTCCAGGAGCCTTGGCATCACCTAGACAGTCAGAAATGCAGACACTAAGACCCTCCCCCAGACCTACTAAATCCCAATCGATGCAATACATTCCTCAGAAGGCTCGTGTGCATTTGAAGAATGAGAAACACTGATATAAACATCTGAATATCTTTCTAGAATTTTGAGCTGAGCATCATCTTTACAGGATCCTATAGCTGAAGAACAAGTGTGTATCCATTGATCACGTGAAAACCTGTCTGTTCGCGAAAATTCGAGAATGTTTGCGAGTGTTGTCATAGACAGGAAACATAACAAGCAGGTGGTGATGGTTTACAAGTAACATGTGTTTGGGAAGTTTTATTTTTTTAATCTTTAAAAAAATTATCTCAGGATGTGCACATACTTCTTTGAGCCTAATCCCATACCAAAACGGAATTATGAGAATTATACACACTTCCAGATCTGTCATAGGGATAAACTTCTGGCAGAAGCTGCCTATTTTCCCTCAAAATCTGAATATGATCATAGGTACTTACTCCTCTGTTGCTGGACTCATGCATTGTAGTCCTGGACAAGAGCACGATTATTAATTATGTTGACAGTAAAACATATGAAAAGTAAACAAAATGCATTACAATTTTATGAACTATTTAGAGCTGTTAGAAAGGCTTAGGATTCCACATACATCTCATTCCTTACAGGTACTCATGTCCACGAGGAAACTTCCATGTGGCTAATTAAACTGATTCCTTAATTTTGAACTGTTGGCCATATGTGAGCTGACTTTTCTGCTCTCTCCACCTGACGTGGGGACAATCTGTGTTTGCCTTGCGCTGAAAGTTGAGATGGGTTCTTTGAGAATTGTTTTCATTCCCTTCCAAGGGTTTCTGTCCTGGATGAAGGGAGAAGGGAAATGAATCCTTTCTCTTTGCCAGGTTAAATTTCCAACTGCCTGGAAGGACCAAGATCAGCAGATACTGCCTTGCCTTACCTAGTAAAGCAACAGTCAGGTGACACCGGGCTGTTTGCCTCAGAGAAGTGATGTATTAGAACAAAAGGAAAGAAACAGGAATCTCTTTCTAGCTACTGAGCTTCAAATACCCGTATTCCAAAAGCATTGATTTTGGAAATTTTTATTCCCTGTGATCCGAGAACCAATGAGATCATGCGTGAGACCATGTTCATTCTACTTCCACTCCCCCCCACACACACACCCCTCCACCAGAAGAAAGAGACCTTTTTCTTTATTTTTTTTTTTAAGATTTTTATTTTTTTATTTATGAGAGACACAGAGAGAGGCAGAGACACAGGCAGAGGGAGAAGCAGGGGGCCCAAAGTGGGACTCGATCCCAAGCCCCAGGATCACGCCCTGAGCCAAAGGCAGATGCTCAACCACTGAGCCACCCAGGTGTCCCAAAGGAGGTCTTTTTCTTTGCACAAAGATATCTCTGCTTCACCAAGCAGCAAGTCTGCATGGCAACATCCACCCACAGAGTACATGGTTTCTTATTTGGACCATCCAGATGGGTGCCTTTTCCTGATTTGCATGAAGGTAACATATGCTGACAGACACCTAGGGAGGATGGTAGATCCTGAGCAAGATGCTCTGTTTCCCACACTTAAATGAGACCCAGAGGGTCAGAAGATAAAGAGAGGAGCTAGATTGGCATTCCCCACACAGATTCCTGGGCAAAGAGGAAAATTCCAGAGAAGAAATGGGTAGAGGGGACACCTGAGTGGCTCAGTGGTTGAGCATCTGCCTTTGGCTCAGGTCGTGAGCCTGCTTCTCCCTCTGCCTATGTCTCTGCCTCTCTGTATGTGTCTCTCATGAATAAAAACACAAAATTAAAAAAAAATAAAATAAATGGTTATGAGACGCATCTAGGCAGAGGTGACCTTACTTTTTGCTGTTTCCTGTATCACAGCGGGGAACAGGAGCAGCAGAGAAACCACTGAATCCAGAAAGGCCTTCCAGAAGAATGGAGAAACACTCCACTGTGAACTTTGCAGACAGGGAAATGGAGGAAGGAGAGACCATGAACAGAAGAGGCTAGCTGGAAAAAGCAAAAATCGTAACCAGAACTCAGATGATCAATACCTGTTTTTTCTCTGACCTGTCACTCCCCCTCCTGACAAATGCCCATCCTCTTATTATATAAACTTATCAGTATTTCAGGGGATGGGGGGACAGTGCAAAAGGCAACGGACCCACATTTGGCAGAGTTTAAATTTCCTCCATCATGGTAGATTGGAAGCTCAGGCTAGAAGGTAAGTGGTTCCAGGGAAAAGGAAATAAAGTGAATAAAAGAGGATACACTTCTTGCTCCATGTATTTGTGGGCTGAGAGTCACACCTGCTACACTTTCTTCTGCTCAGTCAGGCACCCCTGTTTATTTTGAGACAGAGATTTCTAATGGTACATAACATCATGCTTTTAATCAGCACTAAGTACATATTTTGTAACTTGGCAAATGATGTAGTTCTTTAGAAAAACATTTTTTTTTTCTTTTTGGCAGAGAGTGTTTTTTTCAAACAGTGTGATTCTCCAAAACAACATTGAAGGAATTCTTAATCAAGCAAATAAAAATTTTTCAGATGAATAAATAAAATCTTAAAATCTGGTTACTCAATTGTGGAGGTACCCTGAATTCTTACTTTCTAGACAAAGTTTTCTAATAGCACAAATATCTCATAATTTGCGGATAAGTTAATAACTTGTATTACATACTGATTCTTTTGTCCAGGTATAAAACATCTTAAGTTGCCCACGCTCGCCGTGTTTGTCTTCTCATTTTTAAGAAACAAACTAGTTTTGAGCCCAAATGAAAAGGTAGAATTGTGTAAAAAAAAAGATGTTTAAAACAAAATAGGACATTTTGACCCATTTTAAAAGCAGCAGCCTGGTAAATAAATACAGGCATGGTAAATAAAGGTCTCTGGCATTCTTCTCTATGAAGCAATAGTTGGAAGAGATGAATGAAAAAAATTAATACAGTAACTTTCCTATTTGGCTCCTCTTCTAAACTTTCTTCAGCTCTCCAGCATTTATACCAAATTTGCCCTAGTTATTATTTGAAGGGGACAGTAATGGAAAAGTCTTACGAACTGTTATTAAGTTTATTTCCCCATTAAGATATGTATTTTTTTTCTAATTTAGATTTTTTAAAAATGTTTTCTGTATTTAAAACTCTTCAGTATACAACAATGACAACAAAACATTTCTGGTTTACAAGTCCAAAACAAGGGAAAATGCATATTACTTTTCACTTTTACAGAAATGCACTTCTCATGTGCCCCCACATTCAGACATATATCCCAAAATCAAAAGTACACAATTTAAACAAGTCACCAGCACCCATTTGTAACCTACTTCAAATTATAAATGTTCTATTTTTTTTTGAAGATTTTATGTATTTATTCATGAGAGATACAGAGAGAGAGAGAAGCAGAGACACAGGCAGAGGGAGAAGCAGGCTCCCTGCGGGGAGCTCAATGTGGGACTCAATCCCAGGACCCAGGGATCATGACCTGAGCAGAAGGTAGACACTCAACCACTGGACATTTAATTTCAGTTGCACACTTATATGGAGACCATGTTATGCTTCCCATTCTACTCTATTTAGTTAGCTGCTCCTTGAAGGTGCCTACAGATGTAGTTTAGACTTTAGGACTCCATGTTCCCAAATTTGGGGCTACATATCTATCCCATCTCTGGCGGATGGACACTCACCTTTCCAACATTCATTTCTCATTTTCTTAGTAATGAAATCTTCAGTAGTGGCCAAATTAAACAACTCCACTTCTCAATCTCTCTTGAAATTGGGGGAAAAAAGGAAGGATGTAAGTGGTAGTTGTTGACAGAAACATGTGGGAAACCCCTCCTGTTTTTCTTTTTTTTTTTTTGGCTTTCTCTTCTTCCCCTTCTTTTTGCTGGGGACAGGAAATGATGACTGCAGTATGAGGTCTATACCTTGGGATCTTGAGAATTGAAGCTCTTGTTGTAAGGGTGGTTGAGCTAGAAGACAAAGGGGCTGAATCCCTCATGACTGGATGGGACTTCCATCCTGAAGTTGGGTTGTCTACTTCTGTGTATCAGGTAAGGTTCTATCAGAGAAGCAGAATCACTAGGGTAGGTTTGTGTGTACGTGTGTGTGTGTGTGTTCTGTGACAGAGACTGGACCTTGACTAATTGTAGGAGCTGGTTAACCAGTATTTTATAAGTAAGGGTGTTGTCTTTGCACCTGATCCTGGAGGCTGCATGCAGTTGAGAAGGAAAGATGATATGAGGTGAAAGAGAAGGACAATCTGGAGTCCTTGGGACCTATTGAAACCACAATAGGTCTTACTGATTCTGACCTGAGAGGTGTAAACATCCCTTAGAAACCGGGGACTCTTATCATGGAGCTAAATACATATACCTGACCCAGGTATCCAAGAAGGATGGCTCCTCCTAAAAAGGATGGCTCACTTTTCAAGAAAAGGTGAAACAACTGTGGGCCCAGGTGCTGCCCCCTGCCAATGAGGTGAGCCAGCAGATAAGTGATAACACTTATCTTATCTGATAACACTTACTGAGCTACAAAATGGCTGCCATGGGGCTTGTCTTCCCCAAATCTCCCAAAGAGCCTCTCTGTGACCCACTTTAACCAGGGACATATAGGAAAGGGAATTCTGGGATATGTAGTTTTGGATAATTTGAAGGTGACTTTACAAAGCCATCACATCTGGGTTTCTGAAAATTTTCTATTTTTAAGACTACTTTATTTGGGGCACTATTAGCAACAAAATGTAATTCCTTTTTTTTTAAAGATTTTATTTATTTATTCATGAGAGACACAGGCAGAGGGAGAAGCAGGCTCCCTGTGGGGAGCTTAATGTGGGACTTAATCCTGCCTAGATCATGCCCTGAGTCCAAGGCAGACGCTCAACCACTGAGCCACCCAAGCATCCCCAAAATGTAATTCCTAATGGATGTTGGGCCACTATAAATAAATGTTAAAAAATAAATAAATAAAATAAATGTTGACTCATAGCTGAACTAGATAATGAATATGACATGTGGACTCAGATAACTTCATCACAGAGACTTCTTGTCTCAATTTTATGTAAGACATCACTTTAAAGAAAACTTCCAAAAACCTTCAAGAAATGCATACTTGGAGAAGGTAAAGTTAAAAGGTCAAGGCACTGATCGAGAAAGGTAGAATGAAAGAATCATATTCTTCATTCAGAGAGAAGGCCAGGAAGAGATATGTCATTCTCTAATTGTTCACAAAAGATAGGACCAAGGAAAATATGGGGCTTTTAAGGAAAATTCTGAAATATTAGATCCCGGATGAAAGAATAGTATCATAATGTGAAGTGTTTCTTAAAATATGGCCATTTTTTCACATGGCATTAACTTTTGCAATTTAAGCATTTATCTTTGGAGTTTGTTACTGTCTTGTTATAAACGAGATAGTTCCTTGTACCTTTGGAAGGCAAGGACAATACTATGTGTGTCAGGTGGATCCTCTGGACATGAATTAGGATTGCAAATAGGCTAGTGGAACAGGTGGGATGCCTGTGAACAATAAAAGAGGCAGGAAGCAGAATTGGATAGAGAAAGCTTAGAGATCCTCATGGAGATCTGACTCTCATGAAGAAAGGGGAGGGAAACAGGATGCCCAGGGAAAGCCTCAGGTTGTGATACAGATTTGATACAGTTGTGATACAGGTTTAGGTTAATCCTGGAAGAGCCCCACGTCCAGCAGAAATGGCTGGTATTCACATCATGCTCAGTCACTGGTTGGGACATGTCTAGAAAGAATATGGTGTCAGCTCAAAAGTTGGGCTGGATCCTGGAGGTGCTGACATTGGAGGCTGTCAGCTAACTGCACGCCTTACAAGTGAACACAAGGTTCTTCCCTGAAGGAGACGCAAGTAGCACACTTCTGTGGCTGCCACAAACACAGTTACTAATACATATAACCCTTCAACATGAGTGACAAACTGCATTTCTCAAGGCCAAGATGATAAGATGAATACTTATTAGGGCAGAGTGGCTTGCCTCAGATCAGAAATTAATTGGGAAGAATGATTAAGAAGTTAATGGGCCTTTTCCAAAATATCTTACTCTTGATTTTGAGCTAGAAGTTTTCAGTGTGTCCACACAGACTCTGAACTGGATTGGAACATGTGTTAACATTTATTCACGGTATTCCTTGTGGCCAAGTACACATCATCCAGGGGAATCATGCTCTTATATCTCCCCTATCTAATCAAAGCCCTACCATCCCTGCACCCCAACCTCACCCCACCTCAATTCATTTGGAGAAGTAGCTTCTCAGGCTTCCTACCTTCCCTAACATGCTAGCTTCCCACCACAATGTACCTGCTCTGTTTGGCATTTCTTTGCTGGAAGGTTGACAACTGAGGCTGAAAAGCTTGTTGACTCAGCTGATGGGAACACAATGATTGCCTTCTTTGAGTCTATAGAAATAACCCAAATAAATGGCTAGCTAATGGGGGGATTTCCTTTCATTTGTTCAGGCCAATGTTGGTGAAATTTTGGACTATGTTGGTATGTCTGTATTCACCATTTACATTGAGAAGGCAGCAGCCCATGCTAAATATAATGGCGAGTTGCAGATTTTACTCTCAAGAGGTACCCATTCCTGACTAATGACCTCAGCAAGTGGATAATGACCGTTCATCAACCTATTTGAGAATTTTAATATTGTGGAGGACTTTCTATACCTCAGATGTTCTACTCTAGATGGAGCAATAGAAAGAGTAATAAAATAACAATTAAGTACCTGCTGGATACAAAGAATGGTGCTTGGTACTTTATGGGTACCGTGGGTTTAATTTAGTTGTTCTATAAATTATACACTATAATTCCATTTTACACATAAGGGACAGAAACGTTCAGTGGCCTAAGATCAATCAACCAGCAAGTTGTAGTGGTCAAGCCCAATTCAGATCAGGTCTATCTGGCTCCCGGATCTTCTATTGTGTACTTTCTCACCCTACAATTCACAATTACTTATTAGATCTAAGACTTCTGATTTGAACTCCACCTCTGCCGGCATCAGCAGCGTCTAACAGTTGGTATGGGAGGGTGGTTGGGATTATAAAGAAAATAAGATTGGCCATGAGTTGATGGTTACTGAAGCAATTACCCCTACCCATATGAATTTCTTTGCTTTTTATATATTTGAAATTTTCCATAATTAACCGAGGCTTATAGGAATTTTCATTCCGTGAAGGCATTCAATAGCCACAAATGGCTCAGCATCTAACTGGGACATTATGTAGGACCCCAACTGGTGCCACACACACACACACACAGTTAAAAACATCTTCTAGAACAAACAATGCAGATATTAATCAGTTGTCAAGGTGCAAAACACAAGTCTAGAGATCTCAGCGTTTCCAGCATATATCAGAATAAGCAAATGTTCCCTTTCCGTGAATGAATCACAGCATTCAGCAACATTCACTGTCATGTTCCTCACCACTTGCTCAAGCCCAGCCAAACCAAACGAAGGATCACCAGTGGAGAGAACTGTAAATGTTTGCAAACTGTGAGCAAATTAGGAGAGAGTCCTACATTTAGAGAGACATGAATTATTGTGTGCAGATATAAATAAACATTGTTCTCAGCTCAGGTTCTGTCAACACCTCAGCACTCCACACAAACTCATCCAAAGATAAATGAGCTAGTGTTACCCATACCTGATGAGCTCCAAAAACCACCTGGAGGGGCACACGCTGTACTTTGCTAAGCTTGTTTGCAAATCTCAGCCTTGGGAATACAAAGCTACCACAAAGTATGCAGCCAACTCTGAAATATGTGTTTTTAGGGAGCTGTAAGGGCAAAACTGTCATTCTCTTCTGTTGATCCTCATTCCAGATCTTGGCAGGGGGTACTCCAGGGGTCCCACAATTATTTTCCCCTCTACCTTGTCCATTTTTAAAATTAAGACATGCTTATTGTATATTGTGTTTTAAAATGCAGACAATCAAAAGGAATATTTAAGATTGCCTTAATTCTGCCAACCAGGAGTAACCACTGCTAATTTTGAACATATGCTTCTAGAATTTTTAATGCATATATAAACTCTTCAGAATTAAAATAGGAACATACTGTAGGTAACTTGCATTGTTCATTCAAAAAGAGCCTATGAACTTTTTAAAGCCCATAAACAACCTTTACAGCAATATTTACAATGTCTGCACATATGGACATAAAACAATTTATTCAGTCAAGACATATTACTGGATATTTACCAAGAATTGAACACTCAGGCTGCTCTCACATTTCTGCCCCTGAAATGAGCTTGGATAAATATTTTAATAGACAATTATTTCTACAAGTCCATCATTATTTCATTGGGATAAATCCTTAGAAGCAGAATGCACAGATTAGAACTTTTTGAGGCTTCTAATACAAATTGCCTTCCAGAGAGAGTATACAAGTTTACGTTCCTCATCATCCTATACTCTAATAGCACTGAGTGATGATTATTCTTTTTTTTAAATATTTGCCAATTCAATAGGTAGAGCACTATATCACTTTTTTCTTTTTTTTTGGGGGGGGGACTCATACTTCTCTTACATTAATGACATTGAAGTTTTATCATGTCTATAGAAAAAATATATTATTTCCCTCTCTGTTCATGTATTTGTGTGCATTTAGTATTTATCTCTAAGGCTGTTCACATTTTAATAGTGATATTTCCTTATCTGTCCTATGCAATGCAATTTCTTTCCTCATTTTTTATTGCCTTTTAACATGATTTGTTCTTAGGAACACAGAAAAGTTTAAAATTTTTAAGTTAAAACATGCATGTATCTTTATCTTTATGGATTCTATGATTTAAGTTATACTTTGACTACCTTTTCCAAGCTAATATTTTCTTCTATGAACTCATTTAAAAATTTTAATCCACCCAAAATAAATTTTGGAGAATAGTGTAAGAAATAGACATTACATTTTTTATCCCAAGGGATAATTCAGTGGTCACTACACCGTTATATATATGTCACTACACATATATATATGCAGTCTTTTCCATACTGATTTAATGTATCGCCCTTATTTAAATATGCTAAATACTGATATATCTGTTCTTGGACTTACCAATGATCTCAGTGTCTATTTTTGGGCAAGTACCACCAAATTATTTTAGCTATTGGCATTTTCCAGTATGTTTTAATACCTTAATGGAGAGCCCTAGGTTATTCCGTTTTGTTTGTTTGTTTGTTTGTTTGTTTGTTTTTTCCTGACTTTCATTAGCTATTCTTGCTCATTCACTCTTCCTGAAACACTCTGGAATCATTGTATTAAGCACTGTGTCTGGAATTATGTTATAGCCATAGATTATATCAGAGAGCATTAACAGCGTGACCATATTCTTTCTCCTATTACAAAAAGATGGTATGTCTTTTCATGCATTGCAGTTATATTGGGTGGTACCAACTGATTAGTTCTGGGCCATGAGCTTGGGAATATAAGAGACATTTACCACTTACTATGAGAGGAAATTAAGAGTACATGTGAGTCTTTCACACTCTTCCTCTAAAGTGGTGACTGTAGAGGCCACATCTTGAGAGTGGTGGAGTCACAAGGTGGAAGTAGCCTGGATCTTTGAGTTACTGCTTGGAGGATGGCAATCTGGAAGTCACCCAGCCTGTGTCAAGCTTTAATGAGCAAGACCGAAAACTTTGGTCTGTGTCAAGCCATACAGGTTTGTGGATTTATTTGTTATCACAGTATAGTTCTTAGTAAAAGTTGCAAATTTGTTCCTCAGTAAGTATTGTTAATCTCTACTGGATAGGGGATCCATTGGGCTGGTAGGAGAGGAAGGGGATAGATACAAAGTAGGAACTTCTCTGCCCTGTGCAAAGCTTCTATCCCTGATTGTAGTTTTAGCTTACACTCAGCAAGGGCTGCAGGGCAATGCTCCAGGGCAGGACTTCCCAACACAGACCCACTTCCTCTGTTTTAAGCCAGCTTTGCTGCTGCCCTGCTTGACTGAGGCGAGGAACTCATTCCAAGTAGAAATGCGATTGAATGCTTCAAGCAGCCTCTGTGTCTGTACTTGATACACTCACTCCCAGGTTGTTTGTCCTGGCTTCCGGCCCCTCTAGCTCTGTTCGGGAAGGGAGGTATTGGTTGAATTTTGCTTTGCCACCCCTCCTCGTTCTCTGAACGTGATTCCCTTATGTGTCATGAATCATGGACTGATGGGCTCTTTTCTCAACCTGGACTCACCTATAGATCTAATTTGCAAGAGTTCTTAGAAATTCTAGCCAAGCGAGCACTGCCTCTGATTTCACATGCACACATGTTCTTTTCATAGAAAATCTGGGGATGGGGGGAGAATTAATTAAATGCGTGATTGCAAGTCATCATTTTAGACTAGTGGTCCTTTCATGAATATTTTCACGAGAACTTGGAAAAACTAAGTGGAAACCCAGATGTTGGGTGAGGGAGCGAGTTATCTCCTTCTCTAGCCTCCACCATCCTCTGCATGTGGAAGGGAGTAGCACTACCAAGATTTATTCTCCCACTGAAACTTTCCTTAGAAAATGGAAATGATTATGGTCAGTTTCAAATAATATTTTTCCCGCAGTTGCATAAATCATGAATGCTAGCCAGAACTCAGTCTATGTCCTTCTTTGGGTTCCTGTGAGTTTTGCTTTTCAAACACCCATTCATGAATGAGATCTTATCTGTGGAAAAAAAGTTCTTCACTAACTCTGGGGTCAAATATATAACATAGGAGTATTTTTTTTTTCATAAAGCAAAACTATTCAACTTAAATAGCTATCAGATTATACCCTTTTAATATTTTTGGCATTAAAATGATCTATCTTTTATGGAGCAAGTCTATGTACACTAGATGGTAGTTTGATTTGTTTTAAATGCCTTCACAAGGTTAAAAGTTGGCAATGCTGTGTTGGTTTCTAAATTATTTTTGAAATGTTTTGTGGTCTATATAATCCCAAACCCTGTGAACCACTGGAATGTATCTTCAAATAGTTTTTCAGCAAGTGGAATATTTTCTGAGCCCTTGAATTTCTGAGAACACTTGCCTGTCCCACTGAAAGACAAATCGCTGAGTATCAAGTTCTTAGCTCATAACTTTCTCCACCTCAAAACCCCGTGGAGTCATTTGGCACCTAACTGTTGCAGAGGAAATGTCTGAGACCAACCCAAAGTTTTGTCTTCTTGTAAATAAATTTTTACTGAATAGTTGCAAGATCCCCCCGCCAACCTTCTCAAGGCATTGCAGTATAATTTACCCAGTGCATTCGCTGAGATGGCATGTGTGCTGGCTGATGGCCAAGGCGAGATTCTAGCACCACCTAAGTTTGAATTTAGCTCCACACATCACCGGTCACTGTATCTTGGGTAGTGTTTTGGGTCAAATTGTGTCCCCCCAAAAGATATAAAGTCCTGTCTATCCCCTAGCATCCGTGAACGTGACCTTAGTTGGAAGTAGGAAGCTTTGCCGATGTAATCAAATGAACATGAGGTCACTAGACTGGGCTGTAATCCAATGACTCCTGTCCTTATAAGAAAAGGGAAATTGGGATACACAGACATACATGCACACACCAAACACTGAGTGAAGACAACATAGACACAGAAGGAAGAGGGCCACATGAGGACAGGGGAGAGATTAGAGTTGTGCTGCTGCTATCCAAGGAATGAAATCCAAGGAACATGGGTTTGCTGACATCTTGATTTCAAACTTCTAGCCTCCACGCCCGGAAAGCAATTTGCAACTGTTGTTTGAAGCCATCCAGTTTGTGGTACTTTGTTCTGGAAGCTCCATGAAATGAATACAGATTTCTCAAAGACTATGAACTTCAATTACTTTATAAAATGTAGATGATAATTTGTTATAAGACCACTGAGAAGGTGAAATGTGATACAATGAGACAAGACATAGAAGTTCTGGCACACAGGGAAAATCTAATAGGTCATATCATCCTCTCCCTCCTCACTCCCCACCCCCTTCCTTGGGTAGTTCTCTCAGGGAAATTCTTTTTCTGTCCTCTTGACACTTTTCATAAAAGCTTATATGATTTTTATAAAATAATGAAGTCATTGAGTATGGATTCCCAGGCCCACCCCCAAAGATTTTTGATTCAGTCGGTCTTAGGTAGACCTCCAGAATGAATATTATTTGAAGGTGTCCAGACGTGAACTCTCATTAAGTACTGAAAGTGCAATGTAATTTAAGTGGTAGACCTGGTATTAGTATTCCTGTTCTATAAATATGGAATCCAAGGTCAAAGGAAATTGAACTCAAGTCAGAAAATGTAAAATCAAGTAGTTTTTAGAGGCCGAACTTCACTAGTTTGATGAAATGTGAAACTCTAGACTGGTATGAAAAAACACCAGATAATGAGAGCTCCGTAATATATAAAATATGGGAGACGGTCCAGTATTAGGATTAAGAACACATGGAATCAGAAAAGGTTTTTTTTTTTTTTTTTTTTTTTTTTTTCCAGAAAAGGTTTAAAGTCAAGTTGTGGCACTTACTTTCTAGCTGTGCGTACTTGAGAAAGCTAACCTTGGATGGTATCAAGCTCTTATCCTCTGAAGATGGGAATAACACCTATCAGGGTTCTTGCTGAAGTGAATGAGATGCATTTGATACACGGGAAGTGCTAAATAAAGGACGTTTTTGCAAACATGCAATCATCTTTATTTCAAAAAAGTGACAATGTCTTCATTTTCTGCTCTTGACTGCCTTAAATGGACAAATGCAGAGAGAAGAGAAGCCCATAGGTGAGAATTAATAACTCTAATTTTATAAAAGCTGTGATGTTCATGCTTTCCTGGTAGCATATAAATGAATTTTTGTAAGAATAACTTCTCTAGGATTTTTTTTTAAGATTTTATTTATTTATTCATAAGAGACACAGAGAGAGAGAGGCAGAGACACAGGCAGAGGGAGAAGCAGGCTCCATGTGGGGGAGCCTGATGTGGGACTCAATCCGGGGTCTCCAGGATCACGCCCTGGACGGAAGGCAGCGCTAAACCACTGTGCCACCAGGGCTGCCCTAGGATTCTTCTTCTTATTAATTTGCCCTAATGGAATATTCCTCAGCCATTAGAAATGACAAATACCCACCATTTGCTTCAATGTGGATGGAACTGGAGGGTATTACACTGAGTGAAGTAAGTCAATCGGAGAAGGACAGTGTATGTTCTCATTCATTTGGGGAATATAAATAATAGTGAAAGGGAATATAAGGGAAGGGAGAAGAAATATCAGAAAGGGAGACAGAACATAAAGACTCCTAATTCTGGGAAACGAACTAGGGGTGGTGGAAGGGGGGGGGTGGGGGTGAGTGGGTGACGGGCACTGAGGGGGACACTTGACGGGATGAGCACTGGGTGTTATTCTGTATGTTGGTAAATTGAACACCAATAAAAAATTACTTTATTAAAAAAATAAAAGAAAAAAATCAAAAACAAATTTGCCTTAAGCAAGTCTCATTGTATCTTGAGAGTTTTCAATTTTCCTTACATTGACAGGTCACTTACCAAAATACATTAAGAACCATTTTTAAGAGTTGCTGGTAGCTAACAGAAAATGTGTTTAAGGATGCTCTTTCTGGGTTATGCTTTTCTCAACAAATAATGCCCCAAAGGATTGGTTTCCTGCTACTCTTGGAACATTTCATTATATTCTTCCACTAGGCCCCAGGATGCCGAGGAGGGAACCAGGAAAGGAATGCTTTCCTGATGTGGGGAAGCAGGATATTTTGACATCATCAAAGGAGTTGAGCAAAGAGAAAATAGCAAGCAAAAGGGCAGGAAACGAACTGCACAGAATTGCTTCTTTTATTTTTGTTACTTAAACTGGTGGGGATTTATGTCGAATTAGAAACAGCCACCATATTCAAATTTGTTTTATTTTTTTACAGATTTTATTTATTTATTCATGAGAAACACAGAGGGAGAGGCAGAGACACAGGCAGAGGGAGAAGCAGGCTCCCTGAAGGATCACGCTCCAAGCCAAAGGCAGATATCAACCACTGAGTGACCCAGGCATTCCAAATTTGTTTTATTTTTGTTGACCGTGACATGCTTTTTGGGTATCTGACATGATTCCAGTTGTTTCTCTACGTCCTCTGTCCTCAGCAAGCTGCGTGTGATTCCAGGTTGCTCAGCTCCTCTGTCCTACTCGTCGAATTGATCATCCAGGATGCAAAGAGCAGGCAACTACACAGTAACTTGAGCATAACAATATGCTTGTAGCAATAAGTCTGCAATGGATATTCTAGGCTTGGGGCAGGGGCTCAACAAAATCACCCAGAAATGGCTGTTTCTTCCCTCTGCCTCCCACTGTGGGTTTTCTTGTCCTCAGGCTTGTCACTTCAGAGTTGCAATGTGGCTGCCTTGGCGCCAGGAATTATATTCTCAGCCATGCTTCTCCGGCATGTCTGGCTTTTTGCAGCAAACAAAATTATTCCCAGAAACGTTGCCAGAAGGTCTCTCCTATCTCTCTAGCCCGACTGGGTAATGTGGCCGCCTCCGGAGCTAAACTCTGGGAAATGTGAATGAGATTACACTAAGATCATCATGATCTACCTGCTGGGGTTGGGCATCCTGCTTCCCTTCACAAAATTAGAGTGAAAGAGTAATTTTAAAATTAGAGTGTTATGAAAGAAGGCAGAAGACCATGGCAGTGAATAGAGTCTTTTCTCCCTTCTGCATTCTGGAAGTGTACTTTTCCCTTCTGGTGTCCCCAAAACTCACGGATGGAAGCAAGCCCTGGGAATGTTGAGAGGGAAAAGTGCAGCCGGCAGGTTACGTACAGCTGAGGTGTCGGATCTGATTGGAGTGACCTTGGACTCGGATCCTATCCTGATGTTATCAGTTACCCTGGAGGAACTATTAGCAGACCCTAAGAACTGATTTAAGTTGCTCAACCTCATAGAAGGCTGATTGGTAAACTCTAATCTGTACACCTAGAGTGGAACATCCTTTCAAAGAAGAATTTGCAGCGGGCAGTTTATCTGTGCTGGCTCCGAACCTACCCTGTATACTGTGCTTAGTGGTGTTGGAGCTGGAAGCTGGCAAACCCACACTCCTGCAGGCTCACGGTTTGGCTCTGCCAGTAAGAGACTGCAGTGTTGCGAGGCTGGGATGGGGAGAAGGGGCCTCCTCCTCCTATCTGCTGCGGGGCTGCCTGGGGGCTCCTGGGAGCCTCATTCCGAGGCCTCTCCATTCTGGTGGCAGCAGCTGCTGAGCCTGGTATGAGACTTTCCCAACACTTAAGAACCAGCATGGTCAGATCCCCCTCAGAGACCAGAGGCAGGTAGTGCAGCGCCCCTGCTCCTCTAGGTTTCTAAATTGTAATAATCCTGACTTCTTCCTTTCATTCCCCCCACCAGATCAGTGGTAGATGCTTCCTGCAGGTGCTACCTGTATGATGCCTTGGAAATCTCTCTTTACCCTTTTAATTACCCAGTTAACAATTTTCTATGTGTTAATCTTTATTTTCATTTTATTTTTTTAAAAGATTTTATTTATTTATTTATTCATGAGAGACACACAGAGGGAGGCAGAGACACAGGCAGAGGGAGAAGCAGGCTCCCTGTAAGGGAGCCCATGTGAGACTCGAACCTGGGACCCCGGGACCATGACCTGGGCCAAAGGTAGATGCTCAACCGCTGAGCCACCCAGGTGCCCTGTATGTGTTAATCTTCATGTTAAATTCCCTGTTCAAATAATTGCTGTGACTTCTCTCCCCTGACCAGACCTGACTCAGTGGCACTGTCGTGAAGACACAGATGGCCAAAGGTTGATGTTGGCACTAATATCTGAAATTCGCAAAGGGACCTGAAATCCTCCATACTTCCTCACACCAAGTTACCTACTATAGCAGTAGCTGACCTTTGGTAAGCCTCCAAAGGAGAATAAGGACAGCTAAAAGCCATTGTTTGTTATTACAATAAGGGGTTGGACACACACACACTCATGTGGAAGCCCTAATTTTCGGCTGAGCAGAGCTAGACCTGGTGAGAGCCCATCTGATTCGAAGGAGTCTGACCATCCACCCTTTTTCTGGGCCCCTTTCAAAGCCTCAGGCAAGGAACATACAGAGGCCTCTCTTGTCACCACCCAGTCCCAAAAATCATGGGACCAGAACCAGCAACAGTGATGAGTAGTGCCGGCAGATATCGAAAGAAGAAAATCCAAAGACCAGAAATCTCAAAAGACTGAATTCAAAGAGATGTGAAGTCGAAACCCCATATTTTAATCTCTTTGGCTATCCTTCCAAAAGCTGGACTCTTAGCAGCACGCCTGGTAACATCCACAGCTTACATTATTTCATTAATGAAGTTACTACAGGTAAAGTAAGGGACAAGAGAGATAATAATAATGAGACAGAATGCTGGCCTGGATGTTTGGAGATGAAGTTCTAGCACTTAGAGTAAATTAACATCTCTGGACCTCATTTGCCAAATCTATGAGACGAAAATGTCCAGCTATATGAATGTCTGGGGCCTACCTCTGTGAGTCCCATTCATCTACACTGTATAGGGCAGGGCTTGTCTATGGCCTTTTTGTTCAGTAAAAGTCAGTCTAATGAAACATGGTAGTTTTAAATCAGGAAGTCTGACTCACCTTAGACTAAGTAAAAATTGTCAATACAAACATGTTCCAATCCTCCAAACTGTGTGTTTGTGTGTATGGCTAGCATTTTCCAGGTTATCACGGCATCTCACAAACTGGGTTGTGTTCAAAATGTTTGGAAAACTGTAGGTTCTACAAAACTGTGGCAGACTCTCTTAGAAAAAAGAGAGAGAGAGAGAGAGAGAGAGAGAGAACATCAGACTGGTGAGGGGCAGGGGGAGGAGAGAATCTGAAGCAGGCTCCACACTCAGTGCAGAGTCTGATGTGGGGGGTTGATCTCATGATCCTAAGATCATGACCTAGGCTGAAATCAGAGTCAGAAACCAAACCAACTGAGCCACCCAGGCACCCCTGTGGCAGACTTTCAGCTGCTTACCAAAAATCCACTCCCTACTTTTTCCCCAGGTTTAACATTTGATGTGATTTGGGACAGCAAATATGTCAAGGTCCACAGTGATGGGCTGGGACTAGCTCAAGCTAATCACAGCTTCCCTATTTGACAGCCAAATCATTGTGTATTCCATGGAACCCTGTTATTTCCTGAAGTACCTCCAGGGCTTCCTTTTCAGGAGAGTATGCTTTGAAACTATTGACCTGGGGTAACTTAATGACAGACATTTAGATAAACAAATGCACTTCCTGACCAATCACACACCAGGACGTATTCGTCTTTTTGGCAGGTTTCACATAAAACGTTCACTCTGGTTTCTCTCAATAAACAAAAACCTATGCATTAATTTGTCTACTTGATCATACCCTGCCCCCATTTTTGGAAAGGATTTAAAAATGAAGGAAAAATCTGTTAGCCAAAGAGGAACACATTTATTTAACACCCTGTCTCATAAACCAAGACCCTTTGGGAATTCATATTTTCTGAGTCTATGAAATACAACATTCATGTGAATCAATCTTTTAGACATAGCTGTGTTCTGTCAAGTAAAAAAAAAAAAAAAGCTGAAATCCAATAATTCTCAATTCTGTAGACCAAAATCACCTGCAGTGCTTTTTTTTTTTTTTTTTTTTTTTTTTAAGATTTTATTTATTTATTCACGAGAGACAGAGAGAGGCAGAGACACAGGCAGAGAGAGAAGCAGGCTCCCTGCCAGGAGCCTGATGTGGGACTCGATCCCAGGACCCCCGGTCATGACCTGAGCGGAAGGCAGACGCTCAACCCCTGAGCCCCCCAGGTACCTCCTCATCTGATTTCTGCAGTACCTTTTACATTACCCCATCAGGCTGACTCCATTAACTGAACGTCTCCCACCCCCGACTGGCATGGCCTAAAGCTCCCACAGATCTGGAGAACCTTACTCTTCTCCGTATTCTGTGTCTACCAAATGTTAGCTGAAGTGAACCCAAACGGCCATCACCTTCTACGATGAAGACCCAAATCGTCCTTGTAGAACCCAGTTACCTCCTTTCCAAAAGCTGAATCTTTTTTCTTCACTGTCCTTTTACAAACTCCTACCCTAAAACAAGACCAAAAAAAAAAAAAAAGAGGAAGGAAGGGTTTCTGAGATCCGCTCTAGTCATTGCAACACTAAGGAACATTTATGAGAGCCTATGCACAGTGGGTACCTGGCTACCCCTGAGAGTCCTTATTTAATTCTGCGGACCCTTTTGTAAAATAGATGTTACTGCTCCCGTTGTACAGCTAGATAACGAGGTTCGGAGGGCTCAAGCAGGTCGGAAGGTCAGAGGTGAAGAGAGCTCTCGAAGGCGGCCCCTGCACCAGAGCCCCACATCAACCACCACACGCACCTGCTACCTCTCGAGATGCTCCCTTGCTGCGGCCCAGGGACCCCGAGTTCTCCCGCTGAGGAGCCAAGACAGGAGAGCCGCCGCGGATCGGACTGGAGGCTGGAGGCACTGTCCCATGGACCAGCATCCCAAACTTGACTGAAACTGAAGCGCGCGGAGGCCGCGCTCCAGCCGTGACCCCTCGCACGAGGTCACCGCGATCCCGCCACAGGACGCCGGGAAGCCTCGGGACGCAGAGGCGCCGGTCGCCGGAGCCCGCGGCCTCGTTTCCGGGAAGACTCGGCCACACTGTACTCCTCGCGTCTTCTCGAAGGAACCTCAGGCCTCCGACCTCCAGCTCTGCACCGCGCCTCCCGCCCGGAGCCCAACACTCGCCGCCACTCTCCTTTCCTTCCGCGTCTCGCCCGCCGGAAGTGACGCACCGGAAACGGCCCGGCTCCCACGGGGGCGGGGGACGGAGATGGCGGCGCCCAGCAGCCGGTGAGGAGAGAGGACACGGGGATCCCTGGGAGCGGCCGGACTCGCGCGTTATGGCCGCGTCCCCGCACACTCTTTCCTCACGCCTCCTGACAGGTACGGCACCCGTCCTTGGGCACGGCTTTGAGAAAATTCTCATCTTGTTGCCACGTGCAACGCCGTGGTTCCGGCTGGCCGCAACCTTGGGAGCCCTTGGCGAGGTCGGCTGGGCACCGGAGGCGAGGAAGTGACCTCTGGAGCAGCCTGAAGTGTGAAGCGGCCGTGGAGCCGGGGTCTGGTCCTGCACTGTGGCCCGGGGGTCCGCACAGCCTCCACCTCCCACCCCCTCCGGCGGGGGCGGTTGCGGCTGCTACTTACTTTCGGTTTCCCGAGGGGAGGCTGGAGGAGAGGATGGAGCAGAGCCTTGGGACCCCACGAGTCTCTGGCCCTCCCAGAGCCTCAGTTCCTACTTACAGGTGTAAGTTACTCGTAAGCTCCCCGTGTGGGGACCGGCGAGCGCTCTGCCCTCATTCAGGACCCTGGACCCCACACAAAGCGCTGTGCAGACCGCGGCGATAACACTGTCGTGATGACGATAAAAGGATGCAGATGGTGACAGCTAGAGGCGGCGGGCCTCGGTCCCTCGCAGACCTTTGGCTTTCTACCATCAGCGTGGGTCTCGATCCCATCCTCCCACTTGTAGGACCCTCCTTCCCACTTGTAACAACGACGTGTTTAAGGTGATAGAGACGTGCGTGCGTGGCCCAGGCTGGGTCTCCGCTCTAGTGGCACCTGTTGAGACACGCCCACCCCGACCACACCTGCCCCTCTGTTCTCGCATCACTCTTATTTCTTTGACCATGGTTAGCACAGTCTGTAATTGTTTGTTTATAGACAGGCTTGTTATGTGTTTCTCCCAACTAGATTGTAAACCCTGTGAAGGTTACAGACGGGTTCCTCTCTGGCTCTTCTCTGCACCCCCCCTCCCCCACCCCCTAAACGGTACCTGGTCTGTATCGTTGGCTCTCCATAATTGTTTGCCCATGAATGGTATTTGTCCATTCACCAGGGAGATATTAAATGTTTTAAAAAGGAGGTTGGGAATTGTTTCGCCTCCAGTAATTTGGATGATAACAAACGGCTGTGTGGGGAAATGTGTTGCTCCTGGTCTGTATTGGAGTTGGGTAGGAGAAGCCAGGGACTCGTTTTTGGGTCGAATCCCGTTTTTTAGGCCTCACCTGTCACGCTCTCTGCAGCACGGAGCAAGGTTGATCACAGCGACTCCCTTAAACTCCCTTCTTCCTTTTCTTTTATCGTATTATTATTTTATGGGTCTCTCTTGGCTGTGTAATCTCAGGGCACATCACTTGTGCTTTCCGGAATTGAGTTTTCTCATCTATAAAATGAGGCAGTTGAACCAGATGATCTCAAAGGTCCCTTCTGGTTCAGAACGAAGGGGGGTGGGGGATGGGAGGGAGTATAAATGAAATGAGATTGGCCATGGTTTTAATAATTGTTGAAGCTGGGGAATAAGTAATGGGAGCTCATTGTATTTGTGTGTTATCGTCTATGACTGAAATTTTTCATAATGACTTTTTTTTTAGGATTTTATTTATTTAAGAGAAAGAGTAAGCAAGAGAGAGAGAGAGTGTGTGTGTGTGTGAAGGAACAAGGGAAGGGGCAGAAGGGAGAATAAGAGGGAGAGGGAGACACAGACTCCCTCCCTGAGCAGGCAGCCCAACACTGGGCTCCATCCCAGTACTCTGGGATCATGACCTGACCTGAAGGCAGACACTTAACACCCTGAGCCACCCAGACGCCCCTGAAAAGTTTTTTAAAAGGTCTGTGATTCTTTTTTCTGTCATCCCTGACCTGGAGTATTCTTTGATCCTGGCCCTAAGCACTTATTCTCAGAGTGAGAATACATCATCCTTACCATCCTTTCTTGGTACTTGAATTGTTACTTCTGTGTAAGGTTTTTCCCTTGTGCGTTCCTTAAATTGGCTGCTTTTCTGCCTTTCAATCCTGTACTTACTTGCAGCTTCCTATGGGAACAATCTTACTTCACTGTTCAGCGTTCCCAGTTCTAGTAAGTGGGCTGCATATGGTTCATATGGTTTGTTGCCAGAGCAGTCTTTTTTTTTTTTTTTAAGATTTTATTTATTTATTCATGAGAAACACAGAGAGAGGCAAAGACATAGTCAGAGGGAGAAGCAGGCTCCCTGTGGGGAGCCTGATGCATGACTCGATCCCAGGACCCCAGGATCATGCCCTGAGCCAAAGGCAGACGCTCAGCCCCTGAGCCACCCAGGCGTCCCCGGATCAGTCTTTACTTTTCTTTTTTTCTTTTCTTTTCTTTTCTTTTCTTTTCTTTTCTTTTCTTTTCTTTTCTTTCTTTCTTTCTTTCTTTCTTTCTTTTTTTTTTTAAAGATTTTGTTTTTATTTATTCATGAGAGCGAGAGAGAGAGAGAGAGAGAGAGAGGCAGAAACATAGGCAGAGGGAGAAGCAGGCTCCATGCAGGGAGCCTGACGTGGGACTTGATCCTGGGTCTCTGGGATCAGGCCCTGGGCTGAAGGCGGCGCTAAACTGCTGAGCCACCTGGGCTGCCCTCCGGATCAGTCTTTTCAATGCTGGCATGAAACCATGCTTCCTGAAACGATGAACACAATTGCCAAAAAATCTGCTAAGAAGTGGTCTGTACAACCTGCTATGATCCACTGAAAAGATCATTACAAGATCCTGATATGGAAGCAGCATGTTGGGAAGGGTGGGCAGAAAGGTAAAGTGTGACTATATTAGGTATCTAGTGGTTGTGTCTGCTTTTACTTCTAAAAATTCAAAGTATTTTATTGCCGTTAAGAGGAATTCAGGACCTACAGTTAGATGTCTGTGGACCACATTTAATTCTTTTTTTTTTTTTTTTTAAGTTTTTACTTATTCGTTAGAGAGCACAAGTGGAGGGGAGAGGCAGAAGGACAAACATACTCTCCACTGAGCAGGGAGCCCGATGTGGGGCTCAATCTCAGGACCTGGAGATCATGACATGAGACCAAGGCAGATACTTAACCATCTGAGCCACCCAGGTGCCCCCGTTCACCACATTTTAAAGTTCTACCATCTCTTCTTGGCCTTTTGGCTAAGGTCAAGTGTAAAAGTGTGACTCAGTATGATGTTGAATGGTGGATATAGTCATGTTTCCAGATTTTTAGTGTAACTGTTGTAAGCTCTGTGTATCTTCAAACCTGGGTTTGTTTACATAGTACTGAAATGTCTTTCATTTCTAGGCACTAATTCATAGAAATGTAACATGTTTTGACTAACTTAAGTGTTTTCATCATTTAAAAGTGCAGTTGCCAGCTGTTTTTTTTTTTTCTTCCTTACTGCTATTCTGTAAAATCTCACTTTGACCCACTTAACCTTTAGAGATGTTTTCCAAGGTGGTTCTTTGCCTCCCAGCAGCTTGTATTTCTCAGTGGACCAAATGAACTCAAAACTGGGTTTGAAAGTAAGGCCTGAACAATAAAACTTTGCTGTTTTCTTGACATCATCTTTTAATATTAAAATCCTATATTCCCAGAGAACAATGTCAAGTCAAAAAAAGGAGACTTACCATCAAACAAAACAAAAACAAACCCTTGAGTATCAGAGGAGTCATTTGAAAGGAAATTTCAGAAGATTGTTTTCAGCACTGCTATTCCCTGTGTACAAATATGCAGGCAGCACATATTCACTTGAAGAAAATAAGTGTTTCATAATGAACCGCAGTTGGAGGATGACTTCAGTGAGGCAGTGACATCCCCAGTCTAAGATAATTGCCATGTATTCTGAGAGGCATTGATACTTGCAAGTAAGTTATGTAGAAAATCCAGTCATCAAACATTATCTCATTATTGTGTAGAAAGCACTGTGCCAGCTGTGATAGCAGAGGTGACCAAAGGAGAATCCCTGCCATTAAGGAACCACAAAATGTGATGGTGTAAATAAACAATTTGCAGTAAGAAATGTCATAAAAAAAAGAGTATAAAGTGACCAAGTAGTTGAAAAGAGACTTTGAAAATTTGACAGGCAGGGAGTAGAGGCAAGACACTGCAATCAGGGAAATGTCAACAAAGATGAACAAATTGTGAAATGTACAGTGTGCTTAGTGGAGAATGATGAATTATACATACATATCTGGATGAGTAATGACTATCCTGGGCTTCCAAAAGAAAACCCACCTGTGGGATCCCTGGGTGGCGCAGCAGTTTGGCGCCTGCCTTTGGCCCAGGGCGCGATCCTGGAGACCCGGGATCGAATCCCACGTCGGGCTCCCGGTGCATGGAGCCTGCTTCTCCTTCTGCCTATGTCTCTGCCTCTCTCTCTCACTGTGACTATCATAAATAAATAAAAAAAAAAAATAAAATTAAAAAAAAAAAAAAGGAAACCCACCTGTTACTACCCACCATCTGTGTGGAGATACCGAAAGAGCAATTGGAAGTAGGCACGATGACCCTGGAAATGAGTTGAAGCTTAGAAATGGCCCTATGTTTGCATTTGTTCAGGGACAGTATGCAGTGGGACATGATTGTCCTAAAGCATGAGGAGATGCCATAAGAAACTGAAAAGTGATGAGTGGTGGAGAATGAGAAATATTTCGTGTCATGGAATCTGTGGGACCACCGCTCACGTGGCCTTACACAGAAGTATTGGATTTGTTATTTGAGAGAAGGTTTGGTTTGATTAAAAGCCAGATTCAAACAAAGCGATTTTGCTTCTTCCTGCCTAGATTAATAGAGCCAGGCTATTGAGGACTATTTCCCCTCCCTTTTGGTTAGTTGTCTTACCTGACTTGGCCAAAGTATTCATCTGAAATGTATTTTCCAGTTTACTGTTACTTACTGAGAAAACCCGTGTTTCTCATTTTCTACTATTCTAAAAGTGACCTGACTTTTATATTTTCTCAAAAAGATCTGCAGTGTGGTCATTTCAGCTTTAATGTAATAAAAGCATAATGGTCCCGAAATGAAAAATTTCCTTATCCCTGCTGAAGAATTACACTTCGTGAATAGAGCTGATACTTTGCAGTGATTCATGGATCCGATCAGAGTTTTGACCCATTAGGTGTGCGTTGCTTACGGTGGTAGCCAGCTTTGCTTCTGGGTAGGTGTGCTTAGTATTTGGTGAGAAGCACAACTTATGTGAGCTTTGTCTTCCCCTTTTCTCTATTACAGGATGTGCCTGGTATCTAGAGAGAAGAGCTGTGCAGGAGGCCCCTCACACGTTCATGCATCTTTTCAGGAGCATCAACAGGCGGTGGATTACATTTCAGCACTTTACCTTCCTCAAGCGCATGGTAGGTTCAGAAGACCATCTTCACTCTGCTGCTAACTGCCTTTACTTTCTTTGTATGAGGGAATTTGAGAAATTCCTATTGTAAGAAGAGTTAGAAGTACTGCTTGAAAAAAGACACTTATTTAGTGTCCTCTTGAGTTTATCCAAAAACTTTAATTCCTTGTTTTGATTATTCTTAACTGAAACCAGAGTAATCCCGGTGTTTGAGGTTAAAAGTATGATCTTGAACTTACTGATTAAGTTTGGAGAAAGATTGAAAACTTCTGGCATATTTCACCTAGGAGAAAATTAGGAAAAGCTGAACTGTTATCATACATCTCTAAATTCTTTAAAGTTCTGTGAATATATAAGTAATATAGAAATAATTTCCTTAACAGCGTGACCTTCCTGTTTTCCTACATTGGCAGTGCATCTAAAAGTCTTTTAACCGCACGCAGTTCTGAGTAGACTCAAGCAAATTGAGATTTTACAATCTGCTAGGCATTTTATAGTGGGCACTGCTCATATGTCCTGGTCCTCTAGCTTGGCTCTGTGATACTACGGGTAACATGGTAGCTTACTCTTAGTTACCAGTGAGGGCAATTGTCATTTTCTCAAGTAGAAAAGTATAGAATGGAGTAACGATAGCTAAAAACTCATAATTACAATGTAAGTGTGAATGATTAACAAATTCATAATCTCATCTGATTTGACACTTTTCTTTTTTAACTGAGAATGCCCACTTTAACTTAAAATTAACTTAAAATCTTAACAAAGTTCATTATTTTGATAAGGGCTATACATTTCCAGAAATGTTCAGATTTCTTAAGTTGGGGATCAAGGATAATAGGTATTTAGAAGAGAAAGGCACATAATGCCTTTTTTATGTACACAGAATTCTGGGTTCATTCATGAGTTCGTAATTCTTTTCAGGACTAGTGTATATAAGTTCAAGTCTGATATAATAGAAAAGTCACTTAACTGGTTATCAGAGTAGGTGGCTGTGAGTACCAGGGCCACTTAAAACCAACTGGATTGTTAACTCTTGTCAATTAAAACTAACTGGTTGTTGACTGTTGGCTATATTTCTGAGCCTTGGTTTTCTCTTGTATAAGTTAAAGAAAGAGATACCAATAATGATCCACCTTCTTAAATAGATATATACTTTAAGAAGCTTAAATAAGATATATACGTTATAAATATAAAGATCTATATTATGTAAAACTACATAGTGCCTCACTTTGTTAGTAGTACTTACTACTTTTGCTAGTAAGCAATAGAGGCTGTGAGACTGTAAAGCTCACAAGCTTTCCACATACACAGTGCTTTAACATCACCGAGCCCTGAATTATACACTACCATCGAGCCCCTCTCTGCACCATTTGTCTAGAAACATGGAAAGTCAATAGGTTGACCTGGGCCCTTGCTGATCAAAAACTCCTTCACTGTATTTGGAATGTATTTGCTACCATGTTGGGAAACATGCTGGAGGGAATGAATAAGAAATGAATTTATTTTTCTTTCAAGGAACTTAAATTTCTAGGATTTTCTAAACCATAGAACTAATAACTATTATCGAAGCATCAGTTATATTCCCTATACCTCTCTATTTAACGAACACTCAGATACTAGTTAATTCAGCATGTATTGACCAAGGTATAGGAATAATCTTTCAAGAATTGGTAACAGGCTGATAGGAGGTGTTACTTAACAACAGTGTAAGAGCATTTTGGGTCTTGGGTTTATAATGACATATACTTTCCTTACTTAGTATGTCACACAACTGAACAGAAGCCTCAACCAGCAAGTGAAACGGAAGCCAGAACCTGTGGCATTGCCTTTCCTTGAGAAAACGTCTTTGGGTCAGGCCAAAGCAGAAATCTGTGAAATGAGACCTCTTCCACCTCCCAGCCTACCTTTATCCAGAAAGCCAAATGAGAAAGAATTGCTAGAACTGGAATCAGCTTCCATTATTGAAGGCTCACTAGATGCGGGGAAAGAGACAAAGGATGAAAAGCACTGGAAAGAGATGAAGTTGCATCTGGATGATTTGCCAGGAATTTTGGCACGGCTGTCCAAAATCAAACTCACAGGTACTTTGTTTTTCTGATACAGTTAGATTCTTACTTGAAACTTTCAGTTAAACGAAATGCTACTTTTATTACTGCACCAAAAGGAATATCTGGAAACCACCGATCCTTTATTAGTATATTTTTCTCTCTTCGATTTAAGTAGGACTCAAAATCAAGTTTTCCAAATTCTGTTTATACAGAACTGTTAATAGTTTTGCACTAAACATATTGTACTAAAACTAGTCTTTTCTATTTGCAATTAAAGTAGAATGCCTATCCTGCTTATTTTCTTGTCTTTTGTGTTCATACGCCTACTATCCTTTAAAATGCAGTGGGTTAGTGAGCTCTGTTTGAATTCTGAAAACAAAAAGCCCTGCATGCTTGTGCTTGATACGCGGTGAACCCACAGTGGCCTCTGGGTCTCTGAGCGCACTGCTGTGTAGGGCCTCTGAGATTGTCCCAGGCATGCGGGGATTTAGAGTACATCTCTGGAGAAAAGGTCTGGAACCAGATTTCATGGCCTCAGTCTAGCCAACTGTACCAAATTTTATTGTGTGCATTGGGTATCAACCCGTATTATGTCATTTGGTTGTCACAGCCACCTATGATCAGGCAAAGCTTTATGGTCATCATCCCATCCCCTAGCTAAACTTAGAAGTAGCTTATTCTGGGCTGTGTGTAGAAGGTATGTTCTGCAACATCCTGCAGCTTGAAGACCCCATCTCTCCTTTTCTTCTTAGATGAGAATAAGGAGAAGAAATACAGCAGGGGAATAATAAAGTTAAACCAGATACTCTTTGAGGAAAGAAGTGGAAAGCAATGTTACTGAGTCAAAATGGAGAAATGAGCAGATGAGACAGAGAGGCTTGGGAGAGCAGAGGAGACCAGGGAAAGACTGGTGTGTGTTTTCCAAGACAGTTGAGCCTGAAATCCAAGGTACAGGGAGGTCAACCAGGTAACGTCTTTCCTCGGTGACCAAAGTCACTTAAAGAAAATCTTTTGGGGGGCAGAATGGAAGACAGGCATAAGGAATTTGACAGAAGACTTGAAGAATCATAGTTAGACTTTCCTATGAGTGAGATTCCAGAGCAGTGAGGCTGATTCCAGGGGGCATCCTTGAAAAAACAGGCCTCTGTGCTTTATGGTAGCTGAGCAAGGAGTTCCCACATTTCAATGAAAAGTTATCTTTTGTCATTTATACAAGTGGTATATCATGTTGCTGATATGGTAAGAATGACTGGATATGATCATAAGGATATCATCCCAAACATGAGTCTCTCAGTCTGAAGGCAGAAGTGGCCTCTGTCAGCAGCCTTGCATTGTGTGCACCATCATTGAACAAGTGTCCACGTCAGCATCCCCTCTTTCTCGCTCTTCAGGTTGCTGCTTCTCTCTCCATCCCATTTCTGGCAGTAATACCAGCATTTTTTACTTTCCCCAAATGGGAAACCTTAGAGTCATTCTTCATTCTTCACTCTCCTGGCTCCCTTCATCTCTAGTCTAACACCCAGCTGTTAGCATTGGTGTCTTTTGTAATGCCCTTAAGATTTCTTATACCCATTTCTGAAGGTGCCATCCTAGCTGAGGTCCAAAACATAGGAGGCCTACTATGGTCACGGCAGTAGCTCTCAGCTGTTGTCTCTCTCTTTTCCTGCCAAGCCAACTTTCCTAAAACACTGCTTTCACATATTCTTTACCTACTCAAGAGTCTGCAATCCTTCCATATTGCCTCCTGTCTTAGCTTTGCCTGACTTTAGAGGAAAATTGTGATCTGGAATGATTAAACTCTTCCTCATAAACAGATCTTTACCCCTACCATACCCATTTTTCCTGCCTCCATGGGAGACCCATCTGCCTCTTTTCTATCCAGTTAGAGCCTTTCAGGACTTCTCCACTAAGTCTTGTCTTGCCTGCTCTTGGCCCAAGTCTCCCTTCTCAAAACTTGGAATATGGCACTGAGGTCAAGCAGCCTTGAATTCTCATCCTGGCTAGGACATTTACTAGTCAAGTGAGCCTCGGGGCGGTTTCTTAGCCTTGTTGAAACAACTTCCTCAAGTGTGGAATAGGAACAATAATAAACCTTGAAGAGTTAAAGCACATAATGCATTCAGTGTACCCAACAGCTTGCCTGAGGCAGGGAACACCTTGAAGGTGTTAGTTTCCTAATAATTACAGGTAAACCTTTGCTTGTCTATTTAATGTATATTCCCCTAAGATGTTTGAGGGCAAAAATCATGGATGGCATCCACTGTTGAGGACTTGTAGTTGAGTCCAGTGCTTCTCACTTGGAAGGATTTGCTTTTTTAAATTTTTTTTTTTAAGATTTTATTTATTTATTCATGAGAGACACACAGAGAAAGGCAGAGACATAGGCAGAGGGAGAAGCAGGCTCCCTGCGGGAAGCCTGATGTGAGACTCAATCCCAAGACCCTGGGATCACTACCTGAGCCAAAGGTAGATCCACCCAGGTGCCTGGAAGGATTTGCTTTTAAGAGGGGAATTGACAAATTGGAGTCATCCAGAGTAGGACAAATGTAAAGAAGAGGGGATATGGAAACCCTGTCACTTGGGGAAGAGAAGGGAAGAGGGAGAAAGAAGGCGAGGGAAGGAGAGTGGCCATGTTCAAGTATCTGCAGCTTCTGTGATTTAAAGGAGCAGTGTTGCTGATTTATAGTTAAGAGGGCAGAACAAGAAGATTGCATGTGCCAGCAGTATGAAGGAGAGCTCTCAGGAGAACCATCGGATGGGAAATGGGCTGCCTTGTAAGGCAGTGGTCCTTGTCATTGGAACCATCCAACTGGAAGCGGATCCTTTTTGAGAGAAGCTGAAGGGATTCCTGCATTGTGTAGTGGGTGGAACTAGAGGATACTAAGAGCTGGCCTCCCTTCATTATTTGTTGGGTGTCTACTATGTACCTTTTTGCTAAATGCTGAAGATACAGCGTTACAGGATTTCTGTCCTCAAGAAGAAGCGGATAGTCTGGTGGGGGACATTTTGTAGGCATACACATGTATACAAATAAAACAACTGTGATCAGACACCTCTGTGTTTCAAACCAGAACTTTTAGTAATCTTTGTGATCTTGGGTAATTAACCTCAGTGTGCCATTGTTCCTTTATTGCTAAGATAGAGATAGTGGTACTTTATAACCTCATCGTGAAGATTACATGAGATAATGTGTGTGAAACAGCCATGTACCTTATAGGCACTTAATTAGCTATTATTAATACTATCATTCCTACTCTGTCCATGCTTAGGGCAATCGATGCTATGGGTGTTGTAGCAGCTGTGTGGCAAGGCTGAGTGGGGACCCAGAGAAGGGAGTGTTGTTTCTGCCTGTGAAGGGGGTGAGGTGAATGGGCGTTTACTAGGTACAGAAGGCAAGGATTGTAAGCAGAGGGAGAAGGCTTTGCAAGGGCAAAGAAGCTGGTGCATCCTGACATAGTCTGAAAACTGCAGAAATTATGAGTAATTCAGCAGGACCTGGGTGTGACACAGAAGAGACACCCACTGAGAGTTCAAAAAGTTAGGCAGGGCCATTGTGTTAGCATGCATTTCAGGCTAGGGAGTGTGGCTTTTATGCTCACACAGGTGGAAGTTCTGGAACGTTCTTTGGAGGAACACACACTTTGTGTTCTGTCTCATTTATTTTCTTAAGAGGCTTAATCACTACCCGGTTATTATAAACTTATTGCAACAAAAATTCAAATAATACAGAAGCATGTATCTAAAACTGAAAAAGTACCCTTTCTGGCCCTTCTAGAGAAAACCGCTGTTTGACATGTAGCCTGCTATATGTATATAAATAGGCAGATCTAAAGCTATGGATATGCTTCTACATTTTAATGGAACTAAGATCATTACCTACACACACTGTTCTGCAACTTGCCACTTTCTCTTAATGGTATAGCTTTCACTGAAAGTATTTGCCACTGCATAAGCTTTCATTGTGTAGAACTGCCATTGTTTGCTTAACCAACCCTCTACCAGTAAACATGTAGGGTGTTTCCAGTTTTTTGCTATTGAAAGCAGATCTGTAGTTAAGTTTCAGTTCATGTGTCTTTGTATAGTTGTGTGAATCTGTCTGTAGAAGTGTTTAGAAATATAAGTGCTGGGGCCCCTGGGTGACTCAGTGGTTGAGCATCTACCTTCGGCTCAGTCCCATATTGGACTCCCTGCAGGGAGCCTACTTCTCCCTCTGCCTGTGTCCCTGCCTCCCTGTGTCTCTCATGAATAAATAAATAAAATCTAAAAAAAAAGAAAAAGAAAGAAAGAAATATAGGTGCTAGCTTTTAACATTTTAATTTTGATGGATCAGCCAGTTCCTTGGAAAAGATAGTATAAATGACGCTCCCTGAAGTACCATGTGGGCATCCCATTCCTTCTGTATTCTGTGCTTGGGCATAAGCAGTCTTTACTGGTTTTGCCTCTGTGGTAATTGAAAAAGATCCTTAAGTTTGTTGTGTTTCATATTTTAAGTCATAGTGGGATTTAGCATCTTTTTCACTATTTTGATCATTTGTATTTTATTTTACTCTTTGTTTCTTATATCCTCAGTCATTTCTTACTGATATCTTTTTGTGATGTTCTGTGATTTTTTTTTTTTTAAGATTTTATTCATTCATGAGAGATGCAGAGATATAGGCAGAGGGAGAAGCAAGCTCCCTGCAGGGAGCTGGATGTAGAACTTGATTCCAGGACTCTGGGACCATGCCCTGAGCCGAAGGCAGATGTGTAACTGCTGAGCCACCCAGGCATCCCATGTCCTATGATTTTGTTTTAGTTTTGCCCCACTGAGATATTTAACTTTTCTGTATTCAAATTTATTAGTATTGGGCACGTCTGGGTGACTCAGCTGGTTAAGCATCTGCCTTCCGCTCAGGTCATGGTCTCCGGGTCCTAGGATCGAGCCCCTGTCGGTCCCCTGCTCAGTGGGGAGTCTGCTGCTCCCTCTACTCTGTCTCTCCCCTTGCTTGTGCTCTCTCTCTATATATATCTCTCTCAAATGGATGAATAAAAAAAAAAAAGCTTAAAAATAATTATTAGTTTTGTGGGGTTTTTTTTTATGCTTAGAAAGATTTTTTTTCTGCCCTGTGGTTGTAAAAGCATGCACTCATTTTTTTTCCCACTGATACTTTTCTATTTTTATCATATTCTCTAAAGTTTGGGGACCATGTCGAATTGAGTTCTGTGGAAGAAGTAGGATTGATTAAGAGATGGTAGTAGTGATATCCTTGAACAAGGGTTGTCTGTTTTATAAATAAAGTTTTTTTTTTTTAATTTTTATTTATTTATGATAGTCACACACAGAGAGAGAGAGAGAGGCAGAGACACAGGCAGAGGGAGAAGCAGGCTCCATGCACCGGGAGCCCGATGTGGGATTCGATCCCGGGTCTCCAGGATCGCGCCCTGGGCCAAAGGCAGGCGCCAAACCGCTGCGCCACCCAGGGATCCCTGTAAATAAAGTTTTATTGGAACACAGCCATACCCATTTGTTCTATGCTAAGGTCATGTTGCATCGATAGAGCTGATTAATTGTGCTAGAAAACTTACAGCCTAGAGAACCTGAAACATTTCCTGTCTGGCCATTTAAAGAGAAAAACTTGGTGTCCCCTGCTTTAGAGCATGGGCCAGTGAGAGGCAAGCATGATGACCAACAGATCAGTGGCAGTCAATTGAGACATGCCTAGGGCTGCGGTGGGGCAGGAGGAGAGGGGAGAGAGAAACTGAGGAAATAGAATGAACAGATGAACAGAACCTTATGCAGAGGACAGGGAGTGCTGGGGAGGCCTAAACAAAAATTAGAACACAGACCCACAAAGAGTTTGGCTGCCACAAAGCAGGCATTCTCCAGTTCTCTGTGCTCCTTGGTATCCTACACCTGACCAGTTCTTTCAGAGACTGCATAGTGTAGTGACCTCCCTGCATTCAAATCCTGGCTTTTAATAGTTGAGTGGCCTTGAGCAAGTTCCATAAAAAAAGAAAAACAACCACAAAAAATGCTGTGTGCCTTAGTTTGCCCACCTGTAAACTAGAGCTAATGATACCTACTTCAGAGGGTTGTTCTATTAAATGGGATAAAATTTGCAAACTACATAGAAGTGATATGTTAAGAATATACGCTTATCTCTTAAACAATACAATTGTTACCTAGGTGCTGCCACAAGCATTTGAGTTTGAGAGTGCCGTCCCTACTCTGGAAGAACTTCCAGCATTCTGTATGGGTAAATGGTAGTGTGAGGTCGGAGTGAACATCTGAAGGAAGAAACAAGCATGGGGGGAAGATGATGAGTTCAGTTTTGGACTTGTGAATTTGGAGTTGCTGGGTGGAGAGGTTCAGTGGGCAGTTGGCCATGGACAGGAACTTAGAACGTTGGGCTGTAAGGTTGAGGGTTTTCAGTGTGGAGCTGGCCATGAAGCCATGGTAGTGAACAAAGTTGTCAGTGGTCGGCGTGTAGAGTACCCAGAGCAGAAGGCCCAAGACATTTGGGGTGCATCCCCTTTTCAGGATTGGGTAGAGCGTGTAACAGAGCTTGCAAGGAACTAAATGATCAGAGGAAGGGCAGCAGGAAAGGGCTGAGTTACAGAAGCCAAAGGAGAAGACACCCTTCATGAAGGAAGTATCAACACTTTTTTTTTTTTTAAGTAGTCTCCACTCCCAACAGAGGGTTTGATCACAAGTCCTATGTTCTCTCAGCTGAGTCAGCCCAGCGCCCCAAGGAGGTGATCAACACTTAAACGTCAGAGGTCTACGAGATGGCTGGCCAGAAGGAGTTCTTTTATTTGGCTAAAAGGAAGTCAGTATTGCTAAATCAGGAAAGAAGTGTCAGTGTTTTCTCTTAAAATTCTTAAATGAAGTACTTGAAATGATTAATTTAAAATAATTCCTTAAAGTTTATTTTCAGAGTGCTTACTTCTTTGGGAACAGACAGGAAAGTATGATCATTGGTTTAGGGTCCATTTTTTTTTGGTGGGAGGCCACGTCTTCCTTCCTTCCTTCATATTGGCCATTGTTGTCATGCTTTTCCTTTTATGTACCTCACGGTGTTGTATATCTGAACAAGCATTCCAGCTGCGGGGCTTGACAATTAAAACATGGTGACTGAAATCCAAAGCAATGATTGAACCGCTCATGTAATAGTTTGTAATGTGTTGTATAGAGTGTGCATTGACTCATCGGCTCCCACATGTCAATGTGCTAATGAGCATGCACGGCACACATGTTACAATGACACTTCCTGGCTGCCGTCCTCAGGGATTCAGATCCTGGCGGCCTGGGATAGGACCCTGAGATCTGCATTTTTGACAAGCATGCCAGATGATCTGATGCAGGTGGTCCTGGACCACCCCTCAAGCAAGTGAAGTAGGTGTTGTGCAGGAAGAGTGCCGGTCCCAGACCCAGTGGTCTGGCTGGATGTGGGGAGCACTCACCTAGTGAGAGCCAGAGCAGCCCTCACTACCGCTGGCAGCAGGAAAAGCCAGCTGGGCAGGGTCTGGACCACACAAGAGATGTATGCAAAAGCAAGATGCGCAGAGGTGTAAAGGGGAGCAGCAGCCTCCCCTGCAACCGCAGATGGAGGAGTCCCAGGGCAGTAAATTTCCTCTAGTATCATTTCATATATTCCATGCCCCCAGGTTTCTGGATGAGCTAATTGAATTAAAGCCATTTCCTTCTGCTTATTCCATTTAAAGAGGCAGCACCCTTTGGGTGACCCCCCTACCCCCTTATTTGACCTTTTACCTTCCTATTTAGTTTATTACTTGAATTCACACATGTCTTAGAGTCAGCGGGATTTTTTTTCTTTAAGAAAATCTCTGGTATCTATCAATTGATTTCTTTCGGGCTCTTAACATCTTGGGCAATTCATTTATAGCTAATGATAGCCAAGGCAGAAATATCTGAGAGTCAGCGATCACTTTTATAGAACTAGTCTTTCTTTGCTCCTTTGTTTATGGCTGTAATATACCAAGGATAATTAACTATAGAATAAGTGAAGGGACATACAGTGATCATACTCCTATTTCATTTGTAGACTAGCAGGGTAGCAGTGGACGGATGTCTTGACATGCATGCCAGGAGCTGAGCCAAATGTTTGCTGGTGCTATACCATTTAAGGTTTTTTTTTTTTTTTTTTCCTGTGAAAGGAAGTAGGGCTAAATTTTTAAAGAAGTAATAATATGTCTCCCTTGAGTTTTTCTTGCCAACTGAGCTATTTACAATATGTTTTTGGAGTTTGTTGCAAGGACCACACTGGGTTGGAGAAATTTTATTTGGGTAAGGATCCTAAGAGGCTTTGGTGACTCAACTGAGTTTATACTTAATATAGGTCAATAAAAAGCAGGGTGGCTTTTTTTTTTTTTTTTTTCCTGAGTAACATTTGTGCTGAAAAGCTACAACATACTTTCTGAGACCAGAACATGAAAATAGATTGTTAGAACCAGTAGATTATGCTGTTGACAGGACTGATAACAGTCTATCAGTGTATAGATTTTTTCCCCTCTATAGCCTAGAATACTTTGTATTAAAAGAAAAACCCACAAGAATAGAGAATAGAGATTGCATATATAGTTTTTAAAAGTCAACTTACAGCAGTCTTCGGCCCTCAGATACAGTATAAGGAATCTTTATATTGATTGAGTAGAATAAAAATTTCCTGACTTTTCATTTATATTTTGAAATAAGTGCCTTAATAATGATTAGCTTATTAAATGTTAAAATAGTATCTTTATTTTTATTAATTCATTAATAAATAAAAACAAAGATACACAGAGAGGCAGAGACACAGGCAGAGGGAGAAGCAGGCTCCCTGCGGGGAACTCCATGTAGGACTCGATCCCAGGACCCTGGGATCATGACCTGAGCTGAAGGCGGATGCTCAGCTACTGAGCCACCAAGATGTCCCAGATGCTTTTGCTTTTAATGGGTAGGTAGCATGCTGTTGCATAGCTGTGTCATAATTTATTTACCATCTTTTCCCTTCAGATTGTTTTCATTTTTTTATTATTATAAATGGTGTGCTGTACTGAACGTCTTCAGTGCCACATCTGTGATAATTTCCCTCAGGTGAGTACCCGCAGGGGCCTTGCTGGGTCAAAGACTATGCAGACTCTGGAAGTTTTTAGTTTTCTGACAAATTTCTCTTGAGAAAAGTTCCACCAGTTTGTGCTGTTAGCAGATTAACCAACATTCTGTACCTTCTCCAGGGAATGCTAGATAATAATACCCTTTTAAAAATAACTCTACCTATTTGATGTGTGAAAAGATGGCACCGGAGTGTTTACAATCTGTGTTTTTCGTTTTATGATTTTATGTTTTTCATTTAAATGTTTTCCTTACAGGAAGTATATTTCAGCCAATGGTATAAGGTGGAGATACCCAGTATTTAATAAGTCATTAACTGAGGTTGAATGTCATACTCACACATTTAAGAATTTGTGAAATTCCATCCCTGAACAAACCTCATTTCCCCCTTAGCCCCTCAAAAATTCTGTTAGTATTTTGGAATTTCCACATGTTTACAGATTAATTTGGGGATGATTGGGATCTTTACGGTATTACATCATCTTCGTTGATCCAAATCTTTTACGTCTCTCAAGTTTTATGGTGTTCCTCAAATGGACTATATATTCTTACTGATTTTGAAATAGTGGAAAAAGTATTTTCAGTTGATTCTTAAGTTTTTCAGGAAGGCAATCAAGTGATGATCAGCTTGTCTTCGTTTTCATATTTATAGCAGTTATTTCATCCTCTGGTGTAATTTCTGCTTTATTCTCTTACCCCTACTCGCTTTCCTCACTGGAGTTTCTGCTGTATTCAGAAGGATCCCATGAGGTGTGTTATGTACAACACTGATTTGATTTGATGCTGTCTGCTTTTTATCACCGCTCCCGACTTCTCTAACATTTTGCCATGGCAATTTCTGTTTCTGTGTCCTTTCCTTAGCCCACTTACTCTGTTTCGTGGGGTTGGGTTTTTTCTGCTTCGTCTACTCATCCCCCTGCTATTCATGGGGTTGCTGTTAGGCCACAACAGATTGCCCTTCCAAGTATCTGGGGTGGAGTGGGGTAAGGGCTCCTGGCACAGGCCCCACTCCTGGGTCAGAATTCTATGGGGAGCTCATAGTCTGCTTGTTTGCGGTACATCTTCTTTAGACATATATTGAACTTCTTTTTCTTCCATACTATTTTCTTTTATTGAAGAATCCTTTTTTCAAAGCTTCCATTTGGCCCATTTTACCTCTTCATCTTAATCTGTTCCTGAGTGAAGACGGCTATTCCAGACAGTAGTCACACACCCCAAAGAATGTCAAGGCCAGGACAATAGGCATTTTTGTCCTTTTGCACTGTTCCACCCTCCTTCCCTAGAGCAATGTCTGGCCTATAGTAGGTGTTCCTGCTGGATTGATTGAATGAAATTATGGTTGGGTTTTTTCTTCATCACCTAACACTTTCACCTGGCATTGTTGGACTTTTCTTGCATTTTAAGTGGGAGGATGGAGGTTATTGATTTACAATATTGGTGTAAAGGTCCTGTGGCCTAAGGAGATGCAGAGGGAGCTGGCTACCCACAAGGGAAGTTTTTCTCCGAAAGATATTTCCAAAGGTTTTTGAAATCACATCAAGTCTGTGTTTTAGTGTCATCTGCCTCTTCTCTCAGCTGTGCCCAGCCTTTTCTCTGGGCACTGTTGCCTGCTGAGCTGAAGAATACCCCCCACACCAGGGCATAGTGTTAGTGGGTATCGTGCTACGCTGGATTAGACGTGCTAGCCTGTTTCTGCACTGTTTCTGTTTCAGTGAGACATATGTCAAAGCAAGGCCCTGCTTTCTTTTTGGTGTGACCACTTTGCCTCCAGCTGTGATGTGGCTGCCTCTGTAAATACTCCTGCTGGGATGGGGAAAGGACTTTACAGAGTGGGCGCAGCCTGCCCATGGTCCACACTGGCCTCTGCCCCTTGCTTCCTACTTCTGCATGTTAGGAAGAAATAATGGTTACTGTCACATAGCCTTCACTTCCCATATTTTTCTATTTCCTTATTAGTTGGTATTTAGGTGCTCTAATTTTTTGCCAAATACTGAAAGTAATAAGTCATCTCTCTCAGCAACTTCAGCAACCGTCTTCAATTGAGTTTCCTTTGTCCTATATTTAGCAAATATTTCTTAAGGGTTTTAATATATCCTCTCTGCCTGATTTATTGCTGATGAAGCCTTTTCTCTGGTTTTTAGTTTTATTCCTTAATTTCAGTTGATTTCTGGTATGGGTGGGCCTTAGCCAATGTTCTAAGCTAGATGAAAACTATATGTATTTAGGCTATTTTGTTTTCTGATGATTTAATTGTTTAAGTCAGGTCAGTGTTAACTAAATTGATTGTAAGTATAAGGTGCCAGAGGAACATAAAGATAAATTTCATGAGGATAATAATCATTCTAAAAAAAAAATGACAAATTTGGAGCAACTGGGTGCATCAGTGGGTTGAGCATCTAGTTCTTGATTAATGCTCAGGTCATGATCTCAGGGTTCAGGGATTGAGCCCAGAGGTGGGCTCCCTGCTCAGTGGAGAGTTATCTTCTCCCTCTCGCCCATCTCTTGTGCTTTCTCTCTCAAATAAATAAAATCTGTTTAAAAATATTGAAAAATTTAAAGAAGAGAGAGGAAAAAAATAAACAAGGTAGAGAATGGGCTCAGCTGAAAACTTGAAGAACAGTGACTTAAATAAAGGGTTTATTTTTCTCTTGTTTAAAGGCAAAAATTAGGAGTCTAGATAGAGATAGTGCTAAAGGAGGTTGTCAGAATACCTGGCTCCTCCCTTTTTGCTGCCGTTATTTGCTTGTGGCTTTTGTTCTCAAGACCAAGCATGAGTGCCACCCCTCTGTCATCAAGCTGTCCCCCAGGCCAAAACAATGAAGAAGGGGGACAGTGTGGAAAGGCAGACAAGACTTACAAGACTTTGCCTTTTTATTTGGGAAGAAAAGCTCTTGATTGGGACTTCCCCTTAGGTCTCCCTAGCCTAGTACTGTTCAGATTGGCCACCTGCAGCTACAAGGGAGGTTGTAAAATCTGGCACAATTCTTACTTCTGTCATTTTGGAAGTGAAGCATCTAAAATCCAGCCCAGTCAACTGTCAGTAGCCGAGTGGCCTGAGTCCCCCTAGCACCCACTGGGCTGTCTCATTACACAGTGCATCCCCTTCCAGGAAGAGGACGTGGGGCTGCCTGCCTCTCCACTGCCCAGTTTCCCGAAGAAAACAAAACACCGCCTTGTAGGCCATCCTGGGACCCCACTACACATGTACACTTCCTTTGTAGAGTATTTAAATGAAGGCTGGTTGGCCAACATGACGTTTACTTTCCCAGTAGTGGTTGTGGATGTTCACCAATGTGTCAGCAGTTTTTCCGTATCATCTTGATAATCGCATGCACGTTTGGAGACTTGTTTGCTCTGGGAAGTTGTCAGGATAGGTGCAACAGGGGAGAGCCAGTGAGTGCACATATACATCTACCTTGGAAGAGTGGAGGTTGATGGTGAAACTGGAGCCTTCACGAGGAAATGAGTCACGTGGTGCCATGTGGTTTGCTTCTCTTAACTTTTGGTTGTGCTCCCACAGTCACTGAGGGCTTTGACACCTGGCTCTGTTTTCTTCACCCCCAAGTCCACCTTTAGCCTAGAGAACCTCCCTATCTATAGTGCTTCTAAAACTTCATTTGCCATCGAGATACTTGGAGTACTTGGGTTTTTTTTTTTTTGTCTTTAAAACAAGCTCTGGCCAGTTTTATTAAAGAAAAATTTTGCGTGATTTACTTTTCACCAGTCTGTTCTGGCATGCTTCTAATGATATCAGAGTCACCTGGATCGATGATAGCCAGTGTGCATACTCTGTGGTATTTCCCACATGCTGTGCCCAATTCAATATTATTGCCACTGTAGTGATGGACACCAGTTTGGGCCAACATGGCGTAGTATTCTATTTCAGATTTCCTCAAAGCCGGGCAGTTGTTGGCCAGGATGACCAGTTTCGCTTTGCCGTGTCTGATCATTTTCAGGGTCTGCTTGTACCCCAGCACGTACTTTCCACTTTTCATAACCAGTTGGAGCCTAGAGTTGATCGACTCCAGCGACTTTTTCGTCTTCTTTGTGGCCACCATCTTCCTGCCTTAGATGCGGGACGGCCTCAACCAACAGCAACCGCCAAAATGGCCAGGAGGGAGAAAGGAAAGAGTTCCAACAATGCAAAGCTCTTCCCTGCAGCTGGGGTACTTGTTATAACAGATTTCTGGGCCTCCTCTCCATAAACTTCAGTCTGGGTCTGGGGTGGGGCCTGGTAATCTGTATTTTATTTTATTTTTAAATTTTTTTTTTTTTTTAGTTTTTATTTATTTATTTTAGAAAGAAAGAGAGAGTGATCTTTCTTTTTAGGGCAGAGGGAGAGGGAGAAGCAGACTCCCACTGAGCAGGGAGCCTGATGTGAGACTCGATCCCAGGACCCTGAGATCATGACCTGAGCCGAAGGCAGATGCCTAACCCACTGAGCCACGTAGGCGCCCCACAAGGGCACATTTCCAGGACCCTGAGATCATGACCTGAGCCGAAGGCAGATGCCTAACCCACTGAGCCACTTAGGCGCCCCACAAGGGCACATTTTTATCGATATTTACACTTCGTGATTTTTTTTTTAATCTCCGTAGATAGGGAGTGAATATGTAATTTTTATTTTTTTGTCCGGAGGTAGGGAATGAATGTTTATCGAGAGCATTTTCTCACCCTGTGGCTTTTTTGCTTGTTCTTCCTTCTCGTCCAACACTTATAACCTCACCAGGCAAACTCCTACTTAACCCTTCTGCTTTCAACTCTGCCATCCATCGGGAAGCCTTCTAGAATACAGAGGAGCCTGTCTGTATTCTTCACAGAGTCCTTGACTTCACCCTTGAAACACTAACAACACAGCATGTGGTAAAGCCTGTTGGCCTGTCTGAATGTTCTGCGGTGTGTGAGCACCAGAGGGCAGGGGCACATGTGCATCTGCATTGTTCACTGTTATAATCCCCCCTCCCAGCATAGCTCCTGCCTTGCACATAACAGATGCTCAAGAAACAGGGGAAGGGGAGGGGGAGAAGTATGATGAACTCTGCACCATCATCTGCAGAATTTTGAACAGTTTAGCCTTTTAGTGACAGTTGGTTATTTTATTCTGTTGTAGTTGAATACTTCTTGGGGATTGGTAACTGTTGTACCTGAACCACGTGACGTCAGGCTGCTGTGCAGTGTCCTGTGCCTGCTTTTGACAATGTCGCTTTCACCTGTTGTCATGCTATACTGAAGTATTTAACCTGTTACCTTATTTGGTACTCAGCATAACTATGGGGATGGAAGATCACTCTACTGTGTTACCCAGAAAGTCCAAGGAACTTGTGAAAGCTGTACCCCTTTGGAAGCTGAGAGGAGCTCTCGAGGACTTTTGATTTCACACTTTTATCTAGTCCTCAGCTAAAAGACCTTTTTTTTTTTTTTCTTTTCAGATAAGTAGTGACTGTAAAGATTATCAATGAGTCATCTATTAGAGTTGGCAAATGATTATTGATTGTCAGTTTCACGTAAATGGACAGCAGCCTCATTAAGAGAATTCTTCCATATGTTGATTATCTTAAAAGTATTTCTAAACGATTCTTCATGCTGGAAAGTTGTCTTGAACGCCCAGAATAATGACATAGCTGACATTATCGCATAATCACTAGGAGCAAACAAAAATTTTCCATGCAAAAGAACACGATGCATTTATAGACATATATGCATTTTAGGTCCAGATACAAAGAAAAAGTGAGCAGTCACATTTTATTGACCTGTTATATGTATAGCAAAAAATACTCAAATGTAGATAAACATGAAATACTCTCAAAATCAAAATGATACTTTAAATGAACACTTAATCTTAGTTCTTTATTTTATTTTATTTTTAAAGATTTTATTTACTTGTTCATGAGAGACACAGAGAAAGAGAGGCAGAGACAGAGGCAGAGGGAGAAGCGGGCTCCCTGTGGGGAGCCCGATGTGGGACTCGATCCCAAGACCCCAGGATTACGACCTAAGCCAAAGGTAGACACTCAGTTGCTGAGCCACCCAGGCATCCCCAGATTCGTTTTTCAAAAGACAAATTTCCACTTCTTAAAAGCTTAATGTGCATCAGTTTTATTGAAAAGTTTTCTAGTTAATTACATAGGTTGTTAAGTGTTGTTTATTAAGTATATTAAGAAGAAATATTTATTTATTGAAAAGGGAAAAAAACCCTAAAAATAGGATGACAAAGTAGAAAAGCTTAGATGGTTCAAGGAAAAACTAATCGAAAGAACAATCTTAGGATCTCATTCAGTGTTGCATTATTAACTTAGATATAAACAGGTTTTATTTATGTATTTACTTGAGCAGACGTGATAGATATTTCATTTCCCTTTTCTGAATGCTAACTATAAATGCAAACCAAATGCTTCCTGGTGAATTGCCTTGGGGATCATACTTAAATGTTTCATTTTGGTAACAGTATTGCTCAATCAATTTGAAGTATGAGTTTTAATTTGGTCCTAGAATTTTTTTGGACTGGCTTTGGTCATTAAGTATATGAAAAAAAAAAGACAGGGAAACAGGAAGGCCCGGCCCATAAGTTCTTAATTTGGCAGCTGTGTTATTAAAAATCTCTATAAAAAGTCTTATCTTTTAACCAGAAGTGGTATGGTTTATAATCAGTTGCCCCTGATTGATACCCTTTAATGTGGCTGAGGAAAAAAATACCTTGTCTCTCATCAGCTGACTTTTCATCTCAATTTAGCAGTAAGCAGAAGAATTACCACCTTCTTTGATATGTGTGTTGGTAAGAGGACTGTGTCAAGAGGTTCCCAGGCCGCTGCCAAGCCAGGAAGCCTAAAAAAATTCACTTAAATTGGAAATTGAACCATTTGAAGCTTAAGCTGTTAAAAGAAATGAAGAGAGAGGAGGAAATCTTAAATACAGCTATTAAGTAAAAACTATATGCTCATTTTAAAATCAGAAAGGACTTAATTCCTGCCTCTTAATTAAGTTCTATTGTTTTAAACCTTGAGATCAGCTAACAAAACTGATAACATCACTTGGACACACACATAAGCAAAACCACATACAGGTTCATTAACTGCCTGTTCCCTGTCAGCTTTGTATGTGCAAGAGCTTTAAAGAGAATACATCTCACATTTGTAGGATTTGGATTCCAGCGTTGCACAGTATCTGCTCTCAGGGATAATGAGATATAATAGATCACAAGGATAATTTGAAATCTATAGAGAATCTCAAACTCTCATTTAGCCAGGGGTTTTAATCTTTTGACTAGATATTTTTACCAGAGTTGATAATTACCCAAATTGATTTATTGGAATTTTGTTTTTCACCTAATTCTTTAGGAGCTCATGCTTAAAAAAAAAATAAAGGATTTTAAAAGATAGAGTTAAAATCAGGGTGTAGTTGACAAGTTTTCTAATATAATCCTTGTAGTTATTTTTAACTGATGATCTGGAGAAATAAAGTGCCTTCATTATGCTTATGCTCAGAGACCAGTAGTTCTCAAAGTATTGAGCCTTTAAAAAAAAAGTTTTTCTTTCTGTCTTTGTTTTTTTTTTTTGCATTTGTCAAAGAATATCCCGTAAAGCAGAGAGCCAAATATTGTGCATAAACTGTATGATTCTCTTGATTAGACCCTGGCTTGAGTTCACTACCATTGATTTGTGCAGGACTGTCTCCATATATAAAACCAGACATTATTATCTACCATTGCTTGCCTTGCTTCACAAATGTAATGTAAGTTTTGTTTTTTATCATTATCATTTTTAGTCCACATTTGTGAAAGGACTACTCTCTCATCACTCCCCTAGAGCCACAAGGAAGTAACTGGGAGTCACAACATAGAGGCAGAAGGAGTTTGTAGGCAGGGTTTTGTTGTCCCTTGAAGTTCCTTTAAGGCACCTCTTTAAAATGTTAAGTCTAAGTTTAGTGGCCAGAGACATAGTTCACCCAGAATTCTAGAAACCACATTTCAAGAATCACCAAGAGTGCCGCCAGTAAGCCCTTATCTGCCGGGCATTGTGCTAAGTGCTTCTGTTACAGCGAGACACTTGTGTGTCTCTGTAAAGTGTCACGTGGCATGGACAGGTGTGTGGAAGTCAAGAGTTGTTGGTCCCCAGGGTCACTTAGCTGGGGGAAACCAAGATGGTGGGATAGTTGCGTTTGCGTGATTAAAGGATCGTGCTGAGAGAGGGGTGCTTTGGTGTTGCTCGAGAAGAGAGAGGTTATGTGGAGCTATTTCAAGGAAGCTAGATTGACTCTCTTGAGAGAGAATGGTCCCAACAGCTGGAGCTTTTCTGTACAGATGGGGGTAATAACTTCCTGTCCCCAGATTTGGGGATCGCATCCTTCTGAAAGGTTGTCCCAGCATTCTTGGATCAGTACAGAAATTAGTTGTGCAGGACTGTCTCCATATATAAAACCAGACATTATTACCTACCATTGCTTGCCTTGCTTCACAAATGTAATATAAGTTTTGTTTTTTATCATTATCATTTTTAGTCCACATTTGTGAAAGGACTACTCTCTCATCACTCCCCTAGAGCCACAAGGAAGTAACTGGGAGTCACAACATAGAGGCAGAAGGAGTTGGCCCTAAGTTCCCTTTGACCTTAATCGAAGGTTGTATTATTCTTCAAGGTAGCTCCTTGCCGTAACCACACGTGTGTTCAGTACAGAAGGCCTGTGCCAAAGCGTTCAAACTGCGTCTCCACACCTCTGCTTGTATACTGTCAGCGCCCTCCCCAGGCCCTCACCACCTCCTACCCAGCACACTGCCCTGGCCTTTCCTTGGTCCTCGGAGGAGATCTTTCTCCAGTGCCATCAGTTCTCTGTGTGGTTGACAGACCGCCCATTCCTGCGTATCACCCTCATCATGGCAGGCGCTAGTGGTTCTTTTTCCTCCAAAACAGGTCCCCACAACTTAGCAGTTTAAAACAGCACACTGTTACCATCTCCCAGCTTCTGTAGGTCACTGGCTGGACCCTCTGCTTAGGGTCTCACCAAGCTTGAAATCCGCATATTCGTTGAGGCTCTGATTCTCACTGGGAGTCTTCCTCCAGACCTGCTGGTTGTTGGCAGATTTCTTTGCCAGGTCCCCCTTTCTCTCCAGCTGCTGGCTTGTATCGCGCTCCTCTTCCGGGCTCTCCCCAGTTCCTTGCCATGTGACCCTCCTCGGCGGTTGACATCAGGGACTTTTGCTTTCTTCAGGCCCAGGGGGGCAGGTGTACTTGCGACTATTCCAGAATAAATATATGTTACACAGAGCATTAGTGAGAACTTCTTTCTGGAGAAGGCTGGCAGACAAGAAAACATAATTTGTTGGCTCCTGTCAATGATGAGCTGTGGAAGAAGGCAACCTTGGCTGGTCTTAAGGACAGACCTTATGGTTCCAAAGAGATTGGTGAAGCTGCTAATGAGCTGAGCTTGGGCCTAATAGTCAGGACTGCCTATATCATAAGCACCTTCCCTCACTGTTGCCAACTCTCTTTGTGTGGAGATGCTTGGCTGGACATGGACCCGGGGGTGGGAATGGTGGTGGGTCAGGCCCCATCGGGGTGGGCATATTACTCCTTCTTGACTTCCTTCCAACGTCATCCCCGGGCTTGCCGTCCCGTGCCCCTGGGCCTCTATCAGATGGGTCATGCTTCGTTGGCAGCATTGATTTTATGTTTACATGTGAAGGGACAGAACATGAGATTACCAAATAAAATATAATTTCAAGTGTTATTAATGAAAGAATATATTACACTCACTTTTAATGAGATCCTGGTGTTGCAAAATGATTCCACATAATGAATCCCAGGAAATCAATGAAAAGTTTAATTACAGTTGTGGCCGTGCTATAATGAGAATATTGCTTTGGTCAATTTTTCTTGTATAGTTTATCAATCCTTTCTGCCTTTCTCTTTCTTTAAATTAATTGCCTTGATGAAGTAAGTGTAAATACATTCTTTGTTGGATTTTGATGTTTTTTAAGAAACTTCTTATAAAATGCAGATTTCCTCCTATATAATAAATAATGCTGCTAATAGTCCCTATCAATTTTTAGTGTACGTGACCATTTACAATTTGTACAGTTTTAAATTAGGCAGTCTTTCCATTTTGTAAATTGAGTCATCCTTAGGTTTTACTAAAACATAGTCCTTTCTTTCTTTCCCATTGTCAATTTTTTGCAAACCACTTTCTGTCTCTTCTCAACTTATGAGTTGACCCTTTAGTCAAAGTTTGATGTACATCCTGTATCGTTCATCACTCACTCAAACTCAGGCAAGTAAAAAGAAAAACAGGATGCTTTCTCCTCTGGATTAACAATTTTGCTTTAACTTTCATGTAGCCACACACCCTTTCTGGTTTTAAACAAAGTGAACTTCTTTTTTTTTTTTTTTAATATTTTTTTTTAATTTTTATTTATTTATGATAGTCACAGAGAGAGAGAGAGAGGCAGAGACACAGGCAGAGGGAGAAGCAAGCTCCATGCACCGGGAGCCCGACGTGGGATTCGATCCCGGGTCTCCAGGATCGCGCCCTGGGCCAAAGGCAGGCGCCAAACCGCTGCGCCACCCAGGGATCCCACAAAGTGAACTTCTTACTGTACTTTTATTTTGACAGTTCAGTGATTATGGTTCTGTCTTGTGAAGGTGGAAATTGTTCTTTCTTATTTGTCTATAAAACATGCTACAAACTGTTGATGTCGATATTTAGAGGTAGCTACAGTTATTTTGAGGACTCTAGACTTTAGTGATTGTATATTGAGAAAGTTACTGTGGGCTTTCTAGGTTCTTTTTACTACCATAGTTGTTTACAAGTAGTCTGCTTTGGGTTTAAGATTCAAGGCTTTAACATAGAGACAAGAATTATTTCAGGGGCACCTGGGGCCTTAGTTGGTTAAGCATCTGACTCTTGATTTTGGCTCAGGTCATGATCTCAAGGTCGTGAGATCAAGCCTGATGTTGGGCTCCACACTCAGCCGGGAGTCTGCTTGGGAGTCTCTCCCTCCGCCCCTGCCCTGCTGCTCTCTCCCTCAAATAAATAAGTAAATTGTTAAAAAAAAAAAAAAAAAAAAAGGAATTCTTTTAACTGATTGACTCCATGGGGGAAGCAGTTTCCTTAGTTTGTTTTGTGAGAGAAAAGGGAAAACCCACTGTCTCTTTTCCTTTTTTTCTTTTTAAGATTTTATTTATTTATTCATGAAAGACACAGAGAGAGAGACAGGCAGAGACACAGGCAGAAGGAGAAGCAGGCTCCATGCAGGGAGCCCGATGAGGGACTCGATCCTGGGACTCCAGGATCACGCCCTGGGCTGAAAGCGGTGCTAAACTGCTGAGCCACCGGGGCTGCCCCCTCTTTTCCTTCCAGTTCTCCCAGTGACACCATCAACCTGTGCATCTTCCTGGGTGGTTCAGTTGAGAAGTAGCCCAGATGTTAACAGACTTTGCTTCCATTCCTGGCTTGTCACCACTCATGGTGGTGATATGGAAGGAGGCACCTGACCTCTGGAGAGATCCCGAGTTGTTCAAAGCAAGATGACTCATTGTAGGACACCAGCCCATCCACAGGGCTTTGTGATTAATGGTGTGTATCTATAAAGAATGAGAAAGCCTCCTCGCAGAAGGGAGCTATTCTCTAAATATTCTAAAAGGAGTTTTGTTTGGTCTGAAACAGGTGCTTAATTTGTGTACGCAGGTATACATGGCTCAATGGGTCATTAAGTGAGGAGCTGTTCTTTCCCTTTTGTATGTGGGTAAAACGTCCTCTTGGTACCTGCAGTGACTGTATGCAAGCCTGGAGTCATGGTGGCACTTTTTTCTGGGCGTAAGTCTCCACGTGGCTATTCGCTGTTCTGGACTTATGTGAGATTGCTACACTCCCACTTGTACCAGACGTGGGCCAGGGCAGGCCAGGCCCCCAGAACAGAGGAAGGGAGGCAGGGAGCAGTGCATGCTTTATGGCCTGGCCTGGGCCAGCCTCTTTTCTCCCGTTTGCCCCCAGCTCCTAATCTTTGGTTATCTTTTTGTAACCTTTTATCCACACCCGGGTGCTCATTCCTGGACTTGCTCTGCTGTGTACTTAACACTGTGCCTCTGCCCTCTGTTCTGGAGGCACATCTTCTCCCAGGATATTTGGATGCATACCACATTTGGGGACAATGTTGTTAAAGGCGAGACCTCATTGCCAAAGCACATGTTCTAGTTTTGGGTGACCATCTCGGTATACGTGCTCATGTCACCTTTATACATTAACATTGAGCCCAAACAAAGAAATATGGAAATGTCAGGAAGCCTGTATCCAGTCTAGACATTAGGGGCTTGTCCATGTGGTAAAATAACAAGAGTTTCTATATGTTACTGATAAAACTAGATTGAAGGACATGTCAACCAATTGGTGATCATTAGGGGGAGCTGTCAATTTCCCTACCATTTCTTGTTCATGTCCATGGTGGTACCTCTGGTCCTGCTTCCTATGGCCTTTCCACCACACCTGTCCTCCTGGCTCTTGTCTCCTAAGGTTCTTTGTGTCTGACACTGTTTCCTTTTCTCCCATCTGTGAAGTTCTGACATTTTTTTTTAAAAGATTTTATTTATTACAGAGAGAGAGTATGAGCAGAAACAAGGAAAGGGTCAGAAGGAAAGAAACTCAAGTGGACTCCATGCTGAGCATAGAGCCCGACACGGGGCTTGATCTCATGATCCTGAGATCAGGACCTGAGCTGAAATCAAGAGTTGGTCACTTAACCCAATTGAGCCACCCAGGCATCCTGAAGTTCTGACATTTTTTATACGCTTCTTTCCACTGCTCTTCATTGATTATCTCATCCCTTCCCTTGGGCTCAGCCGTGGTCTCTGGGCAAGTGACTCCAGAGCTTTGTGCCTCTCCTGCCTCCCCACTGTCTTTCCCAAGCTCTGGTTTCATATTCCATGAATATGGGGGGTCTCTCCTATTTGAGGGGTACCTGTGTAGCTCAGTTGGTTGAGCATCCGACTCTTGATTTTGGCTGGGTCATGATCTCAGGGTTATTAGATCAAGCCCTGTTGGGTTTGGTGCTGAGTGTGGAGCCTGCTTGGGATTCTCCCTTTCCCACTGTCCTTCCTCTTACTCCTCCCCATCCCCTGCTTACCTGCTCTGTCTCAAAAAAAAAAAAAAAAAGTCATATTTGAGACAAGATCTGAAGGATATGGAAGGAGGCAAGGGAAAGGGACACAAAAGTACAGGAACCCAAAGGCAAGGAAGCTTGGCCTACTTAAAGAGCAGGAGGCCTTCCTGATGGAGAACAATGAGTGGGTAGAGAGAGGTACGAGGATCGAGTTACAGGTTGTAGTGTCAAGGGACCATCTAAGTAGAGTGATACGAACTGTTTATAAAATGTCATTTGGAAGAGGGACAAGGAAGCCTCTGGCATCAGACTACTTTAGACTCTTGACATTGGTCTTTCTTGCCCTGTGCCTATTCTTGGGACTGTCCAGCCACTTGTGATGTTGCCCCCCTACCATTCTTCTCCCCTCATCCTGAAGATCCAGCTTAAATGCCATCTTCTTGACATCTTCAGTCAGCCCACCATTGGTGATCCTTTTTCCAGTGAATTTCTGCAGTCCTGTGTCAGTACAATTTCTGGGCCTTTCAGCTGCTGTAAACCCCTAGGAAAGAAGGACCAGGGCCTAAGGGAAGGAGCAGCCTTAGATCAGTGGATGCTTGAATTACATGGCTTTGCTTCTGCACCTTGCCACATCCCTTTGTTCCTATTGGTGTCAATAGGATTATCATCTCCTTCTGGTCATCCTCTACCATAGTCTGGACCCCAGGACCATCATCTTCTTTTACAGGTGAGCCTCTGCTCAGGTTGTCTGGAGCTTGTCACAGAATTGGGATACTTGCAATATGCTCCCCTGTGTTATAGTTATTAACGTATGCCTATCATCTCCCTGTCCAATAAAATCTCTGAGAGCAGGAATGAGCTCTTACATACCTTTATCCTGTACACCACGTGGTGTCCAACATAGTACTGATCACAGGTTAGGTATTCAGTAAATGTTTGTTGAATGATTAAGTGAATGATTGGATCTAGAACATTGATTTTTTTACTCTTGAGTATAATGGAGTTAAAGGAAAATTAGCATTTTACAATAATGAACACATATAATTTTTATAATCAGAAAAAAAATTTTAAACTTTTTAATGGAAGGATTAGCCTGTAGTTTGTGACACTGATGAAATGGATTGGTTTGCTTTTTGGCTTTTATCATCCGGAGTGCGCGTTGGTGATGAGACGTCTGCTCTGTTTCTGTGTTGCAGCTCTGGTTGTCAGCACCACTTCAGCTGGATTTGCATTGGCCCCAGGACCTTTTGACTGGCCCTGTTTCCTGCTTACTTCCCTGGGAACAGGCCTTGCATCCTGTGCTGCCAACTCCATCAATCAGGTCAGTGAGTCACTTTTCAGCTTGATCATGGTATTATTACTTTTTCTTATGTGGTGGTATTGTCACATTTTTCAAAAAGACTTCCCAGGGCACCAGGGCGGCTCAGCAGTTTAGCGCCGCCTTCAGCCCAGGGTGTGATCCTAGAGACCTGGGCTCGAGTCCCACATCAGGCTCCCTGCATGGAGCCTGCTTCTCCCTCTGCCTATGTCTCTGCCTCTCTCCGTGTCTCTCATGGATAAATAAATAAAATCTTAAAAAAAAAAAAAAGAAGAAGAAGAAGATGATGACTTCCTATACCACACATACAGATGGAGAGGCTCCAGTAATTTGTGACACTACATATCCTATAGAGGTCTCTTGGGTAACAGAGCTGATGTCTCTCATGTTTTGAAGTGAATGGTTTTCACATGAGAGAGCAGTCAACTCTCTACTTCAGCTGACCAGGAGTCCTTGGGTCAGATGTGTTTCAGAGCCATCAGACTTTCTGCTGTCATCCATTTCAGACATATTCCCCTGAGCTTATCATTTTATGATCTTCTTTCTTTTGTTTTTTTTTTAAATTTATTTCTTTATTTTAGAGGGGGAGGAGGGACAGAGGGAGAGAGAGAACCCCAGGCAGACTCTGTGCTGAGCGTGGAGCCCAATGCAGGGCTTGATCCCAGGACCCTGAGATCATGACCTGAGCCAAAACCCAAGAGTCAGAGGCTCAACTGACTATGCCACCCAGGCACCCCAACAATGTATTTTAAAGAAGTATATCCAGCTTTTTTATTTTTAAGTCTTTTATAATTTTATTATTATTATTATTATTATTATTATTATTATTATTTTATCCAGCTTTAAAAAAAACAGTAATTCAGTATTCAGGAAACTTGGTGTATGGAATCACAGAATATATTTAAAAATTAATTAGCATATTATTTTTAATGCATTGTTCCCCAACCCCCCCATTATTTTAAACATCAAAATAGGTCTCAAAAAAGTAGTTCTTTCCCTCCGCCTCGTGATTGTGGTATGTGCCACCACATCAGATACCAGAGTGAAAAAGTCTTGGCTAAAACTTAAGGAAAGTCGTTTTTATCACCAGAACACCCGAGGGAGTTGGCATGGTTTTAAAATAGGAATTCAGGTTACTGGTAGGAAAACAGCATGGCTGAGCGGGTATATAAGTTTTTGCAGTGAAATATGGGAATTTTAATTCAGTGATGCCTCAAACCATTATGCTTTTACAATGTGTTATCAGCTGTTTGGAGGAGGGATCAATCTATTTCAAATACAATTTATTTTTGTTACTCTTTTTAATGTCCAAGCAGTCTCATACGGAGGCCCAGCTAATCCTGGTATTGTCCCATCTTGTAAACCACAGTACAGCTCTTCCAGATTGTTCTTTCCTTCTGCTCCCCTCCCTCATTGGCTTGGCTAAGAGAAGAATCCTGGTTTTATAATGAACATGTTTTTAATGAAATTTTGAATAGAGCGCAATATAAGCAAAATGGATTTTTGTTGCTATTTTGGGTCTATTTCTCAAAATATTTTTAAAATTATTACTTTTATTTAGTTACAAATCTAGGTCATGAGATTAAGCCAGGAACTCATTCTGGTTTTGAGGCTCCTTTTTTCAGTTGAAGAGCTGCATTTATCCTCGAGATATTTATTAACTAACTGCTGTCTCCTGCTTAAATTCTATAGATTTGAATACAATTTAAAATGAAAGTGTAGATATTTAGAAAAAGGACAACTAATAAGCATCAAATGGTTCAGAAATCCCAATATGTTATAAAAAATAATACAGAGTTGCCTTGAGTCTGAGCTGCCATACCCCTCCCATCCTCCTCCCTAAAAGGTGATTTAGGATTTTGTCGTGGAAAAAAAGCCTGTCACACATAGCAAGAAAATATCTTGAGGGAAAGAAAAAGCGTGGAATGATCTACATTTGGGCCAAAACTTCTAGAAACTAGAACATAAACCAAGGTGTTAGAAATTGTAAAAGTTTATTTTACTTTATTTTTTTAAAGATGTTATTTATTTATTAATGAGAGACACAGGGAGAGAGGCAGAGACACAGGCAGAGGGAGAAGCAGGCTCCCTGCGGGGACCCCAATGCGGGACTCAATCCCAGGACCCCGGGATCACTCCCTGAGCTGAAAGCAGACACTCAACCACTGAGCCACCCAGGGGTCCCTAAATTTCAAAAGTTTAAATGTATTTGGCTACTTTGTTGCATCTCTCTGTAGAAAGTATGTTTGCTATGGGGGTGAGTTAGGGTCTGAGAAGGAGCCAACTGTATGATGGGATTATTTCTGGAACTGACAAATTGTGTTGTTTGCCCCTTCTGTCAGCGTTTCCTTCTTAGGTTGGCTTCCTAGCCCCGTTCTGCACTCACTTGTCCCGTTCTTCCTGTGGAACACTTCACATCCTCCTCCATGGTCACTCCTACCCCCTGCCAGGCTTCTTCAGTGTTGTATAACGTGACCCCTTAATTTCTTCATTTTCTTGTATTCATCATATCACCTCCTTCCCCTCAACCTGGGCTCCAGTCTCCTTTGGAAACATCACACTACTTAAACATTGTAATGCCCACCGTCGTTGAATTCCACTGTTATCATGGTATATCAATAAGCTTCCCAAATTACAATATTTTCTAAATTTTGTTGGAAGGATTGTAGTTCAATTAGTATTACTAAGCAGCCTCATAAAATTAAAATAAAGGAGTGTGAGCACATTTTCATTACCACCTTTAATTAACGTAAGCAGAATGAAGAGCACTGGGCAACAAACCTTTACCTGAGTTTTGAATAGCGGGTAGATAAAGAAATAGTTGGTGAAAAGCAAGAGCTTCCCGTTTTTTTTAGGGAGCTGGCATCCAGCTTAAAGAATGCATATATGTGGTTGGTATGTATAAAAGTTTTCAGCTTCTAACAGAGTTCTGTGGGAGAAAAAAATTTCTTTCTGCCCACATATACTAAAGGATTTGAATAACATTTCATATTTTTTAAATACTTCTTTTAGCTGTTATTAATTTAGTTCTGAGTGCTGCCTCTTTGTACCCTACTTCTGTGATCTCTCTGTGAATGTAGGAAAAATAAAGCTTTGGGAAATAGCTCCTACATTTGTTTTAGGGAGAGAAAATGAGCTTCAGCTTCTGATTTATGAAGTAATGACTGGCACATAAAGAGATGTATGTGTATATAAGAAACCACTAACATTAAAATGTAAGAGGGAATTACATCCATGTTTTATAAAATAGATGCATGCTTCATTGGAAACCATAGTGAGACCTGAAAGCAGGTATACCTCCAAAGGATGAAAAGCCATCCATAAAATTTAGCAACTGAAAGATAAAATGTAATAGATGGCTTTGACAGATCAAATCTTGAAAAACAAGCAACTCAAAGTGAAAAGCTGAGTCAATTCAAGAAGAATGAATTACAAAATTGAAAAAGATAAGAACTGTCAGAAAATTGTTAGCATAATTGAGTATTTGACATAGTACATACTGTTATAATAAACTGTATTGGGGATTATTTTATGTTACATAGAGATGATTTTTCTTAATAGAGGTTAGGAGTACGTGTCAATAAATACATTTCTACAAGACCCATTTTGTGGGTGACCTGCCGTTCATTCTGAGGGGTGTACCCACTTTCTCAGCCCGAGCTCTGTCATTGCAGCTTTGTGCTTTTGAAGCCATATTGCACACATCTCTAACTGTTTTTAGAGGGCAGGTGAGTGGATGTGACATGAATGAGGTGAGAGCCACCAGCCAAAGCATATATGAGGCTGATTTAACTTTGGAATATAGGGTCTTAAGAAAAGAACTAACTGATGACATTCGTACAGTGTTTTAGAGTTTACGAAGCATATTTACAGAAATGGTTATTTAAGCCCTACTGCCCCATGAGGTAGGTGACATTACTGCCATTTCTTTATAAAACATCCTGTTTCACCTTTGAATTATTCTTTTTAAAAATAACATTTAAGGGACACCTGGGTGGCTCAACAGTTGAGCATCTGCCTTCACAGGACGTGATCCTGCAGTCCCAGGATGGAGTCCCACATCGGGCTCCCTGCATGGAGCCTGCTTCTCCCTCTGCCTGTGTCTCTGCGTCTCTGTCTCTGTCTCTCTTTCTCTCTCTCTCTCTCTCTCTGTCTCCTGAATAAATAAATAAAATCTTAAAAAAATAAAATAAAAAATAAAAGTAACATTTAAAAAAGATGTGTCATGCAAATAATGTTTCCATTGCAAATCAGTGAGAAAATATAACTAAGCAAAAATAGCAATAATATTCTTTATTTTGTGTTTCTCTTGTGCCAGGTGCTGCTCTATGTGTTAGAGTTACACCAGAGGACAGCTGGAAAGCTCTGGCTTTGTAGTGCTTATATCTATCCCACCACCCAAACAGACTCACTTGTTAAAATTTGATTTATATTATTATAGGCTTTTTTTTTTACACACCAACTCCACATATAAATTTCTCACAGAAATGATTTATGTATGATACATATGGCTTGTATACTTTTTCTCCTTTAAATGAAATAATCATGAATGTTTTTCCATGTCAATATTTGAAGTAACATGATTGTATAGAGGTATATTGTGATTTGTTTAATCAGTCTCTCCTTATTTGTCATTTTAGGGATTACTACTCTTTTGCCTAGGTAAATAATGCTGAGCTGAAATTCTTGTAGCTAAATACTTGAACATGTACTTAGCTATTTCTTTAGATAAATTACTAAAATTGTGCTTTAAAAGATATGTAGTTTTTAAAATGTTAAGTGGTGCTTGGGTGGCTGAGTCAGTTAAGCGTCTGATTCTTGATTTTGGCTTAAGTCATGATCTCAGGGTTGTGAGATCGATCACTGTGTTGGGCTCTGCACTTGGTGCAGAGTCTGCTTAAGATCCTCTCTACCCCTCCTTCTATCTACCTTCTCTCTCTCCATAAATAAATCTTTAAAAAAATAAAATATAAAATAAAAAGTTAAAATAAAAAAAGATATGTGTTGTAAGTGCAGAGAAATTCCTTCCTGGAATGTGTTTTGTTCATGTGTTTGCTTGTTTTAAATCACTTTATGCTTCTATGTGAAGTGCTCCTCACCGACATTTCATGTTAGGAAATCTGTGCTAGGTTGTAGGTAACATTAGGTGTGTCCTTTTAATTCAGGTTGTTTTGATTACTTAGAAGGCAGTGTTGTTTTTTGTTTTGGGATGGGGGTCTAATGTTTATTGGCCATTTGTGTTTGCCACTACATTCAGATGCGTGCAGATCAGATTATTAACTCTGTCATGTAGGGTCTGAACATTTTCATGTTTCATATGTTTGTGCCTGCATGTCTTTTAATTTTTAATATAGGGATTCTCAGCCTTCGCCCTCTGGACCTCATGGGTTGGATGACTTTGTTGTGAGGGGCTATCCTGTGTTTTGTGGGGTGTCTCCTGGCATCCCTGGTCTTTACCCTCCACCTGGTGTTAGCAACACACCCCTTAGTTGTGACAACTGAAAACATCTTCAGACATTGTCAGACATTCCCTGGGGACCCAGATCACCCCTGATTGAGAACCACTGCTTTAATGATTTCTACTTTTGATTTCACTCTTAGGTCTTTACCCAAGGTCCTGGCTCCAATCTCTACCTCAGGTCTTCTCTGGCTCACATTTTTCTGCCTGTAACTACCCACTGATCACTGGAGTGGCCATATGGCCTGGTTTATGCTTGTGTCCCTGGTGTAATTATTAATAATGCCCCCTATCCCCCCTCTCAACTATTCTAGTTTGGACAGGAAATTATATGAGCTCTATTCATAACCCACCTGGGTCCTCAGTCCTTCGGTTGAAATGAGGTGTGGTAGAAGTACCTTCGTACCAAAAGATCTGGCCTCAGGTTCTGGATTTTCTGCTCACGCATGTGCGGACTGAACAAGTGAGGTGTTTCCTCAGTGCAGGTCAGGCCCCGGGCTTGTCTCTCCTTCACCATTTCCATGGTCTCAGGTAGGATCCACTGCCAGGCCAAACTGTGGAGCTTTAAGAATCTTCTCCTCCACCGTTACTCTGTTAGTAAGTCGTTCAAGGACGTTGACGATTTCTTCTGTGATGGATCTCTCTCATTCTTACGGTGCCCCTGGCAGATATTACTTACCACAGTTGTCACTAATTTCCAAGCCAGCTGCTTCACTAGGTGGGCCGCCCCATGATTAGAGATGTCTTCCTCATATGGAGTCAGTCTGCATCCTGTTGCTCATTGTTCTCTCTGGGAAAGCTCAGTGTTTTTTCCTCCATGTGACAGTACTTTCAAGGTATCACTCTCTAACCATGGTTAATGGGCACTTGTGCTACCACCATGTAGTTCTTCATCTGTACCTCTTTCCTGGAGAACTCTCACCTTCCACACCAACGATTACGACTTACTTATCCTGTACATCTAGCACCTCTTCCTCACAAGCATACAGCAGGCCAGGAGGGTGAGGTTCCTAAGGAAGTCATGTTCGGAATAAAGGAACATTTATGGTGGAAGCAGGGCAAAGTAGAAAGAAGTGTTAATCATAACAATAATTGCAGCTAACAATTAACTTCACACTTGCTCTATACCAAGTAATCTCACCATTTTACATTATCTCATCTGCTTAAGTCCTGGTTCATAGGATTCCTGCCCCTGCCCCCATGTCTCTTTTGAAAGATCAAATAAATGATGAATGAATTCATAACCTAGACTTAGCTCTAAGAACCGCTGATGTTCTTGGGGACTTTATTTTGGAGAAAATTAGAAGAAAGGCACAAAACATAAGTAGACTTTCAGATCTGCGAGGTAGGTTATAATTAGAAAGTAAAGCTGATAAGGGTATGTTATCTCTAGGATCTAGTGTCTCTGCAAATGTTGAAGAGTTTTTATGAAAGGAAATGAAAGAGATCAAGAGGTGTGAATGAAACAAGGTCAAGAAGAGACGTGTTTTTTTGTTTGATACTGACAGTACTTGAGAGACTTTTCATGGCTGAAATAAGGTAAAAAGGAAGAGCTTTGGATAAAAAGCCCTGAATTATAGGGTGGGTAGGGCCATAGAAAATTCACAGCCTTTTAAATTCTGAAAGGAGAAACAGATAAAGATTTTTCTGTTTTCCCATTGAATATGAGATTAATATCTAATGCATCTTTCCCCATTCTCCCTTTCTGTGATGTCTCTTTTGTTTTGACTATGCAGTCTGCCTTGAGCAATAGGAACTGACTTTCATCTTCCGTGTTGAACAAAAGTGGTTATTAAACTTGGTGGCATATTCTAGGAGAATAAGACTGATGTTAGCAAACACCAGTGATGTGATTCATAGGCCATCCTATGTGTAAGAAAAATCAATATGAGAAATATACTTTTCTTCCAAATGTTGTGATTTGTTTGCCTTTGATGTTTTAACCAGTGGGCAACTTGCATTCATTCACTGGCCTCTGAAGCCCATAACTTGTGGCTTATTCAGATGATTCACATTAGCTACTGCACCAGATCAGATTTGCCCAGAGTCTTTGAATAGCATGTGGGAAAGAGTCTCCAACTAAATATGTTTTTTATATAAGGCAAATGAGGAGCATTACTGAACAATGTCCAGAAGAAAATGCATTTTAAATGCAAAGTCTCTTTTCCTGAATTTATATAACCCTACATAGTTCCTAAATTGCATTTGATTCCCCTCTACGGAATGATCCATCTCAGTAGAGTGAGTTTGGCATTGGTATTCATAACCAAAATAACTCTCGGTGAAGTTTTGCCAGCAAATGCAGAGATGATGACAATTTGAACATATATTGGTAGATAGTATCTTGTAATTTACATGCCACATTAACTGACCATTACTTAATCCATTTATTTATGTTGCTTCTTATGACATGTCTGTGAGGTGGCATTATTCCAGCATTGTAGAGGAATAAAATGAAGCTTAGTGTTGCCATTGATCACACATCTGAAAATGGTCAAGTTGGGAGCAGACCCTGTGGACCATGGACTGCGGGTGCACTGCTTTCTCCTCCCAACTGAAATGCCCTGGTCCAGTCACCATGTCAGAATAGGGTTTATTTCCATTAATATGAGTCTTCTACAAGCTAACTGCCAACATCTATGCTACTAAGTACCAAAGGTGAAGTTGCCATAGTGGACATGGTAATATAGCTGTCTCTAATGAGGGTGGAAGATGTAAAGCACTTTGCCTTTGGAAAGCTAAGTGCTCAGTTTGTTAGCTGTTTTTGTTTTTGTTTTAAAGATTTTATTTATTTATTTATTCATGAGAGACACAGAATGAGAGGCAGAGACACAGGCAGAGGAAAAAGCAGGCTCCTTGCAGGGAGCCCAATGTGGAACTCAATCCCAGGACTCCAGGATCATGATCTGAGCTAAAGGCAGATGCTCAACCACTGAGCCAACCAGGCATCCCTGTTTTTGTTGTTATTAATATGAAAGTGTGGTCTGTTTTTTAGCTCATATCCTCTGTGCTTTCAGAATCTGATTATCCATCAACTGTCTCCAGTTAGGTTCTCAAAATAGAGAATGGGAAGGGAAGGTATGTTTAATCTCCTCAGTGTACTAAGAGACTTGGGTGATACTTGCAAACTGTAATATGTGTGCATGTCTATGAATGTATGTACACATTTATTCGAGTCTGTATTTACTTCTCTTTGAACTCTCCACATTTGAATGTGTAGTTACTTGGGTTCAGTAGACATTATTTGGTCTCTATCGTTTTGTAGGTGATGCGGAATGGCGTAGGCAGTTCTGGTAAATCTAAGAAATGCTGGTTAAAATGGTTCCTGAATTGAACAAGCAGATGTTTAACTGAGATATAATGAAAATAATACCAGTTTGGATTTTTGGGAGTTAATGATTCTTGGCTCGTGTCTCTGGGTAGCCTGTTGTGATTAAATCCGGTTTGGGGGACCCAGAGACTTCGCCCTTTCCCAGTGTCTCCATGTCATTCCACCGTGAAATCAAGCTGAGTCTCTTCCCAAATGATCTTTTTTCTTTTCCTTTCTTTTTTCTCATCTTTTTATTTTATTTTATTTATTTATTCATGATTTTATTTATTCATGAGAGACACAGAGAGAGAGAGGCAGAGACACAGGCAGAGGGAGAAGCAGACTCCTCACAGGGAGCCCCGATATAGGACTTGATCCCAGGACCCTGGAATCACAACCTGACCCAAAGGCAGATGCTCAACCACTGAGCCACCCAGGTGTCCCTCTTTTCTTTTTGTTCTTTCTTTCTTTTCTTTTTTTCTTCCTTCTTTCCTTTCTAAGTCTTCAGTTACATTTTGCTTTTCCTAATAAGCTGTTCTTCTGAATCCATGTGTACCCTATTTGTTTTCTGCTGTGAACTGCAGATACCCTTCCCCATTCTCCATGTTGGGGGGTCTCCCAGCTGACTGAGGACTGATGACATAGATTGGATGCTGTGTGGCCCATCCCTGGAGAATGCACATTACCTTATCTCATATTTATTCCCTTTGCCTTCGTGACAAACTGCTTTTAAGGTTTAATACATGAAAAAAATTTGATGCCTTGATATTTACACTGTAAAATTTGAGTCAGTTGATGATTCTAAATTACTTGCTGAGCTCCTAGGTACTTGAAAGGAGCAGGAACAGGAATTGGGGTGTCTGGGATGGACAGTGGGACAGATTTTCCTACCCATGTTCTCTAACCCAGATCAGCTCTGGATAATTCTTTGTGTTGGTCTTTCCAACTAGTAATGGAGCCCCAAAGTGCTTCAGAAGAGTGATTAGGCCTTCACAAGTTGTGTGTAAGTGATTAAGTCCTAAAAATTCACATTTTCATGACCACCCAGTTCTGTCCTATTGATTTTCTAAGAAGTTTTAGAAAATATTGTTTGGCAAGAAGGGGAAATTACTTACCTGTGTGATTAATCTTCAGGAAAATTTCACTCTGGCATTTCCTTCAGATCCTCTGCCAGATTTCCCCCGGAAGCAATGATCACGGAGGGAACAAAGAAATTCTAAAGGATTTGAATGATGGAATGTAGAGATAGGATGAAACAAAGGAGAAAATTTGGTAGTTAATAAGATTTATGTATACTTGTAATCTGGAGTGTCCTTATGCCTTAAAACATACGGTGCAGGCTCAAAATACTAAGATAAAGTACAGATTTAGCTTTTACTCCAAGCTAGTTTTAGGACTAGCTTTACTGCTAGCTTATAAGAAAGAAAACTAATTCTGAAATAGAAATTTGGTAACGTATCTGAGTAATATTATCCTGGTATTGCTTTTGGCCAAAGTCCAGTCGATGGTCTCGAACATGCAGCCATTCACACTGCCTGTCGCGAGGTGAACCAAGTGCTGCGTGTCCGTTCCACGAGTAGCTTGCCGAAGCTCTGTGGGTAAAGATCCGGCCCTTCTTAATTTAAAACGACTAGGATTAGCCATAAAAATACCTTAAGGCCAGATTCTTAGTTCTTGTGAAAAGACTCAGGTATTTGAAAATGGGGATTTTAGTGAAGGATAGTATGTCCCGAGCCTGGATTCCCTTCACGATTTTCACTGACTCTTAAGTGAATGACCAAGTGAATGGCAAAATAGCTCTAAATAATAAGCGTGCGGTTGACCTTGGACTATTAGGCAGTCCCCTGATTCAAAGTCCAACGTGTCTGCTCACAAGAAGGGCAACAATTGGTAAGTCTTGCAGTACGTAGACATTCAGTCATGCCATCTATCTCTGGCATAAGGAAAGTGAGCTTATACCAAAAATGACGCTTTTTAGAAGTACTTGGTGAACGTTCAGGCTTTAAGAGTTTGACTTAATGCCTTTGAAAGACAGGAAAATGTGACTCAACGGGTTCTCACTTGCACAGAATTTTGTTTATTCTATGTGGCTCAGGTTAAAATTATCAGGGCAGGGGAAGCTGTTGAAATCCCCTTGACGTTTACCGGCCTGCTGGAAAGAAATTTTGATTCACCTAGGACCAGAAAGCGAGATGTGACTCAAATAGCAGAAAAGAGCTCCTGCTATATGGTGCTCTTTTCTTGAAAGTTATTTTCACGCATTTGTGGATAATTTTTGCTAGTGAGAAAAAGATTTGTCCCTGCCCTGAAGCAGCTGCCAGCTAGTAGAGGAAGACAGCCATACAGGTAAGTACGATAAAGCAATTAAAAAAATAGGCAGCACCTTCGGTGTGCAAAAGAAGGTGTAGGGAGTGGTCATTTCTACCTGTGGTGGTCTGGAAGGCTTCACAGAGAAGGGACTGGAGTCTCAGAAGGAACATTATGGGGTGTTTATCAGGCAGATATGTGTGAGATATGTGTCTACTCTGCCCGGGAACATCCCGGGCAGAGTAGACACAGAGGATGTAAAATGTTATGCCTAGGAGACCATTTGGGCACCTACACACATTACAGTGTAGCAGAAACATAAGGCCCACGGTGGCATGTATACTACTGGAGATTTGGCTAAAGAAGTTAGCAGGGCCAGAGTGTGTCCTGCTAAGCATCTGGACTTACCCTGTAGGCATTGGGCAACCAATGGTAGTTATTAATAAGCTCATGGCACAACTACTGGCTTTCTATTAAGGATAGAGAAGGCAATCCTAACTTAGACTCTACATGGCCTGTTTCTTCCCCAGCCTCTCCTCCTTCTGCTGCCCACACCTTACATCACAAGGTCTGCCTGGATCTCCAGCAAAATGTCATCCAGTCAACAAGTGTGTCCTGAGTACCTGGTACATGCCAGGTGCTATGCTGGGCTTGCAGATAGGTTGCTCCTCCCGTTGGGTTTTACATAGAACAGCAAGAGTTGAGCGATAAATATATTAATAAGAAAGTATCAGGCAGGGACAAGACTACGTGGAAAGGAAAAGCAGACAATGCACCCATATATGGGTCCTCACAGACTTCCTAAACCACCACCCCACACCACTACCTGTCAGCTCTTCTGTGCCACACCATGCAGTTTTTCTTTGTAGTGCTTTGCATGTTTTTTTTTTTTTAAGATTTTATTTATTTATTCATGAGAGACACAGACAGGGAGAAGTAAGCTTCATGCAGGAAGCCCGATGTGGGACTCAATCCCGGGACCCTGGGATCAGACTTTGAGCCTAAGGCAGAGGCTCAACCACTGAGCCACCCAGGTGTCCCTGCTTTGCATGATTTTAAGTGGACATTTGGGTGATTCATTGTAAGCTTGACGGGGTGGGGGAGACCCTGTTTGTTTATCCACAAATCAGGGCCTGATGCAAGGGAGCTGCTCTGAAGGCCAGTAAGGACCAGTGTTCAAGGACAGCCTCCGGGATAGGATCTGTATCCGTTCCTTATTACCCCGGTGACTTTGGATGGTTGACTTAATCTGGCCTGACAGATGAGGTTGGTGAGAAAACGAAATGAGATATTTAGTTATTAGAGAAGGGCCTGGTACTTGGTAAGCATGCAATCAATGTTAACCATTATTACTATTTATTAGTAAACATTTATTGAATGAGGAAGGGAGGTGGAGAGATGCTGTTTCTCTAAAAGTTGGTTTAGACATTCTAGGAACCAAAGCTTAAGGACAGACCGAATCAGATAACAAAGTGAGTACGATCAGGAGAGCCTGAGGGGCACCATCAGTAGCAATGCAGAGTTGAAAGGGACGGGTCCTCTGCACTCTTGCTCTCTCCATCCCCAGTTAATTAATCAGACGTCCTAGTGAGGAAAAGACAGGAGTGTAAAGTACCTTGTCAGTCTTGGACATGGTAAAGTGCCATCCAGTGAGGTGGGGAGTCTGGAGGCAGGAGTGAGTCTTGACGAGGAAATGATAATTCAGCTGGATTTGGGGGTGGGTTCTGGGTTTGCCATGCTCTCTCAGTATATCCAGTATATACTGAACAGAGCCATTGGTGGGGCCCAGCAGATTTTGGCAGGGGATAGAGACAGCAAGCTAAAGGTGCTGGTTGGCAGCCAGATGACAGTGAGCGAGAGAGCAGGAGCCGGGAGTGGTGCAGACTTGACCAGCAGAGAGGACCAGCCCTGTGAAGCTGCAGTGGTGTGAAAATTCTGGGTGTTTTCTGTGATGGGAAAATAAAGCTACTGGACAAATGGAATGAATGTTGCATCCTTACTGCTGGGCAGTCTGGCCTCCGCCACTGCTCTTCACCCTGCGGCACCTTGCTCTCTCCACACCAGCTGTTCTGGCTTCCTTGCCAGCCGCAGCCCTTTGAGTACTCCCTGCCCCACAGTCTTGGCAGTCCCCGGAGTGCTCTACCTGTTCATTCACATCTCTGCCCAGGAATTGCCTCTTCCTCTGGCATATTCTTTCTGTTTGGCGTCTGTTTCCAGGAATGTCAGCACCATGGGAACAGAGACTTGGTTTTATCCATTGTTCTTCCCCTGACCTTGAGAATTTTCCAACGCATAGTAGGAGCTCAGCGTGTGAATAAATGAGTCCTGAGTCCTGACTGTTGCCCATTGTTTGGTGGGAAAAATAGGCACCAAAGAATGACACAGCTATGGGTAAAGTCACGACTGTGGTAAGTGGTGTGGTGCACAGGGCACGCCTGACCTCTCTGGGAGGAAGAGTCTAGTGGATCGATGGTGGATTGATGCTGGGTGAGAGACAAACCTGGAGACCTGTGCCTGACCTCGCTCACATTGTTCTTCCTCTGTGTTGCTTCCTGGGGTGGGGAGGGAATGAGGGGGAGCAGATCTCAGGAGGTTTCTCCCCTCCCACACCCCCCTCAGGCCACTTAGTTTCTAGGACTATAATTGTTTATAGGAAGCAGTCCTGCTGGAAAGTGATTATAGGCAAGCCTTAGAAATGAGATTTTGTTTGTTTGTTTGTTTGTTTAAAACTATTCCCTGGTCACAAGGAACTCATCCTAGTTACCTACAGTGACTTTCTCCATTTTTAGAGACAAATGCCCTTGGATCTCTTCCTTAACATGTTTTACTTGCTGTTGTAGGGCTGTGTGGTGGGCTTGATGAATTAGGAGAGTGACCTCACCAAAGGGAGCTGCTGCTGTGATTGGCCTAGATAAATGCAGGCTCCGTGTTGCTAGAACCTCCCGTCTTTCATTACAATCCACTTGGATTTTCATGTGAAATTTCCTGAGTTTTAAATATTAAATGTTGGCTCAATTTGTTGTTGTTGGCTCAATTTTTTTTTTTTTTTGGCTCAATTTTTTGAAACCCTGTGCATACCAAACAAAACTTGTCAGTGGGCTGAATTTACCTGGAGGACACCCCCCCTTCTGCCCCTCCCCACCACCAGTTCTGGGCTTGAAATAGGATATATAATTTATATATCATTATTTACCAAAATAAAAAAAAAAAGACCTTTCTTCTGAAAATAGAATTCTTGTTTTTAGAGATTAATTTATTTTGAGACAGAGCACCAGGGAAGTAGAAAGAGGCAGAGGGGAAGAGAGAGAGCACCACCCAGATAAGGGGCAGAGGGAGAAGCAGACTCCCCACTGAGCAGAGAGCCCGACTTGGGGCTAAATCCCAGGACCCTAGGACCACATCCAGAGCAAAAGGCAGATGCCCAACCAACTGAGCCACCCAGGCACCCCTGAAAATAGAATTCTTAATGACTAAACAGAGAAATGTGGTTCTCTCTCCTTATTTTCACCATGCCAAAAAAAGTGAGGCATGGAATATCTTGGTAGCTTACTTAGAATCAAGCTGTGGATGCTGAATTATACTTTGTGGATTAAGCTGCTAGGTTTCTTGTCCATGTGTGGCTTCTTGAGTTGTACTATGGAGGAGCTCATTATTTTTAAATTAAGTAAAGGGAGGAAGGGGGATGCTTTAGCTTTAGCTTTAAAGCATCTACAAGGTAAAGTCGAAGAAGGTCAAGTAAAAATTGCTTCAAGAAACACCTGGAAATTTCAAATGTGTTTACAATTATTTCTCCACCAATGGCGAGTTATATTTCAGAAAGTGCCATTAATTGTAATAGAGTAACACACAGCTCTTTGTGAAATTTAAGTCCATTGAGTATCAGTACCTTCAAAGACAATAAAAATCCCAGCCTGCATTTATCTATTCCCCTGTGAGGAGTTACTACAATGTATATTGTATCATTCCATGTGAAATTCCTTGGCTTAATCGTCTCTCATTTATTTGCAGTTGTCTGAGGTCAGCTTTCCATTCTGCAGTTGTCAAACAGCTGTCAAATTAAGAGACCAGATCCTAAAGTTCATTTACATTTCGTGCCATTCCATATCAGCACATTTCTCCACTTAAGTATTTGAATAGTTGTCCACATTTCTTAATCATCCTATCATTAGCCTATTTCTTTCCCTGCAAATGCCTACACACATTAAGTATATTATCCTAAGTTATTTTTATTATCTTCTAAGCATCGTTTTAAAAAATTCACATGAACTTCAACAACAACAGAAGAATCAACTTGAATTAGACAGCCAGTTAAGTTCACAGTTCTTTTTTGCAAGAAGAGAAAATCCAATCAATATAAACATGTCACCCTTATTATTTTTATTCTTATGTTTCTTTTCCTCCTTACTTTTATCATTTCCATCAAGTTGAAATCTAAATAATAATTGACCGTAGAATTTTTAATTTGCTTTCTAAATGTCGGCATAGGGTGGTGTAATAGTAACGAATTCAGCATTCATTTTTAATAATTCGCTGATCAAAGAAATACTCCTGGATGTGCCATTGATGTTTTACTACAAAGTATCTCAAGCTGCCAGCCAGTGACATTGACAGTCTGCTCTTCTCTAAATGAGGTGTGAAAAGATAAACTGAGGCATCTTAAAAATCTGTAAGAGTATATTTGAGCAACGGTAGATTTGAATTGGACAGTGCCAAACCGGATGTAATTTAAGGAGCATCCCAGGGACAGGAGGCAGGAAAAAGACAGGAAGCAAAATAGGCAAATTATTTGGGAAATTATTTGACTGGCTATAGCTTAAGTGGTTACCTTATTTGGGGAAATTAGCTGCTTGTGACTGGTTGTCCTTGGGTTTTACTTTCTTAACCTTGAGGTGTTATAAGCTCAGATTTTGGTTTGCTCCTGTCCTAGCTTGCTAAGGTATCAGGACCACCTCAGTGGCGTGACCTCCTTGTTCAGTTAGCTTAACGGAGGTCCACTCTTAGGTGTTTGAGAAATACTGTGTTTAGTCATTTGGTGAAAGAACTGTAGTTCTGTGTAATTGTTAGAAAACACCTAAGATGAATACCCTTAAGTTTGGTTATTAGATCAGTAAGTGGCATAGCACAAAAACATCCTCATATGAGTCCTATTTAACCTTCTGCACTGTCATTTAAACCATTATTTGTTTAGCACTTGTTTTCCATAAACTTGTGTCTTACACGGAGCTTAACCTTTTCTGGATTTTGACACATTCTACTCTGATCTCAGAGCTCCTCATCTATTTCTCTGTTGCAACATTTGTTAAATAACTCATTGTGCTTTTATGGATCTGAAGGGTCCACTGGCCTCTGAGCTCCTCTTTGGCTAAAACGGCATGTTTCATTTATCTTACTCCCTGGCACTCGGTGAATGGCAAATGAGAACCTACATTCCCTGGTTAAAAGAGCCTAAATAAACATTGTTCCTTTATTATTCTAACTTCACAGAAGCTATCATTTAAAAATGAAATTACATTTTATAAGATAAGGAGGAAGATAATCCTATTATTTGTACAAAATTTCCTGGAAATTTATTAGTCATTTTTGAAAGGATTAGCATTGAGATTGTAATAAATCAAGTTAAATTAAAATTGGGTAATGCTAAGCAAGCAGATAAAATCAAGCTAAAGTGAATGACAGTGTAAAAGTTACCTACGACAGCAGTTTGTTTTACACAATACTAAGTGAAATTGTGTATTAATTTCATCTCCTTTGTCATTTGAAGTTTTTAAAAACCTATTCTTCATTAATTGGTATTCCAGAGTGATTTGGAGGTGCTGCTATGAGTTATGTGTCCTCTGTTATTACAACAGGTAGTGAGAATATATCCCAGTGATAATATTTCCCCGTCAGAAACTTTATTACCAGACAAAGAACTTCGGTGGGAGATAGAGAAACCCAGACTCTCCATATATATCCTCTTACCTGCTCAACAGCTCCACTTAGATTTCTGCAAGATAACTGAAGTACAGCTTCTGAAACCAAACTCTCTATCTTTTACCTTGAACCTCCTCTGAGTGCCCATCTCAGCTGCTGTTAACCAATCCCATGTGATGGTTGCCCAGGTCAGAGACTTTGGAGTCTTTCAGGATCCCAGTGTTCTCTCAAACCCCACCTTCACTCCTCCAGGAAATGATGGAGATTGTGTGTGTGTGTGCACACACAGGTAGCTCCAGGGATTGTGGGGAGTGGCTGAGGATGTTTGGACTCTCCAGCCAATTCTCACAACCTTCCCGTTATCAGACTCTTGTCCCTCACCTGGATTATTGTAATAACCACCTACCTGGTGTTACTCCATCCACGTTGGCCTTCTCTATTCTGCTCTCAGCACAGCATCCAGGGTGACGTTCTGAAACCTAAATGGGATCACATGCCTCCACTGCCTAAACCCTCCAGGCCCCTGTGAACACTGAGCCACCCAACCCCTAGTTCTGTCTTTTCACACAAGCAACATGTTTTAAGTCTTGAGAAGAAGAAAAAGGTCTTATGTTCATAATACATGAATTACAAGCATTTATTAGTCATTTGTATTTTGTTATTTAATTGCCACAATGGCTCTGTTGTCTTTTGTCCGTTTAAGCATGAAGATACTTTCTTTTTAAGTGATATGTAAAAGCTTTGTAGGTATTTACTCGTTTGTTGGAAATATTTTTCTGAGCCTGTACTTGACATTGCACTTTAATTATGTTTATGTTATTTTGGAACACAGTTGACCCTTGAACAACATGGGTTTGAACTGCTACATAGGTCAACTTGCAGGGGTATTGGAAATGTATTTTTTCTGCCTTCTGATTTTCTTAGTTACGTTTCTTTCCTCTGGCTTTCTTTGTTGTAAGAATACAGTGTATAATACATATCACATACAGAATATGTGCTCATCAACTGTTGATGTTACAGGGAAGGCTTCTGGCCAGCAGCAGGCTGTCAGTAGTTAAGTTTCTGGGGAGCCAAAGGTGAATTAAAGGTGGATTTTTGGCTGTGCTGGTGGTCAGCACCCCTACTCCCTGTGTTGTTCAAGCCTTACGTTTTTAAGTATTCAAATCTGTCACTTTATAAACTTCTTCCTGGGGAAGAATGATTAGAAAGCCCTTATATCTTAATATGTGGATTCTTTTTAAAAATAGGCTGTGGGTTGGTGACTTAACCTGCTTTGGTTTCAAATTGTCAGCTTATTATCCTCAGGTTATTTCGAAATGCCACTCTAGTAAGAGCTACCTTCCTATTTACTCTGAATTGATATCTGTTGCACAAATCTCTTCTGTTTCAGAACCACACCCTGTTAAGTAATATATCTGCTCTACGCTTTAATATCTGAGAGCAAGGCTTCCCACAGTGTACTTCTTTTTCCAGACTTTTGTAAGGCTCATCACTTTATTGTTTCAGATGAATCACTGTCTTGAGGTCCTTAAAAAAAATTGGGATTTTAATTAGAACTACATTGTATCTATAAATTTATTTGAGGAAAGTAGACCTCTTTGCACTATTTGGTATTCTTAACCAAATGCACTTCTTAGATTTTAAGATTTACTCCCACTTGAGGAAAGGAAGGTCCTAATAGAACACTAGACAGCATTAGATCTACTAATCAATCTGAAGATAAATTCCAGTTTCAGAAACGTTAAAATGTAAGGGAGAAAAACACAAGAATCAAAGAAATACGCTAATTTTGTCCTGTTTGCTCACGCTACATATTTTAGTATGATGCAATTGCTAAAATGTAGAGCTTGTACCTTTCTTTGAATGTGCATTCCTAAGTTTTCTTAGCTCTAAAATTTTTCATTTACTTAAAATAGTTTCATTTGTCAACTATTTTCTTCTCATATCTGTCTGTGCTTGGGCAGCTTTTTTTTCTCCCATACAAGTTTGCCAGCATACCTTCCTTTGGTTCTTCTTTTATGGTATCAAGAGCAAAAAGCAGGGCAGCCTGGGTGGCTCAGCAGTTTAGCACCGCCTTCAGCCCAGGGCCTGATCCTGGGGACCCGGGATTGAGTACCACGTCAGGCTTCCTGCATGGTGCCTGCTTCTCTTTCTGCCTGTGTCTCTGCCTCTCTCTCTCTCTCTCCCTCTCTCTCTCTTTTTCTCTCTATCTCTCATGAATAAATAAATAAAATCTTGTTTGTTTTTTTTTTAAAAAAAAGGACCAAAAAACAAATGCTTTCCAGAATTTACTTTTTGTTTGTTCCTAGTAGGATTTTTTCCAAACTTCCATTCTGCTGCTTCCCACGCAGGACCATCTCCCAGTTTTTCTTTTGAGACGTTTGGCAGTCCCACTCTTGTTATTTTCCCGTCTATTCAGCCTTGACCTCAGAGAAGCCTATTTGGGCGTGGCATTTGCACTCCTGCAGACAGTGTAGTATTTACTTGAGGCTCCAGGGCTCGATGCTCCAATCCTCCTCTCCTCTCCTGCAGTTTGCCACATAGTGCATCCATTTCTCCCACCTACCTTGACCATGTAGACTGTTCATCTGCTCTGAAGTGTTTTATCTCCCAGTGCCCTCTTCCTGTGTTTTTTAGAAGTCTGTAATTTTTGCTTTAGGGAGGCAATTGGCTCATGTATTCAACTCATGTTCAACTATTTTGTCTTCAGCTGAGTGTCTATTATATATACCAGTCACTAGGCAACGGGGTTCACAGCAGTAAGTGAGAAACAGACATGATCCTTCCCCTCAGTAGACATAGTGCCCCGTGGGGCAGACAAAAATGAAATAATAAGTTTTGTTTGAAAATTGGAAAATACTTTAGGGAGTGCTGCCAGTGAGAGGTACTGCTGGTACTATTAGAGTTTGGAAAAGTGACAGAAATGATGCTGGAGTTGAGATCCTTCAGATGAGTTGAGTTTACTAGGCAAACAAGGGAGGAAGAACGTTCTAGGCAGCGTGAATAACATGCACACAAGCCCCATGGCAGGAGGGAGTGGGGTTTAGAATACGGAGAGCACTGTGAATGCATAGAAATGGGGACGGGAACATGGAGGGAAATGAGGCTTCCTAAGAGAATAGAGGTCAGACCGTGGAGTATATGGTGTTATGGGCTGTGGTAAGACTTTTTTTTTTTTTTAAAGAGCACAGGGGGTGGAAATCCTTGGGTGGCTCAGGAGTTGAGCATCTGCCTTTGGCTCGGGGCGTGATCCTGGAGTCCCGGGATCGAGTTCTGCATCGGGCTCCCTGCATGGAGCCTGCCTCTCCCTCTGCCTGTGTCTCTGCCTCTCTCTCTGTGTCTCTCATGAATAAATAAATAAAATCTTAAAAAAAAAAAAAAAGAGCATTGGGAAGTCATTGTCATGTGTTAGCAGAGAGAGATAACCTGATCTGATTTGTTATTTGAGCCAGAACGGACACAGAGAGAACAGCCAAGAGGCTTCGCCATACTCTAGGCAAGAGGCATTAAGGCTTACACCAAGGTGATGCTGGAGGGACCAAATTTGAGAGATATTTAAGAGATATAATGAACAGTACTTATGGACCGATGAGCAGTGGAGAAAAAAAGGGAGAAAAGTTGTCAAGGATGACTCCTGGGGTGTAGCTTGTAAAATCAAGTGGATGGTGATACCATTCACTACTCAAAGAGGACCAAGATTTGCTGAAAGGACTGTGAGTTCAGTTTGGAAATGTTGAGTTGGAGGTGCCTTCAGTGTAGCCAGGAGGCAACGTCAAATAGATAGCTGGATACACGGGGTCTGCAAGTTAGGACTGAAAAATGTGTTGCAGGTAGGAATGTGAGAGTCATCTGCAGAGAGGTGGTAATTGTGGCTGTGGACACGAGCGAGGTTAATTGGCCCAGGACCAGCCCTGAGGAGCCACGCTATTTAATGGCACGTGGAGGAGGATGACTTCACAGAGGACAAGAGGAAGAAAGAGAAAAGGAAACCAGGGTACCATAGAAGCAGAAGGGCCTAAGTCAGAAGGGGGCAGTGGCCAGTGGTGTAGAATGCTGTCCCGAGGTTAATGGGCTGGAGACTAAGAAAGTCTCTTGGAGATGGTGATGAGGAGATCATTGGTGATCCTCAGGAAGAGCTGTTTTGGTAGTTGCATGTAGAAGCCACAGCCCCACAGTGAGGGAGAATTCCAGAAGACATCGTTCACATGGTGTAAAGGAGAATGGTAGTTCAAGGAGCTGTGCAGGACAGTAGCCACAGGAAGCCAGGCTGGAAAGAGAAGTAGAGGATGATAAAGTGGCAGGCATGTTATCTCCTTGGCAGAGCAGTGGATGACCCATCTTCGGGTGGATGACCCCATCCTCACTGAATGGAGCTCGAGGCCACGAGCAGATACAGCAGCCCAGTGAACCTGGCTCTTCCCCCATCCACCGTGGTGCTGTTGGTCACTGGCATGTTCTTTACCACCTGGTTCTTCATAGATTAGGTTACCTCCACCAGGTACACATGAAGTCCCTCAGTGGCGTTGCTCTTTGTGGGCTCTGTAGTCCTCTTCCTGCTGCTCTGCATTGACATCTGTGTGTGAGCTCCCGAGGCTTCCAACCAGGCAGCTTCCCTGAATCCCTGCCTTTGGAAATTTTTTGACTACTGCTAGAAGTGTCCCACTACTGCTCACAATAAAGGCAGATATGTGACCGTCAGAAAAAAAATAATAGAAGATGACACAGGGGCAGTGAGTGTGGGACACTTCACAGGGAAATGATGAGTGAAAACCACACCCTCTGGAATCATAGCCCCAGACTTATCCAGACTGGGTCTCTCCAGCTGAGGGCTTTGTATCTTTAAAGCTGAGGTCCTCCGCGGTACAGAAGTTAGGATGCAGAGAATTGAGATCTCTCTAACACTCCAGCTTCCTGTTCAGGCATTGATTGTGTTTCCTTTTCCACTGTCTGTCTTCTGTACCATTAATTTCCTTTCTGGACAGTTTCGTCCCTCTTGTCTTTCTGGAACCCGCATATGATGTCACACTCACTGTGCTTATGACTGGTTTTCCTTCATGGTAGATTTTGTTCTTTAATATTTCTAGTGCCAATTTGAATTCTGTAATGATAGTTTTAAAATGATTTGTTCATCTTTTCCAACTCTCTTCATACGGTGCCTGCCTCAGCCAGCTGTATAGTTCATCTCACCTTTCATTTCCTGCTTTATGACCTGAATTCTGTTATGAACAGGAAGTAAACATCCATTTAAAAAAAATATGTATTTATTCCCAGGTGCTTTCTAAGAACCATGATGAGGAAAAAATAATAAATTGCAAAGCTTAAGCCAGAAGCAAGGTTAATGGTTGGGGATTCATATCTAAAACTCTGCACCATTGCTATAGTGGCTCCAGCTTAACCACGTAAGCTTTAAGCAACCCAGTAATCAAAATGAAAGTGAAAATAATCATGAGTTCCAACACTTGCAGTGCCCTGATAGCATGATGGTTTAAAAGAACACAGATATGAGCCATGACTGTTAATAGGCGTGTGACATGGGGCAAATGAGTTAACCTGTATTTTGGTTTCTCAACTGTAAAATGGAGACAGTCACAGGTAAATAGAACATTATTTCTACTGTTATAAGCCTAGTGGTATGTGAGCTATATACACAGGTAACTGCAGTTGAGCATAGAAAATAAGGGAAATAAAGTGATCTAGGATATCATAAGAGGATGGTGTAAAGAGCTAGGGAATGCTTCCAGAGGAGAGGGTGCATTTAGTTTGAAGATGATAGAATGGTTTCAGTCAAAAGAAATAACCCGAGCCGTAACAGGGGAGCTGGAAAGCACACATGCAAACATGCATGTGTGTGGTGTGGAGGGACCTAGAATGTAACATTGCAGAAAGGAAGTAATTGGCCATAAGACTGGAGCCATATTGTTGAGTGTCAGAATTGCCTGCTAGGAGTTCAGATTTAATTCAGTAGGAAATAAAGAGCCATTGACACAGGAAAAGCCCAGAGGCATGTTGACCAGTTAGGGTATGATTACCACAGCCCCAGCAAGTGCAGGCAACATGAACTCAGAAATGATGGCGATAATAAGGAAGAGGAAATGAATTTGAGGGGGGAAAATGGGGGGAGCTTTACTTCTGAGAAGTTAATTTACTTTGAGCTGTGACTTTATTACTATGCAAATGCACATGTTGGCCTGGATGGTAGAAATCGTTCTGTGATGTTTCCTCTTCCTCCAGAACACGCCAGGCTCTAAACTCCTGTACTGCTCTGGCAGTAACTAGCACCCAGTTAAACCAAAGTACACCTTTGCCATCTGTGATCTTTCCAAATCCATGCAGGCCTACTTTTTGTAGTTTATCATACTTTCTTAGGTTAAATTTTTTTTTAGTGAAAATCAAGAAAAAATTCATACAATTATAAATAAGACTGGTGAGAGAAATTATTTTTTCTGTTATTTTTGTGAATAGTGATTAGCAGTGCTTTTTCATGAAATTGAAAAAAAAAATTGTATAGAAATGCCAAACTTTCTCCTTAAATTTTTAGTGCTTGCTCATTCCATGAGTGAATCCCCTAACTTTTGCTACATAGAAATTTCCAAAATGTTAAAATTGGGTTGCATTACAAATGAAACAAATTTGACTGGCTAATGATAATTTCTTATAAATCCTTACTCTTATTTGAAACTCTGATAAGGTAGTTATGGGACCAGGAACTTTTTCTGGTTGTTGATCGGATGACAGTGACCATATCAGTGGAGAAGAAATCTAACCTGTTGCTGGCCTTCCTTTTGGGTGATTCTTCTCTCTATAGACATTTTTTTTTTTTTAATTGACACTTGCCCAACTTGAAGAAGGAAGGATGGGATGAGACGGTCAGCAGTCTGTCTCTTCGTGGATATCCTTGAACTTTGTGAAACCTGACCTCACCTGAGTAGAGATCTCACCATCATCAGAGTTGTAAATAGAGGGCTGCTCCCTTTCCCAGCCCACACATGATTCTCTCCAGTCAGGCATGGGCCCAGTAATCTGCCTCCACCTTCTATCTCATCTGTTATTAGATTGATTCTGTTGGGTTGATTCCTGCCTTCATCCATTTAAAGAATGGATGGAACAGTATCAATGCTTTATGCCTTAGGCAAGGAGTCCCCATGATTCTGCATCTGCACACTGGCCAGGAATCCCCTCTACTCTGTTTCTTGTATCTTCTAGTTCCTAGTCAAGGGGGTTATGCTTTGAATTTCCCACTTGACTCTGCTCACAGCAGGTAAGCCCTCCAGGTTAGTGCCCTGGGTGACTCACTGCTTCCTCTGCCTCTAGCTTGGCTACTCTGCAAATAACCATAATCCTATGATGATGATAATAGTGAGCATCACTTTAGGTCACAAGGCACTTTACATACATCATCTGATTTTATCTTCATAGGCGTTGTTTTTACCATCTGATAGCAGAGAAGATGGATGCCCAGAGAAGTGAAGTGCTTTGCCTTATTTGTCCAAATGGCAGAGCTAGAAGTCATTCCAATTTTATCTGACTCTTGAGCTCTTTACAGCTTGACTCTGACGTACCCACCTGATATCTAACCTCATTCGACCAACCGATCACCCACAATGCATGTATTCCGATTCTTACCTTCCTTTCTGTTGGGCTGGCGAGACTGGGGACCTCAAAACTGCGGACCCCAGGCCAGCAACCTCCCAATAAGGCTGCCTTGCGGCTCTACCCTAGCTTAGCACACAAAGACCTGTAACCCTTGCCCTAACTGGAATGCCGCCCTACCCCCATCTTCCCAACACCACTTTGCCGCCCTACCTTAGCACACAAAGACCTGTAACCCTTGCCCTAATCGGAATGCCGCCCTGCCCCCATCTTTCTGCTGAAAACTCTTTATAGACCCCCCCTGCAGTTTGCTTGGGCGAGACTTCTGGCCTCGACTTCCCCCGCGACTCCCCCCCCCCCCCCCCCCCCCCCCCCCCCCGGCTCTCTCACTCTCTCCTTCCCCTGCAGGCCGCGGGACCTCGCCCAAGAGCGCGTCCCATTAAAAGTCTGTTTCGACCAACTTTTGCCTGGCCTCTCTATTCCATTTCACTACCGATCGGATTAAACCTGACACTTTGGCCATCAGCAGATTTTTGGACCTCACCTGTTCCCTATGATTTTTCTGCTTGATGCTTTAAGGTTTGCCGTGCTTCCACCTCCGTTCTAGCTCCTCGCAGTAGTCGAGATTTTTCTAGATGCACAGCTGACTGAAGTCTTGGTTGGTGGCAGTGAGTCTGTTGAGTTTGAGGAACAGAATGCCCTTGACCTACTGATATAGGTCCTGCTTATTGGCGAATGGTGCTGTGATCTTGGAGACTTGGCCTGCTCCTTGCTGCAGGATACACCACAGTGTTCCTTAGTCATAACAAAAGCCACGGTACTGGCCGTTGGTACTGGACCAATCCATTGGTGAAAATACTGTTGTTTCAGTTAAATTAATATCTTTCATGATTATGTGTCTGTCAGAAACCAGTTTTATTTTGCCTATACCCAGAGAAACCAAGGTGATGTTTCTAGTGCTGGCCTTTGGGGAGTTGCCTCTACTTGGAGTAGGCCTGGTTGATAAAGGGCTTGCGAGCTGAAGACACAGACATTCAGCAGTAGAACCAAAAGACACCTTAGAGGATGTGGAGAGAAGACGAGGAGTGGGACTAGTACTATAATGCCTTCCATTTCTAGAGCACTTTACAGTTTACAGAGCTGTTTCACATGACAGATCTTTGAGGCCCAGGAATCACCAAGTGAGCACAGTAGGAAACCACAGCTCAGAGTTCAAATACCTTGTCTTATACCAAAGCTCAGTCTCAGAATCAGTTTCTTCTATCACTAAACCTACTGGATCTTCTGTCCTCTCACCCGTAAACGTCCGATCTGGGGGAGTGAAGCCCAGAATTTCCCTTTAAGCTGCAGGTTCACAGTCTGCTGTAATGAATCTGGATCTCTAGATCGTAAATCTCTTCTCAGCAGCATGAACTCAATAATTTTCTTGAGATCATTTGACTAGAATGGACTCCATGTCGGCAATACGGTTGATGCGTGAGCTGTGAAAATTAAAACTTTTTTCAGAATTCCAGATTTTCCCCCCCTAGTGTGGATAAAGTAGCCTGCGGCATGATGGAAACACATGAAACTAATTTGTCTGATTAAAAAGAAAAAAAAATTACACAAATCATAAAATTAGGGAGGCAGTTTATAATGGAAGGCATTAAATAGAGAATGTAAATGTTATTTCTGTGGTCTATTTGGTATTACATTTTAATGTAAATAATGTTTCCCAAAGAAACTGTGAAATTGATTAATAAATCCCCTCTCCTCCCGTGTGAGGCCACAGTGAGCCAGGGCTCTGTCCACGGAGGAGTGTTCTCATGCTCACAGGGGTGTGGAAGGCCTGCCAATATGAGAACAACAGGTGCGCGCAATTTATGTTCAAAAGTAGTTTAAGTATCTTTAATCAGTCCATTTTAAGTCAAACCATATGATGTTCAGACAGAGACATGTTTGCATTCAGTATCAAGTACTTTTTTCCCTTTTCTCAGTGCTCCCTATTAGTAATACCCAGCTGTGAAACTAAGCTTGCCTTTTGTTACTTAAAAGCAGATAAAATGTTTACAACAGTTACAGTTGATTGCATGGTGGTTAGTTTCACATTTCTCCAGCCTGTCCGTGTGACAGTGGGTCTCTAAAGAATAAATCAGGTACCTGACTCTTGTTTTCTGCTCAGTCCAGCTATAAATAGGTTAGCTGTTGCATCAAATATTGCGTGGTGACCACTCTGTGAGGCGCACACAGCTCTTTCCTGGCTAGAGAAAGAATCGCTTCGTCTGTAACTTGGCACAGACTTTGTGAATTGTGAACAACCACTAAAGAGAGATTGGTATTGAGCGTTGGTCACACTTCGCTGCCATTTCTCCCAGGATAGAGAAAAAGGAGCTAGTTGCAGTGAAGCAGAGCCATATCCTAGGAATAGTCCACAAGAAGCTCCGTTTCTGGATTTTTCCTGATTTCCATTAACACAGAATAAGAGGTCCAAGTAAAATTTCCAGAGGGCAATTCAGAGTTAGTTATTTTTCTTGTTCCTTGCAGAATATTAGACTTCGGGTGTGCCGTTGCCTGCTGTTCTTTGTTGGTGTGTATTTGTTCTCACAGTTCAGGCGCACATGTAATTTGTTAATGGGCCTCTTGATAATTAAGATGGTGTATTCATTTCATAACACCGGGTTGTTAGGTGATTACTTATGGGAATTACATAAAGAGGGAAAAAATGACCCGTCATGTTCTTGGCCTCGGTGGTCCAGAGCAAAGAACCCTCCTTGGCTTCCTTGCTTCCCCCTACCCCCTGAGCTTTGGTTTCTTGTTCTGTCCAAATTTGGAGTTTTGGTCCCCACCCTAAGGACGGATTGTGAGGGTTGGGTATTCCCATGCTACGTGAGTGCATGTCAAGTGTTGGGTATTATTTCTTCCATGGCGAGTCACCATCATTTTCTAAGTTAAGCTTGAAACAGATATCCTGCAATTTTAGAAACCCTCCTTTTTGTATGCAATTAATTTAAATCTCCCTCTTTTTCCTCTTGCATTATCTGTTTTCACTCTGGTTTGAGATAGAGAATGGCCAGTAAGAGCAGGTGACAAATTGATTTATGAGATGCTGGTTGAGTGGTTTTTTTTCCCCCTCTGAAATGCGAACAATGAAATGTGAACTTCGTCTTTAAATGTGTTTACACAGGTTGTCACCGATGAACGCACATCGGTAAAATAACGACAGGAATGTTTTTATCCTGTCACCTGCAGTTGGAACATTTCATGGAGGCAGTGAAGATAGGAGGCTGTGGTCCTTCAGCTGATAGGAAGTGACAGCATGCCCTTCTTGCACACCATTGTCATCTTATTAATAAAAATGTTGCAGAGTCCTGCAAAGGTCCAGAAAGCAAGTTTAGGTGCCATTTGTACTGTTTGCAGTGTTAAATTTGCTCCTTGCTGGAGTTGCCCTGTGCACTACCAAGGGGCTTCACCGCTACTGAGAGGAAAAAATTGGGGCCATTGAAAAATAAAATTTTACTTGAATACTGAAAAGCACATGGTAAAATTTAAAACATACTCAGAGGCCAGACTGCAGAGCCAGAGGATGAAATGCAGCTCTTTGGAGAGGCAAATACATTTGGGAACAAATTACAAAAAAGGGAGATGCCCGTGGATTTAAAGAATGAAACCAGGACCCCTACAAGTATGAGCGGTGGTGGCCTGTGTGTACGTATCTTTATTGTAGGTTCCCTGAGAAGGCTTCACAGCTAATGTTCCGGGCAGGAGAAGGCACCAGCTCACTTTCAGTCTTTAAAATACATGTCAGAACTTAAGTGGGGTAGACAGCAGCACTAATCATATTAAGCACAGTGTCTGAACTCACGGTGAATGCATAATTAACGTATTGTTTTAGAGGACCTAATATATTAGTCAAGGGCAAGAGCTTCATGCAGAGCCTGTTCTGTGGGCGCAGAAGGCTCTTCCGTGGTGCCACTTGCACGGCCGTGGCCAGCCATGCTCACAAAATCTATTTTGTTACACCTCTAATACACGCCAAAGCCATCAGACAACCTCCATTAAAGTGTTTGCCACAGAGAACTCTCCCTGGGACAGTAAATGCTAATTCAGTGTCAATTAGAAAAATGCTTCCAACAAAACACCGCGATTAATAAGGGTCCTTGTGTTGATTCATTGCTGGGGATTTTTTTCCCTCCTTCCTTATAAGGATCCGTCTTTCATTACCTGCTATTTATTATTTTAAATATGTTTAGCTTGAAGGCACTTTACCATTTCATCTTTATTTTAAAATGTACCCAAATGTTTACTTCTCCATCAATATCCATTTAAACTTAAGCCATTCGGGTCTCACTAATTTAAATTCCTTTAGTCAAACTATTAAATAAAAGGTTCGGTATAAACTCTTGAATTTTACTGCATTCAAACACACTTTTAAAAGTTTCTGATATCTGTAATCCTCTTCTCCGTCTTAAAGATGTAGAATGCACATTTTAAAAAGAAATTCAGCTTTAAGAAACCTGGCTACTGCTAATTAACAACTGAAAACTAACTTTTCTCTGCAGCCTTCAGACTTTATATAGATGTTTTGAAATTTTAATAGTGGTATCCTGTACTTTTACATATGTACATTTTTAAAGCCACCTACTTGAACTGTGTGTTTAATGGTGACAGTGGTCACAATTCTGTTTTTCTTACTATTTTGATGAAAATCATGCTCATGAAGCTCATTGATATGAGAATGTTGGGGAAGAAGGCAGAGAGGGATGCCAGCCGGGTGGGAGCATGTGTTGGGTAGAACTTGTTCATATGCCTTTGGTAATTTGGTGTTTTATTTAATTCTCTCAAGCTCCTGCAGTATTAAAACCTATATGTATATATTTTTGGTTCTGTATAATGTCTTATTAGTGTTTAAAAATTATGAGGAAATATTTAAGTATTAATCAATGAGAGCATTATTGAAATATGCTAAATCACATTGATTTGGTCTCTGATTTGTTTTTAACTTTAGAGAAAAATAGGTTGTTAATAACTGTAATTTATATTTCCTTAAATAATGGAATCATACATTTGGTGCAAAGGACCAAAAGTCCCAGGCTTCATATTTAAATCTTTGAAATATAATCTTGAAAGAAAATAGTTTATTTTGACCAAAACTGTGGTAAAACTTTTGAATTAGCTTTGGCTCTCTTAAAGAGAGTTAGTTTTAACTCAGATTATGAAGCAATGTGTCAATTTAAGCTATTTGCTTTCTTCATTAAACCAACTTCTCTATTGTAGAGGTATGTTGGTTTTTTTTTTTAATTTAATGTTTTGAATAGATTATTTTTTGAAGAGTATTTTTCCTGTATCCACTTTCCTGGTGCTCCCACCAAGTAAAGTTGGGGCATTGAGACATTCTGATGGGGTTGGCGACAGCTCAACCATAATAAGCATATCTTACTATTTATTATTCATACCTCAGTTTTCTCAAATATTTATGTAGTGCTGGCAAAGAAGAACCGGCAAGATATACTCTGATGTAAAGTCTTAAAGTTTATAAGTGAAAATAAGATGAAGTCAGTTTAAATTTTCTCTACCTATGGGAGGTTTTAAGATCACTTACAAAACTTTAAATGCAGTGAAATGCATTCTACTCGTTCCATTCATGTAGGTCAAAAACTAAGAATATTGAGCTAGCAAGTTCTATTAAGTAAAAATTTTATGTACGTGTGTGAAGTGCCGCCGTGAGAATTTGTGCATTTTGCCCTATGTTTAAATTAAAAGGTTAATATTGTTACTCTTTCGTTCTGTATTTAAAAATAATTTTTTTTCTTGCACACTTAGATGTTCTTCTACTAATTACACGCTACTAAGAAGTTATTATTTTGCCCTCAAGTACCAAAACATTCTGGTAACATGGCCACATCAAAGTTAGTACCACCTTCAGAAGTGTTTTTAATTTTTTCAAAAGTTGCATTTTTAATAGTAATTTGAATCTTTAACTCTGTCTGTATATGTGTGTGTGTGCATGTGTGTGGTTTTTAAATTATAGCATGGAACCTTGAAGGCCTAGCCAGTACCTCAAATTTGTTGCAGATGCTGTATATAAATCTCATTTATCTTTTTTTTTCCCAGTGTAGACATTTTGTGTTTAATTTTACTCTTTTTGGTACCTCTAATGTTTTGGGGGGGTTTTGTGTGTGTGTGTGTGTGTTTTTATTTGTGTTGTTTTTTTACCTCTAATGGTTTAATAAGCAAATTTCACTCAATGGAATTCTTAATAAAAAGCAAAGATAGGAAAACAAGCTATCTATGCTTCTAAAAAGAATTTAAAACACAAAAGGATTATGGAATTATGTCATTTTATCTACTTTAATGCCACAATTTTGAGCATTTGCATTTTCAGCTGTAATTTATGTTTTTAGTTTGTTATATACTTATGAGATAAAAATGTTAGCTTTGAACATTGGAAGGAAACCGCACCTATTTTGACAAAAGCTGTCCCTGTAGTCATTAATAGAAAATGCTGAGTTATCAGACATGTAATTTTTTTTTCAGTTATGACTTGATTATAATACCTGTTTCTCATTCTTCTATCTTATATTTTAGAAATATACCCTCACTCAAATATTCTTTTGGTGGCAATAAACCATCAAAATTGGGTGACTTAGGAAGCACATTATCCAGAGTTCTTCAAATAGGGTGTCCATACTGTAGGGATTCCCTAATTGTTTTTCATGCATAGATTCTTGTAAAAATGCTTTCACCTGAAATATTTAGATAATTTAAATAAAAAGTATTGGCGAAGGGGAACAGGGTGCTTTGAGAGGGAAGTTAAGTACATTATGGGGGGATTTGATTGTACAGCTGGACCGAGTTACAGCAGGCACACAGAATCTAAACAAAAGCATTTAACTTTCAGAAGAGCCTATCTCAAGGTACATTTCTAAAATCTGTATTTCTACATTTATTTTTTTTAAACACCTGTTTTGCATTAGTAAAAATAAATCTTTTTCTTCAGATTTAAGATATTGCTTGGTACATTATGCTTCAATTTTAGTTTGCAGAAATGAAATTTCTTCCCTTTGATGAAGTAGTACTTTGTATTTTTACGTCCGTGTATAAATAATGGAACCTTTCCTCAGCTGATGAGCCCCTTGCCATGAAGAACTATTTACTCAGGCTCTCAGTTTCTCAAAACTACCTGAATTCCATTGTTTGATTTCTGGTTACACACATACTGTCTGAATCAGCTTAAAACTTCCTGTGGCATTTACATCCTTTGTAGCATTGACTGGGATCTTGTTCTTAGTGCTGATGTTAGTAGAGCTATTTTTATTTTGTCTTATATGGGTAAATGAGCTCATTCAATCTTCCGTATTTTTGTTTGCTTTTCCTCTGTTTCCTTAAGGCCTCTTGAGAAAACTCATAATCACCTCGCAATGATTTTCTTTGTTGCACCATAATCACGCACTGTTGACCACATGACCCGTTACCAAATGGTGCAAAGATGCAGGCTGGCTGCTCAAGGAAGACAGACATTTTTACCTTGAAAAGCACGCCTGTAGAAAAGCCACCTTTTGCTAAGCTCTGATAGCAAGAGGACAGGAAAAACCACATACAGTTTTGTTTCTGTTCATTGAAAAATCAAGATTGCAAGCCGACTTTTCTCCTTTTGCAGCTTGTCTAGGAAGTTCTACAGTCACATACGTAGAATCCCAGATAAATTAGCTAGTGATACTCCTTAATCCCAGGTGTGTATGCCTGTGAGCCCTAGCACCTTCTCACAGCTCCTGCCTCCCAGGAGAGTATGGTGCATATGCTGAAGGGAGCCACCGCCTGCCTGGGGTTTCAACACAAGTCAAGGAAGGAAAATCTTTTGGATGTAAATGGAAAGTTTTTAGTTCCCAATTAGATTATACTGGGAAAATAAGTACCCCAGGGATAAATGTATTCTGCTTCCTTCAGAAGAATTCCACTCCTTCTAGGAAAACATAGCTCCCATACTTGTAAAATATGTTTACGAGTCAAGGTGCTAGATTTATTATTGTTATTGTGTGATTTTACCTCTTTAGGATAAATCTGAGAACTGTCTGTCAATGATTGGGGGATTTGAAGCCCAGTCACTGGCTCCATGATGGAGCTTCATAGGCAATTAAAAATTCTCAGGAACTTCTAAGTTATTTGTGATAGATAGGCATCTATATGATAATTCACGGGTTCAGATCACACATTTGGGAGTGAAACAGCCCCAGACTCACATTCTAGCCCCACCTACTTCCTAGGTGAGTTGCTTACACAATTACTTAATCTTACTGACTTCCAGCTTTTTCGTATAGAAACTGAGGCCTCTAATATCTCCTCTGGAGAATTTGTTCCTAAGAATTAAATGACGTCTGTAAGTTTTAAAACTTTTGTCTTGCCGTCTTCTTCATCACTATCTTTGTCTTCTCAGCCATTGTCTTTGTGGTCACCAATGTCTTTGCCAAGTCCCATCTTCATGGCCCTCTTTCTCATCATCTTCATCTTTTTGTTTTCTCTCTCTCTCCGTTGCTGTGTTTTTTCCCTCCTCCTTCACTCTTCTCCTTCATCTTCTCCTAGAACATAAGGCCCTCTAGGACCTTTCCCAGAGCCTGGGGGACTCTTCCAATACTACAAACCCCTGAGTTGGGCTGTACCTCCTTTTATTTTATTTTTAAAGCTATTTTTATTTATTTATTCATGAGAGACACAGACAGAGGCAGAGAAGTAGGCAGAGGAAGAAGCAGGCTCCCTGCAGGGAGCCTGATATGGGACTTGATCCCAGGACCCCAGGATCACAACCTGAGCTGAAGGCAGATGCTCAACCACTGAGCCACCCAGGTGTCCCCGGCTATGCCTCCTTAAAAGGTAACTTCCTAAGACCAGGAACTCAGTTCCCCACTTTATCCCCAGGGCACACAATAGGTCCTTCATAACATAAATAAATGATTGAATTTCCCTTGCGATGTGTTCAGATATATTCGAGTTATTGAAATGAATGGCCAACTGGTCATTGATTGGTAAGCATCTTAAAAATAATGGCAGTTTATTGAAGTGAAAGTCTGATAGTTGCTTAATTTTGAAGAATAACCACAAAACAGCTTACAGAAAACTAAAAGGTGTGTCCATTGAAGGAATGACTTTATAGCCATTAGAGATGATGAGTTAGGTCTGTGTATATATATTTTAACACCAGAGATGTTCACTATATATCGCTAAGGGCATATTACAAAACAATCTATATGGAGATATAGATAAACCTGCATTAGCTCTTTATATATGAGTAGCAGTACTTTGGTTTTTCTCTTATTTTTTTCTCTATCTTTCCATTGTCTCTGATTTTGTAATTAGAAGATGAGCATGAAACTTGTTTAAAGCCTAAGAAAACTGTTTTATATATTAGATGATGAATAAACAGATTGCTTTTTTTTTCAAGATTTTTATTTATTTATTCATGAAAGAGAGAGAGAGGCAGAGACACAGGAAGAGGGAGAAGCAGGCTTCATGCAGGGAGCCCAACATGGGACTCGATCCCGGGACTCCAGGATCAGGCCCTGGGCCAAAGGCAGGTGCTAAACCGCTGAGCCACACAGGGATCCCCAACAGATTGCTTTAAGATGGGTTTTTTTTTTTTTTTTAATTTATTTATGATAGTCACAGAGAGAGAGAGAGAGGCAGAGACACAGGCAGAGGGAGAAGCAGGCTCCATGCACCGGGAGCCTGATGTGGGATTCGATCCCGGGTCTCCAGGATCGCGCCCTGGGCCAAAGGCAGGCGCCAAACCGCTGCGCCACCCAGGGATCCCATAAGATGGGGTTTTGAATACTCCCATCAAACTCAAGGTTATCATTAAAGTCTTAATTACAGTTCTTTGATTAAACACAATAGTCAGTGCTGTATTTCTGGAATCTTCCTGGTGCTTCACAGTTTTGGATATTTCCTTTACAATTGAATACACCATCCCCCAGCTTAATCCAATAACTAAAAACTGAAGATCACAAGTTCTAGGCACAGGTTCTTCTTTGCAGTTTCTCTGATTACTGGTACCTATGCTTTTCAGTTTTTCATCTTCTACTCATTTCGCAGATACGAGAGAAAATTCAATAAAATATTTAAATAATTTTACCAGTACTATTGTTGAAACCAAAAAAGGCAATACAACTAAACTCAAATGCGGCGAGGTAGAAAACCCCGCTTTATAATACCTTAGATTTATTATTTGTCAGCCAATGTATGGAAGTTAGAACTTGTATCACAGAAGACCATTTTAGATGTATTTAAAATGTATAATGTACAAGAAGGAATGTACAGATGTTGAAGACTGAATATGAGATTAGAAGAATGAATTCTCAGAACCCATGCTACCATCCCTCTGATACTGTGGAATAGTCCAGTTTATACATAGGGACAAAATCCCACATGCAAGCCTGATATTCAGCAGTTACAGTTGTTCAAATATGGTTGATAAGTAGCTCCTGCCCCTAGGCTGCCTCCCTTTCCCCCTTTCTAGGACTTCCAGACTTCCATAGCAGTGACGATGGCAAGAGGGTCAATATCCCTTTGGAGTGGCCAATATCCCCAATCGAAAGGGATATTGGCCCCATGCCCATGCTATACTAGTTGCTAAATATTTTTAATTGCTCCTGCTCTGTATCACTTACATGTTGTGGTTAAAAAGATTGCACCAACAGTCTTTTTAGCAAAAAGGACCTCCGTTTTATGCAATTAAATCTCAGCCCAAGGGAAAACCTAGAAGCAACCAAACGGATATGATACAGAAAAACAAAAAAGCACAAACCTACCCATCTCATTTTACCTAAGGTTATATAAAAATGTGTCTATGAAAAAACACTTTTGATTGAAATAATATACGTGAAAACATTATGTAAGCTGTGAACACTATTTAAGAGTAATTTATTCATAAGCCTGTGAGGCTGAAAGATTTAAAACGTTCCACGAGAATAGGTTGATCGAAACTAAAACACTGTGAAATGGGATTGCAGGCTAGTAGTAAGAACAGCAGTCCTTTATTGAGCACTTAGTATTTGCCAGACACCGATACTTTACCTACACATTTCCTGCAACAGCTCTGAGAGGCCCGTATGGTTATCCTGTTCTAGAGCCGATGAAACAGCAGAAACATAAGATGCCCCTACCTTGGCTTGTGTTTCCCCCGTGTTCCCTGACTTCCAGTAGTACACAGCTAGGATCTTCTGCCTCTTTGCCTTTTCTCCTCTCCTGGGCACTAGAAAGGCATTAAAACTACCTCTGTGTCTGGCTGAACCCCTTAGCAAAAGCCAAGGGAGTAGGAAGGGTGAGGTTCCAATTCTCAATTTATTTTCTCTGAGGAAGGTAAGTCCCGTGAGGGGATTTGTTCTGGCCCCGGCTTTGCACGATGAAACAGTTTTAAATAAGTGAATGTGTGACCAGATGTTCATGTTATACCATGAAACATACTGGATGGAGCAAATAAGACAGACAAAGCAGCCCATTTCAAATATCCTACTGGTCATAATTTAGAAATCTATATTAGGAAATACTATAAAGCAAAGTTTTCTCTTAAATGATAATACCACAGCCCATATTGTTACTGTGGTGAGAATAGCACAGGCACAGGAGTATTATGAAACCGACAAACCCAGTGTCCTGAAGAATGTTGATATGTGTGTTGCAATACTGACATTCATCAGCCAGAAAGTAATTAAAAAGGAGCCTGAAACCACAGCCAGTAGCTCTTTGACAGAGTCCATTTCATTTAGAGGCTCTTCTGCCTAAAAGAAGTAGGGAAATTAAATTATAAAACAATGAATAAGCAGATTGTTTATGATTTCCTAGTAACTAGACTTTTCCTTTTTAGCATGTGCATTTTTATTATTTATATCTATGTCAAAGCACTTAAATTTGCTTTTGTTTGGGTTTCATTTCCCGTTATATTCCTAAGTTCTACATTAGAATTTAATCACGAACAAAATGCCACATCATTCTTTACCCAAACATCATGAAATCATTGCAGATGAGGTGAGGAGATAAAGTAATTGGATTAGGAATGGGTGGTTTAAGTTTACACCATTTTATTATATCAGGAATTTTTGATATTTGAGACGTAGATCTCCACAGCTGTGTGATTGCTTGTGCCCGAGATGTGTATGTGAAACAGGTTCTGTAATTTTGTTATTTTAAATTTCGAAGGAGAATAAGTGTAGATGGTCAAATCTGTTACCTAAGAAAGCTTCATCTGAAGTGAAATGACTGATGGATCAGTTTATACGACACGGAGGTATGATCCTTGTATTACTAAATATTCCTTTCCTTGATTCTCTGCTTTCTATTGCTTTGAATTTGTAAGCATTTTAGTGAATGGAGAGAGCAGCATGTGGGCATAGCGGTTTGTGTTTCAACATTTTCTATCCATAGTTTTCCCCTAATCTTAAAAAATACCATTTGATGTATTTTTTTTAAGTCTTACAATAAATGGACCTATTGCAGGCTATTTGTTTATATAAAGTATTAAATTTTCGGTAGGATGTATATGGAATTTAACCTCCTAAACCATTAAATTATTTGAGAAGGAGAAAAAGAATGTGTCTGTTGCATTAGGAAATCTCTCTACCAAAGAACAGTCCGGGTTATTTTGTGTTTTTCCTTTGTTTATGCCGATGTCAAATCGTAACATAAAAAAATTTTAGTTAGTATTTGAGAAAAAGTGTGCAATGTTACCCGAGAAATTTAATAATCCAATCATGGTGAACAAATTGTCTAATTAGAACTTTAACCATTATATTTTTTAAGGGTAGTTCATTTTGGGTTTATTTAATTCCTGAATGAAACAGTATAACTCAATCAATTTTGAGGGTTTTGTTGAAAGTTTTAAGTTAAAAATTTGTGATGTAACTTTGGTAGCTTATTTATAGAGATGATGTGTAGTGTTTGTCAAGTTCTTTACAAAGGAACAGGAAAATGCCTGGGTTATTGTAGATTTTATAAAATTTCCTGGGACGTCCATCAAATTTATTAAAAATGAACCATTTAGTCAATAAGTTTTTTTACTAGAAACACTATTTTGAAACTACTTTGTGTTGTAATTAAGCTTTGTATTCATTTAGTTAGATTGGGCTGCTGGGACTTTCTATACTTCTTATGGAAACAAAAAATAAAAAATGTAACAGTTGAATGTATTTTTTTAAATAATCACAGTATTTTAAAATATGTATTTGCATCTAAACAAGGGAATTGTTGTGGCTCATGCACTAAAGGAAGCTTTGAGGGAGCCTCTCGTTATCTGCTAATCTGTATTATTATAGCTATACTTAGATTACATTGATTTGTGCTAACTAGATTTGTGAGAGGTTCAAATTATGGAATATTTCTAAAGAAATCCAATATTGTTTTTTTTCAAATTAAATTAAGATGATAAAGTTCTTGAAGAATTTCTTACTGTTAAGAGTAGTCTTTGAGTATGGGTATTGTGTCTATTTTTGTATGCCCCATGATTTATAATTATACATGATGTGTGACATAATGTACTTGATAAAATATACCTGAGGATACTTAAACATTTGATTATCAACCATTTCAAGTGCTGGCCATCACTATCAACACAAAATATAATGTTAAAACTATTAGATGATACTATAGAGAAAGAGTCTCCTAAATGGAGAGCAGTTTCATCCTGATTTTAGTAGGAATGATGAAAAAAATGACTAAATAGTAAGGTTTAAATTCATGACATTTTTTTTGTAATTGAAATTAAGGAAACATCCTTTAAAAAAAAAGTCTCTAACTCAGACTTTTCATTAGTTCCAATGTAATCTTAATTAGTTAAGTATTAGCCTGAATTGATGTGCTTTATAGGGCATACGTGAGACTCTCTGTTATCATATAGAAATCTCTTCTTTTTGTCAAATATGTTCAGTAGTAGAAATGCTGAACAGCTTGCATTTTTACAGAGGGGAACTCTGATGTCCATAATGTTCCTTTGGGTCCATGTTTCTGATGACTTTTTATATCTTCTTTGCTTTGGTGCTAAAGGATTCCTTTTGACACCATAACTATTAATAATAACCCCTCAGTTACTTGTGATTAAAGGCTTCATGATGTAGACTCCATAATGTCTTCAGATTCAACAAATGCCAGTGCCCGAAGGAAAAAAGCAATGATTCTCCAAAATCCATTACATATAGATCTTTAAAGAGTATAGTTTTTTATGTTTCACTGAGTTGTCCCTGACACTGGTGACCTTTAGGAATATTATTGATGGGAATACTTACATGCTTGTTAATGTCCTCTTAAAGAATATGAAGGAGATAAAAATAAAAGTTCCCTTCTCTACTTGCTTGAGTAAATAACTCCTATGTTAGAAAATGTTTGTTTTCTGGAAAAAAATTAACCGGGTCTTAGAACTACCTTAATGGTTGTTCGTACTGGAAATTGAAAAGCATCTGCCTTCATCAGATAGCATTTCAGCATGGAATAACTCTGTAAGATGCCTAATTTTGTTTTATATGTGGGACACAGATGTTTTCACCTCCGAAAAGGGGTAGCGAGCACATAAAAAGGAGATTAGACCTGTTCCCAAAGAATATGTGTTGTGTAGTTCACCCTGGGAGAGGATTTTGAAATCAACTAGCTTACTCATAAGGGAAGAAAGCAGCAGTGCCGTTCAACTTAATATCACAAAGTATACCTCCCGAAGTAGTAGTTCTTTGACTAAGATGTGAGTAAATTAAACATACTGGGTGGTTTTTAAATTGGACTCTTCATCTTGAGATCGTCACAGCTTGGCATGCAATTGTAAGAAATGAGAGAGAGCCCATGTGCTCCCATCCACACTTTCCCCCCCCCTAGGAACATCTGTGGAACTCTAGCACAGTACAGAGCCTGGATACTGGCTTGGCTGTAGCATACTGATGTTTTAGGAAATTTCCTGCCATACAGCACAGTTGAGACCTTGGTTGTTTAGATATCATACCTACCTGTCTTCTTGATACGTACACATCAGAGCTTACAGTGACTCTTACATATTTCTATTTTTTTTAATCATCTTCCTAATGAGGTTAGCAGAACAAGAGCTCCAGTTTGACAGTGTTAGGAAGTAAGTATAGTTCAAGTGGACAGAGAGAGAGGTCTACAGTTATTCATACATATATTTGCATGTGCTGATGAAGAAGGCTATCTGAGGGTGAGGGAGCGAATGAGCCATTACATGCTTAGACACTTTTCCGTGGTTCTTTTATCTTAAAATGTTCTACCTGCAGCTTGGGAGGATGTTGGAAGGCAGGCCTCCTCACTGCTGGTCAGACCGTAAATTGGGGTGATCTTTCTGGAGGGAAATTTGAGAAGCATAGTTTAAACTTCTTAAAAATGTAAATTCCCTTCAACCCAACATTTACATTTCTAGAATTTTTTTCACAATAAGCTATCAAAATGTATGCAAATACTTTATATTATAAATATACTAGAGATAATTTCAACATACCAAAATGGGATCAGTTAAAGTATGTTTTTTCCAGATAGTGGAATACTATACAATGTCTTTAAAAATCACATTTCCAGATACTGTTTAATGACACAAGAAGTTTATGAGTGTTAGATGAAAAAATATTAGATTTTAACAGTATATATGTAATATGCACATGTGTGGTAGATCCAAAAATACTTGTACCTTTCTTTTTTTTTTAAGATTTTATTTATTTATGCATGAGAGACGGGGGGGCGGGGGAGTGCAAACACACAGGCAGGGGGAGAAGCAGGCTCCATGCAGGGAGCCCGATGTGGGCATGGGACTTGATCCTGGGTCTCCAGGATCACACCCTGGGCCGAAGGCAGCGCTAAACCTCTGAGCCACCGGGGCTGCCCATACTTGTACCTTTTAACCTCACGGTTCTCCTTTTGGAAATCAATGTATCCTAAATTAAATTAAAGTAAATTAATAATTGCAACTCTTCTTTTTTTTTTTTTTTTTATTTACTTATGATAGTCACACAGAGAATGAGAGAGAGGCAGAGACACAGGCAGAGGGAGAAGCAGGCTCCATGCACCAGGAGCCCGACGTGGGACTCGATCCCGGGTCTCCAGGATCGCGCCCTGGGCCAAAGGCAGGCGCCAAACCGCTGCGCCACCCAGGGATCCCTAATTACAACTCTTCTTAAAACACTGAACGGAGATGAGGAGATTAAAAATAATTTTCCCTGTGTGAGTTATGACATATTAAATGTTTAATACAGAAAATTGGAAGGATAGTATTAAAACAGCATGGTTAGGATGTTTATGTGAGACCGTAAGAACTTTCTAAAATACATCACTGCAAAATGATAATGAAGGGAGGAAAAATAAATAGCATTAAAGTGGAGTGGAAAGTCTACTATACTGAGTGTCAAAAGTAATGGAGGAGTTGAGTCCAAACATTCTAGGAGGAAAAAAATCTCTTCCAAATTGGGAAATCATCGTAATTTTCAGTTTTAAATGCATTTTATGAATTTAAACTAATTGGCATGTCCTTCAACAAATTGCCTATTTTCCATTTTATTTATTGGCTTGTTTTTTGTAATTTTATCAGAGCTCTTTTAATTCCAAAATGTTCTTGAATAGTGGACGCATGTCAGTACATTTCAACATACTTCTACAGCCTAGCAGTCTTTCTACATTAAAATAAACTAAATCTCAATACTCTGATTCCAATTCTATCAACTATTTCTTAAAAATATGATCTTTAAAGGATACATATGAATAGAAATGGTATTACTCATACTATTGTTGGTTTATAGTTCTTGTCTAATTTTTTTCAGTATACACTCACTAATAGGCATACTATATAGGACATGCCATGAAATCTGACTTTTTTTCTTTTTATACCAAGTCATGAACTTCCCAGATCACTAAATATTATTTGCTTTGAAAAATTTTTTAAACTTTTGTAGACTGTGCCATCATATGGATAAAGCAAAATTTACATTCACCAAGCCTGTGTTATTGGGTATTGGGATTATGCCTAATGATTTATAAGTGATTCCACTGCCGGTAAACATACCAGTGGCTCTTTTTGAGAAGAATGAAGTCAATTTGAAGCATGTTCTCTTACCCTCCTGAAGCTAACTGCTGTATTGGTGGCAGGGGTTACATGTGAAGGTCAGCCCAAGTTCTTGGGTGCTAGCCACATAAGAAACAGATTTTTGCCCCAAATTTCTCAGGTGCCTTTTTACCCTGGTGCCTGGTGGGCCAAAGTTTGGATATACCAGTGTTCAGAATCTTAATCTGACATTCTTCTGAACTCATCACTGGCAGATATTATCTGCATTTCCATGAATCTTAACATACTGCCTCTTATTATTTCATACATAAGTACCCTATCTCAGAGCTAGGCTCTTGAGCTGGAGCCATGGTCTTTATCTCGCACTGCCTTACAGTCTCATGCTGGCTCTTGCCTCTTGCTCAAGCATAAAATGCTATGTAGTTTGTAGGGTAGTGATTAAACACAGGGACTCTGGAGTAGACTAGTTTCGAATCCAAGCCTCACAACCTAGGTTAATTACTAGGGGGCAGTGGGGGGTTGGCTTCCCTCATCCTTCAAATGCTGATAGTGGTACTTCCTACCTACCTATCAGAATTGCAATGAAGATTACCTGAGACAGTGGTTAATGCACAGAACACCTGGCACAGGCTTGGAAACAGTCAGCCCTCAACAAATAATAACTAATAGTAGTACATGGTTCCTAATTCAAAAAATAAATCAGTGCATTGCTGTAGCCTTATCAGCATAAAAGAAGCACTGTCCCATTGGTGCTCTATATTTTGCTGCTCTATTATCTTCATTCAATTATGAAACTAATCATAGATTTTCACCTGCTTTGATAAAGCTTTGTACAGTTACCATGAGAGACAAGGATTTTAACAAATGCTCACAATATTAGCTGGGAACTCTCAATTATTTATTCATCATAAACTTGCTGGTTACCCCATAACAAAATCTGTTTCCTGTATTACTACATTCATAGCTATAAACATGTACTGTTTTTTTCAAGTGGAAAGCTAATAAAAAAAGATTTTATAATTTTATAATGGAAGTTACTTAAGAAAGTTTCAAATGAAGTAGCCTAGTTACATTTTTTATGCCAAAATGAGCCAATGGGATTTCTTGGCAATATAATAAAGTTGTGTAGTGATTGTAGACTTAAATGTTTTGTTCATTGCCATCACAACTCAAAATGGAAAAGCTACAGATGTGTATGTTTGAAGCCTTATTTAAACCAAGGAGGATCCCTTTGTTGCCTCCAGTATTTAGTATCAAAAATGGTTTCAGCTTGTAGTACTTATTGGATCGTGGCCAACATTGCCACTCTAAATGTCTGTAAATTCTTGAGCAAACTAGAGCATGCTATAGTAATAATAAACATAAAACTAAAATTCTGAGAAATGTGGACTTAGCAAGCTGCAGCGGCACACAAATCAAGCTCTGGGAAATAATAATTTTGAAAAAGTGTTCTTAAAAGTGAAGAAACCTTTTATAAAAGATGCTTATTCTAGAAGTCTGTTTGACCTGTGATCTTTAAGGACCTTCCACCTTCAAACTCACCTTCCAAAGCATTTGTGGTGAACATTTTACATTTCTAATGTGTTTTGGAAAACCTAAAAAGATTTATTATGATTTGGGAAATGTAACATTTAATGCTTTAAAATATTTCCAAACCATGTGCAAATCTTTTTAAAAGAATATAGCCACATATATCTGTGTAATTTATTCTTCGTGTTTATTATTTCTCTCCTTTATTACAATAAAAACTTTGAAAACAGAACAAAAAAAATCATAGACCCACCACTGAATTAATAGTAAACCATAAATTAAGCCATTAATTTATAATTAAATTTAGAGTGGATCATTAATCATTAAATGTAGAGTTCTTATTGCCTTTGTAAAGAACATTTTCCTTTTTCATTTATAAGTGATATTGAAATAATATATTCTTGTTTTCATATTCCTGCTTATGTTTTTATTTTCAATGTTAAGCATTTTATATTGAGTAATCTCATTGACCTCTTATGAGACCATACAGAATTTAGATTATTAAATATGTAATATATGTGGCCAATAATCCTCAGTGAGCCTATTCTTCATTTAAATGCAGTGTTAGAACTGGTTTCTTGGTTCTATAGCTTTCAAAACCTTGCAGTGGTACTTGCAAGTGGTACTTGCAGTGGTATTTTCTTTAAAAAAAACTTTTAATAGAATTTTTTAAGTCATCACACTGTGATAAATGGTGAAGGAAATTATGTCTCAAATATACTTAACTTAGCATTTTGAAAACATAATTGATTTAAACTGGTTTCTGCTTTATTGCTGTTCCTTATATATTCTTTCAAAAACTCACACGGCTATTATCTAGGATATGCAAACCTGATCAGAAGTTATAGTGCTAATTTATCTATCTATTAAAGATCGTTGACAGAATCCCAACACACCCTCCCCCATGTAACTTATCTTAGTAATTTGCGTTATTCCTATAAAGCCTATCTTTTATAAGAAAGTGGGGGTATTTTAGTCTATCCTTATTATAGAATAAAAGTCGCAGGCATCTGGGTAGGCTAAACTAAATGAAATAATGGTCAGGTAATTTGGCATTGCAGACTATTTTCTTATAAAGCATTTATTATCTAACAGTATTTCATATCATTACAGATTTAATGATAAAGGGTCTGTTTACCTTTTTATTTGCTATAGATTTTGTGGGAATGATCGCGGCAGTTGTTACTTAATGTTTTATCCTGGCACGTATAATTTAGAATTTCTCTGTCTCCCTTAAGAGAAGCAGTACGTGATCTGGAAGATTTTTTAAGATATAAAGATTGCATTAAATTGAGAATTGTGGGCCGTTTGACATTTCTAAAGTGACATCTCTCATTAGAAATGCACTCAGTTAAGTTTTAAAATGTTCTACCTGTAAAATATGACTTGGGATAGTGTTTAAAATTTAGTCCAGAGCCAGCTTTCCATCATGTGTTATTTTATCGTCTTCAATGCTAGGATGGGGACCATCCACAGATTCCACTGTCTCTAGGAAGAGCATCTCTCAGGAAACCTGCCCTCCCACTAGTGTCTTTAAGAAGAAACTCAAAAGATAGGTAGTCAGTAAAACTAAAACCTTTTTTGTTTGGAAGTATTTCTTTTTTTTTTTTTTTAAGATTTTATTTATTTATTCATGAGAGACACAGAGAGAGGCAGAAACACAGGTAGAGGGAGAAGCAGGCTCCCTGTGGGGAGCCTAATATGGGACTCGATCCCAGGACCCCAAGATCACGCCCTGAGGCGTGAGGCAGATAGATACTCAACAGCTGAGCCACCCAGGTGCCCCTTGGAAGTATTTCCTTAAGACATTAACACTCTTCCTTTAATTCACGTTTGTCAGAAAATTAGATTGCTACTTTTACGCAAGTTGTTGTACAAACAGAAAATTGTGTGTGTGTGTATTCCTAATATTGTAAGAATTGCCTGACACAGAAAGCTGTGATGCAGACAGGAACCATACAGGGGTGTAATCTGTTGTAATTCTTTATTTTTAAGATTTTTTATTTTTTGTATAGTTGTTATAAAAGTTTATATTTTATATATTAGTGTTATGTTAGTTTCAAGTGTACAACATAGCAATTCAGCAATTTTGTACCTTAAGCTGTGTTCACCAGGATAACTGTCACCATACACCATTATTCTATCTGTTATTATTCTTTAAATATTGGGATTTGATTACCAAATGCCACTTATCTAGCTGTATAATCTTACTAATAATAAGTTCATAGTCACACATCAGTTGCTGTAATTCACAGGTGTTTTGAAATGTCGCATGCTTTCTGGGGATCAGCTGATACTTGGCAGAAAAGTTAGAAATATTTAAGTTCTCTGTATGCCATTTTTAAGTCATTAAATTAAAACTTGTAAAGAAAGTTGCCCTTGAAAAACTCAGAACAAGCCTCTGAACCCTACTGTACCTTTTCTTTTCTAGTAACTCCTAGTAAGTAGGAATTTGTAGCCATATGTCTTAGAAGAGTAAACATTTTCCACAGTTCAGTCCAGACTGGAGGAGGACCAGAAATATTTTGTGTGTGGATTGACCTCTTTGTTATTTTCAGATCATTCTGGAAGGTGGTGCCTGCATATACTACCCTCTTAGAACACAGTGACCACACTTAGAGTGCATTACAAGTCTTTGTTCGGCTTTTCAGGAAAGAAGCCACATATTTCAACTTTTGAGGGTTCTGGGATATTACCCAATGTCCGGTGCACTGTGTGTGACAAATGTCTTGCCCGATCAAAGGAATTTTCAGCCGTTTCATGGCTTTCAGCAGAGGGACGGATGGTCCGGGTCCACACTTAGACATATGTTCTGAACGTAATCAGACTCACAATTAAGGCATTTCTAGGAAACCAGGTTGAAGGGAAAGCAATACCTATAGGAACAGGAACAATTGTAAAATCTGTCAGAAGTATGTTGCTTAGTGACTACCATATAACACTTTCTTAAGCCCTCTTTGAAAATGTCCCAATGTATTTTATGTGCTGTTTTTACCCTTTGATGCAAGTGTCATTATTTCTCTTATCATTTATTTATTATTCTTTTGATAGTCATTGTTTTAATTCACCATACTGGTTTTTTAAACTAAAATTCAAAAAATAAATAAAAATAAATAAAAATAAACTAAAATTCATAAAGAAGCACATTTTGTATGATACTTGCTTTAAACATGAAGATTTTTAGTAAGTCGTTTTGAACCTCATTTTAGTGAATTGGTTAGAGACTATTTTAGGATTGTGGGGGAAACGGGCAGCAGAGAAGTTTTACTAACGTCAAAATATGTGTTAAATATTCCCCCCAGCACAGAATCTCAGAGACAGAAGGAACAAGGAGGGTCATTTAAGCAGAGGTTTCAAGTCACTTTGCTAAGATAACATTTGCTCAGAAAGTTGGTGTCTCCTAGCAAACCAGATTATTTCCCTTCCCAGTCGTATAGTCTCCAAAGTTCAAAAATAAACTGTAATCTTAGAAGAAACGTGCTAAGCTCTCAACATGTTACTGAAAATTTACAGAAAGAATGTGTTAACTATTTTTTTCAAAGGTATATATTATCTAATGGGCAAAATGAACGGGACATGGGTTTTTCCCCCCATTCCCACCCTACCCCCCATCCTTGGCCACCTCCTTTTGGCTCCCTCCTTCCCTTTTTCTCTGCTGTGCAGAGCAATGTGATGATTAAACCAACAGGTGCCAGGAGTGCTGGAGCAGGCTGGCTTTGTGCCTACATGCGTACAGTGGAGATATTGTGTCACTCCAGGTTCTGGTGTATTGCTGTGTCCTTACGAGGAAAAGGATAACCCAGTTGAAATACATACTGCAACTCCTGAGGGATTAAGTGTGTTTCCTTTGCTTTATAGTTCAGCATTTTACAGTTTCTTTGTTTGGGAGTTCTCAGATTGCTTAATGATTTCTCTAGCCCCTGGCCCTGGCCCGTTGTGGTGACCAGATGTACGTGAGAGCCGCATTTGAACTGCTGTGGATTTGCCAGTTTTATTGCTCAACACGTGGTATAACCTTTCCTTTTCTGAGTCTCCTACCATTCTTCTGCCACGGAGTACTAGAAAAGGAGATTTTACTTATTTCTTGCCTTTTAAAAATGTTCATGTCTTTTTTTTTTTTTTTTTTTTTAAAAGTGGATATTTAAACTCTTTGTGGCATTTTAAGAAGCTGTTTCCGAGGTCAGACTCTTGCCATATTATTTTATCACTGTTAATGTTGTCCGTAAGCATGCCTATTTTGTTTTACAGTTGTGGAGGGATCCACAAGGATTTAATAAATATGATAGCCTTGTGTCCATATTAGATTATGATGAAGCATAGCACTAGTTGAGGAAAGGTTTTCTCATCTCTCCAGCCCTAGTTTAAAAAGTGTGGGTTTTTTTTTTTTTTTTAATTTTGCAATCTAAGTCTGTTCATATAACAGCCGTTAGTGGGCTTTAGTACATTTATTTGTGCTTCAAAACTGGACTTCCGAATAAACTATTTTAAAAATGGTTTTTTGCAAAGATGGGATTATACTCCTTGGCAGCTGTTAGAGCAGAAATTCCTTTGAGCTTATTTGGAGGTTTTGGAGGGCACTTAGCCTCACCCTGGACACCCCCTGCTACTGATCATGCTGGCTCAGATGTGGGCCCCAGACTTCACAAATACTAGGAAGAGAGACCATGGTCTCTCTTTTCCAGATGCTAATCTTGTGCTAAAGTCAGATAGTGACATCGGGGTATATGTGGGGCTTGGGGGGAGGGCTTGGGCTGGGGGAAATTAAACATGTTTAGGTATAGATAAGGGTAATCTAGCCAAAAGCCACAAGCTGAATATGCTGCAGAGAAAAGGGATAGTTGATGAGATAGCTTTCCTGGGAGGTGGGAGGGAACCAACCAGCCCGGGTGGAGGGACCACGTGTCCATGTCCGAGTCCACAGGGGTGAGAGCAGGATAGGATAGTGTCCTGTTAGATGTAGCTCATGGAAGGGAGGAACTGGGAGGTGCCTGAGAGTGGCCAGACCTGAAACCTCCTCATGAAGAGGCGCAGCCAAGTTAGCAGGAGAGGTTGTACAGGCCAGCCCAGGCGGAAGAGCCATGTGAAACTGGGGGTAATGAACTTGTGGCGGGGAGGGTGGGCTTTCCAGCACACCCCACGTCTCCCTAGCACCCGTGCCAAGAGAAGCTGACTGCAGGGCGATGCAGCGAGTCCTGGGGCAGTGACCGAGGTGGCCAGACAGGGATGGATGAGGAGCTGGCCACTGCGCTCCTGGCAGGTGGTTCCCAGCAGGTGGGCGGGTGGCTCCGAGGGCCACCCAGGGAAGCCCTGTGGGCCAGCTTGTGTCCAGAAAGATCACTTTGGCTGCTGTGTGAGAAATTGGTACGGGGGATCTGGACCAGTACCAGGAAGTAATAAAGAGGCTGCTATAAAACCTAGGGGAGAAGTGGGGGTGGCATTCAAGGAAAGACACTGAGCCCACTGTGGAAAATGGGCAAAGATACAGATGCAGTGAAATGCCGGGACACCTGTACCCCATGTTTGTAGCAGCAATGTCACAATAGCCAAACTGTGGAAGGAGCCACAGTGTCCATTGAAAGATGAATAGATAAAGAAGATGTGGACTATGTATACAATGGAATATTACTCAGCCATCAGAAATGACAAATACCCGCCATTTGCTTCGACGTGGATGGAACTGGCGGGTATTATGCTGAGTGAAATAAGTCAATCGGAGAAGGACAAACATTCTATGGTCTCATTCATTTGGGGAATATAAAAAATAGTGAAAGGGAATAAAGAGGAAAGGAGAGAAAATCAGTGGGAAATATCAGTGAGGGTGACAAAACATGAGAGACTCCTAACTCTGGGAAACGAACTAGGGGTAGCAGAAGGGGAAGTGGGTGGGGGGTTGGGGTGACTAGGTGACAGGCACTGAGGGGGGCACTTGACGGGATGAGCATTGGGTGTTATGCTATATGTTGGCAAATTGAACTCCAATAAAAAATACATATACAAAGAATAAATAAATAAAAATAAGTGTCAAAGATTTCCAGGGAAAAAAGAAAAAGAAAAGTGAAATAAAACCTTTAAGGCTTTAAAAAAAAGAAAAGAAAATGGGGGTACTTGGGAAATACTCAGGATCAATGTTTTGTTCTCCTGTGATTCTTTCTGCAGGGGGGAGGGGAGTTCTGATTGGCTAAGGCTCCATAAATATGGGTTTTATGCTAATTTCTGAAATGATATAGTTCAGAAATTCTTTATTATTTAGCTAAAAGAGGGTCTGTCCAGATACTGTAGTTGTGTCATTTATGTAAAATATTTTATTATCTTTTTTTCTGAGGTAGAAAGCACATGGTTTTTATAGGCAATTGTAAAATACAGAAGGGCGAAAGATAATAAATCACCCCGTATCTTTCTACCCAGAGACAAATCTTGTAAATATTTTGGAATATTTTCCTTCCACTTTTTCAGAAAGCAGTGTTACTAATCGAGATCTCTTGGACAGGAGAACGGGTGACCTATCGTATTGTTTTTGAAGCTGGTCAAAATTGATGAGACTTTCTGAGTTTTGTTCCTTATAGGTTGTTATAGGTTGTGGTCCTCTGGGTCTCTTAAAAGTGCTGGGTGACCTTTTAGGCCTTTCTGTTATTTTCCATGAAGAGTGAAGCCTTCAAATACAGCTTAATAAGAGATAGATGGCTCGAGTCACATGTTTAGAGGGGCACATTGCCCCAGTCACCACCTGAGATGAAAAGCCACTTCTGAAGAATGCCAGAGCACATATGCACTGGTTGCTTCAGATGCCTCGTGGGGAAAAATCAATGGGAGGGTACAAGGAGTCTTGCTTCACTTGTTTATTTGCGGTTATGGCAGTAGAACATTGGTAACAGCCAAAGAGTAATGGCTGGCTAGGTATCTTAGCCGACTTGTAAGCTGAAAGTAATGACATGTGGAATCCTGGTGGATAAGGGGCCTCTCCCCTTTATTTATTTTTTTTAAGCATCCCTTTTAACTTGGTCTGAGATTGATTGAGACATTATCTTGGACCTTGGAAGCTGTGAGCCCTATTGGAATGACAAACACTTGTTGACAGCTTTGACAAGATGGATGGAAAAACAAACTCCGGCAAGGTTCACATGTTTGTTTCTCCATTGAGTCTCGAGAAGAATGTTGCTCTCATGATTCGACGTAGAGAAAGAAAAAGTTGCACCTTGTTATCAAAGTCAATATTTTCTGAGCCTGACTTACAGACATCTCTAGAATACATCTACTTTTTGTGTAGCGTTTAATTAATCAGAGTAAGAATAGGAAAGTTCATCACGTGGGGCAGGTTATCTATCCACCCTTGGTATCTGTGTCATTTTCACTCGTGAAATGCCATAGTATCATAAGGACACATTATCTGTTAGGATTAATTGATAGGTACATTTTATATCTGAACATCAGCTCTTTGGAGTAATAATAATTACTAATATTAAAGCATGGTGTAATATCTCCTAATAAATATTTATCCATTAGTGTGATAGTGTCCTGTATCTTCAGCATGTGGGAATGAGGAGAAAACAATGATCCATTTCCTCCAACATTAAATAGAACTATTAAATTGACTCCTGAAGTGATTAGGAGACACAAATTAATAGAAATTTTTATGTTCATATTGATTAATGCCTTTCAAATACTTATACTGGGAGTACCTTTTCTACTGTAGGCAAGTTACTTTATAAGTATGACTTGTGAAATGAAGTGATTTGGGGTGTTGTCAGTTTTATGGTGAGTCATAAATAATTTCACTGCTTCTGTCTGCCTAACATCTTCCTACTTTCTTCTGGTAATAGCATTTTTCTTCCCTGTAGAGAAGATAACATTTGTAGCTTGCGGGAGATACCGCAGCGTGGTGTCTCTCCACCAGCACCCCTCCCTTGCTCATTGGATAGTCACCTCACCCCCTAGCCATGAGGATGGTTCTGGACTTTTAGAGCTGTCAAGAAAGCAACTTTACTCCTGGATTGCCAGGAGCTTGGGAGTCTGAGGCTGCCAGTGCCATTTTGGCTGCTCCATGGGAAGGGCCTACAAGCAGGAATATGCCAAGCACATTCAAGGTGTCATAAGATCTGGAATCATGGTGGCCCATTTGACACCGAATCTAGTAACTCCTAAAAGCAAGTACCACCCTGTTGTGAGAGAGAAAGCTCCACTTCTCTTTGAGCTACTTTGAGTTGTCCTTCTACCATTAGCAGCCACAGGGGCCAACTGCTAGAACAGATGATCAGATCACTGGTGGGTAAGAAATGGGGCTGTCAGTGGGGGAGGGATTATATGACTGGAAGGAAGACAGTGAGGTAGGGAACCTGAGTAAAAAGGAAAAAGTTCAAAATGAAAAGAATTCGGTTGGATTTTTATAAGGAAAGAGACTAAGAAACTTTTTTTTGTAAATGAACATAGTTGGAAGAAAGTAAATTGTTTGCTGAAGGAAAGAGCAAATATTCCCTCATGTTCAACACATTGCTCTGCCTTCAAAATAGTTTACAGTCTTCATGTATGAGGCCACTGGAGGCCAGAGGTACAGCCCCATACAGGGCTGACCAAAACTGCAAAGGGCCAGAGGATGGAGCCTCAGAGGTAACTGGACCCCAGGAACCCATGTTGGGTCTTTTCTCCACTTCCCTCTACCCCAGTCCATGGACACCAACAACCGAAAAGAAGGGAGGATTTCTTTTCCTGGTCTTTTATTTGTAAAATCCCAGGAAAGATGCTCAAGGGCCCAGTTTGAATCAGATACCCATTCAGTAAGCCAATCACTGTGTCAGGTATGGATACTGGGTTATATGGCCATTGGAGAGCCAGTAAGCAGAGCCTTCCACAGGCAGGTCATGCACAAGCCTGGGCCCCGAGAGAACCAGTGTGGCCTGAGCAGCCGTCCAGATGGTGTTCACTGCAGTCTAAATTACTTGTGCCGTTATTCAAAGTAAGTAGTCAGAGTATGTGAAAAAAGGGGCAGAGCAGTATATCCTAAGAGTTGGTAATACTGCATTTGTATTTTATTTTTAACACCAATTGCAGAAGTTTCACTTAAATGCTCCAGAAGTAGTTGCAGGCAGCGGAAATGATAAGAACATTATGAAAAAATTATTATCAAGCACAGGAAAAAAATGCAAGTAGATTAAGTCAGCTATGGGTTCTAAACTCTTTAAATTTCTCATCTAACTCTACAATGTGTTTTGGAAATGTGCTTGAGATCTCTGATTAAAAGCAGTAAACCCAACTGAAAAGCATTGTAGAAAATGCATGAAAAACGGAATAAAGTAGCAGGATGAACTCTGGTCCGCTGGGGCTAGGAAGGCTTGTCAAGCACTCACTGAAATGAACCATCAGTCTTGGTGAGCACGGTTAGCGTGCTCTTTCTACCCAGATGTTGCTTGTCTGGGAAATGTAAGCGTTCATGGAAGTCAGATGCTCCTGCCAAGTTCTGGTACCCTGAAGCTGGATTGTACGTTCTAGTTGGTTCTAGACCTCAGTTCCCATCTTTGGGTGGCTGGCATGTCAGAAACACAGACAAGCTAATATCCTTTCTTCATCCAGATGAAATAATTCATTCAGTTCCTGAGCTAAGACTTCAGATCTACTAGAATAGTTATTGATAGGAATTTCTGTGTTATATTAGGTAACACCTTACCAGCATTTGAATAACATGATTTGTAATTGGAATCCTCATTCATCCCGGGAAATTAAATTAATAGATTGCAAAGAAAAGATTATTTCAAGTACCTATAGGATGTGTTTGAATGTCGGGGTAGGGAGGGAATTTAAACAGAACATTTTAATTACATGTAACTTGAACTAGTTCCATAAAGAATATAGACTTTCAGGGGCAAAGAATTCTTTTAACACTTTGTAAATCATTGTAAAACGAATGAAATACAATCTACAAATGTATACATTCATTTCACTGATGGCTCATTTAATCAATTATCTGTGCCTATTTGCATAGCTCTCTTTCACATGAAAAATTATTAATTCACATATCCCAGGAAGCCTGTCATTCAGAACTCCAGATAAGATGAGCATAGTGTGAAGTCGAATACTTTTAAATAGTGGCACCGTTGACAGTGACAGAGAAGCAGCCTCTATTGGGGTTTGATCAGAACATCAGAAGCACTGTGAGTTATTTAAGGGATGTGTTCTAGGGACTCACAGCGATGCGGTACTGGGAGTGAAGCAGTCTGGAAAGCTGCTGTGCCTGTACCTGGCGCCAGGCCGAAGTAAGCAGAACAGAGAAGAGAGGAGAGGAAGAGCCACCTGAAATCTACAAAGTTGAGATGAGACTCATCAGAACAAAATAGAACCCGTGTTTGTTGCTGCTTCCAAGCCGGCAGCTTTGATGATGCAGGTAACCTGCAGAAGAGCACAGACTCGGTTCAGTATTAATGAGAAGTGGAGCAGCTCAGGGCTTGGCTGCAGCCCAGAGAGCTGGCAGGAGCTGGAGAAGCTACAGACCCATTGTGCCTCCAGGCCACGAGGGCAGCCAACAGATCTTCAACAGTGGGGTGTGAGCTGCAGTAGTGCCTGGGCGTATACCAGTTTTCCAAGTGTGAGCATGGCTACCACTTCATTTCCAGCTTCCAGATAACGTGCAAGCTCTGTGGCTATCCTGAGCCCTCCAGCTGTGCAGGAACGGGAATGTGGGCAGTGTAGTTCCTGCATAACTAAACTGACACAACACAAACACAGTGGCCTTCACAGTTCACTCCTAGTCAGCTTAGCACTTAGACACACTTCTGCCAAACTTAGCTTCCAAATAAGGTGATAGCAAAATTGTGTTTATGCCAAACATGATGAAATGATCCATCTTACAATCCAGAATTCTCTAGTCCCTTTCTGCGTCTTTGGTGATGTTCCTTTCTCTTCAAGCTGGGTCACAATCCTTCTTGATGCTGTATAACCTAAATTCTGAGACACGAGATTAAATACTATTAGCATCTATTGAATGGTAGCAGAATGGGAGAGAGGAATAAAAACTTTGGTTTATACATATGAATATGATTATATTAAAATAAGAGAAAAGTACTCAGAATTATTACATTCCTTGTTTCTGCCCCTAGTCACAGGACCACAGCTGGTGTTTATAACTACCTTTTTCTGCCAGCCATTCCATATTCCCTCTGTCCTCGGCAAGCACCTCGGACGGTTGTAGTTCCTTGCCACAGAAGATGACCCAAAACTGAGTTCTTGAAGGGCCTGGAAGTAGAACTCTTAGACACTGCTAGTAGGAATATAAAGTGGCAGTCCCCTTTGTGAAACAGCTTAATAGCTTTTTATGCAATTTCAACATATACCTGCTATATGATGCCCTCTATTTATAAGGAAAAAAATATGCCCACACAAAGACTTAAACACAAATGTTTATAGCTACTTTTTTGTAGTAGCCCCAAACTGGAAACAACCCAAATATCCATCAAGTGAATAGATCTATACTTGTGGGTATTACTGTGTATAGAATATTGCTCAGTAATAAAAAGGAATGAACTATTGATACACCAAGCAATTTGATGATCCCAAAATAATTATGCCTAGTGAAAAAAAGTCTGGACAGAAAGAGTGCCTATTATAAAATTCTGTTTACATAAAAATCTAGAAAATGCAAGTAATCTATAGGGGCTCAAAGTGGTTCAGTGGCTGTCTGAGAAAGAACTCTAGGTGTGGAAGGCATTACAACAAGGCATGACAAAATTTGGGAATGATGGATAGGCATAGTATCAAGGCTGTAGTGATATCTTCATGGGTATAGTTATAAGTCAAAACTTAACCACAATATATACTTTATATGCAGGTATTGTATGTCAGTTATACTGTGGTAAAGTTAAAAATAAAAAAGATTGGACCTAAAAATGGATAATCTGTATGTTCTTGACCAGCTACATTGATATCAATGTGGTATGAAATCATACACAGATTTATTTACCTGATCTGCTGCTTTTGAAATTGTGTAATTCTTGACAAGTATGTATTTCATGTGCATTATTTCAGTTTTACACAGGGTTCAACCACACTTCCCAGTGGTTGAGACAAGTGCCATGCGGGTAGAAAGGAAGAAGAGATCACATCAAGTCAGAGGTTAGGGCTTCGGTTTGGGTGGTTGAACTTGAACTTGGTCTTGATGGAAGGTTGAGTTTGTTAGGTAAAGAATCAGAGGATGTCAGGCTGATGAATGGGTACAGATGTAGGTGAGAAATGAGCAGAAGCTCTTTACGTGATGTGCTACAGTGTGGCATTGTACACCATCTTCCTAAATCCTCCTAGCAACCTCATTGGGTAAAGGGATTATTCTCATCTACTACCTAAGAAGCTAAGGCTCCAGGTATCAACTATTTCCTCCAGCCTTAGACTTAAAAGCTGCTTGAGTCTCTGACTCCCAGGGGCACTTGGCTGTGTTTGCAGGATAGTGACAGGTGATGAAGGGATAGAGGTAAAGTAAGTGATAAGGTTGGAAGTAGTGATGGGGTGAGATAAGCGTTGGCCTTTAACCAGTGTAACTTATAAAAAATTTGGACTTTCCAAGTCCACTGGGGAATGAACAGTGAGGAGAACATTAAATATTTTTGAGCAAGTAGTTCTATTATGATTCTGTACAAGTAATAATAGTTCAGTGAAATGGGAAGGGTAGATTTGAGAGATATTATGAAGCCCAGATTATCAGAACTTAGTGATGAACTGAATATAGAAGAAATGAATAGAAGAAATCCGAGCTGATTGTAAAGATTTTGATATGAGTTAAAAGAGAAAAAGTGATACATTTGACCAAAAAACAAAACAAAACAAAACAAAACAAAACCTCTGGAGAAGTACTTGATTTTCATGGAAATGCATTGAGTTCAGTTTGGAACACATTGAACTTGCGATTACGTTAAAACATCCAAAAGAAAAACACTAGCAATCAAGTGATACTACAAAATTAGAGCTTGGGACCCATCCGGTCAGGGTTGCACACTTTGTGGTCCTGCATAAAGATGGGAGAGTGAGGGGCACCTGGGTGGCTCAGTGAGCAAAGCGTCTGCCTTCGGCCCAGGTCATGATCTCAGGGTCCTGGGATGGAGCTCAGCGTTGGGCTCCCTGCTCAGCAGGGAGTCTGCTTCTTCCTCTGCCTCTACCCCTCTCCTCTGCTCTCTCTGTCTCTCATATAAATAAATCCTAAAAAAAGAAAAAAAAAAAAACCAGGAGAGTAAATCCATGGGGTAGATCCTTGGGTAAGGCTTGTAGGTTAGAGGGTATAGCAGGGTATTGGATCCTCTTCATCTCCACTGCCGCAGCCCTTGCTAGGCCCACACCATCTGCACCCAGTCCGTGATAGCCAAAACCACCATCCAAGTGGCAGTCATAGCAATTGCCCCAAATCCATCTCCTACATGTTAGCAAGGCGTGTGAAGCTCTCCATGATCTGGCCCTCCACCTACCTCTGGAGCTTCATCTCCAGCCATCCAGCGACACTGATGACAACAGTGGTTAAATTAGTCATTATTAAGCACTTTGTCTCTGCCGGTCATTATGCTGTAGGTCAATGTCTTATTAATCCACACATTGACCTTGCTAGTTACATATTATCACCCTCACTTAACGGATGAGGAAACAGGCTTTCAGACAGTGTTACGAAGCCAGTAGTAGTTGGTAAAGCTGAAACATAACCGTCATCTCTCACTACAAAGCCTGGACCTTTAACCTCTGTGCTACTCTCAACTCTTTCTAGCTACTCGAGCATATCATGAAGTTTCTGCCTCCTGTGCCTTTCTTTCTGTATGCTTCCCCTTGCGTCTGGACTGCTCTTTTCTTCCCTCCACTCCCCTTAAAGCATCCGACTCCTGCTGAGTCTTTAAGTCTGTGTAAGAGTGCTTGAAGGATGTTTGCCCTGCCCTGGCTGGCTCAGAGCCCATTTTAGCACATCTCCCTTTCACTCTACTAGGCCTGTTACTATAATCATCTGTATCCCAGTCTTTCTGTTACATTAAAGGATGGTAAACCTTTTTTAGTAAAGGGCCAGAGAGTAAATATTCTAGGTTTTCTGGCCCGTGCCATTTCCATTGCAACTCCTCGACCTGGCCGTTGTGGTGTGGAAGCAGCCATAGCAAGGCATAGACAAGTGGGTGTGGGTGAATTCCAACACAACTCTATTTACAGACACTGAAATCTGACTCTCCTATAATTTTCGCATGTCACAGAATATTCTTCCTCTTTGGATTTATTTTTCCAGGCATTAAAAAAAACATTATCATTTTGTGAGCCATAGAGAAGCAGGTGCAGGCTGGCTGTGGCCCCTGAGTCATAGCTTGCTGAGCCCTACATGATAGTGTGAATTTCTTGAGAGCAGATCCAGTACCTCATCGTCGGGGTGACCATACCAGTGTGTCATCCAAATGGGGATGCTTTGAGAATAAAAAGGGTTGCTGTTAATGATGCTGGGACCACAGGTGTAAAAGGGAACTGCCCCAGGCAGAGAGAGGGGTAGTTAATCTAGTCACGGTAGTGCCATGTTGGTTGTGCACAGTTTCCCTTGGGGTCTTAATTACTTCAGCTTTGGCTCTTCACTTTAGTCCCCCATTTCCCAGGGTACATTTATTCTTAGTTAATTCACAGGCTTGGGGATGAATGGAAGGTTCTGAAATCCTCTGGAGCAGTGAAGCTTTATACCCATAACAGTGACTGAAGGAAAAAACTGTATATTTAACAAGTGGTTTTCCAGATGGATCAAAGTGGAACTGTGCATATTCTAAACAACTAATGCATATAATTTTTACCTTTTTTTGAAACTTTTTTTTTTTTTTTAAGATTTTATTTACCCATGAGAGACACACAGAGAGAGGCAGAAACACAGGCAGAGAGAGAAGCAGGCTCCATGCAGGGAGCCTGTTGCAGGACTCCATCTCAGGACCCCAGGATCATACCCTGAGCCAAAGGCAGGTGCTCAACCACTGAGCCGCCCAGGTGCCTCTGCATATAATTTTTAAATATGTCTCTCCCAGAGAATTTTCCTCCATTGAGTGCCAAGAGTGTGAGTTCATATTATCAAAATTAAAATGACATTTACTGTGGACAAAAAGTATAGAACTGAAGCAGAACAGAAGAATTGTTTCATGTTATATTTAATGTCTTCTCTTTTTTTTTTTCTTTTTGCAGTTTTTTGAGGTGCCATTTGATTCAAACATGAATAGAACAAAGAACAGACCTCTGGTTCGTGGACAGATCAGGTAAAATCATGAATATAAGTCTCTTTCACCTTCTAGAACATTCCTGTGCTCGTTTATCCTGAATCATGCCCCAGTCTTTTGCCTTGAGTTGTGAGGTGAAAATACCCCCACCCCCACCCCCACCCCCACAAAGGGACACGTTGGTGTGGGTGCTCAGGGCTTCTTAACTCTACCCAAAGTGTATGACAGAGCACTTAAAATGGATCTAAGATTTACAGTTCTGTGGTGGGAGTAACTCATGCAGTGGATTTCTTTATGAAATTCCATTTTGAAACACGAACTTGTTTCACTTGTAGCGCCTGTGGGTAACAACATTCCATTAACACAGATGATTTCAGACAAATCCATATAGGGTCTCCAAAGAAAGATCTGTCTGAAGCCTTACTTTTTCAGACAAACTGATAATGCTGTTATCTGCCGAGTAAAGCACTACCCCCATTACTCTACTTTCTACCAAATTCAATTAAGTAGAACTAAAAGGCGTATAAATATTTTAATATCACTAATGGTTAATAATTAAGCATTTTACTTCCTGGAGACCTTGAAACTGGCATTTTAAAGTATTTTTTAAAATCCAGTGGATATTCATAAGCCAAGAAGAATAAAACAAACCAAATGGTTTTACTGACTATTCTAAATCAGTGAATCCAGGCAATGCCCTCATGGAGCCTAAAATGTATTGGGGTAACACTTGTGGATCAAATAATCACACATTTGTGATTATTAAGTGAAACCATAAAGGAAACATGCAGGTACTGTCAGAAGTCTATATAAAAATGATTTTTAATATTAGCTGTTTGGAGCCATTCAGTTCTTAAATGAATTTAAAATACCATTATATTGCAGAAAGCAATGAAAACATACAAGAACAGAAATCTCATATCTACTGATACTCGATTTCTTTTTTGAAATATAAATAAAGCCATCTGCGTTTTTATTTAAAAATGTCAAAAGTACTTTTATCTGAGTAAAGTTGTTCTAGAAGAGCAAATGCAAGCTCTGTAGCCTATCTCAAATGCTAGAAGCTGCTCATGCCACTGCTCGGATCGCAGGGAAGTCCTTATGCCTTTCTTCAGGGAAATTAGGCTTCTCTGGAACCAAGGGAAATGTGGGACAAGCCCAGCAAGTAGCCATTGGGCAAATAAGGATGATCAGATAAAGGCCTGCCATTCTCCTGGTATCTCATCTCACTTTGCCCATTGTGGCTGTTTTCTGCACCCAGAGAAGCCAAATCTACCAGGGCATCCAGAGAGGGGCCTTGGTAGTTGGCATTGGCCCGTCCTTTACGGGAGAGAGGTTGCAGGACAATTATTAGTCTTGCTAAACCGGTACCTTCCTCTTTTGTTGGCAAGATGACCCGGGCAGGATCTCATTTATGATAATACACCTTAATTGCTACCTAAAGTAGCCTCTAAAAGGGCAAATTATAGGGCTGGAAAAAAGATTCCAGCTTATGTTAAGAGCTAGGATGTATTTTATTTAAACAGGTACAAAGAGCGGTTACAAGTCTGGGGCAGAAGAAATATTGCACTGAGAATCATGGTTTTAAAACTGAAGACTTTGTATCTTGCCAGTTAGTGTTTATTATAACCTACTGAATGATCATCTACTACACAGATATTTTATAAGTGGGTAGCTGTGGGGCTATAGTAGAACGTCTTACAGACCACCCATTAGCATTAATTTCTCAGCCCTGGTGGTTCTGACATTCACAGTAGCTATTGGGCACTTAAGAGCAAAGCCCAACCAGTTTATTTTGAAATTCTCGATTTGGTGTTTACTGCCCCATATGATTTGGGCTGCTCTGCCTAGTTGAATCTATCCCACTTCATAGATTTTGCAGTTTGGCGCATGAAGTAAGTTCCCGACATTATTGACAGGCAGCAGTATAGTAAGTCTGGGAAGGAAACCCTCAGACATCTTTGCTAATGACAGCTGTTTGCACATTTGTACCTAGCTTGGCCTCTCTGTTCTAAAGAAATACTGTGAGCATTTACAGTAAAATAGACACGTGTGTGTGGCATTAATATTTTTAGTCATTGCAGTTTATTTTGAAGATTTTTACTGACATAAGTAAAATTAGGGATGCTCAGTGGTTGAGCTTCTGCCTTGGGCTCAGGGCATGATCCCAGGGTCCTGGGATCAAGTCCTGCATCGGGCTCCCTGCATAGAGCCTGCTTGTCACTCTGCCTGTGTCTCTGCCTCTCTGTGTGTCTCTCATGAATAAATAAAATCTCTTAAAAAGAAAAAAAGAAACAGTTATTTGGAGCGATCTTACCTGTTTTCAAAGTTTGCTTTAAAAAAATGTAAATATTTCTGGGCACCTGGGTGGCTCAGTTGGTTATATGTCTTCTTTCAGCTCAGGTCATGATCCCAGAGTCCCAGGATCCAGCCCAATGTGGGCTCCCCACTCAGCAAGGAATCTGCTTCTCCCTCCGCCCCTCCCCTGTTCATGCTCATCTTTCTCTCTCTCACTCTCAAATAAAAATAAAATATAAATATTTCAGTACTTACCAGGCAGTAACATAAAAACGAAATTTAGATTAGCTTCTAGGGTTAGGGAGAAAGAAGCAAAACACTTGGAAAGGGAAAGACGTCAGAACGTGGAAGTTGGATGTGTTTCCGTTACCAGGCCTGCATTGGTAGGACCGCTCAGTGGTGGCATTACCAAATCCTTCCTTCCTATGGCCACCTGCGGGACGCATGTGTAGGAGAATGTTGTCCCCGTAGAGGAGTGTGCTAGTTACCGAGAGGTGGGTGGCAGGCTCTCCATTCTCTTAGGGTCACAGTGAGGAGGTGGTGGCCCACGTGCCTAAGGGTAGGAAGTGCTGCCACAGAGATACAGTTCACTCTACAAATGTATTTTTGAATGCATCTGCCAGCTGGGCACTATGCTGGACACCAGAAGTGCCTTGGTAAATGCTGCAGGAGGCACCTGCCAGGAGATGCAGGATCACAGAGAGAACCTGACCAAAACTTCGGGAGTCCAGGGTGACTTAGTTGAGGGGTGAGGTCTTGAAGCTGAGAATGAGAGGATGAGGAAGAGCTGACCCAGCCTGATCTTTCCCATGTTCTTTCTGCTTCTCCCTCTGGCCACACCTTTGCTGGTGGTCTGTAGCCTCCTTCTGATCTCGTTCTCTCTACAGACACTGCACTCTACACTGTCTATACCTCCAGGCCAGACCACTCTTCTGTGCAGAGACCCTTTGAAAGTCTTTTCTGGGTGCCTCTCTAGGTATCTCAGCTCTGCAAGTGTGTATCCCAGTACATCACTTCCCCTCCCACACTGTCTTTTGGTTAATTGACATTCCAAAGTCAGGCACCTCTCAGTCACCCTGGACTCTCTGTCCCTCCTCCTTCATCCAACTATGGACTAGACTGTCTTTCCAGCCCCCAAGGGGAGCCCTGGAGTCTGCTCTCTCCTCCCAGTGCACTCCTGTCAGAGCATCCCAGCTTGCCCTGGTCCTTATAACCACACCCCAGCTGATATCCAGCCACTTTTTCCTTCTGGCTTACAACCTTTGGGGTCTTCTAAATATATTTAAGAGAAAACATTTGTTTTCTGTGCTTTGCTGCATCTTTAAGGCCTTTCAGGGTCTGGTCCCTCCCAGCCCTTCCAGCCTCACCTCCTCATAATGTTCACCTTTTCTCATTCACCCCTTTGTGTCTCTTATGACTCAGTGGAACTGCTGGTGTTTTCACCAGAGTGCTGTGCTTGTCTCGCTAGGTATGCTAACCTTCCCCTTCCATGGCCCCAGTGTGTTTTATGCCAAGCGTTCCCTCCCCCAGAAGGGATAGCTCCTCCCACACTCCAGTGAGGGGAGTTAGACGTTTTGTCTTGGAACTCTCGCCTCTGGGCATGCCTCTGTCCTGGCACCACGTAGCGTACCATGTACTGTTTCTTCGTGCCTCTGGCTTTATTATGTTGTGTGTTCTTCCAGGGCAAAGGTTGAGTCTTCCATCTGTGTATCCCCAGTACCCAAGCTCATTTACATGAAGCAATTTCCTGAGTGCCTGCTTTGTGCCCAGCACTATTTCTAATGCCATGATACAGTAGGGAACAGAGCAGACAAAAGTCTGGAACATCACGGGGCATACATTCCGGCCACCACATCTGGCAGATAGCTGATGCTTAATGACGGATGGCTGTATAGATGGATGGGTGGACAGATGGACAGATGTTAGAGAAGTAGAAATGACTTCCCCAGCATGAGAAATACAGAAGCAAGGACTCTGAGACAGGAATACTTAGCACATGGCATCAAGTGGGTGAGAAAGCCATTGAGACAGGCAGGAGGAATTTGTGAGGAGAAAGCGTGAGCATGAAGGTGGGGGGTGTTCTATAGACCTTGACTGATGCACTGACTCTGGATAGAATAGGCGGAAAATAAAGCAAAGGCCATGCCAGGTAAGATGCACATGAGGAGCAAAGGTGTAAGGAAGGGAGTGCAAAATATGTGTTGAAGGATAAAAATAAATGACTTGGCCAGACTCAGAGGGAAGGATTTGAAGGAGTGTGGTAAGGAAGCAAAGCGGGAAGGAGGCTGAGAAAACGTGCCTGCCACACCAAATTGTGAGGGCTGTTCTGTAGGGATTGGACCGTAGTCTGTGTTGTGTTGGGGCGGGCTCTTCAGCAGCACAAGACACGAAAAAGAAATAACAGGCCTGCATATTGGAAAGGAAGAAATGAACCCTTCATTCACAGACAATGTGACAGGTTTACATGAAAAATTCAAATGAATCTACAAAAAAGCTACTAGAACCAGTAAATGAATATAGTGGGGTCATGAGACACAAGACCAGGACACAGAATCCAGCTGCAGGAAGCTAGGCAAAGAATTCTTACATAAAACACAAAAAGCACAAACCATAGATGGAATAATAGGTAAATTGGACTTCACCAAAATAAAAATTTCTGCTCTCCCAGAAACACTTCTGAAAATGGCCAGACCAGCCACAGAGTGGGAGAAAATACTTGCAAAGCAAGAAGCTCATGAGGAACTTGTGTCCAGAATACATACAGAATCCCTGAAACTCAATAATAAGAAAACAACCCAATTAAAAAATGGGCAAAATATATAAACAAACACTCCACTAAAGTAGAACTACACATATCAAATAAACACATAGAAAGGTTTTCAATATCACTAGTCATTAGGGGAAATGCAAATGAAAACCACAGTGAGACACCACTGTGCACCTATTAAAACAGTTAACATTTTTAAGACAATAATACCAAGTGCTGGCAAAGATGTGGAGTGACTGGAATTCTTCTATGTGGCTGGCGTGAATACAGAGTGGTACAGTTACTTTTTGTGGAATGGTTTGGCAGATTCCTATGAAGTTAAATGAGATTTGCCATATGACCCCACTACTGTGTGTGTCTGGAAACGTAAGTCCATACAAAGACCTGTGCATGAATATTTGCAACAGTTTAATTCATGATTGCTGAAAGCATCCTAACTGCCCCTCAGGTGGTGTGTGTGTAGGTGCCATGACATGGATACAGCTCAGAAGCATTACAAGTGAAAGATGCCAAAGGTTACACACTGTATGATTCCATGTGTATGGCATTTTGGAAAGCCAGAACTTCAGGGACAGAAATCAGATCAATGGTGACCAGGAATTGGGGGGTGAAAAGAAGGGGATTGAGGACAGAGGAGCATGAAAGAACTTTATGAGGGACAGAACTATTCTATATCTCGGGACACCTGGGTGGCTCAGTGGTTGAGTGTCTGCCTTCAGCTCAGGGCGTGATCCCGGGGTCCTGGGATCAAGTCCCACATCGGGCTCCCTGCAGGGAACCTGCTTCTCCCTCTGCCTATGTCTCTGCTTCTTTCTCTGTGTCTCTCATGAGTAAATAAATAAAATTAAAAAAAAAATACTCTATATCTTGAACATGGCAATGGATACACAGCTATGTATCTTTTTCAGAACTCAGAACTAACCATTTGCCTGAAATGTGTGAATTTTACTGTGTGCAAAACGACTGGACTTTCAGGGTACTTGGTTTTCCCTGGGGACCATATTGATGTAAATCGCAGATCATAAGATTTTGGAGTCACACCACCTGGGTTCAGAATCCAGCTTCTCTACCTGCTTTACCAGGCAGGAGCGTCATAGGAAAATGTTCTGTTCTCTTCTGTAAAATGGGGATAATGCCCTTACCCCATGGGGTTAGATGAGAATGCAGCCCTTCTTCTAAAGCAGACAGTGAATGACTGTGAGGTCATCCCTGTGGTGGTTAGTGCTTTCTCAGCAACCGTGTGCTCAGCATCTCTGGGTGTTGGGCTCCGGCTGAATGCTGGAATATGCCTGACATGACCAGAGTCCTGCCCTCATTACTGTCCTGTGGGGGAGGCGGAAAATAAACCAGTGAACAAATAAATTGTAAAAGGTCACTCTAGGTGGCTGTCAGTTGCACAAACAGATAATATAGAGCAATTGGTGGAGACCCCTAGAAAAAGAGAAGTATAAGGACGCTGCTCTTGAGGAAGTGGCATATGCGTTGAGGCCCAAAGGGTAAGGATGCAGGGTGGGGGAGCGTCATCGGCAGAGGGAGCAGCAGGTGCACAGCCCAGGTGGTCAGGGTGTGCCTGACACAGTAACAGCGTAGAGTCCACAGTGGCCAGAATGAGCAGAGTGGTGTGGGGTGAGGTCAGAGGGACAACACAGTGAGAAGTCTAGCTTGAATCCTGTGTGCCATGGGAAGCCAGAAATGAGTCCAAAGTACAGGATCGGTGTGATGGCATTTATGATTTTGAAAGAACTCTTCAGAATGTACCACAGCATCACAAGAGTGAGCAGAGGCCTAGTACAGGTTCAGGGGAGTGAATGATGGCCTGGACCGGGATGGTCACAGTAGAAGTCAAGTTTGCCGTTTCTCATTCAGAACGCTGGCTGGCCACTACTGCCTGCAAGTTCACTTGAAATGTGCCTGCTTTTCAAAGCCTTTCCTCTCCTGTGGATCATGAGTCTCGCACAGATAAACCCTGCCAGTCCCGGCCTCCCTGCTTCTACTCCTCCCTTGCCTGTCCACCTGCCTTCTTGAGTTTTTTCTCTTGCACAACTTCTGTATGTCCCTTAAGGAATGTCTTCCTATCTGCATGTAACACCATGTTTCTTCAGTCCTGCAGCCTCTGTACCACAAAATTCATCAGGAGGTAGAGTAGCAAAGCAGATATGAGAACCGAACCCCCAGAGAAGTAGCAGCCCTGCTGTCCAGTCAAGTGCTCACAGCCACCACAGCAAAAATACGTGACTGTTCCAGTTGCCAGTTCCCAATGTGTAGACAGAAAGGAGTCGACCCTGCAGAGAAACAGACCTCTTCAGGAATCCCCATCTCTCTCCTCTACTGGGAGCCATAAAGGCAGAATGGTCTGGTCTGACTGCCCAGCCATCTAAATACAGACCTTCCTTTTGTCACTGCCTTTCATTGAATTCAGTGATTCTTGAACTTTAGTGGACATTATTTCCTGGAATCAGATGTATGTAAACTTGCCTGCACTTTCTGGATCACTGCAGGGGATTTCATAGGATAATATTGAGTATAATGTATTTTCACCGTAGGGCTGACCTAAATAAAGGAAACAAACTGCAGCTCCATTGGGTTTCCAGACCATGAAAATGCACTCCGTCCTGTGACATGTCTGATTTCCAACCTTATTGCTGCCTGCCTTTCTGTTTCTGAGCAGCCACTGTGGCCTCATCTGCATTATTTGCAGTGATGGAGAAAGTGGCATTGGATGCATTTAATAAGCAAGGAGTAGGAAAAAAATTACAGTTTTGGAGATAGCTTAGTTACAATATACGCATGCCCCTTATATTTTAGGCAACAGAAACTTCCTACAATTTTGTTGTGAATCAATGGTAAAAGTCCTTACAACTAAAATACCATCTAATGAGAATAAAATCTGTGAAATTACATTATCCTTTGTTTCATTTTCCCAAGGAGAATACAGAGGACAGTCCTTTTAATTATCTTTTATTGCCTACATAAAATTCCAGTTCTGTATATCTAAGGTATCACTCACCGTTAATAAAAGAAAGACTGTCTTCCTTATCAAGGGTTGGGAAAATACTGCTTTTCCTAGTGGATAGAAAGATGACTTTTTTTTTTTTTTAATATGAAGATGACTTGTTTAAATCTGTCCTAACTCTTGCAGACCCATGAGGACCAACTACTTACTCTGATTGTCTGTTCTAGAGAACTGCTGTGGCCTTACAATAATTGCAGGTGGTTAATAGAAACATCCTTTTGCAGCTTCTGTTTACCAAATGTAATTCCTGTGGAAACATTTGACCCCGTGGCTTTCTGTGCTTTTTACTTCAGCCCTGGGGCCTTCGTGGCAGAATTATTCATCACGGTCTGTAATGGCTTGGGGGCCACTTGATGAATTGGAGCACATTGTACCTCACATCACTTAGGAAGCATCCCAGATGCATGTGGCTAAATTCAGAGTCCTGGTGCATTTGGCTAAAGAGCTCTGGCATCTCCGTTTGCCTGACATACAGAAGATGTCTCCCAGGGACGTCTGCAGAGAATGGCTCCAGAGGGTCCGAGTGGCACGATTTTACCCTCTGGTATTGGTGCCTCACCACAGAGTTGATCCCTTATGAACTTGGAGTCCATTGCCTCTGATCCCCTGGGGCTGAATGTCAGCACAGCCGTGTCACAGCCTGTACCATCCACCATCCTGGTAGTCTGGGCATGCGGGCTGGTAAGGAACTCATCACAGGCAGAATCAAGAAGCATTTGGGATCCCTGGGTGGCTCAGTGGTTTACGCCTGCCTTTGGCCCAGGGCGTGATCCTGGAGTCCTGGGATCGAGTCCCACATCAGGCTCCATGCATGGAGCCTGTGCCTCTGCCTGTGTCTCTGCTTCTCTCACTCTCTGTATCTCTCATGAATAAATAAATAAAATCTTAAAAAAAAAAAAAATCAAGAAGCGTTGACACCTCCGAGGCTCCTGTTGCCTTGCCCTGTTGATGTCCTCACTAATAACTCCCTCCCATATCATGGGCATGCAGTGCCTTGGAACTCCTTCTCCCCACTGGAGCTCCCTGGCTATTGGCAACATCAGTCCCAATTGTATAAAATGGCCAGTGTGAGGGATGCTTAAAAGAGGATGTTCATGGTAGTTCTTCCTAGATACTCCTCCGTTCTGCTTAGGCAGACCAGATATTTTTCCACTGCAGAAAATAGCTGCTGGAAGCTGACACCTGTTTTTGGCAGTTGTTGGGACCCCATTTCTGCCTGGGATCCTCAAGCTCGAAGACCTAGAGCCCAGCTTGCCTGAGGGCAGGTGTTAGGCTCACACTCTCCCTAGGGTCTCTCTCGTACCTGTTCCAACCCCACCACCCCAGTGGGACCCTTCCTTCCAACTTCATATTCCGACAACTGGTCCCTGTGTAAGTCAGCTGCTGCATCTAATTTTTCTCTTATTCTCCGACTTCTGGAAAGGGTGTCCTCCTGGGGCTGCGGTTACAGGCTAGCTTTTTCCCCTCACTGTCCACCTCCTCATTTTCCTCTCTCTGTGCCTTGACTCTTCTGATCCTACTTTCGCTTGCATGGACTCATCATCAAAATGGCAGCCTTGGCCTTAAGCCCTCAGGTGTCCCAGCTGACGCATGTAGCCAGGTTCCAAAGCCTTGTGAATGGAAATGGGATTGTCCAAGCTTGGGCCAGATAATTCATCCCTGGTCCAGTCCCCTGGGGCAAGGGGAAGGGGAAAGGATAGAGATGAAGAGGGTCACACAAAGGACCTAAGGCTCCTCTTCCCAGGGCTCCTTCTGCTGAACTTGAGCTTGCCAGATGTGTATCTCAAGGCTTCCTTCTGCTTTGTCACTTTCTAGCTATGACCCACTCCCACCCCCAGTGGACACACTTCATGTCAAATTCTTTCCATGAAGATATTAGATTTAACATTTACTAAGTCTTGTATTTTGCCTCACATACAGAGAGGTACGTATCCTACCTTGCTGTCCTGTGTTTGACAGCTTTTCTGTAGGAACGTGCCCTAGTTCTCATTCTGTCAAAGCCAGGGTTCCCTGTTTCAGGTTCTTTTTGCTTTCAGAGAAAACAGAGGGTTCCAAACACTTTTAATCCACCATCTTTACCTATTTTGAGATCCTTCAGACTTAAATTTCTAATGTATCCTAAACATATATATATTTTTAAGTAATAACATTTTTTCCAGTCTGTCCTAACTAAAATGAATCATTTTGAAGAATGTCAAGGTCTGATGTTTCTTCTGTATATTTTAGAATTAAATAATTCCTAATTCAATTCGTTAAGAATTTATTGATTACCGATAATGTTACCAGCGCTGGCAATTCTGTTTTTATAAAGCTCACAAGGTTTATAATCAGGGTGAAAAAATTAGCCAGATGCATAAAACTCTTTGCAGACAGCCGAGGCTGCCATCAATATGCACTGAGTGAAATGAGAGAGTTGGATAAACAAGAAGTGCTCTGGGAGGTCAGGGAAAGGGGGTTCGGGTAAGGACAGCCTGGATAGCGAAAGCTTTGTGAACACGGGCCTGGTCCAGGCCTCCTTCCCTGTTATTTTGAAACGCATGTGTGTTTGGATTACCTCTCCTTGGATTATCCATTTTCCAGCTTGGTGATGCTGACAGGGAAATAATGCATGTCAACAGTCGTTTTTCCAACGTAATGGATCAGACAAGAGTGATCCACAACTGGTAAGCTATAGGTGTGGGCCACAGGCAGGAGAGAGAGAAGCATAAGAGTGGATGAAAGGTTATTGAGACAGGACAAATTAAAACACTTGGGGTCGGGGTCAGCCAGTACCTGGTGTTTAAATAAATGACGAAGATGGAGTTTTCGAAGTGAAATGAATGGATTGTTTAGTTGGCATTTATTAACTTAAAGAATAGGGTTTAGCTTAAGCATTATAGGGATTCACAGGAGACATTTTTCAAATTTACTGAAGGTTTTACCAGTAAGCACTTAAGCAAATGTAAACATTTTGCAGGCTGCAGGGGAGCTGTGAATATTATTCATCACCCAGTCCCGCTGGTCCAGCAGACAAGTACCCAGACCAGGCTAATGCTCCACAGAGTTCCTAAGGGTTGTTATGATTAGTCTCTGGGTGTGTATATACTGCAAATGTAATAAGAACATAAACATTTTATAAGTATAGAAATTTCTTTTTTTAGTGTTAACTAGTCATTTGAAGTGGCAGGAAGAACAAATTTGGTCTCAACTTAATAATAGCAGTGCTAAGGTAGAGAATTGTGTTCTGAAAAATCATTCAACCTGATGAATCACGCAGGATGAAGAGTCAGCCAACAGGTTTTGTATGTAGCATCATGCTTAGCCACGGCAGTGGGTAAAAGAGGGGAGCACCGGTGTTTTCTAGAAGCAAACTCTCACGTCATAAGGAAGAAGAAAGCATTTACAATTAATTAATCTGTAGCAGCAAGAGTTGTGAACATTTGTCATCAGCAGTCCTGAGGATGGGGGATTCCTCCGTTCCCACATCCCATCTTACAACCAAAGAAATATTCAGATATTTTAAGAAAGATAAATATGAAGAGTTAACTATCCTAGCCTAGTAAACCAGTCAATCACTTGTAGCCACTTGAGCAGCAAGTCATAGGGGCAGACATGTTTTATTAATCACCTGGAGTCAGTGAGTCTCACGTGCTATCACTTTCTCTCTCTCTCTCTCAAGTAGGATGAGGTGAAAAGATGGGGCACAATGAAATGCTATTCCTGTTGACTGGTGGTCTGCAGGTGGTGGTCTGAAGGGGACGTTTGTTCTCATGCATTTTTTTTTTAAAGTTTTATTTATTCATGAGAGAGAGAGAGAGGCAGAGACACAGACAGAGGGAGAAGCAGGTTCCCTATGGGGAGCCCGATGCGGGACTCGATCCCAGGACCCCAGGATCACGACCTGAGCCAAAGGCAGACGCTCAGTCCCTGAACCACCCAGGAGCCCCTCGTGCATGGTTTGTAAAGGTTTGTCTCAGCCAGCGTTTGGGGCACGCCAGCCTTGGACACAGGAACAGAAAGCTGAATGGTACAGAGTGGAGGCACTAATCCAGGTAGGATGTGGTGGGATGGGCGGGAGAGGCAGCAGCAGACCCGTCAGCGGAAGGGCTGAGGACTCTGTGACAGCCAAGGGTGTGCAGACCACCCGGGGGCTGCGGGTGAGGGGCAGGAAGGAGAGCAGGCCACCCTGGGAAAATGTTCTCGGAGGACTTGTTTTGATGTCAGGCTGAATCTCAGAGGCTGGGAAAGAAATGGCCACACAAGACTGAAGCAAGTACAGGAGGGGTCGACCCTAGGGCACCAGAGCTACCTCTGCTTCATAGTGGAGATCTTTCACCTGGACCACTCTGATGGCAAAACAGCAGCCAACAGGCCAAATCCTGAAGAGGCATTTTTTGTTTTGTTTTGGCCTGCTGTGCTCTTCTACTGATGCCAGCATTTAAAAAGAGAACGTTTTAACAGTGTTTTAACAACATTTTAACAGGTTTCTGAGTTTTTTTTGTACATTCACACATGGTACCTGCCAGCCAGACCTGAGTACCAGTTCCCACTGTGCATCACCGCTCATGTTTTTTCAGGGAGACCCACTTGACTCCTTTTAAATCACCAGCCTGGTCCCTCTGGACATCTCTGCGTTCTCAGACACTCCGCTAGACCCCTAGACTCCAGTAGGAGCCACCATTCCTGCAGGAGGTGGAGTCACCTGCGTACTCACCTTGGCCAGTGGGTAGCAGGTCTGTCCAGGTACTCTACAAAGCTGCAGGGATGGGTAGTGTTATTCCCTAGCCTCACTATTTATAAATTGTGTTTTATTAAAGCTTTCTGAAGACTCATTCAAATTCATTGACCCCAACTTTATGGGGGTAGACAAAGCTGCTTTTTGATATAGAATCCGATAAATTAAAAAGGAAGAAGGTAAGAAACTTAAGCCATCTGGCTCAACCAGGGAAAAGGAAAAATATCGAGGTGTTACGGGAGCCGAGGGTAGTGGAGGAGTTCAGGAGTTCAAGAAATAGGCTGAGATGGGACCCCTGTACTAGGAACTGGGTTTCCATGGATGGGATCAGACTACAGGAATCTCTTCTCTCTGAAAATTCCAGTCTCTATACAAATAGTTTATCCTTAATTTAAACTGAATTGAGGTGGCGTAACTCAGGAGTCCCCATTAGCTTGATCCTGGAATTAGAAGGCGGCATCTTAGAGGTCAGCACTAAGGTTCATCAGCACTGCCCCCCCCCCCCCCCCCCCCCCCCCCCCCCGCCTATCTTGCATATCTCCCTCCTAGATTAGTAAGATTCTTTCTGTTGATTTTCAGAACTCAGCTCAGATCTGCTTTGTTTTCTTCCTGGAGGAACTAAAGCTTTTGTTAATAGAATGCCACAGCCCCACATTCCAAATACAGTCATGCCAGATATACTTGCTTATTCTTGAATTTCTCCTAAATGTGTTTAAGATTTATTTATTTATTTGAGAGAGAAAGAGTACATGCCAGAGTAGAGAGGCAGAGGGAGAGGGAGAGAGAATCTTCAGGCAGACTCCCCGCTGAGCACAGAGCCTGGCACAGTCTCAGACCCAGGACCCTGAGGTCATGACCTGAGCTGAAATCAAGAGTCAGATGCTCAGCCAACTGAGCCACCCAGGCTCCCTTAAATGCATTTTTAAATTTAATTTTTAGGCAGGTTACCATCGTTTTATATGTAACTGATAGCTTTTCCAAAGCTGCTATAATTAATTTTCTTTTAAACTATGTTTCGTGTCCACATTTTCTTCACTTGTTCCTTAAATTATGAATTCTCATCAGTCCTTGTATCTGTAAGCTAAAAGTCTTGTTCAGAAAGAAAAGGCTTCTGAGTAAGATTCTGGGGAGACGTTTTTAAAACAGTTATCTGTAGAGACTTTTCCCCAAAAAACTCAGGTCTGAGCTCAAATGTGGGATTTATACAGGAAATTAAAGCTAAATTGGCTTGGGTTGATGAAGGCTTGGGGTTTTCTTTTGTTTTTTACAGAAGGAGATTTTATTTTATAATTTAAAAACCATTTATTCTGGAAGAATGACCAAGAACTATTATAAGATTAATTTTTGTGTAAACCAGTTACCTACAGAGCTGCTTACAATATAAAGCCTTCTTGATTTAATGTAACATTTCATAGACCTCTCCGACACACTACTTAAACAGAGAGACTACATCTCTCCAGTAAGTTATTTCAGTCATTTAAATTACATTTAAGTTCAATAAATAGTCATCAAATTAAAACTTGCACAATTTTTTTCTCTCATTTGTTCCCAATTTCTACAGAAAATTCCACTTCGACTGAGCCACTAAGAATTGGTGTTTAGTAAACAAAGAAACATAGTATTTTAAAGGAAGAATAAATAATTCATAGAAATGTGTGGACAGATTCTCATCCCTCTAGTCTATTCTTTCTTTTCTGGAGTAGCCTTGGGCAGAAAAGGCAAAACGAGAAGACCACCCATGCCCCTGATGCTCAATAGAAAGATCTCTCCATTTCAATGTAATTCAGTTTTGGATATGAGTTTGGAAATAAATCATCATTCACCCCTCAGCATGACCCCTGAACCTATTTGCCTGAGTGAATGAATATTAAAAAAAAACATTTTTAGTTCAATGGCTAGATTCATTTTTCTACCGCCATCCTACTTCCCCCCCCCCCCCATAGCAATGTTTTCCTTATTCATCCCTTTATTCCGTTTTACTAAAAACTGGAAAATGTGTACAATACCATCACACCCAATTCATCTGCCTTTCTGATCTTACCTGTGCAAGTTCACAAATCTCCTCTCCTTAATAAAGGCCATTACAGGGGCACCTGGGTGGCTCAGTGTGGTTGAGCATCTACCTTTGGCTTAGGGCATGGTCCTGGGATCGAGTTCTACATCAGGCTCCCTGCATGGAGCCTGCTTCTCCCTCTGCCTGTGTCTCTGCTTCTCTATCTGTCTCTCATGAATAAATAAATAAAGTCTTTTAAAAATAAATAAATAAATACCATTACAGCCAGTGCTGCAGATATACAAGAGCACCAACATTTGAAGAAAAATCGTTTTCCATGTGATCCATTTAGCTTTTCCTGGTGCTGCTTTATTTCATTTTTTATTTTATTTTATTATTTTATTGTAATTTGATACAAGAACGTTGAATTCCTAACTTAAAGTTATCCTTGAAAATAAAAATAGTTTTGCCATGCTAATTATGAGAAAATGCTGTGCCACCATCGTACTTTTATACCCTGTACTTGATATTCGTGAGTATATATACATCTGTATTCATATTCTCATGCATGACTGTATGTCTTCATACGTTTGAAAAAAACTAACGAGTGGAAACAACTTATTGCGAGTTTATTATCCCTGCGTCCAATTCTACCTCCTTTCTATTTAGATGATGCTCATTTTGCCAGTTCTTGTAGCCGATTTTATAGTTTGAGAATTCATCATACTTGTGTTTGTTTAATGTCTATCTCCTTTTCAGACTAAACATTGCTGTCTGTTTTGTTCATTGCTGTATACGCACACTTAGCGTAGTGGCTAACTGTAGAAGCCGCGAGAGAAATCCTAATAAATGAACGTGTGAACGCCGTGCACTCATTTAGTGAGCACTGTGCTAAGCGCTTTATTTACATTCCTGCGTTTAATTCTTAACTCTTAAGTACCTCCCATTCTACAGATAAAGAAACGAAGACCAAGTTAAACGATTTGCTCAAGATCCTACAGTCAGTGAGACAGAGCGCCTGCCTTGCCTTCCTTGTGGTCTTCTTACTGAGGCTTTTTGTGTAAGCCTCTTTGTCTTGAGCTCCAACCTTGCTGTCAAAAGAGCCCTAAGACACCCCCCTATTTTATAGTTGAGGACACTAAGGATCAGAGAGGTTAGATAATTTGCCCACTTTTACATAGCTAGTTCAAATCAGAACTTGAACTCAGAACCCCTGATTCCTGTCCACCATGCTTACTAGTTATTGCTGCTATATGGAAATCAGAGTATAATACTACTAGGTAAAAGAGCATTAGCACATATTTAAAACATTTTGGGGGTCGCCTTGTTGGCTCAGTCAATTAAGCATCTGACTTCGGCTCAGGTCATGATCCCGGAGTCCTGGGATCAAGCCCCACATCTGGCTCCCCATTTAGCTGGGGAGTCTGCTTCTCTCTGCCCCTCCCCCTTGCTTGTGCGCATGTGCTCTCTCTCTCTTTCTCTCTTTCTTTCTCTTTCTCTTTCTCTCTCAAATAAATAAAATCTTTTAAAACACATTTTTGGTATGAAATGTTCCAGGAGCCACAATAGTAGAGATAGTACAGCAAACCCCAGGAAACTTGTCACCTAGAAAACACAAGATTATCAAGAATTGGATGTACTTGTTTCATCTCACCCTTGTAACGGCCAAAACACTTAGCACCATGACTAGATTAAATCAAGGCAGTGGGAGCAGAGAGGTGGAAGTGTAAACATGCAGTTTCTCAGTGAATTGACTACAGCTTCCGCTTGTTCTTTCCACTTGGAATATATCAAGAGACATATATCAAAAGACAGTGGGAAATGGGTGACCTACCCAGGCCAGCTGCAGCCAGCATCAGAGGTAGAGTGGAGATGGAGGTCTTCTGTGGGCTTATCCTCCGTTGACTAGGCCAGATGTAGGCCAGATGGGCCCAGCACCACACTGGTAATGGCTTAGCACTGAGTCTCAGGCCTCGGCAGGCCTCTTGATCACCTGGATCCCTAACAAATCCTTAGGTGATGTTGATGCTATGGGTCTGGGGACCATAGCTTACCAGGGAGAGTTCCAGCTTGGCCCAGGGAATCCCAAGGAAGCCTGCTTGGCCTTCTAGTTCCGCTTCTAGAAATCAGACCTCAGAGCAGCACTTGAAATGGAGGCAATCTGCTAAGGAATTTAGATGATAAAAGGAGCAAAATGACTAATGGGGAAAAAATGTTTAAGAGAAAAATTTATTTTTTTAAGATTTTATTTATTTATTCATGAGAGACAGGGGTGGGGGGGAGAGGCAGAGACACAGGCAGAGGGAAGCAGGCTCCATTCAGGAAGCCTGATGTGAGACTCGATCCCAGGTTTCCAGGATCACGCCCTGGGCTGAAGGTGGCGCTAAACCACTGAGCCACCAGGGCTGCCCAAGAGAAAAATTTAAAGAAAATTTTAAATAATAAATGATAAAAAGGGAAGTAATTCTGGGTATGTATATGTGTATATGTGTGTCTCCAGGTTTGGGATACTTTCAAGACCCATCCAGAAGTGGGAGAGAGCAGGTCCATTTTTTGATCAAGGGCTGGGCACTAGGAATAGGAGAAAGAGTATATTGAGTAGTTGACAAAAAATAAGGAGAAGTCAGTCTTCGACAAAATTACCCTTCAAGTCTTTGAAATGTAGCCCCGACTTTTATGTGTACTAAGGCAGAAAGTCATAGTTGTGTTTAATGGAGATGAGAAATAAACACACTGGACTAATCTTTTTCTGCATCTGAAATGGATCTCTTTATTAAAATGGCTAAATCTGGGGCGCCTGGCTCAGGGGTTAAGCATCTGACTCTTGATTTCGGCCCAGGTCATAATCTCAGGGTTGTGAACTCAAGCGGTGCATCAGGCTCCACGCTCAGCACAGAGTCTGCTTCTCCCTCTCTCAAATAAATAAATCTTAAAAAAAAAAAAATAGATTTCTTTATTAAACCTGCTAAATTTAAGCAGCTTCATTATCACCATGATTGTTAAAGATTCCATGGTAAATCAAACTTTAAGAAATAGCCCAGAGGTCACTTGGGACACACTCTTCTTTATCCCAAAACCATCATCTTGCTGGTGCTTTGCCTGCTTGCAGGGATGGTGCGGCTCACCTTTTTTTCCTCAAAAATGTCTAATGTGACTTCTTTTGGGAGTTGAGCAAACTAACGCTTACCTGTCTTTGCTGGTCCTCAGGGCAGGCAGAGAGGGGTCCTTGTGAAAAGCACCTCTGATCATTTTGTTCCTCTATTGAGAAAACAAAACTTTCTTAACCCTGCATGTGCCCAGAGGCAATGTCAGAGAGATGTGTCAGCATGGCCTTGGGGGGGAGGGGGGTTCTCTGACACCTCCCGCCCACCCTCATGCTGCCCCCACTGCCTGGAACACCCCCCTCCATCCTTTAGCGCCTTCCCCCCCCCCCCCCGCCCGCCCCAGCACTTCTTGCTAGAATCCTTCCCTGCCTGTCCCCAATACCCACACACTGTCCATAAGTAGTCCCAGAGTGCCCGCCTGTTTAACTGTCTCTCTTCAGGCTATGTCTGTTTTGCTCCTCACATTATATTCTAGGTCTGTTTGCTTTTTTTTTTTTTTTTAATACAGTGTTCATCTCAGGAAATGCAATAGGAAGTTTAGGCTATTTTTACACTGGGGTAAACCAAAGGGGCTAAACCCCAGCTGAAGGCACCAGCCTAAAGACTTCAGTGGACCCGAGAAATCAGAGAAATGAGGAAGTCTTACTATAGCAGGGTGCCCCCCACATACCAGTGGTATTAAATGAATGAACCAACAAATGAGTCCTGGTGCAAATCTGGTTTCCAGCTACTGGTATAGTTGACCCATGGACAACATGGGTTTAAACTGTGGAGGTCCACATACATGTAGATTTTTTTTCAATACATCCAGTAGAAAATTTTTTGGAGATTTGTGATAATTTGAAAAAGATGAACTGCACAGCGTAGAAGTTTCAAAAAATTTAAAAATACAAATACATACACATAAGTAAATACTAGTCTACCTTGTCATATGCTAATGTATACACAAATCTATTATCAAATCTTAAAATTTATCAAAACTTACACATGCATTTACAGACTGCACATGGTGCCATTTGAGTGGAGAGAAAGGTAAACAAATGTAAAAGATGCTATATCAAATCATAACAGCATAAAACTAACTGCTGTAATAATTTTGTAACCACCTCTAATGTTGCTTTGTACTGAGCTCAAGTGTTGGGGAGCATCCACTTAAGTTGCCATGTGTGATGCTAATCATCTCTGCATGAGCAGTTCATCTCTCCAGTAAATTGCATATCACAGTAAAAAGGATCTCTTGCAGTTCTCACTATCAGTAGTTAAGTTTGGAGAGAGTCTGGGCAGAGCCCGGTGGCTCAGAGGTTTAGTGCCGCCTTCGGCCCGGGGTGTGATCCTGGAGGCCCGGGATCAAGTCCCATGTCGGGCTCCCTGCATGGAACCTGCTTCTTCCTCTGCCTGTGTCTCTGTGTATTTCTCTCTGTATGTCTCTCATGAATAAATAAATAAAATCTTAAAAAAAAAAAAGTTTGGAGAGAGTCAAAAGTTACATGTGGATTTTCTCTTTATTTTTAGAGTGTGTGAGTGGCAGTTCTGGGGGAGGGGGAGCAGAGAGAGAGAGAGAATTTTAAGTAATCTCCACCTCAGCTTGGAGCCTAATTCAGGGCTCAATCTCACAACCCTGAGATCAAGACCTGAGCCAAAATCAAGAGTTAGAGGTTTAAGTGACTGAGCCACCCAGGTGCCCCTGGATTTTCAGTTGTACACTGGGGTCAGCACCCGTTTTCCCCTCGTCATCCAAGGTCATCTGAGTCTTGGTTTCTCATCTGTGAAATGGGAATATCCTATCTGAACAAACATGTTTTACTTTGTTAGCTTTTGTTTTGTTTTTAACACCATACGCAGTGTTGGTACAGTTTCCAGAAATAGGCTTTCTCATGTACTGCTGGTGGGGTATGAGCTAGCCTAAATCCTCTGGGGTATAAACTGGCAGTACCAGTCAGATCCCTAAAAATGTGCCTGTCATCTGGCTTAGCTATCTCATGTCTGGGAATTAATCCTCAGAATTTATCCTAATCAGAACTATGAACAATAGTCTGTCTATAAGATATCTGTGCCCACGTTATTTTTTAATTTCAAAAAGGGAAAAATATGAAGTGTCCAGAAGGGGTATGTTGACTGAATTAATTGTGGTATATCCACAGAGTAGGCCACTACATGGCTATTGATGATGATACAGAAGAATTCTGAGTGGCACAGGGAAATTATTAAGAATATATTAAAATATGGGCGGGGTGGGGGGGAATGGGTGACGGGCACTGAGGGGGACACTTGACGGGATGAGCACTGGGTGTTATTCTGTATGTTGGTAAATTGAACACCAATAAAAAATAAATTTATTTAAGAAAAAAAAGAATATATTAAAATATAAAGTAAGTGGGATGCCTGGGTGGCTCAGTGGTTGAGTGTTTGCCTTTGCCTCAGGTCATGACCCCAGAGTCTTGGGATCTAGTCCCGCATCGGGCTTCCTGCAGCAAACCTACTTCTCCCTCTGCCTGTGTCTCTGCCACTCTCTTTTGTCTTTCATGAATAAATAAAATATTTAAATATATATGCATATATATAAAGTAAGTAACAAAGCCACAGTTCAGTATGTTCTGTTATTTTTTAAATAGATGTATCATTGAAAAAAGGCGAAGAATATATAAACCAGTGTGTTTCACTGAGTAATTTAGAATTTACTTGTAATCTTCTGTAGTTCCAAATTTTCTGAAAAGAACATATATTACTTCTATAGTAGATGTTTTAGGAAAATGAAAGCACCACAGGAAAATAAACTTCACAGAGTTTGCAGTTGGAGAACCTTTGCCCATAATGTGAGAAAACCGTGAAATTCACCGATTTGGGTCTCCTTGTACCAGGAGGGAAGTGTGTCCCTGCAGCCTGTAGGTGCTGGAGATGGTTGGGGCTACCTGGGTAAATAGCCTCATTTTTGCTTCTGTAGCTTGTCAGTCTCCCCACTTTCCATCCATGCCCCTGAGCACACAGATTGAAACGCCAAAATTAAGCCTCATGTTTTCTGGGATGCCTACAAGGGTCAGAAACTAAACTTCCATGTGAAATTGCCTATCTCAATAAATTAGAATCATGTGTGCTTTTCTAAAAGGGCTTTTTTCATAACACTAATACCTTTGAATCCAACTGGCTTCCACAGACCTAGGAGAAAGAGCAAACAACCTTCTTCTTCTTTCTTCTTTCTTCTTCTTCTTCTTCTTCTTCTTCTTCTTCTTCTTCTTCTTCTTCTTCTTCTTCTTTTCTTTTCTTTTCTTTTCTTTTCTTTTCTTTTCTTTTCTTCTTTCTTCTTTCTTCTTCTTCTTCTTTCTTCTTCTTCTTCTTCTTTTTTTTACACAAGGTCCAATTCAGGAAAAATAAAAATGTTTATGAGCCACATTTTTCTCCCACCCAAAAGAAAACTCGCTTTTTACAGTCCCATAGGAAAAAAAACAAAACAAAACTCCATTCTTATAGGCTATAAACCACCCTATTGCAAGAAGGACAACAGTTGTAACATTTTCACTGCTAATTTGGCCATACATGAGACATAACAGCACAGAGCCATCTTCCTGAGTTTCCATCTGGAAAGCAGGGCCAGTTAGTGTGGTCATGGGCTCCCTCTGGCAGGAGCAGGGGCCCTGGTGGGGATGGTCAGGATGGGACCCTAGAAGGACAGGCAGGATGAAAGTTGGAGGGGGGCCCGAGTGACTGCCATGGAAGCTGGGGACTCTATGATCCAGAGGAGGTAGATTGCCAGGAGACGGGGTGGAAACTCAACCATCAATGGGGAGCTCTGTTCTTTGTCACAAGCACCCTCTCCATCAAACCCCCACTCTCTGCTGGGTTCCATCTTCAGGGGTGGTGGCCACAGGATCTGATCTGATCGAATGGAAGCACTGAGCCCCGTGCAGTTCCCTCAGAGGCGGAATTAGGGCCTCCATAGGGAGAAGGCAGGCTCCAGAGACTTCCTCGGGTTTCTTTTGTTCGCTTTTTTTTTTTCCAAAGATTTAATTTATTTATTCATGAGACAGAGAGAGGCAGAGACATAGGCAGAGGGAGACACAGGCTTCCTCTGGGGACTCAAACGCCCTGAGCTGAAGCCAGACACTCAACCACTGAGCCACTCAAGTGCCTCCTTGGGTTTCTTAAGAAAGAATAAATAGGGGCACCTGGGTGGCTCAGTTGGTTAAGTATCTGACTTGATCGCAGTTCAGGTCTTGATCTCGGGGTCATGATATTGAGCCCCACGTCGGGTTCTACGGTGTTGATCATGGAACCTACTTTAAAATAAATAAACATACATATAATCAGGAACTTATAGATCCGATTTATCTACACTCTCAAAAAGCCTTTCACAGAGTTCCACACAAAGTCCACCTTAAAAAGTGGGCTCTAGGAGTACCCGGGTGGCTCAGTAGTTGAGCATCTGCCTTTGACTCAGGTCATGATCCTGGGGTCCTGGGATCAAGTCCCGCATCGGGCTCCCCATAGAGAGCCTGCTTCTCCCTCTGCCTATGTCTCTGCCTCTCTCTGTGTGTCTCTCATGAATAAATAAATAAAATCTTAAAAAAAAAAAGTGGGCTCTGATGAGAATCAGCCTTAGAATCATCACTGCTAGTAGAGAGTTGTGTTTGAATGCTGTCACTGCATATACAACATCATGTGACTCCTCTTGAAATCCCATGTCTCTGAAACAAGCAGTGTCTTGGAAACACAGCTGGAAGTGTGCCGTCACTGCGGAGTGGCCCCCTGGTGTTTCGCTGCTGGCACCGCGCTGGCCCCACCCTGAGCCTGTAATTTATTACAGATAGATATACTTAGATACACTATCGTTATCCATTACTGCTAATTGGATGGTGTTTTTAAATAAAATGTAAATACAGGGGCAGAAGGGCTTCCTGGAATGAAGGCCCCAGTTTCTGCCCAAATGTGACAGTATTGTTTTAGCTCTCACCTCTCTCGCACTAACCGTAGAACAGAGCCCCGTGCCAAACAGGTCTGCCATCGACTTCGTACCAAGCAGGTTTGCCATCTACCTCCCTTCAGCCTGTGGCAAAGCGCAGTCAAGCATCTCTGCTGTACAGATGAGCACAGGGATGCCCAGCATCCCACAGCCAGGTAGGGGGCTGGACCGGGTGCGAATCCAGGGCACTCTAGCCTCTTGACTCTGTACCTTCGTTCCCAGCTGGCAGATGCAAGAAGATGCCATGTTGCAGGGAAGAAGACGAACCAGCATGGTCACTTCACCATATGATAGGCGGGTGGTTCACTCCCCCAGCTCTCCCAGTGTGCAGCATGGTTACCTGGACTTGAAAGTGATTGCTCTGTATTTGCTGATTTTTTTTTTCAGCCCGTTGCTAGCTGTGTCTTTTGCCACTTGCTGTGCTGTTCCAGGAGTTGCCCTCCTGACCTGGGGGGTGAACCCCCTCACGGGAGCCCTGGGGGTCTTCAACATTTTCCTGTACACCTGTTGCTACACCCCGTTGAAGAGGATCAGCATTGCCAACACTTGGGTGGGTGCCGTTGTAGGGGCCGTCCCACCTGTCATGGGCTGGACAGCGGCCACCGGCAGCCTTGATGCTGGTGAGTATGTCACGTGTGAAGTGTCCGCTTCGGTCCGCAGGCCCACAGCCGGGTGGGTGCCAGAGCCAAGCACGCTGTGCTGCTCTCAGCCTGCAAGCACCAGCATGTGCTAGTCAGAGGCATTTCCTTCCGGGAACCATAGCACATGCTGTTAGGTTCCATTTGATTCTGCACTAATTCTTCTGGCAAATGTGCTGGTGCGGCAGCCTGAAATACCGTGAATGCAGAGCCGAAGGTAAACCATGTCATCTGGCTTCCAGGAGAGCGTGTGCTTTCCGGGGCAGGGGCTATTCTAGGGGAACAACAAAGAAAAACTGGCTGAACAGGTAGAATGAAAAGCAAGTACCTAAAAACCATGAATCAAGTTGGGGCTGCTGATTCCTTTGGGGTGTCTCGTGTTGTGGAGAAGGCGTCCAGGACAAGGCATCCAGCTCTCCTCTCAAAGCTCAGGCTCCCTCGTTGGCAGCCCCCAGCATTAGCTCTTCCCTCCCAACCCCTTATGAAGGAGGAAAGTCTTTTCATTAGTTTCTAATTTATTTTTATATGATTTGCTTAAATTGTTCATGGTGTCTACAATAAAACCATTGAAACCCATCTACTTTTTGGTGGGGATGTACAGCGAAATTTGTGGGGTGAAAATAGCTCATTTTTACCATCTGTAAGGGAAGCTTCACAGTCTAATTAGCCAAGTAATTAGTGTTTTTGACCAACACTTAGGAAGGAAGTGGTGAGGTTTCCTGCAATATATGTAAGTACATATTTTTCACATGAGAGATCAAAAGGCAGTTGACCATAAACCAGAGTGCCGTGAGCCACATTTCTGAAACTTTTCATAAAAGCCCTTACACTCTGACTTGGCAAGCTTACAAAGGCGATTACACCTTTAGCATGATCGTCTCTTAGAATGGTTTTAATATCCTGTAAATGTTGGAGTTTCATGAATCTACAGATAAAATAATCTAGACCCATGCTCATTGGCTCAGTGATTAAACCCCAAGCCAGAATCTTGTCCATGTGGGAGCAATGACAGCACATTGGTAAAGAGCGAGTGCTCTGGAGCCCGGGTGCCCAGCTTTGGAGGCCAGCTCCACCTGGTTAGAATGTGCTAGACCTCTTTATGCTACTGTCTCCTCATCTCCCACAAGGTCCCTTCTCATGGAGCTGTCATGAGGATTCAGTGAGTTATTATTGTATTCCTCATTTATACAGTAGGTGGGTTCATGCAGATCAAGAAAGATCGTGAGATCTTACTGGTTTGCAAACTCTGAGCAATTTGTAATTGTTACCTGGCTATTGGTCTGCAGACTGTGAGCTCCCTTCAGGCTTGGTGGGGAAGACTGCCTGGTCCTTAGTGATGGCTCTCTTGGGCGAGGGTAGAGAAGGTGGGAAGCACGGGATTGACATCCCTAGACTAGATGGTGTCTGAATGTGCCCCCTCATTTGCAATTTATAGTTAAGGATCACATTCTGAACCTCTCCAGACCTTTCTAATGATTGCCCAGACATCCGAGGTAGGGCCCCTATCTGCAGTGATGTGGTGCTCCAAGTCACCTGCCTATCTGACGGACACAGCCCCCCACACCCTGCTGGGAGTGCTAGAACTTATGCAGGTTCCTCAGACCCAGAGTCCAGGAGCAAGGCCCCCAAACTACCATTTCTTTCTAGGAACTCCCAGAGTCACCGTTGGGACCAATATTACAGCCCCAGAGACCAGTATCACTGGAGATAGGTGGGGGCAGTCCAGTTCAGAGCCGTACAGAACTTGGTCACCTCTGTCCTCTGTTGGTCACCCAGTTTCTTGCTGAGGGCTAGAGCCCTTCATTGTATACCCGGGAGGTTCCTTCGAGAGGATTTTGAGCCTCGGCGTGTGTTGGCTAGAATTGCATCCCCAGAGGCCAGAGAAAGAAAGAACTTTGCAAAAATCTTCCCACTTAGGAGTACACACTCAGGCAGGAGTTCTTACACGTTCAGAGAGTTTGGCTAAACTGCTAATAGTCATATGTAAAATAAAAAAATAATAATAATTTGGGGTATAGTCTTTCTGTAATCCAAATTCAATCATTTGTATACAGATTCATTCGTGAGGGGTAGCCCAGGGCCAGACTATACTTTGTTTTAGGTTGCAGGGTAAAAATGCATATTTATCTTGAAAAATGAGACCCCGTCACCTACCTGAACTGACCCTGGCATAAAACAGAGCAGTCTGAAACAGATTGATGTCACCACAGAGAGAAGTTCTCTGGCAGGTGAATTGTAATACATCCTTTTTCGTCAGATTGTAAAGACACATGGCAGGGTGCACAATTAGGGCATGGTTTACCGCCTCCCCAATTCTCATTCACACACGGGTCCAGTCCTAGAGCTAAACTCCCATCAGATTTACAGAGTGTTACTTTACATAATGCTTTAAACTGCTTCAAAAAAAAAAAAAAGTATCAAAACATTGATTTGCTTGAGCAAACTTGAGATAAGCAGCAAATCTTTGATTAAAATTGAATGAATAAATAAATCGATCAGCAAATAGGTACCTTCCATCTTCCAGCTGACAAAACTAAGTTAATCCCAGGTCAGTTGCCAAATATTTATTGAGCCTCAGCCCTGTGTCAGGGACTATAAAAGAGGAAGTGATACACAGAAATGAGGTAGAATCTGAGAGAATGTAGTTTCAACGTTTATATCGCTGAGATTTTAGATGCTGGGTTGAGTAAGATTATATATGTAGTTTTGTCACCTTCTAGAATGTACTGTTCCATCCTTGAGGACACCCACCAGCCACATGTGACTATTTCAGTTCCAATGTAAACTAAATAAATATTGAGTACTTTGGTCCCAGAGGCCATATTTCTGATGCTCACAGCCACACGGGGCCAGGAGCTGCCATATTGATGGCACAGATGAAGAGCATTTCCATGCTTGCGGAAAATTCAAGAGTCATTTCTGCCTAGAAGGACAAACTGATGTCCTTATAAACCTATGTTCCATCTTCCTTGCGAGTTTGTGCTTTGAATACTAGGGCATCACCTGAGACTGCACCGGTGATCTCCCCAAAGTCTAAAACAGATTCAAATTTGAGTGCATCTCAGAATCACCAGGCAGGCCTCCCAAAACCCAGGTTCCTGAGCCCTGCACCACAGTTTCCGACTCAGTAGGTCTGAGAACTTGTATTTCTGACACACTGCCAGGTGATGCACAGACCCCTTTAAGAACCACCAGCCCGGAAAGACAGAACCAGAGAGAGCTCTAGCTTCAGAATATCTTGGAAATACTTAAAGCACAGGATGTGGGCAGATGGTACTATTTAAGATGCACTCAGTGGTGTCATTTGTATCACCCACAGAGGTGGTGTCCCTTATCTGGGTTCTTATCACAGAGTACATGCTCGCTTGAAAGAGCCCTGGAGAAAAAAAAAAAAAGTGGCCCCAAGTGTTCCCCTTCTGTGGTATCCAAATCATTTTTCTTTGAACCTCCAGAGAGTGATCACTCTGGAGAACCGTCTGAATGGAGAGAAGTCTTTCAAGTACTCCACTGAATTGCAGTGATCAGGAAGAGGGAAGGGTGTAGGAGAGGCAGGCAGGCCACCCACTCAGCTGAGCAGCCTGCTTCCTCGTGCAGGTGTCAGTGAGGACCTACTGTGTGCTGGGCACTAGGGATTTGAAAATCCCTGAAACCCAGGCTTGTCCTCACAGAAAGCAGGTCTCAGCGTCTTCGGAGAGAGGCTGGGGCCTATCAAATAATCAACTGAGCTATGAGAGCTTTAGCAAGAAAGATGCCTTCAGAGGACTATGGGCTCTCTTAACCCCCTCCCCCACCCAAAAAAAAATTGGTCCAAGAAGACTTTGGAGCAGAATAACTTCTGAATTAAGCCTTGACAGCTCACTGGAGGAGGGGAGTGCTTTCCAAGGACAGGGAGGAACATCCATAGGGATTTGTAGGCATGAGAGCTGCACATACAGCATGGAACAGGGGCTGCTTTCCTGAGGAATTGGGACTTTATTGAAAGGCTCTAGTGACCCACTGGAGGTTTAAGCAGGATAGCAGCAAGGCTGGGAGTTCAGGATTACAGAACCATACCATAGGCAATACTTAGCTGAGTACTTAGCTGAGCCCTCCTGGGTCCTCCCAAGCTTTCTGTCTCCTCCGACCCCTTCTTCAGTCGGCCTCTACCTGTCCTAAGCCTGGCCTCCACCCTCCTGCCTTCCCTATCCCATTTTCACCCTTCAAGTATTTAGCAAAGCATCAATCTGCTCCTCCCCTGAAAGAGCAGCTTGTGAACACCTGTGAAACTCCAGGCGGGAGTGGGAGCAAGGTGTGCGTGTGAAGGCAGGCCGGCTCCCCTGAATATTGCCCCACTCATGGCCTCCTGTACTCAGCACCTTGGTCACCTTGATCCCTTGAACCTCCATAAAGGCCCCTTCCTGGGCCCGGCAGGTTGCCGACAAGATCAGAGAGGAAGAGCTCCAGGCGGATGGGAGATGGAAACCCTACAGCCTCGGGACCTGTCTAGTTGAGAAGAAAGATAAAATGAGTAGCCCTAGAAAGCGATTAGCATCCCAGACGGCCTGTGGAGTAAGGAAATGTTAATGTTCCAAAGTACTTTTCTCCCTTCTCAGCGTCTATCTTTTGTGGTTTCTGCGGTGGCTACGGAGCCAATTAAGACCTCCAGAGGCTCTGAGCACTGAAGAGAGAGATTATGTTGCCTTCCGTCCTTCAGGAAAGACCAAAAACCTAAAATAAGCATAAGGCCATCCCATGGGGTTCTGATTGTGTTCTATCCCACCCCCCCCACCATCCCCCCCTGCCCCAAACTACTTTGTTGTGGGTTTTTTTTTTTTATCAGTGAAAGAAAGCCATTCTCATTGTTGCAGATGCCCCGGCTGTGTGGGTGCAGAGCACGAACGTCCATAGGTACCCCAGCACCCTGAGAGGGAGACCAGAAGCAGGGTGGGAGGGAAATGAGACAGATGACAGATCAGTGTATGAGAACTGGGAAAGCTAACCCCGTGTGAGTTCCAGACGCATGCCGTTCTGTGGCCATGCCGTTCTGGGGCCGTAGTCCTCTAGCTGGAAACAGCTCCTCCTCCCCCCCCCCGCCTGTGGCACAGACTGTCAGGGGCTCTGCCCCCAGCGGTGCCTGTGACTGTCACACGCTGAGCTTTAGCTCTGAAAGCCCCGCTTTGTGGCCGGCGTATCAATAAAGGCAATCATCGTAATGGAATTGTACCTGTGTCCATTTCCCTGTGAGATGCCTTTTCTCCACCTGCCTAATTACTTTGCCTTCTATTTTTTTTTTTTTTTTTAAGCTTAACCGCTATTCGCAGAAAACATGAATAATGCTTACCAGCAAAAAACCCAGGAAGACCAGACCGGAGGAGCCGCTTTCTGGCCACCAGTGTGGCCGGGGCGGGGCGGCAGGGAGAGAAGTGACCTGCGGGGGGGCGGGGAGGGGGGGGGAAGGGGGGTGGAGCCCAGGGGTCGCTTTGGGGCAGGCGGGGGCGCCGCTGATAAGTGCTGGCAGCAGATAGCCCAGCTCCCGGTGGGCCTGGAGCCGCACGCATTAGGCTTTTCAGCAGTGTTTACCTCCAGGGACGATTCTAGTTTATCTTGGAAGCTTCAGGGTAAAGTACCTTCCCCTCCTCCTTGCCAAAGCCATCTCTCTCTCTCTCTCTCTCTCTCTCTCTCTCTCTCTCTCTCTCGCCCCCGTTACTTTAAAAAGGCTCTGATTCTGTTTTGTCTTCTTCCCAAATCTGACTCCATCCCAGGGCCTGGGAGTTTGTGGCACGGGCCAGGGTGACAGTCCCGGAGAGTTGATGTGTAAATTGCCTTGGGTTTGTAATTCAAATGTTGTTGTGTGGTAAACATTAATTATGTGAGCCAACATTCAGTTACAAATGAGGACTCAGCATTGGGCCCTTATCGGGAAGTGACATTTGGCAGATAGATGGTTTTAGTAACAAAAAAAGCGAAGGAGTTGTTTTAGCCTCAGCTGGTAAACTACAAAATGTTAAATACTGTTCCACTCTATTTACCTCCTTTATTCTGGGATGAGAAAAGAGAATAGAATAGAGGGAATGTTCTCTATCCTCATTCAACAAATATTTATTGAGGTCTTACTAAGTACCTGGCTCTGTTGAACCCAAGCACTTTCAAACATTCCCCTCAAAACCCTGGTTCAGTTGGAAATGAAACTTGAAAGTGAGTGTTCATTTTGTGTGAGATTTCTTTTTTCCCCTTAACAAGGCTCAGAGGGCTGCATTAATTAAGATAAATGGTATTTTTAAAGACAGGGTGGACAAGGAACATTTTCATGGGAATATCAGCAAACCAAACAATATTAGAGCCCTGTTCTCTTCGAAGACAAAACCCACAAAAGCCTGAGAAAGAACGTACTAGAAGTAGACTGCTAGACCCAAGACTGACGGTATAATTGGAGGCCGACTCTGGTGCGATGCAGGAAGTGTGGTCTGGGCTTGTCAGGGCGAGCTGGGTTGACCAGATGACCAGGGCTTTGAGGGAGCCCAGCCAGCACCTTCCTGAGGAAAGTGATCAGCCTCTGGAGGGCAGCCTCTGGCAGGTGCGGTGCCTGGCACCCGGTACCCAGTTGGTAGTGTTCAGGGAACATATCGGTATTCGGATAATAAAGATGGAAATACCCTCAGATGAGAGCTAGGGGAGTAGGGAACGTTTGAATTTTTTCAGAGAACCCACAGATGCCCAAAGCTACCCTGTAGGGAAATGACAAGGAGAGGGGAGCACTGAGTCAGAGCTCTGTGCTTCCTTTACTCCGAGCGGCTCCCTTCAAAGGGAAGCCTGGAGTGACTCTGCAGGGGGGGCGATGGGCAGTGTGCAATCAGGTGAGGGCGGGAGGGCGCCTGTGCCCCTGCTCACTGGGCCTCTGGGCCATCCCTGAGTCACTTCCAGAGGATTCTCCCAGGGCGAGCTGTTCCTGCCCACTCCGGTCCCTGTTTTCAGAGGGCCCGCAGTCTTCCTTTTGTCAGCGTGCAGTTGATCAACTGGCCCCACACCCTCTTCCCTTTATGCCCCGCGCTATCGAAGTCTATTACACAGTGGAGGCCGACCCGTTTCACAAGCTCCTTTGTGTGAGCCCTGAAAGGAAAAGCTTCGGAATCTGTGACCATGAAGCTTTGGGTTTGGCTTGGCTCCCCGAGCCAGCCCCCAGTTTACATAACCATGTACCCCTGAGAGCACAAATAAAACCAGTTGAGGAACAGACCAGCCACCAGGGACCACATTCAGGGGGAGCCTATTGTCCTGGGGAGGGCAGACCTCCCCAGCCCAGCACCAAGGTTCACTGGAGCTGTCTCTTTGTCTTTTCCAAGGCCGCGGGTGGGCAGTGAATGACAATGAATGGGTTTGGGTCCCGGGAAGGAGTTGAATGTGGGCCCACCAGGCAGCAGAGGAAGCTAGCTGAAACCATTGAACTCCCTTCCAAAAGGAATTTTGTTTTGGAAGAGCCCATACAAGAGACTCAGAACTCCCACCTGAAGATATTTGTCTCCATCCTCTTGGGAAGCCATGTGACTGCAACTGCCGTGGCTTTGTTTGCCCAACAAAATGTGCACTTTGGACAAGTGTTTCTTGACCCGAGCAGAGGTGGCAGTGGTTGAGGTCCCCCTCTTCTGTGTCTGTGGTATAAAAATGATTGATAGATATTCCGAGCAGGTTTTAAAATGCATCATATTTGCAATGGGTCACAAGGAAGACATTGGTTAGCATTTCCCCCACCTAACGTTAGCGTGCCCCCCTAATCAGAGCAAGGTACTATGAGATGAAGCATGGTGGATGGGCTGGTCTCCATTTCCTGTATTTGGAGGAAAAGAAATAATGCCCCAGACCCCTGGATATTCTCTGGTGTGGCCTTTGAGCTGGGACTATGACCTCGTGACCCCAGGAAGTCGCTGTCCTCCCGAGAACTATAACCCCAGATACACCACCTATATCATAGATTTTTGGCATTTTGCATATTCATAGACCAACTAATATTCGCCTAAAAGCCAAGAAGTAGACATGTCTTCCAGATATGATTAAACCACATACATACACAGATTCTACAGAGTTGGGTAGGGAAATGAGAAACCACGTTTAAAAGAAGCAGAGAAGGCACAGTTCTTGTGAATGAATTGGAACTCAGAGACCACCCTCTTCAGATCCCGGTTTACAAGTCACTTCTTCCAGGAAGCCTTCCCTGACCTAAGGCTGACTTAGGTCTTCCTATGTGTCCCCTGCGAGCACAGCACCTATGGTGACCTTCAGAGGCTGGACTCGGGGTAATATTGTCTGCCTCCCCGGCCAGACTCCAGCAGAGGGCCTCGAGAACAGACTGCGCTTATCACATAGTGGGCACACTGCATAGATTGGGTGTCGCAGAAGATAGGCCCAGTCACAGCAGACTCCTCTGGGGTGAGGGGTGGGGGTGAGGCTGAGCGGAGGCCTTTGAGTCAGTAAACTGAGTGCTCTGTGTTTACCCCACAAGGAAGGTGGGTTCCACCACAGCCCCCGGACTAATCCAAGTCTTCCTGTTTTCAGTTCACCTTATCTTGATGAAGAGAGCAATTTGTTTTACATCTTTTGTAGGAGCAGAGGCAGTTGCGACCCATCAAGTAGAACTGCGTGGGGGTGGTGGTTTTCTGATTACAATCCATTAAGGCTAAGCTGTGATTTCTAAAGCTCTTTCATTTGTGACATGAGCCAAACCCACACCCAATTTCCTCTCGCATAGCAAGCAGCATGCTACTCTTATGAAAATGATTTTTTTAATTATGTTATTTTAAGCAGAAGCATAACTGAAAATGCATATTGAGCAAAACAGAATACTCCAGTTGGCACACGAAAAAGAGGGCTTTTGAGAGAGGCAAGCGAGAGCTCACATTGGGGCCTGATCGTTTTAACCGTTTCCAGTCTGGTCTCCTGGCTGAGTTTGCGTTGCCTCAGCTCTTTGAACACAACAGCAGACGGGCTACCTGACTACCGTGCCCTGGCTTATCCGATGCCCTCCCGAGGTTCTGAGCCCTCAGTGATGTCTGCTCTCTTGCCAGGACATGTCTCAGCCTTGTCCCTTGTCCCTCTGCCACCCTCATGCCACAGCTGTCATCACTGTGGCCCATAATCTGTTTAGACCCTTTGGGTGTGAGACCTGTCCCGCGTGGCAGGTGGGCTGCTCCCCGTCGCTCATGCTCAACACCTCAAAAGTGCCCCGAATATCTAGCAGCACCTCCTCTTCACTGGTCCCTTTGTGATCTCCTTTTCCATCAGCACACGAAACAAGAGGTCCAGCCTTCCCTTCTATCCTTTCCGGTTCCCCAGAGGTGCTCACTGTCGAGACCAGTACTTTCTGTGCCCAATGGAAACACACTCTTCAAGGTCCCGGGCCTCCTAATAAATGGGCAGGTGCAGTTTCTCCTTCCAGCAAGCCCCATCTCTACCCAGCAACATCAATATTTGAACTGGCACCAAATGGTCCGCCGTTACCAGTCTGAGTCGATGTGGGGCAGCATTCTTCTCAAAGAGTGTGCTGGTACGTGGGCTGACTCTCCCCGGGTGGGCACGCTGATGAAGCTTTTCGTCTGTACGACGAGAGTAATGCCACCTATGGGAAGGCGGTTGGGAGCAAGAGGCACGTGTAACCCCTCCACCCAGTGCCTGGCGTGCGACAGCCACAAGGCGTTTGGGATGTGTTGCAGGCAAATCAAACTTAAAATGACCCCAAATAGAGCCCTTCAGGCCTCCACCGTGAATGCACTCATCTGTGTGTGTCCCCGATGTTCCCCACCTGAGTAAAGGGATCTGTGTCTGCCACCCCCGTGGCTCCCATAACACCTGATCCACCTACAGATGCCTGCATGCCCCAGCCCTGGGCTGTAGCTCCCTGTCCTACCGTGTGCTTCTGTCCATCACCTCTCCCTCCAGACCTGCAGTGGGGCTTGCTTCTAGAATGGTGCCTGGCATGTGGCAGACGCCTGCCACCTATTCCCCAAGTGAATGAAGCCCGCGAAGTGATTTATAGATAGAGTTAAATGGACCTGAGGGATTTGTCAGCAGCCCTACCGAAACAGGGACTCTCCCATCCAGCCTTGGTTATTTTGTCATCTCGGAAGGCTGGAAAGGAATGGATTGACTTAAAGAACCCCTGAGAAACTGTTCCTGGACCCCAAAGCAGCCCCCTGCCCTGTCCTCTACAGTCTGTGCCCACACAAGTCCTACTTGATATGCCACAACTGCCTCTGACCCACTGAATTCGGAAGTGAGCAAGTTTCTGCCCACAACAATATGAGCAGAAGTCACCATTCTGTCTGTGAGGGGATGCACGAGCCTGCCCCCATTGTCACTCCACAGCCCATGCTGTAGACAAATACAGATAAGAGCTTAAAAGAGAGGCTCATTCCCTCTGATCCTGCCCAGCATGGGCACCACAGGGACCCTACAGGACCTTAGAGCACCAGCCTGGTTTTCTGCACGATTCTGAATTATTTAAACTGCCTTCTCTCCTGCTGGTTCTGTTCTAGCAATAGTGATTCCCCACCCCCCGCTGCCTTCTCTGAACAGTCCCACAGAGGAGAAGCTTAAAAGGTCCTCATTACCTGAAATAGGACTGTGGTTACAAATTTTCAACCTGTCTGTGTGGGAGGGTGCTGGCCAGGGTGGATGACCTGGTGGGTTAGTGAGCTCTTGGTTCCCTGACCGGGGACCCCCCCACCCCCCCCAGGAGGCACTTAGGTGTCAGGAGGAGCGAGGCACCAGGAGGGAGGAAGGAGGGAATCTTAAGAAATAGCTCTGTCCGTTCACAAATCCGTGCTGGAAAACTGCAATCTCACGTGGCTTTTAGTAAAGCCTTTCTTTGTCCACGTGGGCTCCCACTGATGCCTTTAGGGACCATCTTCTGTAGCAACATCAAGCACTTTCTATATTTCTGCTCCAGAGATGCAAAAAATGAACATTCCCATCAGGAATTTGCATCCAAGCAGGAAACCCAGAAACACATAATGATTGGACACCAGGGTCTACCCAGTGCCGGACGCAGGTATGGGTAGCTCCCAGATATGCTCCCTAGGTCTGATGCCTCTTCACGACTGCCTGGTTGCCACCTGGACGTCCCACAGGCATGTCAGGCTGGACACACTCAAGGTCACACTCATGTGCCGTCATCCTCATCTCTCCAGTTTTCATCTCAGGGCATGGCATCTTCACGAGGCCCCCAAACCCAGGGGTTACCTCCCTCCCCCTCCTGTCCTGACCTTCCTGTCACTTGGCCTCTGGAAGCCCTCTCTTCCCACCTCATTGTCACCACCTGGATCCCAGCTCCCATCCCCATGCATCTCAGCCCCAATCAGCCCTCCCATACCTGCTGGGGGCCCCTGAGTGTGTTCTTTCACAGATTGATCAAGTGACACCGATGCCCTTTCTCACACACACCTCCGACATGCCCCTTCATGTCGACTTCTCCCCCTGCCAACCCTGAGGGACGGGTCACTCGTCCTTCAGAGCTCAGCTCAGACATGCCCTCCTCAGAGAGGTCTCCCCTGCCCCCCTCAACTAGGTCTTGCTCTGTGTCCTCGTGGCACAGACTCTTCCTACACAGCAGCTGAGTGTGACGTGGATTCACTAGAGTGGCTTTTGATTCATGCCCCGTTGGGTGAACTGCACGCCACAGGGGACACATGTGGATTTGCACTTACCATCCTGTCCCCTAGTACCTGGCACTGTGTGTGCCACTTAGTAGGTGCTCAGTAAACACTTCTGGCATGAGAAAAGGAGCAATGAGTCACCTGCATGGGAATGAGCAGCCCTGTAGTCAGGACTGGGCTCTGCTGCCTGACTTGGAGGAGCCAGGCTTAGTGTGGGGGTGGGGGGATCCGGGCTCCTCATCAGGCTTGTTCTGAACCCCTCCTTCACCTCTTTTTGTTGAATCTAACCCCCTCCCGTCCGTTGGCTCACTTAATGAGCATACAACCTACCTGACAGCCTCCAGTGAGGATTCAGTGAAGTTCTGGTGTGAGCGGCTGTGTCACGGATCCATGCCCCAAAAGCGCAGGCCTTGGTCCCATCCTGGTGGGTGAGGGGAGACTTTGTTCCAGACAAAGGGGCTAAGTGGTGCTCAAGGTACTGATGCATTGCGTTGAAGAGCTGCGCCGCCACAGACCACTGCTCGTTCTGCTCGGGCACTGCGGTCCTTCATGCCACCCCATTTATTTGCCACATGCTGTTTGAGTCTGTCCTGCTTGCCACATGGTGTGGGCTCCCTGGAATGTGCAGACACCTGCCCTGGAAGCCCTGTGAGCTGGTCAGGACACAGACAAAGGCCATGAGGCTCAGGACTGCCATTGCGAGCAGGAGCCACCAGCCCCCCCTCCAGGCAGGGACCTTGTCCAGGGGCCACGCAGACTTGGGCAGTGGCCCTGTGCCTCTGCGGGCGCCATTGGAAATCGAGCTAAAGCCTGGCCCAGAGGTCCGCCGGCTGGTGGGGGGGCTTCGGTGGTCACGATGCTGGGACATGCAGTGGGTACTGGGTGGACTGGATGAGAGCCACAGATGCTCGGTGTCCTAGGGCAAGCAGGGGGGTCTTGGGAGAGGGTGCACTTCACTGTCCCACTGGCTTGTCCCAGATTTCAGGCTGACCTGCAAGGCCAGGCGAGTGGAGGCTGGCAAGGGAATGTGAGAGCCGGTGCGAGCGGAGAGGGCACCTCGGGGCCAGGAACCGAGGCTTCCGTGCGTCCCTGATGACAGCTTGTGTTTGCTTCCCCCTTCTGTCCTCGCCCTGCGTGCAGGAGCATTTCTGCTGGGAGGGATCCTCTACTCGTGGCAGTTCCCGCATTTCAACGCCCTGAGCTGGGGCCTCCGCGAAGACTACTCGCGAGGCGGCTACTGCATGATGTCGGTCACCCACCCGGCGCTGTGCAGGCGCGTCGCCCTACGCCACTGCCTGGCCTTGATCGGACTGTCCACCGCGGCCCCCGTCCTGGATGTCACCACGTGGACCTTCCCTGTCATCTCCCTGCCCATCAACTTGTATATCACCTACCTCGGCTTTCGGTTTTACACCGACGCAGACCGCAAGAGCTCCCGGAAGCTGTTCTTCTGCAGCCTGTGGCACCTGCCCTTGCTCCTGCTGCTCATGCTCACCTGCAAGCGGCCGCCAGGTGCCCGCGGGGCCGGGGCAGAGCCCCAGAGCTGAAATCACCTGGGTGTGTGGGGAAAAAAACAAAAACAAAAGTACAAGGAGACACACAGGGTTTGTTGTTTTCTTCTGTTTGCGGTGAGACAGGAACATTTTGGTGATTCCAGAGCTCGGAAAGGGAAATTGCTGGGTTTAGTACACGATCATGAGATGATTTGGTGCTCAGTGATCACCCGATGATTTTTTTTTAAATGATAACGTCCAAAATGCTCCCCAAATAAGAAATAGGTTGGCTCAGGTGATTAATGCAAAGAGAATATTTTTCTCTTTAAAGGTCTTTATATTTCTTCCTCTGTCCTTCTGCCGACACTCCCGTTTTTGTTCTTCCTCCTGTAGATGTGCAAATGCACCTCTTCCTTGTCTGGCCACACACACACACACACGCACACACATGCACACACGCACACACACACTCCCCACCTGCCAGCCAGAGTGCTCACTGGTGACCAGACATGTGCGCGCTGGAGCTCTCTGTCTGTAGTCCTGCGTCCTCAGGTCCCAGGAGGGCCACGGCGGAGGAAATGCTCACTGCCGGCCCTTCCTGTGAATGAGCCGGGGCTGGTTCCAGCTTTCTCACATATATTCTCAACCACATATTCCCCCAAACAATCCTAGACTCCCAAGGATGTGCTACTGCCCAATTTTCAAAGGAAGAATGCCAAACGGTTGCCTAGGGAATCTCGGACGGTCGGCTGGGGGACTTCCAGCCCCTGGACCACCCCTGTTATGTTATCACCATTTCCAAAACTCCAAGCAGTCAAAGGCATCTTTATAGTTCACTTTAAAATGCAGGAGGTATCTAGAGCAGTTCCTTTTGGAAGGGTGGCGCTAGTCTTCATGCCTGTAGTCCATCTGGCTCTGACCCGTTACTGTCCCCACTTTGACCACTGCTGCCAGTCCATCGACAGCCCCTTTGCTGCACAGCTTCTCAAGGCCGACCGAGAAGGGAAATCAGAGAAAAGGTGAGCTGGTCCCGCCAGCCACAGAGCTCATATCCTTGTCCCTTTAGTGAAAAACACGTTTCTTCCCTTGAATTCAGAAATTAGCCTCCATACGTCCAATGGCCAGATGTAAGAGCCAGAAGCTTGGCTTGGACTCCTGGTGGGGATACGTCCCGTCCCGGGAGTTGTGCTAGTTAACCTGTAGTACCTTCCATCCGTCCTCCACGTATGTCACTTGTCTGCCGTGGAACCCCACGTACCAGAAGGTCTTGATGCTCAGCAGGACGTTTGCAGTACTCCTTGTCCAGGGGCACCACTGCCCTGCAGGAATGCGTTTCGGGGAGTTGACGCAACATGCAGACGGTTGCTGCGATTGAATATTTGTAAAGCGGTCGCAGATAACATCCAACTCCTGTTTCTACTTACCTGCAATATTACCTCTTGGCTGCATCCGGGTTCTTTACTGTGGGGAACATGGCAGGAATGCCTGCAAAGGACGTCTACACCTTGTTGCAGCCCTCGAATGTGTAAAATGCCTCCATTCTCTTTTCCTGCCACAATAAACCGGTAAGAACAGAAGCGTGTGTGGGGGTCCTTTCTTTAATCACCGTGCATGGAGTTTGCACAGGTCCTAGCAGAATTGCCAATGCGTTACTCACCTTTATGACTAGCAGGCGGTTAGGAAGCCATCAGTAGGGGCGCCTTGGGGGCTCAGTCAGTGAAGTGTCTGTCTTCGTCCAGGTCATGATCCTGGGGTCCCAAGATCGAGGCCAGCATCGGGCTCCCTGCTCAGCAAGGAGTCTCCCTCTGCTTCCCTCCCTCTGCTCTTGCATGCTCTCTCTTAAATAAATAAATAAAATCTTTCTTTAAAAAAAAGCAATATTTTTGTTTTAAGTGGTAGAAGTGAACACATTGGATTTTTTTTTTTTTTTAAGATCGATCTATTTTAGTGGAAGAGAGGGCATGGGGAGAAGGGCAGGGGGAGAGAGAGAATCCCAAACAGACTCCCGGCCGAGCAGGGCTCGATCTCAAGACCCTGAGATCATGACCTGAGCCAAAATCAAGAGTTGGACACTTAACCGACTGAGCCACGCAGGTGCCCTCACACTTGATTTTTAATACTTGTGCACTCCAAAGAATCATAAGCATAATTATTATTAAGAAGAAGGGCCACGACCCACCCACCCTCACCCTATGTGCAGTTTGGAATCACCCAGTCTCTCCCTTCTTCCTTCAAAACCACTGCCGAAATCATCCTCGGGGCCTCCTGGACCTGTCGTTTCGCTCGGAAAATACCAGCGGCTTGCATGGCCTCCTCACAGCAAATGAAGTCCCAGCTTCTCAACACTCAGACCCGGTTTTCTCTCCAGGGATCTTAAATGCGAAGCCGCCTTGAGGGCTTCCTGCCACCTCACACCTCCCTGAGGACACCCTGTTCTCAGATGACCTCTCCAGCTCTCCAAACCCCAATCCTGCAGTTCTCACTGTGGAATGTGGATTTCAGGCCCCCGTAATACCCGCCACCCCCACCCCAGGCCCTGGGATGCTGCTCACCTACCCGGACTCCTGGGGCACCTCGTTTCTTCACACCTGCTGCAGCAAACCCTAACCTTGACCGCCTTTCCTAAGGACTCTGTGCTCATCAGCATTACCCAGGTGAGTGAAGCATGTTCCCTAACGGGGAGTCTTTGGGAAGTCTTGCCTACACTACAGCTCCCTTGGTGCATCAGTAGGCACATGCGTACAGTATGGCCTCATGGGGCCCAAATTTAAGTAAAAATTTAAAAAATCTGGGTGCCTGGGTGGCTCAATGGTTGAGCATCTGCCTTGGGCTCAGGTTGTGATCCCAGGGACCCAGTATAAGTCCCACATTGGGCTCCCTGTGGGGAGCCTGCTTCTCCCTCTGCCTGTGTTCTCTGCCTCTCTCTGTGTGTCTCATGAATAAATAAATTTTTAAAATAAAAAAACTTGCACTTCCCCCCCACTACTTCACAAACCTACTAAGTGCAGAACCCTTCTGTTTGGGGAACACCTCCCACCTGCTCCTGGAATTAGTGGTCGGGAGCACAGCCTGGAACCTGCTATCTGGACCAACCAGTTTTCACTCGGGTCCAATCAACTGTAAGCGCAGGACAAGGCCCCGGGGCCCTGACGGGGTAGGGGCACACATGCAGGAGGAGAGGCCTGAGATATGAAACAGGGTTCTACCAGGAGGCTGGTTATTCTAAACACAGCAAACAAGGGAAGAAAGGAAAAAGACGCATCCAGCCTCTTCATTATGAGCTTTTATAGAAGCATGATTGTGAGCACAGTATTCCTTCTGACTCTGGGGAAAATGTACCAGCCTCCTTTTATTGTAGGAAAGCCACTGTATCCATTATAAGGATAAAACCACATTTCACCAAAGGCCCCGTGTCTGGAAGCCTGAAGCCGTACAGGGAATGCTTTGCCCACTCCTGGGATCAGCTTTTCTTTTCAAACATCAAAATGGGCTCCATAGAAACACCTTTAGATGCGTGCGCTTTGAGTACCCCACTCGCCCTCTCTGAAAGAGAAAAGCCAAAGTACCGGGGCCCTGCTTTGCTCTCAGTCTCCCTCTGTTAGCTCACGCTCATGTCTCCCCACCCTGCCATCACCCTCCCCTCCCATCTCTGTGCTCAGCAAACAGTGGGGACCCAGCACTTCTCTGTAAAGCAAAGCTATTCCTGCTTGCTTGACCCCAGTGTGACAGGAGGCTCACTCCCCTGCTTGTGCTGGAGCCAGGGTCTCTGTCATCCGCCCCTCCCCGACTCCCTGGCCTACTGATGTCCCGATGGGACACCTGTCACTGACCACAGGGGGCGCCTTGCAGATTGTCCACTTGACCCTTCTGGTGCCATGCTCACGTTCCAGGAGAGCACCACGTTTGACCTGACTGCAGAGTGGGAGTTGGAATTAGCGGCCAGCTGGTGGTTGCCCACAAAGCTCTTGCTTCCATTGGTGGCACGTTTTCTCCCTCTATCTGGTAAGATCTGTGCTGTCAACCCACCAGGCTTCTCAGGCAAGTGGAAGAGAAAGAGGGTCCAGCAACCAGCTCGGACACTTGGCAGGCAGCCTTGTTGGTCCTTTCCTGTCACCCGTCCAACTGTAGGTAAGTCGCTGTCTGCGAATCCACCTGGAGAAGTGACGTGGGAGCCATATTCAGGCTTGTTCGGAAACTCAGAAAAGGGACCTTATGCTGGACAGCTGACAGGTTCCCAGAATCTTGAGGCCACCATTTCCTAATGAAATATAAGCTGTAAAGAGACGTTCTGGATCAAAGGGCCTCCAGCCCACGTTCCCTAACTCAGGCTCTGTCCTGAGGTGGCTGGGGGTCCCCATCACACGCATCACAGAACATCATCTGACGTCCCCAAACTTGCATTCCGATTGGCCCAGCCTGGGTCCCCACTCACAGGCCATGCATCACTGAGGCCACCAGCGGGAAGGTATCCTCCGACTCTGGCAACTGCTCGCCTCCTCTGCTGCCACCAGCTTGGGTTTTCATGTTTCCGGACTTCACCTGCCCTAATGTCAGACCACCACCCAGCCACCACCATTCCTGCTCTGTCTGTCCCCCTTAGGACCTATCCTTGTGTAACCTGCAGGTTGTGTTTACCTGTTTTTAGACGGTTCCCTGCTTCCCCGGCACCTGATTACACTACGACCCTAGTAAGGCAAGGCTGTCTGTCACCACTGTATCCACCGGACCCTAGCACCAGGGGTGACACAGGAGACGCTCTATTGGTGATGGAATGAGCAGGTGGCTTCAGGGCAGCAGCTGGAGGTGGAAGTGGAGGTGGCTGGAGGAGCAACACCGGTCTCTGCTGGATGCCTGGACCAGCATTTGAGAGTGGAGGTTGGCACACGCCCCGTGGACTGAATCTGAGGTAGATGCAGAGAACCAGCATGAGTTGAGCCAAGATGAGTTTCTGTCCTTTCTTCTTGATTTCTGAATTGGGGGAAATTTTTACCATTTCCTGTATCTTCAGTGCTATCTTGACTCAAGAACTAGAAGCAGGAAAAAAAAAAAAAAAAAAAAAGAACTAGAAGCAGAGCATCCTTAGTTGAGTGGACTTCTTGGCCAATATTTCTCTCTCCCCAGACCCGCCCTCCAAACTCTCCCACTCACTCTCTTTCTCTCTCTCTCTCTTTCTTGGCTTTTTCAAATACATTAGCAGAGAATTTAGTGTCTTGCTACCTTCTTCCACTAAGCCGTGGTTTGGACTCATTCCCAGCAAGCGTGAGCTCAGCTAATACATCTGGCCTATGAGAGCCAGCACGCATCCCCGGTCAGCCGAAATGAATGGAACCCCACCCAATTCATAAATTGGGGGACCCGTCTGGGAAGTGCAAGCTGAGACAGTGGGGACCCCAAGTGCAGAGAAGTTCAGGCAGGCAGGCCAGCCGGCTTGGGTGGATGAAGACCGGGTACCAGGGTCTTGGTAAAAGCCCATCTGTCCTCAGTGGCCAGCAGCCAGGGGGCTCTGCAGGCTGGAGCATCTCCCGAAACTACTCTCAGGGGGCAGCTCCTGTCACTGAAGCAAAGCCCAGTGCAGAGCCGGGGACTGGCAAGTGCCGGGAAGGTAACCCCGCCCCACACCACACAGCTCAAGTCAGCAAGGTGACTAGGACAAACAAGCCAAGGGGCATCAGCAAGAGAAACACAAACAAGACCACCCACCCCACCCCTTCCCAGCTTCAACAAATTCACAAACACAAACCAAAATAAACTGCCAAGCAACAGGGATGTGGGCGGGGTGGATTAACTCAACAGCCATTCGGTCTCTTATCAGCTGAGCAAATAAATATCCCAGGGCTCTATGTGCCAGGTGTGATGCAGGATAAAGAGGTGAACTCAGATGCATCCCTGACCCCCCAGAATTCACTCCCTGACTCCCCAGAGTTCGCCCTGGAGATTCACAGGGTGGGAGGACCACTGTGGCAGGTGGGAGTTGCCAGGGAGCTCCAGATTCTAACCCAGAGCCCTTGGATGGTCTTCACCATCTCCAGGCCCTACCACCTTGCTGGTGGTAGTGGTGATGGGGGTGGGGGTAGGTGTGGGATGGGGGTGGTGGTGATGCTGGTGATGCTGGTGCTGTTGCTAGTGGTGCTGGTGGTGCTGGCAATGGGGGTGGTGGGGGGGTTGGTGCTGGTGGTGATGCTGGTGCTGGTGCTGGTAGTGCTGGTGGTGCTGGTGGTGGTGGTGGTAGTGGTGGAGGTGGAGGTGATGTTTATGGTGGTGGTGATGGTGGTGGTGGTGGTGGGGTTGTGGGCCTTTGCTCAGCCCCTCCTGGACCCTCTCCACACCCACTGCTCCAGGATCCTGGTTCTTGGGTCTCACACTTTGACTCTTGGATCCTCTGCCCTGGGCTCTTACCCATTGCCTGGCTGTCTGGCTGTGGCCCTCACCCTTTAGCAAGAACATCAGAGCCAAAGTGAGCCTGCAGCTCCCTCTGCCCTGCTCACACCTTTTCTTTGTGGGCCACACTGGCACCCAGGCGTCCTCTCAGTTGGGCTTCTGCGCTCAGGGAAGACATCAGTGTGGGCCGCCAGTCCTCCGGCTGAGCGGCAGGGGAGGGGCGTGGGGGGCAAAGGCATTGCCAGCACAGCCCAGGGTGAACAAGGCCCCCGTGATGTTTCGTGGAGTGTCTGGAAGAGCACAGGGAGTTCTGCGCGGCTGGAGTAAGGCTGCAGGGCACGGCCAGGGCGTGGGATGTGCAGACTGCATGGATGCCAAGCCGGTGGTGGGACTTAAGCCTAAAGGCAGAGGGCAGCCGCCGAATAATCTGGAAATCCAGAAATAGCATGGCCAGGCTTGTGCCTTAGAAGGAAAATTCAGGCCATGGCATGGAAGGTAGATCTAGGAGATCCGAGGATAAAGAAAGGGTCTGGATCTGGGTGGACGAGGGAGACCCACGGGCTGGGTCGGGTGGTTGGCAGAAAGGAGATCCTGGGACATCCCAGGGTCCGGCTTGGGAGACAGGGTGGTGCCGGTGACGGATGGCCCGGGCTGCTGGCCTGATGGCCCATGGAAGGCCCCGACGGCCTCAGCTGCCCCCTGCCCCCCGTGCACACATAGGTGTGCCTCTCCCCAGCCACCTGGCACTTGAGGAGAAGCTGCTTGGCCAGCCCGAGCGGCCTGGCCCCCCTCCACGCCTCGGCCCCAAAGGTTCTGGAACTGGAGCTCCTCCTTCGGCACTTGCTCATCTTGCAAATAGAGGAGATCTGCCCAGAACCAGACTCGAGGGAAAAGCCACAGCCGATTGCTCGGCCGCGTGTGCCCTCCTCAGTTTAACCGCCAACTAGGCGCGGTCTCAGTCTGGGCTCTCACTTGCTCATGACCAGAAACCCAACCGCAACAGGCCCCATTAGGAGAAGTATGATGATTCGTCCAGAAGCAAGCCGGCTTCAGGCATGACTCCATCCAGGAGGTACCATGCTCTCAGTACTTGTAGTTGGGACAACTCTTGGCAAGCTCTCTCCCCTTTAGATGTGGGAACCCCTTAAACAAGTATTCATTATTTTATTCATAAGTTTTTATTTATGGACTTCTTAGCCTTGTGCCAAGTGCTGTTCCGGGCACTAGGGAGGCAGCAGTGAGCACAACAAGCGAGCAGTCCTGCCCTCATGCCTAGGTTATCTCTAGAAACAAATGAAAAAGAAGAAGAAGGAGAAGGAGAAGGAGAAGGCAAGAAAATGAAAAAGAAAGTAACTGTGGTGACTCCTGGGGGACGGGGGGCAGAAATTGGTGGCTGGGAGTCAGTTTCTTATCCAGACCTTGTCGGAAAAGAAGTCTTGGTGTTGAGATGCTGGCCTGATTTAGGATTTGACCTGCATTAGGGTTTGATTTGGGGCCTGGTTGAGGGTTTGTGACCATTCTTCACTCACTCAGCCTGGTTCATGTCCATCCGAGCCCATGTACAGAGGCAGTGATTGAGGTGATGGAGGTTTGGGAAATGTGGTAGGAAGGGGAAGTACCTTCTCGTTGGGTCCTCAGGGAGACGTTGGGGCCAGGGCACTGAGAAAGTGGCCTGTAGCTGGAGCCCCAAAAGAGGACCCCCAGACCCGCCCTCCCATCACTGCAGGGGCAGGCGGAAGGTTTGGCCAGAGGTGTGGTTGTCCTGACCCTGTTACACCTGTGGCCGGGGAGTCACCACAAAGAAAGACCACATGGATTTGCAGGTGCAGATTATGGTCAGCTCATCACAAGGCCATTGACGAGGTGAGAACCCAGGGTATCCTCCCTACCTGTTCTTCCCACCAAATCAGCCACACCCCTGGGGTGTCCCAAGCCAGCCCCCTCCTCAGGGCCTGAAAAGATCACCCGAGCCAGCACCTTACACCTTTAGCCACTCTCGTCTCTAAATAAGATGTTGCTCGGAAGACACTTCCGCTTCCTCGGGAATCAATTCAGGGGGCACTCTTGCTGATCAAAGGGCCAGAAGTGAGCCAGCCAGTCCATTTTTTGCAGTCACCCCCACCCCCACCCCCAGGCCCCAACCCTGGGAATTTGCAGGGAGCAGAGGGCGAGGCCCCCAGTCACCAGCCTGCTCCCCACCACCCCTACCCCAGCCACTGGGGAGGGAACGAGGGAAACATCTGCCTCACGCAGTGCCCCCTTGCTCAGAATTGTCCCTGCTCCCTCAGCTAGAAAGGGACACTTGGCATCCCCCGCGAGGTATTTTAATGCTAATCTGTTTGGTCAAAAAGAGGAGCCCAAACAGATGTGGGCCATTTGGCAGGGATGTAGTTCATTTGTTAGCAAGTGCGAAAGCCCCGGTGGCAGGATATTAAATATTACCTTGGCCGTTCACAAACACTTCATATTTCAAGAAGGGAAGGGAGGCAGAGGCGGCGTCCTATAAATCAGCCTCTCAAGGAGGTGGCAAGAGGCACACCTTTGATAAATCCATGTCACTGTAGCCGAGGTCAAAGGCCCTAACATCCGTGTGAGCGCCCCCGGCATTCCAGCGGACCCGCTATCACACCCCGCGGCGGCTGGGACGATCGGGAAGGAAAGAATTGGCGCCGCGGCTGGGCAGCGGTCGGGGGGGGGGGGGGGGGGGGGGGGTAGCAGTGCGTGTTCTCAGGGCCCCCCGGCCCCCGGAGCCTCTGTGCACACTGTCATTTGTGAGGATGGTGCCATGTGGTCCCTGCACCTGCTCAGGGATGAAGGCCGCCTCCAGACAGACACCACTGTCAGCGATGGCCTCTCAGCCTCAGCATCGGCAAGATGAAAATACAGAGTCGGGGGGGGGTCCCAGCCAGCCCAGGGATCTGGGGGTCTTGCCAACACACGGGCCTCACTTGCTCCCCCTGCCGCCCCCGCCATGCATCTCCCACATCCCTGTCCCTCCCCTTACTCTTTGCATTCACTTCGCTGCCGCGCAGCTTGTAGCGTGGCGGTCATGCTGATAATTTGGAAACACCTGTGTCCCCTGAAAGGCCCCAGGAGCCCCATCCGATGGCTTTCATGCCACTGGCTAGAGTGTCCCCCATGGTGGTCAGTTCATGAGCCTCTGATCGAGGCTGCCTGGGCACACTCAGTCTGTTCCACTTCAATGAGATGCTTCGAATTAGCCAAGCACGGAGAGACTCGGGGAGGGGGACGTGGACCCCATGAGCAGGTGGGTGCTGGGGTGGCTGGGCCTCCTGGCTTCAGATGGAGAGCGGGCGTCCCTGCTCCCCCGGCTCACCCCCAGCGCGCGCCTTGGCTGCATCCCAGCGCCCCTGCGCCTTGGGCTTCACTGGCTCCCTTGGCCAAGCCCCCTGGCCTGGCGAGAGCGGGCTTTCCGGTGCTCGCCCTGCATCCGAGCAGCTGAAAGTGCCCGGGGGACGATGCCCGCCGCCCAGGGCGGCCTCCAGGCAGCTCACGGTCGAGAGCTTCAGGGCCTGGATCCCCTCTCGGCCTTGGAGCCGTTGCGTCCACACCTTCTCCTCCCTGGTGTCCAGGCCCCCAGCTCTGACCTCCCCCCTCCCGGGCCCCACTCTCTCTCACCCACCCCCTGCCTCCCTGGGAAATGGAGGCACCACAAGAGAATTGCCGTGGACGCGCGACTCACCACCCACCTGCCAGCATCTGCTCCCCGGATGGGCGGGCTTCCCGGAGGAGCTGTTCCCTCCACAGCCAGACCCTCCCTGTGGGCGTGAATCTGGTTTCCTCTCGTCTGTTCCTGAGACGAAGACGTTGCTCCAGGAAACCTCCCCTCTCCTTCCTGAGCCCGGACTCCTCATCCTCTGCGGGATCCCCTCCACTCACACACAAACACGCTGGTCTCCCGGTTAAGTGGAAAACAAAGCACGACCAAACCCCCTCCTGACTCCGCTTCCTCTGCTGGCTGCCCTCTTTTTCCCTGCTCCCCTTTTGCAGCAACATTGGAGAGAGTCGTCTGTCCTTGCTGTTTCCAATTACCCCCCCTCCATCCATGGTGACCTCTTAGCCAACCATCCTCCCACCCCCACCGCTCTGTTGCAGCCACTCGTGCCAAGGTCACCCGTGACCTCCACGTTGCTAAACCCGGGGCGCAGTTCTCCCATCCTTGCCTTACTTGACCTCCTGGCAGCCCTGGACCTGGCTGTGTCCTTGCTTTCTGTTCCTCTGGGCTCCTACCACCCTGAGGTTTTCTCCCTGCTTCACTGGACGCTCGCTGTCACCCTGGGCCACTGGTTCTTCTTCGTCAATCTCTGACCCTCTTCTCCTTCCCACCCCCACTCACCCCCTTGGGATCCCTGTCAATCCCATAGCCGGAAACACCAGCTATGAGCTATGAGCTCTCCAGCTTTGACTCCTCTGGCTCCTACCAGATGTGTCTATCCAACCACCTCATAGACATTCCCATTTAGATGTCAAGGAGACACTGCAGAGCCAACGCACCCCCACCAGATGCCTGAGCTTCGCTCCCACCCCGACATCTTCCCACCCAGAGGTGCATTCCCCTTGCCCAGCCAAAATCTTCACACCCTCCTGGCTTCCTCTCATCCTCCATGTCCAACTTTCCTAAAAATCCTGCCAAATGTATCTTCAGAGCATAGCCAGAATCCAACCACCTCTCACCATCTACGTGGTCAACAGCATCTCTTGCAGCAGGCTTTCCGATGGCTCCCTTCCGACCTTCTGTGGTCTCTTTGTATCACCATTGCTGGAGAGACCATTTTAACTCATCTCTGCTGTTCAGCCTGCACTGGTTCCCCAGAGTGAATGGCCCACCAGGCCCCATACGATTAACACCCCAGGACCCTTCTGACCTCAATCCTGGGGTGCTCCCCTTGCCGCCAGCACTCCGGCCTCACTGGCCCCCTTGCCATCTTCACATGGGCCAGGTTCACTTGGGCCTGAGGGTCTTCGCTAGATGGTTCTTCCAGTTGTGGCTCTTCTTCTCCAGTGGCCACAGGGTTAACAGGCCCCTGGCCCCTCGCCAATCCTCCTGTCCCCCAGAGTGCTCAGGGCGTTCTAACTGCATCCTGGGTTGTCTGTCTCCCTCACCAATTCCTTTCCTCACCAGATGGTACGTGACTTCAGGCACCATCTTTGTTTAGTTCACCTTCAATCTCGGACGATACCAGGCCCATCATCGATCCCAATACCCTGCTACCGAATGAGTAATGCTGAGTATGTGGGGAATTTTGATTCGAAAAATGTCTTCATTGAGTACATTAGTGCTCTGTCACTGCCTGACAGGCTCCCCACAAACTTTCAGCTTAAAACAACACGTCTCCAATTTCGGTGGGTCATCAGTTTGGTCATGGGTGTCCAGGCCCCCAGCTCAGGATCTCACCAGGCCACAGTCTGATCCCCTCAGAGCCTCCACTGGGGATCTCCACTGAAGATCCCCTTCCAAGCTCCATCAGAATGTCAGTAGAATTCCCCTCCTGTGGTTGTAGGACTGCGGTCCCACAGGCGGGGCAGCTCTCGGCAGCTAGTGGCCTCCCACACTTCCTCACATCACTGGCCTTCCCAGTGACTCCCATGAGACCCACTCAGGCTGTGGCAGCTTACTTCTTCAAAGCCAGCAAGGGCGATCCCCTCAAGAACAGAACATCATGTTATCACGGGAGTCACGTCTCATCACCTTTGCCATAATCTTTTGTACTGAAGCAGGTCACAAACCAGACCCGCCCTTATAAAGGGAAGAAGATTATACAGAGTGTGAATATGGGGGCCATGTAACTTTTCTGTGCCCTCCTCTGATCCTTTTTTCTCCTGCTATTGCACAAAAAGGACTCTGCAAAGTGTTTCAGTTAGGATGGGCTAGTTTACACCCCAGAAATGAGTAACCCTAAGAGCTACTGGCATATAAATTTTTCAAGTGTGCTTTAAATTTTTTTTTTGTTTGTTTAAACCCCATGTGCCCTGCAGGTGAGCTGGGAACTCTGCCACATGTCCCTGAACTCTGACACCCAGACTGAGAGAGGAACCCTCTTCTTCGATGTTGCTGATTACTGTAGCAAAGGGAAAGAAAGCCCTAGAAGGTCTCCCACTGGCAGTCAAATGCTCCAGCTCACGAATGTCACACAGGACTCCTATTCCAAATGCCTCACAAAGAGGCCAGCCTGTGTAACCCACTGTTTCTAAGGGCAGAAGCTAAAAGGTTTGGAGGAAGTGTCATGATGCTCATAGGAAGATTCTTCACTGAGATGGAGCTAACAGAGACTTTGTCAGTAAAAGAAGTTGAAAGAAGGGGCACCTGGGTGGCTCAGCGGTTGAGCATCGACCTTTGGCTCAGGTCATGATCCTGGGGTCCTGGGATCGAGTCCCACATCAGGTCCCTGCAGGGATCCTCCTTCTCCCTCTGCCTGTATCTCTGCCTCTCTGTATGTGTCTCTCATGAATAAATAAATAAAATCCTTTAAAAAAAATTAAAAGAAGAAAAGTTACCTGAAGGACATGTCATGTCAAGCAGATAAGCATTACAGCACTCTCGACAGTCTGCCAAGAGTCTAACATCCAGGGAGAAAAGTCTCAAATTAGCAGGAGATTACCTAGCAATGGGCAATCAGAATCAATGAATAAAGGACAGCCAATGGCACCTGAATGTGAGCGCTGCTTCTTCAAGGTTTCTGGTTTTCATTTGCGTTTCCACATTTTTTAAAAAATGTACCACAAACGTCAAAGCTTAGCGTGTCTTGCCATCCTTTTTTTCCCTAATAAATTCTCATTGCTCCTGAAGAAGGTAATTGGTACCTGAAGTGGAGTATTACGAATAGCAATCCCCACAATGTGGAATCAATCATCTGAGTCAAAGTGAACAGGGCTCCTTCAATCTCCGGTTGAGGCATTGGAAGTCTTTGTTACATTATAGTGTAGTGGTTGGTTAAATGTTGGCTTTGATACCTTGGAAGTCAGCCCAAGGGGTCATGGAAGCTAAGAGTTTGGGGCTCCTTTCCAAAGACTTGCTGGACAGATGAAAACGTACATCTGATACAAAATCAAAAGTTCTTTTCAACTCTCATATTCTTATGTACTCTACTTATGCCGACCCTTGAGGAGCTCACTAATAGGACACCACTAAAGGAAATGCCTATTTACCCCCACCCTTGTGAATTGCCCTAAGCTAGTTATAAATTCATAACTAAATATTGCTCCATTCTCACTGTGACTCAAATGTGTAAATAATCTTAGGCAAGATTCAACAACAGACCTGGTTGTTAGATGAAACCCTGACTTTGCTACTCACATGCTGGGGAGGGCAACTTTGGTTTGCCAAGGGTCAGCAGGTACCTGCTACTAAATGGGTACTGTGGTCAGTAGGTAGACACATCCATTGTGCTCCAAGTGATTAGGCTCTCGACCCAACCATTGCAAACCCACTTCACTTGCAATGAAATTGGCTTAGGAATGGGCATGTCACTTGGTCCTGGCCAGTAAGATAGGAGGAGCGTGGGCCAGGTGGCCTTCTGGGAAAGGTTTCCTCTAGTTTATAAGGCAAGGGGTCACTCCTCCTCCTCTGAGCATGTGGTGCCTGGATGGGATGCCTGTAAATGTTCTAGAAGAGCAGAGCCAGGAAACCTGCAGTGAAGCAGAAGTTGGACCTCTCGCCTTCTTGTTATTTGAGATAATGAGTTGCCTTTTGTTTGAAACAATTTCACTCAACAGCAGCCGAAAGCATCCTAATTGCCAATGTGAGGGGGATTACACCGTCCTTCACTAACTCTTTGTGACACATGGCCTTTCCATGGGGAAGCCGTTGGAAGCCCCGAGAAACAGCTCCAGGAGCTCTGACCCTGCTGCCCCCCTTTACCAGCCAATATGGGCGAGAAGACAGTAAATGCAGATGGGTAGGCAGTCTCCTCCAAACACTGCCTCAAAGAATTGATAGAACATGCTGAGCCATTTGGCTGATATTCCCCAGGATCACAGGCCGGGGCTCCCCATCTGCTGTTTTAACTACTGCCTGTAATCTTGATTTATAAGATGTCCACTAGGATTTTTCACCTAATTACTCTGGATCTAACATGGTCACCTCGATGATTGCAATGCCCCATATACAGATGGATGGGGCTGGAAGTGTAGCTTAAGAGTTAAGGAAGCAGGCATGGATCTGGGCCCCTTTCCCATCTTGGAGGTGCCAACCAGTTTTCACACACCTCAATGATGCACACATTCTCAATAGACATGGACAGAAATCTTTTTTCTCTTTTCTGATGAGATGGGTCTCGGCTGCCATGACTGCATTCCAGGCCCTAGAATAGAGTTTCTCAACCTCAGCACTACTGGTGTTTGGGGCCAAATAATTGTTGTAGGGGACCTGTCCTGTACCATATGGACCATAGGGTTTTAGCCTCATCCTTGGCCTGCAGCCACTAACAGTGCCAGTAACACTCACTACCCAGTTGTAAATACCAAAAGTGTTTCCATACATTGCCAAATGTCCCCTGGGGGATGTAATCACCCCCCAGTGAGAACCAGTGTCTTAGAATTACTCTCAAATAGCAAAGTATCTTATTATCTTCACCACCAAGCCATCCATACACCTTTATTCTGTTGACAGCTCCCTAACTTCCCTATGTGGGACTACCCCCTTTTGCTCTCAGCCCACAGGGTTTGGATGAGGCCATGGTACCTCTTCCAGGTACTACAAGTGGTGAGTTATCTAGGCTTGGTCAGTGGGAGTACAGCATCCTCTTGGCCACAGAGATGTGGTCCGGACTGGCCATGCCATCCAACCCATGACCAGGCAAGTCAAGCCTAAGACTTTGTTGTTGTTGTTGTTTTTAAAGATTTTATTTATTTATTTAAGAGAGAGACAGAGAGTATGAATGAGGGGGATGGGAAACGGGAGAGGGAGAAGGAGGCTTCCTGCTGATCAGGGAGCCCAATGCAGGGCTTGATCCCAGGACACTGAGATCATGACCTGAGCTGAAGGCACATGCTTAACCTACCACCCAGGAGCCCCAAGCTTAAGACTTTGAGTTGAACTGTTGGACTTGCACTTACAAGAAAATAAACCTGGTTTTGCTAGCTGCCATCTTGTCACCTGAGGGAGGGCCTCTCAGGAAGTAGCTACTGCAGATGAAAGGAGAACAAAGAGCAGGGGAGAGGCTAGTTCCTGGCATGACATGAGCCCCTGCACCTAGCAGTGACAGGTGCTAGGTGTCTGCCTTGGACTTTTCCACCTACATGAGCCAGTCGAGTTCTTTCGTACCATTTTGTGTTGTTCCCTCTCAATTGCAGAGAAGCTTTACTTCATATTGAATGAGTTTTGATCTGTCAAAACTATACTTTGCAATTTATGATTTTACCTGACCTTCCCAATATCCACAGCCTTTGTCTGCATGAGGGCTGTAGACTCCCTGGAAGGTTGCACTTTTCTCTTTCCTGCCTTCCCTTCCTTTAGGCAGCTGTCAAGGATGCCTTGGGGCTGAGGGACAAGGATGAGGACAGGAAGTGTAGTTCACATTAGAGGAATGGGACCCTCTTCCTCTGGACCTGGAGAATACAGGTAAAGTGATGGGTAAAGAAACAGATCGCGCGATGGTTAATTTTACGTGTCAACTTGACTGGGCCATAGGGTGTCCAGATATCTGGCTAAACATAATTCTGGGCAGGTCTAGGAGGGCCCTTCTAGATGAGATTAGTATTTGAATCAGTAGACTGAGTAAAGCAGATTGCCCTCTCCAGTGTGGGTAGAGCTCACTCAATCTGTGAAAGACTTGAGTAGAACAGAAAGGTGGAGTGAGAATTGGTCCTCTCTGGCTGATTACCTTCCAGCAGGAATGTTGGTCTCCTGCCTTTGGACCCAGACCTGGACTAGAACCTGCATCATCTGCCCTCCCACTTCTCAGGCCTTTGGACTCAGACTGGACCCATGTCATTGACTCTCTTAGGTCATTAGCTTGCCCGTCTGGGACTGCAGGTCTCGGGACTTCTTAGTCTCCATAACTGTTTGAGCCCATTCCTGATAATCATCCAATCAATCAATCAATCAATCAATCAATTAATCCTATTTCTCTGGAGAAACCTGTTTCTCTGGAGAGCCCAGACTAACGCATGTAGGTTTTGGCAGAACAAATGCACTCGGAGAAAATCTCTGCCTGACTCTGACTCAAGCTCTCTCTCTCTCCCTTGCTTATTTACACTTGTCTGAGGTCAATGAGGCCACCGTGTTAATTAACCTTTGCCACTTCACTGAGATAGGATCCTTAGAGTCTTAGAAAGTTCCAGTGAAATGAGTTGGGAACGTAGACACAGGGCTTCAAAGAATTTTGCAAAAATCTTTGTGTAATTGGGAATGACTTGGTAGCCTCTGGGTTTGCTTTTGGGAGCATTTTTATATCTTTATATCTCACCTGTGACCAGAACTTCCTGGACAGAAGCTGCCTACGCTGAAAAACAAACATATTTTATGTTGCAAATTGTATACTCTCTTCTCTCAAAACATTGTCTTTATTTGAGGATTATGGGCAGCCAGCATAATACTTATAAAGACTTACAGTTACTCATAAAACCCACTATGATCTCCTCTGTCTAGAGCAGTAAGATTAACATATTTTGAGACTCCCCCTAAGAGATAAGACCCCTGAGTACAAAAAAAAAGTAAAAAAAAAAAAAAAAAAAAAAAGACCCCTGAGTAATGAACATACACCTGAACAATTTTGCAAACAATTTCAGAGGGTCTGTGGATTCCCCAAAGAAATCAGATGGTGGGAGAAATCAGGCTGTCTGTAATATTGAGAGACATTGGTTTCTTGGTTTTTTATTGGTTTCTTTCTTTAAAAAAAAAAAAAGATTTTATTTATTTATTCAGGAGAGACATACAGAGAGAGGGAGAGAGAGAAGGAGGCTCCCTGTGGGGAGCCTGATATGGGACTCGATCCCAGGACCCCGGGATCACACCCTGAGCCGAAGGCAGATGCTCAACTGCTGAGCCATCTAAGAAGGTGGCTTCTTAATAGATTTTTGCTGGGCTCTTTTCAACCATCTTGGTTTCTCTAACATATATTTTATCTCAGGCAGATCGCTTCAGGAGTTTTGGGGAGTGTGTGTATTTGTATAGTCCACCTATGTTAGGATACTTGTGTCTATAGGAGCTGGACAGATCCAGAGTTGAATTCTGGTCTGCCACTCAGTTGTGTGACCGTGGACATGTGTCACCACCCCCGTAAGCCCCACACCTGGCTCCCCATGTCTAGTACGGAACCATTCCCAAGCATTTCAGAAGTCAGGGTGAACGAGTGTAATAAATAATTCACATCCTCTGCTCTGTGCTGTGCTGCCCCCCTAAACTTCTAGTCCGACTAATGATTTTGCTGAATTGCCCACTTGCTTTGGCCTCGTGTAGACACAGCTCCGCAGTAGAACAAGACTGAAAACAAAGTCCTAAGGCCTGAAGTGCAGGGTGTAGGCGTGTGCATAAGCTTGCTTGTCAGGGTCTGGCTAGGTTTCCTTTGTTTGTTCTAGACACTCATCCGGGGCATCTGGGCTTTTCTGTTTCTGCGTCGGTGCTATGTAGATCTACCCCTACACACACCCATACACACACACACACACACACGCACACTACTTCTGTCTCCACTCACGGTGCTGCCTCAAAAGAACACACATCTGCTCACCTGTTGCCTTATCGTGACACTGAGTGTGTCCCATATCTGCCCGTGTTTTTCTAGGTGAAGCATCTGCATTTCACCGGGCACTGAACAGAGCACACGTGTTGAACGGAATCCGGGCGACCCCCCTTCCCCTTCCCCTGCAGGCACCCCGAATTCCGGCTCCTCCTTGGTGCAGGCGCTCCTCAGCCCTCATTCCGTCTCCATGGGTCTTAGGTCCCTGGGGCTGCCGTAGCCGATTCCCAGAAAAGCGGTCTCCGCGTCCTGAAGGTCGGAAGCCCGACATCAGTGTCCCGGGGCTGAAATCGGATGGTGATAGGGGAGTGCCCCCTCCGGAGAGCCCAGGGGACACAACTTGCTTGCTTTTCCCAGCTTCGGGGGCGACCAGCTTCCCCTGGTTGGTGGTTGAGGGCTATACCCCTCCAATCTCCGCCTCCTTCGTCCCATCATGGGGTGTGTGTGTGAGCGAATTCTCACCGCCCCTCTCCTATAAGGACGTGTATCCTTAGGACTCCCCTGGATCACCCAGGAGCGTCTCCGCATCGCAGGATCCTTAACTTCATCACCTCTGTTGCGATGTAGCTGAATCTCCAGTTTCTGGGGATGACCACCTGGTATCTTTCGGGGGGCATGTCTCAGGCTTCCATGCCCCACAGAGCCCGTGGCGGGGCCATGCCCCGACGACCCTAGTCGGACGGGGTCTCGGGGGCCAGGCTCACATCCCTGGGAGAGACTGTCCAGGAGCAGTGAGGACCCAGGCAGTAACAGGGTACACCTGCGGTCAGGGGTGGTGCCCGGGGTGGTGAGCCGCGTCACCCTGGGTACGAGATAAAGGAGACGGGCAGCAAAGGCCCCCCAGGGCTGGCCTGCGACGAGGGGGGTGATGAGGACATTATGAGCCACATTGAGTGGCTCCCACAAGAGAGCCCGTCAGCTCTCGAGGAACCAAAGGCTCCCTGGTTCTGGGCGTCTGGCTCCAGTTCCCCCTGTGATCTGTCCCTTTCTGTTTCTTACCCCAGACACCCCTGTCCTTCACAACACCCTGTCCTGGGGCACCCAGGGGGCTCAGCGGTTGAGCGTCTGCCTTTAGCTCAGGTCATGATCCCGGGGTCCTGGGATCGAGTCCCGCATCAGGCTCCCTGCAGGGAGCCTGCTTCTCCCTCTGCCTGTGTCTCTACCTCTCTCTCTGCCTCTCTCATGAATAAATAAATAAATAAATAAAATCTGAAAAAACAAAGCAAATAAAAAAGCATCCTGTCCTATTTACAGTGGTTAAAGTGAGCTGCTGTTCTTGGCAACCCAAAGACACACTGCCCCCAAAGGGAGTCCCTTCCCCTTTCTCATGGCCTCAGTGGGGTCCCTATCCTGTTGAGGGCAGACTCTGTGTGACCCTAAACCTTGCTGTCCACCCCCTGGCCACCACATTCCCAGAGGTGTCCAGTGCCACAGTCACACTCTGTCCCATCGTCCTCCCGGATGCACACCTGCCCCTTCCTGCTATTGTCACCTGAAATTCAAGCCATTCATCTGTCTGATTCTTGCCAAATAATCACCGCCAACACTCCCCCCCTTCTCAGCAGCACTCACCTCCACCTCTGGGATCATCTCTACCCTGTATTTATCCCCCCCATCCCTCCTCCCAGTAATCTTCATTGACAACAACATCCATTTTTAATGAGCCAGGTTTGCCTTTGATCGCTTGGCTTCCAGCCCCACTTCCCATCTGCCACCCACGAGGGGGCCGCGTCCTTATGGGCCTGGCCCAGCTTTCCCTGCACACAGGTCTATGAGACGTGCATGTTGTTCACCTCAAATTTCCTCAACTGTCCTTCTTTCTCTTGTATTCGTTTATTTTTTTTTTAAGATTTTATTTATTTATTCATGAGAGACACACAGAGAGAGAGGCAGAGACACAGGCAGAGGGAGAAGGAGGCCCCCTGCAGGGAGCCTGATGCAGGACTCCATCCCAGGACCCCAGGATCACGCCCTGAGCCAGAGGCAGACGCTCAACCACTGAGCCACCCAGGCGTCCCTTTTGTACTAGTTTCTTAAGCCTGCCACCATGAAAATCACCCCAAACTCAGTGCCTCCAAGCAACCAAGTTTACTCTCTTACCTTTCCAGAGGGCGGAGCTTTGAAATCAAGGGGTGAGCCAGGTCTCCTCCTGTCCCCTTCAGCCTCCAGAGGACAAGCCTCCCTGCCTCCTCCAGCTTCTGGTGGATCCGGGCCATCCTCAGTTTGTAGCAGTTTGGCTCCGAACTCTGCCTGGGTGTCCACTGCCCTCCCTCCGTGTCCTGTCCCCTCCTTCTATGAGGACGCTCCTCATTGGACTTAGGGCCCCTTCCTAACCCGAATTGACCTCATCTTTACATCTCTAAAGATCCCCTTTACCAGATAAAGTTCTAGTCCAAATCAAAGGGCAGCGTGGACATATCTTTTGTGAGACCACCATTCGGACTATTGCATGTCTCCAGTTTCAAATTGGAAAACCAGGCCCCACAGGAGGGCTTCCTGGAGTCTGCAGGGGGACAGATGATGGGGTCTGCAGGTGTGAGGCAGTAGCTCCCATATGATGAGCCTTGACCCCTAGACATAAGAGGAGGAAAACAGGTGGAGGGGAAGCTGGGTGGCTCAGTGGTAGAGCATCTGCCTTTGGCTCAGGTTGTGATCCCGGGGTCCTGGGATCAAGTCCCACATCGGGCTTCACAGGGATCCTGCTTCTCCCTCTGCCCATGTCTCTGCCTCTCTCTCTGTGTCTCTCGTGAATCAATAAATAAAGTCTTGAAAGAAATGAAAAAGGAAAGAAAGAAAGAAAGAAAGAAAGAAAGAAAGAAAGAAAGAAAGAAAGAAAGAAGAAAGAAAGAAAAGAAAGAAGAAAGAAAGAAAAGAAAGAAAGAAAAGAAAAAAAGAAAAGAAAAGAAAAGAAAAGAAAAGAAAAGAAAAGAAAAGAAAAGAAAAGAAAAGAAAAGAAAAGAAAAGAGCAATCAGGTGGATAAACCCCACTCGGCTCCCCCGGACCCTCTCCCACGCTTCTGGAGAAGGCTCATGTGCCCGTGAGCAAGCCTGCCCACCAAGCTGCCTGGTCTCTTCTAGAAGCAAACGCCCCCAGGTAACACCTGGCCTGTCCCCGGGCGTCCCCTCACTTGGCGTCACCGCCCATCCGTGCCTCTGTGGGATTGAGCCTCTTACATACATTGTTAGCACCTCACTCCCTGCGTCCAGCTTGGTTTTCCAGAAGGATCAAACCACGATCCTGGCTGGCTGTGCCCCAAGTCCCTGCTGGGGGTTGGAAGTGGCACCAGTCGTCCGTTCAGAGAAGTTGCTTTCTTCTTGCACAGACCACAGCTGATGGGCCCCAGGCCCTGTAATGGGGACCCGTGCGCAGGGGGCCTGGGACTGCAGCTCTGCCCGGTGGGGACAGTGCACAACCGGAACATCCAGACCCCTGTGCGGAGCTGGGTGATGGATGTGGACGTGGGTGGGTGGACACAGCGCTGCAGGTGGACTCTCGGAGGGGGTCAGGGATAGGGGGACAGTTTTCCTGAGGCCTGATTGGGCCATTGCGCTTAGATCTGGAGGGAGGCCATGAGGGGCCCTTCCTGTCCTGAGCTCCCCCTGCCCCTGGGGTCCTTACACCAAACTCCTATCCCCTGAGCCGGTGAGGGTGCCCTGACCCCCTTGCAGCCTAAGGGGGCTCAATTAACACTACACACTTGGCCCTTGACCTCCCTGGAGCCTCCACTAAACGTGCTCTTGGCATTGCCAGGTGTCTTTGATCGTGGCACCATCACACCATGGCCCATAGGAGCCACCGTCCTTCTACCCCTTGGCCACTTTGTGCCACCAGCACTGCCACCTGAGGCTTTCTTGTCCTCTCCACCTCTTTCTGCATCCCTGTTATCATCGACTCATAGAAATCTTCCCTCTACTTCTTGTTTCACGATAGCAGACACTTCGTTGGAGTCCAAGTGGTGTGAAATTGATCGTGTTTACCATTTTTAAGTGTCCACTTAGGAATGTGTTCATGATGTTGTGTAACCATCACCACTATGGGTTTCCAAAACATTAGCAGAACGTTTTCAAAATAGAAATGCCCATTAAACACAACTTCTCCCTTCATCCTCCCCCCAGTCCCTGGTAACCTGCATTCTACGTGCTGGCTGGATGCATTGCCTGATTTCTACCTCCTCAGAGAAGCTAATCATGCACTATCGGCCCTTCTGTGCCCGGCTTATTACACTTGACCTAATTTTTTTTTTTTTTAAGATTTTATTTACTTATTCATGAGAGACACACAGAGAGAGGCAGAGACACAGGCAGAGGGAGAAGCGGGCTCCATGTGGGGAGCCCGATGTGGGACTCGATCCCAGGACCCCGGGATCACGCCCTGAACCAAAGGCAGACGCTCAACCACTGAGCCACCCAGGCGTCCCTTGACCTAATGTCTTTGAGGTTCATCCATGCTGCTGTGGCAGGTGTCACAACTTCATTCCCTTTTATGATGAGTGACCTTCCATCGGATAATACACCCCATTTTGTTTATCGTCATCTGTTAATAGACACTTGGGTTGCTCCGACCTTTTGGCGATTGTAAATAATGCTGCCATGAACATGAGTGTATATCTTTCCAAGACCCCGTTTTCTATCTTGGGGGATCTGTTTCTAGGATTGGAATTACTGAATTATATGGCAGTTCCGTGTTTGGTGTTGTGAGGAACTGCCAAAATGTTATTTCAAGCAGCTGCAGTGGTGTGATGCTCCCACCAGCGATGCACAAGGGTCCCGATTTCTCCACCATCTCCCCAACTCTTGTTACTTTCTATTTTTGTTTTGTTTTGTTTTACAGTAGTCATCATAATGTGTGCAGAGGGGTGTCCCATTGTGGTTTTGATTGGCAGTTCCTCAGTGACTAATGATGCTCAGCATCTTTTCACAAGCTTATTGGCTATTGGTACATCTCCATTGGAGGAATGTCCATTCAAGACCTTGACTATTTTTGAAGCAGGTTGTTTGTACTTTTTCTTGAGTTTTAGAAGCTCTTTATATATTCTGGATATCAATTCATATCAGATATATGACTTGCAAATATTTTATCCCATTCCGTGACTTGTCTTCTCATTCTCCTGATAGTATACTTTTATGCACAAAAGTTTTTAATTTTGATAAAGGCTGATTTAAATATTTACCTATTTTATTTTATTGTCTGTGCTTTCAGTGTCACATCCAAGAACTCATTGCCAAAGCCATTGTCATGAAGATTTTCCTCCAGTGTTCCCTTCTCATAGTTTGATAGTTTCAACTTTTAAGTTTAGCCTCTGAACTATTTTGAGTTAATTTTTGCATATGATGAAAGGTACAGGTCCAACATCACTCTCTGCATGTGATTATCTGTTTTCCCATAACTATCTGTTGAAATGAATTTCTTTTCCCATTGAGTAGTGTGGAACCTGTGTTGAAAATCAACCAACCATATATGGGAGGGCTTATTCTGGGCTCTCTATTATATTCCAGTGGTCTGTATGTCTGTCTTTATGTCAGCTTCACACTGTTTTGATCACTGCTTTGCCGGAAATTTTGAAATCTGAAAGTGTGAGTCCTCCAACTTTGTTCTTCCTTTCCAAGAATGTTTTAGCTGCTTGGGGTCCTTTGAGATGCCACATGAATTGGAAAGTGTATTTTTCTATTTATGCAAAAAAAAAATGCCATTAGAGCTTTGATAAGGATCACATAGAATCTGTAGAACGCTTTTGGCAGAATTGTCATCTTAACAATATTAAATCTTCCAAGTCATGAACACAAAATGTTGTTCTATTTGTTTATGTCCTTTTTAAATTACTTTCAACAATGTTTTATAGCTTTCAGTTTATAAGTCTTTCACTTCCTTGGTGAAGTTTGTTCCGAAGTAGTTTATTCTGTTTGATGTTGTAAATGTAACTGCTTTTTAAATTTTTTGGGGGGGGTTGTTCATCATTAGCATATAGAAACGCAACCAGTTTTTGAGTGTTGATCATGTATCCTGCAACTCTGCTGGGTCAGTTTATCCACTTGAACAATCTTTTTCTGGAATCTTTAGGATTCTTTTACATGTAAGGTTTTGTCATCTGTGAACAGGGATAATTGTTTTAATTTGGGTGACTTTTATTTGTTTTGGTCTAGTTGCTCTGGCTTAGGCCTTCTAATATTATGTTGTTGTTTTTTTAAAATATTTTACTTATTTATTCATAAGAGACACAGAGAGAGAGGCAGAGACACAGGCAGAGGGAGAAGCAGGCTCCCTGCGGGGAGCCCGATGTGGGACTCAATCCCAGGATCCCAGGATCACACCCTGAGCCGAAGGCAGACACTCAAACACTGAGCCACCCAGGTGTCCCCTAATACTATGTTAAATAGAAATGGTGAAATGGACTTTTTTTTTTCCTAGTTCCTGATTTTAGAAAAAAGGTTTTTGTCATGCATCAGTGAGTATGCCAATACCTGTGGGCTTTACATGAATGGCCTTTATTATGTTGATGAATCTCCTTTCTATTCTTACTTTATTGAGTATTTTTTTAATCATGACAGCATGTTGATTTTGTTGAAATTTTTTTTGCATCAATTGAGATGATCATGAGTCTTTTCCCTTTATTATATTAATGTGGTGTATTACGTTGATATACTTTCATATGTTGAATCATCCTTGCATTCCAGGAATAAATTCTACTCTGTCATGTTGTGTAGTCTTCTTAATATGCTGCTAAATTTATTTTGCGATTATTTTATTGAGGGTTTTTGCATCGATATTAATAAGGAATAATTTCACTGCATCCTATAAGTTTTGCTATGTTCTTTTTCATTTCCATTTGTCTCAAGGTATTTTAAATTTCCCTTGTTGGCTAGTATCCAAGATCTATAAAGAACTTATTAAACTCAACAGCAAAGAAACAAACAATCCCATAATGAAATGGGCAAAAGACATGAACAAAGATCTCACAGTGGAAGACATAGACATGGTCAACAAGCACATGAGAAAATGCTCCACATCACTTGCCATCAGGGAAATACAAATCAAAACCACAATGAGATCCCACCTCACACCAGTGAGAATGAGGAAAATTAACAAGACAGGAAACCACAAACGTTGGAGAGGATGCGGAGAAAGGGGAACCCTCTTGCACTGTTGGGGGGAATGTGAACTGGTGCAGCCACTCTGGAAAACTGTGTGGAGGTTCCTCAAAGAGTTAAAAATAGATCTGCCCTATGACCCAGCAATTGCACTGCTGGGGATTTATTCCAACAATACAGATGCAATGAAACGCCGGGACACCTGCACCCTGATGTTTATAGCAGCAATGTCCACAGTAGCCAAACTGTGGAAGGAGCCTCGGTGTCCATCAAAAGATGAATGGATAAAGAAGATGTGGTTTATGGATACAATGGAATATTACTCAGCCATTAGAAATGACAAATACCCACCATTTGCTTCGACGTGGATGGAACTGGATTATGTTGAGTAAAATAAGTCAATCAGAGAAAGACAAACATTATATGGTCTCATTCATTTGGGGAACATAAAGGATAGTGAAAGGGAATAAAGGGGAAAGGAGAAAAAACGAGTGTGAAGTATCAGAAAGGGAGACAGAACATGAGAGACTCCTAACTCTGGGAAACGAACTAGGGGTGGTGGAAGAGGAGGTGGGGGGTGGGGGTGACTGGGTGACGGGCACTGAGGGGGGCACTTGATGGGATGAGCACTTGGTGTTATTCTATATGTTGGCAAATTGAACACCAATAAAAAATAAATTTATAAAAAATAAATAAAAGAATATAGTTTTGAAATAAAATAAAATAAAATAAAATAAAATAAAATAAAATAAAATAAAATAAAATAAAATAAATTTCCCTTGTTTCTTCTGTCCTATTTGTTAAGAAGGTGTTGTTTGGGATCCCTGGGTGGCTCAGCGGTTTAGCGCCTGCCTTTGGCCCAGGGCGCGATCCTGGAGACCCAGGATCGAATCCCACGTCGGGCTCCCGGTGCATGGAGCCTGCTTCTCCCTCTGCCTGTGTCTCTGCCTCTCTCTCTCTCTCTCTCTCATGAATAAATAAATAAAATATTTTAAAAAAAAAAAGGTGTTGTTTAATTTCCACATATTTGTGTATTTTCCCATTTTTCCTTTGCTATTGACTTCTAGTTTCATTCCACTGTGATGGAAAAAATACTTTGCATGATGTTAATCTTTTTACATGTGTTAAAACTTGGTTTTTGGCTTAACATATGGTCTATCCTAGAGAATGTTCCACATGCTCTTTAGAAAAAAATGTGTAATCTGCTGTTATTGGGTACCGTGTTCTGTATGTCTATTGGGTCTAATTGGTTTATACTGCTGTTCATGTCCTTTATTGATCTATCCATACTGAAAGTGAGGCATTGAAGTCTCCAACTATCACTAGAATTATCTGTTTCTCCTGTCAATTCCATCAATATTTGCTTTACAAATGTGGGGAGGAGTCTGTTGTTTGGTGCATGCATGTTTATAATTGTTACATTATCTTGATGAACTAACCTTTTATCAATATGTAATGCCTTTTTTTTTGTTTTTTTTTTAATAAAAGTTTTTGATTTAAAATCTGTTTTGTCTGATGGTAGTTTTCTTTTGGTTACTATTTGCATAAAATATCTATCCTTTAACTTTCAACCTATTTGTATCTTTAGATCTAGTGTGCATCACCTATAGATAGCATGTATTTGGATAATATTTTCTTTATACACTCTGCCTTTTGACCACATAGTTTAATCCATTCACATTAAAAGTAATTACTGGGGATCCCTGGGTGGCGCAGCGGTTTGGCGCCTGCCTTTGGCCCAGGGCGCGATCCTGGAGACCCGGGATTGAATCCTACATCGGGCTCTCAGTGCATGGAGCCTGCTTCTCCCTCTGCCTATGTCTCTGCCTCTCTCTCTCTCTCTCTGTGTGACTATCATAAATAAATAAAAATTTTTAAAAAAGTAATTACTGATAAGGAAGGACACTTGCCACTTTGTATTTGTTTTCTATATCTCTTATAGCTTTTTTCCACTCATTTCCTCCACTACCTTCTTTTGTGCTTAGTTGATTTTTTTTTTTTTTTTGTAGTGTACATTTTGCTTTCCTTCCCATTTCCCTTTGTGTGTATTCTGTAGATATTTCTGTTGGGGTTATTATGGCATTATGCTTGAATTTTCTTTGTTTTCTCTTTTTAAAAAGCTTTTTAAAAATTTATTCATGAGAGACACAGAGAGAGGCAGAGACACAGGCAGAGGGAGAAGCAGGCTCCCTGTGGGAAGCCCAATGTAGGACTCGCCCAATGTAGGACTCGATCCCAGGACCCCAGGATCATGACCTGAGCCAAAGGCAGATGCTCAACCACTGAGCCACCCTGATGCACCATGCTTGAATTTTCTAATTATAACAATCTAATTATAGTTGATATCAGCTTAACTTCAATAGTATATAATACACAGCTCCTTTTCTACTTCTTTCTGTTATTGATGTTGCAAATTACATCTTTATAACATTGTGCATCCAACAACATAAATATTTGATTTTATGCATTTGTCTCTTGAATCACATGGAAAATAAAAAGTGGAGTTATCAATCAAAGTTACAATAACACTAGCTTTTATATATGCGCATGTATTTACCTTTATTGGGGTTCCTTATTTCTTTCTACAGCTCCAAGTTGCCCTCCAGCATTCTTCCATTTCTACTTGAAAGAGTCCCTTTGCTTTTCTTACAGAGCAGGTCTAGTGTTAACAAACTCTCTCAGCTTTTGTCTGTCTAGGAATGCTTTAATTTCTCCCTCATTTGTGAAGGTCAGTCTTGCCAGATATAGAATTCTCGTTTGACAATCGTTTTTGCATCAGCACTTTAAATATGTTACCCCCTCGCCTTCTGTAATACCAAGTTTCTGTGGAGAAATCAACATGCAGTCTTATTGAGGATTGCTCGTCTGTGTTGAGTGGCTTGTTGTGGCTTTCAAGATTTCCTCTTTGTATTTGGCTTTTGACAATTTGATTATAATGTGTCTTTCTGCAAGTCTCTTTGAGTTTACTCTACTTGGAGTTTATAGGGCTTCTTGGCTTTGTATGCTTAGATGTTTCATCAAATTTGAGCTGGTTTTGGCTATTAATTCTTCAAATAATCTTCTTGCCCCTTCATTTCTCTCTCTCTCCTCATTCTTGGGCTCCCATAATGTGATGTTGGTTTATCCATTGGATGATGTTCCACAGGTCCCTTAGGCTCTGCTCACTTTAACTATAAGACCTCCAAGTAGAAATGTTGAGTAGGAAGTGGAACATGAAACTGGGTCTCAGAAGTGAGATGACTGAGCTGGAAGGGACACACATATTAATGGAATAGAGTAGAAAGGCCAGAAATAAACCCACAATTATATGGTCAATTAATCTTTGATAAAGGAGACAAGAATATGCAATGGGGAAAAGACCGTCTCTTCAACAAATGGTATTGGGAAAACTGGAGAGCTACATGCAAAAGAATGAAACTGGACCACTTGCTTATACCATACACAAAAAGAAACTCAAAATGGATTAAGGACCTAAATGTGAGACCTGAAACCACAAAAAATCCAAAACGAGAGCACAGGCAGTAATTTCTCTGACATTGGCCACAGCAACGTCTTTTTAGATATATCTCCTGAAACCAGGGAAACAAAAGCAAAAATAAACTATTGGGACTACATCAAAATAAATAGCTTCTGTACAGCAAAGGAGAAAATCAACAAAACTAAAAGAGAACCTCCTGAATGGGAGAAGATATTTGAAAATGACATATCAAATAAAGAACTAGTGGCCAAAACATATAAAGAACTTACACAACTCGACTATAAAACACCCAAATAATCCAGTTTAAAAATGGGCAGAAAATATGAACAAACATTTCTCCAAAGAAGACATACAAGTGGTCAACAGACACATGAAAAGATGCTGAATATCCCTCATCATCAGAGAAGTGTGAATGAAAACCACAATGAGATATTACCTCACACCTGTCAGGAATGGTAAGATAATAAACTCAGGAAACAAGCGTTGGCAAGGATGTGGAGAAAAAGGAACCCTCGTGCACTGTTGGTGGGAAGGCAAACTGGTGCAGCCACTGTGGGAAATAGTTTGGAGGAGCCTCAAGAAATTAAAAATAGAACTACCTCACAATCAGAATTAGACTACTGGGTATGTACTCAAAGAATATGAAAACCTTAAATTGAAGGGATACATGCACTCCTATGTTTATTGCCACATTATTTACAACAGCCAAGTGTCCACTGATAGATGAATGGGTAAAGATGTATATATATATATATAATATATATATACATCTTGCCATAAAAGAGCAAAATCTTGCCATTTGCAACAACGCGGATGGATCTAGAGAGTATAACACTAAATGAAATAAGCCATTCAGAGAAAGACAAATACCATATGATTTCACTCAAGTGTGGAATCGAAGAAATGAAACAGTGAGCAAGGGGGAGAAAAAGACACAAACAGATTCTTAACTATGGAGAACATACTGATGGTCACCAGAGGGGAGATGGGTGGGGGGTACAGATGGAATGGGTAATGGAGATCAAGAGTACCTATCTTGATGAGCACTGAGTAATATATGGAAGTGTTGAATCACTATATTGTACCCCTGAATATAACATCGTATGTTAACTATACTGAAATTAAAGTAAAACTTAAAAAAAAAAAAAGAAGACTGACCAACAGATATAAATTTGGAAGTTACCAAAACATAGGTGATGTTCCAATCCATGGGTTTTGATGAGGTCACTTAGGGAGACCATGTAGAGAAAAAAGAGGTGAGGACCCCAAACTCTCAAACCCATCATTTAAAGGCCAAGTGGATGAGAGGAACCAGCAAAAGAACTGCTGAATGCTAGCTGGGCTAGCTGGGCTCTGCAAGGTGTCCAGATCAGACCCCCTGAGCCTGGATTCACTAAGACAAACGTTCTCTAGAATTATGCAATGACATCTAAGTGTTTGAATCATTACTCAGTATCCGTGTTTATACTGTGGAATCATTAAAGCCAAAGGCAGATGGAAGGTCATAAAATGCTGTTTTAAAAAGTCAGTAAATCCTTCTTGGATGGACCAGAGAAATCCTCAAAGCCTCTTCTGGACCTAAACTCCTATTATTTGGGCTTCCTCAGTTGCTTTAGGAAATAACTACTTGTGTCTGAGCCAGCAGAAAGGGATCGGAAGGCTGGGGGAGAGGCAGAGAAAGTCCTTGTGCACAGCTGCCTCAGTTTCCATTTGAATTCACTTTTTGTATTCACGTTTAAAATTATTATCTTCTTTCTTTCTTTAGGATTTTATTTATTCATCTGAGAGAGAGAGAGAGAGAGTGCCAGGGAAAGGGCAGAGGTAGAGGGAGAAGCAGATGTGGGGCTCGGTCCCAGGACCATGTGATCATGACCTAAGCTGAAGGCAGTAGGTACCTAACCAACTGAGCTACCCAGGTGCCCCTTAGTATGTTTTTTTCTCTTTTACGATGAATATATACCTTTATAGTATATAGACTTAATGCCATCAAGATTCTCCTATAGACTGTGAGCTACATGAAGGCATGGACTGTGTTTCTGTTGCAAATGCAGCATCTTAGCCCAAGGGGTGGTGCAGATGAATGAATGAATGAATGAAGGTGTTGAGCTAGTGAAAGATCCAGAAACTCATCTACTTTAGAATCCAGGGGACCTAAAGCAGACCACAAACTGACATTATCCATGCCTATTAAGCAAGCTGCTAGTTTAATGCAATAACCCCACCATGCTTAATTACTTCAATTACTTTGAGCAACAACAATTTGTTGGCCACTTACTCTAGGTCTAAGATCTCGGCAGACACTGGGGTCAGGGTTAGGGAAGATTTACAAAGAGGTGGAGGAGATGGTCCCTGGGTGGTCCACTACGATATGTACAAATGGAAGAAAACAAACAGCCCAAGAGGGTTCTTTGGTTCTCTGTACCCCCCCACCCCCCGTAACGGGCAGACCTAGATCTGGAGGCTCTGTGCGGCAGAGCAGAGAGTGTGGGTAATGGTCTGTTTGGCTTCTCTGTTGAACTCTAGATGACCTTGGGCAAGTCAGTTCACATCGTTGCAAAGCAGCAATCTCTTCCATAAAAGGGAGTGCTTTGACTCACTGCACACAGAAGTCCTTTCGACTCCAAAATTGCTGTTTTGTCTTTGTCTTCAGGACCTATCTGGAAGGAACGGGGGTTTGTAGAGGCCAGAGGTTGGAAGCTGGAGTTACAGATGCCTAATACACTTGTTTTGGGCTCAACTATTAATGGCCCCCGAGACTCTTTTCAAATTGTTTCAATAGTGGAACATTTAAAAATCACATCCCATTCAGGGGCCCCTCTGTGGCTCAGTCGGTGAAGTATCTGCCTTTGGCTCAGGTCATGATACCAGGGGCCTGAGATAGAGTCCTGCATCGGACTCCTTGCTGGGTGGGGAGCCTGCTTCTACCCCTGCTTGTGCTCTCTCTCTCTGACAAAATCTTAAAAAAAAAAAAAAAAAAAGATAAAATCACATCACATTTATGCAAGCAATTTCACATAAAAATCCAATTTTCCAGCTTTGCTGGAGAAATTGGAAGATCTGATGGCATCAGAACACGCTAGCCCAGAGGTGGTAGGGGCTGACTTTCCCATTTACCGTGGATCTTTCAGTGGTTTCTTACCTGTCCTGTTGGTCTCACTATTGACTGAGTTTCGGAGCAGGGATCTGGAACAGGGATTCACATTTATGGTACAGGCAAGTGATTTTGATGGAGGTATGTCAGGGAGGGACATGAGGGAGCTTCCTAATGAGGTAGAGTGGAATGCCTGAGAGTGTTTTCAATCCTAGAGATTCTCAAGATTCTCTTCCCACTTCCTTACCTGATGATTGCCAGACATCATGTGGGGAAGAGTGTACAGAGATCATTTACATAATGGCCAGAGAACTAGCATCCGTTGAATGCTGCCATAGGTCTGGCACTGCCCTAAGGCCTCTGGCGTTACCAGTCCCATTTTACAGATGGAAACTGAGGCATAGAGAGATTAATTAATTTCTCTGAGTCCTGGGTTGATAGGTTGACTGGGCCAGATGCTTTTACTACAGATGAAATCAAGGCTAACAGCTACAGGTGTGCACAACTAAAATCCAGAGTCTGAGTAGGGAGGCAACAGGGCAGGCAGAGCAGAGCCTGGGGGTTGAATGTTAGCTGACTTGAGGGTAATGGCTAGAAAAGCAATCCCAGCACAACATTTTTACTCCAGTACAGTGTGTTGCTTTTAACACACTGTTAACCTCCTCCAGACAAATTCTTGAACAAACCAAGTGAGAGGCAGCTCTGGGTCTTAGAAACCAACCTCATTTTTTGGTAGAATCACATTTGTGCATTTGTGCCCAGCAGATGGAAATGGGGTCGAAAGCCTATGGCCTGTGGAAGTTTAAAAGGTGGGCGGAACACTCTGGAGACAAAGCCCACCATTCAGAGCCATGACTAATTTTCAGGGATGGCTTATAGAGTCAGCATCACTCCTTTGCACTCACAGGCTTCACAAAAAGCACCAGGCGTCCTGATTTCGGGCGCGTTTCCCAAAAGCTCAAAGTTAAGAAATTCATAAAGTGCTAATGTAAATCTAAAGGAAAAAGGCCATTCCTTGTATGGCTGATTTTTCTCTAATGCACTCAGCAAAGCAAGGGAGCCGGCTGTAGCACGTATGACGACAGGAAACTCTCTGGTCTATTACTTCAGCCTGTTTGGTGACTGCCGGGAATTGGAAATGAAGAATAGGTTACAAAGGTGATTTCCAGAGGGAGAAAGAACGGAAGAAGGAATAGAACAGTCAGAAATGGAAGAGGAGGACACATCAATAGCAAAGCGAATGTGGTGTGACATTACTGGGGAGAAGCCGGGGGCAGGGAGGCATGGTATGGAAATCTCTGGAATCAGCAGCCTTTTGGATAAGAAATGGAGCAAGGGAGAGTGTGCATTTGCTTTTTTTTTTTTTTAAGCTGGTGATGAGTCACAAAAACAAGGTACCAAACACCTGACTGCAGAAACATTCCAAGTGAAAATATTTCAAGATTTCAGAGATCACTAGTCATACTTCAATGGGTTTGGGTTGAGAGAAATGTCCATAGGACTCCAGAAAGTCAACCAAATACTACAGCCAATTACTTCCTGCCACTTTAAGAGGAATCACTTGGAAATAGCTGATAAGTGTATGCAGACCTTCGGGATATGGGTTATGAGAATCCCCGGTGCCCCCAGATACTTCTGCAGATTTTCTCTTTGATTAAAACAACAAGATTCCTTTTTTAGCCAGTAAGTAAGTAAAGTCTGGTTCAAAGGCTCTCAAACTGCCACCTGCTACTTCAAAAGCTCTCTCAATTCCCTGAGCAATTTACTATAGGTCACTGGCGCTTCTGGGTGTAGTTCCCACATTTCTAGCCATGCTCTCTCTGTGTGTGAAGGTAACATCTGATGGCGGATTTTCGGTACGGACCTGTCCCCGGAGGTATTTGTCTGCCCTTATGGCTATGATGGTGGAGACAGAGAAAGGTCCTACCTGATACAGATAGATGAGGATCTTCAGGGCATTCATGGGACATCGATTTTGGTTCAATTCTTTAACTTAAATGTTGAGGTGGATGCTTGGATGGCACAGTCGGTTGAGCATCCAACTACTGATTTCAGCTCAGGTTGGACCTTGGCGGTGTCATGGGATCGAAGCTCACATCAGGCTCCGAACTCTGTGTGGAGTTTCTCTGTGTGGGATTCTCTCTCCTTCTTTCTTTCTTTCTTTCTTTCTTTCTTTCTTTCTTTCTTTCTTTCTTTCTTTCTTTCTTTCTTTCTTTATAAAGGTGAGTATTTTTTTTAAGTCTTTTTTATTTATTTATGATAGTCACATAGAGAGAGAGAGAGAGAGAGAGAGAGGCAGAGACACAGGCAGAGGGAGAAGCAGGCTCCATGCACCGGGAGCCCGACGTGGGATTTGATCCCAGGTCTCCAGGATCGCGTCCTGGGCCAAAGGCAGGCGCCAAACAGCTGCGCCACCCAAGGATCCCCCCCCCCGTTTTTTTTTTTAATTAAAAAGTTTTTTTAATTTTGTTTTTTCTCTCTCTTTCTTCTTTTGCCCCTCCCACCTGTGCTCTCTTTCTCTCTAAAATAAATAAATAAGTCTTAAAAAAAGTAAGTAAATGTTGAGATGACTGATAGTTCCTTGTCTATGTTCCTGTACAGGAGCTATATATAAACTGTCCTATATATAAACTGGGCCCAAGTATAAGTAAGAATGTGCTAAGGCATACTGATTATTAGTGAAAAGCAAATAAAAAGAAACACATTGTGGGGCACCTGGGTGACTCAGTGGTTGAGCATCTGCCTTTGGCTCAGGGAGTGATCCCAGGGTCCTGGGATCAAGTCCCACAAGAGGCTCCCCACAGGGAGCCTGCTTCTCCCTCTGCCTTTATCTGCCTCTCTCTCTGTGTCTCTCATGGATAAAAACATTCTTAAAAAATCTTAAAAAAACAAACAAACAGTAAAAAAAAAAAAAAAATACATGGAGATACCAGCTCATATCCATTAGGATGGCCACTGCTAAAAAAAAAAAAAAAAAAAAAAAAAAAAAAAAAGGTTTACAGTGATGTAGAGAAAGTGGAATCCTTGTGCACATCAAACTGCTATGGGAAACAGCTCCTCAAATAATTAAACAGAATTTCCATATGATCTAACAGTCCCATTTCTGGCTATATCTCCAAAAGAATTGACAGGAAGTTTTCAAAGAGATATTTCTATGCCTTCACTCATAACAGCACTAAGTCATCATAGTCAAAGGCAGAAGCAACTCATGAATGGATAAACAGAATGTGGCATGTGCAACAGAATATTATTCACCCATAAAAAAGAAGGAAATCCAGACGTATGCTATAGTATGGATGAACCTTGAGGAAATAATGCTGAATGAAAGAAATCAGACACAAAAAGATACATACTATGAATCCATAGGGACAGAAAGTAGAATGACAGTTGTCGGTGGCTGGGGAGGAAAAATTAAGGATTATTGTCCAATAAGCAGAGAGTTTCTATTTTGCAAGACAAAAAGAGTTCTAGAGGTTGGCTGCACAACAATGAGAGGCTGTGAAAGAAACCAGGTGGCCGGCATGTTACACTGCAGGCCATGAGTGTAACGATCTACCACAACCACCAAAAGGATGGTTTTATATATATATTCAATCTATAGTTTACAAATCAATAAGAGACTAAGGGGAAAAAATGTAGAAAACACAATCTAAGAGAAGATCAGAAATGAGGGAAAAAGAAGCAAAGATAAAAGATGGAAAATAACATCTAAAATACAATACAGGGCAGCCCCGGTGGCTTAGTGGTTTAGCACCACCTTCAGCCCAGGGTGTGATCCTGGAGACCCGGGATCGAGTCCCACATTGGGCTCCCAGCATGCAGCCTGTTTCTCTCTCTCTCTCTCTCTTTCTCTGTGTGTATCTCTAATAAATAAATTAGATTTATTAAAATCTTTTAATATTTTTATTTTATTTAAATAAATAAAATAAAATAAAATATAAAACTAAGCCTGTGTCATGAATTAAAATAAAAAGGGGTAAGCTCAACTGTCTTTGTAATATTGTATTAAAAAGATAAATTATGCTAAAACATCTGGATAGTGGAGTTATAGATGTTTATGTTATGGTTCTCTTTGCTTTTCAAAGAGAGGTTTGAGATATTTCCTAATTAAAAAAATATTTTGGGGGACAGCCCAGGTGGCTCGGCAGTTTGGCGCTGCCTTCCACCCAGGGCCGCCTTTGGCCCAGGGCCTGATCCTGAAGACCCAGCCAGGATCGAGTCCCACATCGGGCTCCGTGCATGGAGCCTGCTTCTCCTTCTGCCTGTGTCTCTGCCTCTCTCTCTCTCTCTCTCTGTGTGTCTCATGAATAAATAAATTTTAAAAATCTTTTAAAAAAATATTTTGGGGACGCCTGGGTGGCTCAGCGGTTGAGTCTGCCTTTGGCTCAGGGCGTGATCCCAGGATCTGGGATCGAGTCCCACATCAGGCTCCCCACAGGGAGCCTGTTTCTCCCTCTGCCTATGTCTCTGCCTCTTTCTCCCTATGTCTCATGAATAAATAAATAAAATCTTAAAAAAAAAAAAAGACATGGAGAAGTCCTAAATGCATATTGCTAAGTGAAAGAATCCAATTTAAAACAGCAATGCTGTGTGATTCCAACTATAGGATATTCTGGAAAAAACCGAAACTGTGGAGACAACAAGACCAGCGGTTACCAGGGGCATGAGAGGAGGGAGGGACAAGTAGATGGATGTGTTTCAGGCAATGAAATTGTCTGGCACCATAATGGTGGGTACATTTTGCCACCACATTTGTCAAAAACTCATTGAATGTCTAACACAAAGCATGCTATACCCCAATTAAACTGTGGACTTTACATAATAATAATGTGTCAATATTGGCTCATCAGAGGCAACCAATGTACCAAACTAACACAAGATTTTAATGTCAGGGCAAAGTGTGGGTGGGAGTGTGCTGAGATGAATGGGAGCTCTATACTTTACACTCAATTTTTCCATCAACCCAAAACTGCTCTAAAGCCTATTAATTAAATAAAAGTGAGGAGTAAGAATAATAATTCCTAAACTCTCAAAAAATTACAATGAAAAAAATTATGTATACAATGCTTCTGAAAAACCAACAAGGTCAAAGAATAGGTTTGATGTTTCAAAGAAGCCAGCTTTCCTTCTGAAGCGGTAGAAGCCTGGTCATCGAAGGACACTGCACCTACGTCACAGCTGGACCTCCTTCTGCCCAAGCCTGCCCCTTCACCCCATTCTAGGTGTTGGTCCCAAGGGCACTGCCTCATAAGCATCCTGTACACTCGTCCTTCCCTAGCTACAATGTTTTTTTTTTTTTTTTAGATTTTATTTATTCATTCATGAGACACACAGAAAGAGGCAGACACGGGCAGAGGGAGAAGCAGGCTCCCTGTGGGGAACCCCGTGCGGGACTCATCCAGAACTCCAGGTTCACGCCTTGAGCCAAAGGCAGACACTCAACCACCCAGGGGCCCCAATAATTCCTTAATTTTAAATTGAAGTTATCTAGAGTTAGCATTTAAAAAAACCACACACACACAAACTGATATTGATTGATCCCCCATATTTTGGCAGAACGTTACTGTTGAATGTCCTCATTAGACAAAAAAGAAAAAAAGCAGGGAAACATACACTTGCATTTGCATTAAATATTTAGCAAGGATGGTTGCCTCCGGAGAGCTGGCTTGGGGTTTGGGCTCAGGGAGTCATACCCGACTCTGCCTTCCTTACACATTTGATTTTTTCAGTGTTTGTATAAATGTTTCCATTATTTGAAGAAGAAGGAGAAGGAGAGGGAGAAGAAGAAGAAGAAGAAGAAGAAGAAGAAGAAGAAGAAGAAGAAGAAGAAGAAGCAGCGGAGGAGGAGGAGGAGGAGGAAGAAGAGGAGGAGGAGGAGGAGGAAGAGGAGAAAAAGAAGGAAGAGGAGGAGGAGTGAAAACAGCAGCAGAAGAAAAAGCATAAAAAGAAGAAAAAGAAGAAGAAGGAGGAGGAGGAAAAGCAGAAGGAGAAGAAGAGGAGGAGGAGGAGAAAGAAAGATAAAGAGGAGGAAGAGGAGAAGAAAAAGCAGTAGAAAAAGAAGAAGAAAAAGAAGAAGGGGGAGGAGGAGAAGAGGAAGAGGAAGAAGCAGAAGAAGCGAAGAAGCAGCAGAAAAAGAAGAAAAAGCAGAAGCAGAAGGAGGAGGAGGAGGAGGAGAAGAAACTGGCGTCGTAAGGAAGAAATACCACGTGAGAAAGGGGCAGCTGTGCGTGTGTTGGGCTCTGAAGAAGAGCAGCAAGCTGAGCGAGGGGGGTGCTGGCGAACCCACGGTGGAGGGGCGCGCTGGGCTCCCGGGGGCTGTTACCCGTATGGTGCCGAGGCCCCTACCCGGCCCTGTGGAGGGAGGGGTGGGGAGCAGGACGGGGCGGGCCGGGGCAGAGGGAGAGCTCCAGCCGGCCTGGACCCCGGTGGGGGGGGGTGGGTGGCCCTGGGGCCGGGACTGCCCTCGGGAGGGCCTGGGACCAGCAGCCTCCACCCCCGCGCCAGTCCCTGGGTGGGGCCGCCCCGGGAAGAGGCGCCCTGAGTGGGCGGCGTCTCGCGCAGCCCCCAGCCCCGGGGGGCCCAGGCACAGGGCAGCTGGGGCACGCGGCCTCCGCCCACCCGGCCTCCGAGCCCGCAGCCTCCACCACCACCACGGTAGAGGCTGACGGCTCCCTCTGTGCTGGGCCCGCCCGCAGGCGGGGGTGGGGTGGGGTGTGGTGGGTGACGGTCAGTGTGGACGTCTAGTGGGGAGGAGGTGTAGACACTCCCCTGTTTGCCTCTCTGTTCTCAGAGACGTGCTGTCTCTTGGCAAAGCGGGCCTCCTGGAGACGCGGGAGAGTTGCAGACGCCTTTGGTGCCACCACAGTAAGTGTGGAGAGGGAATCTCAGGCAGGTGCAGTGACCCCTGTGGCCGGGTCCCCCCACCCCCAACTCAGCGGCTCAGGCCAGAAAGGCTGAGGACAGGATTGGCCTGGGAGGATTTCCGGGGCCAGGAGAGCCCAGTGGAGGAAGAGGGGCCGAAGGCGCCTGCAGGAGAGGACAGTGACGTGGAACTGGGGCTCAGAAGGGTTGTGTCACTTGTGCAAAGTCACACAGCCAGGGAACGGTCGGGAACTAGTGTGGCCCTGCTGTCTGGCATTCAGGGGCCTGGCAGGAAAGACGGGACACGCTCCGACTGGATAATTTAAGGGGAGTGTAATAAAAGGACTCCACGGAAGGTGCTGGAGGGGGAGAGGACGCACAGGACCAGCAGGTGCCAGGGCACGGAGGAAGGGCCCGGCCTGGAGAGGTGAGGGGGACAGCCGCGCCAGGACCCGGTGAAGGAGGGGCTGCCCGGGGACGTCCGGAGGGAGGCAGCCAGCCTTCAAAGGCCCGGCCTCTAAACCTCCAGGCTCAGCGCGGGTGCGCACGACTCGACTCCTGGCGACACAGAGCCGCCGAACCAGTCTGGGCATCCAACTTCCAGCTGGAGGGTCGGCGCAGCCAGCCGCCCCCCGGGGTTCGCAGGGGGCTCTTCCCGCACCCCTGCGCTCCCCTGCGCTGACCCGCCGCTGATCCACGCCCCCAGGTCGCCCGGGGTCCCACCGAGGCAGGGCCAGTACGCGCCCCCCCCCCCCCCCCCCCCCCGCCCCGTTCCTCGCTCCGGTGACCCGCGCGGCCACTCTGACCGGGAATTCGGAAGCCCGCCCCCGCCTGGCCCGCGGCAGCCTCGGGGCTGAGCAGGTGCCCGCCCCCCGCCCCCCGCACGCGGGGCCCCGCGCACCCTCCGCCCCCGGAGGGGATGGGAGGTGACGGGGCGGAGGGCGACACCGGGGACTCGGGGGGCCAGGAGGCGCCGCGGCAGCTCCAGCGGAGGGGAAAGCCGCCTTCCCCAGGGCGGGGCTGACCCGCGGGCCGCGGCCTCCAGCGGTCCCTCCTCCCGGCCCCGGGAGGCTGTCAGAGCGCCCCCTGGCGGGCGGGCATTGGAGGCGCGGCCGCGACCGGACCGCGCACCCCGCGCCCCACCCCGGGGGGAGGAGGCGGAGGAGGAGCGGCCAGCTTGCAGCTGCGAAGCCCCGGGAGGCCGCCTGGCTGCGGTGCGGGGGTGGGACGGGGGCCCCTGGGAGGGGAGGAGGGTCCGGGTTCCCGGGACGGCCCCGCAGGGCGCGGCGGTGGGGCTCCGACCTGGGAGCCGTGGGTCCCGAGCCGCTGCGGGCGCCTCGCTCCCCGAGGCCAGAAGCGGGAAGCCCCGCGGCGATCTGTTGGCTCCAGTCCCCTCTTTTACAGATGGGGAATTTTAGGGCCAGGGAGTGACCTGGAGGGGTCACTCGGCGGGTCGTTGGAAGCAGGACCCGGGGAAAGAGAACACGGGCTGCCCCCCCCCACCCCCGCCCCGGGAGTCCCTGTCCCTTTGCGGCCGGGTTAGAACCTTCAGAGGCCCCAGGTGAGCACCCCATTAGTAATCCCAAACCCGCCAAAGTAAAACACGCTTTACAGGGGCGCTCCAAGGGAACTCGCTCCTTTCCAGATTTTCCAAATGCAGACGTTTAACATTAAAAGATAATTTTTACCAAGGGGTAACTCTCTCCAGTTTCGGGTGGCGTGGCTTTGCCGCTGGCCTGCCTGGCTGGGGCGCGGCGGGGGTGGGTGGGGTACGGGGGACCCCGGCACTGCTGGGCCCGGTGTAAGGCCGGGAACTCAAACTGGGTTCACGGACAGCTTCGCCAGCCGCTCTCTGAGCAGGGGTGAGACTCGGGTTTGGCACCTGCAGAATGGGAGCACCGGAGAGACAGCAGAGCCCGCAGGTAGCCGCAGCCAGGTGTCGGGGTGTCGGGGTGTCGGGGCGCCTTCTGAGCCCAGGGGACCGACCAACCAAGTGGACGGAGGGGCCCAGCCCTGACTGCTCCACAGCCGCGCAGCCGGTCCCGACGGCTGCTCTGGCCGCAGATGACCCGCCGACCCGGGCGGGGGGCGGGGGGGGGAGGCGTCCAGAACTCTCCATTGTTCGGGTGCGGACTGATTGCGCGCTGGTGGACGCGGGAGGCCGCTTGCTCGGCTCTGGGGTGCGCGGCTCTGCGGGGCTCAGCTCCGCGGAACACTCCGGGCAATTTCCGATGCCCACTCCCTCCCTCCCTTCACCCCCCAGGGAAAAAGAGCCCTAAATAGATCCGGCGGCTTGCATTTGTAATCCTCTACTTTTTTTTCTTTTACACCCAGGGCTTCTCTAGCCCTCGGGACAGAGATCATTTTTATTGGGAGTCTCAAAATCCTTAAAAACACACATACATAAAACTAGAAGATTCACACCCAACCAGGCCTGACGTTTGCCACAGCGGTACCCACAATTCGCCCGAACACACACATCACAAAACACTACTACCCTCTCCCCCAAATCTCTCAAAAGTCAAGCTCACAGCCCCTCCCCCCCAATAATATGAATTTATTACGAGACACACCCTTTGGAGACACACTTCCCTTCTTCCATTTGCAAAGTAAAGGTTTGGGCTAAGACTCAGAAAAGCACTCTGGGGGGAGGGGGTCTTCGAAGTTTAAATAAATTAATAATTAACTAACGGAATTTAAAACTTAGGCCGAGTAAGTCATTTCTGAAGAACAAACAACATCCCAGCGACAAAGGTAAAAGAAAAGGTAGAAAGGCATCTCCTCCGCACCTTCCTCCTACGCCACCCCCCCCCCCCCCGCGAATATAAAAGGGGCTGGAGAATCCTCTACCTAAATTATTTCCCCCTCAGCAGTTTTGTAGGAAAATGTCTATGGAGCAAGCAAGGTGGTTGCAAAGAGGTGGCGCAGGGTACAGCCCGGGGCGCGTGGGTCCCACCGTGCCCTCCGGGTCATCTGAACCCTGTCGGGTCCTCGTCGCCCCTCTCTGGCCCATTTCCCAACCGGAGGTGTGTGCTAAGGGCTGGGGCCAGAGGGGAAGTCGCCCCAGAGGAAGGGTTGTGGGGCCGCGGGGACACCGGGGGACAGCGGGGCAGAGGGACCAGGGTTCAGGGCGCGGCCGCCGCGCACGCCTGCGCCCACCGGGATATGCAGCAGCGTGGGCGGCTGCTGCCGGTGAGTCACCCCGGGGAGGGGGCCCTCAGCCCCCTGGGGGCCGCGCCGGGGTCGGAATCGGAAGGAGCATCCTGTCCCGGAAAGGCGCGGGGCCGGGCGCTGGAGGCCCGCTGGCCGCGCCGGAGCGGGGGTGGCCGGCGCTGACAACTTTCTGAACCACACTCCCGGGGCCAGGATGCCGCAGAGTGAGGGTTTGCAGCTCCGCGGAAGCTTGGGTCCCCGGGGGTCCCCTCTGCAGAGAACCGGGGAGAGCAGCTCACCCCTGCTGCATTGGTGGCTTAAATGCGTGCAGCTCAGCGATCGATGAGCTCCAAATTGACTTTGCCTTAAAAAGAAAGGGAAAAAAATCGGTGGGAAAGGAACACCACCTCATAATCGGTGTGACAGCTCAGCAAACCGCACTGCCCCCCGAATGAAGGCGACTGGAATGCTGGCTTTCATGTTGATTCGGAGGAAAACAGCCTCGTAAACCGTGACGCCCACCCCCCCCCAAAAAAAACCTCGTATCGGGACAGCAACTTTCTGCACGTGACTTTCACACCCCCTCTCCGACCACGAAAACTCTCCACCGGCCTCTATATCACGGTCAAGCCTCTTCCCTCGCTGCCCGACCCCGCCCGACCTTTCCCGGCGGTTTGGGAACGTAGGGAAGATTTTTCTTGAGGACAGTTGACACCAATCTCTCGGCTGCCACCCGCAGCCCCAAAGAGACCAAGTCCTGGCAAAGAATAAGAAGGAAAAACTTTTTTTTCATATAAAGTTTGACAGCCACTTAAACTGCCTAAACCGGTGCCCCTTCCGAGTCCCCGCGGCGTGGGGCGGTGGGGCCTGGGGGCCGCAAGCATCCGTGGCCTGACTCTCGCTCCTCCCACCCCCTTCCTTCTGCACATCACACACACACACACACACACACGCACACACGTCACGAGCCCGCCAGCCAGACACCTGGATCTGGACTCGAGTCCCGACGCGAGCGCAGCGACACGCCAGGGCGGGCTCTCGCGGGGAGCGAGCGCGTGAAGGTGCGCGGGAGCGGGAGCGCACCGCATCTCGGCTGCGCGGGTCGGACCTGTCCCCACGCCCTGTCACTCGGGCGTCCTCCCGCCATCCGCTCCTGTCACCAGCCCCTGGCTCCGCCCCCCGGCTCCGCCCCGCGCCCCGCAGCCAATAGGCGCCCCCGACCTCTCTCCACCGCCCCGAGCCCTTTCCACACCCCCACGTTCCGGGAGCCGGTTGGCTGCGGCGCGCTCCGCGGAGCGCCCGTAGTCGCGGGGCGCTCGGGGCTCCTGGTAGGCGGAGCGGCCCGTCACTCCGGCAGGCTGGGCCCGCCCCCCCACCTCGGTCTCTCGCTCTCTTCCTGCGCAGTTCTTCGCAGCCTCCGCGGGGAAGTGCCGGGGCCGCTCCCCGGGCTCGGCCGGCAGCACCGCGAGGAGGCGAGCGGCCGTGCGCCCCGTCTGCGGTGAGCAGGGAGCGGGAGAGCGGCGTTGTCCCGCCCGAGCCGGAGCAGCCCCTCGCCCAGCAGCAGTTGCCGCCACCCCGACTTTCGTTCCAGTTGAGGCTCCTCCCGGGCAACATGTCAAAAGCCGCCACCGCTACAGCTGCCGCCGCCACCTGGGGAAGAGCAGCGGCGGCGGCGGCGGCGGCGGCGGCGGCGGCGGGCGCGCGGGGGCAATAAGCCGAGCCGCCCCGGCGTCCTGCGGGCCAGGGAACCCTCTGCGCGCTCGCAGCCCCGGCGGGCCCGCGCCATGTGCTGAGCCATGTCCCTCGCCGCGCCCCCGGGCTGCGCATGGGGCAGCGCCTGAGCGGCGGCCGATCCTGCCTCGATGTCCCCGGCCGGCTCCTGCCGCAGCCGCCGCCGTCCCCGCCGCCGGTGAGGAGGAAGCTCGCGCTGCTCTTCGCCATGCTCTGCGTCTGGCTCTACATGTTCCTGTACTCGTGCGCCGGCTCGTGCGCCGCGGCGCCGGGGCTGCTGCTGCTGGGCTCGGGGTCCCGCGCCGCCCACGCCCCGCCGGCCCTGGCTGCGGGGCCCGACGGGACTGCCCCCAGGCTGCCGTTCCCGGCGGCGCCGGCCACCCCGCCGGCCGCGGGCCAGGAGCCGGCCGAGGGCGCCGCGAGCCAGGAGGAGCCGAGTCCCGAGGCGCCGGACCCCCCCAGCTCCATCTCCAGCTTCTTCAGTGGGTCCGGGAGCAAGCAGCTGCCGCAGGCCATTATCATCGGCGTGAAGAAGGGCGGCACGCGGGCGCTGCTCGAGTTCCTGCGCGTGCACCCCGACGTGCGCGCCGTGGGCGCCGAGCCCCACTTCTTCGACCGCAGCTACGACAAGGGCCTCGCCTGGTACCGGTGAGTCTGCGCCCGGGGCCGGGGGCCGGGGCGGCGGGGCGGCGGGGCGGCGGCCGCGGTCGGGACCGGCAGAAGAGGGAGGGAGGGAGAGAGAGGTGGCGTGTGCTGGGGAGGTGACAGGGGCACAGCCCGCGACCACCGGTGGGGCGGGGAGGGACAGACGGAGGGAGAACCCGCGGCGCCCAGAACCCGCCCCAGGCTGGTGCGCGGGGCTGGTGCGCGGGGCCCCGCGCTCTCCACGGCGCAGAGAAACTTCTCGAGGAGCTCCGGCGGCTCCGTGGCCCACGGTGCTCCTCGAATTGGTCAAAGAAGGGGGCCCCGCGACTGGGATGGCGCCCAGGGGAGCGCGCAGCCCTCTAGTCGTGGCCGTTGCGCAAACCAAGCGATCCAGTGTTGCTTGTGTTTTAATTTTTTTTCCTCGCGGAGCCCGGGACGTGGTGCGCCCAGCCCGACGCGGTCTCCACCCTAGAGCAACTTCTGCTCCCCAGATGGGGATGGGGGCGGGGGGGGGGGAGACGGTGTCTGCAAACTTTTTTTTGTTAGGATCGTGCTCCTTGCTGGAATCCGCGGAGGGTCGGAGCCGCCTGGCTGGCGGGCTGCTTGGGCTCGGGAGGGTGAGCTGGGCGGCTGGCCCGGCGCCTCCGCCTGGCGGACGGGGAGACCCGCGGGCGGCGCGGAGCGTGGAGCGGTGCTGGTCCCTGTCGGGCAAAGGCGCGCACTGCAGCCGGCGGGGAGCGGCGCGCAGCTTGGAAGGCTCCGGGGCGCCTCGGGCTCCGCTCGCTGCCCTCCGCCTCCGGGGCCCGGGTGCCGGGAGAGCGCGGGCACGGACGCGCGTCTCCGCGGGCCCGGTACACGTCGGGGCGCCGCGCGCGTAGGGGGTTTCACTGATGGAGAGATGCGCGTTGCCCGGAGATCGGGGCTTCCGGAAGCGCGGTTTTCGGGTCAGGGTGTGGGTCGGGTCTCCAAAGGGTCATCATCGCGACCTCTGCGCAACGCTCTCCAAAGCTACCGGTCTTTGGAGGGAGCTTCTGGGTTGCTCGAGCTTCCCGGGAGGCGCGGGTGGGCAGGGGGTCCACACTCTGGCCTTCGGGAACTTGGTCGCCAACCAGGGGCCGGGCCGACGGCCCCCACCCGTTCCCTCTGGTCTTCAACCCCCAACCCTCCGAAGTGTGACTCCCATCGAGTCCCCGGCAGACGCCCTCCGCGCCCCCGAGGTGTCCAGACTTCGGAAAACAAAAGGGGAGAGTCGAGCCGAACCCGGTTCCCTGCTCCCATCCCCCCCGTCTCGGCCTCGGGAGAGCGAAAAAGGGGGCTGACCCAGCGGATTAAAATCGCTCTCTTCCCAGCCTCGCCCTCCCCCTCTCTTTTGTCCTTAATGTTTTTATTATTGTCAGGAGTTGCCCAGGTCCCGAGGTGTAGCCAGCCGTGACAGTCACGCTGCCCACCGCTCCCGGGCCGTGGACGCCGCTCGTGAGACCGCGCGCTCTGGAGTCCCCGGTCCGGACGCGCGTCCTGGCTCGGGCGGCCCGCTCGCTGCTGGCGCCGAGCCTCGGTGCTCCCATCGGTGCAGTGGGGGGATCCCGTGGTTACCCCCGGGCGGGGCGGGGCGGGGCGCGCCGGTGCGCTCGGGTGCCCGGCTGGCACGCGGGGGCCTCTCGGGCTGTTAGGCGGTGCCACTGAGCGCATTGTTGTTCCTGCGGCTCCCACTGCGCCTCTCCTCCCCCCGGGGTGAGGGTCCTGGGGGACCGGGATGGCAGGCTGTTGACGAGCGCTCCCTTCCGGGGTGGGGGGGGGGGTAGGCATCCACCTCGGGGCCGGAGGCAGCCCGGGATTTTCTGAGATCAGAAAACTAGGGGCTGGGTTGGGAGGACCTGGCAGGAAAGGAGCCGAAGCCGTCAAGTCAGGCGCTTCTAGAAGCACCCGGGGCGGGCAGTGGAAATCCCCACAGGAAGATGCACGCAGGCTCCGAGGCGGCCGCGCTCCACCTGCCACGTTCCTTTTGATGGATTCCAAAGTGCGAATAAAGCCCGGGGCCGCCCTGGGAAGCCTCGCCGCGCGCCTGCCGCCGGGAGCGCAGCCGGGGAGCTCCGGGCGGGAGCGGGCTGCGCTGCGGGGCGGCGGGGGGTTCGCCGTCTTCTCCTGAGCCGGAGCTGCCGCACCGGGGGCGGGGGGGTGCCCCGGGCCCGCGGCGATCACCCCCGGCGGACCCCGCTGGCAGGAGGCGCAAACTGCAGACCGCGCAGCTCGCCCCGCGCGCCGCGATCCCGGGCTGCTCCAGCAGCGCCCGGCGGGACCGCAGGCTTAATGCCTGTTTTCCAGGAAAAAAATTAAAAAAATAAATCTATAAAACGCCACCACCATAAGTCTTCTTAAATACCATCTGCTTGCTTAATTTTTTAATTGATTTGAACTATTCTGGATGTCTGGGCCAATGTGTGCACTCGATTATTTTTTGAAGGCAGCCGTTTTAACTTTAAACAGACCGCACCCGAGAGGAAACGCCTGTCCCAGAACAGTTTTCTTTAAAAAGCCGGGGCCCGGCCGGAGTTTCCCGGGGCTCAGCCGAGCCTCGCTGCTCGCCCCCGAGGTGTGTGCTCCTCCTCCATTGCAGCTCCCCGCCGCCCGCACGGTCAGGCCGCAGACTGCGGTAGCGCCTAAATAATCATTAACCCGAAAGAGTTGCATTGCAGTTCCGAGACGTGGTTTTAAAACAGGTCCTCGGAAGCCAAAACGAGGAGAGAGGGGGAGACGTTTTGCAGGCATTTAGACGTTTTGCAGGCATTTAAGCAACTACGGGTACGGTTGGTTGAATCCGATAGTCAGCCGGGCAGTCTGCAGGAGAGCGAGGGTTTGGCTGTGTCTGAGCAAGTCGCTGATGGGTTTAATCCGCCGATAGGCAGTCCTGCTAGTGGCCTAACCAGTAAACCCAGGGCCTGGGCACTTTTGCATGAAGTCTTCGAATTGGATCGTGCGCGGTTCTTTGCCCTGGGCTTCGCGAGCCACGCTGGGCCGGGCCGGGCCGGGAGGGGTCGGGGTGGGATGGGGCATCTAGCAGGGTGGCCACAGGGCGCTGACCTTGCCATCCGCCAGAAACCAGGCGCTTTTCAGCTACCTGCCTTGCCTGCTACAAAATTCAAAAGTGCTGGTAGGTGTGGTTCACCTGCCCAGACCGAGTTTGTCTTGGTCTGGGATTAAGACTCTCCAGGTTGGTGGTTGGGTTTTTTTCTTTTTCTTTTTCTTTTTCTTTTTTTTTTCCAGTTCATTATCCAACTCGCTCTTTTTCTCCCTCTGATAAAGCCTCCCAAATTTAGCAGGTGTTGCAAGGACCCCACAGAGTGGCTCATCAGGACTTTTCGGTGAAACTGGCCCTTACCTTCTGCTCCAAGGTTGTGAAGGCGTTTGAGAAATATGGGGCAGTGGTTCAGGAGACCCTCCCGTAGGCCAAGAGAGGCCTGAATGTTGACTGAAACCTTGACTTTAAAATGAAATAGGTGCCTTCTTTCATCAGTCCTCTCTTTTTGCTTTGACTTAAGTTTGGTAGATTTTCATGAATTTTAATGGCCCCCGGTTTGGGAATTAAGTTAGCTAATTTGCGTGATTCTTGTTTTTTATAGAGAAATATGCCTTAGTCATGACGGTGTCGGATCCTTCCCCACCTTGACTCTTCTTTCCATTTTTGGTTGTACAAAATAAGCTGACACCTCAATGCTGTGGCCACATTTAAAAAAACCCAAAAGTACAGTGTGTGGGTGGTTTAATAATGTTGATAGCTAACACTTACTGAATGTTTTCCCTATGTGCCAGGCACTGTTTCAAGTTTTACAGGATTAGCAAATTTAATCCTCATTACAATCCTCTGAAGTAGGTACTTTTACAGGCGAAGAAATACAGGCCCAGAGAGGTTAAGCAACTGGCCCGAGGCCTCACAGCTGGAAAAGTGGCAAAGCCAATCCACCAACCCAGGCAGTCCTGCCCCAGAGGTCACCCTGTGCTGTGCTTACCTCCGTTAAGTGACCCAGGCATGTTGTTGGTCCTATATATGATGAGTTCCAAACTGGCTTTGCTTCCAAAGAGTTTGCATTTTCTCCTGTACACCCCTGCCATGACCTCAATGTAGATTGCTCACTTTGTCAATCAATTTAAAAGAGTATCAGCTCCAGGATAGACTAGCTCCTCCATCCAGAGCTGGTTTATAAGTAGAGTAAGGATAATACACTATACAAGTTTCATTTCTCTGCTGCATGGGACAGAGTCAAAGGAGTCATTAAAATTACAAAAATATAAAGGCAGAGAAAACATAGGGAGTGTCCCTACTGAGAGTAGATTTAGTCTTTTCCATGGGCCTTTTTTAAGGCTGGGAGGTATGGGAGGAGATAGGGTTAAGTAAGATGTTCCAGAACTTCTTGGAATGGATTTATTCATTAAAAAAAAAAAAAAATACAGTGCCACAAATCAACATTGAAAACTTGTACTCATTAACCAGAAGACAATTACAACTACCACTTTTTGAGCAGATTTCTTTAGAATTTGAGTCTAAAACCCAGCAGCCTCAGAACTCTCTCTTGAAACCCAATAGCTGAAAGTAGCAACTTCTCCTGCATTTTCAATTTAACAAATGTCGAGAAAACTAATTTTTCCCCTATTTTCTTCGATTAGTTCTGAAAACCTGGTGGCAAGGACTGCTTCTGTCTTCACTGAGGGAAATTTAAGATCTGATCTGATTGGAGATAATCCTTTTTGAAGTAATTTGCACTTTCTCAGTCCTGGAGTTTAAAACCAAATCTTCAACTCACTTCAAGCTGCTGGGTGAAGATCAAAAAATCTACATTTATATGCAACAATTTGAAATACAAACCATCATGTTACAAAGCTGTCAAGATTTATTAGCAAGACAGTGTAGCATGTGTTGAACTCTGGTTTTAATTAGGCACCTAAATTAGACCATAAAATGGTTGATTAATCTTTTACAAGTTGAGGGGAAAATATAACATAAATTAACCTAATCATAAGTGTTTTCCCAGATGCTCTTGAGTTAATAAAATAGTCAATATCTAATAGCAACCTATTTGTTTTAGATAAATAAAAATGCTTAAATGTATGAATTAAATTACATTTTGCTTTCCAAAGTGATATGGCATTAATGGACCGGTCTTTAAAAAATTAGCCTAGGTCTTAAAAATATGCAATAACATAATATATTATAATTAGGAATTAAATGTTTATGACTAAACTAGATTTTACCTTTTTAACGGAGCCCTGAGTATTAAAAACTTGCAACTTAATACAGACTAATACTTATATATTTTCCCTGCTAAAGCTGTACCATTTGAGATTTGTTTTAAGTGATCTGTCGCAGCTGTTTTTCTAGTTTGGTGTTTTGGTTTTGTTCGAAGAAAAACTTTTTGAGATTTAGAAAAATCAGTACGCCACAGTACCTCACTCCAAACACCTATGCTGGTTTACCTTTTTGTTTAAAACATGTAGGTTGCAAGGTTTTCCGATTACAGAAGTTGACCCTTTGAATCACTAAAATTATTTAGAATTAAGAGCGCACCAGGAGTTAAAAAAAAAAAAAAAAAAGGCCAACAAACACAACCCATCAGGCAGCCAGTGTTATGAATCAGGCAAGTGGCATTTATTTCGAGCTTCAGAACTGAAATACGTGACTAAGATTGCTTGCCCACTGCTTTCTGTGTCAATAGTTTCCCAATACTTTATGTCCTCACTCTATGAACATGGAAATGAAGTTGATGGACAGAAACACAAAATGTCTACTCCAAAGGCAGAGCATAATGAGCATTTCTTTTGCTGTGAATAGAGTTAGTTTCCAAATAGGGCGCTACCTCTCTCATTTAACAGTGGCTGATTTCAGACAGTAAGGGAAATTTCAGTTCTAGGCTGTTGGGATAGTCAGGAATCCCAGCAAAATGAATTCCCCAAGTATGTGGCATATTTTCAAGGGTAATGAATACAATATGCTGCCTACCTCAAATGAAAACATTTACCATGACCGAAAAGAAATGAGATACTGGTATCTTTGAAAGCTACTTGGAAGTAGAGCATGAAGCTTTTTCTAATATTTAAAACATTACCTTGTTAGAAATCTTCTAGTGCTCTGACTCTCCCGAGGTAAAACTTAACACCAAATAAAACTGATGTTAGTGGATTTTATTTTATTTTTTCCTGAATTTAGACTTGGGGAAAAGTTTAGCATGTGAGGAGCCATCACCAGTTTGGTAACAGGATAATAAAATAATTTTCATTGCAGCCAGGAAGCTGTGTTAAAATACTGCTAATGCTAATAATACCTCTCCCTCATTAATTTTCTTTGCACATAGATAAGAGTTACTGAATTCCTTTATACCTGTATCTTAAATTCTTTATAAATGCATATTTCTGTGACTTGAAACTTATTAAAAATAGCATCAGTTTAACTGGGTCATTCAAAAAAATTTACATTGCGTCATGGGCGAAACGTGTAAAGAGCAAAGCTGTGTACTGCACAGGGTTGGTTTGGCTCCCAAAGAGAGCTGCTTTTAAAAATCTTGGTTGTGGGCCTAGCTAGAGGGACTACCAGAGGGGAATTTGTTTTCTATTTGCATTATAAAAGTATGTATGGAAAAAAATTGTGTGTGTGTGTGTATATATATACACACACACACATGTTGTGACTTGATACATTTGTTCTGGAACAGAAGTTCTTGGGATAAAACACTTCGCTTCTAAATATAGCAGATGTGTTAAAATTAAGAGCCTGCTTTGAACAAAATCAAGTTGGTGGTTATTTCAGCCCAGGCTAGACCATTTCTCGCCAAAGGGGATCAGTACTTTTAAAGCACTTTTGACTAGAGTGTGAATGATTCTATGTGCGTTCAAGCAAGCAACTGGGGTGGGGGTGGGGGTGGGGGTTTCAGAATCTCAGCGCCCCCCTCGCCCCCAGGCTCTGTCCCAGGCGTCTGGACGTGGTCACACTGGCTCAGAAGCCCACACAATGCTGAAAGATTGTTCTGGCCCGTGTGAAGTTTGGGGCAGAAAATGGGAGATTGGAAAAAAAAAAAAAATATGGGGAAGGCAAGTGAGCAGCAGCAGGCTCGTCACGCAGTCCCGACTGCAGGGCCGAGGGGCCGGAGGAAGGGTGTGGTGACAAGCGTCCAGCAGGGCCCCGCACAGCCGCCCCCGCCCCGCCCCGCCCCCCGCCCCCGCGCGGCCACGTGTCCGTCGCTCTCGGGGAGCCCGGGAGCGCCCGCCCGACCCGGCGCCCGGGGAGGTGGCCGAGCGCGCAGCCAGCGGCACAGAAAATGGCTCCGCGGCTGGAGCAGGCGGCACGCTGGTCCCTGTGTCGCGTGGGATCCCGGCATCTGGGCCAGGACCGCGGAGCCCCGGAGACAGATGGCGGGGCGGGGGCGGGGCCGGCGGCCGGGCGGGGGCTCCCCTCCGCCCCCGGGCCGCCCGCTGCAGCCACGTGACCCGGCCGCCGCCGCCGCCGCCGCGCTCCGGCCTCACCTGTTGGGTCTGCCCGCGCTCGCGGACGGGGGGCGGCGCCGGCGGGTCCCGGCCCCGCGCTGATTGGCCCGGGCGGCTTCCAGGAGGCCAATGGCGTCCAGCCTCCGCGCGGCCCCGCCCAGAGGCGGGCGGGGGGGCGGGGTCAGGGGCGGGGCCGGCTCTCCCCGCGGCCGCGCCGTCCTCCCCGGGAGCGGGGCGCAGCGCACCGGCGGGGGCGTCTTGCACCCTTACTCTCTTTCCCTGCGCAGTTCCTTTTTTTGGACGAGGGGAGGTGTGTCTCCTGGAAATGTTTGCTCCGTCGGGTAGAGCTCGGGGGAGGAGGGGTGGGGTGGAGAGAGCCGGCCTCGCCCTCCCTGAATCCCTGGGTGCTGGCGCGCGGGGCCGGAACGAATGAAGGAGTTCTGAGTCGGGCGAGAAACCGTGTTTTAAGGGCTCTGGCGGGGAGAGGGGAGGTGAGCACGAGATGCCCACTCCGGGGTGTCTGGAGCGCGAGCCAGCAGATTGGGGGGAGCGCCCCGAAGTAGCTTTAGTTCCGCGAATGGGGCCCGTGAAGTGACAGGATGAAGACAAAGTGGCAGAGACCCGGGGTGGGGAGGACTGGAGGCCCCAGGGCGCCCTCCTTCCCACCTCGTGCCCTCGGCCAGCAGCTACCCCCTACCCCCCCCCCCCCCCGGACAGCCTGGGAACCCGGAGCGCCGCCCTGCTCCCCCAGCCTGCAGGTGGGCACTCAGCAGCTGACCCTTCTCTGGTGCAGCAGTGCACGGGGTGTCCGTTGTTGGGTTGGGATAACACACCTTTTTGGGGGGCTGGATTTTTTGCAGAGGTGCTGGAGATGACCTATATTAAAAGGGCAGGAAGGGGGATCCCTGGGTGGCTCAGCGGTTTAGCGGCCACCTTTGGCCCGGGGCGTGATACTGGAGTCCGGGGATCGAGACCCACGTCGGGCTCCCTGCATGGAGCCTGCTGCTCCCTCTGCCTGTGTCTGCTCCTCTCTCTCTCTGTGTCTCTCATGAATAAATGAATAAAATCTTAAAAGAAAAAAAAGGGCAGGAGGCTCACAGAGGCCAGTGCTCTTTGCTGCAGGAGAGATGAAGAAATGCAGGATTTGGGCCTTAGGTTCATTAAAGTAGACTCCCCCCCGGGGTGGGGGAGGGGAGAGATACCCTAAAAGAATTCGAGAGCAGTATTTCACCCCCTGATCACTCCCAGTGCCTTCCCCCACCCCCCATCTGCAGCTGAAAGGCCTCTCCCTGCGAGCTTAAAGGGCTGGAAAGGAGTCCTGGTACAGGTCCAGCCCATTCCTCTTGATGGGCTGTTCCTGGGGGTCCCTGGTGCCCTCTAGGCTGATTGTTCTAGAAGCCTGCAGACACTGAGCATATGCTAGTGCTGCCAGTGGACACAGATAGACAAAGAAGTAAACATCCTGTTCCCAACCCTGAGCTGTTACCGAGGCCCCAAGTGGGTGCGTGGGTGGGTGTGGGGGAGGGGCGGGCACGAGGAGCTGGTGGTGACTTTGTTACTGATTTGAAACATGACGGTTTTAAGTCTTTCTCTGCGGTGGTGAATAGAGACCCTCTTGCAAATCGCGCCGACCTATTTTTTTTCACTCCCCTAACAAGGATTCCTCCAGCACTTTTTTTTATATAAGATTTTATTTATTTATTCATGAGAGACCCAGAGAGAGAGAAGAGAAGAGAGAGAGGCAGAGACACAGGCAGAGGGAGAAGCAGGCTCCCTGCAAGGAGCCTGATGTGAGACTCGATCCTGGAACTCCAAGATCACGCCCTGAGCGAAAGGCAGTTGCTTAACAGCTGAACCACCCCGGCGTCCCACTGGAGCACTTATTTTTTAAAAAAAATATCTAGACTCTGTCTTTCAAAGCAGTTCTGGGATCACAGCAAAATGGAGCAAAAAGGCCGTTCCACCTGCGTGTGCGCCCTGTCTTCACACATGCCCAGCATCCCCCAGGGTCACCATGCAGCACCAGGGTGGCCTGTTTTGCTAGTGATGAACCTGCATGACACAGCATTATCATCCGGAGTCTGTAGCCTGCATTACAGAGTTTTTACAATGGTGCTCTTGATGTCACACGTGGTGTGTTTGACAAATGCATGACCTGCATCCATCATTATCGTATCCTGCAGAGGAATACCGGTGCCCTAAAAATGCCCTGTTTGAGCACTGGCTTTTGTCAGGTGCAACGCCAGGCAGCGTGGAAGTACTCAGGAGGTGCAAGGGACAGGAACTTGTCCTTGAGAGGCCTGTTTTAGTCCATGATCTAAAAAAAAAAAAAAAAAAAAAATTGCACAGGCTCAGAAATGTCACAAAGCAATTAAAGCACTGATTTAAAAAAAAAAAAATTCAGGTCCTGCCGAATCACTGATAACTCTAAAAATGGTTTTAAGGAGGACAGGAAGCCTGTGACAAAATAGTGCAAATCCAGAAACGTGATTTTGTTTGTAGTTTACCTTCCAGGAGCTTTCGGAAGGGAGCTAAGGAGATACAGGAAGGAGAGGGGGGAATGTCAGTTACCATGTGATGCAAGAGGGGAAAGAAAAAAAAAAGAGCTCAGCCTTAGTGAGTGAGAGCCTGCTGTGTGCAGGGAGTGATGCTTCCTGTGTGATTTCCCGCACGTTGTGGAGGAGGAAGGGAAAGCTCTCAGAGATTGCCTAAGGTCATACAGCTGGATCTGTAGGTGGCTCAGCCTCTTGAACCCAAAGCCTCCCGAGGGCCCTGCAAACGCCACATCTTGGAGCTCCTATGCAGGCCTGAAATTCGACCTGGTGTTCCTTCTGGACCAGTGCAGGCCCTCTCTTTCATGGTTCCTCTGCCCCAAGACAGACTTCTCCATGTTAAAGTAGCCCCAGGGTTATATCCTCTCTCTCTCTTCCTTCTGCTGCCCACGCCCACTGCTCAGCCTCCTCTTCTGTTCGAAGGACATCTGTGTTGATGGCTGTCCGTGCGCCCACCATGTCATGCATGCACCCACCATCACTTTGCCACCACCACCCCGGTGGCCCAGACTCAGACCTGAGGTGTGCGTATTCGATGCAGCTTTTCCAACCACAGCCTCCTTCCGTTTCTTCATCCACCTACCTCTTCTCTCTCACCTGTTCTTTGAAGCCACCCCCATTCGGTTCTCAGGATCCCCCTGAAATCCTCTCTGTCCCTGTGGACTGTTGCTTCCCTTTTGCCCTCTCTGCCCCCGGCTGGTGGAGACATCTGCTTGGTCCGTCCTCAGCACCTGGGCAGGAGAAGCGGTCACCCTAGAGCAGACCCGGCCCACGCCCGGTCGATGCCCTTGTCCAAGAACTTGGCTCTGAACTCTGCAGCTGGCTCGCTGCTTGGATCGCTTACACTTACCCATGCCAAGCCCCACTGTGTGCATGGAAACTTCTGGATGGGGTCTTCTTTCGTCAACCCACTGGGCAGAAACTCCAGAAAGATCGTGGCATCTGGAGAAATAGCACTCGCTTAAATGGTTCTTCTCAACATGAGCTTATTTTCTACTTTTCTGAGACCTCCCTCCAGCGCTTCGAAGAAGTGACGTGTTCTTTCTTTTCTGTATTCTTTGAAGAAAATCTTAGACACTGTATCATTTTATCTGTAAATCTGCCTCTTTTTTTTTTCGTAGTCAGATTTTTATTTTACATATCTGTAAGAAAGTGTACAAAGCGGAAGCCTGCAGCCTGATGAGTGCTCAAAAGGCAAGCTGAAGAACTCCTGGGGCCACCTTCGTGCCCCCTTCTGGTCACTGTTCCTGCACCCAAGATAACGACTGTCCTACCTTTCACCACCATAGATCAGTTTTGCCTGTTGTTGAATTTAATATAAACAAAATCCCGGGGTGAACACTTGCAGGGTTTTAAAAACATGTGAATTCATTGCCAATATCGACAGATTCAGAAGCTTTGCAATCAAATCAAGATTTCCTGCTTCTCTTTACAAAGGACGCAAGGGTCCTCCTGGCAACAGCTGGCTGTGAATGGGGGTGTGTTCTCTTCCACTTAACACACTCCCCACTGCACCTTATTGTCTCCCACTTGGCCCTCTTTACTCACTTGTTACGTGCCCGGTTCTGGGTCAGGCCAGTGCCAGACAGAGGGGAGCTACAAATTGTCCCCTTCCCTGCTCCCCTGCCTTTTTCAGGTATACACTATTCCAGGATTGACTTTCCTCCATCTAGTTCATCATGGACATTCTTGTTAGATTTTGGCATTAGCATTTTCCTGTTTGACTTGGTTTTCACTAAACATAGCTGTAAAAATTCCAGGAGAGCTTGCCCGGTGCTCTCCCCACCAGGACTCTTTGAAATCGGAATCATGATCATAAAATCAGTTTGAATGACCTGCTTCTCCTACTTAAAAAAATATCTCTGGATCTTTAACTGGCTCTTCTTGCATCTGTGTCCCCCCCACCCCCACCCCCTGCATCCCCCAGTTGGGGGTCAGCCTTTTGCTACAGACTCCATGACCTTGGCTAAGTCACTTTACCTCTTTGGTGTCAACATCCGCACGTGTCTAGTGGAGATGAGCCCATCCGTGTTTCCAAACTCTGGAACGTTTGGAAATGTTTCCAAACGGGGCCGCGTTTTCCCGATCTGTTGTGAACCGATGCCCTACTTTGTGTGACCAGCACATGGCTCGTGCCCTACGCAACAGCCACGCTGGTCTCTACCCTGGCCGTGAGTTCACTCATCAGTTCCTGGGGTGTTGTGGCACCACTAAATGACTTACGACAGCTTTAAATGCCTGCTGTCAGGTTTTACATGTATCCTCTTGAGGACAGTTTGCAGGTACCCTGCAGACCGCACTTGGAGAACTACTGTCTCCGGTGTCTTCAGTGAACAGAAAGTTCTAGGAAGATTGATTGATGATGTGTTGAGGGGTAAAAAATGGTTAGATGTTAGCATATTAAAGGCTCTGAGAAGTACTGCAGGCAAAAGACCCAGGACGAAAGAGAAATCTGTTTCATTTTCTCACACCTGGCATTTCCCCCTGAGTACAGATTCCTGTTTTCACTCAGTACCTACTGATCACGCGTGGTGCCGGTGCATTAGCAGAGCAGGCCTCTAGGGTTTCTCGAATTTTGAGGAGGCCTCCTTCCCCTGACCCTGTGCTCTGTCTCCATCTTTAGCCCTTGGAACAAACAAGCTGCTCCTTACGATGGCAGGTTAGACTCCTTACCTTGCTCCCTTGTGAGGTTATCTCAAACCTAATGTGTAGGCACCCCCCAATCACCCCCCCAGGGTGATCATGCTGAAAAAGTAAAGAAAGAGAAGAAGGTGGACGCCTGGGTGGCTCAGTGGTTGAGCATCTGCCTTCAGCTCAGGGTGTGATCCCGGGGTCCTGGGATCGAGTCCTGTATAGGGGTCCCCGCAGGGAGCCTGCTTCTCCCTCTGCCTGTGTCTCTGCCTCTCTCTCTGTGTCTCATGAGTAAATAAGTAAAATCTTTAAAAAAAAAAAAAAAAAAGAAAAGAAGAAGAAGGGAGCTTGCAGGAAGTCGGGGGACCCAGAGCAGAAAGGCGCTGAGGCTGAGGCCTGGGGGAGCAGAGTTGCTCCTGCGGGTTTCAGGTCGGGTCTTGCTGCGGGCCGCCTTCCTTGGAAGGCCTCCCCTGGCTGGTGTCCCGGCCGCTAACTGCTGGCCAGCCTTCCTCCAACAAGCCCCTGTCTGCTTTCAAAGGTAAGTGCTCTGTCTCTGCAGCTCAGTGGCATTTGCTGGTCTGGAGAGGGGCGAAGCATCCCTCCACCCCACCTGGCACCCTGGGGTCCCGGGGGTCTGTGTGTTTACCATCACGCCGGACCCATGGCTCACCCTGCACGGGTCCCCAGGAAATAACGTTTTCTGCTTTGGATCAGTGCTGGCAGCCTTGAGCTGCACACAAGCCAATCGCTCCTCCCTCCCACCCCACTTTTTTTTTTTTAACATGCATTTTCCCTTTTGTTGTCTGGGGCCAAGAGGTGGGGGGAACAGTCAGAAGGGTTGTTGGGACCCACAGCACCGGAAATGAAGGAAACTTTTAGATTAGGTGTCACTGGGAAAGGAGGCGAGTGAAACCTTTTGCAGTGAGAGGGGGGATTAATTTACCTGTTTGTACGAAACTTAAGTTACAAGGGTATCTGGATTTCCCCTCCTAGTGCTCTAAACTTGCTGGAATGATCTTACTAGCTTCTGATGCACTCACCATCGAGTTCTTGTCCTGGGTGAAATTCTAACACCTGTTTGGATGGCCCCCCTCACCTCTGCCCTGAGCTCTTGCTTGGGGGCAGGGGGTGGGGAATGCTTGCCAGGGACTTTTCACATGGTCTGGAGGCGGGCAGTTTCACACCAGAGTGGGGTCCCCTGTTCCATATACCTGACCAGCTTTTCATTCTTATCTCGCTTCCTTCCTATAAAGTTACGTATCTTTTAACGAGATATTTAATACCCATCTTCTCATTGGGTGGGGGCCTTCTGAGTGCCCCGCAGTAAGGCAGGTTTTTTTTTTGCCAAGTCACAGCCAGGGCATCTTGATGGCACTACTGATGGAATATGGTGCCTGCCATTCATTCACTCCTGATTTGATTTTACGCACTGGACAGATTTTGAAGGCTGGCAATGGATCAAGCAGTCTGAAAGCACTGGGGGGAAACAAGGTGCGAAGCCGTTGTCAGAAGCCTTAAGGTACTCACGGTCTTGGTCCAAGGGCCACGGGGAAGGATAGAACAAAGGGAGAAAATTCTGTGGGAACAGAGAGGGGGAACCCAGGGAGAGGCCATCATTGAGCTGGGCTTTGAAGCATGGATAGGAGTTTGCAGATCGATTGTCCCAGAAAGCAGATTAAAAGCATTCAGGGCGGAGCAGCACTGTGGGAAAGGTTCAGAAAGAGAACTGGCCGAGCACTGGGGATTGGGTGGAGCAGAGGACTTACTGGATTGGGAGAGGCGGCTGGCTCAGAAGTTGAATGGTATGTTGGTAATCTTTATTTTACCAGCAAGAGGGGTTCTGGGGGGGCCAGCTGAGTCTCCCTTATTAGAGAAATGTACAGACTTTATTTTTTAAAAATATTTTATGTATTGATTCATGAGAGACACACACAGAGAGGCAGAGACCCAGGCAGAGGGAGAAGCAGGCTCCCTGTGGGGACTCTGATGCAGGACTCGATCCCAGGATCCTGGGATCACAACCTGAGCCGAAGGCAGACGCTCAACCACTGGGCCACCCAGGTACCCCAGAAATGTAAAGATTTTACATGAGTGTTGCATTTGAACTCTTGTCACAATTTCTGAGGAAAATGAAAAAATCTGGTATTTCCAGGAGGAGAAAACAAGAACACATATGGGTGGTTTCCTAATATGAACAACGCTTAGCTTTGCGGGTTGACTTGTATGTTCTTGGAACATGCAGTTTGCAGTTCTTAGAACACGCGTCTGTTCCCCGTGGTGCTCATGAGGGGGGCCAGACACCCTTTCTTCCTCACGACACGAACCACCCTTCTGCTGACCGTAATCTGGAGGACTGGCCCAAAGGGCCTTTGCTCTGTGGTCTGAAGTTTTGGGGGGGAAGAGCCATTCTTACCTAACTCCCCACCGGGCTCCGAGTGCCAGCTTCTCCAGCCAGATGCCATGGAGCAGCCGATGGCTGCAAGCTTGCAGGCTTAGGGCTGGTGCCCTAACCACTTCTATGGGGGGAGGATCCCTCATTCCTTAGGGGGGGCCTTAGAGCCAGCCGAGGAAGCAAGGAGGAAGGGGGAAACCGCCTGGGCCCAACCTGTGCCCTCCTGTCTCCCGATCCTGAACAGGTAGACAGAAACCGAGTTTGAGTCCCGGTCGCGCGTGTTCCCAAAGTGATGGAGTCCCTACCCCCCCGCCCCCGGAGGACCTCAGCTAAGCTTGGGAGCCTCCATGTCTGTATGTAAAAGTGACTGTAGTAGCCGTCAGGTGTGGCCTAGGATTGCATGACCCCTGGGGATACACGGAGGGGGGCTCAGGAGAGCACGGCCTGGGCTCTTGCTTCAGGCCCTCCTCCTCCTGCCCTGTCTCCCCTGGTTCCGTCTCTCATGGTTCTTCTGAGCGTCCTGTCTTCCTCCAGACCCAGCTGGAGATGCCAGGACAGGACAGGCTGGTGGCTTGCACGTGTTCTGTAAGAAGGGCGTTTGTGGGGGGAGCACATGTGCCAGCTTCTCAGGACTCAGACTTTTGTTCATTTTGAGGTCTTCGATCAAAGGAGCCACCTCTTTCGCAGATGGTGTCTTTGGGGATGTACATAGAACGTGTGTGGGGAGCTGGGCACATCACCTGCAGGTGTTTGTCATCTCTGGTTGCTCGACCTCCAGATGTGGTGCGTGGATCGTACTCGGGTCCCGGACACCCGTGTGCTCCACCCTCAGACAGGAGAGCCCTGGCTGCAGGGAACGGCGCTCCCTACCCTGTCTCTTGCCCCCTCCCCACAGAGTGATTGCACTGTTGGGTTCAACCATGGGCTTAGGCCCGAAACATCACCCCCCCATGTTTGTTTGTTTGTTTGTTTGTTTGTTTGTTAGATTTTCTTTATTTATTCATGAGAGACACAGAGACACAGGCAGAGGGGGAAGCAGGCTCCATGCCGGGAGCCCGATGTGGGACTCGATCCCGGGACCCCAGGATCATGCCCTGAGCCGAAGGCAGGCTCTAAACCGCTGAGCCATTGCCGCTCCCCCCACCCCACCCCCCCCACCCCGCTGCCCAATGTTTAACATGTGAGCTCTGTAAAGAAGTTTCCATCTGCTTGCTGCTTTTCAGTGACATTCTGATGTGGCTTCAGTGTTGGTTTGTGTCCGACTGTAAAATCCTGTGGCTTCTCTGTAGTCAGTGGGGTGTATTGAGGGACCATCCAGAGGAAGCCAGTGTGAGGGGCGCCCCTGAGGGACGCACAACCTCACTTAGCTCTGGGTCTCCCTGTATGAGGATGCCCACTGGTGTTGGTTTTGTTCTTTGTGGTTGCGTATGTTTTATGAATTTATGGAACATCTATCCTGTGCCAGTCTCTGGGGCTGCAAAGATCGATTCATTTCACGGATGTTTATTGCACATTTATTTTATCAGCACCACCCGATCCTTGTCCTCAAGTGGTTTATATTGTACTAGCGAGGTGAGCAGTAAAAGGAGAGTAAGTAAACTAATAAAAATATAATGTCCTGGCCGATAAGAGCCACGAGGAGAAATTAAACAGAACAGGGCATTGGAGGACGGTTAGCGAGGAGGAAAGAGCCGTCCTAGGAGGTCTTTTTCAAGAGGCGCTGTTGAGAAGAGGCCTGAATGAAGAGAAGGGATATCTGAGGGTCCTGGGGGTGGGAGTGTGTGTCCCCAGAGAAGGCTTTGTGACCACAGCCTTGTGATCAAAGGAGCTTGTGGGGAGAGGGCAGAGAAGAAGCTCTTTATGTTCTTAATGTATTCTCCGTGTGAACGGATGCCAGTTGGAGGGTCTGTGAACGCGAGCGACTGGATCTGACCTACTTTTTAGAAAAACCCTGACCACTTAGTGGATACTGGCCGTAGAGAGTTGAGGGTGAATGAAGGGGTTGAGATGGCTCAGTGGGCCTTGAAACAGGCAAAAAGAGGGGAATGGCTAAGGCAGAAAAATACTGCAGAGGAAGACTTGTTCTGGGTGGGGGAGGATCTCCACTGGGAAGGCTTCCAAGAGTAGGGGACACCCTAGTAAGGTTCTGATGGATGAATAGGAGTTTGTGTGTGGACCCTGTGGGGAAGGGGGTCTTGGGCAAAAGGAATAAATGTGGAAAGGCAAGGAGCGTCTCCCTGAAAAGGGGTGGTAGATACAGGGAAGGATGAGCAGAGGAGAAATGCAATAAGCAAGGTAGGACAGAATCAGGGGGATTGATGTATTTAGGGAGCAAGCCCTAAGATCGTGACTTCAAAGTGTAACGTATCCTGCACCTCCCCACTCCCCCAAGTATTTCAACTTGGAAGTGGGATTTACAAGATGCCACTGAGTAGCGTTAAATGGGAATTGCTTTTTTGCTAGTGATCAGAAAAGATGCCACCCAGAAAAAAAAAGGAAAAAAAAAAAAGACAAGTGCTAGAGATCCTCTCAGGATGTGTTCGGGACCTGCGTCCTCTAAGCTGGGTGCTTTTTGCTTGTCTGGATGGAGCCTTTCATTAGGGGAAAGCCTAAAGCCATGTAATTAGAAATTCCACTGCTCAGCTCTTCGGACCTACAACAGAACGGTCCCGTGGACGCCCGGCTCCAGGATTCTTAGAAGCTGAGCAGGGCCGGGCCGTCTGTGCCAAAATGCCAAACCCGGTAATTAAGAGGTGGCTTTGCAGGCACACACCTGTTCTGAATATGCAATTAGTGCCAGCCGCCCTTCTTACCGGAGCTTGTACCTGCACCGACCACTTGCAGGGGTTGTGGGGGGCGTACGTATGGGTTTATGTCCCCTGCGCCCCCTTAACTCTCCGCACCCCCAGTTCACTTTCCTTTCCTCCTTTCTAATCTGAACCCATCTTTTCTCTGTTTCTTTCTTTTCTTTTCTTTTCTTTTCTTTTCTTTTCTTTTCTTTTCTTTCTTTTTTCTTTTCTTTTCTTTTCTTTTTTTCTTCTTTTCTTTTCTTTTTCTTTTCTTTTCTTTTCTTTTCTTTTCTTTTCTTTTATTTTCTTTTCTTTTCTTTTCTTTTCTTTTCTTTTCTTTTCTTTTCTTTTCTTTTCTTTTCTTTTCTTTTCTTTTTTCTTTTCTTCTTTCTTTTTTTTCTCCTGAATGGCACATTTCTGATCATTTTGTCTCCAGCCACCTCTTCTGTGATTTCACCAGGAGCCTCCCCACGCCCCAGGTCTACTGTGCCTTTGTCTGTAAACCAAAGTGAGAGAGTCTTTGCTTCTTGTTCAGGAAGGAAATCGCCAAGAAGGGGGCCAGCTTGGAGGATCGGAGGAGGAGGATGGTGCTTGGGGGAGAGCATTTGGTCGTGGGGTTTTTTACCCCTGGGTTGCTCATCACATACTTTCCACTCCGCAGTCCTGGTTTATAGCCAGGCTAATTTAATTTCCAGCTGAGAGGCTACTCCCCGTATGATGGTAATCTCAAATAGTTAATGAGCTAGAAGAAGAGGCAGCCGACTGAATTGATTCTTGGGGGCTCAGCTCCGAGGCTTCCCTGTACTAATTTATCAGCCTGTTTGTTTCTGGGACTGGAGAGGCCCTTTGAGCCTGGCATAGCTTCATGTGTCTCTCCCCCCTTCCAAAGGTGGGTTGAGCTGTGACTCCTGGCCTCTCTGGACATTTGAGAACCAGCTTGCTTTTCCTTTTCATGCCTGGTTGTATCTAAAGGGAAGAAGGAGAGCAGAGAGGATGGCCTCCGGTCAGCTCATCTGTCTATAGGACACCTGTAAAGCAAGCACACTGAAGAAAATTCTGATTATTTTCCTTCGGTCCAGCCCGGGGTATATCACCAGCAGAGCCTCTTGGGTGCGCCGCCTGGAGCAGGGATGCTCTGGAGGATCGGTCCTAGCATTTGGGCCGAGCGCTTTTCTCCTGGGGAGCCCTGACCGCCCCCCTGGAAAACTAAGAGCTCAAGTGCGCAATGGGAACAGTGGCAGAGACATTAGGGCCATGCTTGGGGGAGGCTAATCTGATTATTTTCGTGTGTGTGATCGTTTGTTTCAGTAGGATTGAGTGAGAAATGAACTCAAATAAAAGCATAAGGGCAGGAGTGCAGGGAACCAGTAAGAGGTTTAGCTCCTTGTTTCGAAGTTAATCTCTTCTCTTGCTCTCTCCACACACATTTATTTATTTAGTGTATGTTTATTTCATCATAATCTACACCCCTTATAATTCCAAGAATTAACTTTGAAGCCGACCATTTCGGGGCTCCTGGGTGGTGCAGTTGATTTAGTGTCTGACTCTTGGTTTCAGCTCAGGTCATGACCTCAGGGTCTTTAGATTGAGTCCCATGTCAGGTCCATGCTGAGCAAGGAATCTACTTGGGTTTCTTTCTCTTTCTCTGTCTCTCTTGCTTGAGGTCTCTCTCAATAAATAAATACATAAATAAATCTTAAAGGAAAAGAAATTTCTTTTTAATTATCAGAAAGGAAGAGAAGCTAAGGAGGGTAGGTAATGTGAGATGGGTCAGGTGGGTCTGGTGGGATGGTTGCTATGTTTGAGCTTTTTAATGTTAGAGGTTCTTAGAAATGCCGAGAACTGGGATGGACGTGAGATTCACAGCCGAACATTCTGAAGTCCATTCAGGTGCCCCCAGCCTCACCCTGCCCATTTCAAAGATGGAGCGCATGCCCTCTGAGAAGGTTGGTATGGAGTGCCAACAAGATCCTGGATGTCCAGAGGGCGTCTGGGGGGCTCAGTCGGTAAAGCGTCCGCCTTCAGCTCAGGTCATGATCTCAGAGTCCTGGGATCGAGTCCCACATCAGGTTCCCTACTTAGTGGGGAGTCTGCTTCTCCTTCTCTCTCTGCCACTCCCACTGCTTGTGTGCTCTCCCTCTCAAATAAATAAATAAAATCCTAAATAATAGTAATAATAATAAAGGATCCTGGGTGTCCAGTCCTTTCTTGTGAGTCAGGTGCTGGGCAGGTCTCAGCATGGACCTCATAATGGCCAACGACAAGAGAGAACCACCTTCTGATAAAAAGGAAGGCCACGTATTCTTTACCAGGGACTGAGTTCTTTTTCTGTTGGGTACACGTCAGGTCATCTGGTGACCAGAGTCTCCGTAGCTTCCAAGGCCATGTGTAGGCCCACCATGAAGCCAGCTCAGCCCGTTGATGCTTTCTAAGATGCGGAGATGTGTCCCATTTGTAGGCAGAACCTTAGGGGGTGGCTTCGCTCGTGGGGCCTAAATGTGAGCCAGCATATTTATTCTGTGGATGGAGAACGCGTGTCCGCTCAGCTTTGCGCTCTGACCTCCTAACGCTCCATCCCAGTTAGACTTGTGACGGCAAAGCTCCTGACTGGGTGGCACAAGTGCTGTTGGCCTGTGTCAGGCTTCTACTCCTGGGCCCGGGGACAGGCCTTGGGGGTCTGTGAAGCCCTGAAGCGGAGCCCCGAGGTCTGTGTACCTGTCGCGGGGCTCCGGAGGGCCCAACACTCTCCACTGGTTCTCTGTGACCTCTCACAGTGGAAGAGCCCTGCTCCCCGGGCCTCGCCCTGTGGCGCCATGTTTGGTCCTCAGCGAGGGTTGTCGCCATCTGTTGCCAATCGTCTGTTCTGTTCTGAAATGGGGTGGGGGGGTTCCTTCCTCCCTCACACACTGTATTTGTTTCATAAAGAGGTATCTCGGAATTCCAGATTCATGGAGACATCTTAAGATCACAGGTGGAGCATCACCCAGAGAGCCTCTTTCTACGGTCGAGATGATTCCATTTCTCAGCTTCTTACTTGGTGGTGGCACCGGCCGCCAAGTGACAAGTTCATCAGTGCACGTGGAGCAAGCCCCCGAGAACTGTCTTTGGAGGGGCCGGAGCTGGAAGGAATTTCCCAGACATCCGGATGGGGCAGCAGAGAACTCATCTCATTCTCTCTTAGGTGGTGTTTGCTCCTGGGCTCTACTGCTGTGTGTTCCCAGCCCCTGGAGATTTGGAAGTGGATTCATTTGGAAAAGTAGCAGCTTAAAGAAAGGCCTTTATTGGGTTTTTGTCCTCGAATAGAAAACACCACTGAGCCTCTCAGAGAGAGGCAGCCTGCCTCCCGGCCTCCTGCCTCCCACAGAGGCTGCCCACCGCCCACCCACAGGCTCACCCATCCGCCCAGAACTGGCCTCATTGGACCAGAATTCTAACCAGAACCTGCAGTGATAGTGGCCTACTCTCAAAATTTATTTTTAATTTTTATACATGTGGACACAAAAACCTAAATTCTCGTCTGTTGATGATGCTTCTTGGAGGAGCACCCACATCTTGCGGCTCATTCCCACCCCGGCTGCTCTGTGGGAAGCTACAGCTTACATGGGTGAATTCACAATCCATTAGTGCCAGGCCCTTGACCCACCTCGCCCCAAAAGTGAAGGCAATCCTTGCTGATACATCTTTCCTCATTTCTATCCCGTTCCCCCGCTCTTCATTTTTCCTTTCTTCAAAATGGCTTTGAATATCTGCTGTTTTCATTCCTGCTGTCCCCTTCCCATTCGGGTGCACAGAAGCTCATTTATTTTGTATCTATCTTCTTTTTTTTTAGGATTTTACTTACTCATTTGACATAGAGATAAAGAGAGGGAGAGCACACAGCAGGGGTAGCAGGAGGCAGAGGGAGAGAGAGAGAATCTCAAGCAGACTCCATGCTGAGCATAGAGCCCGGCACGGGGCTCGATCTCACAACCCTGAGATCACAACCTGAGCCGAAACCAAGAGTTGGATGCTCAACCGACTGAGCCGCCCAGGCCCCCCTATTTCGCTCATTATTAATGAGAGAACCAGGCAGGTGTTACCATTGGTTCAGCGGAGAAGTCAAAAGAACTTAAGTTCCCTTGGAATGAGGCAATGTTGATATGAATTTTTGAAGAGGGCAGGAAGCTGACACACACACACCGCAAGTGGTAGGAATGGTAGGAAGTGGAAGGGGAACCCGCAGACCTTGAGCTTCCACTGGAAAGTGTTTCTCTGCATACCTGTGGTCAAGGACTGTATGGCATTGCTGTGTTGTTATTTATGATTCACAGAGCTGCAAAATATTTCAAAGATGTGAAAAGCCTGCAGTCCACTAACTGGAAGGAAGCACTCTATACAATGCAGCTTTCCCCTTTTTGCTCATTCTAAATTTTTTTTTCAAGTTTTGATTTAGTTTTTAATAGCGGTTTAATGCCTTTCTTGAATTACTGGTTTAACTTAAATTTTGAAAAAAATGTAATATATTAATACACATACCATAATCTTCAATAACAGGGAGAACATTAAGAAAACATTTAGCAAACATTTTTACATTCAAACCTGGATATTAAAATAAATGCATTGATTACTTTGAATCACTGTGTATCAAACCTCATGATTCACATTTTGGGATGGATTCTTTTCTGAATGCAATACCTAACTTTTGATAATTTTTAAAAATTAATATTTGATCAGATAATGTAAGTCAAGGGATCCCTGGGTGGTGCAGCGGTTTGGCGCCTGCCTTTGGCCCAGGGCGCGATCCTGGAGACCCGGGATCGAATCCCACGTCGGGCTCCCCGTGCATGGAGCCTGCTTCTCCCTCTGTCTGTGTCTCTGCCCCTCTCTCTCTCTTTCTCTCTCTCTGTGACTATCATTAAAAAAAAAAAAAAAGAAAAAAAAAAAAAAAGACTCTAGACTCTCTCTTCCGGGATACCTACATATATTTTAAAAAGAAAAAAAAAAAAAGATAATATAAGTCAAAATGAAGACAATCAATCCTTTAAAAGGACACACTATTTGTCCATGTAACAACAGCTTCAAAGTATTTTTGGACAATTTGATACCTTCATTCTAAATTTCTTTACGTGTTCTTACATCAGTCTTTGACAGGCTCACAGAGACCAAATCTGTTTTTAACATGTTCTGCTGGGAAGCACAGTCCCCCCATGGCTCTTAACACATCTTCGTGCCACTTCTCTCCTACATTTGACGTGGCTTTTCATTGCCTCAGATCAAATCCAACTTCTGTTTAGCGTTTCTTCATTTACCCACGTACCCTTCGTTCGTCTAACAGCAGCTTAGTGTTGCCACCATGATAATAAGGCACAGCCCAGGTCTCAAGCCCCTTGAGCACCGTGAGCAGCAGATAGATAGAGGTCATGCTAAGAACTCTGCATGCATGTGCATGTGTGCACACACGCATGTATTTGCCAGAGGGTGCTGGGAGGGTGGTGGTCATGAGAAGGGAGCAAGGATTGCTGACCCAGAATGGGGAAGGGATGAGTGTCCTATAAGTTTTTTTAGGGGGAGGGGGACTGAGAAGAATATTCTAGAAGGAGGGAAGTTCATGGGGGAGGTTGGAGAGAAACTTCAGGACACATTTGAGGAAGTGCAGGTGCCTGCCCACAGCTGGGATGAAGTAGGGTTGGGGGAGTGGTGAGAAAGGGAGGTGGGGACATGGGGGGCCCTTGGAGAGAGGCCATTGCTTTGCCATCCCACGTGGAAGGCTGTGTGGGTGGAGAGCTGGGGAGATGTATAGGCTCAGCCAGCCAGTTTTCCAAACTTTTTTTTTTTTTTTTAAGATTTTTATTCATGAGAGACACAGAGAGAGAGGCAGAAGCACAGGCAGAGGGAGAAGCAGGCTCCCTACAGGGAGCCCAAGGCGGGCCTGGATCCCAGGACCACAGATCATGACCTGAGTCAAAGGCAGACACTCAACCACCGATCCACCCAGGTGTGTGTGTCGCCCCCCCGCCCCCGCCAATCTTTCTGACCTGATTTTTTACCATTCTTCCAAAAAAAAGTCTTTAGTCCAGGCTAAATGACCCAGTCACTGTGTTACATTCGTAAACTTGGCTCTCGTTTCTTCTTGACTTCCAGCTGTCGGTGGAAGTAGCTCAAGGAAGCTTCAGTCATCCCCAAGGACACACCTTCTGGGTGCTTCTTTTCCACACTTCCCACTTTGAGCCGAGCATGCAGGATCTGTAGGTCAACTTCTGTTGCATAGAATTTCTCTCCAAATTCACAGTAAGCCCCTGGAGGGCAGGAATCCTTCCCACAAATAACAAATTACCCCCCCCCCCTCACCAATTTCTTAATCATCCATGATAAATAGCTCACTCACATTCCTAGTCTGTTTTTTCTTGCTACTACCTAGGAGAGAGAGAGAGACATTTGGGGTGTCGCAACCTGCCACCATGTCTTGGATGCCTGGGAATGCAAGGGAATTTTAGTACTGATTAAAGCCAAACAATAAGCAAAAGAATTCAACCACATGCAACAATAAAGACAGGTAATCATAATAACAGATATACATCACGACATGATATATAGTATAAATAACAAGGTAGAGGTGCCCAGGTGGTTCAGTGGTTGAGCATCTGTCTTCAGCTCAGGACGTGATCCTGGGATCTGGGATCGAGTTCCGCATCGGGCTCCTCACAGGGAGCCTGCTTCTCCCTCTGCCTGTGTCTCTGCCTCTCTCTGTGTCTCTCATGAATAAATAAATCTTTAAAGAAAATAATAAATAATAACATAAATCAGCGAATGAGGATCATTTTTCTCATTGTCATGAACCGGTGACCACTTATTAATTAGGCCAGGTGGCCATCACGGGTGGCGCGTCCAAAGTCCGCTAGGGAGGGGCGCCCACAGCTCGGCTCTGTCCTGCAGGGGAAAGAAGGAATCCTGATTGTACGTCACTTTTGTCCTCTGCTTGAGCATGGCATGCAAGTTGAAGGCCTTCCTTGTGCCCATGGCCTCCTGGTGTCATTGTGTCACCTAACGTCACAGGTGTGCTGATACATAAATACTGCTCCAGAATTCACTCCGGGCGTCAGGATACTGTGACCATCCCCATCTTCCAGCCTGGCGCAGGCGGTGATCGTTCATCATTCTAGTCCTTCTTGCACGTTTGCACCGCGGCCTCCAGCCCTTTAGCATCAGGCACTGCCGGCTCATCTCCTTGCATTTGTTCACGTTCACGTTCGCGGAGCATGTTGCTCTCAAGTACTTCCTGGGCCCGTGTTTAGCTGTTGTCTTGTGTTTTCTTTTGAAGATAAAAATCTTGAACACTCACAGCCCAGACGGATACCAACAAAACACAGAGGGCAGTCCGATTCCACCGAACGTTTGGTGCTTAGAAATAGTCCTCAGGCTTAGAAATAGTTACGGGGTTAGTTTTCCGCTCAGGCTAACGCAGGGTAAAAGGCTAATCTCCCTGGCAATTCCTAGCTGCTCTGTCACCAACCATCTCGTCACTTGATCTGCTTGGTGCTTATGGTTTTGTTCCCTTGTGGGCCTTGCTGGGTCGGGCAAGAGAACGCTTTGTCTAGAAGCAAAGAATTGCCAGCGATTTTAAGACTCACCCAGTCAAGCAGGAAACTCCCAGAGAGTTTCATCGAATGTAAAAAGTCACGATGAGACGCACTCACACGGAAGCGTTGCTTCAGCCTCTGGCACGTTCCATCTTTCCTGTCTCTGGACATGAAAGGCTCAAGCAAGGGGGGCTCTGTAATCTCTAACAAATTAATTGATTCTTTATTAAAAAGAAGAAGAAGAGGAAGAGGAAGAAGAAGAAAGAAGAGGAAGAAGAAGAAAAAGGTTGACCATGACAATGGATGGCTGAGAATTTGGGAGGTTGGATGTTTCACCTGCTGAAAATGGACTCTGGTGAACTTCGATATTTCCCAAGCTGAGAATCCCAACACGAGTGTGGGGGGGGACTTGGGTGGGTGTCCTTGCAGTTTCCATTGGCAGTGCCTTTCCCCTGATGTCCTGGAGAGACCCCTTCCAGGCCGCCTCCAGCCCTGGGTCACACCAACAAGGAAGAAGCACGGCCTGGTGACGCTAAGGGGTGTACGATAAGAATCAGCATTTTTTTCCTTTGTCAGCATTTCTCTAAGTGCCTAGGCTCCCCTGGATGTTCTCTCTGGGTGGAATGTCCTCCTTTTCCTCTCTACAATGTCCCTGAGCTATTTAAAGCCTGTGATAAGGGAAGTTTATTTGTACTCATTTCCCTTTAGTTTAGGCCTCACTTAAACTTCTGTCTCAGAATCTTTATTGACCTCATTCACTTTATACGGTTTCACTTGATCACCATAAAATGGGGTTCTGTTTGTTGAGTAGAAGGGAAGCGGAGAGCAGGATGGAGCCGTTGTCCTGAACTTAAGTCAAGGGTTGAGTGCGATTTCTCTGGTCCCAAAACCCTACCGGCCGCACACCAAGGAGGCAGGAAGGTAACGGATGACATCAAGTCTTCACTCCGTAGATCTGGTTTCGGCCAGCTGGGTTGTTTCTTTACATCAGCCTCAGGGGGACCCCTGCCCCTGAACTGTGGCTGTTCTGCTCCTTGTAAGCGTCATCCTCTGCTGTGTTAAAAAGAAAGAGAGAGAGAGAGAGAGCAGGACGCCTGGGTGGCTCAGTGGTTGAGCATCAGCCTTCTGCTCAGGTCGTGATCCTGGGGTCCTGGGATTGAGTCCCCACAGGGAGCCTGCCTCTCCCTCTGCCTGTGTCTCTGCTTCTCTCTCTCTGTGTCTCTCATGAATAAATAGAATCTTTTTTAAAAAAAGAGAGGGAATCCTTCCAGGTAGGTTTATTCCTATTAAAGAAATATTCCTGCTTCTTTTCCCATTCTTCTTTGGCTTGGAGCATCACATTCATTCAGTCAAGTCAACCCAAAAAGTGCTTGATGTTCCTTTGTGCCCAATGTTCCTAGCCAGCCCCCCCAGCCCCCCCCCCCCCCCCGCCCCCGCAAAGGTCCCAACTTGAGATCATAGTGCAAGTGAAGAATGAAAGGAAGCCAACACTCCTTCAAATACTTGTTTAGTTGTTTGTTTGTTCTAAAGATTTTAAGTAATGTGTACACCCAGCATGGGGCTTGAGCTCACAACCTCAGGCCAAGAGCCGCGAGCTCCATCGACTGAGTCAGCTGGGCACCCCTCAAATACTTGTTTTTTCACATGAACTTTTGAATTTGAGAACCAGTTTGGTGTTTGTCTTTAGCAGTATTTCCCTAGAAACACCCCTAGTATCTAAGGGTATCTAGGGCTGTATGTATCCAGATACTAGATCCCCCTAGTATCTCCTTGGGCATCTGCCAGAGGAGATAGGGTGGGATTCATTCCACATTATCCTTGGGCAGGGTTTTCCTGCTTTAAGGGGCTACTCACCTGCAAGCTACATTTGACTTTATTTTTAATTTTTTTGTAAACTAAGCAGGACAGTATTTCCATTTTAGAGATGAAGCAAGACAGCTCAGAGATGATAGGCATCTTGCCGGAGACCACACAGCCTGGCCTTGAACTCTGCTTTTCGTTCTCCTCCACCAGGTACCAGGCTACTTACTTAGCAAGTGGGTGCATAGATTTAGGGAGTGTTTATCATTGGCCTCTGATTTATATCCTAGGGGTTGGTCTATGCTGGCGCCCCACCACCACCACCCGGGTGCAGTTTATGCATATTAAGAATCATCAAGATAACTAGAGGTTCTACTTCACCCCTGCCACCTTGGGCCAAACACTGCTGGCCGGGAGAGGAGCTGTTAGAGGGGTGGTATGGGGAAGGTGGGTAGTAGAGGGGTCATCTTCTAGAATCTCAGCACGGAAAGAACATCCTTTTAGACCAACCCATTCACTTTTTTTTTTTTTAATGTTATTTATTTATTCATGAGAGACACAGAGAGAGAGGGAGGCAGAGACACAGGCAGAGGGAGAAACAGGCTCCCTGCGGGGAGGAGCCCCATGCGAGACTCGATCCCAGGATCTGGGATCACCACCTGAGCCGAAGGCAGACCCTCAACCACTGAGCCACCCAGGTGTCCCCCAGCCCGTTCACGTTTATAAGAGGGAAACTGAGCCTGAAGCTTTGAGGGCCTGTCCAGGGCCTGAGGCTCCTGTCGGGGGCAAGGCAGGGACCGGAACCCAGGGCTCTGACCCAGCACCAGAAGGCCCCCTCCCTGGCCCCGCGTGTCCTCTCCCAGCCTCCCTGTGGGGGGTAGTGATTTTCCTCTGATCTCTGATCTCTGATCTCTGGGCCTGGCCGAGCCGAGTGCTTCAGAAGCTCCAGAAGCTCGTGGTGGAGGCCTGTTTCCAGACTTGGGCAGCGGTTGCCCCAGGTCGTCCCTGCCCCGGGAAAGGAGCCTGCGACAGTGTCCCAGCCCCAGGGACGGGCGGCCAGCCCGGCTCCACACGGGGGATCCCCGAAGCAGGAGCCGGGATGCTGGAGCTCCGGGGCTTCCAGCGCGTCCTGCTCTCCTTTCCGCATCCTCTGCTCTGCCTCCCACCGCCCAGCCGCCCCGGGGCAGGGCTGAAACTTACTTTCTAAAAAGTCTGCTTTCCCAGAAAAGTCTTTTTGTTTCTAAGGATCAAAAATTGTGTGTGTGTTTCCGGGAAATGGGACGCAGATGACTCCGATTTCACAGGATCGGTCCCCAGCACACAGTGAGGTCCAGTAAACTCGAGCAATGCCCCGGAGAGCTCATCACAAAGGGCTATTAGCTTTTAATTGAAACCCTCCCTCCCCCCCACCCCACCCCACCCCCAGCCCCTTCCAGGAACAGGAACTCAGGCCTTTGTGAAGCGAGGCTTCTGCCAAAATAAAAGGCATCTTGAGTCGACCCAGAGGAGTGAGATGCTCTTTTGCGTCCCACCCCCTTATGGCATTCAGGGGGCTTTTCATTTTCTGAGCAGTATTGAAATTCTAGGACAATGGAGGCCAAATCCTTGTAGTGGGGGTTGGGGGCCGGGGGTGGAGGAAGAAGAGGGGAGGGTTGGGAGAGGAGGTCTGGGGGAGGCTAGCCTTTGTTAGCTTTTTTTTTTCCGTTTTCTACCCATTACATAAAATAAAATAAAATAAAATAAAATAAAATAAAATAAAAGGCCCTGGGTGAGGGGGGTGGAGGGGAAGGCCCAGTAAACTTTATCATGAATAATGACATCACTTCCGGCAGGACATCCCCATCCAGCTTTGGGGGGAGAGACCCTGAGAACAACAGACTGTTTACAATTTCATTTTAAATTATTTTTAAACCCTCCCTGAGGAGTTCTTTGATATGCAAACAGTCTCTCTCCACACACACACCCCCCCCCCACAATGGAGATAATTATTTATGGAGATGCGGCTCTTTGAAGGGGAGGTCTATCGGGTGGGCTTTGAGCTTCCAGAGGACAGGAAGAAGGTTCCAGATAAGGAGGGGCCAGGCTGATAGGGATCTTGCTCCCACCCCTCCTCCCTCCAGGGGAAGAAAGCGCCTTTAAAGAAGAAACTTCCCCAGAGTGACAACCTCTTAGTTCGAGGCTCACTGGCGTCTCCAGCATTGGCCACAGTCAGGGTTTCCAGAAGTTCTTTCCTGGTCTCTCTGTAGGAGAGTAAAGGGGAGGGATAGGCTGCAGCTCGTGTGAGTGAGTGAGTGTGTGTGTGTGTGTGTGTGTGTGTGTGTATGAGTGAGAGAGAGACAGACAGACAGACAGACCCCCAGAGGTGCACTGTGATTTATATGGTCGCAAGGTAGCAAGACACCAGGGAGGTTTCTGGGGTGCTGGATATTTAGGGTTGGTAGCCAGGCCTTCAGAGAAGGTAAGAAGGGCCTTGCCCCACACTTGTCAACCACACAAACAGCAGTGATCAGGGCTGTGATGACCCTGGGGCCTACTCTTTCTTGCCCCTGGGTTTTTCTATTGAAAATGCTTTTATTATTTTTTTAAGATTCTATCTATCTGTTTGTCTGTCTGTCTATCTATCTATTCATTCATGAGAGACCCAGAGAGAGAGAGAGAGGCAGAGACACAGACAGAGGGAGAAGCAGGCTCCATGCAGGGAGGACTCTATCCCAGGACCCAGGGATCAGGCCCTGAGCCAAAGGCAGACGTTCAACCACTGAGCCACCCTGGTGCCCTTGAAAATGCTTTAATTAAGCCTTAGGCCTCAGGTACCAAGTGCCCACGGAAACCTCGGAGAGACCACCCCCTCCCTGCAACCTGCCAGCAACTTTTCCCTCCAGGACTTGTCTGGCTTGCTCCCCTCCCCTCCCCACCCCCAGGTGCCCTTCTTGTCCCTTCAAGCTGGCTTCCCAGTGATGGGAAGACTGAGGCACTCAGCACTGAGCCTGAGATAAAGCCCTCAGCTTCCCTCTCCCAGGCCCTGGCTCCCTCACTTCCTTCCGTTGGGAGTAGAGGGGCCAGGGCAGCCCCAGCTCCGCCAGAGGGGTGCAGAGCAGTTGAGACACTCCAGTGACCCAGGATGTCCTTTCATAAAATAAGAGGGTTTTTTTACATGTATTTTAAAGGCAGAAAGCTCCATATTTTCATCCCTTGTCTTGCATGTCTTCGGTGAAGCTTGTGACCTTCTAGAAGTCTCAGTTTTCCTTAGGACTTCGATTTTCCTTTTATTCTGGGGGGTTGGGAGTGGTGGTGGGGAGTGAAGGGCCAAGCTGCTGTGCTCCTTGCACCCCAGGAAGAGCCCTCAGCTCAGAGGGGAGATGAAGCATAGAAGGGCGGTGGCGAGAAGGGGACACCCAGGGTCGTGGCCCAGGCTGGGGCGGGTGAGAGGCTGGACCCCCCCGCCCCGCCCCAGGAGAAATCCACAGTCCACAAAAAAAGAAGCCAAAGACATCTCAGTGTTGTGATTATTGTTGTGGCTTGAAGTACATTTTATTTTTGAGACCAGTTTGGAATTTTGGTGCAAAATTGAGGGGAAGGGGCCTGGGCTTGCTCGTGGTTGTACGCCTCCCCCACCCCCCACCCCCCACAGGTGCAGGTGTGCCCCCACTACACACATCGCCCATCAACGAGGGACATTTCTTACAAGTGATGAAACCTGCCTGGACATGTCACAGCATCCCGGGTCACTCTTGGCGTGCGTGGGCCTGGACAAACACACGATGGTCATGTATCCACCTTCTTGGTACCAACGCAGACAATTTTCGCTGCCCGAAAATCCTGGGTGCTCCCCATCGGCTCCATGTCCTGTCTCCCCCATCTCTGCCGATCCCAGTGCTGTCCAGTTCAGCTGCTGATGGCCTGTGGGTTCATCAGGGGGCCTTCTGCTTGCTTTTACCTTATGAAGGTGACATCCTGTGTTTCCTAGATGAGGGGGGGCATCTTGGGAGTTCAGAAAATGTGGGGTATTTCTACAACCAAGTGAGGACATCATTCTCCCAATGGGGGAAGAGAAAGGGGCAGGCCACATGTTCGAGGCTCTCCCTGGGTTTTCTTCCGTCTGGGTGGGAGTCGGGCCCTCCCCACGCACTATGGCTTGCAGCTTTGTCTCCTCTCCATGCCTTCACTCGCATCTGCTGTGCACAAACGTCTCCGGCATCTGCTTGACTTTGCTGAGGTTACATCCATTTCGATAATCTGCCTTTTTATTGTTGTGTCATTTGCCAGTTCAGACAAGAAGTTCAGTTGCCGGACCAGGGGAGCCAGGGATGTCACGCCCGAGGAGACAAAGAAACCGGGGAAGGAGAATGAGGGCCTTGTCACAATTCTCGGGCTTTTGAGGGCTTCTCTGGTGCAGCCGAATTTCCTGCTTCTTGAGGCCTGAGGGTGTGTTTTTAATTGTCTGTCGGCTTTTAGCAGGGACACAGGACAGCCAGGCCGAGACTGGGGATGTGCATTTGTGAACTCTGCTTCTCCTGCCCTGACCTCCAACCCCCTGGGGCTTGGAGGGAAGGTGACTCTGCAGGTGGCGTGGTCGCCTCCTTCACTGTCTGGCGCAGACCCAGGCAGACAGGTATCCCTGAGTCCTGGGGCTGGAGATTCTAAATCCTCATACCTGATTGGGGCCGCCCTCCTTACCTTATCACGATGAGAAAAGCCAGAAAGGGCCCAGCGGTGATTTTTTGACATACTTCATCTTGGTTTCATGGGTTTTTTGGGGTGTTCTTTTATTTTTGTCTTAAAATTTTTATTTATTCATGAGAGACACAGGCGGAGGGAGGAGCAGGCTCCCTGTGGGGAGCCTAAATGTGGGACTCGATCCCAGGACCCCAAGATCACGACCCGAGCCAAAGGCAGATGCTCAACCACTGAGCCACCCAGGTGCCCTATGTTTTTGTTTTTAAGAGGAGAGATGTTGAGTTCATTCGAAGCCACAAGCTTTGGCACAAGCATCCGTCAGGCCTTCCGGTTAGCTGTGCTGTCCTTCACCGGGTTCCCTCTCTTCTGTTGACGTCAGCTAATGCTATCTGACTTGTGCTGCTGCGGGTCAGGCCTTATCTCCCTCTGGTTCTTCCAGTTTGCCTCTTGCCCCACTGGTAGCCTGGTTTGTGTTCAGTGACTCACTCTGAGCGTGCATCTCCGTGCACACGTGCATTTAGGGGCTCGAACCTCCTTTCCTTCTCTTTGCAGTAAACCTGGACCATATTTTATTTGCTGTGATAATGGTAACTCTCTGCAGGATGGAAGCTGTCAGGTGGAACCCTTGCTGGCTCTGGGACCGAGTCCGCTTTCCTCGGAAGGTATGGGACCCCCTAGACTCACCCTAAGCCTGTGACACAGACACGAAGTCTCAGAGTCGCTGAAGGACTTCCATTTGGTTCGCAGTATTGTTCGAGGGGAATGGAGTTTTTGGACCATGTGGCTGTCTGTCCCCTCACATGGTGTCTCCACGGAGGTGGCCAAGTGTGTGACATGTATATGACAGGTTCCGCAGGTTTCACTGAACACTGATTTCCGACCCTGGCTGCACATGAAAACCATCTAAGCAATTGCCACGTTGGGGCCCCCTGCGCCGGGGGCCTCATTCGGGGGGTGGTCTGTGATGAAGCCCGGGCTTTTAGTTCAGAGCCCTCCGTGAGCCTAGTACGCCACCAGGATGTAACCAGCCACCCCAGAGGTGGCACCTGGCTTTCTCATGAATATCCACAAATAAGTCGAAAGCCTGCCATACCCCCTCCAGACCCACCCAGGGCTTAGGCCCAGCTCTTTGGGGTCCCTGATGGTCCCAGAAGATCACTGTGCTTGGCGTTGCTGGATTTGGACGGCTGACATGCCTGCCTTGCCTCTTCAGTTTCATTAAAGAAGTGGGGTCCTGTCTGCTTTCTGGGGTGGGTGATCCTAAGAGATCCAGGGCGTCTTAGGCTCGTCCGGAGGGCAGTTCTCACAGCTGCGAGCCTATGTCTTCCTCAGACTGGCACCTGAGACGCTCTCCACGGGTGGCTCAGTGGTTGAGCATCTGCCTTCAACTCAGGGCATGATCCCGGGGTCTTGGGATCGAGTCCCACATTGGGCTCCCCACAAGGAGCCTGCTTGTATCTCTGCCTCTCTCCTCTCTGTGTGTCTCTCACGAATAAATAAGTAAAATCTTTGAAATAAAAAATTTTTTTTAAATAAATTAAATTTGAAAAAATTAAAGAAAAGTTCTCTCAACCCGCATTGGCATCAGGAGCACCCGATGGGGATAAGGTTTCCTTGCCTGCCCACCTAATAAAAAGGGAAGGAGGGCCCGGGGCTGCTGGAGGGGAAGAGCTGTGCCCACAGTCGCTAATATCCCATATCCCGGGCAGCTCCCTGCCGGAGAATGGGAACCTTGGAGGTCTATTGTTTTGAAATCTGACTCATATTTGAACAATTAACGATCGCAGTCATCTGGTTCTAGCACTGAAATACCTATTATTAAGATCCTAATCTATGGGCGAGAAAAAAAAAATACAGGTGTCTATTTAAAGGGAGGACAGGTGTGTGTGGCTCCGGGTGCTCTTCGTCGTGTGCAGCAGAATCGGGAGGGCGAGGGGTGGAGGGGAGGCCGCGGAGGGCCCACGGGCCGGCCTAGCCGTCCACCTGCCGCCCCGACCGGCCCCCCTCTCCCCTTGGGCCGGATTCTTCCTTAGTAAATTGGGGATTGCAGGCCCCACCTCAAAGGCTCGCTGCGAGGATTAAATCAGATAATGCACGTGGAAGTTTCTCCAAGCGCCGTATAATTATGAGCTGTGACGAGCAGTTTGAGAAACTGGCTTTCATAATGAGCCGCTCAATTAAGCTGCAGCCTCTCTGCTTGGCCCCCGGGAGGCCCGCCTGGGGCTGGAGGGGCCGCGGGGCTGCTGCGAGGGGCTCGCGGGCCCCACTCGAGGGGTCTTGGCCTCCGCCGGGTCCTCGTCCTTTCTTCTTGGAACCACTCGTGCCCAGAGGGGTTTGAGTGTTGGGCCGGGGCGCCACGCTGGGAGGAGGAAGAGAATGGGAAAGGCTTTTGCTCCTCTGTTTGCACATTTATATCTGCTGTGGATAAAGATCACTTATTAGAGAATATATGTTTTATGATGAGAACGTGTATCTGGTGGATATAATTAGAGACCTGAAAATTAGGGGCACCTGGGTGGCTCAGCGGTTGAGCGTCTGCGTTCAGCTCAGGTCGTGATCCCGGTCCCGGGATCGAGTCCCGCATGGGGATCCATCCCCCTCCTCCCCGCCTCTCCCTGCAGGGAGCCTACTTCTCCCTCTGCCTGTGTCTCTGCCTCTCTCGTGAAAAAATAAATAAAATCTTTAAAAAAGAGAGAGAACTGAAAATTAATTTATCACTCATTTTTAAGAGTCCGTGTTTTGCGACACCCATCGCTATAGGCAGCTCTTTAAGGAATATAATTACTAAATTATATAATATATATAATTTATTATATGTTATATATAATTACTAAAGTATATTCCTTAAAATATATAAATTATATTCCTTATAAATTATTAAATTATACTAAAAATAAGGAACCGTGACATTGTAGATATTGAATAGTGTTTGCCTTCAAATGCATGTTTAAGAATTAGAGAATGAAACAAGAAGGAAGCAGCCGAAGGGGGAAGGGGAGGACCCATCTGCAGGCTCCCAGAAGGTTCGGTGCCAGGGGTCCCCACCCAGTTCCCAAGCTGTGTTCCCACCGAGTGGCTATTGGCTCTGTCTGAGCGCAGTGCCCACCATGGAAAAACCCCTGGAAGCCAGCAAAGGGGGGTTTGGGAGGCACCTCAGGAACGATGGGGAAACCCAGGTGTGCGTCTTCCCCATCAGCCACTGGTTGCAAGCACGCACTCCGAGGGGAGAGCCTCCCAGAGCCTCCAGCGGGCACGGGCTGCATGGTCTCATCACAGCAGGAGCCCCCTGGCTGTCATTTGCACAGTCACAGAAAGTCCTGGGGCCATGCACTGCTTTCTGACATGTGTGCAAGTTCCAGACCATCCTGGGGGGAGGGCTCCCTTTGGAGCTGGCACCCAGAATGGCTTGGGTGCCCATAAGCCGTCAAGCTCAGGAAATCTGTCCGCAGTTCAGGGAATCTTTCTTTGTGGCCAAGGAGGCTTTGCCTTCAGACTGGAGGACAGTGAGTCTCCCCCGTTTCCTTTTTACCAGGTCTCTCGTGTGCTCACTCATTGCCCGGGGCCCAGCGAGCCACTGAGGGTTTACTGCCAGGCCTTTCTTGAAGGACAGGGAGGAGAGGGAGAGGGAGAAGCAGAGAACCCGACATGGGGCTCGATCCCAGGACCCTGAGATCATGAGATCCAGGACCCTCGGATCAGGACCTGAGCCGAAGGCAGACCCTTAACCGGCTGAGCCCCCCGCAGGCGCCCCTTGATAACATGTTCTTGACTCCAGCTAGCGACCGGCTCAGTACCAAGGCTGGCGGAACAGTCCTCTCGAAACCCTAGGTGGTGGGCATCATCATTTGGCCCATGGTTCAGATGAGTAAACTGAGGTACACACAGGTAAGATGACCTATCCAGGGTGACACACCATCCATCAGCGGGGCTGTGGAAAGTCGAACCTGGCAGCCTGACTTCAAAGCCCTACCTGAGGACAGACCCCCCCACCCCCACCCCTACCTCTCTGTCTTGGCCCTGAAGAACTTTGGGGGTTAGATTTCCTTTCATAGTGGTGGTAGCACGTGGGTCCTGAATGTTCAGCCGGTGGCAGATGGCTTAACGCAGGGGAAAAAAAAAAAAAACAAAAACGCTTGGACTTTTATCAGACTCGACCTGCTTTTGGGTGAAATGCAAAATCTGTTGAGCGCCAGGAACTCTCTCTAATCCTCGCTCACATTAGCCCGATGACACGGCTACATTCACCTAAGTGGGTAATGGGCAAAGTGGGTCAATCCAGCTTTAGCTTAAGCAGGGGACGGCTGTGGTGCTGCGAGGCCGTCCTTTAGGGAGAACCTTCTTGCTCTGGTTTGCTGTGGAGGGAGCTCTTGCAGCGTGGGGCCCTTTCAGCCTCGTGCGATAGAGCACTTGGTATCATCATTTCACAAACGTGCTCAGGACCGGAGATGTGGTCTCGGGAGATGAGGGGTGGCTCGAAGCTGGAACTTGAGAATGTCCTATTGAGAGGTAAATATTTGGTCAGAAATGATGTGGGGGGGCGGGGAGAAATGATGTGGAAATTGTCTTTTTTTACTATTAATTTCCGGGCCTGTAGAGAAAGCAGTCAGAAATCACTTTCGAAGTTAATGGAAGATTGTGCATCTGTGCCCGAAACTTAATCACCAGTACACACACACACGTGCCCAACTGTGTCCTACCATGTGCTCTAAGTTCTGGATCGAATACGGTTAATGCTGATCACCACCGTCCTCCTAGGTGATCGTTTCTAGAGAGCATCCGTTAACAGACCAGGTGTCCAGCATGTTCCAAGCATACGATGATCATTATTTTACTCCTCGTTAATCTTCCGTGACAAGGAGGTGTACTGTCTCTTATGTTTTCACAGGTGAGGAAAGGGAGGCCCAGAGAAGTTAAGACAGGTATTCGAGGTGACCCAGCTTAAATGTGGCAAAGCCAGGATTTGAACCCCGGGCAGTCAGATGTCTGAGCCCACTTCCCTTAGCAGTTAGGCTGAAAGGCCCTGGCTTTGCAGACCTCACTCACAACAACTGAATGCGGCAGGTGGACACTCTTCCCATTTCCCATGATTGAACGCTCAAGTTCAGAGAGCAAATAGGGCACAACCTTCCACGTCCGTTTATGTTGTCCGTGGGAACTGCCACCACGAAATTGCTTTCTGGCGCCAAGGTCGTGGCCTGCACCCCACCTCCACCCCAGCTCCTAACAGTTTTGTCTGCATACTTTGGTTTGAATGAATGCCGTGATAGCAATCATACGAGTCTTTTTTTGTTGTTTGTTATGGAATCTAAAGTATTTCTGAAAGCTTCTAGGGTTGGGTCTTGGGGATTTCCTCCTGGCAAGTTTGTATCGGTTTATGGTTCCATCTGATTTCACCTGGTTTTTAGGCTGCCATGTGCGTGCGTGTGTGTGTGGTGGCCTTGGGGTGTGCTTTTCTGCAGTAAAGGCATTTTTGCCAGTGGTCACTGTGCTGAAGCGGGTACCACACGGCAGGGCCGGGAGGACATCTCCCTTCCCAGGCCCAGGCTTGGTGAACATGTGAGGGCAGGGTTGTGAGGACGCATGAGCAGTAAAATCTCTGGGAGCCCCAGGTGTCAGAAGGGGTCATATCCAGAAGCCAAGAGCCCATGTTCTGACATCAGATGCTTGGGGCAGGGGTACCTGGTGACTCAGGTCTTGATCCTGGGGTCAAGTCCCTCATCGGGGTCCCTGCAGGGAGCCTGTTTCTCCCTCTGCTTGTGTTTCTACCCCTCTGTATGTCTCTCATGAGTAAATAAATAAAATCTTAAAAAAAAAAAAAAAAAAGATGCTGGGGGCAGTCAAAAAGCTGGACACCTGAAAAAATAAATTTCATTTGCATTTCTTCCCTCTTTCTACCACCGTCCCCCTCTAATAAGAGTGAGCCAGGATGCAAAGTGTTGCCATTGACACATGTGCCCAAAAGAGGTGTGACACCTTCTGAGTTGAGTTTGCTCTGCTTGCTTCCCCCCAGGGACCTGATGCCGAGGACCCTGGACGGGCAGATCACCATGGAGAAGACGCCCAGTTACTTTGTCACCCGCGAGGCGCCCGCGCGCATCTCGGCCATGTCCAAGGACACCAAGCTCATCGTGGTGGTGCGGGACCCGGTGACCAGGGCCATCTCGGACTACACGCAGACGCTGTCCAAGCGGCCCGACATCCCCACCTTCGAGAGCCTGACGTTCAAGAACCGCTCGACGGGCCTCATCGACACGTCGTGGAGCGCCATCCAGATCGGCATCTACGCCAAGCACCTGGAGCACTGGCTGCGCCACTTTCCGCTCGGCCAGATGCTCTTCGTGAGCGGGGAGCGGCTCATCAGCGACCCGGCCGGCGAGCTGGGCCGCGTGCAGGACTTCCTGGGCCTCAAGAGGATCATCACCGACAAGCACTTCTACTTCAACAAGACCAAGGGCTTCCCGTGCCTCAAGAAGGCCGAGGGCAGCAGCAAGCCCCACTGCCTGGGCAAGACCAAGGGCAGGACCCACCCCGACATCGACCGCGACGTGGTGCGCAGGCTGCGCGACTTCTACAGGCCCTTCAACTTGAAGTTCTACCAGATGACCGGCCAGGACTTCGGCTGGGACTGATGGCCCCCGCGGCCCTGGGACCTCCCAACCTGGCTTACATATCCAGAGAGATTATATGTATGTAAAATGTACAGAAATCTATTTTATAATAATTTATTTTTAATTCATAAGCAATTAATTCACTAAGCTGCCTAGCCACACTCTGTAGAGAGTTAGCCTCATGCTCTGTGAACATTCCAAAGTGTTTGCATCTTTTCTTTCCCTCACGATGGATGGTGCTTCCATTTCTTTTTGTGTTTTGTTTTGGAGTTTGTTTTTTGTTTTTTGTTTTTGGGGTTTTTTTGCCCCTCCCCCGTTCTATTTAAAAAAAGAAGAAAAGCACAACTTGAGATTTTGGTTGTTACGGGTATGCAGCCTTCGATCGCTGTCTGAATTCACTTGCCATCTCCTCGGGTCTTGGGTCTTGGGTCTTGGGTCTTGTGCCCAGCTTCTTTCCCTCATTGGAACACCCAACTGCCCCCAGCAATGTGGCTCTCTGAAGGGTCCTGTGGCACATCGCAGCCTCCTGCCTGGGTGTCGACATGTCCAAAGATGTAGACGCCAGGCCCCAGGGCTAGGCAATCCCCCCGCCCTCCCCGCGCCCCCCTGATTGTGCCCAGCTCACAGGGGCAGGGAAGTCACTACCTTTGCAAGGATACGCGCTTCCTATCTGGAGTCGGCATCCCAGGGACCATGGACTGCAGTTTTTAATTTCAAAAGATGGCCTCTGCATCTTCTGCCCCAGTCCCTAGTTCATTAAGCAGCTTGAAGTGTATGCAGGTGTTCTTGCCCCGTCTTGCCCAGGTCACATGTGTGAGACACTTGGGTGCTGCTTTAGACCTAAAGACGACCTCTCATTTGCACGAGTGCACCACGCTCGGTTCTCCAGGCAGACAGTTCTGCTTCGACACACCAAAGAATCCCCTAGGCTAGCAGAAGCACCGGCACAAACCCACGGGGGCCAGGGGTCAGGACCCACAGGTGTCAGGTGCATCCCACACCATCAGAGTCCCCCACTTAAGGTGCTGCTGGGTGCCGAGCCAGCCCACGTGGGGCACATCCCAGTAGAGTGAGCACCTCATTGGGCAGAAAAGACAAAGAGTACCAGAAAGACAGGCAGTCCGTCAGAAGAAGAGAGTCCCTGGCTCGTTGCTTGATGTCTGGAGCTCTCCTCGAAATTCCTGGCTCCTCGCCGATGGGCAGCACAGTCTGTAGCCAATAGCCAGACAGCAAGAACCAAGTGTGGCTCTGGCACAGACAGGCTGGGAAAAGAAAGCTGGCCCATGTTACCTGAAGGCGGCCGAGCTGACCCTTGTGAAGATGTTTGAGCTAGATCCCCAGCAGGAAGGCTGCCAGCGTAGCCACTGTGGATGCAGATTGCTCTCCCCACCCCTCCCAGTTGAGAGAGCCCTTGGAGATTATTTTTGATGACTGGCCTGTGGCCGTCGGGGAACCATATAGCAAGATGACACAATGAACATCCTCACTCTATCCCGTTTTCTTAAACCAGAATGCTTCTCCCCTAAAAGAGTTTTCATTCGAGTTGCTAGTTTGAGCAAGGCATGTGTGAGGAGATACACACATCATCCAGATGGTTGGGGTGTGCTATTTGCAAAGACCCTTTTGCACATTGGATGGGGATAACTTGCCCGACAGAGCAAGAGAACACGCATGAAAAGAGAGAGAAAATCCTTCATCTCTCCAAACTGAGGTCACTGGTCTGTGAGTGATGTCCTGTTGGTAATCTGGTTTGCATCTGCCCACACGTGTGTCAGCCCAGACGATGACTAGCGCACACCAAGCAGCAAAACGATCATCGAGGATGGGCACGGGGCGCTCTGTGCATTCATTCCTGAGATACTCCGTTCATTTCAGAGCTGAAGTCCCAGCCTCTCCCAAGTGGTGCTCAAGCGCCCACCGAACCCTGCTCCGCCCGCCTTCTGGCCACTTCGGTGCCCCGGCACGGCTCATGCTGTAGGATTGCAGAAATTCAGAGGAGGGTGTGCGACAAAGCAGTAGGAAGGCTTGCACACGTTTTTCCTTCCCCTCTGGGTCCCCGTCTTCTTTCCAAGCGGGACAGTTTTGATTAAGTTGTTTATCCCCTGCCTTGCAAGGGAAACAGGAAGTCTTCCGATAGAAGAAGGGTCACTGAGTCATGAACACTGAAGTGAGTCAAGATTCTATTCTGGGTCAAATCCTTGAATCCAAGCAGATGTTGGTCATTAGCAAGGACGGACCAGTGCACGTTTTTCTGTAGAAGACAAATAAATGAAAGCTGCCGTGCATCTCTTCGTAGGGGCCTGATAGCTTACAGTTCCTGACCCTTCCAGACGCGACATCTGCCCGGCGGATACACCCCATCATATGATAGTTATTATAGGAGCCCGAGCACACACATGTTCCTCCTGCCGAAGGTAAGCGACGGGTACAATTCAGCCTTGAGTTCCTGTTCTAGCAATCTCCAAGGCCACCAGCTTGAGTCCTTAGCTGCTAGAAGACAAACACCCAGTTCACGTTTTGGCACTTTGTCCCAGGGCACGCGTGGGTTTCTTTTTTTCCCAATTTACAGGAAAAGCTCTGATAATACTCTGGGGAGGGGGGTGGTTCTTGATTCCTCTCCATTTTCATTTGCTCGTTAAAAAACAAAAAGATTAGCAAACAAAAATTGGAGGTTTTCATGGTCCTGGTGTTTGTGCTGTAGTCTGGTAACCTGACGGGTGGTCCCTGGAAAGCTATTTTAGGTATAGTGATGGAATAATAAATACTTAATTTGGATGATGGAGGAAGGGACATGGTCTCTTTCGTGGGATTTTTCTTTGGAAGTCATTTTGAGTGACGGATATATACTATTGGATCTTTGGAGAAATCATTTCAGACCTTTGGAGAAATATTTCAGGCCAGGATATTTATAAGAAAGGAAAATGGAAGGTTCCAGTAGACTAGAAATACTTTTAGCGTGTATCTCAAATGCTGACACAGACATCTGTGTCATTTACGCTGACACAGACATCCGTGTCATTTTTCTTTTCCAGTTTCTCAAGAAGGAAGGTCAATGAAACCGAAAAGGTGTGGTTAGAATTCTTTTTTTCACTTTCGTAACATTAATTTATGACTGCGTTCGTTCAGCCCAGTAATCTGAGAAATACTGTGCAAATTCTAGCAAGTGTGTCTTCTATAACCTGGATGTTAGAATAGCCAATATGTACAAAAAGATTAAATCAAGTATTTTGTCCTATGTATAACACAAATTACTTTTACACAGAGAAAGATGTTTCTAGGAAAAAGAAATTCTGGTAATTCATACTATTTCTTTGTATGAACAAATAAAATTTATTTTACCAACTTGTGGGTGCTTTCCAGTTTTCTTGTGTGTTGCGGATGGACAAGGGAGTGCTGGATGATTCTGAAACTCATCACATGCCTGCACATGCACATGCACAGTCATTCTGAGGGCAGGTTGATCTTGTCGATTTCCAAATGGAACCAACCTGCAAATACTGGGGGCAGATTTTTTGTAAATGACTCTGAAGGTTATGAGATCATGGGAAGGGCCCTGCCCCCGCCGGAGGAGCATTCATGCCACCTCTAGAACACCAGGACCACCATGTGCTACAGGTCTTCAGAGCCTCAGGCTCCGGCCAGGGTGGTGGTGGGAGCTGCCACCGAGTATGACAAAGCAGAACATGGATACAAGCTGGGTGATTTGGGTGATGGTAGCAGCCCCTCCTCACATACACAGTTGCATGGAGATCCTTATCCTTGAAACAGTAGAAAAAATATTTAGACAAGACAATGTTTCCATATCCTGAGCCCATAGTAAGAGACCTGTTTTGTTTTGTTAAGATTTTATTTATTTTTTCATAAGAGACACAGGCAGAGGGAGAAGCAGGCTCCCTGCGGGGAGCCCGATGCAGGACTTGATCCTAGGACCCCGGGATCATGACGTGAGCCTGAGGCAGACGCTCAACCACTGAGCCACCCAAGGCGCCCCAAGACCTGTTTCTTTTGTCATGACGTACCCTCTGCATCATGATGATTATTTATGGTCTTAAACATTTGATTCGTCCTTATGTTTTGCTTTATTTTGTTTTTCAATTTTCCATGGAGATTAATTCTAGTTTGGTACACCTCTGGTTGAGTTTTAGAGTAGCAGACACCAAATGGATAAATAAAGGCTCATATCCGGAGAGTTCTGCTTTCTTTATATTTTTTAAACCACTCCATTGAGGTGTAATTGGCCTAAAACTGAGTACATATTTGATGTATATAATCCAGTGAGTTACATGGTGAATGTTCACTCAAAATCCTCACCATTATCAATGCCATAAGTATAGCCACATCCTCCAAAAGTTTCCTCCCACCATCTTTATTTTTTTGTGATAACATTTCACATGAGATCCACCCTCCCAGCAAATTTTAATTTGAAAAGGGAATGAATATGTTCAATCTTAGGTGAAAAGCTATTATCTCCTGCCATAAAGAGGAGGTAACCAAAAAAAGAAAAAGAAAAAAACAAACAAACAATGAAACCAATCAATGCTAATACTTTCTAGCTAGATCTGACTCAAGCCAGGTTTGTCATGGGCTCACCCACTGCTCCTGGCAATGGTCACTCCTGGTGAAGACTAGCACTTTGCAAGTTAACATCATTCCTGGAAGAGTGGAGAAGAAGAAGGCAGGAGCTGCCTGATGCTATTTGGTGCTGAATCCATCAATACCCAAAATGGGAGCCCTACCACCCCACCCCACCCCACCCCGCCGATATCTGGTAGCCCGGGGGGGGGGGGGGGTGGCGGGTAGCACTGGGTTTTCTCGCATTTTGGAAAACACTGTGATTCACACCAAGAAAACATCTTGTAGTCTAGCATTCTGGGAAGGCAGTGAAAAAACCCACCCCAGCCAAGTGGAGAATGCTAGGGAGTCAGGCAGGAAACAAATCTTCATTGACATTTGGTTTTCAACACCCAGGATCAAACCTGGGAATATGCTACTAGGTGATGTACGTGTGGGCCTTGAATGCCGACCTGACTTTGCACCTGTCCCATCAATTTTCTGCTTTTTCTGCAGAAAGGTAATACAGGGATCCCTGGGTGGCGCAGCGGTTTAGCGCCTGCCTTTGGCCCAAGGCGTGATCCTGGAGACCCGGGATCGAATCCCACATCGGGCTCCCCGTGCATGGAGCCTGCTTCTCCCTCTGCCTGTGTCTCTGCCTCTCTCTCTCTCTCTCTCTCTCTCTCTCTCTGTGACTATCATAAATAAATAAAAATTAAAAAAAAAAAGAAAGGTAATACAACGGATGGACTAAAAATCTACTTACTCATTAACCTGAGGGCAGTTTAAAGAAGTGGTTTATAACTGCAGACAAATACTGGAGTGACCCAGAGAGGTCTTAATAAAATACAGAAGCTCTAACACCCCTTAGACCAATTACATCAGAATCTATAGGGGGTGAGGCCCCAACATTGGTAAATTCAAAAAGCCCTCCCCCTCCAAGCACAGACTTTGAGGGCATTACGCTTCCTGAACTAAGTCAGACCAAGAAAGACAAATACTGCATAATCTCACTTATCTGTGGAATCCAAAAAAGACAAAGTCAGAGACACAGAGCAAGGGGTGGTTGGTTACCAGAGGTTGAGGGGTAGGAGAAATGGGGAGATATTGGTCAAAGAGAACAAACTTCCAGTTATAAGATGAACAAGTTTAGGGATATAATGACTATCTAATGTGATTGTAGCTGATAATACTGTATCGTATACTCCAATATAGCACGAAGAGGGTTGGTCTTAAATGTTTTCGCCATAAAGAAGAAATGACAGTTATGTGATGGGTGGAGGAAGACTATGCTGGAAATCCACTTGAGATTTATAGATGCATCAGGTCAACGAGTTGTGTACCTTAAACATACACAAAGTTATTTGTCAATAAAATCTCCATAAATCCGGGAAACATTTCAAATTAAAATACTGTAACCCAAAAAGCTCCCTAAGCTAGTCTAAACATATAGCCAAGCTTGAGAGCAATGGTTTCTGGACCACTTCAGCATCTCCTGGGAACCTGATAGGCATGCCAATTCTCGCACCCAGCCTCGGACCGACTGAATCGGAAATGCCTGATTTAATAAGCCCGCCAGCTGATTTTGATTCATGCAAAAATTTGAGCGTCACTGTGTTAGAGCAGAGACCTCAAATCATTTCATATCATTTTGAAACTAGAGACCCTTGGATCTCTAATCAAGCACATTGTCTTCTGTACCAGACTTCCACCAATCAAGGCAATTACTAAGCTGTCACTCCTTATAATTCTGGGTCTCCTTTTGGAAAGTCTGGATAGGTAGCGCTCTCTGCACTTCAAATAGTGGCCACTGCTGCCTGGCTTCCCTCACTCTGCTGGGTCCTGTTTTTTTTTCAGGCAGCCCTCATGCTGTCATCTCTAAGATAGTCCTGAGAGGGGAACAATAGGCTGATGCAGGAGAGCTAAAATCCTTTAAATCCCCAACTTCACCTGACCTTCTAGATTCAATCTTCAACAATATATTCCCAGCATTCCTCTGATTGTGATGATTCCTTTTTATCCTTCACAATGGACTCCCCAGACAAAGCCCAGTGATGTAAGGCTAGAGATTCCATCTAGCCCTCATGTTCCCAGTTATGAGTTGATCTCAACCTAGAGTTCCTAATAGTAGCATCCAGTTTCATTTTTCTGTTCTCATTCCTTTTTATGATTCCAAGTATGAAAGATGATAGAGTAGTCTTGTTGCACAAAATCGGCTGTAGTAATGGATCTGCATACTCAAAGCCTGTACCCACCCACCCCCACCCCCCATTTGAGAGCTTGGCATCTTTGGCTCTATGCAACAGTCTAGTTTTTGTGTGTAAACTAAAAGTGACTAAATGACCCCACTGCAGTTTCTTAAAAGCCACAGAAGATCCTCCCCCACTGCGCCAACAGCTGTGTGAAGGGACTAGAGGCTCCTTCGTTTTCCTTTTTACCCCTCAGTTCCTCCCCTATCTTGCAACCCTTGGTGCATAGAAGCTGTTCTAATTCCCCTGCAGAATCTAGACTGCACATGCTTCCTCTTTGGATATATTGAGCAAGAGAAGATATAATAGAGGACACCAAGATTCTGTTGGAAGCAGCAAACAGCAGAAAGTCTCTGCAGTTCCTTGAGAAGGGGAGGTGTCTGATGAGAGGAATCTCAGAGACGTTTATTTTGGATCTAGTATTTGATACAAATCGAAGCAAGAAGAGTCTGGAGTCATCGTTGGGCTCATTCATTCAATAAATATTTATTGAGTGCTTACTGCTGCTAGAGGCACAACCCTAAATACAACGCACTTCCTGCTTTAAGGAATTCACATTCCAGGCGGGAGCTGGAGGATGTGCACAGATACAACGGGAGGAATGAGATCCGACATGGGCCATGATGAGGTGCTCTGGGAAATCAGGTCAGGAGTTCCTAACCTGATTCGGGGCAGAGGAGAGGGAGGGCCTTACCTGAAGAGCTTGCAGGATGTAGCCAGGCGATGGATGGAGAGTGATAGAGAGGCAGAGGGCAAGAAGAGCCGTATATGAAATACAGCCAGTTGGCAACTGCAGGCCATTTGGTAGGAATCAGCATAGAGTGTGTGGGGGGATGGGAGAGGATGGTTCTGGAAGGATAAGAGGGAGATTGTATTGTAGGCCAATGAAGAGCAGTTCAGCTGCTTTTGAGCTCAGGTTGCCTACTTGATACCTCTATTTAAACATCTCCGTAAGCATCTCAAATAAAAGCATGCCACAAATGAATTCTTGATTCTTTTTCGTGTATCCCCTCCGCTGATCCCACTGGCTCAGGAGTGCTGTAGCCAGAAAACTTGGAGCCATCCTTGGCATCTCTTTCTTTCACATTCCTCTCATCTGGTCCTTCACTAAGTCCCACTACAGCGACCATCAGAAAGCTTCCCGAGTCCCTTCACTTCTTCCTATCTCCTGTGACACCACCCCCTGGCACCAACCACCCTACCGTCTTGCTCAACTACCTTGCACCTGGCTTCCCACGCACCACCCCCTGCTCCCTCCCACCTATTCTGCTCACAGTGCTTTGGGGAATCTTTTCAAAACTCAAATTGGACTGTGTACTCCTTCTGCTAAAGACCCTTAAATAACCTCTTATTATATTTCAGATAAATCTAATTAATTTGCTCTGCAAGTCCCACCCAGCTTCACTGTAAGCGGTCTCCTCCTGTTCCCCATGCTCCAACCACAAAAGTCTTCTGTTTGCTCTCTGGGGAGAAGCCAAGTTCTCTTGTGTGGATGCCTTGGGAGCAAGGTTAATTCAGACTCATCTTTCAGATCTCAACACCCTTTTCTGCATGAATGCATTCCTTAATGAGTGAGCTCTTCTCTAGCTGTGATTATGCCAATGAACCACATGTGCTGGTGTTCACACCCTTGCGTAGTCTTTTCCCACAATGACTTGGCACTGTGCCTCTACATGCCTTAACCTTCAGTAGATGACAGAGACAGAGCTGTGCCCACTGCCCTTCACTGGCCTGGCCACTTCTGCTTCCCCTTCCTTAGAACACTCACTCTTGGGATGCTCCCCCTTGGAATCCAGCTGCCATGTTGCAAGTAGCCCAAAACACATGGAGAGACCATGTGTGCTTATTTTAGTCAACAATCTCAGCTGAGCTTCCAGAAGACAGCCAGACTCAACTGCCAATCGTCTTAACCCAACACCTTAGGGGTTCTAGTTACTCAAGCGCTGCCCCACCCCCAACCACCCCCACCTCCGCCCACTGCAGCTACAGTCAACATCACATGGATCAGAAGAACCACCCAGCTGAACCCAGTCAACCAATACAATCAAGAGAGATCATAACTGCTTTTGGTTGTAAGCCACTAAGTTTAGGGTGCTTTGAATTATTACAGAATTGGGACAATCCTCCATCTAAAGAACATATATTCTTATTTTAGCTCAGAGAATCCAGTCCCATTCCTTGATAGCGTTTGCTGCAATATATAGCTCTGCTGGTACCTCCTCAGCATTAGTTCACCATTTTCATGACAGCAGAGACTGTGGCTTCTTATTCACTAGGAAAGAGTTTTTGAGGCACCTAAAATCTGCTTAATTGTCTGTTGAATGAAGGAAGAAAGAGTTGGGATTATATCCTGAGGGCAAGAGGATAAGAAATTTAAACAGGTGAGTGACAACATAGATTCATGTGGAAGAAAAGTGATATTTTAAAAGCTAGTTTTTAATGAGGATGGAATACTTCTTAGAGAGCTCATCTTATGCTTTAAGAAACAATAAAGACTTTGGGATTTGAAAAGGGAAGGCTTTGGGCTTCAGTCTGGGTAAGAGGTGATGAGACAGGAGAGGCTAAGAGTTAATGAAAAGTAATGTGAAAGGTGGCTTTTGGGGGGCTGCAAAAAAATAAATGGGATTTTAATATTTTGAGATGGGCTCTAGAGAGACATCTAGGGAGAAACTCCAAGCTGCCTCTGCTTCCTGTGTCTGTGTCTTCACAAGGCATTCTCCTTCATGGGTGTATCTGGATGAATTCCTTTCTTTCCAAATCTCCCCCTTCTTGGGAGGAGGTCCGCCATATTGGATGACCTCACCTTAACCCAATGACATCCGCAAAAGGACTATTTCCAGATAAGGTCACATTCACAGATACTGGGAGTTAGGACTTAGGCTTACATTTTAGGGGATACCCTTAACTCCAAACAGCCCAATACCCCATTTATATTGTTAGCAAGAGGTGCTCTAATTCTCCTCCCAACATGCAATCCCCAAGCCTTTCTTAACCTTTGTGGGCTTTGTGGTCCTTTCCAATGGGATATGAGAGACCTTTGGAATATCAGCTCTGCCTCTGAGAATGAAGGGAAGGTTTCAGGAGAGAGAACTGATAACCACAAGGGACATGTGAACCTCAGAAGTGAAAGACATCATCATGGACTCCCTGTAGTTAAAATTTTAGTTATTTTTCTTTAAAGATTTTATTTATTTATGAAAGACACAGAGATAGAGAAGCAGAGACACAGGCAGAGGGAGAAGCAGGCTCCATGCAGGAAGCCCAATGTGGGACTTGATCCTGGGACCCCAAGATCATGCCCTGAGCCAAAGGCAGATGCTCAACCACTGAAACACCCAGGCGCCCCCAAAATTTAATTATTTGTCTATGAGCATGAACCTTAAGGTGTACACTCGGAAGGCTGAGAGACTGGTCTAATGGATTGGAGGTGGGGGCAAGCCAACAAAAACCATTGAGAGCCAATTGGAGGAATTTAAGGGGTAAAGAAGCATCGAGGATGAAAACAGGCTTCTGAATGAAACACCTGGGTAGCTATCCATGCTGAAGCTTAGCTGGGAAACTGAGGATCAGGAGCTCCTCACTGCAGTAATACAGACATTACAATGAGGGTCCCAGATGGGGAGGTGGCTGGGGTGGGGTTCCAACTCTAACCTCTGCTTTCCCAGTTGCCCTGCTATCGCAAATGTCACAACAGGGGCCCTGTTGGATTGGATGAGCTCCCTAAGCATCTGAGAGCTTGGAAGGGCAGGCCAAGCTGGGAGGCTCTGGGAAAAACTGCATCATTTTACTGAGTTTTTGGTAGTAATTGTTTATTATTTATAGGATTTTATTCAGAGAGCATGTCAATTTAATTTATTTTTCCTTAACGATCCATGCACAGAAACACATGTCCATTGATAGCTTGCTCAGTAGCTTAACATTGTCATCTTGAATGTTCTCCAAGGCTTCTTGGGCTCTCAGGGGTCCAGGTGCTCACACAGCATCAAAGCAATGTGTTACACAGGGGTGTTCAGTGGTGAGTGTTTTGAACTGGCGATTGAGGACTTGATTCTGTGCAGAAGTACATCATGAAGTTAACCGTTGCTAGAATGTGATGATTCTAAAGGATCTGATTGGTAACCATTAAAATCTGGTAAGCTCTTTCAATGGAATGGGTGACCTTTTCTCTAGATTATGTGTAGAAGGCATAGTAATGAGCTCCACTGGAGACCCACATACTGCCATTTTGATGATTCCGAATCATCCATTGGGTGAATGTCCATTTGGGTCTTTGTCTTCTGCTCAAATGACCATTTACTTATCTATGTCTTATTGGGGGTCTGATCACTGGTTTCTTGGGGAGACGGGAGAAGAGGCTGAAGACTCATGAGGAAGGGGAGATGCATAGCATCAGAGCATCAAGTCTCTATTGCCCCAATTCCCCAACCTGAGGTTCTTAGACTTTCTACCTACGTGCTCAGCCCATTCCACTCCAGATTTGGAGCTTTGAACTACCACTTCCTGACTGTTGCCTTAAGAAAACTATTAACCCTCTCTGAACCAGGTTCCTTAACAGCAGATTGTAGTCGAAGCTCCTGGCCTAACAGGTTTATAAGGATTAAAGGAGAATTCATCTGTGAAGCCCTTATCCTATCATCTGGCATGTGTATATTCGATAAATGTAACTTTCCTTTATTCACCTCTCCTGACTTATCTGTGGTCAGGATGGGACAAATATCTAAAGCCTCAGGTTCAGGTTTGCGGGTACCTAAAAATAACCCCTTCAAACCCCAGTGGCTTCAGACCTGTTGGGAGACCCTCCTGCCTTCCTCTCAGCTCACTGGCCTAGTAGGTGTGAATGCTTTAGGATTTCATATTTCCTCCAGAATTAGAGATTGCCCTGGATTCCTGTCTGTTTGGGTCCTTAATGCCCCGGGTGACTCCAGCCCTCAGCTGTGATCCCTGTACCTCTCCAGCCAGGGGCTTGAGGCCAGCACTGAATGGGCCAGTTGGTACTCTGAAATCCTCATTCTACTCCTGGCAAGATGTGTGCCCTTGGGCATCTGTTCCCTATGCAGCACCCCTTTTGGGGAATTACACCCCTATGTGAGTTGGTGATTTCCTGACCCGGGCGTGGGGGACCAGCCTGCAGCCAGATGCATGGCCTCAGCCACCTCCCATGGGCATCTCCCATGCCTGTTCTTGCTTCCCATTCCTGACAACCCAAGGGGACATGGTAGGCAGGAAAGTTGCACAGACCCCAAGTGTGAAGAGACAATGCAAGGGTTGATCAATCTGCACCTGTAGGGGGGCACCAGGGTGGCTCAGTGGTTGAGTATCTATCTGTCTTCAGCTCAGGGCATGATCCTGGGGTCCTGGGATCAAGTACCACTTCGGGCTCCCCACAGGGAGCCTGCTTCTCCCTCTGCCTGTGACTCTCTCTGCCTCTCTATGTCTCTCATGAATAAATAAATAAAAGCTTAAAAAAGAAAAATCTGCACTTGTCAAAGGAGAAACATAGATGTTAAAAACAGAGGTCACAGACAAAAAGCTACTGCCCCCCAACCCCCTGCAAGGAGTCATTTGTGGTTCAGCTTCTCTCTAACGTGCAAATTTCCCTTCCTCACCAGACTGTGGGGAGGTCCGACCATTCCCCACTTTCTCCCTGCCCCTTGCTTCTTTGCAGCCCAACCCAAATTCCATCTTTTTCTCTTTTTAAAATATTTTATTTATTCATTTGAGAGAGAGACAGAGAGAGCACAATTGAGGGGAGTGGCAGAGGGAGAGAGAGAGAGAGAGAAGCAGACTCCCTACTGAGCAGAGAGCCCGATGCAGGACTCGATCCCAGGACCCTAGGATCATGACCTGAGCTGAAGGTAGACACTTAACCAACTGAGCCACCCAGGTGCCGCTCGTTGTGGTTCTTTCTTGATCCGTCCTGTAGAGCATTCCATTTCTAAGAATATATTGCAATTGCTGTTCATGGACATTTGGATTTTTTCCCTTGATTTCTTCTTCTGTATCTACCTCCCACTCAGCATATGATTTAAACTTCTTCCTCTCCCACTAACTGAATACAACCTGCATGAGAGCAAAGACTATTTTTTTCTGGATTCTCAGAACCTGCAGAGTGTGTGGAACACAATTGGTGCCCAAAGTATGTGTTGACTGCGGGAAAGTTCACTTAACCTCCTCTTGGTTACTTAAAGTGCTGCTCAAACATTCTCTCCTCCTCCAGGCCTTCAACAACTTCTCCAGGCTGATTTTCAACAATGAAGACGATGATAGCAACAGTAGCTCCCATTGTTGAGCTTACTGTGTGTGAGAAGATTTTTTCTTTTTTCTGTTTTAAAGATTTTATTTATTTGTTCACGAGAGACACACACAGAGAGGCAGACACAGGTAGAGGGAGAAGCTGGCTCCCTGAGGGGAACCCAATGTGGGACTGGATCCCAGGACCCTGGGATCACGACCTGAACTGAAGACAGATGCTCAACCACTGAGCCACCCAGGCGTCCCTCTACCCCAACTTTTAAAGCAAACGTGGATCCAAAGAACAATACATCCCCAGGGCCATGCTGCAGCCTCCTCCCCAGGTCCCCAGATCCTGTCCCTGTCCCCTTGCCCTCCTCTCTCCCATGACCTATGTCTGGGCTGCTACTTGGAGCTACCCTGCAATTTAGGAAATCTGTCCACATCTTCACCTTCTCCATGGCATTCTGTGAATGGCCTGGGCTATTTTAGAGGAAGGGAATGTAAATATCCCTGAAAAAATAAATTTTGACCTAAAGAGTTGGTAAAATTCAAGTCATTATCATCTGGATCATCTCCAGTCTCTGAGTTGTGAAATAACATTTCGAAATGTCATAAAAAAAAAAAGTGGCCTGGATACTGCAGTGATGGATCTGAAGGGCCTGACAGCTCTAGTACTTAGCTTGGAATTTATGAATCAAAAGCTTTAAAACTTAACCCAAGAAAGTTTTTTTAAGTACTACTATTTCCACCTAATTAAGGACTGTCATACAAATATGATTTATTTACAGCTATCATTCATGTATAGAGTAGAACTATCCAAGGCTTTTTAAAAAAAAATTTCTAATGACTTTAATGCATTAACTCAATCAAGGGGCTTTCTAAAAATATTATCTTTCCCCTTCTGGATAAAGAAATTAATCCCTACTTATCATATAAAATTTAGAAACTGTAGAAAAATATAATGAGAACATGAAAATTACTGGAATCCAACCACCTGGAGATAATCATGGTGGACACATATAGGAGAATATTTTGAATTTTTTTCTGTGCACACTTGTATGTAAATTTATATATGTACAGTATAAAAACTAGATAAAAATATGCATTGTTATGTATCTCACTTTATTTCACATTACATTTGTACTCATTAAACAGACTCGCAACTCTAAACATTGTTAGAAAACATGATTTTTAAGGACTTCAGGTTGTCTTTCTTATGGATTTACCATAATCTGTGTAGCCTTTTCCCCATTATTGGAAATTCTGTTTCTAATTTCTTGCTGTTATAAATAATGCTTTCATGAAAATCTTGTACATACTTTTCCCTTTTGATTATTTTCCTGGCCTAGATATAAACAGAATTAGTAGGATGAATACAGAATCAAAGGTTATGATCTTTATAAAGACTTCAAGGAATTGATCTCTTTCTTAGCAAGTTACATGGGGAAGACCATTCTTTTGTAATATCGAGTGAAAAAAATAGGAAATGGAATTAAATCTTCATTACCTCAGTTATTTGAAACACATTAAAATATGTCTTATAGGGGCAGCCCGGGTGGCTCAGAGGTTTAGCGCCACCTTCAGCCCAGGATGTGATCCTGGAGACCGGGCTAGTCCCACGTCAGGCTCCCTGCATGGAGCCTGCTTCTCCAACTCTGCCTGTGTCTCTGCCTCTCCCTCTCTCTGTGTCTCTCATGAATAAATAAATAAAATCTTAAAAAATAAATAAATAATGAATTTAAAAAGTCTTATAGAAAGATATATGTAAGTGATTGCCTCTGAGCAGTGAATTGTTTTTTGTTGTTCTTTGTCTTTATTTTTCTACTTCTTTAGACTTTAAAACTTTAAAAAAAATAAAAATAATTTTTATCTATTTATTTGAGAGAGGGAGAGAACGTGAGTTGGGGGGGAGCAGCAGAGGGAGAGGGAGGAGCAGACTCCCTGCTGAGCTGGGAGCCCAGTGCAGGACTCCATCCCAGGATCCTGAGATCATGACCTGAGCCAAAAGCAGACACTCAACCTACTGAGCCACCCAGGTGCCCCCACCCCTCAAAGTTCTCTGATCCCAGATTACTCTAATATCTCATCTTATTAGTGGATGCACAATTACTGCTAAAGTCTCAAAAGTTTCTTGACATTAATCATGTCAAAAAATAAAGATTCAAGGTAAATTAAAATAGAATTTTCTCAGCCTGGGTAGATGATTAGCTCAATCTGTGATTAAAGACCATTTAATTCTATAGAGAAAAGTACTCAGTTGTATGCAGGTACAATTACAATTACTTTACTTAGGATTGTACATAAGTAGTAAATTGTATTAAAGCATACTGCCTTTCAAAGGTTTTAATTAGTACACTTATTCAGAATATATTTGTTGAGACCAGCCATATCCTGACATGGGTAAGAGTGCTGAGAAAGGGGTGTAGCCTCTGACCTCCTGCAGGTGACGCTCTACTGGGAAGTAAAAGGATTCCAGTATCAATTTCAACGTGTGGGTTTTCCAGGACCACCAGGCAGTTAACTCACTATTTTTAAAAATTTTTATTTATTTATTCATGAGAGACACACAGGGAGAGGCAGAGACATAGGCAGAGGGAGAAGCAGGCTCCCCATGGGGAGCCTGATGCGGGACTCAATCCCAGGACTCCAGTCAGATCACAACCTGAGCTGAAGGCCGACACTCAACCACTGAGCCACCTAGGTGCCCCAGTTAACTCAGTTCTGACACTCTCTACCCAAGACAGCATCAGATCCCAGGGTTAAGGGTTCAGCCTAATATGCTGCCCCTCACCCCCTGACTTCAGGTGCCAATCTGGAGTCCAGGTCGTCACTTGTGCTTCTGACAGCTTATAGATTGGAGCTTCCAACCATCATCTCCATGGGTCAGATTAATTTCCTAAGGTAGCCCACAGAACTCAGAGAAGTATTTCACTTACTAGATGATCAGTTAGTGATAAAAAGAAATAGCCAGATGGAAGAGATGTACAGGGGGAGCTCTGGGGACAAGGCGTGGGGGAGCGCTGGGGACAAGCTTCCATATTTTCTGGGTCCACCACCCTCCCCTTTCTCCACGTGTCCACCAACCCAGAAGCTCTCCCAACTTATGGAAGTTTCATTACATAGGCCCACTTGATTGAATCATTGGCCATTGGTGATTCAACCTTCAGCCTCTCTCTTCTTCAATGAGGTCCCAGCAGGACTGAAAATTCCAACCCTCTGATCACCTGGTGGGTTCCCCCAGCAATCAGCCTCCCTCCTCAGGTGCTTTCCTAGATTTGCCTCATTAACATAACAAAATACCTTGCTCTCATCCTAGGAAATTCCAAGGGTTTTTGGGAGTCAGGTGCCGGAAATGAGGATGAAGACCAACTACATTTCTTATTATAAATCACAATATTGCAGAAGGAGATGAACATTCAAGAGCTAACCACAAGTAATTACAAATCAATAGGCAACTGCAAATTGTGGTAAGTATTCAAAAAGAATACATGGCTTTATGAGAAGAGGAGCATGATTTCATCTGAGGAAAGCAAGAGAGGGTTGTGAGCTAATATCTGAACAAATAAACAGATGGTGACCAGAGAAGGGAAAAAAGAATATTGCAGATGAGTAAACTATGCAAAACCCTTCATAGCCAAATAATATTGCACGACTCATGATATAAAGCTACCATTGCTTGAAAACTGTCATTTTGTGCAGATGGTCATTTTGGTTGATGGTCCCATCGATAAATGATTTGGGAGCACTTTTCACAATAATATCTATACCACTGTTGAATGTCTTAAAAAAAAAAAGCAAAATTCAACTGAATAAGTTTGAAAGATCTTGTTGGGTTTATTCAACAGTTCATGCACGAATCAGGGAGCTTCCCATCTAACAGATAGAAAGGAGCTTGGAGGAACTGTACAGGATGGAAGACTTCTCGGTAGAAGGGAGAGTGGGGACAAGGGAAAAGAAAAGCAGGTTAGTTATTGCAAGGTCACTTCTTATAGCGGATGAGGGGGTCTAGCAGGCAGATGGCCTCGCTAGTGCCGATCATGTGATTCCGGATTGCTTTAAGATTCTATTTCTGGGACGGCTGAAACTTTAATTAAGTCTCAGTTCGGTGCTGTGGGGCTTAGCAAAAGCAATTCCATTTGGGGCTTGTTGTCTTGTTTTTAATGCCTGCCATGTGCCAGGCATACTGCCTTATGTTTCTTATCCAAAGTTGGCTTTATGAACTATATATTTTTATTACTATGCCTACTTTAGAGACAAGAAATGGGGGGTTGGAGAGATGAAGAAATGTATCCAAAGACCCCTGGCTCATGGATAGCGCACCCAAGTCTTGAATCCAGTCAATTGATTCTAGAACACATCATCTCACTCAACCACTGACCACCCAGGTGTCCCATTCCTACACTCATTCCTACACTGCCTGGGCCATGGCCCACCTTGATGCACATGTGTTCCACAAGGTAACAAATGGGTTAGCTGAGAATGGATATTATTGGCCTTCTTTTCTACTCCATTGTATTTTTAAGATAATATGTATTTATGAAACCTACAAATGACATGACTTGGTGCTATTAATGTGACGTCATTTATAAAACTCACAATATACTTGTACCATTGACTGTGGGTGCTCCCTTTCTGCCTGAGGGATGAAGCAGTGAGGGGAAGCCCTGTTTGGACACTACATTGGAAGCCTGCTCTAGTCCCGAAATGGTTCTTTGCCATCACTGGGAGTTCCACCACTGTCTTATCTTCTCTTAGCTTCCTACTTCCCATCTGACCTCTGCCCTTGAAATGCCTATAATCTAGGAAGTAAACCCAGCTCGTATGGAGGAGTCACGAGTGCCAAAGTGAATGTTTTCCACACGTTAGCTTTGTTTGAGAAGAGTTAGAGGCCTTTCCCAGAACATATGTTTAAAAATATATGGATAGACATTCTCTTTAGAGCTGTTGGCTTTTTCCAGAACATCTCTTTACAAATGTGTTTCAATAGAATGTAGAAAGAGATGAAAAAAATGCTGCATACTTATTGCACCAATTCAAACAGTAAAGATCACTAACTTTCCCTCCATCTCAACCGTATTTTTCTGTGCATGCATATGTTTGTGAGGTTTGTATACAATTCCATAAAATGGTCATCATTCCTTAAGAATTGCTCTTTTGGGGCACCTGGGTGGCTCAGTTGGTTAAGGGTCTGCCTTTGGCTCAGGTCATGATCTCAGGGTCCTAGGAACGAACCCCACATTGGGCTTCCTGCTTCTCCCTCTGCCTCTCCTCCCGACCCCTGTTTGTTCTTACATTCTCTCTCTCTCAAATAAATAAATAAATAAAATCTTTAAAAAATTGCTTTATTAAATATTTACTTTTTACTCAAGAAAATATCACACTATACCAATAAACCATTTTTAATGATTGCTTGGGATTCCATGGTCTGTGATTTTACTTAACTATTCTTTTAGTGGTTTCCAATATTTTACCAGTATAAAAATTACTGCAGTGGGCATTCCTATACATATATGTCACATAGTTTCTATTTATGTCCTTAGGGTAAATTCACTGACAGAGAACTTCTTCTTCTTCTTCTTCTTTTTTTTTTTTTTTTTTTTTTTTTTACTGACAGAGAACTTCTGATGAAAGGTGTAAATGCGCTGAGCTGTTTGTTGTACATAGTGACTCTTTCCAGCAATGAGAATGCACTAATTTTCTACCAAGAATGTGAGAGTATCACTAACTCATATCTTCCAAATTCAGGTTCACCACTCTTTCAAATATGTTCCACTCTCATAGACTAAAAATTATACGTGTTCCCGTGTTGTCATCCTGGTCCATATGGAAAAGTTTCAGAGGCACCAGCCAAGGGAAAAGGCTGGCTGGATGAAACCGATCCTCCTCTTTGAAGATCCAGAAACTTACTCTTTTCTATCCCTCACAATGATCCGATCCCAAGAGACTGGCTCTCCCCAACTAAAACGTGCAGAACAGTGAGAGCAACACTAAGATGTCCATTATTGTCAATCGAAACCACAGCCATCACGAAGCTCAGAAATCCAGGTGTGAATAAAACCAGTACATTTGGCCTCAGAATGCCATGCATGCACTGAATGTCCATTGGAAAACTCTTTATGATTTTGCATATATAAGAAAAATCACTGTCACAGGGAACAGAAAAACATGAAATCCTTGTCTCCAGCATGGTCATCAAAAAGTTGTTTGATGAACATGGGATCAAAATAAAGATGAGGAGAGAATTCAACAGCATTATGGATGGGTTTGCCAGAAAGAACAGTGTCTGAAAGCTTCTGGCCATCATCACTCCACTTTGGCTCCATCCTGAAGACAGCCTGCCACAGAGATGGGAATGTTCGTACAACGTGGTTACCCTGGGCAGCATTCAGACGGAGCTGCCATCGACTTCGGCCACCTTGTTCTGTTCTTCTATTCCTGAGATCCCCTTCTGACGAACACATTTTTTTTTTCTATGTTGGTTCATGAAGTGGGTTGTTGTGGGGTTTTACTGGCCACCAGTCTTCTTCAGGTGACCTTACACGGCCATTACCTGACCTAGTAAGGATTCATTTTTATTCATCTCTTTTCTTTTTTTCTTTAGTGAGAGACATGAGAGAGAGCACGAGTGGGGAGTGGCAGAGGGAGAGAGAGGATCTTCAGAGATTCAGAGAGCTTGGTGAGGGCTCGATCTCATGACCCTGAGATCATGACCTGAGCCCAAATCAAGAGCTGGATGCTTAACCGACAGTGCCACCCAGGCGTCCCTCCTCTTTTCATTGAGCAAATATAAATGGGCCAAGCCCCCCCCCCCCCAAAAAAAAATGGGATGCTTATTTGCTATATTAATCAGGAATCCAGTTACAAGTGACAGAACCCTGGCTTGGCTTAGCCTGGAGAAAAACAGGAATGTTTACTGGCTCACAAATGAAAACCAAAGGAGTGATGCAGATGGAGCTGGATTGGCAGGCAACTGGAATCAGAACACTAATGCCATCTAGCTCTTGGTTTCTCAGTGTGGCATGGAATTGCTCTGGCTTCATGCCTTCCCACAGCTGACCAGGGAACAGGGATATGTGTGTGTGTGTGTGTGTGTGTGTGTGTGTGTGTATCAGCAGGAAGGGGACAATTTGTAGATGTGACTCAGAAAAGTTCCAGACTCAAGACCTTCATGAAGTGAACAGATATCCAAGGACTTTTCCCTGCCAGTTTGTACTGAAATAAAGATACTTGAGAAGAATTTGACTCATCCAGCTTGGGTGCCCAGGCCCCAAGAAAGGTGAGTTATATATCCTTTAGCAATACCCAGTTGAGTGGAACATTTTCCAGTAGAATTGGGTTGGTCTCCTGTGCGGGCAAAATGATATATAGTCACTATGCGTACCTGTCATTGATAAATGGTGGGATGCCATTTCTAGTTTGTCTCTTGTGACTCACCCATTCAGGTGTTTTGTTCCTTTGGAAAATATGTGATTTTTCATACCTGGGTTTTTAAACAGAACCAAACACTGGCTTTCTCATCGCCCCCCGCCCCCCCCCCCCCCCCGCCAGCTTTGTCACAATACAAATCTGTAAACTATGTGCTCGAATGAGGCATCCAGCTGTTTGACAGGCTCCAGGGGTTTCATAGGTGACCAACTAGGGGATTATGATGAAGGTCTCAAGGGGCAATGTTACTGAGATCTCGTCCCCCTCCTGGCTGGTGCTCTTCTCCAGCTAAGGGCAGGGCATAAATCACAATTGTCTAAGTAACAGACTAAAGAGGATGTACTGAACTGTGTGAGTGTAAGCTCACTAGCAAGGGGCCCTGAGTGTTCTCAGAGAAGAAAATTAAGGTGGCGTGGGAGCAGGAGATGATTATCCTCCATAAATCTCACTCTAGGGGAAGGCAGGCTTCTGAGATTGCCTGTTATCTTGACCAGGGATGTGTTTATCATATATGGTGGTTGAGTCCTTATGCTGCCAGCTCCCAGGAACATGGGGATTTAGGAAATCATTCATTGTTTAATGCCCCAGTCTCTTCATCTGAAAAATGAAACTCACAAACATAATCACCTTACCAGGTGATGCAAAGCATGTCCCTATTTCATTGCAGATGGATTCATGTTTCTTCTTGTCTTACTTACCACCATCTGGAAAGGGTTGGAGATTTCAGTCTGGAAGCTCAAATATTCAGAGCGACAAAACATTCTTTGGGAGCTCATGGGCCTGGGCCGTGCTGTCTCCTACTGGGATGGAATCTTGAAACTCTAAGGTGCACCATGGGAAGAAAGGGGGTTCTGTGATCAAACTAGTTTGGAAAACACGGAACTTAGCAGAGTTAAACAGGTTGTTGGGAGCTTCTGTTCTGCTCATGTGTGTGCAATCACCACACTGTAGCCACAGTGATGTTGTTTGAAACAGAAATAGGATGGTGCCACTCTTTGACCTGGAACTTTCCAATGGCTTCCTGTTGCCTCTCCCCCTGGCCTACTAATCTCTTGCTGAGTCATCAGATCCTCTGCCTTCAGGATTTCATACCTCCTCTTTGTCCTCTCTGGGGTGATTTTTTTCTACCTCATCCCAGGGTGGTGCATTGGCACTCTCTAGGTCCCTGAGGGCTCCCTCCCTGACCACCCCATCTAAAGGAGGCCCTGCACCACCTAGTTTATTTCCCTCAGGCGACCTTTTGGTTCACATGGGTCTCATGGTGGCTTATTTTCCAGATCTACTTCAATTCTCTATCATCAAAGAAAATTGGTCTTCCTTCCTCAGGCTGCAGATCCCTCTGTGCTTCCACCCATCACTTTATGCACTCTGGAATTAACTGCAGTTGGGATATGCATGATGACCGCATGAATATTTACAACGAAGCAAGAGAATTGCATCGAATGCACCAGCTATTCTATCCCTTGCACTGAATGACTTCACTATTTTCCCCCTTGAATTCACTAAATGGGACCATGGGATTGATTAATGGGATTTATTTGGAATTTAATGAGACCAGGAGTTTTCTCACTGAATCAGGGAGTTGTAATGGGTGGGCTGATGGGTTGCTGGCACTGTGTAGCCACACGGAAGTACTGCCCATTCACTGGGCAGGCCCGAAATAACCTTCGTGTTAAAGTGCTGGAATGTGCTTTCACCGGCTCCATAAGGAAACTTGAGCCCATCAATCAATCAGTTGGTGCCAACCTTTTGGGAATCACAGAGGTGCATGCACTTGCTCACCCATCAGGTGTTTGTGTATTTCTTGGAGGAACAATGTAGGTTGATGGGATGTTGGAACTTGAGCGCTCTGAGACACTGGAGCCCATTCTTGATTTTGCAGGAGGAGAAACTGAGGCCCAGAGAGGTACAGGATAGGGGATAGGGGAGCTCTTTTACTGCAGATGACTTCATGCTTTCTCCTTTCCTTTGGAGTCTTCCTTGACTATCTTTGCACCTCCACTTGTTCATCACCCGATGCCTTTGGCACTTGCTGCCATCGCCGGGTGTTTAATCCTTCAACTGTTTGGTGAGCCTTTGCTCTAGGTTATCTGTGTCTCTCATACTGGGTTGGAAGCAGAGATTGTCTCTGCTCATCTGGGCTGGGCTCCCTGTGCAGGAGCACGAAGTAACCCTAGCACCCTGTTAGGCAAGGCAGGTCTCTGCCCTCCACTAACAGTGGCCTCTGCTGTGATCTGAGCATCTGTATCCCTCCCAGAGTTCATGTGTTGAAATCTTACTACGATGGTATTAGGATGTGGGGCCTTTGGGGGGGGGGGGGTGATTAGGCCATGAGGGTGGAGCCTTCCTGGTAGGGTCAGTGTCCTGATGAAAGACCCCCCGCCAGAGTTCCCTGGCCTCTCCCAACCCCCTGGAGACCCAGCGAGAAGCATGTGACCTGGTACAGAGCCCTCCTCCCAGCCACACTGACACCTTGATCTTGGATATGTAGCCTCCAGAACCTTGAGAAATAAATTTCTGTTGTTTATAAGTTACCTGGTCTGTGATACTTTGTTAGAGTGGCGGGATGGGACTAAGACAGCCTCTACCTGGTTTCCTCAGTTGAGATCCCCACCTGGGGCCCTGGAGGCATTGACTTTGTGAGCCCTGCTCTGGAGGCATGTGATTCAGTATTCTTTTTACATTTATTATTAATTACTTAATTTTTAAATATTTTATTTATTTGATGGAGAGCAAGAGAAAGAGAGCGCAAGTGAGGGTGGTGGGGGTAGTGGCAGAGAGAGGGAGAAGTGGGCTCCTCTCTGAGTAGGGAAGCCCAATGCAGGGCTGGATCCCAGGACCCTGGGATCATGACCTGAGCCAAAGGCAGATGCTCAACTGATTGAGCCCACCCAGGAGCCTTTCTTTTTAAAAATTTAATTATGGTAAAATATCCATAAAATTTATCATTGTAACCATTTTAAGCACACAATTCAGCGGCATTAAGTATGTTCCCGTTCTGGTGTGACCATCGCTACCATCCATCTCCATCTCCAGACTCTTTGCATTACCCTAAACAGAAACCTATAACCCATTGGACACTAACTCCAGGCCCTGTGCCCCCACAGTTCCCATTCTGCTTTGTCTGTGAATTTGGTGACCCTAGGAACCTCATGCTGTCTTTGTCCTTTCGTGACAAAAGGTCTTTATGGTTTTTTTTTTTTAAGATTTTATTTATTTATTCATGAGAGACACAGAGAGAGAGGCAGAGACACAGCCGGAGGGAGAAGCAGGCTCCCCACAAGGAGCCCAATGTGGAACTCGATCCTGGATCCTGAGATCACACCCTGAGCCAAAGGCAGGCACTCAACCCCTGAGCCACCAGGTGTCCCACAAAACGTCTTTATTGCAGTCAGCATAGTGTCTTCAGAATTCATTCGTGTCACAGCCTGCGTCAGAAAGTCCTTCCATTTCACGACACAGTAATATTCCATGGCATCAGTACAGCGTATTTCATTTCTCCATTCACCTGCCCACAGATACTAGGGTTGATTCCACCTGCTGGCTGTTGTGAATCGAGCTGCTGTGATCGTGGGTTTGCAAACATCTGTTCGAGTACCCTGCTTCCCAGTCTGGTTTGCTTTCGGCTCTCTCCTCCCCTGGAGAAGCTCACAGTCCTCTGGGGCCCCCTCCCAATTCACAAGCAAGAGGTGGATGTGGCTCGCAGTGGGGCCGACAACTCCCTGGAGCTCACGGGGGTGTCCCGCTATCTGCTTGCAGGATGCTCTAATGACTCTCCCGGGTGCACACTGCATGGGAACTTCAGGCTGAATGTTTTGGCTGACCTCTGCCACCTTTCCCCCTAAATGGTTGTAAAAATGGGGGAGTGTGGGGGTGAGGGATTATTGTTACCTTAATTATTTTTGAGTCTCACGAAATTAATCAGTGTCCCAATGATTGTTTACGTTAGGCCATATAAGAACCGATCCCAGCATAGCCAGCTCCTCCAGCTGTTCACAGATGTTGAAAAGGGCCATCAGGAAAATGTAGCAGGCCCGTGAAGAGTGGGGCTGAGGATATTTTCCTAATGATGTGTAACCAGTCAGAAATGAACTATTTGGTTTCTACCCCAAATTTAATTTAATCCATGACCTTAAAACACTCAGAAAGGAGGGAGTTTGAAAATATACTGTGGCTGTCGGACCGCTTGGAAAAGGATGACTTTCTTCCTGGACAAAGTAAGTATCTCCATCCCCTGAAAACTATGACCACAGTGCCAAGGCCTGAATTTTGGAAGATCTGTTTTATTTAGCAATGGGAATGCCTTGTAAATGGCATCAAATTGTTTTATGCAAACAAGCAGATGCACGTTTGTTTTAACCTGTTTGTACTTACAGGCTTGTTTGTATTAAGAATCTCATATTCAATGAGAAAGGGCTTGCTGCACTACTAACCATAAACCAGCCACAGTGGGAATGTATTCTCTTGCCTATCCACTCAACAAATATTTATTGAAAAACGACTGTGAATCAAGTATCTCACCTGGGCTCACTCCGAAGCAGAGCCTGAGGCAAGGATGTGAGTGCAGCCAGTTTATTTGTTGGTTGACTCTGGGAAGCAGGAGTGGAAGTGAGGGGAGTGGGGTGTGGCAGGGGGAAGGAGAATCAGTGAAGGACGTGCTGACAAGTGGGGTTCAGTCATGCTGCAGACACCTGAGAAAACAGGTTGGGGGGCGTCTCAGGATTGTCCATGTACAGGATGGGGGGTGAGGGAGAATGTATTTCTGTCCCTCAGTGATTGAGAGTTACCCCTGGGGCATTAATTTGTCTGCATACCTCTGGCAAACTCCTGAATAGGAAAAAGCAGGTACTTGAGATGGGGAGCTGTCACTTGCAGAAACCCAGGTGACAGGAGGCCAGGCATTGACAGTGTCGGCTCTAACCCCCTGAACTAGTGCTACGGATATAGTGATGCACAGATCTCTCTCTGTTCTCGTTTATGAGGCAAGACAGATTTTAGTTTATTTATTTTTATTTAAATATTTATTTATTTGAGAAAGAGAGTGAGAGCGAGCACAAGGGGGAGGGAGGGGCAGACGCAGAGGGAGAAGCAGACACCCGGGGGAGCAGGGAGCCCTATGCAGGGCTCCATCCCAGGATCCTAAGATTATGGCCTGAGCCTAAGGCAGACACCCGCCCTGACTGAGCCCCCCAGGTGCCCCGAGGCAGGACAGATTTTAAACAAAGAAACACACACATAGTGGTTGTAATTGTGATAGATGCCTGCAGGAGAAACCCACGGTAAATGCCTAATGGGGAGTCTAGCTTCCTCTAGGGATTCTGAATGTTTCAAATTCCAAATAAACCAAGTCTTAGTATGATTTATGGAGTATTTATTTACATACTACAAGAAAAGTTTAAAATGTGGTTTTGTAACAAAGGCCTATGAATTTTGAGTTTTGAGGGTCATCCTAAGGAGCTACCAAAATATCCAGAATCCAGGGTGACAAACTAATTCTGAGACTTTTTGGAGGGTCTGACAGTGTGATTGTGGTTAGGTTGCTCTGATTAGACTGATCAGTTATTTTTTTATAAAGATTTTATTTATTTATTTAAGAGAGAGAGAGAGAGGGACTGAGCACGTGAGCAGTAAGGAAGGGCAGAGGGAGAGGGAGAAGCAGGCTCCCAACTGAGGAGCCCCGTGTGCGGCTCTATCCCAGGAACGCAGGACCATGACCGAAACGACCCCAGGCACCCTTATGGCTGATCAATTATGATGGAATGATTTACATCATTTTAAAGAATATTTCTTTTTAAATATTTCTAAATACACTTTTAAACAGATGGACACATTGGGGTGCCTGGTGGTTCAGTGGGTTTAGCATCCAACTCTTGATTTCAGCGCAGGTCACAATCTCATAGTCCTGGGCTGGAGTCCTGCATGGGCTCTGCACTCAGCAAGGAGTCTGCTTGAGATTCTCTCTCTCCCTCCGCCCTTCCCTCGACTCTCGCACATGACTGGGCGTACACATGTTCTCTCACAAATAAATAAATCTTTAAAAAAGTAAACAGATGGACACATTTGAAAATATTTAATTCTTGGGATGCCTGGGTGGCTCAGTGTTTGAGCATCTGCCTTTGGCTCAGGGTGTGATCCCGGGGTTCTGGGATCAAGTCCCACGTCGGGCTCCCTGCATGGAGCCTGCTTCTCCCTCTGCCTGTGTCTCTGCTTCTCTCTGTGTCTCTCATGAATAAATAAATAACATCTTTAAAAAAAAATTATTCCCTAAATATAAGAATGATATAGGTTTTCCAGAGAAAACAAGGAAATAGAGATATCTAATATCATGTGTATTTACATAATAATTATATATAGTATATATATAAATAATAGAAAAATGTATTGTTTAAGGGTGATTTCCTTCCAATTTTTTTATTTATATGTATTTGACAAATACTTGACATTAATCAATTTAATATTAAGTTTCTCTTTTCCTTGGATGATCCTAAAAAAATGCATTGAATGCTGTGAGTGACAGAACAGCAGAGGTGTGGATTTGAATCATATTCTAAACGAGTGCAAGAGTCTTGCCAAAATCAGCAAGCACACTCATTTTATGAGAAAGATTCTGGTCTTTGGTGGTAGTTTTAAATTTGAGCACACACACAAATCTCTACGCCTCTATCCCTTGCAAATATCCTAGTAGCATCATCTGTGAATGTCAAGATCATGTGTGCACACGTATTTCTTTTATATGCGGTTGAAATTATACCAAATATGAGCTTTACATCCTATTTTAGTCAACATTATGTTTTGAGCATTGCAGTTGTTCTCATCATGATCATTTTGATGGCCAAATGATATTCTGTAGCACGAATATATCACAATTTGCTTTCTATTATGGGAATATTAGTTGCTTCCAGGTTTGTGTTTCTATAATCGATCCTGCAGTGGATACCTTGAGCATTAACCTGTGTCTCAATGTTTGAACATTTCCTGGTGTAGATTTTTAAAATGGCAATTTCTGAGTCAGATAAAAAAAAGCAAAAGAGGGACACCTGGATGGCTCAGTTGAGTGCCTTTGGCTCAGGTCGTGATCCTGGGGTCCAGGGATGGAGTCCCACATCGGGCTCCCTGCGAGGAACTTGCTTCTCCCTCTGCCTGTCTCTGCCTCTCTCTATCTCTCATGAATAAATAAATAAAATCTCAAAAAGAGGGAAAAAAAGAAAAAGTATTATTAAGGCTTTTCATAACTGTTGTCATATTTACTTTCCAGAAAAGCTGAAGTGTGGATATACATTTTCAGAAAATTACTCAAACTCTTGAATTAGACTGATAAATCTGTTTTGTCAAAATAATCAATCTGGATAGGTTTCCGGAGTTTTTAGATGCCTTTATCTTCATTATAAGAGTAATAGAAATTCATTCAAGGATATTGAGAGAAGAGAGAACATTGCCTTAGCTCTAACCTGCCAGATACAATTCCAAAGTCACTTCTTATATACATTTAACTAAAACATATTACAATTTTAAAGTATTTTTGGTTTCTGTTGTCTCTCTTTCTTTTGTACAAGTCTCCTCCCTCCTTTTTTTACATCATCAACATGTGAGCCTTGTTTCTGAGTACACGGGGACAGCGTGTACATATGTGTGTGTATGTGTGTGTGGCCAATATAATGCTAGACGTTTCCCTTTTTTTCCTTTTTCCTTCCAGTGTTGGTGTATTTTTCTTTGATTATTATTTTTTTAATTAAAAAATGTTTTTAAAGATTTTATTTGAGAGAGAGAAAGAGAGAGAGCATGAGTACATGGAGGAGCAAAGGGAGAGGGAGAAGCAGGTTCCTGCCCAGCAAGGAGCCCGTCACAGAACTCGATCCCAGGACCCTGGGATCATGATCTGAATTGGAGGCAGATGCTCAACAACTGAACCACCCAGGTGCCCCTGGAAGTTGTGTTTTCTAAGAGAAGCTTTCAGAATTTTTTTTTTTTAAGTTTTCAGAATGTTTTAAAAGCTCCACAGAGATGAGCCTGACATGAGATTTTCCTTCACTCACAACCCTTTCATGAGCTCCAGACTGCCCGTTGCCACCACAAGCTTGGAAACATGGTTTTTCTGGTAGCAGGTGTCTCTACCTTCAGGTCAGAGTAGGAAGGAAAGGCAGGAAGCCTTGAACTCCTCTGCTCTTATATTTATTTATTAATTCTATCAGGTTGACCCTTGGAACCAATGAGTCGATGAGGTGTAATGGTTGACCAATGCAAGTTAAACTAGCTCCTTGCTCTTAAAAAAAAAAAAAAGGCCACTTTTTTTTTTTTTCATTTTCTTTTTCAGCCATTCTTTCCCTCTGGTTGTATGTTCATGCTGTGTTGACGGTCAGTGGAGGTGGCCAGGACACAAGTGGTGACAAGGACAAGAGAGCACGATAACGCTTGGAGTTTTGGCTGACAGAGGGGTGAGAGGTCAGAAAAGTAAACAGAGATCAAGGGGCACAGATAAGTGGGGGCAAAGCCCATGCAAACACTGGCTCTTTGAGGGGGTGGCAGGCTGAAGCAGCAGCACAGGGCCTGGCCGTCCTGGAGGGGGGATGGCTGCTGGCCTGGGGGCAGCTGCTTGCCCAACCCAGCTGCACTTTCTCTCCTCTCCTCGCCCTGATGAGAACCGACCCTCCTTGAGTTCTTCCTGGGGACCCTGTAGTTGCTGAAAGCTGAAAGCAGCTGGCAGGTAGCTGTGCAGGGCAAAGGCTGAGCCCTGATGCTACTTTGCACAAGAATAAGCTTCCTTGCTTCCTGCCTCTTTCAGGAACAGGTTGACTGCCCCTAAGAGAAGGAGCAGGTGCTGGGAACAGGGGGTCTCAGGTTGCAAGTGGCTGCTCATCTGGGTTGGACCAAATCTAAGAGGGACCAGCAAAAGAAAAAAAAAAAAAAGGATGTGCACTTAACTTTAAATTGAGTCCTAGTGTGGGTTTCCTCGATGCAGTGCCAGAGACAAAGATTTTGTGCGAGTTGTTTATTTGGAAGGTGACCCTAAGGAAACACCAGGAGGGGAGTGGGCAATGGAGATGTCCAGGGAAACCAGTGATGTTTGCATTATGGAGCAGGTCACCAGGGTGGGCTACAGCCTCAGTGTCCCTGGGGAAGCTCCGAGACCAGTGGAGGGCACACTCCAAGAGTTAGCCCCTCCAAGAGGAGTGGGAGCCAAGCCATTGATTCATCAATTCCCCAGAGTCATTGGTTAGGGATTTTTTTTCCGGGAGGCATTATGTCCCTGGCTTGTCCACACTCTGGCTGAGTGGGCTCCCAGTGGCCAGACAGAAGCCAGGGACAAGGAGTCGGGGTGTGACACTGGAAGCCAATCGGGTAGGTGCTCAAGGCAGTGGTAGGTGCTAAGGGACATGGGCAGAGCTCTGAGAGTGGGTGCTTCCAAGTGGAAGTGGGTGTTCTCAGTGACTAACACAAGTCCACATTCCACTCCAAGAGGCCTGCAAGATGCAGCCAGGAAGATCCTCATTACTCGCACCCCGCCACAATGATCGCTCCATAATTTAATTGATCAAAAGAGGCCAGAAAGCTCTTCCTCCATCCGCCTGGCCTCCAGCCCTCCCCCTATTTTGATGGCTTTTTGTTGAAAACCTCAGGAATGTGTTTTATGCAATGAGGTTGGTTTGTTGTTGTTGACGTTTGGGGTATTAATTGCCCCTTTGTACCCAACCAGGCTTCTCGTGCAATGTGATATGAATTACAATTTCCAAGGCAGCAAAAACCGGGGTAAAACAACCATGAGAAAGAACTCAGTGGACAGCCAGGGAACCGTGTGTTTCCGTTTGCCAAGTTCATGATTTGTGAGATAGCAGCCTCCTGACAATTTTGATTTATGTTTCACGTAATCATCTATTATCTTAATTTGTAGCATTTCTTTTAAACTCACCTGAGGGCATGTTCTTTCAGAAACTCAATTATGTGCCAGTTAGTTGTTTGACAACACTCCTGGCAAATGGTTGTTATGCGAGTGGGGTCTGTGTGTTTGACAGACAGCAGGACACAGCAGGCTTTCAACAGGTGCCTCGGGGAGGGGACCCCAGGGTGAGAGAAGCCTCCCGAAGATTCCCCACGGAGTATGATGTACTGATGAGCACAGAGACCTGAAGTCCTGACCTCTTACTCAATGGAGTATGCTTCACCAAGGAGTGGAGGAGGGAATGTCATTCGAGAAGTGTTTATTGAGCATTTGCCATGTGCTAAACCAGTGATTCCTTTGGTCTTAACGCTTTATGAAAATTACTGAAGACCACAAGTGCTTTTATTTATGGGCATTATATCTATGAATATTTTTCATCTTAGAAATTTAAAGAGAAAAGATTAAAACGTTATTATTTTAATTCATCCAAAGAATCGCCATAATAAGACCATTCCATGCTAATGTAAGTAACATATTTTTACAGAAAAAAAATTACTGTATTTTCCAAAACAAAAGAAATATATAGTGGGAAGAGTGGCGTTGCTTTACATTTTCGCAAATCTCTTTTATGTCTGGCTTGATAGAAGGCAGCTGGACTTCCACGTCTGCTTCTGCATTCAATTTATTGTAATATGTTGTTTTGGTTGAAGTATATCAAGAGAATCTGGCCTCGCAGAGATACATGGTTGGAGAAAGGAGGAGTATTTTAATAGCTTTTTAAATAATTGTGGATGTTTTTTCCTTGATGCAATACCCAAATTTGATAATACCCAAACTTCCTTCCTTTCTTCCTTCCTTCCTTCCTTCCTTCCTTCCTTCCTTCCTTCCTTCCTTCCTTCCTTCCTTCCTTCCTTCCTTCCTTCCTTCCCTCCTTCCTTCCTGCCTTCCTTCCATATCACGGTAACCATTTTAAGCGTACATGTTGCTGTGCAAAAGAATAACATTTTTTGCTTCTTGTCTGTTTTAGGAACGGTTTGATTCCCCCTAAGAGAAGGAGCAGGTGCTGAGAACAGGAGTCTCAGTTTGTGAGACGCTGCTCATCTGCGTTTGACCAGAGGATCAAACTGGTTCTAAGAGGAACCAGCAAAAGAAAAAAAAAAATCAGTCGAAGACTCACCTATTGATGTGTGCTTCTTTATATGGAGTACCTTCACATTGTTGTGCAACTATCACCATGGTCCATTTCTAGAACTCTCTTCTTTTTTTTTTTAATTTTATGTATTTATTCATGAGAGACATGTAGAGAGACGCAGAGACACAGGCAGAGGGAGAAGCAGGCTCCCTGTGGGGATCCCGATTCGGGACTCGATCCCAGGACTCTGGGATCATGCCCTGAGCCAAAAGCAGGCACTCAACCACTGAGCCACCCAGATGTCCCTCTAGAACTATTTTCATCTTGCAAAACTGAAACTCCATCCCCATTCAACACTAATTCCTCATTCTCCTTCCCCGTAGCTCATAACAACCATCAGTCTACTTTCTGCCTCTATGAATTTGACTCCTTTAGCTACCTCATATGCATAGATTCTTACAGTATTTGTCCTTTTATGACTGGCTTGTTTCACGTAGCATAAGATCCTCAAGGTTCACCCACATCATGGTGTGGGTCAGAATTCCCTTTGTTTTTTGGCTGAAAAATATTCCATTGATTCCCACATTTTGTTTATCCATTCCTTTTTTTTTAAAATTTTTTAAATTTTATTTTACTTATTAATGATAGGCACACAGTGAGAGAGAGAGAGAGGCAGAGACACAGGCCGAGGGAGAAGCAGGCTCCATGCACCGGGAGCCCGATGTGGGATTCGATCCCGGGTCTCCAGGGTCACGCCCTGGGCCAAAGGCAGGTGCTAAACTGCTGCACCACCCAGGGATCCCCTGTTTATCCATTCCTTCATCACCCATGGACACTCGGGTCGCTTCTACCTAATGGCTACTGTGAATAATGCTGCACACATGGGTGTGCAAATACCTGTTTGAGTCCTTGCTTTCAAATCTTTGGGGATATACATTCAGAAGCAAAAATTTTTTAAAAAAAGATTTTATTTATTTAATAGACACACAGAGAGAGGCAGAGACACAGGCAGAGGGAGAAACAGGTTCCCTGTGGGGAGCCTGATACAGGAACTTGATCTCAGGACCCCGGGATCACAACCTGAGACAAAGGCAGATGCTCAACCATTGAGCCACCCAGGGGCCCAACCCAGAAGCAAAATTGCTGCACTGTCTATGGTAATTATGTTTGTAATGTTTTCAGAAACAGTCATTATTGTTTAGTAGTAGTTTCTTAAAAGTTGGTTGCAATGTGGAATTTGAAACCACATCAGTGAACTTTCTGTGATCTATTACATGAACATTTATTAGTCTGCCTTGCATAGTGAAGGCACGATTCTTAAAACAGTGCACATGGGTCATTTGGAATCTTTTGGCCCCAGTGAGTTTTGCAGATCTCCCAACTAATGGTTCATTTTCAATGCAATATAGAACAATCACGTTGGCCAATATTAAAGTCTTTAATGTATTTCAAAGCTGTCAAGATCATGGTGACAGATATAAGTTTTCTAAAATTCTAATTTTCCCTTGAAAGCTTTGCGTTTTATCATCAGCAACCAATGCTGTCAGTTGTTTTCCTTGAAGTGACAGGCTGGCTTTGTTCATTTTCGAGAACACGTCGGCCAAATATTGAAGCGTGAATCACTGGAGCTTGTCCTTTTTCAAGTAATGATGATATTCCAGAGAGGAAAAGCCTTTTTCAGTGTGCAATTCACACAACTGCCCAAGGACTTTTCTGGGAGACGACTGTCCTCCTTTGTTACACAGTGTTTCGGGCAGGAGAGAGTCTGGGTTGTGTGAATGGAGATTTGGGTTCTCGGATTCCTCAAGAAAGAGTTTTGTGAGGATCTGAGCTCAAATAACGACAGCTAGGAGGAAAGCAGTGATCACGCTGCAGTTTATTAAGGACAGCACACTCTCAAGAAGGGAGACGAGGCGGGCTCAGAGGTGGCAACTGCAAGGGGTTAGGGGTGTCTTTTCTTTTTATGTTTGCAGAGATCATGGGTCATAGCTAGACACTGAAGTTGTTTCCAATCATCTAAGGGGCCCCTCCTACCCATTGGGAGGGGGAATTTGGGGCCATACAAGGTTCTTGCTGGAACTGTCTTGACCATCTTCCCCCCTGGTAGAGGATGGGGGGGAGTTGAAACCACAACGTAAACATATTATAATGACGCCATAGGTTACCCAGGGGCAGATGTTGAAGAGGGGAGCACATGCTCTGCACCTGTGGCTCTCGGTCTGTCAGCCCCCTGGGGGTGTAGGAAGCCGTAAGGCCAGGATGTTGAAAGCCTCAAAGTCAGGATGCTGTGCCCTCAGCCTTCTAATGTGTCACCTGTTTATGTGTAATGCGTCGCCTTTGCCTCCAGCCCATGGCTAACTAAACTGCCTATCCATCAACGACAGACGTGTCTTATGTACACTTCCCATGTCGTTCTATAGAATATTAAACAACACAGGTATTCAAGGATCAGGCAGGATTTTAATTTTTGTTATTATTATTATTTTTTTTAGATTTTATTTATTTGAGAGAGAGAAAGAGAGAGCAAGAGAGAGAAAGTGTGGGCAGGGGACGAGGGGTGGAGGGAGAGGGAGAAGCAGACTCTCCGAGGAACAGAGAGCCCAACGTGGGGCTTGATCCCAGGACCCAAGGATCACAGCCTGAGCTGAAGGCAGCGATTGAGCCACCTGGGCACCCCAGGATCCGTCAGGATTTAATAAAGTTCATCAATGTTACTGATTGGTCAGGGATACGCTTTAGTGACACTGCCTTCTTTTGCTGTCCCTGTGTTGGCCGGAAAACAGAAATTGTGTACCAGTCCAGTTTGGATACTGCCTCTACTTGGGCGAAGGCTACAGCAGGTCCCCCACCAGCACCTCCCACCCCTGCTTTTGTGCCATCAGTGTAAGTATGCAAATATCAGCAAATAGCAGCTTAGTGTGTTTTTAATGGATTATGTTTGACACAGATCATTATGTTAATTTTGGGTGTCCAACATTGTGATTCTACAGCTCTGTACCTTACATTGTCCTTCCCATGGGTGTGTAGCTTCCATCTGTCACCATACGGTGCTCTCACAGTCCATTGACTATATATTCCCTGTGCTGTACTTTCCATGCCTGTGACTCATATATTCCATAACTAGAAGTCCGGACACCCCCACTCCCTGCCCACCCATTACACCCATCCCCTCGTCCCCTCTGGCCACCACCAATTTGTTCTCGTATTTATGGGTCTGTTTCTGCTTTGTTTGATTGTTTTGTTTTTAGATTCCACATGTAAGTGAAATCATATGCTGTTTGTCTCTCTCTGTCGACTTATTTCACTTAGTGTAACAGCTTCGAGGTCCATCCATACTATCATAAAAGGCAAAAAACCTCATTCTTTTTCATGGTTGAGTTATATTCCGTGTATACATACACCACGTTTTCCTTATCCATTCATCTGTCAATGGACACTTAGGTTGCTTTCATATCTTATTTACAGTAAATCGCGACACTTCGTATTTTCTTGAGAATAGTTTAGATTTCACGGACTTCCTGAAAATTGTCTTGGGGAAGCTCTGGTCTGCAGGCTGTCCTTTGGAAACCACTGTGCTAAATATGATACTATAAGACTAAAAAGTCAAATACATCCTAAACATATGTGTAGGTTGTACCTTCTTTATTTGTTTAAAATACGTATTTTCGGTCTTCAAAAATATCACAGATCTGTAATAGAAAATGAACTAAAGGGCAGCCCCGGTGGCTCAGTGGTTTAGCGCTGCCTTCAGCCCAGGGCGATCCTGGAGACCCAGGATTTAGTCCCGCATCGGGCTCCATGCTTCTCCCTCTGCCTGTGTCTCTGCCACTCTCTCTTTGTATCTCTCATAAATAAATAAATAAGGTCTTTAAAAAAAAAAAAAGAAAATGAACTAAAGCAAATACATGACAATATGAGTCACCAGTAACCTCATCATCCATCATTTTTTAAAAAAGATTTTATATATTTACTCATGAGAGACACAGAGAGAGAGAGGCAGAGACACAGTCAGAGGGAGAAGCAGGCTCCCTGCAGGGAGCCCGATGCAGGACTTGATCCCAGGACCCCAGGATCTTGCCCTGAACCAAAGGCAGATGCTCAATGGCTGAGCCACCCAGACATCCCCACCCTTCTACCTTCCTGATGACTCTAGGCACCTCATCGAAGTGAGATCGTACAGCATTTGTCCTTTCTGTGACTGGCTTATTTCGCTTAGCATAGGTACCTACTGATGTTGACAGCCAGCTTTCCCAAGCTCCCAACTGGCAACATCAGGAGGCGTTGATTCCACTGTGGATAACATCAGGATTTCCACCTTAAGCAAATCTGGTCAGGGAAGGGGATATATGAACAGAGACCCTGCTCTTTGGAGGGATAATTTGTCTAAATGCATTGTCAGAAGAAATGACATTAGCATCACTGTTAATGAAGCTTCCACTGAATGTCTATCGATTTGAACAATCAAACTGGACTTTGGGGCGTGTATCTCCTTGCAATTTCTGTGGTGAGGAGCACACCATCCTGGACCAGAAGGATTTTTGAATTCCTGGGACTTCGTTGTCTTATCCCTCCTCTTAAGTGGAAGGACCCCTCATTCCAAAGGCTGGTTTGGATCAGATGCTCTAGTCTGGATGGAACGTCGCAGAGTTGGCTTTGCCTATGGAAACTCGAGTGTAGTACAGCATTCACACCCCACAGCACTGAGTCTGTGACATTCCAGTTCTCTAGTAAAATTAATTTAAGCTGTCGGCAGAGTCTGAAGAATGCAGACGCTCACAGGATTGCAGAGTGTGCTGTTTAGAGAAGCGAAGACTCTCTTTTTCAGTGGGTAATAGTGGTGGTATCTGACTTCTCCCCAGGGCTTGTTCTGTGCCAGGAACTCAGTTATTGACTGTATTAGCTCACTTCATTGTACCAAAATGCTATGAATTGCTTCTTCTTAATGACTTTTTTTTTTTTTTCAAATGAAGAAGCAGAGGATAGAGGGGGTAAAAAAATTCCTAAAATTACAGTAGGTGGAGAAGCAGGATTTGAATTCAGACAATCCAGTTCTGAGCCCTCGGAGCTTCATAAACCAACCTAAGATTCCTGATCTAGCAACAGATGCTGAATATTAATTACACTGATTTGTGGAAGGAAAAAAAACCTGTTAAGAATGATGTAACAGTTTCACTTCCAAATATCAATAAATATTATATTCAAGTTATATTATATTCAAGTATATATTCAAGTTATTCCTTGTAATTATGGAAACACAAGATACTTTTCTTTAGCAGTCATTTTTGAAAATAGCTTGTTGGGTTCTGCAAACAAAAACATTTGAAAACCCTGTTCAGTTTACAACTGATTTTATAAGAGAGTAACGATCATCTGATTTGACTAGTAATGAGGAATGAGAAAAAAATGACTTAACTCTAATCCACAGAATTCAATGCTTTGATCAACACTTCGATGACCTTACTTTACTGTAATTAATTAATTAAATCAATAACTTTAATTAACGTCAATGCAATATTCGACACAATTAAGAGGCTGTTTTTCAATATAGTACATGTAGATTATTTCTTTATGAAAAACAGTGTCAGGACTAACTCTGTTCTGAGAAAGACGTTACTAAACAAAGCAGGTGTGCAAGGCACCCAAACGTCCATAAACCCGGCAAGCGTAAGTAAAATTTTAACAGCCTTTCTTTCTTGTTAATAATGATATATGAAGCTATGCACTACTTTTACACTAGCAGAATAAGCCTATGCATTTCATCCAGGATTATGACAGCGGATCAGACAAGGCCCAGAGGGAGGGGACAGCTGGCGATATGACTCCCAACCGCCTATTGAAATTTTAAAGAAGTTTTCTGCTTTCCGATCCCTATCATGTCCTCTACTTCACTGCAAGAGGCAGATTATTACAATCCCCCAGGAGCCCATCAGAGGGACCTCGGGGCAAGGAGGTCATGTGATTCAATTGCAAGAATATTTGATGAATATCTACAAGGAGCTTGGAGCTCTGGTGGTTGGGGACAGTTTTGGGGAGACAAAAGCTGGATAAAACTAAGGTGCTAGTTTTTTTTTTTTTAAAAGATTTTATTTATTTATTCATGAGAGACACAGAGAGAGAGGCAGAGACACAGGCAGAGGGAGAAGCAGGACCCTGGGATCACGCCCTGAGCTGAAGGGAGGCGCTCAGCCACTGAGCCACCCAGCCACTGAGCCACCCAGGCGCCCCAAGGTGCTAGTTCTTCTGGAGTTTATGGCCTTTTTTAGGAGAGGAGGCAAAAGTGCATGAAGTAAAGAGAACGCAGCGAGAGAGGAAATGAAAGAATGGGTGTTGTACTCGGTAAGTGCCTGATGAGTGCCTGGCAGAGAGACAGAGGGTAGGGATTGTGCTGGAAAGTGGAGACCGAGGTGGTACATGCATGTGTCGAACCAAAGCGTAGCCGTGGTCCCCACAGCCAAAGGCAGAGCAGTGGGATAGAGCTGAGAGCTGTAACACAAGAGAGATTTCCCAAACTACAAAAAGATCAGAAACTACATATTGAAAAAGACTTAGTCCCTGAGAAAATCAACCCAGAATGACCAATGCCAACACATATTCTAAGGAAAGGTTTGGACTTAAACAAAAGAAAGAATAAAAAGAAATCCTTTGGACAAAAGGCAAAACCAGCCAATGACTCAGAAAGGGAATTAGGTTATCATCAGACTTCTCACGGCTCTGTGTTATACCAGGTGGAAACGGAGTGATGTCCTCAAGACTGTCCCTTACTGAGCAATGTTCTAGAAGACAAGTTTCAGACAACTGGAATGGATGGAGGCAGGGCCGTTAGGGTTGGGGTGGAGCTTTCAGTGTGAGTTGCTGCAGAACTCAGATCAAGGGAGGCTTAGCAAGAAGATGGAGCCGGGCCTGGGACGGTTGTGTGTTGACAGTGCAGGTTCGGAACAAGCACACGCACAGAAGGGGAGTGAGGTGAGCATGTTTGAAAATGTTTTTAAACAACTCTCAGAAATGAAATTAAAATATGGGGGGCACCTGGCTAAGCATCTGCCTTCGGCTCAGGTCATGATCTCAGGGTCCTAGGATCGAGCCCCACGTCAGGCTCTGTGCTTAGCCAGGAGTCGACTTGTCTCTCTCCCTCTGCTGCTCTCATAATGCTCACTCTGTTTCTCAAATAAATAAAATCTTAAAAAAAAATATATGGTACTGCTTGGGGCGCCTGGGTGGCTCAGTGCGTGAGCATCTGCCTTCAGCTCAGGACATGATCCTGGGGTCCTGGGTTTGAGTCCCACATCGGGATCCCCAAAAGGAGCCTGCTTCTCTCTCTGCCTATGTTTCTCTGTCTCTCTCTCTGTGTCTCTCATGAATAAATAAATAAAATTCTTAAAAAAAAAAAAGAATAAAAAGAAAAAAATAAAAGAATATGGTACTTCTCTTCTGAGACTGTTGATATGTGTAATGGGGTAAGCAGCTGCCTTTTTGCCTTCTTGTCTTCCCCTCTACTCTCTTCTCCTTTTCTATTTTTTGTCGGCAGCCACGCCGGGGACTGCTTATTTAACACCTCCCTGACTTTGCAGGTTTCTGGTTCTGGGCAGAGGGCCTCTGCTCATCCCTGTTGGCATTCTTGCCGTATTCCTGGCCGGCTGGCTTAGCACGTTTTTAAATCTCAAAGAATACTTCTGTTCAGACCGATAAGGACTTTTAGTGTATTTCGTTAATCTCTAAATGTCTGTCCTGCACCACTGATAGCCACCGTCCACTTCTCACCAGATTATAAACAATTAATCCGTCATTTCACTGGAATATTCTGTTCTGTTGAAAACATAGCCTTTTCCCCCATGAATTTATTAATTGTAGGTGCTCAGCATGATGTGTTTTAGTGTCACTGAAAGGCAAGGGGCTCGGTTCCCTTCTCTCCATTTTGCATTTTCTGTGGCACAAAGGAGAAAATGTTGGGTGCCCATTACTCAGAGGGAGACTTTTGCTTTTCTTCATGTCACCGAGCACCATGTGACTACTGTCTATGTGTTCAACGGTCTCCCCATGGCAGCAGGAACATTGTTTGTTTGCTTTTTGCCCCCAGTATCTGGCAGCAATGGTATCTTAATAAATATTTGTTGATCGAGTGAACGAAATGCTTTCAGATGTTATGCATCTGTGATAGAGCAAATGTATGTGTCCTTAAAGGTAGGCTCCACTAAGTGTAGCAGGCATTATTTAGTTTTTTTATTTTTGAAGATTTTATTTATTTATTCATGAGAGACACACAGAGAGAGGCAGGGACACAGGCAGAGGGAGAAGCAGGCTCCCTGCAGGGAGCCCGATGTGGGACTGGATCCCAGGACCGGGATCACGACCTGAGCCAAAGGCTGAGCCACGCAGGTGCCCCAGAAGATAACTTTTTTTCAGCCTACATTGAGCTATATTATGTATAAAAAAGCATAAAAAAACCCAAACGCATGAGTAAATTTTTCCTTTAAAAATTCGTGAATGGAAACATGCTATATACATTATTTTCACCTTGATTTTTCCTCTTGATTCACATTGTTTTCACCTTGATTTTCATATTATATTAGGAGGTCATTCCATATCAATGCCTACAAAAGATTCCTTATTTCCATCTGATTCCTTTGTATAGATTGATGATAACATATTTTCCCAGTCACCTGCTGATGGACGTGTAGGTGTTCTGCTGTTACAGACAAAGCTGCAATGACTAACCATGTATTCAGATATTCCATAAATCTGAGGACATGCGAGTCTGAGGGACAGATTCTGACAAGTGGACTCTCTGGACCAAGGGTGTATGTGTTTATGATTTTTGGCAGATTTTGCCCAGTTGCTTACCATGGATGCTGTATCAATTTCCACACCCCTGCCATTTATGAGAGGGCCCCATCACCACTCTTTCATGGGCATTTGGGGACCTTATAGGTGCCCAGAGGGGTCTGTGAGAAGCACTGAAGACTTGGATCTTTTCTGTACGAAAGTAAGCATTGTTTCCGAATAAGACACGAGGACCGAGGCAAGTCTGCTTATGGGGAAAACGACCCGTTTCTAGTTCAGAGGATTGTGAATTTTCTGGAATGCATGCTCACAGTGCCAAGCTCAGGTATACACGTTTGTGCACGCAGGGAGCTATAATTGACTAGTAGGTGGGTGCCCAGTGCCTAAAGTACCTCTTGGCAGCATTCATGCTAACATTTCAGAGGCTGGATCTCTTGCCCTCAGAGCCTCAGGCCAAGGCATTCTTTGGCTGCTGGGCCAGTTGATTTTTAGCTGTTTTTTTTTTTTTTTTTTTCCTTTTTTGAAGGAAGGTGTGTGTGTGTGTGTGACCCTATATCAGGGAGTGATTTCTGTACAATCGATGAGCTCAGCAGTGGCATGGGTCCAATTTCATCATTAAGGCCGTGTGTACACGATGTGAAAACAGCCTGTGAATTCCACGCGTTCAGATATTTGGTGTGTTTGCAGGGGGGAGGGGAGGGGCAGGGGATGATCAATTAAAATGATTGTTAGATTTAATTGACTGGCGGCTTGAATTGATGAGACAGTTCCATTAAAATGGTCGATCCAATTAGGCATGTAAGATGATTGAAAATACAGGATCAATTGCTTCTAGGGTATGTTTTCACCGGGCTTAGGCTGAGCGGCTGGGAGCTCCTGCCCTGTCTTGCTGCCACAGCCCTCGTGGTAGCAGTTGGGTGGCCCGATGGTGGCTGGGGGGCTTCCAAAGTGTGCCATTCAATCCCAGGGAAAGCCCAGGCAGTGCAAAAGATCTGCCACAGTAATAAGCAAAAAGCGCACTTTCCTGTTTTTTTTTTTTTTTTTTTTTTTGTATTTTGAATCACCAAAGGTTAGGGCCAGCACAATCTTTAGATGTCCAAAAGTCTAAAGGATTTAAGCCAGTCCTGTAAACAAGAGTGATGTCTGTTTGTTGTCGTTATTTTAGTTAACATGCATTTTTTAGAAAAGATTTTATGTATTTATTCATGAGAGACACAGAGAGAGAGGCAGAGACACAGGCAGAGGGAGAAGCAGGCTCCCTGCGGGGAGCCCGATGTGAGACGGGACCCCAGGACTCTGGGATCACTCCCTGAGCCAGAGGCAGATGCTCAACCACTGAGCCACCCAGGCGTCCTAAGTTAACATATATTTTTTAAAAAAATATTTATTTCCTTGCTTATTTTTAGTCTCCACATCCATGCTGGGGCTTGAACTCATCACCCGGAGATCAAGAGTCCCATGCTCTTCCAACTGAGCCGGCCAGGCGCCCCTGTTGTCATTATTATATGGGTACATTCTCGTAAGCTCCTTGCCCAAGAAAGTCTTGGTGAATTTGCTTCACATTTCCATGCAAGCTACTACCAGGCATCGCAGAGAGCCACGCCACTTGGCAGCAGTGACATAATGAGCATCGTGCTTTTTCGCTCAGTCTGCAATTGGAAGTAGCGCCTTTTTACATAAGCAAGCAATGTTAAATAAATAATGTATTGGACATCATTGTAATGCTTTTCCATTGTGGAAGAAAACAGCCCTGCCAAATGTGGAGACAAAAGAAAAAGAAAAGAATAGTCTCCAGAGTCCATTCTTCTGGTCAAATTGTTATTATCCACTTAAAAGTTTTGGTGAGAAGAGGCGAGTAAAAATAAGTCAAATGAAACCTGTATTTTAGGATTAGGTCCTCCTTGTGCTGTAGGAAAACTGAGCATATACTATCCAAAAAGTACCTAAGCACGGACAGTGTGGTTGGTGTCTTTTCTGTCCTAATTGTATGCATAAATTTTCCTGGATTTTTTTTTTTGGGGGGGGGGGTATAAAGCTTTCCCACAGCTCTGAATCTTCAAATCAAAATCCTTCAATTATCTGGGTCTTTATTCTCTGTCTTAGGAGTGAGAGTTTATCTGATGCTGCCTTTTGCAGACGTAAGGGAAAACCCTCATTTTCCTTACAAATGTTCACATTCACTCCTCAGGTTTAAGAGATACAGAAGCTTGTCTCCGTGTGACAGGTGTCTATGAGACAGTGGGCTCCAGTTTCAGCCAGGAGGCCTCTGCGGTGATAATTGTCAGGTGGAGCTGACCTGTCTTTGGAATTGGGGGTGAAATGAGTGGATTCCATTTTTTTTTCCTGCTGCTGCTGTTTTTATGAACAATTAGAAATAAAATCATTCCCTTAATCAGTGGCTATTTAAAAAGCTGGCTTCCAACACTGAGTGTATCAATAAACTTCCATGTCTGCTAAAGAATATGTTCTCAAAGAATTGAGCTGTCTTTCAGCAAAAAATAATTTTAAGGGAAAAGTAAATATAATTTTATTTTTTAAAGTGTTTTATTTATTTATTCTTAAAGATTGTGTTTATTTATTTGAGAGAGAGAGTGGCAGGGGGAGAGGGGGAAGCAAACTCCCACTGGCTAGAGAACCCGATGCAGGACTCGACCCCAGGACCCTGGGATCATGACCTGAACCAAAGGCAGATGCTTCACCGACTGAGCCACCCAGGCACCCCTATTTCCAAAACTTTTTCATTCCACAAGCAGAAACTCTGTAATGCAAAGAATAACTCCCCACCCCTCGTCCTCCTGTGCTCGATAATCTCCATTCTGCTTTGTATCTCCTCGAATTTGCCTCCTCTGGGTTCCCCATAGAAATGGAATCCTACAACATCTGTCTCTTGGTGTCTGGTTCAGTTCACTTAGGATGGAGACTTTACAGTTTCCTCATGGAGCGAGGGTCAGAACTCTGTTCCTTTTCGTGGCTGAATGATATTCCGGGGCGTGGGTATGCCACATTCTGTTCATCCATCCATCCGTTGATGGATGCTTGACTTGCTCTTCCTTCTTAAACTGTCAATGCTGCCAAGGCCATCGGCACACCTGGATATCTGCCCAAGTCCCTGCTTTTAGCTCCTTTGGTTAAAATACCTAGAAGGAGCAGTTTCCTTTTTTTTTTTTTTTTTTAAAGATTTTATTTATTTATTCATGAGAGACACAGAGAGAGAGAGAGAGGCAGAGACACAGGCAGAGGGAGAAGCAGGCTCCCTGCAGGGAGCCCGATGAAGGACTGGATCCCAGGACCTGGGGGCCACACCCTGAGCCGAAGGCAGACACTCAACTGCTGAACCACCTAGGTGCCCCCAGCAGTTTCCTTTTAAAAGTTCCTTTCCAGGGGCGGCCCGGGTGGCTCAGCGGTTTAGTGCACCTTCGGTCCAGGGCCTGATCCTGGAGACCCGGGATCGAGTCCCCACGTCGGGCTCCCTGCATGGAGCCTGCTTCTCTCTCTGCCTCTCTCTTTCTCTCTGTGTCTCTCATGGATAAATAAATAAAATCTTTAAAAAATAAAAATAAAAAATAAAGTTCCTTTCCTGCGCATCTCGGGTAGACTGGCTCCGCACTGTGGAAGTGAGAGTGGCAGATTCAGTATCAGGAAAGCAAACCAAGAATTAGCAACAAAGGGTTTCTATTTTGTGTTTTAAACTGGAGACACACTCTAAGAGTAAAAAAAAAAAAAAAAAAAAAAAAAATTCAAATAAAAGCAAGGGCTCTCCTTTTCCCCTGTCTTCTCCTTCCTTCTCCCCAGCCCCCAATGCACTGCAGACCGCCCCCCCCACCACCACCACTCAAGTATGTGACTGGCCTCCTGTGTTTATAAGGCCGCTCTGCAATGCGATTGCTCCTCCAGGACTTTATTAATGACATTTACGATTCCCATAATAACTAAACCGTGCCGTTCTCCCAACACCAGGCCTTGGAGAAGTCATTACCCTGGTGATCACAACAAAACTGAATTCTAGTGCGGGTTGCCTGCTGGTACAATACGCTGTGAGTAACTCCGTGTTCTGGCAGTAAAAACAAATTAAATTAAAGATCCCTGTTCACCAAAGGCCTAATTCTAATTTTTGCAAAGTTTCCATTAAACAATATTGTCTACAGAAAGTACACACTAGCATGCTCCCCCCCACCCCCTTTCCCCGCCGGGAGCTAACTGGAAAGGAAATTCCAATCGGAGAATTATTAAATTTCCCCATTAATTTTGTGTTGCGCCCTCTTAGCATTTATTAATAATATTAGGAAGACTCAAAGATCCGTCCTCTTTGAATTCCATAAAGCATTTATGGAAATCGCATTTCATCGGGGAGATGTGAATTGCTGAAAATCAGAGAGGAACAAAGCAGCAGATTAAAAGGAGTTTGCTTTGGTAATAAATATGGTAATGGAGTTTCTTCCTTTTATTAATGGCAAGGAAACATTTCAGGGGATATTTTAATATTGTGTTCCCCCGAAGAACCTCAGTCCAAGTAGTTTTTCTCCTAGCATTTAATGAGAGTGGTTTTCACCTTGCCTTTGATTTAGCAGTCCTTGGAAACAGCGCATGGTGTCTGGGAAAAGCAGGTGTGGTTTCCCCACCACAGGGGGCGGGATAAAATGGCACTTCTGGGAGAAGGTGTGTGGGTGGGCTTCCCACACTGATCTGTGGCTTGGTTGATGGTTACTCCAAGGCTACGGTGAATTATTCCATTTTCCTCCATTCCCCTTTATTTGAGATGGATTCCGGGGCTCTCAGACAGTATTTCCCAGGTACTTCTGAGCAGGGTTGTACTTGAACAGAAGAGTGGAGGAAGTTGGCCGAATGGGAGATGGAGACTTCTGGATCCCCTGCCAGGTCCCAGGGACCAAATGCTAGATGCTTTTATGTACCTTGTTTTATTTTGATTGTCACAGTAGACAATCAAAATAAAACAAAGGTACATATTTTTACGCTATGCTGTGGACAAGAAAACCTGCCCAAGGTCACATAGCTTTTTGGTGAGGAGCTCTCATTCATTCATATTTGTTCATTCATTCAGTCGTTCAAACATTCAACTACTATTTTTCGATATTGATTTGCACTAGGCATGGGGTTAAACAACTGTGACCAATGTAGGTGTTTGTTATCTAGTGGGAGGGAAAAACAGAAGAAGCAATCATGGTAAAGAATGAGACAACATGGGACGCCTGCGTGGCTCAGTGGTTGAGCCTCTGCCTTTGGCTCAGGTTGTGATCCTGGGGTCCTGGGATCGAGACCCGCATTGGGCTCCATGCAGGGAGCCTGCTTCTCCCTCTGCCTGGGTCTCTGCCTCTCTTTGTGTGTCTTTCATGAATAAATAAATATGATCTTTCAAAAGAAAAAAAAAAAGGAATGAGAGAATGTGGAGGCACTTTACATTGTTTCTACTCCAGGAGTGGCCAAATCCCATTCACTTTCCCCTAAATCCTGATGGCTCCATGGAAGCGGAGGGAAGATTTCATGGATTGCTTTCGTACCCCAAAGCATCTTGGTCTATAGTTGCTACCCCGAGGACTCAGAACAGATGCACAGACCCTCTGTGCCTGTGGTTCCCAGGGGCCACCCCTGAAGTGCCATTCAGCTTGTGGAGCCCACAAATCTACAAGCCCGCCGGGTTTAGGTGAACGAGGATCCTCAGGGGTAAGTGAGGAACTGGGATCTATCTGAGTGTTGGAGGCAGTCGGGAATCGTCTTCTAGGGTATCTTCTGGGATATTGATAATCCCTGGCAGAGCAGGGGGTATCCCCAGGGGCTTGCCTGGATCTGAATGAAAAGCAGGGTGTCCAGGTGTTCTAGCCATCTAAAGGACAACCCATCTGGCCTTCTCCGAGTGTGCCAGAAGTAACTCTTAGTGATACATCATCAGGGCAAATGAACCAGGTTATCTTGCCCAGTGACATTCCCGAGGAGAATAATTGGGCTGCTCAAATCAGAGTTTCCAGAAGCTTAGGAATCAGAATGGTCTGAGGAGCTGTAAGAAGTGGCTCATTAATATATCAAAGGACTTAATAATGTGCTGTCAGGTCCCTAGTCCAGCGGGGGTGGAAAGGTTTGAATGGAGCGTGGGGACTTGCCCAGCATATCAGATACCGCAGGCCTCCGGCCTTCTGTTCCCTTTATCTTCATTCTGGGGCCTCCTCCTTTCCTCTCCTGATTTATGTCGTTCTCTTATTTAATCATAATCTATATCTTAGCCTGGGTCTGCCCCCCCAGAGCAGAGAGGAGGCTGCAGATTGGTGAGACAGTGAATTCTATTTGAAAGAACTGTCAGCGGGGGCACCTTGGTGGCTCAGTTGTTGAGCGCCTGCCTTTGGCTCAGGTCGTGATCCCGGGGTCCTGGGATCGAGTCTCACATCAGGCTCCCTGTGGGGAGCCTGCTTCTCCCTCTGCCTGTGTCTCTGCCTCTTTCTCTGTCTCTGTCTCTCATGAATAAATAAATAAGATCTTTAAAAAAATAAAGAAAGGGCTCTCAGCAAATGCTAGGGGGAAACTAAGGAGATGGGACCAGCACAAGAAGAAGGCCAAGGCAACAGAGGGGTACTGTGCAACATCCCATGGAGGGTAACATAGGCCCTGTGCTTGCAGGGCACAGGAAAACTCGTACCCCACAGTCATCCGTAAGCGGGTACAAGGAGCCAGCCCATTTGTTGAGTGCATCTCTGTGTGGCCGGTCAAGGGCTGGTTCCCAGGCACTTCTAGCTCTCGGAGCTCCTGGGAAAGTGGGCACAGAGATGTGGGTGCTGGTCACTGGGAGTGAAGGCACACAGACAATGAGTGTGCCTGGCCGTGGGAAAAGGCCATGGTGGAGACAGGCAGCGTTCACTACATTGTGAGAGTGATTCACATGAACACTCCTGTATCTGTGCTCTTTTTTTTTTTTTTTTTTTTTTTTTTTTTTTTTTTTTTAAAGATTTTATTTATTTATTCATGATAGTCACAGAGAGAGAGAGAGGCAGAGAGACACAGGCAGAGGGAGAAGCAGGCTCCATGCACCGGGAGCCTGATGTGGGATTCGATCCCGGGTCTCCAGGATCGCGCCCTGGGCCAAAGGCAGGCGCCAAACCGCTGCGCCACCCAGGGATCCCTATCTGTGCTCTTTATTGTGATGTTTAATTACTTTTTTTTTTTCCTAAAAAGCAAGTAGGTTGGATGTTTCATATGTGTTTAAAAAACCAAATTTATTGATGTGCCTTGGTGTTTTATCTGCCACTTTTGGTGTTTTTTTTTTTTCCCCCGTTTTGCTGTTCCTTGACAGCAGGGCTTCTCAACATGTGGTCCCGGGACCAGTGGAGCCAGTATTTTGGGGGCACCTGTTAGGAATGCAGGTTCTCAGGCTCCACCCCAGACCTATCCACTTAGAAACTCTGGAGGGGCACTTGGAAATCCAGATTTTAAAAATTCTCCTGGGGTAGCCCAGGTGGCTCAGTGGTTTAGCGCCGCCTTTGGCCCAGAGCCTGATCCTGGAGACGCAGGATCGAGTCCCATATCAGGCTCCCTGCATGGAGCCTGCTTCTCCCTCTGCCTGTGTCTCTGCCTCTCTCTCTCTCCCTGTGTCTCTCATGAATAAATAAAAAAAAAAAAAAAAAAAAAAAGAGTTCTCCTGGTGATTCTGATGCTTCTGAAAGCTTGAGAATCATGGCCTTATGGACTGGGTAAGAGTTATGGTGATAGGAAAGGAAAGAGGGGAAACTCACATTTACTGAACACTGACTTTATGCTAAATAGAGTCGCAAGTACTTTATACTCATGAGCTCATTTATTACTTATGACTCTTAACCTTTACATGACATAAACATCGTAAGGCCCATTTTCACCAACTAAGAAGCTGAAAGTCACAAACTGACTTGCCTAGGGTCAAAGTTAGGTTCGGAACCTAGGCCTGGTTTTAAAGACCATGCCTTTACTAAGGTGTTGTGCTGCATTAGGAAAATAGATTCTCCAAAGAGTGGTGTTCATGTTGAAAACTGGAGACAAGCACAGACTTGGATAGGATGCAGTCTTGCCTAGGGCTCTGGCTCTGATCCCCACAAGTGCGTGCGGACTGCAGCAGGGAGCTGTCAGGTCCAGTGGAGGAGCAAAGTGGGGAAGTATGAATCACCATCACAATGCATGTGGGCTGAGAATCTCTTTCTCTCAAATATTCTGGAGAAAGTTGGGCCTGAAAGGGAGTAGGGGCATGCTAACTAACCTCTATGAGAATAGAGGATGTCTGAATGGCAGATATCTGGCTTTGTGATAACAACAAAATGATAATTGCATAATCATGTGCTAGTGATAGTGGAGGTGGTGATGGTGCTGGTGGTGCTGGTGATGATGAAAGTGGTGGTGATGGTAGAGGTAGTGGCAATAATGGAGGTGGCAATGATGCAGATGATGGCGGAGGTGATGGTGGAAGTGGCAGTAGTGATGACGGTGGAGGTAGTGTTGATGGGGAGGTGGTGGTGGTGATGGTGGAAGTGAGTGGTGGTGGTGATAGCGGAGGTGGTGTTGATGGGAGAGGTGATGGTGGAGGTAGTGCTGATGGGAGAGGTGGTGATGATGTGATGGTGGTGGTGATGATGGCAATGGCGATGGTGGAGGTGGTGGTGACAATGGTGGTAGTGGGTGGTGGTGTTGACAAAGGTAGAAGTGATGGTGGTAGTGGTGGTGATGATGGTGGAAGAGGGTAGGGTGGTGACGGTGGATGTGAGTGGTGGTGGTGATGGTGGAGGTGGTATTGATGGAGGTGGTGGTGGTAGTGGGAGTGGTGATGATGTTGGAGGTAGGGATGATGGGAGAGGCAGTGGTGATGGTGGAGGTGGTGCTGATAGTGGAGGTTGATGATAATTGGATAATCATCATCACCTCTACTGGGGGAGAGGTAGGGGAGAGATGTTAGTGGAAGTAGGTGGAGGTGTTGATGGTGGAGGTGATGTTGATGGCAGAGGTGGTGGTATGGGCTATGGTAGTGGAGATGATGCTGTGGTGGTTGTAATGATTATGACAGCTACCACTTACCAGGTATTGTATTACAATAAACCTTACATGTATCATCTAACGTAGAGTCTCACTTTGATCCTCATGACAGCCCAAGGTAAAGCAGAGGATGGAAGGAACCATTACCACCATTTTACAGTTGAAGAAACAGAGTCTTCTGAGAGAAGTGCAGAAGCTAAGCTGGAGGTGATACGTGCATCAATCATAAATTAATCCTTTAGTTAATCTCAGGAGATCTTTATGAGGCAGCTATCATTGCCTGGTAAAGACAAAGAAGCAGAGCACAAGAGGTAAGTATTGTATCGCTCATAAATCTATAAGTGCAGAGCCAGGAATTGACCCAGGATCCACCTTTGACCCCTACCTTGTCCTCTCTCTCTGCCCATGTTCAGTGGGGCGTAGAATCTTCAGGATATGCTCGATTCTTTGCAACATTTCATGACGACTTATTGGAATTTTCTGGTGTTTCCATAGAGAATTCGTTGCAGTTCCTGACTTTATGAGCCCCGGGAACTCCAGTTCCCAAGTTTTCGTTGCATCAAAGAGTTGCATGTGTTTGCAGTTCCTTCCTGTTCCACATTTGGCACACGAAATTGCACTTCTCCAGTGCAAATTCCATACTAATTGACTGATTGAAACGGGATTCTATTTCAAGTGTGCTTTGTAATCGAGCACATTTCTTGGGCTGTAGCTTCGGGTCACCCATATAAAAGAAAAGACAAATCTTGATGTTTTATCTCTTTCTGAGAGAGTAACTATAATTTGGCTTATTTTGCATTCTACTCGAGTGGGTTCAAAGCTAAGCTAAATTATGAAAGGCTCCAGCTGTCACTCTGGAAGATGCCTTTTTGTATATCCGTCTGGAAAGGATTTGTTCCCGTGGAAGCTTCTATACCTTACAGATATCAAATGCTGCTTGAGATAGGTGGGCTGGGACTTGGAAAGCCTTTCATCCCTGTAAAGTTTTCTTTGTAATTGGGGTACCCTTTGATAGTGTTTGACTTGTACTGACTTCTTCTAACACTCCTGGCTACAATCCTAGTCTTAGAGAAGAAGTGTGGTTGCTGGATCTTATGTGAGAAGAAGACTGCCTTATGTGAGAGATAGCTGGGAAGGCAGTGTGGCATAATGGTTTATCTTACCCAGTCAAAGTGGGATCTGCCAATTATTGCTGGCCTAGAACTTTCTGGTATTAGTTCCCAAGGAAATCTGGAGGTTGCACCAGAATGTAAGTCAGTGAGGAAACCAAGCATGCTGTTTTGCTCAGCTGCTGTGTTATCCTAGCAAGACTTTCTCAATGAAGGAAGTGCTGCATAGATTTGTAACCTGGTATAAACTCCTTATTTTCTTGAAGATCCATGTGAAAAAGTTGGAGGTCCAGCTACTTCAGGTAGCTCTGGTTTAAAGCAGAAATTCTGGAACCAAAGTGTATGACTTCACATTCGAGCTCTGCTACTTATCAGCTAGATGGTTTGAGGTTGGTTACCTAACTTCTTTGTGACTCAGCTTTCTCATCTATTAATTGTGAATAACATTAAAAAGATTTTATTTATTTGAGACAGAGAGCAAGTAAGAGTGAACACAAGAAGGGGAGAAGGGCAGAGGGAGAGGGAGAAGCAGACTCCCTGCTGAACAGGGAGACTGATGAAGGCCTCGATCTCACAACCTTGAGATCACGACCCACACCAAAGGCAGACACTTCACTGACTGAGCCACCAGGTGCCCTTATCTACCACTATTAAATATATACATATATATGTGTGTATACACATGTACGAATATGTACACGTGTGTGTGCATATATAGCTATATCACATAGTAACCACTATACAAGTGTCAGTCAACATCAGTAAAAGCATAACAACAACCATTACATGAACAGAACAACCAGTATGGTCTTGCAGGGGCAGCTAGAGGTGTGTCTGTCCTTTGAACTGAGATGACTGTGGAATGAGTAAGCTGGTTAGTTAAAGCAAGGAGAAGCTGGGGCTGAGTTTTGTAATTGGTAAGGATTTGATCTCCAGAGTTTTATTTGCTGACTTCCCAAATTGCCATCTCTGCCCTCAACTATTTCTGAAAATAGACAGGAGGATCCCAATTAAGAGATAGCCCAGGGGGCACCTGGGTGGCTCAGTTGGTTGAGCATCTGACTCTTGATTTCGGCTCGGGTCATGATTTTAGGGTCATGGGATCAAGCCCCTGGTCAGGCTCTATGCTGGGCATGGAGCCTGCTTACGATTCTCTCTCTCCCTCTCCCTCTGCTTCTCTCTCTCCCTCTCTTCCCTTCTCTAAAAAAAGAAAAAAAAGAGGTGACCAGAGTTGGGGGAAGGAGAAAAACATCATTTCATGTTCTAATGGATTTGTTCAGTTGAGTGCAGGTGCCGGATTATGAGCTCCGTGAAGACTATGCTTGTTATATAGAAGGCTCCATAAATATTTGTTGGATAAACAAATAAGAGACTAATAGCATCACCAGGAATGCAAAATGGTTCATTCTGCAGATGATTTCATGTCCAGAAATTAACACGCCCTAAGATACGGAACAAGGAAAGGGACTCTACAAAGGCTCTGCCGCATATTTGTCACTCTGTTCCCACTGGCTCAGCACAGCCTCACCAAGATTACCTGTAGCTTTTTGTCCTTTTGTTGAAAAGATCAGGGGAAAACTGAGCTCCAAGCAACTCATCTTTTATGCATCATAGTTACATTCTCATTATACTGTGAATAGAATTTGAAGTCTGTTTTACAAATTTTGCTTTAGGTCTAGGATTGAAACTTTGAGCCTTCCTCCATACAATGTTGGAAAGGCATGGCCTTCAGAGCCCATGGGAGAAGAATTCTAAAGACTCCTAAAACCAAAACTCCAGGGACATTGTGTTTAATAAAGAAGGGCAGGAAGGGGAGTAGTCATGTTGTTTTTATTTATTTTTATTTCCTCTAATTTCCCCAAGGGAAAAATGAAGGTTGGCAGAAAATGTTGGACTGAGTGGGAGGCTGGATCCAGAGAGCTTAGGTGAAGGCTGCAGGGTACTTTTTCAAAAGCTGAGTTTGATTTTGCTTATTTTTAAAAATGAGTTTTTAAAAAAGATTTTTATTTATTTATTCATGAGATACACAGAGAGAGGCAGAGACACAGGCAGAGGGAGAAGTAGGCTTCTCCCCCTCCATCAGGGGACCCTGATGTGGAACTGGATCCCAGGACCCCGGGATCATGACCTGAGCCCAAGGCAGATGCTCAACCACTGAGCCACCCAGATTCCCTAAAAATGATTTTTAATTGTGGTGAAATATGCCATATTAGCATTTTTAAAGGTAGAGTTCAGTGTCATTAAGCACATTCTCATGGTTGTACAAACATCACCACCATCCACCTCCGGAACTTTTCATCCTGCAAAACTGAAACTCATTTCCACTGAACGCTCTCTCCCCAGCCCCTTACCCCTAGCCCCTGGCAACAGTATTGAACTCTACTCTCTAACTCTGTGAAGGTGACTATTCTAGCAACCTCACATCAGTGGAATCATACACCATTTTTCTTCTTGTGACTGCCTTATTTCACTTGGCATAAGGTCCTCAAAGTTCATCCATTTTGGAGCAGATGTCAGCATTCCCCCTCTTTTGAAGGCTGAAGAATATTCCATTGTATGGATAGGGCACATTTTGTTTGGCCACCAATTTGCAGATAGATAGTCGCCTGGTGGCTTCCACCTTTTGGCTAGTGTGAAAATACGAACCTGAGGGTACACATACCTCTCTGAACTCTGATTTTAGTTCTTCTCTTTTCTTTTCTTTTTTTTTTTTAAAGATTTTATTTATTTATTTCACAGAGAGAGAAAGAGGGAGAGAGGGAGAGAGGGAGAGAGAGAAAGAGAGAGAGAGAGAGAGAGAGAGAATGAGCAAGCACGAGCAAGGGGGAGTGGCAGGCAAAGGGAGAGAGAGAAGCTGACTCCCCACTGAGCAGGGAGCCCAATGCTGGACTCAATCCCAGGACCCTGGGATCATGACCTGAGCCAAAGGCAGACACTTAACCGACTGAGCCACTCAGGTGCCCCAATTTTAGCTATTTTCATAACAGGTCTTGCTTTTTCATCTGAGCACCAGAGCACTAGGAGCCTAAGGTAGTGTGACCTTCAGTAGCTGCCCAGGTGCTTTTTTTAATAGATAAAATTTGTCTTTTTTTCCTTTTCTCTCCCCCTTTCTTTCTGTCCTTTTCTGTCATTTCTCTCTCCATCAATCTCTCTCTCTCTCACTGGTACTTGCTTTTGTTGGAAGGAGGCATTGTAGGTAAAGACAACACTTTCTACCCTCGCAACATCTTGCAAGATGTTTAGATTTTATCAAAGAACATATAGGAGAGTTACTAAACACAATTGTGGAGAAATGGACCGAAAGAAAATAGTGGATTAGGCTTTGGTTTAAGGTAGAGCTACCGTAAACACCCATGTCTTTACATGAGTGAAAAGCATGAAGATAGATCCCCTGGATTTCATGGTTATTCTTATAGAATGAACTTCCCATCAGATAATGCAAACCTGTCCCCTTTGCAAGGTAAATCATCTGAAACAACCGGAGTGTTGTCCAGGCAAAAGAGAGAGAAGGTTAGATGGCACAGAATAGACTCAGGACATCTTTGTAGAGCAATGGGATTCTGATTTAACTGCAGAGAGAGAGAAAGCATGAAGTGAAGCTGCCTGAAGACACTAGAAAAGTACACTTACATGCCAGAGTTCCATGGGTCCCACTGGCAGGTAGCGGGGCAGGTAGCTAGTGACAGCTGTATCTTGGGGCAGAGCTATGGCAGAGGTGATGCTGGCAGATTTCCGGAGCCTGGAGAAAGCTCCCAGTGGTTACAGCTGTGCTCTCCTGTCGCCCACTGACAGCTTGCTGGGTCTGAGCAAGTCATGCATGCCCCCAGCTAGAGGGCAGGGCTGTAGAAATGGAAGTGAGTGTGTTCGTAATTATGAAGAAATACACAGAGGGAAAAAGACTGATGAGAGGTTCACTAAAATGTTTGTAGTTTGGTTTGGGTTGGTGATTCTTTTTCTTTTTTTTTCTACTAATAATTTTTTTTTGATAATAGAAAGTGCTATATATAATAATTTAGAAAAAACAAAACAAGAAATGTCCATTTGGCTTGTTGTTTTCTCTCTCCTGTTGCTATCACTAGTAAGAAGTTGTGGCCTGTGCCCCTGGGTCTTGACCTCCCTTAAAAGTCCATTTCTGCAACAGCTCCCCTTTCTCTTGCTCTGTGTATTGGAGGCTGTTGTCAGAACTGGACACTGACATTGGTTCTCTTTTCCTAAAAGCACTCAGATTTCCTTTTAGAGAATTACATCACCACTGGGTGCTCTGTGGGTTTTATGCTGAGTAGCGCCTGCCTTCTTTTTATGGAAGCCAAAGGGGCCCTTGGAATCCTCTACTACCCTTTCCTCTTTCTGCCTCCTGCTTCAGAAAAGGGGCAGACTGAGGACTTGAGTCTAGCCATTCAGATTTGCCTCCTGTGGTTCTGAATGTTGAGTGGTATGTCCTCAGGTTGGGAAAAACTTTGTTGGCACTTTCATTCCCAAAGAAGCACCCTGGGAATACTGTTGAGTAGTGCTTGTCTCTGAGCCTTTATGGAGTTGCCTGAGTTAGCTCGTTCCAAGCCTTCCCTTGGATCTTGAATCTCCTGCATTCCCCTTTTGGCCAATCAATTCCCCCTTTGCTAGAGATAATGAGAATCAATCTCGGTTGCTTGTACCCAGAGTCCTCTTTGAAATCCTGAGCACTGCAAACCAGTATGGTCACTTCAAGGGTCCCCCCAAATTTTATTGCTTCACAGGTGCTCATACCACAGCGAGCTCAGGTGGTAGAGCAGACGATGTTCAAGAGACAGCCAATGACAGGACACTCAAGGTCCAGTGGGAAGCAGAATCCTATGCATGAGAGTTTAGATGAAGAAAATCTAAGCGTAGGGACAATTTCACGGGTATAGACAAGAGTTAAGCAAATCTGCAAAGAATATTAATCATGCATAGGGACTAACATGATTGAGAAGCTGCCACCACCTTCAGGATAGAAGAGGAAAAATGGTGTCCGTGGATCTGAGTCAGAGCTGGAGCCATGAAGTTGTGGAGGGGCTCGTTCCAACGCAGGAGTCTTCTTCTTTTTCTTTCTTTTTGGTTTCTACAAGTTGACTGACGTATAATTGTCATATCATACAATTCCCCAGTTTAAGGTACACAATTCAGTGGCTCACAGTGGAGTCACAGAGTTGAACAACCATCAGTTTCGAAACACTCGCATCACCTTGAGAAGGAACACTGTACCCTTCAACAGTGGGTCTCCACTTCTTTGCAACTCCCCCTTCCCCCAACCCCTGTCAACGACTAAACGACTAATCTTCTCGTCTCTGTCAGTTTGCACATTCTACACATTCAAATATATAAGGTCAATTCTCATGTTTCACAGTAGGTACGTTCTCTAAGGATGCAGCAGATCTTGAATTAGTACATCATCTAAGTCAATCATTGCTCTCTTGTAGGAAACAGGAGACATTTTCATCAGCAGATCAAATATATAATCTTGTTCTACATGTGTTTCTGTTTAAGGACACCTTATATGATATCGATTGTTGATTTATTACTGTTGGGCTCAATCAAGGTCAACAGCACTGCAACCCAGCTGATCTGACACATGTTTCACTATACAGCACCTCACAGCCTTGTTGCACTTAGGAAAACCGGACATCCCTTCAATATTGTCTTTGGGAGATATTTTAAGCAGCAGAATCGCCAAAAAGAAGCAAAAATATGGAAACGTGGCCTTAACTAGACTGCGGAATGGATGTCTGGGAATGTGCACATGGGACAACTCAAGGTTTTTGTCATTCTGCGCATGTCTGTGAACGACCGCAGATGCATTGTTGAGTATTGATTTTGTGATTATAAGTAGGTGAATTCGCAAATATGCAACCTCTAATGAGGGCTAACCTCATTATCATGCAATACCTGACGCTGGGCTTCCTTCACTTGTCCTGACATCTTTTTTTTTTTTTTTTTTAGGATTTTATTTATTTACTCATGAGAGAGAGAGACAGACAGACAGACAGAGACAGAGAGAGAGAGACAGAGAGAGAGGCAGAGACACAGGCAGAGGGAGAAGCAGGTTCCATGCAGAAAGCCCGACATGGGACTCGATCCCAGGTCTCCAGGATCACGCCCTGGACTTAAGGTGCTGAGCCACCCAGCTGCCCTGTCCTGAAGTTTTCAAGTGTCATCCACATTATAATGTGTCGAGCCCCATTCCTTTTTATTGCCAAATAATATTCCATTGGCCATTGTGGATAATGCTGTGAGACACATTTATGTACAACCATCTGTGTGAGCATATATGTTTTCACTTTTCTTGGGTGTATAAGGAAGAGTGGAACTTCTGGATCACCTGGCAACTCTATATTTAACATTTTGAGTAGCTGCTGGACTCTTTTCTCAAACACGTGCACCATTTTGTATTCCCACTAGCAGAGTGAGGGGTTGCAATTTCTTCACATTCCTGCTACCACTTATTACCTGACTTTCTGACTACAGTCAATCTACTGAATATGAAGTGGTTTCTCAGCATGTGCATGTTTTTAAAGATTTTATTTATTTATTCATGAGAGACACAGAGAGAGGCAGAGACATAGGCAGAGGGAGAAGCAGGCTCCCTGTAGGGATCCCGATATGGGACTTGATCCCACGACCCCAAGATCATGCCCTGAGCCAAAGGCAGACATTCAACTACTAAGCCACCCAGGTGCCCCTCTCAGTGTGGCTTGAATTTGCATTTCCCTAATAACTAATGATGTTAAGTTGTGCGTGTGTGTGTGTGTGTGTGTGTGTGTATGTATCCTTATTGGAGATTTGGAGGAATGCCTACTCATACCCTTTAGGCAGGGGTTCTGAACCTTTTTTGTGCCACCCCAGACAGCCTGTTGATACTTTGAAGTCCCTTCGTGGAATAAAGCTAATAGAATTACCAAGAAACCCAATCATAGTAAATAAAGTCATCAAAACATTTTAAAAAACGAGATGTGTCATATAGTCGAAAATGACTATCCTTACGAATGTGTTAAATAAATTAAGAGGCAGATTCAATAATGCTTTAAACTGAAGGTAGTGATGAGTCTTAATATTTGAAGACAATTGCAACAACTGTAATATAAACTACAATGAAGGATTTAATTTTGATTGGGCGACAGAATCACAGCCCTAATACTCCTGAGCTATGTTACGCAACAGTATTGCTAACGTTTATTTCCTACACTCATTCACCGAAGGAAATGCTAAATTTTGGTTAGAAGTTAATGACAGAAATAATATAGTTTTCCCCCCTTCTGAGATCACAGACCCCTGGAATTCCATGTAAGTCTCCCGAGGTGGCCAACTCGTGGATCCTAGGTTGAGAAGCTGTCATAGAAGGTTTCAACCCTTTCCAGAACCATGAGTCCCACGGAGGGAAAGACTGGGGAAGAAATACCAGCCACTTTCTCTCCTTTTACTCTCAAATCTCCTGTGGACCCAACTGGACGCCAGAAGGCAAGAGAGTCTGGATGACGCAGTACATGGGATTCAGACCCCCGTGGTACAGACAGGGCTGGGAAGGTGGGGAATGGATTGGTTGGGGCGGCAGGAGGGGAGGGTGGGGAAGGAGCACTGGTGGGGTGCAGTGTGGTGACAGTACCCTGAGAATAACCAACACCTTGACCCTAAGTTTGGCTCTCTGTTGAGTTCCTATCCCAGGAAATGGAGACATGAGGATCTTGGCTTCCATTTGGAATTTGAGAGCAACGTTCCCTCAAGTGACCTTCTTTGGAACATACTGGGAAACCTTGCAACATCTATCCTTCATTTTGGTTTTGAAGACTCACTGTGCATATTAGCCTATTCAAGATGCTGGGAAGATCTGTAGTGTTGAGGCTTTTTGAAATTCTAATTTCTCTGACTCATGTGGCACAGATGCTTTCTTCGCAGCCGTCATAGAGCAGAGCTGTGCGGAACAGCAGTTTGGGAGGTGCCAGTGTAGAGTACAGTAATTTCTACTCACAGGCTGCTAGCTCTCAAAAGCCTTTCACATCCCTTATCCTTTTGAACTCATAGCATCCCCGTGAGTTAGATAATCCTGAGATTCAGAGAGGGTGTGGGACTTCCTCAGATCACACAGCCAGTTAGTGATGGTGCAGTAAATGTAAAGCCAGTTCTGCTGGTGCCCCGTCACATGACAAACCCACCTTTTCCTTTTTTTTTTCCCTTTAACTAATGTTTCATACTTTCTCCAGATAGAGAATCTAATGAACCCAATTGTCAACTTTGACCACTTGAGGAACAGCTTTGAAGATAATTAAGCCAATCGCCTTCTTGCCTCATGGCCCTGTTATGTCTTCTGGCTTAATTGCATTAAGAAGCTTTTAATTGTGAGCCCAGAAAGTGATTTTAAGATGGAAAGAAAAAAAGAATCATTCTGCAGTTTTTCTTATTTGAAACTACTTACTCTGGAAGGTGTGGAGAAGAGGTTCCATCTCCATGGCCGCTTTTAGAGCACCTTCTTATTTTGAGAAAGCGACTATTCTAGAAAAGGAAAAAAAAAAGATCCATGTAAACACTCATATTAGGGGCTTACCAGTCTTTGGCCTCAGTTATAATGGGCTTTTCCTTAAGGGTGCAAGTGTTCACAATAAGGATTATGTCCTGAAATGTATGGAACATTTTAATATATTTGGTCTCTTAATAGTCTTGTAAGACAAGTAAAGCAACAGGGAGCTCATACGGTTGCCCAGCCAGCAAGAATGAAAGCCAACACATGTAATTAGTAAGCCTACTAATTCAGGCTCCAGGCTCTTTCCATTTGTATGGCTCTGCTTTGAACTTTGAACACCCAAGGCACAAAAATGGTGTGTAATTGCTGGGCCACAGAGGAAGGGCAGGTGGGGAGCTGGGAAATTTCAAGCTAATTTTGGAAGGGACAGAGAGGCATGGATAAATAGAAGAAGGAGGGCAGACACAAGTCCAAAGGTACACCTGGTACCCGTGTTGGTGGCGGGGGGATAAAGCTCTTGGGCTTGGATCATTTCAAGAATAATCAGGTAACCCAGGCGGTGCAGTGGAAAGAGGAGAATGTTGTGCCAAGAGATGAACGTCTCCAGTTCATGATCTGCCACCAAACAGTTGTAAAAGCTTAGGTTGGGTGGATGGCCCCTCTTTGCCTACTTCCTTGTCTATAAAGTTAGTAGAGTGTCTATAGTCAAGGTTCTCAGGGCCAGGTAGAGAGTCAGGAAGACTTGCTTTTTTCAGGGAGCTTAGGGTCTAGTGGGGGCAGCAGTGTTTGGAATAATAGGAAATAGCGTGGTGGGTAAACACAGTGTGCTCTACAGACTGGTAACCTCACTGACCAGATATTAAGGAGTCCTAAAAAAAAATTGGGACGCCTGGATAGCTCAGCAGTTGAGCGTCTGCCTTCGGCTCAGGACGTGATCCTGGAATTCTGGGATTGAGTTCTGCATCGGGTTCCCTGCATGGAGCCTGCTTCTCCCTCTGTCTGTGTCTCTGCCTCTCTCTGTGTGTCCTCATGAATAAATACATAACAACAACAACAACAAAAACTCACAGGATCTGAGAGCTGAAGGATGAATAAGAAGGAGGTGGCTAGGGGCAAGCATGATGGCGAGACAGGGGGAAACACTGTTCCAGGGAAAAGGAACAGAATGTGCAAGTGCACAGAGACTTAACCCATTTGAGCAATTAAAAGATGGGACAGGATTGGTGGAAGGCCTTGTTTTCAGCTCCTGCTGCCTGATTCACAGATTATTTTATTGAATTTTATATACCCATAAAATATTCCAAAGGTATAAGAAGGCCTAAAATGGAAAGTATGCCTTTCTTCTTTGCCCCATGGTCATGTATTTCTGCTTCTGAGAGACAGTCGTGAGCATCATTTTCCTGTCCATATTTTCAAAAATACTTTAAGAATTTACAAGTGTATAAATGTGTTTCCTTAGAAATGGCAATATTTTATATACCATTATTACTTTTATTACTTAACTATATATTTTTAATTTTATTACTTGACTACCTTTCTTCGCAATCTTTCCTTTCTTTTAAATGGCCAATCTGAGAGGTGAAATAATTTTAGTTCTCTTATTTTAAGCAAGGTTAAGTTTCATTTGGTATGTTTCAGAGCACCTCCACTTTGGTTTTTTGTTTTTAACTTTTTATTTCAATTCCAGTTAGTTAACATACAGTGCAATATTAGTTTCAGGTGTACAATATAATGGTTGATCGGTTCCATACATCATCCTGTGCTCCTCATGGCAAATGCCCTCCTAAATCCCCATCACCTATTTCAGTCATCCCCTCCAACCCCTCCCCTCTGGTGACCATCAGTTTGTTCTCTATAGTTAAGTGTCTGTTTCCTGATTTGTCTCTGTCTCATTTTTTTCCGGTTGCTTATTTGTTTTCTTTCTTAAATTCCACATATGAATGAAATCATATGGTATTTGTCTTTCTTTGACTGATTATTTCTCTAAGCATTGTATTCTCTAGGTCCATGCATTTCACTGCAAATGGCAAGATATTATTCTTTTTTATGGCTGAATAATATTCCATCACATATATAGACCACATTTTTATCCACTCAGCTGTTCTTTTTTTTTTTTTTAAGATTTTATTTATTTATTCATGAGAGACACACAGAGAGAGGCAGACACACAGGCAGAGGGAGTAGCAGGCTCCATGCAGGGAGCCCAATGTGGGACTTGATCCGGGTCTCCAGGATCATGCTCTGGGCCAAAGGCAGGCGCTAAACCGCTGAGCCACCCAGGGCTGCCCCACTCAGCGGTTGATGGACACTCAGGCTGCTTCCATATATTGGTAAACAGTGCTGCAATAAACACAGGGGTGCATGTGTCCTTTTGAATTAATGTTCTTTTATTCTCTGGGTTAATACTCAGTAGTGTGATTGCTGGCTCATAAGGCAGTTCTATTTTTAACTTTTTGAGGAACCTCCATACTGTTTTCCACAGTGGCTGCACCAGTGCGCATTCCCACCAACAGTGCATGAGTGTTCCTTTTTCTCCACAACCTCACCAACACTTTTTTTTTTTTTAAGATTTTATTTATTCATGAGAGATACAGAGAGAGAGTCAGAGACACAGGCAGAGGGAGAAGCAGGCTCCATGCAGGGAGCCCAATGTGGGACTAGACCCCAGGTCCCCAGGACCACGCCCTGGGCTGAAGGTGGCACTAAACTGCCGAGCCACCCAGGCTGCCCCCTCACCAACACTTGTTATGTTTTGTCTTTTTTATTTTAGCCATTCTGACAGATGTAAGGTAATAGTCTTGTTGTTTTGATTTGCATTTGCCTAATGATTAGTGATGATGAGCATCTTCTCATGTGTCTGTTGGCCATCTGGATGACTTCTTTGCAGAAATATCTATTCATGTTCTGCCCATTTTTTAGATTATTTGTCTTTTTTGTGTTGAGTTGTATAAGTTCTTTATATTTGAATCTAGCCCTTTATCCCTTTATTCAATATGTCATTTGCAAATTATCTTCTCCCATTCCATAGGTTGCTTTTTAGTTTTGTTGATTGTTTCCTTCATCTGCAGAACCTTTTTATTTTGATGTAGTCCCAATAGTTTAATTTTGCTTCTCTCCTCCTTACTTTAAGGGACATATCTAAAAAGAAGTTGCTGTAGTCAATGTCAAAGAAATTACTAAAACATCTCTACTTTGAATTCTGTGAACAATCTATTTATGTATTTACCAAAAAATTTTTAATTGAGTTGCCAGAACTTTTTATATAGTGGCAAAATTAGCTCCTCATCATATGATCTGCAAATATGTTTTTTATAGTTTGATATTCTTCTTTTTGCTTTCTATGTTTTTTTTATGTTTTGTCACACAAACCTTTTCAATTTTTTTGTAGTTAAGTTTATTAATAATTTTTAATGGCTTCTGAGTTTTAGTAATATTTTTAGAAAGGAAGGCCTTATTCCTTCTAAGAAAAAAGTCTCATATATAAAAATACATATGTATATACATATATATAAAATATATAATAATATATGTATGAAATAAAATACTATATTTTAACATTTTTATGAATTCATTTAACATATTTCAAATATTTACTCATCTGTAGCTTACTTTCACTATAAGGTATGAGTTAGAGACCTAAATTTATTTTTTTTCCAGATAGCTATCCATTTTTCCCCAGCATGACTTATTTTATAATCTATCTTTTTTCCCTCATTGATCTGAAGTGCCACTTTTATCATATGCTAAATTCCCAAATGTACTTGGATTAATTTCTAGATTTTCCATTTGATTTCATTTGTCTGCCTATCTCTGTCCTGTTACTACATAATTTCAGTGTCAAGCTCTATGACATACACAGACTTAATATCTGGAAAGCTAGCTTCTTGTCTTTCAAAACTTCCCTGCCTACTCCTGCTCTGAGGGTAAGTCTGGAGGGGACCGGTAAGTAGATGGTTTGATTATCTTTTGCTCCACTGTCAGCTCTTAAGATTTACGATCTTTCTTTCCCTCACTTTCTGTTTACCTCTGGCTGCTTCAAGGAATTATTGGATTACTACTAATGAATGTTTGTGATTTTTCTGTGTTGATCAGTCTTTCTTGGGCTCTGGGAACAGCGACTGGACAGATTATTGTGGCAGAGCTATCCCTGGAACCTAGATTTTCCTGACTCTGGTTCAGGATTTACTACTATTATTACTACTCTGATGAGAACTTGTATTATTTTTACTGATGTCATCATCCCTAACCCCCACTGCCCCTATTAAAATACAATGCACCAGGCACTGTATGAAATATTTTTAATATATTATCCATTTTGTCTTTACATGGCACCCGGAGGAGGTTGAATGTGCTGCTCTATCCACACCTGGCTGTTGGTGGTCACTCCTGCGTGCATTTCACCCTCAAACACGCTCCCTTTATTGGCCACTTTCCAGCTCTGACCAGGAGCCCAGGCATGCAGGCTTCCTAGTGCTATAGCAGACAAATTGCTGCATGAGTGTGTTTTTATTTCCAAAGTTGTAAATTGCGCCAAAATAGTTTTTTATACAATTTACAACGTGTCTGACAAGAAAACAAGTTGTTGCTGCCAACTCCTGACTTTTAATTGAATCTGTAGTTGAGCATGGGGCACAATAAATAACCTGACCCATGGGGGGCATAAGGCAACAGTAGAGGCATTCGAGAATGTCTCCCGGGAAGGCCAGAGGGCAAAGAGCCTGCAGGTTTCTGGATGCCCTGCTTACTTTGGTTATTTTTGGACAAGTCTCTTAAAGGGCCATTGCAGGGAAGTCAATGAATTCATGACTGCCATTTTGATAACAGTCAAGAAGCAAAGCAGTTCTGTTGAGCCATGAGGGCTGAGTTTGGGCTCGGTGTGATTATTATTGGACTTGGTAAACCCTAGATCACTTAGGTTTGTTCTTCCCATGCCTGACCAACCATTCTGCACACAGTGAGGACTTCCTTGTCTTTTTGGGCCTTTTGCTCAAGGATGGCTTATTGGAGAATGGGGATGTTTGACATTTTCAGATGGGTGATAGTTGGAATGGGTGACTGTGTTCAGAGTTTTGGGTCACTCTGTCAGTGACATGGCATCATAAATAGATGGTGATTGGTCCATAGCATTCCTAAGTCAGCAGGGGCTGAGGCTACCAGAGTTCCCAGCAAGGATGAGTATGCTGGTGTCTCTGTGATGAAAAGCATTGTGCCTGGAGTGACATGTCTGTTGTGAGATGTGAGAGGAACTAGCGGAGATCAGGAGCCAGTGGTCTAAGTCATGAACACTCTAGGTGATTACAGTGCAGATGATGGGGGTGATTCTTGAAGGCTGATGTCCACACTGAGGCTGTGTCAGTACTGTGGAGGCCCTCAGGTGATCTCCATTTCTTACATTTATCCACAATCTCATTTGAAATTCCACCAATCCTACAATCTGGGTGTTATCATTCCTTATGTTTAGATAAAGAAATTGAGACCCAGAGATTTTAACTTGCTCTGAGACGTGTGTGGCTACTGAGCCTTTTTTCTTGAACTTCAACTTCAGAGTGTTGAATATGAAGTTAATCTTCTAAATAGGAGCTAAAGGAATGGATATTTTTCTCTGAATATGCTCAAATGTTCTGCTTTAAAAAATTCTCCGTTCCTCCAATTCAATGTCCCCCCCAAATTCCATGTAGAGCTCTCTGGGATCACTAGGAGGGAATATTTCTGCTATTTTATTTTTCCACAATTAATACTATGACTTTCACACACATTTATTGATCACTTCCGAGGCTCTGGTGCTAATCTGTAAGATGTGATGGCACAAAGTGTGACTTTTTTTTTAAAGACTTTATTTATTCATAAGAGACACACAGAGAGAGGCAGAGGGAGAAGCAGGCTTCCTGTGGGGAGTCTGCTGCAACACTCGATTCCAGGACCCTGGGATCGTAATCTGAGCCAAATGAAGATGCTCAACCACTGAGCTACCCAGATGTCCCACAGTGTGATATTTTTTTTTAAGATTTTTTATTTATTTATTCATGAGAGACACAGAAAGTGAGAGGCAGAGACATAGGCAGAGGGAGAAGCAGGCTCCCTACAGGGACCCCTATGTGGGACTTGATCCTGGAGCTCCAGGATCACACCCTGAGCCAAAGGCGGACACTCAACGCTGAGCCAGCCAGACATTCCACAGCATAACATATTTTTTTTAAGATTTATTTATTTATTTATTTATTTATTTATTTATTTATTTATTCATTCACGATAGACATAGAGAGAGAGGCAGAGACACAGGAGGAGGGAGAAGCAGGCTCGATGCCGGGAGCCCGATGTGGGACTCAATCCCGGGACTCCAGGATGGCGCCTTGAGCCAAAGGCAGGCGCTAAACCGCTAGCCACCCAGGGATCCCCAGCATAACGTATTTTTAAAGATGTTTCTGTGTGGAGACTTTAGAAGCCAATATATTAAAGTATCGGACAGAGCATTCTCTAATTATTGTTCACATACTTAAAAAAACCAATTTTTCCTGCCCTGAAAATTATGGATTCTCTTCTTTATGAACTTCAGAGTCTTTTGTCTGTCCTTTGAAACAGCTTCATTAATAGCAGATTTAATCTTTTGAGAATGGATTTGACTTTTTGGAATTGACTTTGGAAGCTGGAAAAATCATTTAGAGTTGTCTGGTGAAGTAAGTGGATGATATAATTTTGTGTCTTAAAAAATGTGCTGTTAGTGAAGAGACTGGTTTTCTTGTGTGTTTTGTGGGAATTTACAAAAGTGATTCTTAATACTTCACCAATGGAGAAAGGCCAGCAAGTAGTATAAAGCTATGAAAACATTCATTTAAAAAGTAAATTGTGACATGTTTGTCATAAAAAGTCAGTATTAGTGTCATTAGTGTACTATGCTTCAAATTCAGAAGATACTTCTCAGCCAGCAGGCTATAACGCATATTCACGACAGAGAAAATGTTTTCTACTTTCAATTTTGCTCTTGTCAGCAGCCAACTTGAATTTCTCATAATTCTTAGATTATCACCAAGGATTTTGAACATGCTGCCTGAGACTCACATATGTGGTGAGCCAACCACATGACCCTACTGTGCCGTCCAGGTCTTAGTTATTGCGAAGAAACCAGAGTCATGGGATTTCAACTAGTCCATTCTGTTCAAAATATGTTTTAAAATATTCAGAAAAGGGAAAAACTATTAAAGTCCATTTAAGCTGACAGCTAAAACAATTCATAAAATTATGAAGTCAGTCAATAAACTTTCATTGAGGCCAAAGATTCATTCAGTTTAAAGAGGAATAAGAAATGTTGGTGGACTGAAGGAAACCTGGTGGCTTTGTTGTTATGGTAACCACAACAACATTTACTCTTAAGAGGAGGGAGCCAGGCTCAAGGAAATTATTTTTTTTTGGTGGGAGAGGAACAGGAAAGGATAGAAATCATGACCAATCAAATGAGAGTCTTAGGGAACTTAGCATTTTGATAGTGACATTTATATTTCTTGTATTTAACAAACATTCATTGGTATGTGTCCATGTATCCCTTGTTCACTGGAGTGAGCAAAGTTGGGTATCTTAAATGATGACCAAGCCAACAAAATATCTGAAGAACTTGTTGGTCTTTTATGATAGGATCTAGTTAACATTTCTTTCATTTGTTTTCATTTGCAGACTCTTAGTTATTTCCTTTCTCACTTGAAAAATACTGAATTAATTATCCTGTTACTATGTCTGGTCCCTGGATACTTTAGATGTGAGTACTTTGTCATTTTCTTCTTATTCTTATAATTTGGAGGGTCACTATTTAGCAAAGAGATTAAGGAACTTGAAATATCTTTTATTTTAAGATTTTATTTATTTATTCATGAAAGAGAGAGAGAGAGTGAGAGAGAGAGAAGCAGAGACACAGGCAGAGGGAGAAGCAGGTTCCTGCGGGGAACCCGATGTGGGACTCGATCCCAAGACCTGGGGATCACAACCTGAGCCAAAGGCAGACGTTCTACTGCTGAGCCACCCAGGCATCCCAGGAACTTGAGATATCTTAAGATAGGCGGTTTCAGCTCTACTGGGACTTCTGCCCTGAGGTGGAAGGGAAGATGGAAAAATCCAAAGGTGACCAATAACTGAATGTGACAATACAAAGTACTGCAAAGGACTCAGAAGACAGATGTCATAGTGAGCAACTGGCATGTGGAGGAGACTAGTCTAGATCATTGAAGATCTTTTTGAAGAGATGATGTACTAGGGTTGTACGTAAACAGGCCAGCCTCTTGCCTTCTAGCTGGAGCTGTGTTTTAGATGCTTCCTTAGATGGTCTCTGGCAGGAATGATATGAGTGGCTCCCAGGGGTAACCAGCTCAATATCACACACTGTTTCGGGTAGTTCCTTTTTGTCTGTCTCTTTCTCTGTTCCTTTCTCATCTGCTTTCTGGGATTATATCCCAAATAAACTATTTACATTCAAGGCCCTGCCTCAGGCTCTGCTTTTAGGATGGGGTGGGGCAAGGGAAAGCCAAACGAACGTAACCATTATTCATGTTAGTATTATTGTTAACGTTGCTTTCAAAATAACTATTAATTTATTAATATTATTTATTCTAGACATCTAGACATCTGGAAATTAGTACAAAATTTCTAATTTCTTTTCTCCATAGAAAAGAACCCAAGTCCGGACATCCAAAAGACAAAGTATCACGCAAAATTATTGAACGTGACCAAAACACAGACATACCCTGTTGAATTTGAGAAAATCAGGAAAAAAAATATCCAAAAGACATTTGGACAGAAAAACCTGTTGACCATACGGGAACAAAATTTAAGCTGCTTTAGGAAGGCTCTACAACTAAGGGCAAGAGAAAGGAAGTGACATCAAACAGGGCTTGGGTGGGGGATGCGGGGAGACTATATTCTATATTCTAAAAAGCCGTCTTCTAGAGTGTTGTGCAACTGAAAGAGCCATGAAAAAATATATTCCTAGATGTACAACCCACCTTATAACCTAAACAAAGTTATTAGACTTGCCTTAAATGATGGTGCGATGAATCAAAATACAGAACGAGAGAATTTGAAAGTCATGAACGGTGATCCTTGAAACACAAAAAAACTCATTCTGGGCGATAGTTTTATATATTTTGATGTAACAGAATGGAGGTATGAAAAATAAGCCTTGAAAAGGGATAGTGACCTGATTATAATAATTTAGGTCTAAGGTATTGTCTTATGAAAATAAAAAGTGAGAGACCTAATGGAAGAAAATACAATTCTTCCTAATGGAAAAAAATACAATTTCCTTATTGTTCCCGGGGGGAATATTATTTCATTCTTAATAAAGATAGCCAGGGAAGTATATGTTCCAGGATGTAGTTTTCAGACGCCAAAATAAGAACAAATTGAGATAAAAACAGGATGTATATTTTCCAAGTTACTAAAGAGAAAGGTAAAGAAAACAAATTCCACGTATCAAACATACTCATCTAGCACATTGACATTGAGTCTTTAATCTTCTTGTCTCCAGGAACTCCTGTGATTCGTTATTCCCTTGAGATCTTAGCATCACCTCCAATATCATTAATGCAAGTGCTCCATTTCTGACCACAACTTCCTCCTTTTCCAGTTTGGCTGTTTAATTAATAACACAAAAATGGGTTTTGATCTCACTGTGACCCCCAGCTCCTTCATCTTCTATGTCCCCTACTCTTTGGATCTCTGCTTCCTTCACTTTGCTACCTATCTCACTTAGATTTCAGGGGTCATTATTCCAGTGAGACTACTCCCAATATCCTAAATTCCCACGTCCCTTGGGGGTTTTTGTTATGCCCCATCTGGCTGAAATCCAATCCCAGAGCAATCCACTATATGCTTTTTCTCATCTTATATTGAGCAGCTGGAGAAACACCCAACAGGCAAGATTGTGCCATCATAAATTCATGACCGTTAATCTTGAATGTGCACAGCAGTGCCAGACAATCCTTAATGTATCTCTGGTCCACTCATGGTCCAGCTTTCCACACTGGCTATTCCAGATCTTCTCCAGCCTCTTTAACCATTCAACTTTCCCACTTCTCTGCCTTCTCTCAACATATGTCCTTATTTCACGTTTCCCAGAGAAGAGATGCTATTAGATAAAAATCCCTCAGAAACCCTGCTACCAAACCCTGCCAGTATCATCACATTCGTACCTGTCTGCTCTTCCTTCTTGCGTGTGACATAGAGGAGCTGTGTCTCTTCCTGATGGAAACCAATTCCTTAAGCGTGCTTTGGACTCTTACCACCTTCCCCCTTGTCTGGACCTTTATACTGTAGATTGTCTTATTTCTCCTCAATATCCAGTCTCTTCTCAATCTCATTAATTACTTTAACTTGTAAGCATTAAGGAATTCCATTCTATTAAAAAATCATCACACCCCCAGATTCTTTGAGTTTTCTGGACATAGTGTCTTGACTGATGGACTTTCCACTTGCTTTTCAATTCACTTCATCCTGGCTTCTGTTCCCATCCTTTCACTGTGACAACTCTTCTAAGACTGCTAGTAACTTCCATGATATTAGATCCCACTGGCAATGTTATATAGGCATGCTACTTAATTTCTCCATGATACTTGGCGCTATTGACTACTCTGCTCTCTTGTTGACTTCTCTGACACTCTACTCTCTTCTTTACATTCTCCCTCCGTCTCTCTGTGTATGTATCATCACTGTCTCCTTTTCCAGGATCTGATTTTCCTTTCTTTGCTTCGTCTCCACTTCACAGTTGAGTTCTTTGTGTTCAATTTGGTTGTACAATGAAGTCATCTGGGGGTTGGGCAGTTCATAATTATTGATGCCTTGGCCTCACCCAAGACTGTTTGAAAATGAATCTCTGGGGCTGAAGCCCAGATATCTGTATTTTAAAAAAATTGTTCCAAGTGAGGGAAGTGTTCAAATGCATTGCTCGTCAGAATGCAAAATGGTTCAATGTCAATGGAAGTGATTTTTAACAAAGTTTAACAAAACTACATATGCACTTACCCTTCAACCTGGCATTATTGCCTCTACATATTTACCGTGAAGCCACACCCCCAACAATACTTGTGTACAAGGTTATTTATTCACTTTAGAGTTATTAACCTGAATTCACACAAATGTTCTCTTATGTTGTTTCTTCTGGGAATTTTGTAGTTCTGGATTTTACAATTAGATCCATTACCCATTTTGAGTAAAATTTTACATATAGCACCAGGTATAGATTGAAATTGTTTTGCATAAGGATATCTAATTGTTCCAGCATCATTGGTTGTAGGACTATTCTTTTTCCACTGAATTGACTTTGCACCTTTGTTGGAAGTCAACTATCTGTATATGGATGGGTTTATTTCTGGACTTTCTAGTCTGTTCCATTGATCTATTTGTCAATCTGGTTGCCAATACCACTCTGTCTTAATAAGCGTGCTCATATACTAAATCTTGAAATCAGATAGTGGGTCTTATTTCTCAAAGTCCTTCTAGCTACTCCAGGGTCTCAGCTTTTCCATAGAAATTTAGAATATGTTTGTCAATTCCTACAAGAACATCTGTTGTATTTTGCTTGGAGTTGTGTTGAATCTATAGATCACATTGGAGAGAATTGACAAATTAACAATATTCAACCATGGATCAGTGTATCCCTCCATTTATTTAGGTCTTTAATTTCTCTCAGCAAGCAGTTTTCAGTGTAAATTTCTTGCTCATATTTTGTCATATTTATCCTTATTTTATATTTTTGATGAGGTTTTAAAGAATGCATTTTAATTTTCATTTTTGATTCCTTATTGCTAATACTTATTGCTAATATTTAGAAACACAATTGACTTTTGTATATCGACCTTGTGTCCTGCATCTTGATAAACATATATATTAGTTTTAGTAGCTTTTTATAGATTTTGGATTTTCTACAGAGATGATCATATTGTCTGTGAACAAAGACAGACTGATTTCTTCATTACAATATAAAACACTTTCTCCCCTTTATTCCACAGGCTCGAACTTCTAGTATATGAATAAAAATGGTGTATGCATATTCTTGGCCCATTCCTGACCTTAGCAGGGGAACCTTTGGTATTTTATAATGAAATATGGTACTATTAAATTATATATTTTTTCTTTTTTCTTCCTTTATTTGGATTAATTGTGTTATTTTTATGACATTTTATGCTATTTTTTAAATCTGCAATAAGCTTTTTACTTTGTTGGCTTATTAGCAACAATTTTTTGTTTTGTTTTTCAGTGGTTGCTTTAGGGTTTGTAGTATAATTTTAATCTTATTTCAGTTTATCACCTGGTAACATAGGACCACTGTGTGTTTGTATAAAAACCCTAAAACAATGTACTTTCATTTCTCCTTTCAGCCTCCATGCTGCTACTATTTTTTTTTTTTAACATAAGCTCTATGCCCAACATGGGGCTTGAACTCACAACCCTGAGATTAAGAGTAGCACGCTCTACCCACTGAGTCAGCCATAGGCCCCCTCTGTGCTACTATTGTTACTCATTTCACTTCCTCATGTTATCAACTTTATACTGCATTACCTATTATTTCCTTAAAAATCCATGCTTTTTATATGATATTTAAATAATAACAAGAAAATCTGTGTATTTGTCACATGGTAATAATTTCTGGTGCTTTTTTCAACCAGAAGTTTTCTCAGCCTTTCTCAGTGGTGGCACTATGAACTTTTGGAGCCAAATAATTCAGCTGTCTTGTGCAATGTAGGATGTTCAGTGCTACCCTTGGCCTCTCTGCATTGGATCCACTTAGCACCTCCCAGCCTTGATAAAAACTCCTGATCTTCTTTTCTTCCCCCTAGACACAGACTCCTCTGAAGATCTTTGAGAACGGTACTATTATGTCTACAGTTGCACAAACCTGAAATCTAAGAATTGATCTTGCTACTTCTCTCTACTTCATTTTTCATATCCAGTTTTTCATCATATTATTTTTGCTTCCTCAATGTACCCTAATTCCAACCATTTTCTTATTCTTTGCCTCTGATCTCCTTAATCTAAGCTATTATTACTATTATTTTTAAGATTTTATTTATTTATTCATGAGAGACACAGAGAGGCAGAGACACAGGCAGAGGGAGAAGCAGGCTCCATGCAGGGAGCCCGATGTGGGACTTGATCCCAGGACCTCGAGATTACAACCTGAGCTAAAGGCAGATGCTCAACCACTGAGCCACCCCAGTGCCCCGAATCTAAGCTATTACAATATGTTACCTGGACTTCAGCAATAAATTCCTGACTCATTCTATATCACTATTACTTCCCTCCCACCTGCGTCCACACTGTAGCTAATGTACATAAATCAAAACAAGTCTTGCAAAACCCACCCACCCCTGTTTTATAACCTAAGTAACCAATTTATACCTCGTATGCCTACAATGTAATCATATCTGGATAGCTAAGAAAGTGATAGGTGGGATTCAAACTCAGGTCTGTGTAACCCTCTGAAAAGGCAATTTTTGAGTCCTTGAATCAGAAGCAGCTCACAATGAAGGGGGGATATTGTATTTCCAGGGGAGAAAAGTGAGGAAGTCCTAGATATGAAAGTAACTGTACCACACAAAAAAGTCAAGAGCCTCCTTCCAATTTGTGCAGCTAAACATTGTACGTATTTCCCATCTCAGGAGATGTCTGTATCTCCTGTTAGTTGTTGGGATGAAATGGGTAAGGGGCCAAAGAGAAAGTTCTAAGGTAACTTTGTTATGCAGTTATGATCTCCAGGACGCTATTCTAAGTACAATGGGGGACACAAAATGGGAAGATGAACAGGGGGGTGCCTGGGTGGCTCAGGTGGTTAAGCATTTGCCTTTGGCTCAGGTTGTAATCTCGGGGTCCTGGATCAAGCCCCACATCCAGCTCCCTGCTCAGTGGGCAGCCTGCTTCTCCCTCTGCCTCTCCCTGCTGCTCATGCTCTCTCTTGCTTTCTCAAATAAATAAATAAATAAATAAAATCTTAGAAAGAAAGAAATAAGAACAGGACCAATTCTCAAGAACCTACTCGAGTCTTCCGGTCTCCTCATTTGAACATCTTCCCTCACCTCTTTCAGCTGCAGGGGACCCTACCTTGTCCCTCTCCACCACGAACATTTTTGGGCACGGCTGCGCTGCGTAGTCAGTGATCTCAAGCTAAGGGACAGTGGTGTGGGATGAGATTTAAAAAAAAAAAAAAACAACCCATAAGAACTTGTTCAAATCACATTCAAATTAAGAAAGACAAACGACTTGCAGAGTCACAAGGAAATTTAAGCTTTTTCTTTTTCTTTTTCTTTTTTTTTTTTAAGTAAAGAACGACAAAGCCCACACTACCTGAAATCCAAAACAGTTCCCATTTGAAATCTGCCTCTCTGAATGGACACAATGGAGTGCTGCAAGTTTATACTCTTGAAGAGAGGGAAGCATCAGACATAGATTAAAAAAAGAGGGTGGAGGGGAGACTTGGAAAGATCAAGCAAGGTGCTGTTGGGCGGTAGAATCAGATAAAATGATTTCCTATAAGGCGTTCTGCTGGGAAGTCTATCAAAGCTGGCATTGTTACTATTTAGTAAGAAAGAGCTTTTGATTCGAAGAACACTCTCCACCGTCTTTGAAAGGGAAGGTAACCATTACAATCTCAAAATGAGAATTCTAGCATTTGTAAAGCTTTGATTCACTTCAAGTCACATTACCAAAAAAAAAAAAAAAAAAATTCAGTCTTTTAAACTTGACTTCACAAATAAAAAGGCTTCTTACACTGGGCTTGGATCAGAGTGGCCAACCAGCGTGTGTTCCCGTCATTTGTGAAGTATGGGATGTCACAAAGTCGGAGGATTTTCAGGTTGCAGGAGTCCTTAGGGAACACTAGGTCTTTTTAAAGCGGGGGATCTCTCCCTTCCATCACAATGTTACCTGGAAAACCAATATTTAAAAGATGAGAGCAGACATGAGATTGATGGAGAGAGGTGCGGGCAACTGGGGACACTGAGCCCCATCTTCTGGTGATCACAGCCCGTATCTGAGGCACCTCTGCTGCTGTGCTGGAGCTCTTGGGAGCATTGTTTTACAACTATTCACTGAGTCTTTTAAATTTTTAAAATTTAAACTTTTTTCTATTTCTCTGTCAATTTTCCCTTCATTGTATTTTTTTTTTCAAAGATTTTATTTATTTATTCATGAAAGACACAGAGAGGCAGAGGGAGAAGCAGGCTCCCTGTGGGGAGCCCAATACAGAACTCAATCCCAGGATCCTGGGATCACGACCTGAGCTGAAGGCAGACACTCAACCACTGAGCCACCCAGGTGCCCCAGGCTCCATGTATATTTGATAAAAATGTTCTAATTAGAAAAAAATAAAAATCACTCATCATCTTACCACCAGAGATAGCAAATGAACATTTTTCTCCCTTCTGGTGGTGGTGGTGGGATTATCTACATCAATGGGTTTAATATATGCCATTTGTACAATTTTATATTCCTTTTCTCTTAATGTTATCTTGAAATCTCTGGCTTTTCTTTTTTCTCATTGTCTAGAATCTCAAGATATGCTGTAGCTTAAGATACTATGCTCTGTCTACAATAGTGTATAGATAGAGATAAGCTGTGGATATATGTATATGTGTATGTATTTTCTTTTTTCAAAAACTGTGGGCTTTTTCTCCTCTTGTGTGATGTTATAGGGAAACAGAATGCAAATCATTTAAGAAATAAATATGGAGCTCTGGGATGGCTCAGTTGGCGAAGCGTCTGCCTTCAGCTTGGGTCTTGATCCCAGGGCTATGGAATCAAGTTCTGCATCAGGCTTTCTGCTCATTGCGGAGCCTGCTTCTCCCTCTTCCTCTGCTTGCCAGTCCCTCTGCTTGTGCTCTCTCTCCTTCTTTGTCAAATAAATAAAATAAAATCTTAAAAAAAAGAAATAAATCCATAAATACAAATGCACTCTGACCATCTGTCTCCTATTTTTAAAGCTGCTTACAAAGATTTTCCTAAATCTTAGCAGAGCTGTTAGGGTGTCTCTGGCAAAGTGTTCCACTCAGTGCGACATGCAGGGTGCTGCTGTGTGACTTTGGATAGGTCACTTACTCTCTTTTTCCAGTGATGTTGGAGGTGGAAGGATGCCAAGACAACAATATTGGTCTTGGAGAACGGAGATCTGTGGGAGTATCCATAAGAGCGAAAGCCAGTAACTACGAGAAGAATCCAACAAACATAGCCCATGATCATTTCCCAGCAGAATACACAAAAAGGCTTGGAAAGAAGTCTTCTCGTCCTTGTGCTAAGGTAAGAATTGTGTCCTCCACAGAGTTATGTGACCTTGATCAGGGAAGGAGATCATTTCTTTACAGACTATTGTTATTAATATACATTTATTGAGGGCCAGTTATTTAGTGAATATTGTGTTTCAGGAAACACATATGATGCCACACCTGCTAAGTGGCAGATGAGTACTCTGGGCAATCTAAAGCTTTTGAACTGACTGGGTGTTAGGAAACTTAAGTTTTAGCTGCAGCTCTAAAAATAACTTGATGACCTTAACCTTGTCTGTTCAAAGATGATTTCTAGATTCTTTCTGGCTTCAGGTAGTGTTGTTGTTGGTGGTGTTGTGATTCCTATTAACACTTAGTGCCTTTTGATTCAGTGCCAGGAATCCTGCTAGGTTCTCTGAATGCATTACTTTTTTTGATCTTTGAGTTAGCCCTATGAGGAGGGACTCCTACCTGAGGGATGCAGAATTCAGGCTTAAAGAGACAAAGAGTCTCTCAGTGTCTAACTGGGATGCAGATCCAAGTCTCTCTGACTCCAGATCTCATGAGGTACATCTTTCATCACTGCTGCTTGAATGGCAGCCAGGGGAGAGAAATCTTGCTCAAGGCTGAGCTATAAGGAGATGTAGGCAGGGGATAAGTCCTGTAGAAGTGGAGGATTTAGATTAGGGAGTGGAAGCAGAGCTGCAGAGGCAAGAGCATCACATAAGCAGAAGGGGAGTGACATCTTGGTTTGGTTATTCACAAGCAATCCTTACAGGTAACTGGAATGCCTTTGACATCAGTTTGGCACCCCTGGAATGCTTGAGGAATGGATGAGCAAATGAATGAATGGAGCAATAAGCGAGAAGCCATGGAAAGGCTCCAATGGGTGAACCTAGATGGAAGCAGCTGGCACATTCTCACAAGTAAATAAAGCGAGTGCATTGGTGGGGAAGTGAAACAGGTTCTTCGTGTCGCAGGAAATGCTCTGAGTCTTTGTTCCAGGCAGGCCGTGCATGCCTACTTGTCCATCTCAGACAACGTGTCCCTGCCGATGGAGTCTGGACCTGGATTCTCCTCTACCCTGAATGCAACTGTCACCGGTATCAGATCTTGTTTGTGAGGATTAAAATGAATCACGGGCAATGGGCACAGCTCAGATATGGAACGGCCTTTTTTTTTTTTTTCTTTCCAAGTAGCCAGTTGAGATCAAAGTGACAAGCCACGCCCGTGTGGGTGCCCACTACTAGACCATTGTTTGGGGTACGGGTGTTTGCCAGAGGCTGGCACGTGATTTTAGGGTGGAGATGGGGAACTGCAGAAAGCTTTCAAGTGAACAGAATCCCAGTGAGCACTCCTTGAAAGACCACAGGCCTGGGTAAATGCAGAGCAAGTTCCTTTCTTTTCAAGGAGCTGAATGGATCTGTCGCACTGCCAAATTGCGTCCACACTGTAATTCTTTCTCAGGATCACTTGTTACGCACAGGTAGCGTTGGCCAGATGGCTCATGCCAGGTGGATTCCATGGGAGAAGAACATGAATACAGCATCTCGGCCATCCAGGTGAGCGAGTGGAAAGGTGCCCAGTGTGAGGAACAACGTGCCAGAAAAATTGGAGTAGGATTCTGTTTCCTTCTGCAGCCGAGCCATCACCAGGCGCGGGCCCATTTGAACGGCAATCAGCACCTGATGTGAGCGGTCCGATCTGGTTCTTGTCCGATTTCCTTTGCTTAGATTTTCCACTGAATGGGGGGGCAGGAGGGAAGAAGGATGGGAATATGTGAGAAGGACTTTATCCTCAGAGTGAGACCTGTTATTTTCAATCCTGCGTGTGTAGAGAATCTGAATCCTGGCACATCTTTTCCTATTTCTCATGATGATTTTTTTTTCTCCAGTCATAAAAATGACATATAGGGATGCCTGGGTGGCTGAACGGTTAAGTGTCTGCCTTTGGCTGAGGCCGTGATCCTGCAGACCTGGGATCAGTCCCATGTCAGGCTCCCTGCATGGAGCCTGCTTCTCCCTCTGCTTGTGTCTCTGCCTCTCTCTCTCTCTGGGTCTCTCATAAATGAATAAATAAAATCCTTAAAAAAAAAAAAAAAAAAAAATATATATATATATATATATATATATATATACACTCTTTGCAGAGGATTTAGAAGACCAGGTAATAAACAAACAAGCCAGCACATAAGTAAATAAAATGTATTCACAGTCCCCCTACAGAGACAAAAATACAGTTAATATCTTAAGAGCATTTGTTTCCTAATAATATAAGAGCATATGTGTGTGTGTGTATGCACACAAATGCATATATATAAACACATTTATGCCTTTTCCCTCCAGTTGGAATTGTCATGTATATTTTTTATTTGATTAATTTTTAAATTTTTATTATTTTATTATTTTTTTTGTTTAATGAATTTAATTATGATGCAGTCATAACATGTCATGTGTATTTTTAAAAAGATTTTATTTATTTGAAAGAGAGAGAGAGAGCACATGAGTGGTGGGGGAGGAGCAGAGGGAGGCTGAGCAAGGAGGCTAATGTGGGGCTTGATCCCAGGACCCCAAGATCATGACCTGAGCCGAAGGCAGATGCTTAACCGACTGAGCCACCCAGGCGCCCCATACTGCATATTTTTTATACTACTTTTTTCCATTTAATATTATTCCATGAACATTTTCCCGTGCTGTTAAACATTCCTCGCGATCAATAATTTCAGATGACTCTAATATATTGCATAAATATACTTCGGCTTTTATTTGCCCATCCATAGAGCTGAACGTTCAGGACTCCTCTGTCTTTCCTTTGTTAGGAGTAATGAGGCAACAAATACCCTGGTACATTCTTTGCCGCACACACATATCTGGTTTCCTGAAATAGTCTCAGAATCCTGTGTGGTGGAAATATTGTCATCATAGCTTAAACACAGTTTAGGGTCTGGTTTTAATTACGGGACCTCATGCATATGGAGGTGAGAGTGACACTTTATGAGTGAGAATATAAACCTTTGCAAGGTTGGGGGTAAAGTCTGGATTCAGGTGAAGTGGCCCTTGAGGTTGATACTGAGGCTGACCTATGGTGGTTTTTCTTCCTCCAGTGAGGAACCCTCCTGGTCTTAGGGGATTCAGCAGGAGGGATTCCTCCAAAGCAGGTGAAACACCTCCTGGCTCTGGGGTTTTGTCCTAGGACTGCACCTTACTTAGCTCATGCAAAAAATATAAGCTCCCAGGTCAGGAGATGGGAATGAAGTGGCCAGGTGCCTGAGTCCAGGGGTTAGAAACCTCTGGAATGAAACATGGACTCAGGGGTGGGCTCCTGAGTGTGGGGCATGTGTGGGGCATGGCAAGGGAGCAGGCCCAGCTCAGCCCTGGGAACCCCTCCTACCCAGATGCTCTGTTCTCAACCTTGCCTGGCTTCCTGCTCCTGTCTCCTGGAAAATTTCCTCATTTTACTTTTCTGCCCTCTTCCTTCTGGATGGGGGGGGGGGGGGGGGGGGGGGGGGGGGGGTGGGGAGAGGCTCCTGAATTAATTCTCTTTGTCTTCTTTCCTTTCCCCCCTTAGTTTTGGAGGTTTCCTCAAATGTGTGCATCTACCCCCTACTAAATTTTAAATTTCTGTCTTCATTCACAGTTGCTTTTTGCAGGATCTTCTTTTTATTTTTTCCATCTTTCTTTCTTTCTTTCTTTCTTTCTTTCTTTCTTTCTTTCTTTCTTTCTTTCTTTCGTTCTTTCTTTCTTTCTTTCTTCTTTCTCTCTCTCTCTTTTTTCTTTCTTTCTTCTATCTTTCTCTCTCTTTCTGTCTCTCTCTCTTTTTTTTTTTTTTTAAGATTTTATTTATTTATCCATGAGAGACACACAGAGAGAGGCAGAGACACAGGCAGATGGAGAAGCAGGCTCCATGCAGGGAGCCCAACGTGGGACTGGATCCCAGGTCTCCAGGATCACGCCCTGGGCTGAAGGTGACGCTAAACCGCTGAGCCACTTGGGCTGCCCCTGCTTTTCTCTTTCTTTCCCTTCTTCCTTCCTTCCTTCCTTCCTTCCTTCCTTCCTTCCTTCCTTCCTTCCTTCCTTCCTTCCTTCCTTCTTTCCTTCCTTCCTATAATACAGCTCTTTCTTATCCTTGCCTTCATTCCCATTCTTGCTGAGAGGATACAACACAGTTCAGTCTCTCTAAGCAGACTCAGAAGAGATGTCTTTGTTTGTTGTCTATTTTCAAAGTTTTCTTCTCTTTTTAAAAATTATCTTTATTTCTTTTGGAGCTCGTTTTCTGCTTGTGTATCTGTCATATCTCTGTCTTTTTGGGTGTGTTCTCTGATTGCCTGATATGTATGTAAGAATCAGGAGCCAGGAAGACAGCCGGGAGCTTTGTGAGCTGGGTGGGCTTCCTGTGGGGCAGGCTTCAATTCAGTGTAAGTGGAGAAGAGTCTGGGGTTTCGAGGATGCCAGAGAAAGTTACGTACATTCTGGACCGCTGATTCTCACTTTAACCTCATTCTCCCCAGGGACTAGCTTAATCTTTTTAGAGAAAATTTTTGAGGTTTTTTTTTTTTTTTTTTTTTTTTTCTAAGTAGGCACCAGGCCCAGCATGAAGCCCAACCTGGGGCTTGAACTCATGACCCAGAGATCAAGACCTAAGCTGGTGCACACTTTCATGGCTCAGTGGTTGACACCTTTGGCTCAGGGTGTGATCCCGGGATCGAGTTCTACATCGGGCTCCCTGCATGGAGCCTGCTTCTCCCTCTGCCTGTGTCTCTGCCTCTCTCTCTGCATCTTGCACGAATAAATAAACAAAATCTTAAAAAAAAAAACCCAAAGCAGTCTGACACTTAACTCACTGAGCCACCCAGGCACTCTGAGAAAGATAAGCTTTTAAGTCTGGGAATAAATGCTCGAGGGGCTGCTATCTCTCTGGGAAATGGAGAAGTTTGTAATAGATCCTTATGTACTCCCCTTATGTCAGCCCATTTCTCACTTGTGCCTGCGTGTATCTTCCTGAGCCGTCCAGGCTCTGCCACTCTCAGGCTAACTTTTTTTTTTTTTTTAAGATTTTATTTATTTATTCATGAGAGACACAGAGAGAAAGAGAGCACGTGGCAGAGACACAAGTAGAGGGAGAAGCAGGCTCCATGCTGGGAGCCCGGCGTGGGACTCAATTCTGGGTCTCCAGGATCAGGCCCTGGGCTGAAGGTGGCGCTAAACTGCTGAGCCACCCAAGCTGCCCTCTCAGGCTAACTTCTGCTCGGCAGCCACTCTGCTCACTGTGGCCTGTGCAGCTGTCCACTCTGCTTGGTCCTTCGGTACCTTCCATCTGCTTTCAATTCAATTTTTTTAATGATTATGAAATATTTAATTTATTATTATTTTTAAAAGACTTTATTTATTTTTTCATGAGAGACACAGAGAGAGGGGGAGAGAGGCAGAGACACAGGCAGAGGGTGAAGCATGCTCCATGCAAGGAGCCCGACATGGGACTTGGTCCCGGGTCTCCAGGATCACACCCTGGGGTGAAGGTGGCGCTAAACCGCTGAGCCACCAGGGCTGCCCTGATTATGAAATATGCATAAAACTCATCAGGATGCCCGGGTAATCTACTATATCTATGGCCTAGATTTAACACATGTTAATATTTTGCCAGATGTACCTCAGATTCCATTGACTGCTGTGTTTTGGATTCTTCCACTTTTTCCCCATTGATGCAAATCTTTCCCTCACTGATGTCCCTGGCTCTTCGTGCTTTCCTGTTGTGTGCTTGTGATCAAAAACAAACAACAAGCCAACAGAAACCTCCTTACGAATAGGTTTCAGGAGGGAGGAACAGCAAAGACATGGACTTAGTTTGTTATCTTGAAGGCGTGATCCAGCCACACTTTTACTATCATAATTGAAAGGACATTGATCCAGGCTGGTACCCGACAATACACTTTCAATGCACATGTGGTGAAATGTGAACCATGCCAAGATCACTATAAATACTGATCTTTTTGCTCTTTTTTTTAAAAGCCATTCAACCAATTATGTTAAGTTCCTATCTTGTGCTCAACATTGTTTTGAATCTTTGGGTGTTAGGAAACTTAAGTTTTAACTGCAGCTCTAAAATAACTTGATGACCTTAACCTTGTCTGTTCAAAGATGATTTCTAGATTCTTTCTGGCTTGGGGGGAAGGACACCTGGGTGGCTCAGTGGTTGACCATCTGCCTTCAGCTCAGGTCATGACACTGGGGGCCTAGGATCGAGTCCCTCACAGGGCTCCTGGCAGGGAGCCTGCTTCTCCCTCTGCCTGTGTCTCTGTCTCTCTCTGTGTGTCTCTCATGAATAAATAAAATCTTAAAATAATTTTTTTGGGGGGAAATATAAAAGAAGCAATAAAAAAAATACAATTCCTGTCAAAGAGTTAGGGAAACAAAATTTTCTTTAAAGATTTAAAGATTACACTTGTAGTTTCTGCCTATGTGTTGCTTTCTGCTTTATAAATTGCTTTCCTGGAGGTATTCTTTTGATTCCTAAATAATCATGTCACGTAGAGACCACAGTATGAGTCCTATTTAGGACAGAAAATGATCAGTGTTGGCCAAGGCGTTGGAAAGGCTTTCTGGATGAGCCAGGACTGGAATTGAATTTGACTGGTTTGGAATTTGCTGTGTATCTAGGTGATAGAGTGAGCAGGAAGGTTCACCTAACTTATCTGGTTAATTTGCTCAAAATGAACATCCTTAACATGAAGAGGGACACGACTGAGTTTTTGAGAGCAAGTAGACTACACAGGATATCTAATGGAAAATTAGATAGTAAGAAGTAATTACTTCTTTTCTTCCTTTCCCAATTAAATAATCTTTTAATTGAAAGGAATAAGTGAAGGATGTATTTTTTCAGCAAGAGCTCCTCCCTCACATGCCCAGTAGCTAATCCCAGTGAGGGCTGACTGGATGTTATGCATTAAGAAATACAGTTTAATAGGTATAGAATAGAGTTCTAGAATTCGGGGTTTCTTTGGATTCTCTTTTACTAAAATATCTTTTGTAAATGAAACAGGGCCTTTCCCCCCCTGATTATAGAGGCATAAAAGAACAATGCATTCTCATGGTAAAAGATTCAGACTATAGAAAGTATAATAAAAAAAGAAAGGAGCATTACCTCTAATCAAGGACTTCTACTTCCAGTAATGGTGGATGAGGTCATTTGGATCAATTCTCTATCAGCCAGCACCAACAAAAGGCAGACAAATATGAAGAAAATCCTGAAGCCATCAGAGAATTAACAAGACTGAAGGAAGACCGAAGTTCAGAGGGGAGATGGCTCTGTGGGGCTGTTTTCCTTTGGAGGCACTGATGATCCCAGGAATGGTAGATAAGAACTAAGAAAAGCCTCTCACAGCTCTGTTGGGTGGAAGAAACCAAATCAGAGTCCAGAGGTGCTAAATATTCAGAACTTGTTAAATAACAGGATGTGATACCTGTTGTCTGCACTGGGGGCAGGAGTCCCTAGATGTCAACCCACTATGTGGTTTGCAGATCCTGGGGTCACCAAGAAAGATACAACTCACACAAGCACTGAATTGAAGTGTTTTCTCTACCTAGACAAGAGACAGAGCACCATCAGCTTCGGTAGTGAGTGTGGGCCTCCCATGGCCAAAAGGCCTTGTCCTGCAGTTGATGAGGGGTAATGGTCTGCAGGTGAAAGACTGTGTTCCGTCTCTACCCAGAACACATAGAGCAGTGGGGATGGCCAGGTGCCCTACGACACACTTCATCAGAGCAACGGAGTCCACATCACATCTAGAACAAGAAAGGAGATTCTCAGACCAGGCTCTCTGCGCAGCCCAGACTCTGAAGTGCTTTTGATCTCTATACAAGGAAATTGTCCCAGGCCCAACACCTCTTCTATATGACTGTGCAGGGGCTGAGATATAGCACACTTGAGACTGGCTTTCGCAACACTAAGGGTGGGAGCTCTGATGGATCACCAGGCACAGGGCTGCAGCCTTGAGTGGTTGTACTCTGGAAGTAGACACCAATGAGAATTGACCCAGCCCTTATCTCAAAGACTCTCAGTGGCCAATCGTGACATAAAGGATTTAAAAAGTTATGATTAATCAAACAGATCTAATTGACGTGCAGAGAAAATTGCATCTAACAACTGCTGATTATGTATTTATGGTAAGCCCATATGGAACATTTGCAAACTGAAATGGAATTTTAAAAATTAAAACATTTTAAAAAACTTACATGGCAGCCATCTTTTTATATAACTACAGACCTTATGGCATGTATGTAAAGATAATTATTGTCCGTAGTTAGGGGGTGTTATAAAAGGGGTCTTGGAGCTGCTCAGAGTCTCTTGGCTTTTTTCTTCTTTTTTTTCAAATTTGCATGGCATGGTGTGAGGATGTTTCATGGTGTTACATTTGGCAGAACATTTGGTCACCTGCTGTGCTGTTCTTTCTCATTTAGGCCTTCTTGGCTATCTCAAACTCAGGATGAGTACCTTATCTGCAGAATTTTCTCCTGGTTCCTTCTTGGAGTCTCGGACCTGGCCAGTCAGACCTGAGTTGGGATTGGAGGTTGGGGGAGTCGAGGGTTTGGGTTAAAGATACCCTCCTCCACCATTTCTTGAACTGTGGGTTGAGTTCAGATTAGACATAATTAAAGAGGAGAATAGAGAAGAGGGTAGCTCTGGTTTTTCGAATCAAGTTGAATTTTATTTTTGGGAGGGGTTGAGTTTATTTAAATAAATGTATTTATTGGAGTAATATATATATATATGATTGTATATGTGTGTATAGATTTTTCCATATGATTAAAGAATTACAGTATTTGAAGGGTTTATACATGACAAAAACATGCATCCTATTCCATCCTTTCTGCATTTAAATTATTTTTTCTCAGAGCAGCTTTCAACTCCTTAAGCCATTTGTTCTGGTAGCTGTAATAATATGCTTATATTGCAAAATACAAAAATTTCAGTTTTAGACATTATATTTTGACTTTGGACTATATAAGTTGAGTGTTAGCTCATTCATATTTTCACCCCTACTCTTGTCTTCTTTTCTCAGGTTTCAGTATCATCTTTTTTCTTCTCTATTCTAAAGAATACACTTACACCATCTATACAAATTTGTTTGTTGTTCTATCAGTTATAGACTTTACCCTAAGTAAATTAAAGGTATTCGTGTTGCTAATCATAAACTCTAGCTCTCCTCTCTATCTCTTCTTCACAGCTCTACCATCTATATTTTATTTATTTATTTTTGCCACCTATACTTAAATTTTTACCAAATTGAGATTCATTCCACTTATATTCTATTCCAGAAATGTAACTGTGCCATTTATGCTTTATCTACAGGTTGATTCTTAAAAACAAAAGTTAAAAAACAATGTTTATACTATTGTAACTATGCAAGTATTATTTGCTCTGGAACCAGGTACTATAACAATATTATCTTTTTTTGTACTTTTTGTTTTTTCTGGATTTCAAGTTGCCTCTCATTTTTTTCTTGTATCATTTACCTTCCTTATATCTTCAATTTTGTTCTGTCCTCTTCACCCAATCACACATTATATTGATTTTATTTGCCACTCAGCTCTCTCTCGGGGGGCAAGAGGTCACTTATGTTCTTGTTCACTATGTGAACTACTTATTTCCTAGGCCTTGGATTTCCTGTCACTGCTCTCTTGGATTGGTTCCACTACTTTCTATTTTCCCATATTTTCCCTTTCTTGGGACCTTTTATGTTGGATCACTATTTTACCTACTCTTTATGTTTGATCACTGATTCAACTTAGTTGAAAATCACATTTCCTCAGAAATTTGAAGATATGTAATAATTATTTTATAGGATCTACTAGTGTTGATGAGCATTTGGATAGTACTCTGATCATTCTTAGTGGGGAAAGTGTTTTATTCTTTCTTCCGAAGTTTTGAATATTCTTTTCACCCTTTGTCTCCTAAAATAATGAAATACAAGGTGTATCTTTAATAAGAGCTTAAGAGTCTTTTCAACTTGATTATTGTGCCATTGGGTCTGGAAGATAGACTTATGTTATTTCTTTGATAATCCCTGTCCCTCTGCTGTCTTTTCCAAAACTTCATTAACCAGATGTCAGGCTTCATCAATGGCTTCACCTTGAATCTATTTTCTTATATTTTCACCTCTTAGCTTTTCAATTTCCTGGTTTTTAAAAAAAATTATTTGACTTGAAGCCCAAATCTTCTTTAAGAGTTTAAATATGTGTCCTTTTTTAAAAAAATTATTTTATATTAATTTTTATTAACAGCTTATATCCATATAGATGAAAGAGTTAAGTAGGAAAACTAGTTGTCTCTCACCCTTCATTTCCATTATTTCTCCTCTACCAGGGCTGCTATTTTAGCTTTCCATATTTTTAAATGATATGCATTCATTGCATCTCTTTCTCTTCCTGCTTTTCTTTCTCCCTCTCCTTCTATTTTTTCTCCTACTCCTCTTCTTCCTTCTTACCCTTTTTCTTGTTCTTCTTCTTGTTCTTCTTCTTTTTAAAGATTTTATTTATTTTTTTATGAGAGACACACAGAGAGAAGCAGAGACATAGGCGGGGGAGAAGCAAGCTCCATGCACGGAGCCTGATGTGGGACTTGATCCAGGAATTCCAGGATCACGTCCAGCTCTGGGTAACCTTTCATGAAGGCAGATGCTCAACCGCTGAGCCACCCAGGCATCCCTCCTCTTTCTTCTTCTTCTTTTTTTTTTAATATTTTATTTTTTATTTATTCATGAGAGAGCAAGAGAGAGAGGCAAAGACACAGGCAGAGGAGAAGCAGGCTCCATGCAGGGAGCCCGATGTGGGACTCGATCCTGGATCTCCAGGATCACGCCCTGGGCTGCAGGCGGAGCTAAACCGCTGCGCCACCGGGGCTGCCCCCTCCTCTTTCTTCTTATTTGAAGTTTTAGGCATTACTATTGACTTTCTATTTACTATTGGAGATAAAATTTTTAGCTCTCTTTTTTCTTCCATCTTTATCATCAGGCACACTTCCCAGCGCCATTTCCCCTGTATTATTTATCTGTGGCCACAAAACCCACCACAAAACCCCAGTGGCATAAAACAAAAATCATTTATGTTTCTCTCAATTGCAAGGTTTAGATGATATACATTAGGCAGTTCTGCTGACCTAGACTGAGTGCTCTCACATGTCTGGATGTTGTCTGGCATTGGCTAATCTAGACCAGATTCAGCCAGAGGAATTTGGGCAGATGGGGCAATCAGATTCTCCACTATGTGACTCTCATCCCATGTAGCAGGCTGCCCTTGACATGTTCTCATGGAAATGGTAGGGACACAAGGGAGAAAGCCCATTTGAAGCCTCTGTAACATTCCATTGGCCAAAGCAAGCCATAGGTTGATATCAAGATCAACAGGTTAGGTCATTTTGCCCAAGTTTGGTTACATAACAACTGCAAGGTCACTGGGTGAAAGGGCATGTGTATAGCAAGGGATACAGACCTGCAGGCATTATTAGAATGTTCCATCTCTGTATATACCTATATAAAACCTACATCCTAATTTTGGTGAGATCAATCTGTCCTTTCTCTCTAGCACATTTTGCTTGCTCTGGAGTTAATAAATGTATTCCTTTATAACTTTTTCTTGGTTTTTTACTTATTTCAATTTCAACCTTGTCCAATATTCTAACTTTAGGAATAAAGGATATATCAAGGATATTCTAGCAACTTCATCTTCCTGAGCAAATCTCCCCAGGAAGTGTCTGAATCTGCCCCAGTGTGCACTGATAGCCTTTCATACTGATGTGCACACAGTTGACACAGTTGTCATCCTGGGGTCTCCTTCTCTTTCATGAATTTAATCCCCTGCTTCTCACATTCATGTCTTCCTGCTTTTCTTTTTATTTCCTTGCTTGGCACATATCTTCCCATAGTTTTCTGAGAAAAGGTACAAGGGAGATACTTTCTTTTGAGAACTTGGATCTCTAAGAGGACTTTCTTCTACCATTGAACTTGATTGATGGTATGGAAAGATAAAAATCTCCGGCTTTTGCAAAACTTCCTCAGACCAGTATGTCCCAACATATATCATTTTGTTCTGAAGATGTCAAAATTTGTTGCTTATGAAAAGTGTTTGGAGGACAGAGAGCAGACATTGTATCAAGACAGTCAAACCACTTTCTTTCTGATGAACTTCTCAGAGTTTTTAATTTGTGAGTCTCTAAGAAGGAACCTATAATATGCTATGTTTTTCAAATCTTATTTGATCATGGAAACTTTTCTCCTTCTTGAATCTTAAGGAGATAGTGCTTTGCAAAGCCAACATTTGAAAATGACATTTCTAAACAGTTGTGACCTTGGGTGCCCTAGTTTAGAACCTATATAAAGATGCTAATTCTTCTTGCTCCACTACCTCACCCCCAAATCCCCTCTGCCTCCCAAAACCAGGCTTTATCATTCTTTGCTTACTGTTAGTAGGAAATCACTGCTAGTAATTTTCAGAATGGAGATGTGTGCAGGTAGGAGAGGAATAGCAAACTAGGAGGGTACGTGTCCAACAAAGAGACCAGATAGAAGAATTTTGGGTTTAAAAAAATGTGCATAGTGAAATATCTTAAAATACTAGCTATAATCCTTTCTGCAGTGTTTGGAATGGGTATCATTCCCCAGTCAATTTTCCTCTTCATCCTGAGAAGTCCTCCTCAATGACATGGATATATTTAAAAATAAATTTGTCAAAATCCCTCTGGGGGAAGCATGCTTCCCTATTCTCAGGCTGAATGGTCCTGGGGAGGCTGACCCTGTCCTTTGTCTGGAATGGTCATGTGACCCATTCCAGCTAGCTATGGGAATTTTTCAGGAACTTTTTTTTTTTTAATTTTTAATTTATTTACGATAGTCACACAGAGAGAGAGAGAGAGAGAGGCAGAGACACAGGCAGAGGGAGGAGCAGGCTCCATGCACCGGGAGCCCGACGTGGGATTCGATCCCGGGTCTCCAGGATCGCGCCCTGGGCCAAAGACAGGTGCTAAACCGCTGCGCCACCCAGGAATCCCCAGGAACTTTTGAGAAAAGAGACATTAGACTTTTCCCCCCCTAGATTTCTAGCTATTTGGACAATGTGAGTTTAAGGTGACAGTGGCCTTTTCTGCCACTTTTTTTTTTTTTTTTTTTTTGGAGAATACTGCCTGAAAATGTAGTGAACACAAAGGAAAGAAGAATCAAGAGCTAGAAGACCACACATTCTCAGAGTCCTTCTTGGAAACCCCAGATCAGCCTTGCCTGATCTAACAGCTCTGTCTCTGAACTTCTCAGCTATTGAGGCAATACACCATTTTCAGATTTTGGCTAGTTTAGATTGAATTTCTTTCATTTCCAGGGAAAAGAATCCAGCTAATAGAGTTAACTCGCCTCCCTCGCCTCATAGGCTTTTAGGATTAATTGGGAGTGCAAGTGTAAGTGCTTATTACCTTGCTAAAACTCATCAACTGTGAGTTTCCACTTCTGCACTGTTATTTCCCCAGAAAAGAGTGCTCTAGAACATGACAAGCTGAGGCCAACTAAAGAGAAAGCAAGAACTCACAAGTGCAGGTAAGCTCTCTCCTAGGATATTAAATGACATTGAGATGGAATCTTGATGCTGAAAAGTTAGCTGAGTATGCCTATGGTGTTGGATGTAGGATCTTAGCTCCAAACAGTGAATATACACCTGGACTTTCGATGAACATGGGACCATATGCATGTAAGGCTTCTGGTCAGTCCTCTGAGATGTTAGCAGAAGAAAGCAGCAAAAGTTGCTAGCAGAGAAATGCAGGCCATTATTTGGTGGTGCACACTGGCCACACATATGTGCTTATCTGTCCTTGATAGTTATTATCTTTTTACCCCCGCCCCCTGTTATGGGCCAACTAGAGAGTTTTCAGTAGAAATTCCTTGCCTCCTTTTTAGCATGTTTGGGAAGTCAAAGATCTTCACGGGTGTGGTCAGGGGCCAATTTGCCAGACATCTTGGAGACACTGGCATTTCTTTGCCTTGAGTAACAGTTCCCTTTCTGGATCAATGAGTACCATCTAGCCGTGCTGATAGCTGAGAATTAAAGATTAGGGAAAAATGAATCAGGTTTTCAGTTAGAGCTCACAATTCACACATGCATGCGTGATGACACACACATGCTCATACACCCACATTCACACACGCATATATGCATGTTCACTCCCATGAGCACATATACTCATGCTCACACATGCCAATTCACATACGCATGCCCCCCCCCACTTACACATGCATGCCCGTGCACATCTACTCATGCACATATATCCACACTCATCACACACATCTACTCACATCCACGCACACGTACCCACACCTGTCTACTCGCACACCCACACACATGCATGCACACACATACTCACACATGCATGTTCATGCACACTCCAAGATAGTGGTCTCCATGCTCCAGACCAGAGGCACATTTGCAGACAGTTGCGTGGCACAGTGTGCAATTCCTGTCTCACTGGCAGGGAGCCTGCAGCGAGGACCAGGGAGGTGGGAGGATAGCTTTTCAAAATATTTGCAGTTTCCCTCATTATGTGGAAGGGATGAGCTTAGGTGGGGGAGAAACAAACTGGAAGAGTTGTGGTTTTGTGCAGGAGGACAGCCTGCCTCTTCCAGGGGTTGTGTCTGCTGTGTTCATTTTTGTTTCATTCCCTGGGAAGAGTCGTATACGCTAAGAAGCAAGTGTAAAGGGGTGAACAAAGAGGAGGGGAGCGTATGGGAGTGTGTGCGGGTGAGCTTGCGTTTTCCCACAGCTCAGGGAGCCTTTGTGGCATCAGAGGCGGCATAGGGAAGGATCCGCGGGTAAGTAGGGGTGCTGCCAGTGATGGTGGGGTCTGGGACATCACGACCCACCATGGTGTTCTAGTACAATCCCTCTGCTTCGTGCAGCTCTGGGTAACCGTGTTGTGTGGCCTCCTTCACCGCATTCAGGCATCAACTCAGTGCACTCTGCAGGACTCACGTGGTCATTCAGCAAAGTGACTACCTCTTGAACCTTCTCCAACCCTATCACATTAACTGCTGTACGTCCCACCCAGCACTTTTCAGTACCCAAAAGTGTCTTATTTGCTGGTGTATGTGTTCTCTGCTTCCACCCACTAGAACATAAGCTCCTACTACTGCCTTCTTCACTCCACCTTCTATCACTTTAAGCAGTTGGCAGTACATCATAGATGCTTAGTGAATTCAGGGTTTGTTGATTGACCCCCCTGCCTAGATTATTTGGGGATCAGGAAGCAGCAAGTTACCGACCTTCGTTCTCTGATCTGAGGATCTGAGGTGCAAGAAAAACAAACCCTCATTAACACGTTTAAGCAGTAGACAGTGCATTCTATGGTGGGTGTGATGGTTATTTTTATGTGGCAACCTGGCAAAGTCATTATGGCCCCACCATCATGGTGGCCAGTTGTTTGGTCCAACATCAGTGTAGATGATGCTGTGAAGGTTTTTTTTTTTTTTGGGGGGGGGGGATGGCTTTTTGTTTTTTTTAGAAGATATGATTAGCCTTTAAATCAGGACACTTTGAGTAAAACATTACTCTCTGTAATGTGGGTGGGCCTCATCCAATCAGTTGAAGGCCTCAAAAGCAAAAATTGAAGTTGCCCCCAAATCTAATTCTCCTCAAGACTGCAACATCAACTCTTATCTGAATTTCCAGCTGGCCAGCTGCCCTGCAGATTTCAGACTTGCCAGTCCCCACAATTGAATGAGCCAATTTCTGATGTAAAACTCTCTTTACAGGTGATAAATATATTTACAAATATCAATCAATATATATATATAAAATAAGTATATGTTTACACGTACCCACACAGATGTTATCATTGATTCTCTGATTCTACTTCTCTGGAGAACCCTTCTAATCCCAGGAGTAAGGGCATAATAGTAACTATTACCACTTCCTTTCACTTTGCTTCGTGCCAAGCACCATGCCAAGTGCTCTATGTCATTTCATGAACCCTCACCACAACGCTATAAAATAGGCATTGCTATTGTTCTCACATGATAATGTGGAAATAAGGTCCAGAGAGGTTAAGTAACATAGTCAACATCACACAGCTGGCAAACCATGGAGTCAGTATTCATATCTGAATCTGCCTGGTATAGAAACACATGCTCTTAATCACCAGACAACACTGAAATTAGGACATGAAGCAGAAGTGGCTCTTGCCTTTGAAGGCCTGGTGGTATATTATAGGGAAGTATAGACAGAAATAATTTTAATGTACATGTGACATGTACATGTGACAGATGATAAGAGAGTGGACGAGCCTTATGGAATTTCAGAGGAGAGAAAGATCGATTCTAGCCTCTGTGGGTTGTGCAAAGCTTAATGCAAATAGGTTCAATATTGGCTTTGAAGAACAGTTAGGACTGCACGTATAGAGGTAGGGATGATGGTTATCCTAGATCCGTGGTGGCAGATGGAAATATGATGCAAGTCACACTGGTGTGCCACACAAGGAATTAAAACATTTCTGGTAGCTGAATTAAAAAGTGAAAGAAAATAGGTAAAATTAAATGTGATAATATGCTTTATTTAGCCTAATATATCCAAAACACTGTCATCTCCACATGTAATCTCTATAAAAATTATTAGTGAGGTATTTTCCCATCTTTTTTGTTTGTTTGTTTTGTTTTGTTTTGTTATAAAGGCTTTGAAATCCTATGGCACATCTCAGTTCGACATGTAAAAGATATTTTGCTTGCTTTCTTTCTCTATTAAGTCTTTATGATCTGGTGTATTTTTTCCCCCTTCACAGCACATGTCAATTCAGACTAGCTTGGGGTGATGGATGGCAGCTACCATACTGGTCAGACAGCTCCAGATGGAGAGCAAAGCAGGGCAGAGACCCAGGCCCAGGAAAGCCTGGTGTGTGTGTGTGCAGGACTCCAAGGACAATCGTTAGTCTGGAGTTGACTGTATCCGAAGGGGAGCTGTGGGCAACATGGTGGAAATGGAGGTGGGGCCAGAGTAGGGAGATGCCTTGGATACCCGAATAAAGTGGTCTTGATTTCAGTAACAGAAGAAGAGTCACTACCCTTCAGGTTGCTTGAGAAGGGAAGAAAGCTCTGTCTTAGGAAGACAGAGGCATGAAGGGTGTGTAGAATGAGGAGATGAAGCGAGGTATCAGGCAAGTGGCAGGAGTTCCAATCAGAGATTATGATGCTCAACCAAGCCTGGGACTCTGGGGATGGAGAGAGTGGTTGATGTTACTATCTAAGAGTTCACAGGCCCTGGCAAGGGGGCAAGAGCCACAGGGGAGGTAAGAGAGGGCTCCAAGCTCCCCATCCGGGGTGGGTGCCTGGGAGATAGAGCGGTGAAATGAGCAGCGAGTCTTCTATCAACACATTACAGATTTAGTCTTCTCTTCCCTTGGGGATTTGGAATCAATTTCCTGGGCCTCGTCCCTCCTCCTCACTGAGGAAAGACATCTTGCATCTTGGCTCCTTTCCAGCAGGAAGGAGGACAGAGGACTGAACCCTTATGAACATCTTTGCATTATGCCCTTTGCTCCATCCTTCATGGATGTCCTGTGTGACTCCAACATCCCACTGATGCGCTCGGAGCTTGGAATCTCTTGAACTGTCCTCATCACTCCCCCACCCCCGGGGGGTGGTCAGATAGCAACTGGATCCCACCATCGGATGGTGGTGGATGATCTGTTTTTATATGCTCTGTGCATCTCTAATTGCTCTAATGAGCTGGAAGTCTGGAGGAGGATCGACAAAGATTTACAAGCTTTTACTTGGGAAACCTACCTCCTATCAAGGCAGGGGGATTAACTGGACCAGGCAGGACTCTCAGCTCAGTGGCTGCTGATAGCAAGTAACGAGGACCATGAAAGCCTTCGGCGATTAGAGCCAGGCACTATCGCCATGCCTTTCTCGACGTTGTTTATTTTAGATTGTGGCCATCCAGGGGGCCCCGCTTGGTGTGCATCAGACAGACAAACTGGAGCGATACTTGGGGAATGAGAATGTACGAGACTGTCACGGGGGAGACGGCTAGGGAGAAGATCTGGATTAATTCACATGTTCGATTGCTGGGGACTTTATCTGGGGCAGAGCTCCTGGAGACTTGTCCAACACATGTCAGTTGGATTTCTACTGCACAAAGTGCGAACAGAATACCAAAGAAGATCTTCCTCCTTGTATAGCCTGGCTTCTATAGCCCCCTCTTCTTCATCCACTCCTAGTTCCTTCTTTAATTGCATTAGAGTCCCTCTGTCTGGGTCCCAGCACTGTCACTTGATTGATTCACCTTCAATGTTAAGTTCTGATCTTTCTCTTCTTTCTCCAAGGTGTTTATTATTTCCTCCTCTTTTCCCTTTTCTTCCAGCTCTCTGTTTGGCTTCCTTATTTCCATTCAGAATTTTCTGCTAAGTTAATTTAAATTTTGCATTCACCTTTTTTTTTTTTTCACATAGTGGGTGAGTCTCCAGTCTCAGGACCCCCTATTTTTGTTGCCCTTAGTTGCTCCTTATATTTTCTTTTTCTTTTTTCCTATTCGCTCTGTTTCTATAACTTTTATTACACCTTCTCTTCACCTTTTGCTTCTCAGCTGTCCTTTGATAAAAAAAAAAAATCAATATAAAAAGATCTCCCTGGTGCAAGGGAACGTATACTAGATTATCTCGGCCCAAAATGAAACTGTCCTTAGCAGAGGTGAAGACCTTTCATAGGATTCGAACCCTAATGCTGCAGAGGTCACCGTATTTCATTGGAAATGTGATTTGTTGAGCCAATACTTTCGTATTTGTCTTTTTCTTTCCTTTGTCAGAAATAAAGCAATTCCAAAGGCTGCAAGCTTTGAAATTAAGAATGGAAGAAAAGAAGTATGTAATTGGGATTCTCTTGTTGACGTTAACCCTGTCACAAAGCCAAAGAATTTTCTATAGTTCTCCAGGGGATTGTTTTTCCAAACCACAAGAGCAGTCTGTGCAGAAAACTCTGCTCTGGACCAGCCTGCTGATATAAGCCCCTTCTCTCAGCATCATCCCCCAACACCAGGGGACCCTCTAATAGCCCCAGCTTCCTTCTTAATAATCCAATTTGGATCAATTGACCATATTATCATTCAAAGCCTTCTTTAACCTCTTTATACTCGACTCACATGGGCTCCCGGGATAACGAGTTCCATATGGCATGAAGTGATTGCATACACCCGCATTTTTTTCAAGGAGTTCCAAAGCAAGCTGCTCCAGCCAGGCAGGTGTCTTCTGGCCTCCAAGTGCCTTCCAGGGACAACCACCCAGCTGCCCTCTGCTCAGTGTCCCTCATCACAAGGGGAAGGAACATTGCTTTCTCAGTGGACTGCGCAACCGGCCCAAATCCCAGAGCTGAGTTTCCCAGTACTGCCTCCACTCTGCAGCCAGACTGCACCCGTCTGCCTCTATGGGGACACCAGGGTGCCGTGAAAGGACCCTGGTTTTCCAGGGCCTCTTGTTTTCATCCCTGCTCTGGTCTTTACTGGCCATAGGGACTCCAGCCAGTCATCTCATCTTTCTCAGCCTCAGTTTCTCATCTGGAGAAAGGACATATAACACCTGGCCAAATGCCTGCTCAGAGCATTTGTGAGGAGTAACGAGATAAGAGAGTGCTTTGAAAACTGTAATGGGCTACATGAAAGCACTTGTCGTGCTGTGACCACAGTCCTTTGGGAAGGTGGCTGGAGGAGCACGATGTGTTGAAAGCTAAAGGATCTCTCGTGGTGTGCCTGGGGCTTTGGCATGTGGACTCTCTTGCTTATCTCTTCTTGGCCACTCCTTGGCCTTCCAGGTGGCCTCTCCACCCTTGGGAAACCTTTTTTTTTTTCCTTAACTGTGGGCAAGAATGGTCTACCAAAGTTGGTATTTCAATCCAAAGTGACCTAGTTCTTAATCCTATCTGAGAAACTGTTTCTCTGACCTGTGATGGTTCATCATGCAGGAAGGCCTTCAACTAGTGAAGATGGGATGGGCTCATTCCAACAGGGGCATTTTCAAAGAAGCTTAGAAATAAGGGCTGGCAGGGATGTCTGCTTGAACACAGGATAATTGTGCGAGAGAGAAAATCATGCACATTGCATAGTTCCTGATCCCAATGGGTGTTGAATTTTTAAAAAATATTTTATTTATTTATGAGAGAGAGAGAGAGAGAGCAGAACAGGGGAGAGGGCAGAGACAGAAGCAGGCTCCCCACTGAGCAGGGAGCCTGACATGGAACTTGATCCCAGGATCCTGAGATTATGACCTGAGCCGAAGGCAGAACTTGACCGACTGAGCCGCCCAGGTGCCCCAGTGGGTGTTGAATTCTTGATAAATGCTTTTCTTCTTTATGAAAGGTTGCTTTGTTTTAATTATAATACTTTCTTTTACATTTCATGTGTTTTATGCAGATTAGCATGGTTTGTGTATTGGCTCTCTAGGTCCAGACAGCCTGCAAAGTTGGTATCAGGTCTCTCATTTTGCAGATAAGGAAACCAAGGTGCAGAGGGGTGAAGTGACTTCCTGAGTTCACCAAGCTGTGATGCTGGGATCCCAAGCATGAGTGTCTCACTCTCGAGTTCAGGTAGCTAACCAAAGAGAAGGGAAGGGAGAAATTACCTAGGAGGCTTCCAGTTCTAGGTAGTTACACCTGCCTGACCCTTCCCATGCCTTCTAAATTGTAAGAGACATGACCCAAGGGGTATAGCAAACAGGGGGAAGGTCCATATTCATGCTGGAAGCTTTGAGAAACTGCTCCAACACAGGGTTTGGTAGGACTGTAGAGGGCTCAGAAAATGGAGGGAAGCTTGACCATACGCCATATCATCCCCCCGGGGTGCAGCCAGCTGGGGTTTAGCCAATGCAACCAGCAAAAAGCCACAGTGACAATGGGAATGACTGTGGTGGGATGAGGCTCTCGCATGGTGCCTTCTCTTGTCAAGCATTGCTCTTTTCAATGACAGGGACTGGAAGCCAGGCTATAGAAGGGGGAAGATCTTCTCTGGTATTCTGTTCGCACTTCGTGCAGTAGAAATCCATCATGGTATCATGTATGGAGATAATCATCTTTCCCATGGAAGGCCCGTGGCTTTTCACTGTGTTTGTGTGCTTTGTGGGGGCATTTTTCTGGGCATCTGGAGACACTTAACCAACTCCAGGTGCCCATGACATTTTTTTTTAAATTCAATTAATCAGCATAGAGTACATCATTAGTTTCAGAAGTGGAGTTCAGTGATTCATCAGTTGTCTAAAACATTTAGTGCTCTTCTTTTCACATGCCCTCCTTAATGCCCATCACCCGGATACCCTGTTCCCCCACCCACAGTTGTTTTTCTCCTAAGTTTTATTTCACTTCATGTATTGTCCCTGTTTCCTCTAAGTTGTGTGTGTGTGTGTTTTCTCCTAAAAATTATTTCTCTTTTTGGACTTTATCTTTAATATAGGTAGCTCTCTCCAAATCTAAGTGGTCCAAGTCTATCCTTTTTGATACAGCATGAGGCCCTAAAGAAATGAACTGTGGACTCTGTACTTTTTGTTGGTGGGCTCTACCACAGGGTGACCCACTGGTGACTCTGCTCTGTGGTTGGTCCACTGTAGATATTTTTTTCTTCGAGGCTCTGGAGCTTCTCCAGAGAAAAATCTTCTCTTCTCCTTTCTGATGGTAATGTAAACTTACATCAGTCCTTCTGCTTTCAGCCCTGCATTTCATCCTCACCTTGTACTGTGCTTGGAATGCTTGTTTCAGGAATGTTGATGGTTCAGTTTCTTTAAGAATAGGCCACAGGTCTGCATAGGATCTCGGTGGGTAAGTGTGTTTGCTGGGCCACATGGATAAGGGGAGAGGATCTGTGGTCTAACCACTTCATGTACAGAGAGCCCACCTCTACCCCTGCCTTCCAGGACACTCTGTGCCTCCTCAACTTTTCTCTGATGCCTCTGCATCTACCAGCCCTTACATCAGTGGCATCCCCCTTGGAAGCCAATGGAATGAAGCTTCCACTCATCATTTCCCTCTCTGCTTTCTATCTTCTAAAAGATTAGGAATTTTTTTCCCCCAAGCTGAAGTGTTCTCTCCTGCTCATTTCATTCCCATTGGTTTCTAACTTTTTTTAAAAAATACTTTTGTTCCATGAAATGAAGTTTCGGAGGGTGGGGAGGGGCGGGAGGAGGTTAAACATGTGAGTTCAATCTGCCGTGTTCAACAGGCGGCCACTGTAGGCCTAGGAGAGAGCTGTGGGGTGTTGACAGCCAGAAATGTGTGGGGAAGACTGACCTGCAGGTGGTTGGTTAGGGCATTAGTGAGAAGTGGCTACAGGCAGGGAGGCCAGCCCGGAGGTTTCTGGAGATTCTCAAAGAGAGGTGGTAAGGGGAAGGTGAATGAGTGCTGGTGGGTGGCTGTCCTGTTTGTAAATTGGGGGAAAATGTAGCAGTTTGAAAAGGCAACCAATGGCCCACTGGGTTAGATGAATTCAACCTTTGGTTCTCTTTTCTTTTTTTTTCATTGCAGATTCTTTAATATGTACTATGTTGGCATATTTTGCCCATCATTTCTCCCTTACTATGCCTTGTATTTCCCTAGAGGCACAGGGCTAGTTTTTTGTTTTGTTTTGTTTTGTTTTTTGCTATTTTTTGTTTGTTTTGTCTCTAAATTCAGTGTTTATTAAACTTTCATGTGCATTAGAGTCCTATTTTCAAACTGTAGATTTTGATTTATAGGTTTGATTTTCAAGCCACCAGACCGGAGGTTCTGCATTTCCAGCAAACTCCCAGGTGATGCTGGTTCTACTGATTGGCAAGGTTCTTTGTTCTAGAATGGGGTTTGACGATTTGGAACAGCCAAAGCCTGAAGGGTAATCCACCCCGGAGGCACATGCCAGCCTTAACTCATCCCCCTGCCCTTCTGCAGGCTTGGACTGACCTGGGCCTGACTCTCCTGCAGAGCACCATTCCCTGGAGGAGTCTCTGTTAAGGTGTGGCCCACAGGAAAGAGGCTCCAGCAGGGCCCACCACAGTGACCTGTTACTCTTGATCCTTTTCTGCTCCCTGGACTCCCCAGGAACACGCTCAGCTTACAGGACAGTCAGTAAGCACCCACCGTGCATTGCTCACCTGCCACATTGCTTTCTCATTTTTCTTCATGGTCTTGTTCATATCCAGAAGTTATCCAACTAGGCAAATGGATTGAAGGAGCAGTTGACTTACAATGGCGAGATAGCATAAATCCCAAGGTCCAAAATTTCAATGGACTTTCACCAGGTTTCTTTAGGGAAAACAAAAAGATTTTGTTTTCCCTAAAGAGACAGAGAATGAAGCCGAAGTGACCTCATGTGAATTTTCGGAATTAACATTTGCTGTTTGCATTTGCCTAATGAAAATTCCACTTCTGCTTGTTCAGTGGGGATTTCATTTGCCAGTGTGGTTTTATGAGAAGCAAGAGGAGTGGCTTAAGGAGCAAAAGGAAAAAGTAGCTTATTTTTAATGCCTTATTTTGATTTGTTTGTGATGACTGTAATTAGGCTTTTTTCATGCATTTTTGTTTTCTCAAAAGCCTGAAATAAATTTGAGAACTTGGACATTATCTAGACTAGATCATCCAGGGTAGATTCTTTCTGGGTGTTGTAGTCAGTTGGAGTGGATCTAGCTTCTGCTTCCTGGGGGCGTGGGGAGGTACCTGTGAGGTCCTAGATCTTTGCCTTAACATTGCCATAGGGTCACCATGCGCAACTTCCAGAATGATGTCTTATTAATACAAGGGCATCACAGTAATAAGGTCTCCCTTTGGTTTTATATGGCTCAGCCTCCTGCCAAAACACAAACAGATACAACTATGAGGGATATTCAATTTCATCAACAAAAACAGCGTGTGTACATTTTGAAGAGTTCACCGTTGAGCAATCCAAATGAATCTCTAACATTTGCTCTGGATTATGCAACTCTACCTCTAATTACTTATTCCACAGAGGTTAGAAGAAGGAGACCCTGAGTAAGGAAGTGGATGTATAATAATCGGCTTGCAGATTTGCTCACTTTTATTTGGTACAATATTAACATCCCTTTATGTTTCTTGAGCACTTGCCTGACCGTGTTTTCTCAGCAGGGTGGATGGGAAAGCTGATGGGATCTTGAAGTGCCTGGCTGGATTTGGGAGTTGGAGCAGCTATAAATATGGACATTTGCTTGGCTCACTGGCTAATGAGTGAAAGATCGCCAAGAGTAATAAGGTTTCAGTGGAATTTCCTTAATGATTGGCACAGTTCATTAAGAGAAGAAACCAAACGAGAGAGGCCCTTGGGAGAGGCTGGGGGATGGGATGGTCAGATCATGGAGGTGGGGGCCATGGCTCAAAGGAATGTGGCTTTCACACAATTAGGTGTTTTGAAGGAAGACAGAGCCTGGACACAGTCGAATAATTTTGGCTAATTGAGATTTGCAGGGGTCAAAGAACAGAGGTCTTGCTGCCGTTGAGACAGGATGACATCCGTTCTGGATCCCCGGATGAACAGCGGCCCATGTGTGCCTCGGGACAGTGGCAAGTGGTGCCTCCCTGACAAAGAACAGCTTTCATGGGAGGTGCCCTTCTACCCTTGTCTCAGCTGTCGGCATTCAGTGGTGGGCCTGATGGCTCCCAATGTACCTAGCTGGAGTCACATCTAATAGGTGTCCAGGGCTCTTCTTCTCCGGGAGTGAGAACTAATGAGGCATCTTCATCTCCTTTTGCTGTGTGTCCATCAGGGATACCGCCTCTGAGAGACGTGCTTTTGAGATAGAGAGAGGCTTCCATGGAGGTGCTCATTATTCCGTGTCTGGGATGTGAGAAAGGCTCAGCTGCTTTAAGAGAGTTGGACTCTGCCTATAATAGATATTTCACTTCTTTATTCTCTTTAAACCATCTACATCGGACTCCATCCCTACCCCTCAACCCCTGCCTTTTATACTCTAGCGATGGGAAAGTCTTCATTGCTATTTGAGAGGATCTCCCAGGGCAGGATTAAGGTACCAGCAAGGCCCCTGCCAGGCCATATGGCACTTTGTGCGTATTGTCAAAGGGCTCCCCCTCCTCCCAGGAGAGGTACACCTGCCCTGTGGTGTATAACTTGGCAAGCTGAGCACGGGCTGGAGTTCAGTTACTGCTTGCCCCAGAGGCCAGGCATCCTTGGGCAGGACAACAATCCTGTGATTATGCACAATAGTCCTGGAGACCTGGTCTGCAGTAGCAACAAAGCGTAGGTGAGAGACCCACTGATCCCTGTTCCATATCCCCTTCGGGTCCTACGACCAGAGTCCTTCTGTATCATACAGGTGTTCCCTCTGAGTTCTGGCCTCTTTGGTGGATGGCCACACAGACTCAGGTCTGGGCCCTTGAAGAAGCTGCATACCTCTTCCCATCTAGGGCAAAACCCAAAACACTTTTTCTCTCATCTTGCTGGACTTTCTCCTTCCCTCATTTCAGACACTTAGCATAATCTTGTCAACAAGCTGAGGCTTTATAAAAGACAGGAAGAACTGCAGTGCTAGAAGCTCCACTTTCTAGAAAGATCAAAATACCACACGGTCTATCACTTAGAAATGGAAGGGAAGGAGAAAAGAGAAAAACAAAGTGAAATTAATATCTTAATACACCTTCCTGCTAAATTTACCCCAACACTAAACTTTTCTAAAGAAATGATAGAGGGACACCTTGTGCTCCCTTGAGACAAATCAGCAGAGCATGGCTTTCCCACTTGCCCTGGCCTTCCTCAGGCTTTGAAGAACATTTTATAAGTGGTTTCCAGCTATTTTAGTAGGATGGAAAACAGTCCCTGGTGAAGTCTCATGTCTTCTACAAACTCATTAACATTATTGGTATTACTTTTTAAAATGTCTCAAGGCAGATCAGGACACTTGTGGGATCATCTGAAGAATCTTATGGGACTTCTTTGATAATTCAACAAAGGCTGAGTTCCTGGGAAGTTGAGTGGGTAGAGGGAGGGGACACATAAAACATGGCTCTGCCATTGACTTGTTTGGCCTTGGGCAGACCCCCTCCATTTAGAGTAGGTTGGGCTAGAACTGGGTGACCTTAGGTATATGTCACCATTGCTATCATAAAATTGTTGTGTGAAAGTCATTGTGTGCTCAAGGGAAGAATGGGAGAAGCTGAAGTGGTAAGGCAAGTCAAGCACTGGCTTTTCCTTCTTATTTTTTCTCTTGTCCCTCCATTGCTCTAGCCCATTATTTCTGTTTCCCTCCTTTATTCTTTGGTTTTCACTCTCTCCTTCTTCCACTCATCATTGTTGGTCTTTCCTCCCTCTTTTCTCATTTGCTTGCTTTCCTTTAATATTTACTATTATCCATGTTTACTGAATCCAGTTTTATAAGCTCTGACCTTCATTGTAGCCAGGTTGAATGTGGTCCACATCCATCTTAACACAGAAAGAACAGGCATACCAAAATTTGAAAATTTAAAAAAATTAACATGTAATCCTCAAATACAGTTTTCTCAGAGGACCTCAGGAGAGAGGGCTTCCCTCCCCTTGCACTAAAACTAGCCTGTGGAGGAAATGACCTTGTGGTGTTGTTAACCTCTGAAATGGGTGTCAAGCAGGAGATGCTTGGCTAACGGAGGACAAGGCTACTCTGGAAAAATAGCTCATTGCCTTCATCTTAGACGTGAGATGCAACAAGATGGACATATTATGAAAATAATACTAGGCTGAAATGTCGCTGTGATCACACATATGTTCATAAGTAGACTTGAGTCAATTGAGGGTCATTAAAACATTAGGCTGCTCTGGAAAATGAGCTCAGCTCCTCAGAATTTCAGGTCCAGCAGGTTAGCGTTCTGTAGGTCAAAGAAAATGCTCAGATTGGCACCAAGCCTCATTGGCTCTCACGCAGAAACTCTGACTTTGATACTCAGTGAAAAATGCACATCTGGAATGAAATCAGACCTCACCCATCTCAAGCTTCTGCTCTTTGGTATTTAATTATTATGACTTGGAAGTGACTCAGGCTGAAGGCTTTATTTTTAGCAATGATCAGAACTGCTCTTGATGAATCAAGAGCTGTTTTTTTTTTTAATCGGAACATGTGACTAAATTTATTTTTCAAATCTTGAATGAACGAATGTGACACTTACGAAAACACATTAAAAATGTTTTGAGCTACATGTAAAAAGCAGTTTTGCAGACTGCTTTCTGTTGGGTTGCCATATCTGTCCTCTGATGTTCTAGAGAATGGTGCTAGTATTTCTGTCTTGGATCCGACCTGGAATTAAGATTACAAGAACTAGAAGAGACCTCAGGCATCACAGGTTCAGTCTTCCTTTGACAGAGATGGAGACTGAAGCCCATGGGCTGAAGTCACGTGCCAAGTCACTCACTAGGGATTGTCAAAGCTAGGAACTCTGCAGTATGTCTGACACTGTCTTCTGACCTTTCCACCTACCACCTGCCTCTCCCTGAGTATGAAACACGACTGCTGGCTCCTAGAACCATTTAGATGGCACAAAATGCTTGATTAAACAACTGGACCACATAGATTGACAACACTTCCAAATGTCCTTTTCTCTTTCTGATTGCACCAACTTTATTTCGAAACTGACTCAAACTATGAGAACACCAGGATGAATCAGCTGCAACCCCACCACTCAAGATACTGTCAGCTTGGGCAGGCTGGGTGGCTCAGTGGTTTAGTGCCAGCTTTCGGCCCAGGGCATGATCCCAGGGTCCTGGGATCAAGTCCCACGTTGGGCTCCCTGCATGGAGCCTGTTTCTCCCTCTGCTTGTGTCTCTGCCTCTTTCTGTCTCTCTCTGTCTCTTTCTGTGTCTCTCATGAATAAATAAATAAAATCTTAAAAAAAAGACACTGTCAGCTGAAGAACCCACTCCTACAGATCAATCCAATTGTACGTGCATGTACATGTGTGTGTCTGCACTAGCACACATACCTGCATACATTTTGAGTGTCTCATTTCATTATGAATATTCTTGTAGCATTTTTTCAATGCAAATATCCTCTAGGGAAAAAACTTTCTGAGAAGCGAAAGCCCCCAGTATTTTTTCCTAGTCACCAGAGAAAGCAGTCTTTTTAAAATCTGATATTTGGGGGCACCTGAAAGGCTCAGTGGTTGGGCGTCTGCCTTTGGCTCAGGTCGTGATCCAGGAGTCTTGGGATCCAGTGCTGCATTGGGCTCCCCACAGGGGGCCTGCTTCTCCCACTCTCTTTGCCTATGTCTCTGTCCCTCATGAATTAAAAAAAAAAAAAAAAAAAAAAACTTTAAAATCAGATTTTTTGTATATATTGAGAAATGATCACTATAGTTAAGTCTAGTTAACATTCATCAGGATACAGAGTTGCACATTTTGTTTCTTTAGATGAAGACTTCTACTTGCTTAACAAAGGAGATCTTAAAAGGAAAAAGCCTGTGTTTAGGGCTAGTCTTCAACCCAAATACTTGCTAATCTCCACCTTGAACTATTAGACAACAAATCTTAGCCTCAGAGCATTCATCAAGAAACAGTCTGCAAATAGAATTTAATAGCATTGGCTTGTTTTCATTCCCTTTTTATAGGAAATGTGTTAGTTCTTTATAGCTATGTAATAAGCTATACCAAATTACAGTGGTCTGAAGCAACAGTAAATATTTACTGTCTCATGTAGTTTCTGTGGATCAGGAATTTAGAAGAGTCTTTGCTGCTCTCAGAACCTCCTGAGAGGCTATGGTCAGCATGTCAGCCAAGGCTACAGTCATCTGAAGGTTTGCTTAGGGCTGGGGGGGTCTGCTTCCTCAGTGGTTCAGTCACATGGCTACTGGCCAGAGGCCTTAGTTCCTTGCCACAGGGCTGCTAGAATGGCCTCATGACACCTCAGCTGGCTTTTCATAGAGTGAGTGATCCAAGGGAGAGCAAAGCAGAAGTGAAATTTTTTTTATGACCAGACCTTAGAAGTCACAATTCATCTTTCTTTCAGGATCCTACTGGTTACATAGATCCAACCCTCCTCAGGGTGGGAGGGGACCACATGAAGGCATAGATACTGGGGAGTCAAGAATCATTAGAGGCCATTTTGGAAGCTGGCTACCACAGAATGAGTTACTGGTTCTCATTATGGCCATGTCACGAATCTCCCTTTTTAAATTAATACATTTGAGTATTAAAGAGGTAGTCTGATGGATTGATTTATGTTAAATATTTACTTATTTATTTTAGAAAGAGAGAGAGAGAGAGAGAATGAGAAGGGGGTGGGGTAGAGGGAGAGGGAGAGAATTTCAAGCAGACTGCATGCTGAGGGCAGAGCCCCAAGTGAGGCTGAATCTCATGAGCCCAAGATCATGTCCTGAGCTGAAATCAAGAGTCAGATGCTTAACCAACTGCTCTACCCAGGTGCCCCAAGAGATAGTCTGATTTAAACAAAAAACACTAACTAAATTCTAATACAGGTGGTCCTCAGATATCATAAAAATTGTGTATGTGGCATGCATGTGACAGTTAATTAGGATGCATGTTGTCCCCTGAACCCAGAAGCACAGAGAAGTCAACTCTGCTGGTACCTAGTACACACCAGGTGGGACCTAGACTTGCAACCTTGAGATGACCTCAGTCCTTCTTTGATTACTGCTCCTGCCTCCTTGCTGCAGGGAGCCATCTGTCTGAAACCAGATAAGACTTTGTTATGGTATGAGGTTTGTTAGGGTCAAACTCTAAAAAGGGTTATTAGAGACTCTAGCTTTGTCCCACTTTATTAAATAATTTTAACTCATGAATTTTTTTGGGGGGGGGTTCACATTTTATTAGATACAGCATAGACCCTTGAGCTGCCTCATTCCCTCCCCTCCCCTTCCCCTTAACTCATGAATTTGCTTGTCTTCACATCTTTGATGTTTATCTTGTTGAATTTAGTGTTTTGTACTCTAGAAGTTTCTGTACCTGGGGCCTTGAGACGTTAGAATGTCTTTCTAGATATTATGTGCTTAAGATCAGGTCACACAGTTCCCCCAGCAAGCTGCAAATTCCAGGTATGCCCTGCTGGTACTCCCCTGATCATTCACACTCATATTTATTTTTAATTACTTGGTTTCCTTTGTATTTATTGCTAACCACTTCCCTCCCCCATACACTCACCCCTTTCTAAAGATTGTCAGCAAAAATTTTTACAAGGTCGATTATGTTGGGAATTTATGTGTTTCAAAAGTTTTTAAAGATACATTTCTCTCTCTCTCTCTCTCTCTTTCTCTCTCTCTTTTTCAATCTCAACTACACAGCCACATTCAGGGACTTTTCTGGGATGAATTATCTGTTCCTTAGATCTCATGTTTTAGCTCCTTTGTTTGAGTAAAATATATCCTCTAGTAATTGTTCAAGTCAGGGTGATAATAGCAGAGTGCATGATAATGTTAGCCTTCAATGTAGCTCTTTTTTTTTAAGATTATATTTATTTATTCATCACACACACACACACACACACACACACACACACACACACAGAGGCAGAGACACAGGCAGAGGGAGAAGCAGGCTCCGTGCAAGGAGCCCAATGTGGGACTCAATCCCGGGTCTCCAGGATCCTGGGCTGAAGGTGACACTAAACTGCTGAGCCACCCAAGCTGCCCTGTATCTGTCTCTTAAGTCCTTTCCTTTTGGACCAGTTATCATCTAGATGTGGCACACAGCTCTTATACTGAAGCTTCCTTTCACACAATTCTGGAACTTGCCATCACTATGTTCCTATGTTATATTTCCTACTTTCTGTATCCTGTATTTCCAACATACACACACACACACACACACATATAATATATATAATATAATATATAATATGTATAATAAATATCTATTGTTTTAATGGAGAAAAATCCCAGTAAGGAATTCCATGGGAGGTAAAGTTTTCAAAATATTTTAAGTCTTAAAATTTCCATATCACATCTGTTCTGGATGATAGATTTGCTGTATGTGGAATTTGGAGTTGGAACTCATCTCCCTTCAGAATTTTGAGAACATTGCTTTTTTGGCAATGTTGCTGTTTAAAAGTTAAATGCCATTAACACCCCAGACCCTTTGAATGCAACCTACCTTTTTCTCTCTGGAAGTTTGTAGGGTTTGTCATTTATGTTCTGAAACTTCACCATGATTTTCTTCAAATTTACCTTCTCCATTTGGAAACTTACCTTTTTCAGTTCTGTTCTGCAAGAATTGATTGATCTTATTGTTGGTGATGCTGATTTTCTACTGTCTTTGCTTTCTCTTTCTGAAACTCCAATTATTTTGATGTTGGATCCCCTGGACTACTCTGCTAATTTTCTTATTTTCTCTTCTTTCTTGTTTTCCCTTTATCTCTTACCTAGGCAGCATCTGCCACTTTATCTTCCAAACTTTCTGCTGAGTTTCTAACTTCTAATGTCCTGTTTTTAGACTAACGCCTCTCTCTTGTTCTTTGAATGTTCCTTTATTTAAATATAGGATCCCCTTTCCCTGTTGATACATAGCTCACAGAAGTAATGCTTTTCTAACATTCTTCTCTGAGGATGTTATACTGTATTCCCAAAGCTGTCTTCTTCCTGCAGTGTATTTCCTGCCTGTTGTTTTTAGTTGTTTGCTTTAATCTCAGTCTTAGATGTTTGCCTTGTATCGGTTCCGTGTTAAGAACGAGGAACTAAAAAAAGCTAATTTGAAGGTCTGGGCATGTGGATGTAGTCTTGAAAAAAGATACTTGAGGGACATGAGAAGCATTTAAAATACAGTGTGGTTACTGCTTGAGTGGGGTAGTAGAGGGTGTCACAGGAAGCATGAGACATGGGTGGGCATCTGACTTTGATGGGGAGCCAAGGAGGCTTGGCTTGGGAGTCAGCCTTAGCCCATCAAAGAGCATCCAGGCAGGGAATAGTGTTTATATATTCATTCGTTAAATATCTTTATGTGTCAGGCATTGCACTAGGGGTACAATGATAAATGAGAGGGACACGGGCCCTACTTGTTTGCTTTCGAGAGTTGAGGACAGACAAGTAATGAAGCACTCCCAGGCTCAACTGATATCTCAATCATGCATGAGACGATTATGAGAAGCTCCGTGTCACATGCTTTGAGGTGGAAGTTTGACTGCACTCCCCCTCCAAAGACACTGTTAGAGAGGAAGGTGATATTTAAGGTATTTTTAAAATAAGATTTTATTTATTTATTCATGAGAGACACCCACAGAGAGAGGCAGAGACATAGGCAGAGGGAGAAGCAGGCTGCCTGTGGGGAGCCCAATGTGGGACTCGATCCCAGGACCCAGGATCATGACCTGAGCTGAAGACAGACACTCAACCACTGAGCCACCCAGGTTCCCCATAATTCAGGTGTCTTATGGGTGGTATTGGATTTTATGGACTGGTCTAGGAAAGATCTCTGCCATTTATATCATTATAATTTTCAAAGAAATGCATTAATTTTCAAATGCCCACTAGATACTGAATGCTTTGTAGGCACTTTATACTTTAAGTAACTGTCTTAAAACTGCGCTTTGGAGCATAGCACTTTTAAAGTTTTGGCACTGCCTATAATTTTATGAAAGACGAAATGTGGAGTTAAATCAGTACCAGATTTTTCTCTTGTTGGGGATGGTCTCTCCCTTGAAATCCTTTGATTCTTTGGGCATTGATACTGAGTTCAATATGTTTTTAGCACTTTGGTGTTGGGAGAGTTACTTAATTGCTCTGTGTATATGTATATTTGTACGTGTATGTCTTTTTTTTAATGTACAGAATGAGTGGAATGGTTCTTTCCTGCTCATCTGGAATAGCAATGTACCTGCCCCACCTGGAATATGATCAGAAACACCTTAGTTATACTCACTCTGATAGAACCCAAAAGGGCAATGAATTATTGCAGGGGAAAATTAATGAAGTAAGAATTGAGAAATGGTTTTTCATTCTAGTTTTGTGAGCAATTAGGCAAGTGCCCTTTTCACTCCCTCTCCTGGTGGTTTTTCTCATTTGCAAATGGGGTCAATCATATCTGACCTGCTCACTTCCTCCACTCATGGAGAGGATCAAAGGAAGCAAGAAATGAAAAGTCAAGAGCCTGATTCAAATTTGAGACATTTTTCTGGCTATGACCACATCATGCACGTGGATGATTCTGTGGGATCATTTTTGGGAAGTGCACCCCTCTCCCCTGGTGTCAGGGCAGCAGAGCTAGGCTTTTAAAGCAGACCCAGCATAAACCTTGGGTAATGGGAGGGTGCACATGAATTTTTTCTTACCTTCATTGCTCCTGGCTTCTCAGGGAGATGGACCCGCATCCTCTACCCATCCACAGCAGGCCACCAAATATCCTACCTCAGAGAGAGCTCAGGGGCTCCCTGTTTGGCAGGCCACTCTCTTTTCCATGCCAGGTTGACTGCCAATAGTGGGCAGTGGAGAACCTAGAGGTTCTTGGAGTGTACTTGGCTGTACCAGCATCACCTGGGAACTTGTTGAAAATGCAGTCTCAGACCTCACCCCACTAACCGAATCAGAAACTCTGAGGATGGGGCCCAGCAAGTGCTGTTTAAGAGGTGTCCCAAGGGCTTCTAATGTGAACTCAAGTTTAAGAGCCACAGCCTCAGGGAATTCACTTTTCTGAATTTTATTAAAATTCAGATTCTGATTCACAGAGTCTGTGGCGAGGCTGAGCAAAGATTTGGCTTGTCTAACCAGCTTGCAGGTGGTGCTGATGCATCTAGACCACCACCTCCAGGGTGAGGAGCCAGGCCATGGGGGAAATAGCTGGGAACTGGGAGATGTAGGTTCTAGGACTAGGTCTGCTCCTACATGGTGTGACCCAACAAGCATCACTCCCCTGTCCACCTCCAGGATCCTCCTGCACCAGGTCTACAAATAGGGGGTGGGGGGTGGTCAGACCTTCCCTCAGATCCTTCTTGGCTCTGGTTATTGTCAGGTTCCAATTTTTATGAATTATTCTCAGGACATGTGATTCTTGGGGTTCACAGAGATCCTTGGGCACCTTAGGGACAATGACAGGACAATGGTATAGGGTAGCTAAAAGGAAACATATGACTCCAAAGGAAGTGACTTCTGAGGCTGGTCTGACAGTTAGCAAAGCATGTCCCACCACAGAGTATGACTGACAAGCTAGTGAGATGGACTAGGAAGCCCACATTCCAGCATCTGCTTTTTACCACCAGGATTGGAAAGGCTTTATTGGCATGCTCTTTGGCACCCTAGGGGGTGAGTTCTTTTAATGGCAGAGCGATGCCCCTAAAAGGCACCCCAGGCTTGTGGGGAGATGCTTTGGGTGTAAAATCTGAGCGCTGTTGTGGAAACAATCCACATTTAAGATCAAGGGACCCCCTTCCCCATCTTCTACAGCCATGTTATATATCTTTTTTCTGTGTTACAGGACACACACACCTCCTGGCACCTGGTAGCTTTGGGACTTTCCCCATTGCACGGACTGACTTGATTTCCAGAGCTTTGCAAAAACTCTTGTGGTAACACATCACATTCCCAGGTGTGCAAACTGATGGGGCTGTTGTTCTAAACCTTCCCAACCCACAAAGCTAAACTCCGCAGTTTCTGTCGGGATTCTTCTCTCCTGAGGAGCTCTGGCTACTGTGAGGTCTTTCCCACTTCCTGGGGAAGCGGTTTCCAAGGCACAGATGTTGAAGCTGCAGTCTGCCCCACAGCTGCCCTCACAAGAACACAACTCATTAGTACAGAACTCCCGCCCTCCCTTAGTGTCAATATTTGTTTAGAGTAGAAGGCAGAGAGGGAGAGGCAAATGGTGGGCCAGAGAAATTTTGTCTGCCAAAGAAATGATAATGGACACATTCCAGCCTGGGGACTGCTTACACAGTGCGTTGCTGGTCTGAGACCAGACGTGTCCTGTTAGGTCCAAAATCGTGCTGGTAGACATGCTGAAGAACCAGAATTAAGGTTATGTCCAGTCTCTTCTGTGTGCTTTCATTTTTATTTTTATTAGACAAGTCTATATTTCTTGAGTAAGCCTTAGAAAAAAAATGATTCATAACTCCTCCATCCACAGAGTCATCTTAACATTTTAGCATCTAGCTTTCCAGGCACTTTTTCTCTCCATAAGCCAAAGAAGAATGTATATATATCCGCAATTATTAATATTTTAGTATAAATGGGATAATACACTTACTTTTCTCTCATTTCCATTATGAAACTATTACTATATTACGTGCTTCTTAGCATGTCAGTATATGAGCATCAACACCATCACAGTTTTTAATGGCTACATAGTATTCTGACATATGGAGTCAACATCGTTCTTAAAATCAGGATCTTTTTTTTTTTTTTTTTTTAACATTTAGACCATTTGTAGCTTTCAAACTGTGTTTGATCAACATCCATGATATTTTCCTTGGCATAAATCTCTCAATGCAGAACAGGAATAAAGAGTAGGCTCATTATTCAAGGCATTTGAAACATCTTAGCAAAGTGAATCCAGAAAAGCTGTAGTGATTTACACTGGCATTAGCAGTATATAAACATGTCTGCTTATCAGTACACTGGCCAACTAGGGAATCCTCATTCTTCTTTTTAAATGTTTTAAAATCTTGCCAATTTAACAGACAAAAATGGTATACTGTTTGAACTTTAGTTACAAATAGGTAGAACACTTTTTTTTTTTTTAATAAAGATTTTCTTCATTCATTTAAGAGGGAATACATACAGGGGGAAGGTAGTGGGAGAGGGAGCAGGGAGCCCTACATGGGGCTAGATCCCAGGACCCTGGGATCATGACCTGAGCTGAAGGCAGACGCTTAACTGACTGAGCCACCCAGGTGTCCCCAGGTGGAATACTTTCAATACTCCTTGGCCATTTGTATTTTTCCTTCTGTGAATTGCCTGTTCATATTTTTGCTCATTTCTTTTTCAAGTCTGGTACCTTCTTTTTTCTTATGAAATATAAGGATCCTGGTACTTTTTTGCCCATTATATATGTTGCAAATATTTTTCTCAGCTTGATGCTTACTTTCTGATAGGATTAATGCTGTTTTGCAATGTGAGAGTATTTTTTAAAAATTTATGCAGGCTAATCTATCAGTCTACTTCTAGCCCTCTGTCTTCTGTGGGTTTGCTTCTGAGGTGTTTCAGGCACAGATATTGGCCACAGGCTCTCATTTTCCAAGGTCTTACATGGCACTGTTGAAAATTGTAGTTTAGAACAAGATCTTAACCAGATCACACTGCTCTGGTTCCACAAAACATTGCTTTGAATGGAAACAACACATGTTCCTTTAGGAACCACACTGGATCCTTAACAGGTTTATGGGCACTTTTGTTTTTGGTTAGAATTGCTGGTGTCAGGTATTTATAAGGTGAAATTCGCCAAAGTTATTTTTTCCTGTTTTTTTTTTTTTTTTTAGCTTCAGAAGAGATGGGATATTTTAGTGGGTATGCAGATAAAGTACTGGACTTTAATGCCAGTAGGCTCATAAGACACAGGGAAACAAAGCCCTGTCATACAGAAGGTCCAATTTGGTATTGTTTGCTCTCTGAGAGCCAGCTCAAATCATTGGTGGAATTGGGAGAGTAATCAATAATTTATTAAGTCAACCAATTAATAGTTTAATGTGATAATTATTTGATATTATTAAATAGTAAGTAATTTAATAGTTTAATAGAAGGGCAGAGTCACTTGGTGACTGAAAATCACTACCTATATGATGATAAAAATTTTTTTGGAAGATTTTATTTATTTATTCATGAGAGACACACATAGAGAGGCAGAGACATAGGCAGAGGGAGTAGCAGGCTCCCCATGGGGAGCCCAATGTGGGACTCGATCCCAGAACCCTGGGATCACGCCCTGAGCCGAAGGCAGTCACTCAACCACTGAGCCACCCAAGCGTCCCAATGGTAAAATTATCTTGGGATTTCAAACTCTCTCACAGTCTTGCCATATCCCAGTGTTTGATGTTTGAGACCTTGGACCTGCTCCTTATCCTCTCCCTCTGACCTCTTCTGATCCATCACTACATTTTGTAGATGCTTTACAAGAATTCTTTCTCTTTTTGTTATGACTCTGGCTTCCTTTGTATTTCTATGATACATCCTTCAGGACACCTTCATCACCTTATGCCTGTGTTATTGCAATAATCCTCTCATGTGTCTCTTGTTTCATTTTCTTCTTCAAAAATTCCACTGAGTGCAAGCTTCTCCTCCTTGCTTCCTTGCCTTTCGTGGATTCCCATTTCATATGCACTATGGCTCAGCAACTAGGCCCTCCACTATCAGGCTTCAACCTGTCTCTCCAGTCTCACCCCTTAGGAGGCCTCTACATCCTCCCAATAAAAGGGGATTATTTGTGGTCCACCTGCCTCCATAGCTCTGCTCAGGCCATTTCCTCCGATGAAACTGGCTGGCATTTCTAAAGTCAAAGTTTTCAAGGTGGCTTCCCCTGCAGTTTCCTTCACTTTAGAGGAGTAGAGACACTTTAGTGGATGTCTGTCCCTAGGATTTTTCTCTACATGAAGATCTTTTGAGAAATTACTTCCTTTGCAGACACTCAAAATATCCAGGCTTCTGTTATTTCCCATTCTATTTTCCTGTCCTCCCTCTCTGGTGACATCAGGGGCCTCAGAGGGCAGGGAAGCACCTCTGACCTCTTGAATCACCAGTTCCCTTCGCTAGTAAGTGTTCCATAAGATAGTTCACGGCAATTTCCCTTACTGACATGTGGAAACCTTGCCTATTGGTTGCTCAGGAAGTTGAATAGAGAATTATAGCATGACCCAGCAATTCCACTTCTGCATATATACCCAAAAGAATTGAAAACAGATGTTCCAACGAAAACTTGTATACAGATGTTCATAGCAGCCTTATTCACAATGGCTGAAAAAGTGGAAACAACCCAAGTGTCCATCGACAGATGAATAGATAAACAGAATGTGGCATATCCATCCAGTGGAATATTGTTAATAGTAATACAAAAGGAGTGAAATATTGATCCATGGTACAGTGGGGATAAACTTCTGAATGAAAGAATCTGAACACAAATGTCGAATGTTGTATGATTAGATTTATATGAAACATCTAGAATAGGTCTCTCCATAGATGGAGCCTTCATTGATTGCCAGGGGCTGGGGGGTGGGTGGGAGTAGGGATTATGGGGACTGATACTTAGTAAGTATAGGGTTTCTTTTGGGGTGATGAAAATGTTCTTCAACTAGATAGAGGTTCAACTCTTCAACTAGATAATCACACAGCATGGTGAATGCCCTCAATGCCATTGAATTGTTCACTTTAAAATGGTTAATCTTATGTTATGCAAATTTCACCTCAATATAAACAAAAAGCAAGGGAAAAGGCCTTGCCTGTTGCTGCTTGGTGTTAGAGGGACAGATGACTTGACTACTACTAGAGACATTTGTGTCCTGCCCGGGTCTCCATGTCCATAGGATTCTTTTCAACATCTCATGTGAAAGTTATAGAGAGGGGCCACTGGCCTTTAACAATTTTTGAGACATTTGTTAAATATTAGCAGCCTCCTGGCTGATTTTCCTTAGTTGGAATTTGTTGTAAATTTCAAAATTCATCGTTGGTGTTAAATTGTAAAAAACAACCCCCCAATTGCCATTCTTCTCAGGAACAAAGAGTAGGTGAAGCATGACTTTGTTCCCTGCTAGTTATGGCTTGGTGTCCAGCCAGCTGCCCAGGACTCAGGCACCTCTCTGTTGTAAGCCTGCAGGACACCTGACAGCAGCCCTTTGTGCTGGAGTTTTCTTCTGAAGTGCTGCTGGGTCCTTATTTTGCTTTGTTCCTCCATCCATTTCTACACCCGACTCCTTCCCACCACTTTCCTCCAGTGAAAGTTAGTATTATAAAAGATGTTAAGCTTGAAATGATTAATCAGGCTGCAAGGAGAAGGAGCTCCTGAGAGTCTGGGAAAACACAGAGAAGTGATGTTTTCTGCTCTATTGAAATGCAAATATGCAAGCCACAGACCCGTTTGTTAGAAAACTTGGACTAATGTGTTTGTGGGAGGCCTCCCACCTTTCTGTTACCTTGCTTGGCTGACCATTGGCTTCAGGTTGAGGGCAGTTTTGCTGAGTCAATTTGAAAAGATCACAGCTACAGATGTAAATTAAGTAAGTGTAAAATTTCTGCTTCTTTTTTGTGGAGGCAGAAAGAGGAAGAAGGGAATGTATGTTCTCCACTCTTTAAAGTTTTTACTTCTAATGTTTTTCTCTAGACTAGCCAAGAAATATTTATTGAGCACTTACAGTGTACCCACCCCTGTGATAGATGATTGGAATTTCTTGATGGAACAATACAATTCTGCTCTCAAGGAGTTTAATTTTTCTTCATTTCCAAAGATACGATCATTTTTAAGCTCTGACAGCTGTGAAAGTCAAGGGTTAAAGGGGTTTCGGTTTTCTCTTCCATAATAAAGAACCTCAGCCTCTTGGGTCCCTGTATTCAATGCCCACATTTATTTCCCTTTATGGGATGGGGTTCTCTATTTTGCAGCAGCTAACATAATTTAAGGATGAGACCTGGTAATAGAAAGAAGCAGGGTACTGTCCTAACAGATTGGCTCTTCCGGTTCCAAAATCATCAAAGGACCCCATGTGTGAGCAAGAGGTGTGGCTCCAGGTGGGATGCACACTTTGCATTGTGATAGGCAGTGTTGGAATGTTTTGGACTCTTCCAGGGCTCACCATGTGTGGGCTTGCATGGCTCCAATGTTGAGGGCTCCTTTTGACATCTGCTGTGGAACAAAGCGCCAGTGCTTGAGAGGGAGCCCTCCTTGAGTTGGAACTGGGGGCTGCTGTGCATATGGTGGGCTTTGAAAACCTTCCAAGACCACAGACTGCTTGTTTGCACAGCATGTTGCTGCCATGTTCACTTAAGGACCTCAAAACAACCAGAGCTCTGGAAAAGCAGGTTCCATCCTGGAAATGCCTCTCTAAAGGCCTCAGAGAGACCTGGTGGTGGAGTAAGAAAAGCACTAAGTTGGCAATCATGGAGTAGGCCTCTTAGACCATGCCAGCTGAATGATCTCTCTGGGCCTGGAGCTGTGTTAAGTGGTTGTCAGGCTGGATTCCATGGGCTCTCTTCATCTTGGATATGAAAAGGGGCCTGAACTGGCTGAGTTCTTCACTCTGTCCCCCAGTAGAACCCCATTAAAAATAAATCTGACTTTTTCTTCCTCATGAGAATGTTGTTATTACTATATATATATGTATTGGTTTTTGGGGCATTCCTGTTGTCCTCTGTTGTTCCCAAAGCGCTCTAGTTTGGACATACGTTGTATGAACACCTTAATTAGAGATGACCTAGAACAGAAGATTTGCAGGCCAAATCTGCCCTGCATGCGTTTCCTTGGTTGGCATCATGTTATCAACAAATTTGAATGTTAGGAAGTACACGTACACTGTGTTTTTTTTCATGGTTCTCATGATTCCCTGATGTCCTATTCCTACTACATGTATATTACATGACAGCCTTCATTGTCTTTGAAATGTGCAGCCCTTGGCCCACAGGAGTAAGCTGTGCTGTTCTTTTCTTGGCGTTGTCTAACTGGCATATTTATCTCTTGGGCTGGCTGAATGCAAATGTGGAAAGTTTGTGGGTGGCCCCCCAAACTGCAGGCGTGACAAGTGGGGTATGACAGAGGTAGGTAGAAGTAGGGTAGGGGGGTTGAAGCAAGGTGTGACCCTTTTTATAGGTTGGAAGGCCTCCAGTGAATGATCTTACTTTCCTAATATTCTTTCTATATCTACTTCAAGACCGACCTCCAACTTTGGATCGTCTTATTTAGTGAAGTGTTAAGCGTATTCTTGAATTTCTGATGCATCAATAATACTTTTAGCTGCAAATAACAGAACATCTGCCAGTATGGTGGCTTCATCGGTGAAGATGTAGAATCATCTCATGTAAGAAGAACCAGCAAGGGTGACTTAGCACAGCAATGTTGGCAACATGCTGGGCTAGCCTCTCTGTGGTACTCTTGTTCTCTTTCTCATGGTCACAAAATGGCTGCAGTGACACTAGTCATTTGTCCTTAGATTGGCGTCCCAAGTAGGAAGAAAGGGCTAGAAGCAAAGATTTTCCTCTCCTAAAGCTTTGTCTTCTTAGACTTGGTAGGAGGTCCTTCCCAGAAACACATACTACAGACTTCCCAGGTCCTATTGCTCAGAAATATATTTCATGAGCCACCACAACCCCCCACCCTTTACTGAAGGAAAAGCTGGAAAAAGAGAGGGATTACCATGACTCTTATGTCCCCAGGCCTGGCAGAGGAGGTTCCTTCCCTGAGAGCAGGGCCCTTTCCTCACAACCTGAACAAAACCAGGTGTGTGACCATAGGGTAAGAGGGTAGAGATGGCAGTTGGTGGGCCATGAACAATGGGATCTTTAAATGTCTACCTTACTTTCATTAAGGTCCTATCACTAAAATTCATTTTGCACAAAACTGTTGGTTAGCACCCCAAAAGATCACCATTTTGATAATTTTCATTAAAATCTCCTGCCTTATAAGTACATTTGCTGTGACACCTTTATAAAGTATAGGTGATAAAGGAGATTCTCTTCATCTCAGTGTGTTTACCTGGGCTTCATAGAATAGGTAAGGCTTAACCTGGTTAAACAAAGTAAGAGAAAGTTGATGGGATTTGATGAGGATGGATATGGGGACCCATATTAAAGCTACAAGGGTCCTGGGGTACCTGGGTGGCTCAATGGTTGAGCACCTGTCTTTGGCTCAGTGCGTGATCTGGGGGTCCTGGGATCAAGTCCCACATCAGGCTTCCCACAGGGAACCTGCTTCTCCCTCTGCTTCTCTCTGTGTGTGTCTCTGATGAATAAATAAATAAAATCTTAAAAAAAAAAGCTACAAGGGTCCTGATTGGTAAGCAGAATGTGGGAGATCTGGATTGGGGGTTGATGTGGGTGTCAGATAATTCCCTTCTAGTTGCAAGGACTAGCAAAAAAATCAAAGCAGATTAAAGAAAACAAAAAAAGGGAGACACGTGTTTGTGTGGTACATGACAGCTTTTGTGCTTCTAGTTCCATAATTTAAAGGATGCAATTAAAATCTATCCTTCCCCTCTACTTCTTCTGTGAAGCCTCCATTCCAAGGTGCCTTGTTGTGTCCCCAGCTTCTTGAGCCTAGCATGTTCACAATGTCCAATCCAAGGGAAGAGAGGGTCTGCTTCCCCATGTCTCAGACTTTCAGAATGGAGGCTCATTGGTTCTCATTGACTTGACTTGAACCAATCACTGTGGCCAAATGGTATGAAATGTGCTGACTAGCTTTAGTCTAGGTCTGGGGTTGGCAAACTCTGCCATTTTCACAAATAAAGTGTTTTTGGACATAGCTGCGCTTCTTTGTTTATGTGTAGTCTATGTCTGTTTTGAGCTAACACAATTGGAGATTTAAATAGTTACATCAGAGACTTTATGGCCTGCAAAGCCTAAAATATTTACTATCTGGCCTTTTATAGATAAAAGTTTGCCAATTGGCTTTGGTCTAAGTAATCTATTCTACCCTTAGAGAATAGGGTTGGAGTCAACTTCCCCCAGAGCACATGGGCTGAAGGTGGTAAATGTTCCCCTAAGAGGTCCCCAGAGTGCACCCACTTGGCACAGGATGCGGGTGAGGATGCTGCACATTTGTTTGACAAATATGGTATGTAGGCATTAGCGGTGGTGGTTTAGGAGTAGGGATCCTGCATATTGACCTTGGCTAGGAGTTTGTTGGATTTTCTTATTTCTCAAGGAGCTGGCACAATTTAAACTCACTGGGAAGATTTGCTTTCTGGACTGTGAGGAAGATTTTACAGCCTTATCAGATGGCTAACTGGATGTTATTTTGAACTTTAGGAACTGATTTTGGGGAAGTATATTGGTGACCTAAAGTAGATGGCAGGCAAGTCAAGAAGTAAACACAGCTGGATGATGCATGGGTAATTGACTGATCATCTGAATTTCCAAACTATTATTGAATTAAGCAATGGTTACTTATAGGACATTCCTGACTGGCCTGACATAGGGACAGTATAAGGTCTGGTCCTCTTCAATATATATCTATTTCAGTTTTTATTTTATTTTTAAAGTAATCTCTACACCCAGTGTGGGGCTTGAACTCATGATCCCAAGATCAAGAGTTGCATGCTCCACCATCGAACCAGCCAGGCACTCCTGGTCCTCTTCAATATTTTAAGTATTTTGGGTGGGTAAAAAAAGAGAAAATGTATACTTGCCATTTGAACCCACTGAACATAGGAAATCTATCGGATGGTGACATGAAATTTTATAAATTTCCTGATCAGTGGAATTAATAGGTTGAAAAAATAAGAGGAGATTTATCAGGAATAAATACCAAGTTCCCTGTTTAGGTAAAACAAATAAACACAAATATAAAACACTTGTGCAATAATATATGTAGGATGGGAGAGACCTAGTAATGCAGTCCATATGAAAAGCACCTGTACTGTTTGCTTGACCACAGATTCAACATGAGTCAGCAGTATGAAAATTAAAAAGTAATGCTAAGGAAAAGGTGGTCTTTCACAATATGGTGCTGGGTCAATTGGGTAGCCATATGGAAAAGAAAACCATCTTGACCCCTAACTCACACCATATACAAAATCAGTTCCAGATGGATTTAAATGTGAAAGGTAACACAATAAAGCTTTTAGGAAAAAAGCATCTCAAGAGAACACCTTCATGAACTTGATGTAGGAAAAGATTTTTTTTTTTTAAACAGAATACACAAAGTGCTTGCCTTAAAGGAAAAAGAAATAGATGGAACTATTTAAAAAAAATTAAGAACTTTTAAAAAAGTAATCTTAAAAATGATGAAAAAGGCCACCAATAGATGAGAAGGAATTCTCTCTCCTTCTCTCTCACTTTTTCTGTCTCTCCTCTCTCACTTTGCATCACCCAACAAAGGACTTCGGGGTCAGAAAAATAAAAGAAGTTCTGTGAATCATTAAGAAAAGATGAGAAAGTCCAATAGAAAAATGAGCAAAGGCCTTGACCAGGCAATTCATTAAATATCCAAATGGCCACTAATTATATAAAAGGTGCTCAACTTCATTAATCAAAAGGGAAATGCAAGTTAAAACCATCATGTGTTGGGCAGCCCCGATGGCTCAGCGGTTTGGTGCTGCCTTCGGCCTGGGGTTGATCCTGGAGACCCAGGATGGAGTCCTGCGTGGGGCTCCCTGCATGGAGCCTGCTTTTCCCTCTGCTCGTGTATCTGCCTCTCTGTGTGACTGTCATGAATAAATAAAATCTTTTTTAAAAAACCAACAAACCATCGTGTGTTACTGTTATACCACACCCTCCAGTGTTGCTAAAACTAAAAGGCCCTACAATAGCAAGTGTTGGTGAGAATGTAGAGCAACCTGCTGGTTGGAGTATAACTTCTGCAACTACTTTGTGAAATGTTTCACAGTACCAACTAAAACTTACCAAATGCATACTCTATGACTCAGCAATTTGATTCATAGGAATATACCCAACAGGAATGCATACATAGGTTCACCAAAAGATATATACTAGAATGTTTGGGGACGTCTGTGTGACTCTCAGTTGGTTAAGCATTGGACTCTTGAATTCAGCACAGGTCTTGATTTCAGGTCATGAGGTTAAGCCCCATGTTGGGCTCCATACTGGGTATGGAACTTATTTTAAAAAAATGTTTGTCACAGCATCATTTCTAACAGTCAAAATGTGGAAACCACCACGTTCATGTACAATGGAATGGATGCAGAAACTGTGAAAGATTCACACAATGGCATACTGTAGGGCAGTAGCATTGTACCATCTATAACTGCAAGTGTGGATAAATCTCATAAATATAATGTTAGTGAAATAAACCAGACACAAAACATACATGATGTGCGATTCCACCTATATAAAGTACAAAACAGGCAAAACTAGTTTAGATGAGAGGAGTCATGACAGAGGTCAGCTTTTGGGGAGGTACTTGTTGGGGGAGTCTTGAGGGAGGACACTGAGATTCAGGTGATTTCTGCTTCTTGATCTGGTACTTCTTATAAGGGTATGTTTAGTTCATGAAAATAAATAGAGCTGCACTTTTATGAGATGCACACAGACTGTATGTATACAATACTTCAGTAGGAAGTTATGGTTATTGAGTAAATGTATCACGTAATAACAAAGCAAATTCAGCTATGTTCCTGTGGTAGGGGTGTTAGGCTTTCTCGTGGAAGCCCTACAGCAGCCCTTTGAAGTGGATATTACTTAATAGTATCCTCTTAATTATGTCCATTTAATGATATCCTCTTTAATAGCTGAACATATGGACTTGAATAAACTCCTAAACCCACATCAATCCATGTGATACCTAAACCCAAATGACCCATCTCCAGATCTAGTTATGTTTTATTTATTCTCATAAAGCAGAAATTATAAATTGGTGGCAAGTGGGCCTGGTTCTCTAGAAGAGTTGGCCCAGCCCAGTGCTTTAGTTTAAAAAATTAGTTGCCCTGTGATTTTACATAAAAATAGGATTTCCATTTCCTCTTGACATATTGGAATATCTGGCAATGCCGGTCACTTCCAATGTATCAGCAAAGGTCTGGAGCCGAAAAGTAGCCACTTGATTTCTTCCAGTTTGTCACAATCTCCATCACTCCCTACTGCTTCGTATCAGGCTGCTTTACTCATTTACGTTTCCTGCCTGGCCCCTACAGGCTCACCACCTCTGATGTAGAGCTCCCCAAGTTGCTTTCAAAACCTCTTTTTCCTTTCTCCCTTTCTCAACTGAATTCTTGATTTACATTATAGTGTTTGTTCTCTCCATATCTTCCAATGTCATGAGGTCAGCTGTTTTCCATACCTATGGGATTGTTTAAGGGATCATATTGTTCCCTTTATATTAGCTGATTTTCCACATAAATCAATTTGGTATTTATAAAGTACAGAAATCACTAGCATACACAGGACTGGGGTAAAAGTTATATTGGCAAGGGGCTGTCAATGTCATGGGACTGATTTGAATGGGATGTGCTTAATGTAATCATGAAATGCTTTCTCTCTCCTGTTACTGATTTATTCATTAATTTCATTAATTCACTTATTCATTAACAAATATTTGTTGAACAGTTACTGTTCCAGCCAAAGGACTGCAGTGGTGAATAGTTCAATGGCCTTGCCTGTTGGGGAGAACAGACAGGAAATGTAGACATAGGTATGTACATATATATGTATGTCCTTACATACATAAAGGTATGTGGTATGAAGTCACTACCAAGAAATATTAAGGACAGTAAGGAGTAGAGTATAATGTAGTGTGAGAGAGTAGGGATGGTGGATATTTGGGGAGGAAAGTGTTCTCGGCAGAGTTAGTGGCAAGTGCAAAGGCCCTGAGGCAGGAACAAAGGTGTCATGTTGGAAGAATAGAAAAGAAGGAGGTTGCTATGGCTGGGCCAGGGACCAATAGGGAGAACAAGAGGAACAGAGGTCCCAGAGCAGAGGGAGGATGGGGAGAGCCATGGTCTCATCATGTGCAAAGCTTCTTATACCAGGCAGAGGCTTTGGAACTACTGTTAGGTGTGTGATGGTCCATTGGTGGCATTTGAGTAAGAAAATGTCTAGTTTACTGTTCCTTACACTTTTCCTCTATCTTTTCCTTCTTCTTGTCTGTGCCTTAGGGCCACTGGAATTATTTTGCCTCATTGAGGGCTCTTAGGGCCAAAGAGTTTGCTAACACCTAGGAGTACTTTAAGAGTGGCCAATGACAACTCAAACGTCCATCCATCTGAATGGAACTAAGTAGCTGAACACAGGTCATTTGTAAAATAATAATAACTATTATTTCTGGGTATTTTGCTAAACAGATAAGTGTTTCTTTTGTCATTGGTGCTATTTGTTCAATAATGAATCAATTATGAGTTCTTTCAAGGTGTGTTAAGAAAGCTCTGTTTCCTGGTGAGACAAGAGGAAGTTGGGAGGAGGGATACTGGGAAAAGAGAGTCCCGTACATAGAATTTTCCAGACCTGGTTCCACTAACCTCCTTAATTAGTAGAGACTCCTCCCAGAGGCTTATATTCTTCTGTTGCTTGTCAATTTTGGTTTACAGCACTGTGAGTTTCCTGCCTTTCCCCTCCTTTGGAAGGTATTTTAAGGGGAAACTGGAAACAATTTTGACTGGGAAGCGGGAGTTTGCTTCTAAAGAAATCTCTCCATGGAATGTTCCCTGAAGAAGCCCTATTAGTATCCAGGAGGCTGATGGTGGTTAACCAGGGCTGGCAATGAAGCTGCCAAGGAAGAAATGTGCATGAATCAGCCCAGGAGAAGACCACATTTTCAGAGTAAGGACCGGGGTGGGGGGGTGGGGGGGGTGGGGCATAGGTTAACATTAATGGGATACCTGTTGCCCTATAAGGAAATGAAACTGTAGCTGGGTTAACAAAAAAAAAAAAAAAAAAAATCAGCATTTTACTGTGCATATTTTGACTGAGGCCCTGACAGAGAACAATGAGTAAAATGGTCTCCCCATTAGGGCAGAGTATGCTCAGCTTGGAGTATTGTTTCTGAGTGCAGGATGCTTGTGCCCCTGTGTGAGGCAATCTCTGTGTAGGTTGAAGGAAATGAAGATGCTCAGAGTTAACGAACCCTCTGGGTTTTGTCAAATCAAGGAATGGTGGCTTGGGCAGGGCACCACACTATCAGCGCTGAGGGCTCCCCATTGACCGCAGATGATTTTGAACAGAACATCTATCTTCAAATAATAGACTCAAACTAAAGGCAAATGTGGTAATTAGCTAAGAGTTCTGTTGTTTTGCCATGGTGGTCATCTCTTTCTCATTTTTGTTTCCGTCTCTCTGACAAATATTTATGGAGTGTCTATGATTTGACCAGCACTAAGCTGGTTCATGCAAACAAATAATTAAAATAATTGCGGACAAGTGTGATAACAGATCTGAACAGAAATGTCTTGGGAACACGTACCACTTCCACTTATCACTTATTTATACTTAGTTTCTTGTGAATGTGTATACAAAAAGTAATCTTTTCATAAACCAAGAAATCTGTTTTTCTCTTAGGTTCGTTTTGTGCATCTGTTTCAAATAAAACGGAAGGGCTTAGGCTGCTTAGTGAAAGTCACCTAAATATCCAGCACCTGCTGGCATCTGGGGTAATGAGGCAGGGAAATACGACAAGATTTTTGGCTAGAAGTGTGCAGTTTTATTTTATTTATTTATTATTATTAGTTTTAGTGAGAGAGACAGAGAGTATATGTGTGTGAGTGGGGAGGGGCAGAGGGAAAAAGAGAGAGAATCTTAAGCAGGTTCCACGCTCAGCGTAGAGCCTGACACAGGGCTCAATCTCATACCCTAAGATCATGACCTGAGCAGAAATCAAGAGTCAGATGCTTAACTGACTGAGCCACCCAGGCTCCCCAGAAGTATTCAGTTTATAAAGGTACAGCTGCAACCTTGTCATAGCAGTGACACAAATGATATTGGCCATCATGCATGGTGGTGATAAGATAGACCATTTCAACCAACTCCAGGATGACTTCTCTGGATTTTAGTGGAGGTGATAGGTTGTAGAAAAAGTTCCTTAGTTCATAGACTTTTGCTCATAAACTAAAGAACTGGCTTTCTTGAAAGTTCCTTAGTTTGGGATGCCTGGGTGTCTCAGTGGTTGAGCGTCTGTCTGCCTTTGGCTCAGGGTGTGATCCTGGAATCCAGAGATCAAGTTCCCCATTGGGCTCTCTGCGTAGAGCCTGCTTCTCCTCCCTTTGTCTATGTCTCTCGTGAATAAATTAAAAAAAAATAAAAGAAAGTTCCTTAGTTCATAGACTTTTGTTCATGTCCCTTGTGATCTGGTGCTCTTTCTTTTCCCTTTTTCCCCCAACCCAAATTGTAACACATTGCCTGTAAAATGCAGTTCAGAAGTTAACATGTGATGTCAAAGGATATCGACATCAAATAATTCCAGACAAATTTTGGGGAAGAAGCTAAGTGGCAGTACGTATTAAAAGTGATACATGAATGCATTCACTTTCTAAAGGATTCAAAGAAGATCTAAGGATTCAAGCAAAACAGCAAATCTACATTCTATGGAGCTAATATAGCATAGGGCATGTCTCCTACCTTGTTCTGCTTAATCAACATTTTTCTTGGCTATTTTTGCACATTTTCTCTTCCTCATGAACTTTAGAATTAGCTTGTTACAGTCCATAAAGTTCTGCTGTGATTTAGATAAGAATTATTTGATTTTGTATATTAATTGGGGCAGAACCCAAATCTTCACGATATAAAATTGTCTTGTGCAATAAATGATGTATCTTTCTATTTATGGACTTATTTTATGTTCTTTAGTGCTTTTTTATAGTTTTATGCATACGGGTTTTACGTATTAACTTTTAAGGGTCTCATGTTTTCTATAGTTACAATGGATGAAATGTTTTTTTCCTAAAGTGTTTTCTAGCAAGTTGAGCTATATTAAAAATTGTTATCTGTTAACATCATATCCATCTGCTCTGTTGAACCCTTTTATTGGTCTAATATCTCTTGGGCTTCCTTCCCCTTTTTTTAGAGAGGGAGAGAGTCTGAAGTAGGTTCCATGATCAGTGCAGAGCCCAATATGGGACTCAATCTCATGAACTGAGCCAAAATCAAGAGTTGGTTGCTCAACTGACTAAGCCAACCAGGCACCCTGTTCTAATAGATTTTGGCAGATTCTCCTAAGTTTGCAAAATAGATAATGTTATTATCTGAAAATATTGAGAGTGTTTTTCCCACCTCTCTTCCTCAAGATTGAAATCTCTGTTTCTCCTCTTTACACATTGATGTGACTATACACTGAGTTCAGTCTTGGGTGGCTGTGAAAACTGACATTCTAATTTTAATCTGATCATTAGATTTTTTTTTTTTTTTGGTGGTTTTCTGATGGTTACCCTTTATTAGATTAGGATGTATTCTTTTACTACTGGTTTACTCAGGATTTTTTTTCCTTCTCTTTCTTTCTTTCTTTCTTTCTTTCTTTCTTTCTTTCTTTCTTTCTTTCTTTCTTTCTATAATAGCTTTATTGGGATCAAATTCATATACCATACACTATTTAAAATGATCAGTTCAATGGCTTTTAGAGCTGTGCAACCATACCACAATCAATTTCAGAACATTTTCACCACCCCAAGAAGAAACCTCACATCCTTTTGCCATCAACCCCCTGCCACCCATGTTGTTGGAAGGGGTGCTGGTGGCTTGTCTTCAGGGCATAGAGCTTCCTTGTGTCTTCTGAGGCTACTGCATTTGGGTTTTTTGTTGTTGTTTCTATGTCCCTGGTACCCTTACCACTGCTGCCTTCTGATCAGCACAGGACATGAAAGAGGGATAAGGTGTTCCACATGTCACCATTACAGCAAGCACCATTACATTGTGTAGGTTCTCTTGCTTCTTGTGACCATTGGCTCTGGCTTCAATGTCCTTCAGAAATGCTTCTCCCCAAACGAAGGCTCCTTTTGCATATTTTCTGAGCTGTGATTTCCAACTTTGGTTGTTGTTTATATTTTATGTATGTTAGATCTGATTCTAACTGCTTTGGATCTTTTAAGAATTTCTGAACATTTCTGATCCACAGATTCACTGGTGGCACCCTCTCTTTGCCAACACTTTAAAAGCATTCATTGTCCTCCTCCTTCGCCCTCATCTCCTTCTCTACCTCCTCCTCCTTCAAATCTTTCTCCACCTTCTCTGTCTCCACCTCCTCCTTCATCTTCTTAAACAGGATTTGGGATGGGACTTGGATTATATTGATCCTCTGCCACCATCTGACTACCAGTTGGCTTTCTGCAAAATTAAGTTTCTAATCACGGCCTTCTAGAAAATTTTCACATCAGTTGACTTTTCAGCAGTATTCAAAAGCAAGTATATCTCTCTATGCATCTCTTTACCAACTTTGACTTGACATTTGAACTGATATTTGATGTTTGCTGAGGTGTATAATTGAAAACCATCTCTCGTGATTTCCATTTCTTATGGAAGGGTCTTCTTGTAAGGGATACTCTAAGCCATATGCAACATTGATGATGCACACATACACGTTGAGAACAATTGTCAGCTCACTGTTCTGGGCTTCTGTGCACAACTACTCGGAGGATCTCAGTGATGAGAGGGATATTCTCAGAAGTATTATGGAACTGATGCCAGAGGAGAAAAATCCTGCCTGACAGCCAAGTGGTATTTCCTGAGTCGAGACATCAATCCATATAATGTGGTGACGGGGCCAGATGCTGTGGAATTTCTTGATCTTAAGTTTATTAAATGCTCTTTCCACTTTGCGGAGTAATTAGAGTGCGAGCTCTCAAGCACTTGCCAAGGAAGTACTACAGGGAGTTTAATGATTCATTCCAACTTGTTTTCTAGTAATCCCACATGCTCTTAAATTATTCTCTCCCTTAACCATGATCGCTTTCTGGTCTGTTACCATTTGTTAAAAAGCAGACATGTCAGAATGAACTTCTGCTCTGACGAATGAAGGGTTGCTATTTCAGAACTGGGAATATTCTGGTGTAAATGAGAGAATGAGCTTAAACCTCAATGTCACTGCATTCTCTAGTTTTCTGGCATTGCTTTTTCTTCAACACCTAAATACCAATAGCCTGTGCCCCTCTGGACAGACAGCATAAAGTTTAGTGTACCTAGTTTGGGGATTTCCTGAGGAAAGCAGCCATCTTGCAAATCTATCCTAACCATCTAACCATCTCTCTTGCTTCTCATCTTGGCCAGATGACCCCCCCCCCCCCCCCTTCGTGCTCTTGTCATCTCACAACTAGTCTTTGGCTGCTTTGCTCAGCCCTAGTTGGATGTTTCCACTCGCCTAATTCTTCAAGGCACAACTAAAACCATCAGCCACATTAAATAAAACTCTGCCAGAGTTTGTGTGTCAGAGACTGCTCAATATCCATTCTTTCCTATTCATTTGAATAACATGGACAAGTTTTAACTGGGTCCATGGTTGGGAGTTAATCTCTTTTTCCCAGCCTTGTTTTCAACTTAATTCTGGCCAGGGGATTTTTTTTTTTTTTTAAGATTTTATCTATTTTTTTATTTTTTTAAAATTTAAATTCAATTTGCCAACATATAGTATAACACCCAATGCCCATCCCATCAAGTGCCCTCCTTAGTGCCCATCACCCAGTTGCCCCATCCCCATCCGCACCTCCCCTTCCGCAACCCTTTGTTTCCCAGAGTTAGGAGTCTTTCATGGTTTGTCTCCCTCTCTAGATTTTTTTCCCACTCAGTTCCCCTCCTTTCCCTTATAATCCCTTTCACTATTTCTTATATTCCACGTATGAGTGAAACCATATGATGATTGTCCTTCTCTGATTGACTCATTTCACTCATCATAATACCCTCCAGTTCCATCCACATTGAAGTAAATGATAGGTATTCATTCTTTCTGATGGTTGAGTAATATTCCATTGTGTATATAGACCACATCTTCTTTATCCATTCATTGGTCGAAAGACATCATGGCTCCTTCCACAGTTTGGCTATTGCGGACATTGCTGCTATGAACATTGGGGTGCAGGTGTGTGGCCAGGGGAATCTAAACAAAAGCAATAAAGTATTGTATACAGCCACAAGTCCGTATCCTTAAAAGAAACATGATCTCCCTTCCTGCTCCATTGGCTGGCATGTGGGTACGTTGGCTGGTGCTGGAGCAACCATCTTGGATGAAAAGATGGAAGCCATATGTGAAAGAATGAAGTATGAAAAGGCAAGAAGTTCCACCTTATCAGCCTTGGCCTGCTTAAACTCGAATGGGATGAGAGAGAAATAAACTTCAGTTGGGTTTCAGCTACTGGTCTTCTGGCCTTTGTTGCAAAACATGAACCATTAACATTGAAATAATGAAAAGAAATTATAGAAGGAAATTTAAAGCTCATTAGTAGATCTTTCCTAAGGCAGAAAAGTATGGAAATATGGAATTCTAACTAATAATCTTGAAAAGGAAGACTATCGGAGTTAAGTGTCAGAAATTGAGTTGCTTAGTTCTTTGTGATGAAAGGGAAGGGAAGGGAAGGGTTTCTGATATCTTTCCATATGTTTGCCCTCATTAGGGCATAGAAACTGTAATAGGAGGTTAATAAAACATTTTTTAAAAGTAAACATTGCGGAATTTAAACATTTGAATTGCTACAATATAGGCATTATTAAAAAGAGAGGTTTTGGAATTGCCTTAAGACCATCTGTATAAACCATACAATAAAATCCACCTTACTAATTAAAAGTCACACCTCATTTTGACATATATTGATATGACTCAACTTGATCCCCTTCCTAAATCATCAGATTTAGCTCTGAATGACCCTTGGTCATTTCTAAAAATCAAATCTACCCTCCAAGAATACAGTTGTAAGTGTATTTTAATGATCGAGCCACAGCTCTGAAAATAGCATCAAGGAGAATTTCAGAAGTTGTATGCTTGCAACCCCACCACAGGAAGGACCCCTCTTCCCAAGGCAAGACAAAGAGGTTTTGGGGGCATCCTCACTTGATCACAACCTGGTAAGTTTTATTATGTTTGCCAATATTGATGTACCAACTAGATTTCATTGTAAATTCTACTTGGGTTACCATCCTGGTATCAGGGCTAAAACTCACAGTGATACAAAAGAGCTTAGGTCTGGTTGCACTTGGAATGTAGGTTTCAGCAGGTGGTCAACGGGCAGAGACATTTCACACCAAACCTGAATAGGTCTGTAACTCTGCCTTAGAAAGCAGCTTGCCTATAAATATTTCACTCTGAGGCAGACAAAAGCTGGATGGATGTGAGGCCACTTCAGACAAAAAGCAGATAAATTCCTGCTTAACATGTACCTGATGCTTTATGATTTCTGCCCAGGTTCAGATTTCCTGGATCAAATGTTCCCAAGGCCTGTGAGGTCATGTGGTTTTAGAGACATAAGCTAAGCTTGGTGTACATTACAGAGAAGCCATCCCATCCGGGTGTGACCACGCTGAAGGTAAGTGTTAATCCCAATCTGATTTCATGTGTGCGCAACAGCTGTTGAGAACATTAGGTCTGCCATCTGTGTCCAATGGAGCGATTTCCTACCACTCAGCCTCATATGGCCCCAAAGTTAATTTAGTGCATATTGGGAAATTCCTGAAACAACATGAGACTTAACACCATTTTCCATCAAATCCTTGGAGTTTTTGTTGATGTTTGGAAAGCCCACAGAGGTGTGAAACTGCTGGGCTGAGGAATGGCAGGGTTTACTCATAAAATCTGAAACTATTATTGGGAGTTCTTTCCGTAGGTTTAATTCATGCATTTTCCCAGGAATAAACTCAGTGCCATCCTTGGGGTTGTAAAAACATTCTTGACCATTGTTCTCATCAATGACTATTCTCTGTAACAATTTGATAATGCAGGGTACCTCTCAGACTCAAACTATGCTTTGGCATATGAAAATCTCAATGACTTTGGATTGACAGCCAATGGTTTTCCTCATAGAAAGTAAATCTAAAAAAATCATGGAAATCTTGAATTAGAGGTAGTGTCCTCTGACCTCTCCTGGGTCAGGACCCATCTCCCCTGTATTATTTCCTTTGTGTTCCTCTGTTTTGCATCCCATTCCTTCAGCAGAAAGAAAATAACTGCTTAAGCCGATTTCTATCCAAATGTGAGTAAAGGAGAGTAGATCTAAGCTGTAAACCACACTGAAGATATGGATTTGCATGTTTTAAAGTGAATTGAGCTAAATGACTTGATTCTTGTCTTTCAAGGAGTCACCTAAATACCTATTGTCTGAGTCTTTTGAGAATGATTAGGACAGAATAGGGCTGGTAACTTCCCACATTTCAGCTTCCCTTCCCGATCAATCCAGTTATCCACAGTTTTATCTGTTTGAAATATAACTACTATTTGAGATGTAACTTTTTACAGCCACAACTCATAATATTGTCCATTCAGGGATGATTTAGTACATTTGCAGCCCTTTAAAGGAATGTAGTAATCCAAATGATTATCTGCTCACCTACTCTGCACCAGTCAGGTCTATGCCTGTGCACGTCTGGTTCTTTGTGCAGATTTTTCACCGCACCACATGATAGTAGATACCTATTAAAGGATTTGGGGTGATGGAGAACACCTGGTCTTTGCTGAGCATCTTTCATGTTGTCCTCATTTCTCATTTCCACAAGTTCCGCTCTTGCAGACCCTCAGCTTCTCATGGACATAAACTCGCTGTAGCCTCCCGATTGAATTTCTGACTTCCTAATCAGGTAGTTCTAAGTCAAGTTCACTTTATTGGCATTTTCCCCAAAAGATAGTCCCCTAAAGGTAGGGTTTATACAAGGACCAACTTGAACCTTTTCAAATGGAGGCAACAGCAGCAAGCCCAAGGGGTGAAGATTGCATCTTGTTCACCTCTGCATTCTTGGAGTCCAGCATTGTGCCTGGCACACACAGCCAGCAAGCATTCCATGTGAATGAACACTTTTACTTCTTACCTTGACTATAGCCTAGGTTTTTTCCTTAATGCTTCAGCCCTCTCATAATTCAATGGTACCATCCCTGGTTTCATGGCCAATTAAACATGATGCTAAGAGGGATAAAAATCTAACTGCTTAAAAAAATTAAAATAAATTTGTTTCTTCCTGACTCTGATATTCATAAGCAAAGGGTACTCACAGATAGGGAAACTCATCCGTGGGGGCTTCCAAAGTCAGCACACTGGTATATCCATTGAGATGGGAGGTGCTACTAGGTTATTTTCCAAATCAGAAGACTTTTCCCTACTTGACAAACATGATTAAGACCAGAGCAGGACCAGATGCAGGATATCAGAGAAGGAAGATATCTTTACTGTCTTTCCTAAAACATGTTATGTCTCTGGACACGACATAGTGAGACAGAGTAATGAGAAGGAGGTGTCTCTCTTTTGTGCCCACCATACAGGCACAAAGTAGAAAATCAAATGTCCTACTGCTCATTCTAATGAAACCTCCTTCTCAAATCCTAGATTCTGCAGTATTACCTGAAAGACTAAGCCTCTTGCTGCAAAGAGTCTATGAAGGTAATATTTTCATTCATTCACTTATTTATTCAACTTGTATTTGCTGAACCACCACTATGGGATAGGTGTGGTGCATCTTTGGAATTCTTTTTATTTTTTTAAAAAGATTTTATTAATTTATTCATGAGAGACACACACACAGAGAAGCAGAGACATAGGTAGAGGGAGAAGCAGGGTCCCTGAAAGGAGCCCGATGTGGGACTCAATCCCAGGACCCAAGGATCACGCCCAGAGCCAAAGGCAGACGCTCAACCACCCAGGTGTCCCCCCCCCCCCCCATCTTTGGAATCTTTAATTTGAACCACAGAATCATGCATTTTCCTGGAAGTTTGGCTGAACATAAATATTGTTGGCGTCACACATATCCATTGACATTTATTTGGTAAAACCTGAGAGGCAGTATACCTTAGCATTCAGGGCACAGACCCAGGAATAGGAGCCTGGACCCAGCACTTTATAAATACATCACCTCAGGCAAGTCACATGGACCTACCTCAGCCTCCTTATCTACTCACTGTAATATTAGTACTCACTTCATAGGGTTGCTGTGAGAATTCATTTTGTTAAGACATATACTGCGCATGAGCGTCCTGAACCATAGCAAGTGCTCATCAGTGTGTGCCACCATTACAACAGAATTTAAAACAGTCCTGACATTATGAACTTGAATAATATGCTTAAAATCTCCAAGCTTCAGTTTGCACGTCTATAAAATGAAGATAGTAACACCTACCCAGCTACTTTGCAGAAACGGTGTGGTTCAAATGAGAGAACATACAAAGAAGTGCTTTAACCACAGTAATGTCTTAGGAACCTCCAATTTACTTGTATTATGTTAAACTCTTAAAAGATCATGATGGTGAAATATCTTTGTGCAGTTGCCCATGTTATACCTTCTGGGTGAAAGCGTAAAAAAAGAAAAGCAGGTTCAAATGTTTGGCAGAGGAGAGAGAAATTCTTGACCACGATCCCCTTCAAATGGTTGCCTAGGGGAGGAAATTACTCAAGAAGAGACTGGTGATGATATTAGGAAGAGGTGATGCTGGACCACCAATACATCTTCACGACAAGGGGTGAAGGCAGGCATGTGACCCTGGCTGGCCAGTTGGACGTTCTTTCAATGGACTTAATTCTTTTTTTAAAAAAATATTTTTAAAATTTATTTATTCATGAGAGACACACAGAGAGAGGAAGAGACATAGGCAGAGGGAGAAGCAGACTCCCTGCGAGGAGCCCAATGCAGGACTTGATCTCAGGACCCCAGGATCATGCCCTGAGCATGACAGACACTCAACCACTGAACCACCCAGGTGCCCCTGGAATTTAATTCTTGAGTAGAGAAGTAAGCAGAATAAGAAGAGTGGGCACTCAGCAGCAACCTCCTGACCACTTGTCCTGGTGCATGTCATGCTCCCCGAGCTCTGGTCTTTGAGGCTGCCTCCTTCTCCTCCACATCCTGGTCTAGTCTTCTGGCACCTTGTCAATTCTGTGAGCTCCTATCCCTTTTAAACACATTGCCTTTGACCTCAGATAGATTTACTTTTCTTTGTTTACAACAAAGGAGCACTAATGAATACCTGCTCTCAGTTGTCTTATAAGGGTAGCCACTGAAGTCATATCTTTTTCTAGCCCCTTTCATACACCATGCTTGTGCTCTGGTGCACCTACAACAACTTCTTTATCAGATCGGTGTTTTTAAAAGTCACTTACTCATTTGTTCACTGGGCACATGTTTACTGAGTATCTAGGCTTCGTATTAGGTGCTGGGGATGCATCAATGAATAAAATAGACAAAATCCTGTGCCCTCCTCATCAGTTTATGTTCCAATGTGGGAAGAGAGACCACAAATAAAGAAAAAAAAAATGTATACAAGATGTTTGATGATGAAGTGTCTCTGGAAAACAACAAACCTGAGAAAGAAGATAGAGCCAAAGGTGAGGGGCTCTCACCATTTTAAATCGAGTTATTGGGGAAGGATCACCAACGAGAACACTGAAGTGGACAGAATGGTGGAGATCAAGAACCACGTGGATACCAGTGGGAAGAGCATTCTTGGCAGAGGGAATAGAAAAACATGAAAGTGCCACAGTGGGAAGTTGCCTCTAGGGCTGCAGGAATAAGAAAGCTGCTGCAGCTGAAGTGGAGTGAGCAAAGGACAAAGGAGTAAGTGTTGGCATCAGAGAAGTCATGGGAGCTGGGGGCAAACAGTATAGGGCCATTGTTAGGACTTTGGTTTTTACTGTAAGTGAATTCAGAAGACATCCGAGGGCATGGAACAAACACCACACAGTTACCTATATGTTTGTTTCTTTTCCATGCCCAGCATCTGTTGGTTTTCAAGAAACTTCCCCAGCTTGGCATGACCCAGGCTTCCCATCCCTGGCTTCACGGCTCAGCTCTGCTTCAATCAGACCAGTCTCTTCTGTTTAATTGGAACACTCCACACATTTCCACACTCAACCCACTCTGCTCAAACAGCAGCATTCACCAAAGACCATTCCCACTCTCGTTCCTAAAATTTTTGCTCTGCTTAGCCAGGCTGCAGCAGTTTTACCCACATCTGAATCTCTCATGGATCAACATCCACACACTCGAGCCGAGATTTAGCATGTTCCCTCTTGTATTTTATTGACTTTTTTCATGTATGCCTGCCTTGTCTACCAAAAACTATAGATTGTAAACGTTTGGAACAAAAGCACCAGGTCTTGCCCCTCTTGGAGCCCCCTTGAGAGCATGATGAAAAGCAGTTACTTGTTACTTGAAACAATCTCCAAGGCACTCAGCATGTCTGGGTTCTGTTTCAAAGGTTTACAATGGCCCCTTCTTTCCTGGGGGTCTTGGAAAGTTAGAGACGAATGTGTAACTACGTGGTTTGCTGGAGTAACAGAACAGAGTTACAGTGTAAGACCAATCATCACAGTCCATTAAGTTGGGGTTGTTCAGGGAAAGTGAAGCTCCAGGCCTTGGTCGAGCAATCAAGGGACTGGCCCCCAGAACAAGCCGTGATTGTCCACTGTGCCACAGTGTGGCATTGGAAATTGCCAGCATGGAAATGCATTCTTCAGCTCTGCAGCTGAATGGCACACACAGCCCTGTGATCCCAGATCCTGTGCAAGGTTAACTAGCCTTCTATAAACATTAACACCCATGGGAATGGCGTGCTGTAATTGGGGAGGAATATATCCTGACCCCTAAGTCCTTGTCAGTTTACAGAACTTAGTCTATAGACCCGAGTGTAAATGTAATTTGCGTGGCTATGTTTATAGTAGTCGCAGCTCTGTAAACAGGCTGCCTGGGCTGGGGGCACCAGGATTGTGTTTTAATGGGTGTGCACCTGCAAAGCCAGGGTACAGAAGCTTCCCGAGACTGACGCCTGGTCTCAGGACCCCTCCAGATCCTTCATATTAACTGCCTTCTATTGCTCACATGAATGCCAAGGACGCAAATGGAAGTGTCCTAGTTTTGGTTAAAACACACACACACACACACACACACACACACACACACACACACACACACACACAAACATGTTGCCCAGTTCTTACTTCCAGGGATTTTCTCTGCAGTGAGAAGCAGAATATCTGCCTATTTCTCAAACTCATATTGATAATCCTTGGAGCCAGGAGACCTGGGATTTGTTACATCTATGCCAATGCATAGTTGTAAATGTTGGCCACGTGAAACTGAATATATTTCCGATTAGAAACTTTGAAGTCTTGTAGGGGCTGAATGATCTCCAATGTCCCTTTCCAGTTGCACATTCTTTGAGCTGGAAGGATGCACCTACCTTAAAAATGAAAACAAAAACAAAAACAGAGATTGTAGCCATAGTCTCGGGAGCAGAAAAAGAACTTTAAGGATCATCTAGCCATTTTTCCTTATTGTAAATGGAAAACGTTGATATAACCTTAACCTCAAGTCCCAAGATCTCACAGCTGTTTACAGGCCTAAGTTTCAAGCCCTAGACCTCTGGCTTCACCATTCAGTGTCTTCTCATGATCCCCAGGACTTTGTAAAAGTGACTTTACTCAAAGATTTAAATAGGTACCTCACAAAAGAAACTACATGAATGGTCAATAAGAACATAAAAAGAGGAGTGCCTGCGTGGCTCAGGCAGTGAAGCATCTGCCTTCACCTGAAGTCATGGTCCCAGGGTCCTGGGATCGAGTCTCACATCAGGCTCCCTGCTTAGCGGGGAGACTGCTTCCTCCTCTTCCTCTGCTCCTCCCCCTGTTCATCCTCTCTGTCTCTCTGCCAAATAAGTAAATAAATAAAATCTTAAGAAAACACATAAAAAGATGCTCAACAGTATTAGGCATCAGGAAAAGATAACATAAACCCATAAAACAACATAAACTTGAAGACACTAGCTAAAAGGAAAAAAAAAGCTGACAATACGCACTGTTGATGATTACATGGAGCAACTTGAACACTCACACATCACTGGTGGGAATGCAAAGTGGTACTGCCACTTTGCTAACAGAGAACAATCCTTATAAAATTAAACGTTACACTTAGCATATGCCCAACAATTCCAATTAGGTATTTACCCACGGATTATGAAAATGTGTGCACTAGAACTCGTCCATAAATATTCATAGCAGCTTTATTCAATATTAGCCCCAAACTGGAAAAGACACAGATGACCAAGAGCAGGTAAATATTTTGGTATCTCTGTGTTGTGAAAAACGATTTAGGATTAAAAAAAGAACCATCTACCATTATAAGCAAGAACCCCAATGAATAAAGATGGCCTAAAGATGCCAGACATAAAAGAGTGCATACTGTAGGATGTCATTTGCAGGAAGTTCTGGAAAAGGCAGACGTGGTGAATGCTTGGGGCTGGAGCTGGGCGGGGTGAGTTGCAAAGGGACACAAGGAGCTGCTCAAGGTCATGGATGTGTTCTCTATCCTGATCATGGTGGAAGGAACACAGGCATCCATTTGTCAAGACCCATGGCACTGTATGCTTAAAATGGGCATATTTTATTGTGGGTAAATTATGCCTCAATAAAGGTTGTAAAAATCAAATAGTGAGTTGCCCCAAATCACCTGGGCAATGTGCAATCACAAAGAAGGCATGACTTTGACATTTCCAATCAGAAAGCACCTCAGAGGTTGCAGCCCTCAGGCGGGGGACTGGGTGGGTGGCAGGGCAGCAGGGTGCTTTCTTGGGTGCTCTTGCAGGCAGGCCCGTCCCTCCGGACCTGGCTCCAGCCAGGCCTTTCTATGCCTACGGCGGGCAGAGCTGGCTCCAAGCCAGGGCAGATGTGGGAAAACCATGCTGCCTTTTTTATTTCTGATGGAAAGCCCTTGTTCAGCTCCACGAAGATGTGTTTATAAATCCGTGTTCTGGTATGGTTTAGATTTGCAACCAGGAAGGGGACATGGCTCCTTTGAAAGGAAGCAGGCTCTTCAGGGAACAGAGATCCCCAGAGGAGGCCGAGGGGAGGAAGAGGGCCAGCAGGTAAGGACCCGACATCCCCTGAGGCTGGGTTTTGAGGCCTGGGTGATGGGAAGGGAGAGAGGGTTCATGGTAGATTTTGACACTGCGGATACCACCTTGACCTTGAACCTCCTTTGGTTTCTGACTGTGGAAGAAAGAGGCTTTTTAATAAAATGTAAGCGATATGCACCGAGGATGCAAGTTTGTGAGTCAATGTGCCAGATGCTTGGGGATGCGAGATGAGTAAAAAGGCTTCTTTGAAGAAGTATTCAGTTTAGTCTAAAGAAGAATCTGTACCTAAATCATGATCTGGGGCCACCCCAGGCCTCTTCCATGAACCCCCCTGGAGCTCATCAAGGCCACCGCTAGCCATGGACACCCAGCCCTGCACCTGCTTCCTAAGAATGACCCCGTACTCTAGCCAGCATCTCTCCCAGATTCTTTGTTCTGATCCTCATCCTTGTTCCGGAGCCTCAGCCCTGCCTCAGCCCTCCTGGCTCCGATGCCCCCTGCACCCATTCCCTCTGATCACTGACCTGAACTTGCCTCAAGAGGGTCCCTTACCAGAGGCGCCAGTCCATAAGCTCCCCCTTCCCCTTGCAGGGAAGACAGTTGATGGATGCTAGGAGTGTGCAGATTCTTCTATTTTCCACATGAGAATTCTAGAATACTATGGCTAGTCAACAGGATCCATCTTCAAATGTAGCCCCAGAATCAACAATGAGTTGTGTGCAAAAATATAACCAAGGGATGGAAACTGGGTCAAGCAAACCCAAGTTATTCTTGAAGCTGACATCTGTATCATACCAGTCATATCTTTATGACAAATAGAAGGTAGACATTGGGCAATAGTGGATTATCAATTAGTCATATGTCTAAAATACGATCTGGATCGTGTACTACCCTCCTCAAGAAACTTCAGTAGCTCCCCATGTCCTGTGGGTGCTAAAAGAAACCTGCCCAGTCCCAGTGCTGAATACGTAGAGGATTGACTGCAGCACGACCCCATGACTGCCTGAGCCTTACACAGTTCACCCTAGACGGGCCCCCCGTGATGGTTGCCCCAGGAACCCCACTATGACTATGGGGCCCAAGGGAGATTTTCAATTCTCAGTCATCAGCCAAAAAGGACTTTTTGGAATCCTCCTTTATTTATGTCATGCCCCACTCCGCACACATTTGGAGAGATTTGTTGAATCTGCTCCAGAGCAATGCAGCTCTCCTTGCCTTCAGCCCCGATATAGACTGTGTTTCCATCTTTGGTTATTCAGCTATCCTGGTTTTCAAAACTCCCTAACATCTAAGCTCACCTGACCAATCTGATATCAAAGTATTTTTTTAAAAACATTTTATTTATGTATTCATGAGAGACACAGGGAGAGGCAGAGACACAGGCAGATGTGGGGAGCCCGATGTGGGACTCGATCCCAGGACCTGGGGATCATGCCCTGAGCCAAAGGCCGACACTCAACCACTGAGCCACCCAGGCATCCCTTATATCTCAGTATTGTCCTATATATGTGCCTTTCCCTTTGGGCAGATGATAGTCAATGCTATGGATGATCACTGAACATTATTGGAATATTATTATTTTTTTGAGATCCCCTAACTGCTGTTTGCTAATTTTAATCCCTGCTTCAATGAGTCAAAAACTCTCCTCGTTGTGTGTAAATATCTTATCCAACATGTGATGGCAGCTGCCCATGTTTCTGGCAGGCAGGCCTATGAGTATGTGGACCACATTTTAGAGGTGTTTATGGTGAAGCCATTGTTGGCACTGCTTGCTTTTTTTTTTTTTTTTTTTTTTCCTCCACCATCTGCCTTGTTTTCAGGCAAGGAAATTGCTGTAAAAATTCACTGTGGTGATAAAAGTTTGTGTCTTTGCTCCAAATCTTGGTTTGGTCTTAGCATTTCCTGGAACTATCTCATTAGCAAAAAATGTGTCATGGGCTGTCCGTGCATGTCACTGGTGGGCAGTCACTGTTCTCAGGAAGGTGAGGGGCATGAGGACAGGCTAAACATTCATAAGGTTTTGTTGCAGTGGGACATCACTGTGGCATCCATTACACAGAGCTGGTCACACGGGTCCAGGATGAACTGCAGAAGGCTCAGGCAGTATTCTGTGAAGTACCTCCAATATTTAATGCTTTCTCTATATTAATCAATACTACATAATTCAATTATGTTAGCAACTTCTGCCCCTGATTTAAGTAAAAGATAAATAGAGGCCTGAAAAGCCACCTCAGAGTGATCTGGCCCTTCCCTTGCAGCAATTGTCATGTTTGTTCTTCCTGTCTGTTCACATGTTGTCTTCTTAGATGTGTTTGGGCTCCATGAGGGCCAGGCTTCTGTCTTTCCATCTCTGTATCTGCAGAGACCTTGACTTGACCGCTGGACCAAAACAATTGCCCACAAATACTATTAGTGATTATTACCAGCATTTGGCATTATACATGACTTACATGGTTTTTTCTATTCTCCTTAGTGTTTATAATTTGCCTTCTGTTTTATTTGAAGTTATTACTGCTATACCAGTTTCCTAGACTTTTGCATCTTTCCATCATATTGCTATTGATAGTGGGGTTTTTCTGGTGCTGTTGATTTGTTTTTTGTTTCATTTCTCTTTGCATGGTACATTCTTCTATTCTTTTACTCTAGAACTGCAAGTATGGGGACGCCTGGGGGAATCAGTGGTTGAGCGTCTGCCTTTGGCTCAGGGCATGATCCTGGAGTCCAGGGATGGAGTCCCACATTGGGCTCCCAGTGGGGAGCCTGCTTCTCCCTCTGTCTGTGTCTCTGCCTCTCTCCCTCTTTGTGTGTCTCTCCTGAGTGGATAAATAAAATCTTAAAAAAAACCCTGCAGGTATGGTTTTCATTAGAGGTGAGATGTCTCTTCTAAGTACCATAACACTCATTTTTTTTCCGTATCAAATTTCAGATTCTCTAAAGTGTGACTTAAACCTACTCACATTTAAGTGGATGACATATTTGTCTTTTTTCTTTGTTTAGTTTGTGTTTGTTGCTCTTTGCCTTCAGGTGAATTAATAAAGCCCTTCAGAGTTCCCTCTTTTTTTTTTTTTTTTTTTTGTACTGCTTTGGAAATCGTCTTGTACCATAAATACTGAACTATGTTTTGTTAGCCAAGTCAGAAGGTAAAATCTCCATCCTTCCCTTGAGCACATTAAGAAATAAACCTGCTTTTATTTTTTTTTAATTTTCCGTTCTCCCTTCTTTCATATAATTTTTTTATCTACTATACTTGTGCTTCATTTCACAACAAATAATTAATGGTGGTAATCACTTTTTTACTGTCAATAGTCATTTAAATTTTCCAACATGATCTGTAACATTTCAGTGAGAATCTGTACACTGTAAATGCTCAATATTTGCAGACTTGAATATATTGGGTATAATTATTCTAATTATTTGGGCATAATTATTCTAATTATTATTCTTTCATGTTACTACTTTTTGCTCTCATTCTTTTAAAAGTTACTTTGAGTTATTAAGTATGTTAAAGACACAGAAAAGCACCATCAGTAATATAACTGAGTTTGAGTTAACATTTTGCCATTTATGATTCTTATATTTTGAAAGTCTATATAAACGGAGCTCAAATCTCACTTCCCATTCTTCGTCTCCCTGTCCCGGTATCCCTGCTCTACCTATTTCTCCCGACGAAACCACTGCCTTGAAGTAGCTGTGTATCATTCCCATGCACATTTTTGTGTATTTACTACATATGCCATGTCTCTTTGAATAATGTAGAATATTGTTTTGTATCCTAACGCATGAAGCCTACTTGCATTTTTTTCCACTCACGTGTCTTTGAAATTACTCCCATTGACACACACAGGTTTAGTGCATTTATTTTACTTGCTGCCACAACAATCTCATGTCATAAATAAACCACCATTTAATTGTATTAAATACACTCATCCAACGGCAGTTGGCCTGTTTGCACATTTCACTATTCCACACAATGTGGCCATCAATTCTGTTATTAATGTGACCTTGGCTACACACGTAAAAATTTCTCTAGGGTAGAAGCTAGAAGCAAATTTGTTGTGTTGTAGGGTGAGCATCTTTAGCTGAGCTAATTAATGTCAAAATTAATTGTTCCAAATTATACTTCTCCCTGCAATGCATAAAAACTTGCCATTTTCCCACACTTGATGTTATCAGATTATTTAATTATTTCCAATCTGATGGGAAAGATATGCTATCTAATTACTGTTTTCAATTGAGTTTTCCTAGTTACTAATGGGCCTGAGTATCTTCCCATATGTTAACCAACCCTTTGGGTCTTTTTTTTTTTTATTGAATTGTCTCTTAATAGGTTTTCCCCATTTTTCTCTTGTTGGTTTATCTTTTGTTAATTTTTTTTTTAAAGGAGTTCTTTATACATCGTAAACACTGGAAACTTACTGAAGAATATCCCTTTCAATATTGCTTCTGCTCAATTCAGAAAGAATTTTCTTTTTTTTGGAATCCCTATCAAGTGGGTGCTGAAATACTGCTTTCCCTTGTGCAACTTTCTTATTTTCTTCCTTCTCTCCTTCCGTGTCCTTTTGTTCTTCCATCATTTGGTCCTTCCATCCTTCTTTCTTATGTCTTTTCAATTTGTATGGTTTGCATGATTTTTTTTAGTTCTGTCTTCTAATTCACTAATCTTCTTCGGCCAATTTTACCACTTAACCTACGAATTTATTATGTATTTACTTATTTAAAAATATTTACCGATTGCATCTCTCTATATATATGCAGGTACTAGTCCAAGTGTTAACGTTTAAACACTAAACAAGGCAGACAAAAAAAATTCTGCCTTCACGTATGTTATATTCCATCAGGCGAAATTCTGAGCTTTACATTATATTAGATATCTTTTATGTTTGCAGGTTTGCAAGGTTTGAATCTTTCAAAACTCTTTTCCAAATGATCACTTTTTGTTATTGCATATAGGATTCACTTCTTTACCTGTAGTTCTTTCAGCAGCTTTGACATGCTTGTTTAATATTCTGTTTGGATTATTTCTCCTTCCTTGGGTTTACTGTTTGGTTTCTCATCTGCTCACTCTCCTCTAGGACTGTTTCCTTGTGTGTCTTATAAGTTTTGACCATGAGCTCATATCTGAGGCTAAGCCATAAACTGAAAGCAGCCTTGAAGGAAGGCATTTTCAAGCAGTACTGGGGGGAGCTGGTGCTTCTAGTTCAGCTGAAGGACAAAGATACAGGTGGTCTAGCTGGAGGTAAGCAGGGGAGGAGTGAAAAGCCTGGGGAGGGGTAGGTTAAGCCCTGTGACTTAGCTATTTACCTGTAAATCTCTTGTAATAAAATACACTTAAACTCCAAATCGCTGCTGACTTAGCAAGGACACAAATTGCCAAAGGAGAGCATGGCCTGAGCTGTGCTTTCATACTCATGCGTTAACAGCGGAGAAGGCTAAATTTCGGAAGGTGGTGCTCATGGTAGAATTGATCAGTATTAAACGTACAGTCACCTTCCACATGAAGACATCCTTGCTCATTTCATTGGAGAGCTTACATTATAGCTTATCGCTGTTTTTTTATTGTTGGTAAAAGTAAGGAAATCACAGATACACAAATGCGACATGATGCTCAGTTAGTGATGGATGTAAGCCTACAGCTCAATGGCTGGACCTTTCCTCTAATGCTCCATGGAGATCGTAGAACCTAGAGCTGGTCAGTGGCCAGAGAAACAGACATACTAATTCAACCTATGTACGAAATAATGTTTTCTAGATTCAGAACCTAAATACTCAGAGTGTGTTCCCAGGTTTGTTTCTACATGTTGCCCAAACTATAGGCATTGGCACCAGACCATTTTGGCTCAATAAATTCATTTATCTTGGTTTCATAAGTTACAGCACCTTTTTAAAAAAAGATTTCATTTATTTTTTTATTTGAGAAAGAGAAAGAGAGAAGACTAGCAAGGGGAGGGGCGGAGGGAGAAGCAGACTCTCCCCTGAACAGGGAACCTAACTCGAGGCTCTACACTAGGACCCTGAGATCATGACCTGAGCTTAAGGCAGACACTTAACAGACTGAGCCACCCAGGCACCCTGAGTTAGGGTACTTTCAGTAGTAACATAAAATGCCACACAAATTGGCCTAAATCATAAGAAATTTGTGACCACATGACTGGAAACCTAACAATAAGGAATGGAATCTAGGGTTGGTGAATCCAGCAGTTCCATATTGTCATCAAGGACACAAATTCTCATAGTTCTTTCTTTGGCCATCCATGATGTGGGCTTCTGCTAGGGTGGCTCCCCTCACAATTGTAGAATCCAATGATAGAGGAAAAAAAGAGTCTCTCCTTCAGACATGAAATAAAATTCTTTCCTTCCACGTGATTGCTATGTGCTCACTTGGGACGGATTAACTGTAGCTGGGGGAATGCCATGCGCTAGACTGGTTTCCGTCCAGGTTCTTCAAACAATCTGATGAAATTGTTCAGCTTCGATTAATGAATACTCATCTCATTCCTGAAGCTGGAATTCTTTCCTGAAGCACCATTGATATTACAAAATGGAAGAGTGGAAAGCACATTGGAGAATCGAGCACACAGTCTGCCATATTCTTTAAAATCATTTAGTCCAAGGATAAAGGAGGGAGAGAAGAAAGACAAAGGCAAACCAAATTTGATTGAGTAACTTTTGGGCACCATTAACCCCAGAGTCAGTGATGCAATGAGAATATCCATCCTGATAGTTAATTGATTAGCATATGCCACCTTTTGTTTAATTCTTGGCTGAACACCAATCCCAATGAATGACAAGAGTAGAATAATTTCAGCTACATTTTCTTTCCCTCCCCCTCCCCCTCTTCCTTCTCTTCCTCCCTTACCTCCTCTCTTCCCTTTCTCCACCTCCTCTTCCTTATCTTTTGTCCTCTCCTGCCTTTGGGGGCTTTCTTTGCTTACTTTTCAAAGACATCATTACTCCTCCCCTCACCCCATTACTCCTAGGACCGCTTTTTGGTCACTCAAAGAGCAAAACGTTAAAATAAGAAGAAAAAAACCAAACTTTCTCAGCCAGATCATGTGTTTGGAACGACATCAAAATGCTGTTTAGTCACTACCATGTGCCTCCCACCCCACTATAAAAAGTACATTCCTGCTAGACCCTAAGAGCTTAGGAAAGTGAGCACGTTAAGTCCAAACACATACCAGAATGAATTAAATAACAGAGTTAGGGAATTTAAATAAATATGGCATGATTTTGCAGAAGCTGTAAATTATGCTTCAAGGAGGAAGTCTTTGGTTCAAGGCTATTTGCTTAGAAGTGATCTTGAAAAGTAGACTCGGCTAAAGGAAAGCTTTTAAAGGCAAGACAAAAGGTGAATTTGGTACTTAGCAAATGGATCTTTTTTTAACCTGGAATGTTGTAGAGGGTGTGCAGCATAATTTAGTTTACAATGATGTTCAGATAAGAGTTATTTAAATTTACCCTAGGAAATTTACCCTGGGAAACTGATGAAATATTTTGATAAGAGACAAAGACAGTGATCTGAATAGGAGGCTACCAGTGAAATTTCCAGAAAGACACATTCCCACGTCATCTGAGCAGAAGGAAAATAAAATGGTTGCTTGTGGCTCTGATTTTAGGTTTTAGTTTTGATGTATCTGCAAGTCTTCTACAGACTCTGGCATGTTTGATATTCTCAGCAGACAAGGTGTCTCTGGGATAGCATTTGCAGTGCGTCCAGGAAAGTTTCCATAAACACCCCTGAGAACGATTTTGGTTGATGTCTGTCTCCAGCACCTGAGGGCTGTGGAGACATGCCCACTCCAGGGTCTCCTGCTAGGACTCCTGCAAACGGTGGAGATATTTGAAGGCACATATTTGGAGCAAAAAGGCTGTAGCTAGCTTGACCATGTACCCAGCTAGCAGAGCCCTTGGGACCCTCCCTGTCTCCCCGGGGGAGGGGAGGGGATCCATGTGTTAAGAACACAAACTATAGGGACAATCTCACCAGTTTATGGAGGAGCTGAGGGCACAGAGAATCTAGGGGTGATGTAGCCTGCTCTCCATCACCAGGTCACACACCCTTTCCCATGTCTCAATCCAGGTTCAGACACAAAGTTTCTCTTTCTATGCATAGCAGAAGGTCAAATGCAGTTTCCCATTTCCATTCTTACATGAGCATGGAGTGCTCATATCACACGATTGACTTGTTCCTTTTTCATAATCCTATTTTCCTCTCTGATTTTGCTCTTTGTTTACTACACCAATAATTCACGAACATCTTCTTGTTATAAGAAATTTTTGAATGGGGCACCTGGGTGGCTCAGTTAGTTAAGTGTCTGACTCTTGATTTTGGCTCATGTCATGATCTCAGGGAGGTGAGATTGAACCCCAAGTGGGACTCTGTACTGGGCGTGGAGTCTGCTTGAGATGCTCTCTTTCCCTCTGCCTCTCTCCTACTAAAAAATAAGAGAAAAGGAAAATTTTGAATAAAGAGATTTCAAAACTTCCTTTGGTCTATCCATTCCTGTTCCCTCTCATTCTTATCTTGGTGACGAACTTTCCTTACTTTTTCTATTCAGAATAATTCTTTATAAATTATTCTGCTACGTGCTGTTTCTCAGAGATCTTTCTGCATGCAAAAATGTGGACCTACTTTGTTCTTTTATGAGGATAGCAAAGTATTTCATTGTGTGTGAAATATTCACCTTCAGATATTTTCTCCATTTTAAAAATAATGAACAATACTGAGATAAAAATCTGCATGTTTACCTCTCCATTTCTCTGATGTTTCCTTGTATTCATACTTAATAATTAAGTTTTAGTTACATCTTCTAACCCTCAAGAAGCTTGTATTTCAACTCTTACCAATAGTATAAAAAAATAATGAAAACATATCAACGTGAGATTTTATTAATTTACTTGTTTTCACAAGTTGATTAGTAAAAATCATTTTAACATTTTTATGTTTCTATTTTCATTTCTTGATTACATGTTTATTGGTTTTGTTTCTCCTTGACCAGTTTTTTTATTCTTATTCTTTGCCCATTTTTTCCATTGGGTTTATTGCTTTCATTCTCTCCTTCAGAGCTTTTTTATATAGATATCAATCGTTTACATGTTTTAAATGTTGCAAGTATTTCCATGTATTTTGTATCTTTTAGCTTTTGTGTCTTGTGGTAGATGTTTTAAATTTTAATGGGAACAGACTTTTTGATCTTTTTTTCTACATGTCTTATTTTTATTTTATTTTTAAAGATTTTGTTTATTCACGAAAGACACACAGAGAGAGGAAGAGACACAGGCAGAGGGAGAAGCAGGCTCCCTGCGTGGATCCTGATGTGAGACTCCATCCCAGGACCTGGGCTCACACCCTGAGCCAAAGGCAGATGCCTAACCACTGAGCAACCCAAGCACCCCTACATGTTTTATTTTTGGAGAAATTTTCTCTATTTCAAAATTATAAACATATTCTTTCATCCTTTCTCTTTATGCATGCTATGGCATAAGACTCTGTATTTATTTTTTTCTTGATAAAGATACGTTTGTCCTAACTCTATTTACCAAGCAGCCTGCCTATGTCCATTGGTTTGATTTCCAAATCAACCATAAACTAAATTTTTCTATTTGGATGGTTTGATTTCAGTTTGTTTCATTGATCTATTTGTCTAATCTTCCACTGAAACCACATGGCTTAAATTCCTTTACATCATGCTCAGGTATCTGCTGGGGCAGGTTCAATGGTGTGTTGGGGACCACTGTATCAACTTTCAAGAGTTAGTGATACACATCTCTTCTCAACTCCAAGATCAGTGACATCACACTGATAGAATGAAATGGAATACCATGGGAATATTACCACCACGAAAACTGACAATCCTACAAAGCAGGTAGCAATATCAAATCTCTCCATCTAGGTCCCTGGTAGACCCTCTATTTATTCAGGTCTTACCTCATATCTCACCAAAATGTATAGTTGTCTTTATATAGATTATGCACATTTCTTCTTAAATTTGGTCCTAAGTACATAATAGTTTGGGGGTATGTGTGTGTATATACGTGTGTGTGTGTGTTTGGAGAGTCTTGTAACTGTGATATCCATAATATATTTTTTAAGATTTTATTTATTTATTTGAGAGAGAAAGAGAGAGAGGGAGAGAGAGAGAGAGAGAGAATGAACAGAGAGAAGGGGCAGAGGGAGAGGGAGAAGCAGATTCCTTGCTGAACAGGGAGCCCCACACGCGGTTTGATCCTGGAACTCTGGGATCTTGACCTGAGCTAAAGCACTTAACCGACTGAGCCACCCAGACACCCTCGTCCATCATATTTGTAAAATGATTATTGCTAGTATATAGAAGAGCCTTGAATATTTGTTTGTTGATTTTATATTGAGTGATTTTGTTGATATATTAGCCAGGACAGTCTAATTGCTGTAACAGACAACTCTAAAATCTGAATGGTTTCATAAAATAAAAGTTTATTTTGCATTCATATCCAGACCACCACGAGTCGGTCTGTGGTGGCAGGGGCAGGGCCTCTGCTGCATGTAGTTATTCAGGGAGGTAGGCCCCTTCTCTCTTAGATCCCCATCATGCCCTAGAGCCTAGGAGTCTTCCCCTGATGCCTCAGCATCTGGCTACAAATGGGCAAAGTGAGAGAGAAGGTAGAGGATGGAAAGCATATGTTTATTGGCAAAGCCTAGAGGATGCTTCTATTTCTTCCTTCCCACACCATTGCCCCAGACAAAGTCCCACTTAACAAATGTTTTCCAACTATGTGAACAGGAAAGGGACATCTAGCTGGTCCCCACACTGTTGATCTCTCAATCTGTTTTTTAGCTGTGTCTCTTTGATGTTGAAGTCAGCTTTGTCTGGTAAGCATCCCTAATTACATATATTTAAAACCTAATTTCACTGTTAGAACCTGCAGTTGAATGTGAAATTCTATCAGAGATAGTTATGTCCTATGACTAATGCGTGTTTCTGATAAGTTCCCCTTTACAAGATAAAAATGTTTAATTTTTTAAAGTGTGTTTGGCATCTTTTGAAATTATTCTATTGATTCTATCCCTCACTCTGTTCATTTGCATCATGAATAGCATTTTTCTATTAAAGAACTTGCACTTCTGGAATAAACTCAAGTTGTTTATGATGCATTATATTTTAAATACTTTATTGGATTTATTACATTCATCATTTACTTATACATTTTGTATTTATGTTTAAAAATGATATGAGCTCATTGCTCTTTTGTTTTCCTGTGATCTTTTTTGGGTTTTATATAAGGGTTAGGTTCACAACATTGAATAAGTTGGAAATCTTTTAAACTCTTCTCCCTCCTGATATTTTTCTTTTTAAGATTTTATTTATTTATTCACAAGAGACCCACAGAGAGAGGCAGAGACACAGGCAGAGGGAGAAGCAGGCTCCCTGCAGGGAGCCTGATGTGGGACTCAATCCCAGGATCCCAGGATCCCAGCCTGAGCTAAAGGCAGACACTCAACCACTGAGCCAACCAGGTGCTCCGCTCCTGACTTTATATATAAAAGTTTAGATAACTAGGAAATTCTCTGTTTTTTTTTTTTTTTTTTTTTTTTAATGTTTGTAAAGACTTTTGGGTCTGGCCCCTACCCTACACTTCTTTTTCTTTCTTTTTTTTTCTTTCTTTTTTTTTTTTCCTACACTTCTTTTTCAGTTTTACTTTCAAAGTAATCTACATCTGACTTTTTTTTTTTATACACAATTTGTTTAAGTTCCTCCACAATCAAGATACAGAACAAATACCCTCTTGTGCTATCCCTTTGTAATGATAGCTCCCTCCCTCTAAAATCTGGTAACCACTGATTCCCTCATATAAATGGGATCATGCAGGATGTGATCTTTGAGACTGGTTTTTCTCACTCAGCCTGATTCCTTTGAGATTCATCTAAATTTTTGAGTATATATTTTTTTTTTTTTTTAAATTTTTGAGTATATCATTTGCTTGTTCCTCTTTACTGGTGAATAGTACTCCACATGTGGATATACTACAGTTTTTACCTATTCATTCATTGAAGAACAATTTGGTTGTTTCTAGTATCTATTTAGCAATTGTGAACAGAGACATAAAAACATCCAAACAGGTTTTTGTGTGAGCCTTAGCTTGCATTTCCCTGATTCTACGGTAAATACCTCAGAATAAGGCTGTTGGGACATATGGGAATTATATGCTTAACTTTACAAGAAATTGCCATACCGTTTTCTAGAGTGGCTATTCCATTTTGCATTCCCACCAGCAATCTGTGAGAATTCTAGTTGTTTCATGTCCTCACCAGTGCTTTGTGTTGTCAGCCTCTTTTGTTTTACTGAATCTGGTAGGTATGAGGTTGCATCTGTTGTAGCTCTAATTTGCATTTCTATAATGACTAATGGTGTTGAACATCTCTTCATCTGCTTAACTTCCTTCCATATATCCTTTTTGGTAAAATATCCTTTGTCTAACTTTTAATTAAGTGGTTTGTTTTCTTATCATTGAATCTCGAGAGTTATATATTTTGGGTGCAAGTCCTTTGGTTATCATGTACCTTGCCAATATTTCTCCCACTCCATAATTCATCCTTTAATACTTTCAACAAAATATGTTGTAAGACAAAAGTTGTAACTTTTGTTGATATTCAACTTCTCACTTTTTCTTTTATGGATTATGCTTTTGATGTTATGTTGAAAGACTCTTTGCCTTGCCCCAGGTCAGAAAGATTTTCTCTCATACTTTTACTCTTAAAGTTTTATAGTTTTGCATTTTTATATTTAGAGTTATGATCCATTCAGAATTAATTTCTGTATAGGTGAGGCTTAGATAGTTGTTCTTCTCTGCCATATGTATTTCCAATTATTTTAACACCAATTTCTGAAAAGGATTATTATCCTTTCTCCATTGAACTACCTTTCCATCACTGGCAAAAATGAATTGGCAATATTTGTGTAGGTCTATTTGAGAGATTTCTCTTCTGTCCCATTGATCTCTATGTCTATTTCTTTACCAATACCACACAGTCTTAATTACTATAGCTTTATAATAAACCTTAAAATAAAATATTGTCACTCAACCAAATTTGTTATTCTTTTTCAAATTTGGCTATTTTCTTTGTCTGACCATATACATTTTATAATCAGTTTGTTTATGCCTACAAATAATCTTGCTAAGATTTGGTGGGAGCTATATTAAATCTCTTGATCAGTTTGGGGAGAATGCATATCTTTACTATGCTGAATCTTTCAATCCATGAGCATGGTATGTTTCTCCATTTATTTAGTTCTTCTCCCATCTGTGTTTTTGTGTTCAGGGTATAGTTTTGGCATTTGTTTTGCTAAATTTACACCTAAGTTTATGTCATTTTTGGAGTAGCTATTGTAGATGTATTATTTTAAATTTCATTTTCCAATTGTTCATTGCTAGTAAATGGTAACATGATGGATTTTTGTGTGTTGACCTTCTATCCTTTAATATCAATAAATTCATTAGCTTAAGGAGTTTTTTTTTCTGTTTTTTTTTCTACATAGATAATCATGTTGTCTACAATAAGTACAGCATAATTCTCCCCCCTGCCCCATTTGTGTGCATTTTATTTCTTTTTATTGCTTTATTTTACTGACCAGGGCATTTAATTGGGAGTTGAATGGGGAGCAGTGAAAGTGTACATCTTTGCCTTATCTCCAATTCTATTTTTGGGAAACATTCTTTCACTGCTAAATATGATGTTAGCTATACGCTTTTGTAGATGCCCTTTATCAGGTTGAGGAAGTTCCATTTTATTTCTAGTTTGCTCAGAGATTTTTATCATGAATGAACATTTACTTTATTTTGTTGGGAAAGTGACATGAAGATGAGATCTGAAGAAAATGAGAGAGGCAGCCCTACATTTATATGGGAGAATAACGTTCCAGGAAGATGGGAATTCACGTGTAAAGGCCCTCAGGAAAGTTTCAGGCTGGCATTTTAGGGAATAGCTAGGATTAAAAAAAAAATGGAGTGGAGAGAATTAAGAAGGCAGAGTAGTATGTGATGAAGTCAAAGGATAGCCTAAAGCAAGATCAGATAAGGCTCTGGATGCTGTTGTAAAAACTTTGGCTAAAACCTTTGGGAAATAGGAAACCATTTGAAATGAGGATTGGCATTATCTGACTTACTTTTCAAAAGGTTCATTTTGACTGCTATGTGGAAAATAGAATACAGGATACTAAGTGATGATCAGATAGGATGCTACTAATTATTGATTATTGTAATCCATGATCTAGCTGACAGGTAGCTTGAAGTAGGTGAATAGCAATGGAGAGATGAGAAATTGTATTCTGGATACAGTTTAGACTTTTTGAGTCACCTGGAGACTGGAAGAATGGAGATGCTAACTACCAAGAAAAGAGTGGCCATGAAAGGAACAATTTGAACATTTGCTAATATTTTAGACACTGCTGTAAGAGCTTTACATGAATTAACTTATTTGGTTCTTGCTACAGTTATAAGAAGCAAGTATTATAAATATCTGCCCTTTTCTCAAAAAATAAATGGACAAGGAGAGGTTAAATGGCTTTTAAGCATACACAGCAAAAAACAGAGCCAGGATGTGAACTCAAGCATTTGGCCTCCAGAGTCTGTACCCTTCACCCTCAACTAGAAGTATCATTTAAAATTTCTCCAAATCCCATGTGTTTTCAGCTGTATCTCCTTCTTTATTATAAATTGTCTATTCTTTTATCCTGGATTCAACTTCCTAAAGGTTTATCTATTTTGTTGCTCTTTTCAAAGAACCAGACTTTGGTTTTATTGAGCAGCTGTTCTCCTTTTGTTTTCTATTTTATTAATTTCTGCTTTTATCTTTATTAAATCCTTTCCTCCTCTTTCTTTGGCATTATTTTTCTGTTCTTTTTCTGTCAGTGGTGTAAACTATGGAATGGCGATAAATGAGACATAAAAGGATTATGAAAGGTATGGGCACAATTTTAGTCGAGGTGAGAGGGTTACAAATTTAAGCATCCAAATATTTCTTAGAAAATGAAGCTCCTAAAATTTAAATGATGTTACAATTTAAACCCATGGAATATTAAACTTGATATAAAAAGGTTGTTGAGAAGCTGGTTGCTGAAAATGGGGGTAGTAAAAAAGTTATAGGACAACAGGACTAAATTAGAATTTAGTAAAATTAGCTGTAACATACATCAGTATGAATTCACCTTTTAGAAAAGAAATATTTTTTTTTCCTTCAAAGGAAGTCTAGGAGGAGTGCGTTTCCCCAGTCTTCATGTGGGATAATCATAGACACACACTGGGACCTGGTGTTGAGCATTAACACTCATACTCACCATGCAGCAGCCAAGGTTCCCTGGAAAGTAATTGATTCCATGCTTTAGCATGGAGAAAATAAGTATAGGCCCAGACATCAAGGAATATGGCACAGACCTGAAATGACAAAGGGGCCGGCTTACACCCTCCTTTTATCCCCATCTCTTATCCAAGATCACAGTGCAGACAATAATTGTGGTTAACTAATACAAATTAGATCTGCAGGAACCATGAAAGTTTAGGATATTTAAGAGAGTAGATTATATGAGGTGTGCTATGCATGATTTTCCAATAAAATTTACAGAAAATAATGTCTTTCAAACAACAAAAGTATATAATTACTGCATTTAAAATGTGTTCAGGGGTGCCTGGGTGGCTCAGTTGGTTAAGTATCTGCCTTCCGCTCAGATCATGATCCCAGGGTCCTGGGATCAAGCCCCACGTCTGCTTCTCCCTCTCCCTGCGCACCCCGCCCCGCCCCACACACACACAACTTGTTCTTTCTCACAATCCCTCTCTCAAATAAGTAAATAAATAAAATCCTAAAAGAAAATTTAAAAATTGTGTTCAGTAGCTCATGTGAAAATCTAATGCAGTCTAGATTTTTTTTTTTAAGATTTTATTTATTTATTCATGAGAGACAGAGAGAGAGAGCAAGAGAGGCAGAGACACAGGCAGAGGGAGAAGCAGGCTCCATGCAGGGAGCCTGACATGGGATTCGATCATGGGACTCCAGGATCAAGCCCCAGGCTAACGGCGGGCACTAAACCGCTGAGCCACTCAGGGATCCCTGCAGTCTAGATTTTACCACAGGAGATGATATAATGATTACTATGATGGTTAATTTTATCTGTGAACTTGAGTGGGCTAAGATAGATGGTAGAACATTATTTCTGCGCATGCCTGTGAAACTGTTTCTGGAAGAGATTAACATCTGAGTAAAGAAGATTCACTTCACCAGTGTGAGTGGATGGCATCATCCAATCCTGAATATCCCAAAGGGGAAAAAAGTGGAGGGGAGGGTCAATTCTCTCTCTTGCGCTGGGATACCCATTTTTCACTGACCTTGGACATCAAAACTTGGATGCCAAGAAATACAGCAACAGTCCTCTGGTTGTCAAGCCTTCAGACTCTGACTGAATTAAACCACCAGCCTTCTTGGTTCTCCAGCCTGCAGGCAGCATGACTTCTTAGCTTCTGTAAGTGTATGAACCAATTTCTATAATAAATCTCCTCCTATGTATATCTCTATGTATCCTATTGGTTTTGTTTCTCCTGAGAACCCTAACTAATACAGTTACATAATGGGTTGCATTTCAGGGCTGAAATATTTTCACCTCAAAACTTATAAATCTGGAAGACTTATAAGGTCTCAAAGGTTGGAAAATTGGAACATGAATGGTCTCAAAGGTCCCCAAAATGGGAATGAGAAGGCTTGAATGCCCTGAAAAGACAATTAAAATTCAAAGGTCTAAAAAGTGTTTTCTAATTTTAGGAAAAGATCATTTCAGAAAAAAAGACAATACCTTGGAAACAAGGAAACATACATGACTGGAGAAGTCCCAGAGAAGACATAACCATTATAGCCCTCTTGGACATGGTAGGCATCTTTCTACTTAAAAATGGGGTCTAGCTTAACATGGGAAGCTCAAATTTAAGAAAATATTTCAAATTTAGCCTACCCTCATGTCTTTATTATTTTTTTATTTTTTCTAAAGATTTTATTTATTTATTCATGAGAGACACACAGAGAGAGGCAGAGACACAGGCAGAGGGAGAAGCAGGATCCCTGCAGGGACCCTGATGTGGGACTTGATCCCAGGACTCCAGTATCATGACCTGAGCTGAAGGCATATGCTCAAACACTGAGCCACCAAGTACCCCTACTTTCATGTCTTTAAATCATAATCCAAATCCAAAACCTCAGCTTGTGATATGATAAGTCTGTTCATCCTGTTTAGTTAAATAAAGGGGAATAATTAAATAGAAATTTAATAACCATTGTAGTTCTTGTTATATACTTTGATTTTAGTTGTTTGAAAGGCCTGTGATAATTTGATTTACTAAATTTATTAGTTTGAATTTTTAAACTTATAGGAATTAAATGCCTTTTAGAGATGTAAGTTTGCTTTGCTAAAAAGTTGAAGTGCTCGAATGAATCAGTTGTGTTAATTTTGATTGTAATTTGACATATTTGAGGATAGTTAGTCAAGCTTATAAATATCATGAGCTATTTAGGGAAAGAAATATTTAACAAATTAAAATTTTAATTAATCAAAAGTTGAGTGAGTGATTTAAGTGTTGATACAATTACTGGATTTATAAACAATACAAAATCTCTATGTTCAAATGTTTAAGGAAAAAAACTATATCTTTCGACATTAATCTTTAAAAAATTGAGTTTTAAAAAAAATAAATAAATAAAAAATAAAAAATTGAGTTTTGATTAAAACTCAGCTCTGAGCAATATTAATATTTTTAATTGAGCAAAAATTCCTTCTTTTACTTTTAAATTTTAGTATGTTCAGCTTTTTGAGTTGAATCCTTAGTTTACTTATTTTCAGTCTTTTTTCTTCTTTTTTAGATAATTCATTTGAGGCTATACATCTTCCTCTTGCGTATTGCTTTGGCCATGCCTCCCACCCTTCACTGAGATAAGTAGTGCTATCATTCTCATTTATTTCAGATTTGATTAGTTTTGATTCTTTTGGTTCTTTGAAATGGCCCTGTCCTCTCATCAAGTGGTACCTCCATGTACTATTGTCTCTTTTAAGAATCTTCTCCTTAGAACACTGCCCCCTTTTTATCTACCCAACTCCTATTTACCCGGAAATTCTTGACTCAAGAATGACTTCCCCCCAGAGGGCTTCCCATCCCAGGTCAAAGGCAAAAACAAAAACAAGCAAACAAAATCAAAACCATCAAGCAAACAAAAGTTAATTTCAAAATCAGTCTAATTCATGATCTTTACACAACAACTGGTATATCAAGCAAGTATGACTTCTGACACAATTGAAATGGAGTTATATGATTCCTCTATAACTTTAACTTTTATTAGCAATTATATTTGCTCTCTCATCCTCTGCCCCAAAGATGAAAGCCCCGGCATTCATTTTTCTGATCACACCCACATACTAGAAAGTTCTACAAAGATCATTCTAAGGCCCCAATTTAGTTTATTTTCAGAATTGTAGTGTTAATCTTGATATATATGAAATATATATATGAAAATAAAGCCTCAAACCCAACTTAGCATTAAGTCATTAAGTCTTCTTACTCTGCACCTGCTTCAAGCTAGATCCCAATAATGGAGAGATGACACTTCATTTCCCCTTTCTCCCTTCCTTCCTTCCTTCCTTCCTTCCTTCCTTCCTTCCTTCCTTCCTTCCTTCCTTCCTTCCTTCCTTCCTTCCTCTCTTTTCCTCCCTCCCTTTCTCTTCCTTCCTTGTTTCCATCCTCCCTCCCTCCTGCTTTTCTTCTCTTCCCTTCCTTTCTTCCCTTCTCTTCCTTTCCTTCTTTGCTTTGCTTTGTTTTCTCCCCTAACAAGGCTAGTGGCTTCAGCACCCATGGGCTCTTATTTAGGGAAATGAAGGACACTGTGGTAATGTGACCTCTCATGTGCATCTTAACTGGCCAGTGTCCCAGGATGACTCATTCTCTTGTGGGAGACTTTCCTGAGCTCTTCAGGGATCATGCTGGGTTGCTTTGTTTCTTTGACCTGAGACCACACATATCTGTTCCAAGTGGTTGCTTGGGACCTTTTTTCCAGATCTTGACATCAAGAAATAGCTTCTTTCTGCTGAGGTCCTTTTGTAAACAATCATGCCATGTTTGGGCAACGACTGGCACATCCCATATGGCTACATATTTATGGCTCTGCCCCTGAAGCAGCTAGTCAGTCCCCCCCACCCCACCCCCTTATTTGTCTTTGAGACATGCAGGGGCAAAGTTTGGCTGCATTCCACAGCTTGCTCTTTCTTCAATGTAAGTCAAGTACTTAGCCTCCATGCCTTCTAACTGTGAAGAATGCAGTTTAGGACTCTGGGAGTGATCTTCTTGAAGTCCCCACCATCACTGTGCCCTTTGTGTTTGGCTTGAGATTGGGAGGGATTGGAAAGGGGAAATCTCCCTATCCCTTGCTGCATGTCACAGCTTAGTGACCCCTCTGCACAGAGAAATTACTCCATCGTTCTTCTTCCTTATTTTCATTATATTGATATTAGCTCCCTGTAACTCTTGGAAGTGAATGAGGAGATTCAAGGATTATAGAACAGTTTCTCAACCATTATCTTGAAGATGTAGTGCTGTGGTGATATGTTAGAGAAGGTGTAGACAAGCCCAGCTGGTGTAACAAATAGATGCAAATGTGTAGTGCCTTGGTACTTGAAAGGCAGCTCCTTGCTCACCTAGTTGTCCTGAGCTGTTGAGTTGTTCCAGGCTAGGGGAGGGGCCACACAATATGATTTGCCTTGTAATCTTATTTATGCTGTTTCTTAATTCCAAGCAGAAAGCAGAGTGGGTGACGACCCCTCAATCAGGAAAAGCTCTAGGAATTGTACCACCTATTGTTAGGTAGAAACCACAAACCTCAACTCCTCATTTTTGGTCCCTGACTTCATGTAGCATCACCAACATTCAAACGCAGCGCTTTCTTTCCATGAGTTTATATTCCAGTTTAGGTTGACAGGTCCTGTCAATATGACAAGCTGCTTCTTCCAAATGAGTCCTCAAATTACATCTCTATCTGCCTATTTATGATTAATTTTGAAATAGTCTTAAAAATCCAGAGAAGTGAAAAGGTTAGTGTAGAAGATACTGTATTTCCATCACCCCCACCCCTACTTCGTCTTTTTGGTATTTATTTATTTATTTAGATTTCACATTTTTATTTGAATTCCTGTTAGTTTACATATATGGTAAAATTGACTTCAGGTAAAGAATTTAGTGACTCATCACTTACATGTACCACCCAGTGCTCATCATCACATGTGCCCTCCTCAATGCCTCTCACCCATTTAGCCCATCCTGCACCCACCTACCTACCTCCATCAACCCTCAGTACATTCCTTGTAGTTAAGAATATCTAATGGGGGGTTTGTTTCTCTCTCTCTCTCGCTCTCTTTTCCTTTCCCCTATGTTCATCTGTTTTGGTTCTTAAATTCCACATATGAATGAAATCGTGGTATTTGTCTTTTTCTGATTGACTTATTTCATTTGGCATAAAAGCTGTATTTTCTAATTAGCTATTGTTGATATGTGGTCAAATTATTAAATTTTGTGTGTTGCTTTTACCAGTGCCCATCTTACTGAGTTTTTTTTAGTTTTAATGTATATTAGTGTATTCTCTTTGATTTTTGGGGTGTGTACCATCCACAAATAAGATTAGATATCTTATAACTATTTTTTGTTTATTGCATGGATTAGTGCTTTAGAATTCTGTCAAATGATGTTACTAACACCCATATTTCACCAAAGAAAGAATGTTCTGACTGGTGATTTATGATGGATATTTCTTTAATAAGAAATGGATGTTAAATTTGGTGATATTTCTTATGGGCTTTTCATAATCAATGAACATTTTGGATCCTTAGATCTATTAACATGAAATTTTTTAGGGTTTCTAACAAAAGAAATCTGTTGCATCTCTGAAGTAAATTTTATATGGTCAAGAACTATCTTTTCACGTTTTTGAGAATGGATTAAACTTCTCTATTAAATATGAAAACATTGCAATAAATTTTTATCCCTTTTTTTGCAAGTATTTCTTGAGCTTCTAGATTAAATGACCTATTTCTTGCCACCTCAATGTTTAAAAAATTGATGACCACAATTGGAGATTGTAACCAGATGGTTAAACCTGGGGAAAGAAGGGCAGAGATGCTTGGGGAAGGACATATAGGAGAGGTGTATGTTTTGGGTGACATTCTATTCTTAAGTTGGGTGGTGAGTACATGTGGGTTTACTGTACTTTTGTCTTTTTTAAAATTTTTAATCTTTTTTCTCAGTCTCTAAATCTATTAATGTTAGAAAGTTTGTTTTTCATATCAAGTCACTTCCCTTTTTTGATAACCAGATTACTCTCATTGCAAATGCAATATCCTCTCAAATTCCATTGAAAACACAAAAAATAGTTTTTAAAAATTTTATGGCATGAGTCAACGTCACAGAAGAAGTGGAATTTGCACTGAATTCTTGGACTGCTCTCCTTATTTATGAGTTATCAAATGCTTCCTGGATGTGATGATTTTTCTGCATGCTCACCTTTACTTGGGAAAGTGCATGAGTGGTGACATCCAGGCTGTAGGTGTACATGCTCTAACATTCTAAATGTTCAAATGGCCAAAGGAGAGTCTGCATTTTGTCAATTTTGTGTCTAGTCATTGCTGAGGTGTTGGCAGAAAACTTCTTCCAGCTAAGGAAGAGGTGCAGCCAGGAATGTCACCATTGTAGTGAATGATTCCTTTTACGTGTTTGTGGTGATTGTTGAGTGTAAACCCTTCTTCAGCTGGTGCGACTGTCCTCACTAGTAGCCCTGTGGAGATGTAGCATTTTTTATTAGCACTCCATCCATTCCAAATGAGAGTGGGGGACCAGTGAGCCAAGGGAAGCCTGTCTGTGGGTCCCCACTAGTTTGTGTTTCACATCTTTCACAAGATTGAGGTTTGCCTGTTGCCTGAAGGTCAAGCAAGTTGGACCCTCACCTCCAGGTATGAGGCTCACACGTGCAGGTTTTTTAATTCCTGGGGCTGCCAGGAAGTGAGGAGGACACCAGTCAGAGTTGTGCCAGTGGTGACAAATGCTTCCTTTCTGGATGTGGTGTGGCTGCCCTGAGTTACCGAATCATTGCCCCTTCTTCCGACTGGCACAGCCCACCCTTTTTATAAGTCTGTTCTGGAATCATCTCTGCATATCATCCCCACTGAATGCAGATTGGGAGGCACCATCTTGGCAAGATTTCTGTGTCTGTCCTGGACCGTGGTTGTTTTTTTTTTTTTAAAGGTGAAGGAGACAGAGACAGAGAGAATGCAAGCACAAGCAGGGGCAGTGGCAGAGGGAGAGGGAGAAGGAGAAGCAGACTCCCTATTGAGCAGAGAGTCCAATGTGGGGCTCGATCCCAGGATCCTGAGACCATGACCTGAGCTGAAGGCAACCTTTAATCCACTGAGCCACCCATGCACCCCTGGCCCATAGTTTTTCTTTCTCTTTTTTTTTTCTTTTTAAATGTATATACATAACATAACTTTTAGCACTTAAACCATTTTGAGTGTATAATTCAGTATAACTACCTTCACATAGTTGTGCAACCATCACTGTCAATCATCCCCAGAACATTTTACATCAACCCAAACTGAAATTTTGTACCCATTTAACACTAACTCCTCATTTGCCCTTACCCCCGTTAATGCTACCCTCTACCTCCTTTTTGTCGCTATGAATTTAAGTCCTCTGGGTACATCCTTTTGCATCTGGTTTATTTCACTCAGTATAACGTTGTCAAGGTTCATCCATGCTGTCACATGCACCACTACTTCCTTCCTTTTTAAGGCTGAATAATATCTAATAATATATATAGACCACATTTTGTTTATCTGTTCATCTGCCAACGGACATTAGTTCATGGTCTTTCGAAGGGGGTAAAATTTGCCTTCCCCTTCATAGCTGCTACATTGAGCTTGAAGACATTTGGGATTATTTAAGACTAGTAATTCTCAAACTTGAGTGGGCATCCAAGTCACCTTCAGGGCTTTGAAAAGATTGTTGGGCTCACCCCCAGAGTTCCTGATTCAGTATGTCTGGGATAGAGCCTGGGGATTTGCATTTGTTATGAGTTTCCAGTTGGTGTATGCATTGTTGGTCTAGGGACCACACTTTGAAAACCACCGTTGTAGGGATCCAGTTCATTTATTTTCCAAGGGCTATTTACTATGTCTTGTAGTGTAGCTACCCACCCATTTACTCTTCTGGGGGATCTAACCATACACAGCTTTTGTTTTCCTAAGTGACCAGGTGCTGACCTAAAGGGGCATCCATCTGTACATTGGCCACTGACCTTTGACTTGTATGACCTCACTCAAAAGGTGAGGCAGACCAATCCACCAGGGAGTCACACGAGGTGACAGGGATGGAGGTTGGGTTGTTGACCAGCAGAGATGGGGCAGACATGGCCAAGATGGGGCTTGGTTGGGCAAAAGTCACTGATCAAGGAAACAGTGGACATTCACCAGGGAGGGGAGATCTGACTGTCCCACCTTTTGTTAAGATTTCCCCATCCTTGCTTCTTCCTCCCTGCCCCCTGAGCCCATCCCCACTGCCAGAAAGAATTGGCCCCTAGGCTTGAATTTCAGTGAAGCCATGAAGAGAAAATGCACCATGAAATTATATGGCTCCTGCAAAAGGGGTTGCCATCTGCTTTTTCTTTAGGCCTTTTTCCTCTACACAGTGTATTAAACCATTATGGTCTGGTGCTGTCTTTCCTTCCTGGTAATGTGCACGTTAAGGAAAAAAAATGGAACGCCTTCATTTAAACAAAACAGAATGCAGGATTTTAGGCGCTAGTAAATCCCCCAAGGCATTTGTGGATTCCCTACCATTGTCTAAACATTAGTATTAGTAATCTGCTAACTCAATTGTTTCTAATTTCCCCTGTCCCCAATTTTGGAATGGAAAGGCATTGCCTTTTTTTTTGCTGCACGTCCATAGGTTGCTCTGTATGTGTAAAGATTTCTACTCAATAATTGGTTTCATATAATACATGATTTTAAGGTGGCTTTTTCTCAAATTATTCTACTCTCCCAGATTTCTGAGCTTAGGGGAACATTGATTTGCTATTTTCTTGGTTTCTTTCTTTCTTTCTTCTCTTTCTTTCTCAATAAAAAACCCACATCAATTAATAATAGGTGAGATAGCAGGCAAAAACCAAACAAACAAATTTTTAGACTCAAATCTTTGAAACCTGATAGATTTCATTTCAGATTCCCAGGAAGCTCAGCAGCAATTAAGCACAGCAAAAATAAATGGGAGACGTTTTGGTTCTGTGTTTGAAGATGAACTTTTAAGAAGTACTTTGGAAAGTGCCATGTTATGTTTAAACAAGAGGAAGCTGCTGTTGCAAGGCACATTTTCATCCTCCTTTCTTAAAAAATATTTTATTTATTTGAAAGAGAGGCAGGGGAGGGAGAACCTGACTCCCTGCTTAGCGTGGCGCTCCATCCCAGGACCCCAAGATCATGACCTGAGCCAAAGTCAGATGCTTAACCGACTGAGCCACCCAGGCGCCCCTCATCCTGTCTTTTTTTTTTCCAGACACTAGAGCTGTCCCCCTCGCACTCCCCCACTCCCCCAGGCAGTGAGTCCCATTTTTCTCAAGGGAGGCTGGAACCTTCATGGATAAATCGAAACGTGAGACTGTCTAGGAGTGGACACCTGATATTTCTCAAATTATCAGCTCTTATTATTGACCTGGCAGGGGTCTCTCTGTGTGTTGTGCACGATCCTCACCTTATTCCCCTATCCTAAGAATCCTAGAAATTGCAGTGATTTTTCTCTTGTGTCTGGAAGTCATTCTGTTTTATGGGGGAGCATATGCTCTCATTCCTCAGCTTGCTCATACTTCTTTCGAAGCACTGATTTTTGTTTTTTTTCATTCTGCCAGCGACTTTGTGGCTTGGGAGTAGGGTGTGGGTAACTATGTGTCTCCACATTGAGCCATGGAGATGGATTTTTGTCAGGGCGTTAGGGTCCCTGTTCAAAACAGCCGTCCTCAGACCAACAGAGTGGGGTGGAAGTAGGCTTGCTTCGGGTTTCTTCTGCAGGGCTGGAGGCCTTTGGGGAGTGGCTTCTCCTGCAGCCAGCCCTCAGAGACCCCCTTGTCTCAACAGCCCACAGGGCACCCACTTTGTTTCTCTCTCCTTCCATGCTGAGCGTGTGCCTGGAAATCTTGCCCTGGGAAGACGCAGGTGCTGGATGTGTTCCTAGAAGAAACTCCCAGACCAACACATCCTTCCTCTCTTTTGGCTTAAAGGTCCTCACTGAGGATGTGGTTCTGAGCATCAGCTGACTGCCCCAGAGGGTTTTTCCTTCAGATGAGGCAAACTGCGGATTTGTAAACCCTCTTGCAATCTGCTCTCCACTGCCCTATTTCTCAGAGAATTTCCTTAAAGAGTCAAACCTCTGGATACCCTCTTAAGTAATTCTGAGCCAATTCAGCTTTTCCTTTGGTCATTTCAGTGGGAAAAGCTCCTGGCAGATAGGCCTGGGAGGCTCTCCCAAATGGGATGCTTCCAATCTAAGAATGTTTCTCATCATTCATGCGATTTAATCCACCCAAGACTTAACTTCTAGAAGCAAACTTTTGAAAAATGATGGTCAGTATCTCTCCCAATCTATTTCACGTTGGCTTCTTAAAATGGAAAGAAACACAATGCAGTTTCCACCATATTTCAAACATGTGATTCCTTTTGGGATCTCTGACTTGATGTTTGCTTCCTGTCTGAGAGATGAGGCCCCTTCTATTTTCAGCTGTACTGGCTGTGGCTGAGCCTAGGGTCTGGACAAGGCCTCTTAATTCTGATCACAACTCCACCCCAACCCTTAGGTCCCCTCTGGTGCTTTAGGATTTGGGTGCCACAGAGAACGGATCTTTCAGAATCCACTGCAATCTGCACATTGTAGGAGAAATTGATTAAACAGATGCTCCTTCATCTAACTGTTTACTGCCTCTCTGCCATGCCCCTAGACGTTCTTCTGGGTGACAAGTTCTCAGACTTGGAATCCCTGGGTGTATTAGTAAGGGTTCTCCTAAGGTACAGAACTAACAGGATGTACATATACACACAGAGAGGTTTATCCTTTTTCTTTTTAAAGATTTAATTTGTTTATTTATTTGAGAGAGAGAGAGAGAGAGAGAGAGAAACATCATGAGCAAGGGTAGAGGCAGAGCAGAGAGCCCAGTGTGGGGCTTGATCCCAGATCCTGAGATCATGACCTGAACTGAAGATAGACACCTAACTGACTGAGCCACCCAGGTGCCCTCAGAAAGATTTGTCTTAAGGAACTGGCTCATGTGATGGTGGGGCTGGCAAGTCTAGAATTTACAGGGCAGGTTAGAGATCTAGGGAAGTGCTGACTTTGCAGTCGCAAGCCCCAAGGCAGGCTGTTTGGAGGCAAAGTTCCCTCTTCTTGAGGAAGGGGGAAGGAAGATCTCAGTCCTTTCTCTTAAGGGTTCAACTGATTGGATGAGGCCCACACATAAGACTTCAATTTACTCAAAATCTATTCTTTGAACTGTTAATTACATCTCGAAAATACTTTGACAGCATCATCTACACGGGTGTCTGACCAAACACCGGGGCACCATAGGCTGGCCAAATTGACAATACAATTAACCATCACCCCGGAGAAGCTTCAAAAATCACTCATGCCTGGGTCCTGTCCCCAGAGATTCTGGTTTAATCCACTCAGAGTATGGCCTGGGGTTTTCAAAGCCTTCCAGGTGATTCTAAGACAGCTGAATGGCTTTTCTAGGCATTGGGGAGACAGTAGTAACAAAAGAGAGAAACACATCTGCTTGTCTGAAGTTTGTATTTAGTGGTGAGAGATAGAGAATACACAAGTAAATGAACATTTATCCCTTGAGGGGGGTGCCCTGTGGCGTGAAGGAAACAGTAGGTGAGGAGATTAGTGAGGATAGGTGCTTTTCTACATGAAGCAGGGAAGGAAGCCTTCTCTGAGACAGGCCCCCAAGAGAAGAGAGGGAAACAGAACCCTGGTACTGCTGGAGTGGGGGTGTTTGCTTGTGTTGTAGGATGTGTTAACAAATCCATGTCTTTGCACAATCTGAGGTTCCAACAGAGAGGAAAATTGTCATCAATGACATTCAAAAATCTCTTTTCTACTGTCACACACAGGGCACACTTTGAAGGAGACACAGCTGAAGGCAGACACACCAGGTTGGCAGGGAGAGGCAGGGTGGAGAGAGACAGGGACACATTATTTCTCAGAAAATTTTTAGATTTACTGAAAAATTGCAAGGATGGTATAGAGAGTGCCATACACACCGTATCTTATTTCCCCTACTCTTCGAATTAGCATAATACCTTTGCCCAAATTAATGAACCAATCAAACAATAATTCACATTATTATTTACTAAAGTCCATATTTTATTCAGATTTCCTAGGTTTTTACCTGGTATCCCCCCCCTTTTTTTTCTGTTCTAAGATCCATACCACTTTATAACACATTACATTTCATCATCTTGTCTCCTGGGCTCAGGTTACATTTTTACCTATTTTATACAAACCCATTATACAATTAACACATGGTAGATAGGTCTCATGGTAGAATGTGGTCATAACCCCCCTAAAAAGATCCCTTAATTGCCACTCTCTACCAAGACCTGAGGTTAGGGGAGGACTATTGTTCCTGGACTAGGTGACCCTCAGCTGACCATCTGGCCTCCTTGAGATTGAGTTTTGTGAATCATGTGTCACAAGGTTGGTGCCTTAATTCAGAGTGTGGGATGTGAGTTTGAAGAAAGCTTGTCTCATGTCTGTTGCTGGCACTTCATGTATGCGTAGTGCCTGTGGCCAGATGAAGGTAGCCCGCAGTGAGCTTCCCACAAGGGCTGGTCCAGCCAGCTCTCTGACAAATGGCAAAGAAGAGCATTGCTTCAGATTCCCATCAAAGGGGAAAACCTCGTGTTGTCTCCGCCTGCCCTGATGGGGCAAGGGTCTCTTTCTGCTGCCATGGCAATGGCCAGTCTTAACAACACCCAGCTGGGGACCAGAATTTGAACCCAGAGCTGTCAGCTACATTTGCCTGTGTGACCTTAACAATTTATTAAGCATCTCTGAGCCAGTTTTAGCCATTTCTCTTAAGAACATTTTTTTTAGTGTGTCGTGATGATTTAAAAAACAAAAACTAAAAAAAGTGTAAATGACTCCTGACGTAAGAATAAGGTGAAGGAGACATTGGCTCTTTGTGGTCCTAAGTCTGATTTTCATGCCTTCTGTCTCAGAAGTGGGAGAGAAGAGAACAGAGAAATTACTCTAAGTGCTGGTGTGGATTGTTTCCAAATGCGTTTCAATGGGTATGAATTGAGCATTTACTGTATGCCATGCATACATGCCATACAAAGAAAAAAGGATACGCTTCCTCTCTTCATGGAGCTCAGTGTAACTGGGATCCCTCACATTCTGATGACATGTGGAGGGAGGATTTTAATCTGAACATCTTCAAAGATAGATTTGAGGAGAATTTAAATTTGGTTTGTACAGTATATTTTGTGTTAAGATGGGCTTTATTCTAAAAAGCCTGCTGAAAGGATTAACTAAAAATCACCTAAAAATCTGAAAGGACAATAATTTTGATCGGGGATAAATGTTTACCAGATCCCTGAGAATTTAGTTTTTGTTGACTTATTCTCTTGGCATAAACCAGCTAAGAATAAATCAAAACGTATTGAATGGGCACATTGTCATTGACTAAAGTCTCTTTTGTCTTCAGTAAAGCAGAGCTCATTTGCTTCCCTTTTTGCCACACCAGGAAATCAAGTAGACTGGAACAAGAGCCTTGTGTCAGGTGTCAAAGCCTTTGATTGACCCTGGGCAAATTACACAGAGTCCCTAGGTTTGCATTTCTTCTTTTTTAAAACAGGTATAGTAGTTGCCTTGGTGCCATGTGTCAGCTGTTGAGTAAAAAAAAAATTAACTGATGCCTATAAATATCTTGGCTTAGTTTTTGGCATACAGTTGGTGCTCAAAAATGAGTGCTCTTGTGAGCTCTGACTTCTTTTGTTAAAATGGCAATATTGTCATGTACCTTGCAGGTGTGGTGAACAAGCAAAAGGCAGGAAATGGGGCTTCTGCTGGGCTGAATCTTGGGCTCTGCCCAAGGGTGGCATTTGGAGAGGATAGTGGGTCTCAGAAGGAGGGGGCTGGACACATCATCACATATCCATCCGATGACCAGTTGAAGAACCTGCATTTACCCACACCAGGGAATCTATAGGCTATCGGGTTGTATCCAATGCACCCACAAAGAACATTAGGAGACAAAGAGGCTGTTTCAAACACTTGCAGTGGCTGGAGGGAAGTGACAGCAGATTAACTGGTGCCAGTCAAGAGTCATTATCTCTTCTTCTTCCTTTGCTTTGAGCTTGGAGAAGTAGACAGCCTGGTGGGACAAGGGAATTAGGGAAATGGTGAAAAAGCCCACCACGCCCCCTCCTTCTGTCCTTAAAGCCTCTAATGAGTTCAGTCAGGCTGGAGAACAGGAGAAGATTTATCTTTAAATAGAGTTCAGAATTTTGGTTATTACAACAAACTGGAGATTTTAATTACCCAAATGAGGACTCTTCTTTTGCGATCACAAATAATTTGAAGGTTTGTTTGTTTTTCTCTTTTTCCCTAGTCTAAAAGTGACCAGGCAAATCCTGGGAACTGCCCTACATTTCCTCCATGGAATAAAGAAGAATTAGCCTGATAGCGTGAGTTGAGTAAGGAGAGACTATTTTTCTACATTGATTGTTTATTTCTGGGTACTAAAAGCCTGCTTGTTTAGCTTACCAAATGGAAGCCGAGGGGCACAAGGGTGAGGTGCGTGTGGGAGGAGACTTCTATTTAAACTTAAACTTGTCCACAGCTGACGTTCAGGGTATGAAGTCGTGTTTGATATGTTTGCAGGGCATGAGAGTGGGAGGCAGTAGGCAGCAGGCTGTGGGAGCCATAGAGGAATCCCCAGAGAATTCTCCATCAGGGAACAAAGCATCCATGCAGAGAATGAGACTCCTGATAGGCAGGCCTGTTGCCAAAGGCACTGGCTGGTACATTGTGGCTCTGAGGGTGGTGTTGGCTCAACCTGCTCCCAAGAGACTAGTGTGTACAATAGAGCCCAATCCTGAAGTTCAGAGACATCAGGTTGGTAGCTTGAAATTGTGATATTTACACACTAGAAATTGGCAAACACTACAAATCAGGGCTTTATTTTTGGACAACTGGTTTATCAGCACACCGTTGTTTAAAACTATCCCAAGGCAGATATTTTGGGGACATGTCCACATCTCATAGAGACAAAGCACTGTGTGCATGAAGTGAGAGACATGAAGTATTTTGTGGGATGAGCATCTCTGCTGTGGGTTCCCTGCGTAGGTATAGGGTAGAAGCGCTCTCCTTGCTCTCCAGAATCCTCACCACAGTCCTACCCTGTGAGTTCTGGGGTACAGGAGAATGATGAGAATGTCTGAAAGCAGGCAGAGGCCCCTGGCAGGGGTGGTGGTGGGTTGGGCAGGGTAGTAGAGGCCGGCCTTATGGGGGCAAGTAGGAGGAGCCCCCCAAGGGTGGGTAGGAGATTGGAGCTGCAGAAGACCGTGTCAGATCAGCCTGGCCTGGGCCTGGGCCATGGACCAGGGAACATTTCCCTTTAGAGGCTCTCAGGAATTCTTGAGTTATTGGGGTAAACATTTGTAAAGGCCTAGAATTCTCACATGGAGTAGGAGTACCTCAGCACCCAGGAGACCAGGTGGGAATATCAATGCCCCTCACTCATCTGCAGACCAATAAGCCTTGAGAATAGTGGATGGTAGTGATGACACAAATGAAGCCTCCAGCCCAGAGTCTGGTGCACAGTAAGGACTGGGTAAAACCCAGGGGAGGCCCGGACGTAGGCTAAGTGCCTGAATAGTTCAAGGGCAGGAAGGAAGTATCCAGGGTCCTTACTGTCAGGATTACTTTTTTGCTTCGGTCTTTTTTATTTATTATGTCTGAGTTGTTATCTTTTTTTCGTTCTATTCGTTCTTTTCTTTCTTGCGTTTCTTTCTTTCTTTCTTTCTTTCTTTTTCTTTTCTTTCTTTCTTTCTTTCTTTCTTCTTTCTTTCTTTCTTTCTTTCTTTCTTTCTTCTCTTTCTTCTTTCTTTCTTTCTGAATTTATTTATTTATTCATGAGACACACACACACACAGAGAGGCAGAGACTCAGGCAGGGGAGAAGCAGGTTCCCTGGGGGGAACCTGATGCGGGACTTGATCCCAGGACCCCGGGATCACGCCCTGAGCTGAAGGCAGATGCTCAACCACTGAGCCAGTTTCCTTCACCATTCCCTCATTCACCGATAGTCAGCTATATTATAGAAATTGTGAGGCCAACATTTAAAAGAAAGAAAAGGAAAAAAAAAAAAAAAACAAAAGAAGGAAAAGAAAAAAAAAAAGAAGGAAAAGGAAATACTGCCGTGTTTGATCCTATTGACAGGGATTACACCTGTCTGTAGATATTTTGAGGGGAAAGGTTAAGTTTAGTGGTAGCTTTCATGATCATCTCCTGTATCCCTACTTCCTTGCCATGGTGTCTGGTCCATAGCCAGGTATTCAAGACATATTTGTTGAGTGTTATTGATACAGATTCTAGAGGAGATTCACAAGCTAAAACCTACATGAAGGTTGTCTTGACTGGGGAATAATAGAATCTCAGGGAAAGTCTCGTCTGACTCCCCATCCACTTCTATATTCTGTTGCCTGAATCCCCGCACCCCATCCCCAAGGGTCTACCCAGCCTCTGCCCAGATACCTCTGATAATAACTCACCAGATGGAACACGGTCTGTCCCACTGTAGGATGGCACTTCCTGTGCAATTCAGTGCTATGTAAGAAAAGCACTGTGACCTTTTATCTTTTCATCCAAAGACAGGGACATAATTAATCTGAATCCTGCCTCTTCTTTATGAAATATATTTAGGGAAACTGTGGTGATTTATTTCAGGAAGATGTGACATGGAGATTTGATTAAGGGTCCAATAAACTGAATTGTAATTAGGAATTAATTAAGGATGCCCATTTATCATATATATAATTGTGTATATATATATATATATACACACACACAATTGTGAATGGATTCTGGAGTTGACTTGGGTAGAATGGTGGCAAAGAGTCTCATGTCTTAAGAAAAGGCCCAGGCCTTTCCTGCTTGCCTGCAGTGCCATGTGCAGACAGGGAAGGGCTGAGACCAGGCTGGTTCAAGAGCTTCCAATTCTACTGTGTAGGCTGCTAGAGGAAGTCCAGCAAAGCTAGGGGCAGGGGACCATCCAGAGGAAGACTGACCATTTCATCAACTAGGGTAACTGAACCAGTAGAGGGCAGCCAGGAAGATTCCCAAAAAGGAGGGCAGTGGGCAGAGATCCTTGTAGATCTGGGCCAAGGATTGGTAGTGTGGAGTCAGTGCCATGAGTAGATCATGATCCAGGGGCCAGGAAGAAAGCTGGACCCACCATTTTGGAGGGGCAGAAATGCAAGCCTTGGCTCATTGAACAAGGGCATAGATGCGACACAGGTTGGGAAGTGGATTACAGAGCAGAAGTCCAGTTATCAGGTATGGGACACAGAGGTTTGCTTAGGGGTCCGGAGGACATGAGGCTGAGACCCAGGACATCCAACAAGAAGTGCTTATAGTCCTCCTTCCCAAAGCCAGTGCAACCGTACAGACTGGGGCATATTTTTCTAGCTAGAAATGCAGTTGTTGGGATCCCTGGGTGGCGCAGCGGTTTGGCGCCTGCCTTTGGCTCAGGGCGTGATCCTGGAGACCCGGGATCGAATCTCACATCGGGCTCCTGGTGCATGGAGCCTGCTTCTCCCTCTGCCTGTGTCTCTGCCTCTCTCTCTCTCTGTGACTATCATAAATAAATAAAAATTAAAAAAAAAAAAAAAAAGAAATGCAGTTGTTACTCTGGTGGCCCCAGATGTAAGGCGAGGTGGGTCAGGAACCTTGCCTTCTGGGCAACGATCTTATCCCCCAACTCCTGCCACACTCAGCTTGTATTCCCAAAGAGAAAAACCTCAGGATAGAGCATTTTCAGGTTTGTTTTGATGGATGGACGGGTTTCAAGGGGGCTTAAGTGATCAGCTTAGAGCGACTGTCATTTAAAGGAAAGTAAGGAAGATAAACTTTTTAAATCATATGTTTTTTTTTTCTTTCAAGAAACATTTATTTCAGAAATTTAGGAAAATGAAGAGCTTCTTAAAGAAAAAAATCCTTTTTATTTTGAAAAGAATACACACATAACATGTCTATCCACTTTAGGTAAGCATAGTTTACTTTATTCAATTACTATTACTTAATAAGTAGTTGTATGGCCATATAAAAATAGAATACACACTGGCTACATAATATTATGATATATGGAGGTATCATAAATATTTAATTATTCCCCTTCTTGAGAATTTAGATTTTTTTTTTTTCTGTTTACTGGTGTCATGTTACTGAGACTGGCGTCTTTGATTACTTTTGGAATTGGAATCACTAGGCCAAAAGGCCTGGTTTTAAAACTCTTGATATGTATTGCCAAAGACTTCCAGGGACTGCATCAACTTACACCACGTCATTTTTGGCATTGAATGATACCATTAAAAAAATCAAAAAGTTTACTTAGCAAGCGAAACATGCTGTATTATTGTTTTGTATTTCCTTGTCACTAAGATGCTTTCCTTATTAGCGTTTCCATTGATATTAGTAAAAAGTAAACAGGCAGATTATGTTTGGGTCACGTGGTGCCGTAGATCTTAGCAGGATGTAAGCTCAAGGCCATCATTTACAAGAAACAATAGTGCATACTTTGTGGGCATAGCGCCACCTCCTCAATGGAGACAGAAATGTCTGGAATGATAGTGCAGATAAGATACTGGTTTCCTAAGCAGGGTGCACTTTCCCACTCTTCCTGGACGTTGGCAAATGCCCGGTGATCAAGCTGGAGCCTGGGGGGACTCAGCATCCTCCCATCTTGCCCACCTCCCACATCCTGCCCACCCCCACCCTAGATTTAGATCTTAATCTATTCAATCTTACAGATGCTAAGATTGCTCTCATTCCGCCCACACATCTGGTTAGATGAGTGTTTCCCTGGCTGGCTTGCATATTACCAGCATCTGTCAACCCTATTTAGTCTTTAATTGCTCTTGGGGCATTTGCAGGAAAAGCCTGCCTTGGGATCTATACACTCATACGAAAACAGTGCAAACTTCTCCCAGGCTGGAGTGCATTTGGAAAGAAGTGGTTAACGTTGATTTTTTTTTTTTTAATTTATTGCCGAGCCGTTGAGTCATCATAAAATAAGCGTCCAGCTGACGGCTCTCTTTGGTCTTGTTCAGCCAGCTGTCCCCCTGGTGGAGCTGAAGTGTTTAAAAAAAAAATCAGGCAAAAAAATGGTAGTGGGGAGCCCACCAAGTCCCTTGGGGCCTTTGATTTGTTTTACGATGCAAACACCTGTCCTGTTTCATATTGGCTGCCCTGTGACTGTTGCACCTAGAAACAAAAGCAGCATTTGTAACACCTCCAGGTGCAAAGGCATCGAAAGGATCTGAATACAGCACCAGAGAGAAAACAGCTATAAGTCACCAAAGATTGGCTTTGATGTCTGGCGGGTGTTTAAACGGGGATTCTCCCCCAGAGACCAGTGTGGACACTGGTCTTGTTGAACTTTTTTCCCTTCCCCCAAATGAATGATCCAGACAAGCAGGCAGCATGAAATCTTTAAACTGGCAGATGGGATAAAGTTCTCCAGAAAGTGCTGTGCCATGCTGATGGGGATATGTTGCAGGAAGAGCGCAGGGGGCTGTGTTAATGGGCAGGAACGTGGTAGATGAGTTTCAGCGAGATGAAGTATCTGGTCATGAACTAAGGCCAAAGGAATCCACTCGGGGCAGGCAGAGAATGAGCTCTGGGGTATTGGTTGCAGCCTGAGAAAGAGGTCTGGTGGTATGGGGCTGGAGTTTTAAGGGAGAATCTACTAGGTGCTGTCAGGACGATCATTAAAGTATTGAGTAGCACCAAAATAGATCTTGTCTGGCAAGATGAAGAATCTTCTACCCTTGTCCTAAGATCTGCAATGCTATGGGCGATTTTCCTTTCCACGATGACCTAGTTATGAGGGGCTCTGGGGGTCTGAAGACCTCTTCCCTTGAATCGATGAGAAGCAAGTCTACATAATGCACCTCTGACCATTTCTGGATCCCACTGGGCCCAAACCTCCTCAACCAGCAGGGATGTAAGTCAGGGCCTCTGTTTGGGCAAAGAGCTTCCCTTCTCCCTTATTTGCTTCCTGAGACTGCCTGGGTGCTGTGCTGGGCAGAGCCCTCTAGGCTAGAGGGTCTCCTGGCCTAGCTCCTTCCTGCCCCTCTGCCTCTGTGGTGGATCTTTGTTGGTTGCCTTCCCCAATGTGTTGCTTCTTCTCTCTTTCCTATTGGGACCTTAAATTTTAAAGCCATATGACTCCAAGTGAGAATGATCCCACCTTCCACTCTAAGGTGGACCCAAGTAGATCCTTTCGTATTGATTTTGCTTCAATCCTGCTTTTTCTATGCTTAGACTGCAAAATCAACATTGCGCTCTAGAGCTTTCTGCATCAAGGACAAATACATTTGCCTGGCTGTGAAGACCTTGCTCCAATAAGCTTCTCTACTCTTATTTTCCAGCATTCCCAAATATAAGAACCCTCCACTCCACTCAAACTGGTATAGTCTTCATCTGGATCAGAGGCCATTCCACACTGCCACTTTCCACCATGAGCCCGTGATAATGTTCTTCCTGCTTAGACACATTGTCCATCTGTCTATCTCTGTTTCTCTCCCTCTTGGTCTCACTTCTTGTATACATTCTACTTAAAGCAATCTTAGGGCACCTTATGTTTAACCAGACTTTCATCACATCCTTCTCTCCGGTGAATTCCTATCACTCTCGAAGTCTATGCCAGCCAGTTCCTAATTACTTACATGTTAATTGCTTCACACCCATAAACTCTGCCTGTGAGGGTTGCATGGACCATATATTATCTCCATTTTATAAACTTTCTAACCAGTACAGTTCAGTGCACATAGCAGCAACAGAGGCATAAATGTTGAGTGACATTTTCCAGAGTTAAATACTTAGGCCATTTAACTTAGCATTGGGTAAAAATGACATCAGAAAGCCAACAGATGAGGGCTATTCTCCAAGCTGATGTTCTGAACTTTTGATTTCTGTGTATTTCCTAGTAAAGTGTCACCCAACAAGACCATTTATTCAACATCCATTCTCATTCTAACACACTCTCCACATTCAGGCAAACTATCGGTTCAGCCTAGATGGGAGAAGGAAACACTGATACCTAAATACAAATGCAGCTTAGGGGCACCTGGGTGGTTCAATTGGTTGAGCATCCAGCTCTTGGTTTCAGCTCAGGTTACAATCTCGGGGTCTTGAGATTGAGCCCCACACTGGGCTCCACCTTCAGTGTGGAGTTGGCTTGGGATTGTCTCCCCACCACCCTCAAACCACCCCCTACTCCAAACCAAAAAAATTCAAATGCAGCTTAGGAACCACTGAAAGGTTTTCTTGGATTCAGGCTCTGCTCGAAGTTCTTGGGTCATAAAGAGAGAGCTGAACCCAAGGCTTTTTGCAGTTTGGCTTCTGTTTCATTCAGACCAAATGCAACTCCTCGGTTGAGAGGCAACTTCCTTTGAGTCTCACAAGGCATCTTGGACATTGAACAGGCTCACAAACCATCTAACGAGCTAAGTGAAAATGGACCCAGAAACCCCAAACCTATGTTTTTCTTAAAATAAACATGCATAAAACATTGAGACATACAAGCTCTCGGGGGCAAACCACAGTTGGATTTTAGCAGATCTGAGAACACTGGAAAAATAGTTGAAGATTTTTCACCAACCCCAAGACATTTGCAGAATGGTTCGAAGTTTTTGTGGCCTCCTGGCTCTTCAGGAGCCCCATGTGTGCACCTGTCTACGTGTGGTCGAATCTCTAGCCGCTTAATGCAAGTAAAACCATAGAGGATGCATTGGGAAAGGCACTGAATGTCACAGGTGGGTACTGGGGGTGGTTCATTGTTAAGTATCTTTTCCCACCTACCGGGATGATCCCCAGCAGTTTTATGCTGTTTTATGCTTCACTTCAAGCTCTCAAAAGAAAGAAATGCTAATATATCCCTCAGAAGCCTACCCTAGGGATTCCTGGGTGGCTCAGTTGGTTAAGTGCCTGCCTTTGGCTCAGTCTGTGGCTGTGATCTCAAGAGTCCAGGGATCAGGCTCCCTGCTCAGTCGGCTTCTCCCTCTCCTTCTGCCCCTCTTCCTGCTCATGTTCTCAATCTCTCTCAAATAAACAAATAAAATAAACAAATAAAAATAAAGAAGCCTACCCTAGTATTCTGTAAACATTAACTAAGTTGCCAGGAGATTTTCTTCTATCTTAAACTCTCAAAATCCCATTTACTGTTATTCTTCATCAACATTCTTTGAATATTTGGAAACAGTGACATTTAGATGAGCTTTTTCCTTTTGGGATCAAGCAATCATAATAATTTTTCTCCCAGTTCTGACTTTCTAACACTCTTTTTTTTTTTTTTTAATTCTCTCTGTTTTTGCTTCCCTACATACTTCCTACTTAGTCACAGACACCCACTTTTCCTCTGAGCTTCATCGGCAGGGAGATTTGGGAGTGATAATTACCCAGGTAACATTTTGAGCTATGCAGCTTGGGAGGAATCCTAAATTTATTTAGTTTTAACAGCTGTACTTGGTAGAACTCGGTTTTGTTTAATGGAACCATCTGACAGTAGGTTGGATTTTGGTTTAACCGGAAGACTCCTGACAAGCCAGGAAAACAAGACAACTGAAAAGCTTGCATTTTATTTGACACTTTTTAAATAGTTCCCAGCTCTCCTAAAAAAAACATGGGGAGGTGGCAGGATAAAGAAATAGAGTCCTTAAATCAAAGGAAAGTTGAGGGAGTTTCTTCATGCTAACCTCCATGCATAAAAGAAAAGAAAATTCTTTTTACTTTGTTGAACAGAATACTACCCTGGAAAACTCTTAATTTTAGGTGCTGAAAACCAGCTATTTCCTGTAACATACACTAGTCTGTACATTTTTTTTAAAAGAAAAAACTCCTATTCTTTCAATTACAAAAGTAACATATGTTCTTTCAGGGAGGGGGGAATTTTAAAAATAAAATGAAAGCAAAAAGAAGAAAATTTGAAATTGTCCAATCTCACCACATGGAGAAATTAAATTAACAAATTGCTTCATAAATAATGTTTTCTTTTTATCTCTATTCTCTCATATTCAGTTTTTCTTCTTTTTAAAAACTAAAAACTGAAATCATACTGGACCTACTGCTTTGTACTTTTTTTCATGATAGGAATTATTCCTAAACAGGATTTTTTTTTTTTCCTGGCTCAGTTGTAAGATTATATTATAATCCCTAGTATATCTATATATTTTTGTTTATTATTGTATATTTATGTTATATGATCTGTATTATACATTTACATATGTTACATTATTACTTCATTATATATTATAATCTCTATTATATATGTATATGTACACACACATATATACATATATTTGCTACCATAAACAATGCATCATTGTATAACAAACGTCTAAATCTTCATGCCAAGCCATTGGCTCTCCTTACAGTGCATTTCTGGAAGAGAAATTGCTGGCTCAGAGGAAACACAAAATGGGGGGCTTTTGGATATGAATTGTGTAGCTGCCCTTCAGAAAATCTAAACCATCTTATTTAAAAAACTGTTTTAATCTAAATCATTTTAAACACCTCTGGCAAGGTAGAACTGTTTTCTCATACTAGTTATGGATATTTTAATTAAAAATTCGAATTGATAGATACAAAATAACAGCTCATTGTTTTTATTTGATCATTAATGAGCTTGGATATATTTATGTAGAATACTGCCACTTACATCCATGTTCTTTGCCTATTCATCACTAGTAAGATATATTTTTAAAATGTAACTTGTTAAAAAAATAAAATAAAAATGTAACTTGTTAGATGCTCAACATCATTCATCAGGGAAATGCAAATCAAAACTATAATGAGGTATCACCTCGTACCTGTCAGAAAGGCTAAAATCAACAACACAAGAAACAACAAATGTTGGTGAGGACATGGAGAAAAAGGAACCCTCTTAGACTGTTGGTGGGAACGCAAGCTGGTACAGCCACTGGAAAATATTATGGAGGCCTCTCAAAAAGTTAAAAATAGAACTACTCTATGACCCAGGAATCGCACTATTGGGTACCTACCCCCAAAATACAAAAACACTAATTCAAAGGGACACATGTACCCTTATGTTTATAGCAGCATTATTTACAATAGCCAAGATATGGAAGCAGCCCAATGTCCACTGATAGATGAATGGATATAGAAGATGTAGTATATATATGATGGAATATTACTCAGTGATAAAAAAAGGATGAAATCTTATCATTTGCAATGACATGGATGGAGCCAGAGATTATAATGCTAGGTGAAGTAAGTCAATCAGAGAAAGACAAATACCATATGATTTCACTCATATGTGGAATTTAAGAAACAAAACAAAGGAGTAAAGAGAAAAAGAGAAAGAGAGACAGAGAGAGAGAGACAAACCAAGAAACAGACTCTTAACTAAGGAAAACAAACTGATGGCATCAGAGGGGAAGTAGGTGGGAGAGTGGGAGAAATAGGTGATAGAGATTAAAGAGTACACTTACCATGATGGAATAATAAATAAATAAAATGAAAAAAAGTTTGTTAGTTATTAAGTCAATTTTATATGGTGACTATAGCAACTCTGTATTCTTTCATATGTTTTCATTTTGTATGAGGTTTATTTTATTTTTGTACAATACCATTCTTAAACTATAGACAATACTGTTGATTGAGTTATAATACTATTAACTATGTAACCAATATGTTTTCTTGGCCTCATTTTTATTCAGAGAAGTTTTTTTGACAGTATTTTCAATTTCTTCTTCAGCTTTTTTACTTGGTTAGTGAATTTCAATAACTTGTGTTTTTATAGATAGCCATTTATTTTATTCAGGCCTCCAAATAATTAGTATTGTGTTTTGACAGCTAGTTCATAAAAATATTTTCAATCTCCTTTGTGCCTGGGGTATATACTTTTCTTAATTCAGATAGTGAGATTTAGTTCCTTGATTTGAGCTGATAGTTTGTCCATTTTATTAGTCTCTTTAAGAAATTTGCTCCTGAATTTTAAAGAATCAGCTCTAGTATTTAAAAAGATATATATTTTTCTTATTCTTATGCATGTATCATTTGATGCTTAGTGTTTTCTTCCAATTCCTTTATTTATTCTTTTGTTCTTGCTGTTGGTTCCAAAACTGGCTCCTGTACCTGGAGGGCAAGGAGTAACCAAAGAAAGACAGGTCACCTCACATTGGCAGATGGCAGGTTTAATAGGCAAGGGAACTCACATAGGAGGCTTGTCTTGGGTGGCCTCAAGATGAGTGGGTCACATCTGCCCACCTGAATCTTAAAAAGCCTTAATGGGGTTTAATCATGTTTCCCATCCAGGTCTCAATGACACATTGTTCTCTCAAGGCTACATCCTTGCAAAGGGTCTGGTAGTGGGAATAGTGGACAGAACATACATTCCAAGGACAGAACTGGATGTGAAGTGCCTCTGAAGACCTGGGGGTCCAGCTTGCAGGTCAACCAAGGGTTATATCCTCTTGATGACCTCCAATACCCTCAAATCCCTCTGGTCACATGCCTACCTGGCCTGGTATACACTTCCAGGCCACTGCCTGTTGCTTGGACCTACCTCATGTCTCTTAAGAGCTCACTCTTTCATGTCCTCCTATGTTCTACTTGTTTATTTTTTTTCTCAAAAGTTACCTTCTCAATGAGATCTTCCTGATAATCTTATCTGAAATGTCAGTATGTCCCTTCTCCTTCCATCAACTTTTCCTTCTGCCTTCCTGGCTTTGTTCCCACGTTAGCACTTACTGCTATTGAGTATAATATATATATTTACCTATTTACCTTGTTTATTTTACGTCTCCCCTGCCACACTATAACCACACTATAAGATTTTAATTTATCTTTTGACTGCTTTCCCCCCAGCTTTTTAGAATGCCTGGCACATAGTAGGTGAAAAATTCGTCAACTGAGTGAATGGACCAATCAATAAATGAACAGCACAGCTTGAGACACCTCCAATCAGGAAGCTTTGAGTAGTAAGCTTCAAAGATTTTAGCTCCACTCATGCAGATCTCCTTAAGTTCCTCTTTTTCATTGGTTCACCATACATTTTGCCTGACACATGTAATGTCTTCAGAGTCTTGAAGTTATTTTCATGGCTGGTGGATAATAGCAAAGTCTTTGAGGACCTTGAGTCTTAAAACCTAAGTCTCTTCTTGCCATAGCCACCCTTCCACATGGGTCTCAGGACATAGATGCCCAAGAGACAAGGTCATATTCTTGATTCAAATGACGATTGGATTTTAAGCAGCAGTAAGGCTTCCTGGTGAGTTCTTCTGGGCTATGAGTAAACAAACTCCTTTGATCCAAGAAAGGAGGTCTGCTTTCTTTTCCTTGCATTCTACACCAGAATCTTGGCTTCCTGTATTTTCCTCTTCTATTCAAAGGGGGAAAAGCCCTTTGTTGAAGCACATCAACCAGTAGAAGGTTTACCCTGAATATCTAGGACAGAGCTGGTATTCTGGAGGTAGATCCCACTGTCCTAAGCTCTGTTGACCCCCTCTAGACACATAGATTGGATGTCCAAGACACCATGCCACATGGGCTCAGAAATTTAGCCACTCTTCTCTGCACCCCAAATCTCTCTTCCTACCACTAGCCTTCTGTATCCACAAATAAGACTGGTGAGCAAAGGCATTCAGTGTATGTACAAGAGGAACTGAGTGGCCTGCCCCCATTCCACAGAGTCCTATAGATGGGATATATGGGATCTAGGAGGACATGGTACTACCCTCAAGAGGACTAATGCCTATTGCATTATCAGTCAGCCGTCCTCCCTGAAGATAGATGAAGTGAGCCTCCATTCAAGTTCTACCCTTACCTTCTGATGGAAACCCTTGAATAAAACTTAACAAATATACTTATCCAAGGGAAGGCTTTTATTCGTATCATTCTGCTTAAAAGATAATTAATGCCCAGGACTGGACCAAGTATTCTACTTCCATCTTGAACAGAGCAGAATCACTAGTCTTTTTTGAGAAGCTATTATATATCAGGATATGTGACAGTCTTTCTTAAAGCAAGAAGCTAGTGGACTGAAAGAAGGTATGGAATTCACATCCTTAAAGGGGTTATATGTGGTCATTGAGTATCTGTGATATATTCAAATATTGTTTGCAAACCCTTATATGGATTTGTTCAGTGTCTTTTTAAAAGATGGAGGAGATTAATAGGTGAGGGGTACAGGGAGGCAGATTTTGGCTTTAGATGAATAAATGCTCCTGAAACAGTTGGACTATATTGGAGTGCATGGGTGGCTCAGTCGGTTGAGCATCTGAGTCTTGATTTTGGCTCAGGTCACGATCTCTGGGTTGTGAGATCGAGCCCCACATCAGGCTCTGTGCTGAGTGTGGAGCTTGCTTAGGATTCTCTCTCTCCCTTTGCCACTCCCCTCCCACCACTTGCATGCACTCTCTCTCTTTCTTTCTTTAAAAAAAAAAGTTAAGCTACAGATAATTGACAAATTTAGTAAGTAAAAACATAGTATCTGCCCCTTGTTTTGTCCAGTCTTGTGGGGAGAGGTTCGTGCACAAGATGAGTTTGGATTAGGTGGCTTCTGATTTCTTTTTTATATTTGATATTCTTCCTCCTTGTCTGTAATTAGAAATAAAGCAGCCCAGACTGTTGGGAGAAGCACAGGGCAGAGGAGTGTGGAGGTGGGAGTGGCTCTGTAGCCATATCTTCAGCCTGAGCAGGCTGGGGAGTGACAAAGTGGCTCTAAGTCTGCTCGCTCCCACATTAACAGGGCCCCACTGTGAACGGCAGGCATCTTATGGATGGGGCACGATGGCAAGCCCTCCTTGCTACTCTACTTGTACAATCTCCCTCTCAGGGTATGTTGGAACCTATAGCCAGAAACTGGATTCTCATACCCAAACATATTAGTTTCATAACAAAGTGCCATAAACTGGGTGTCTTATAACAACAGAAATTTATTCCCTCACAGCTATGGAGGCCAGAATTCCTAAATCAACGGGTCAGCAGAGGTGTTTTCCCTCTGAGACTCTGTGTAGACTCCTCCCTTGCCTCTTCCTGGCTTCTGGTGGTGGCAGTCCATCCTTGGTGTCCCTTGGCTTCCAGATGCATCAGACCAACGTCTGCCCCTGTTGTCACATGGTGCTCTTTCCCTGTGTCTCCACATCTTCCCTTAGAGCTCTCATGTCACAGAACTGCAACCGTCTTCTTGTAGCTGAGTCTCTTGTACTAGACAATGAGCATCTACATGTCAGGGTCCATTTCGTGTCCATTTCTCACTCTCCAGAAGCACATAGTTCCTGCTACTCAGGGAGCACTTTGAATTATACTGAATAAAAATGAACTAATTCTATGGCTTCTCTTTACAGCCTACCTCATGAACACCCCTGGACATTCCGTTTTCATTTCTTTCTCTGAATACATGACAGATGCTAAATATACTCTATTAAAAGTAGACCATCTCCAAGATGTTTCTTCTGAGCACCCCTTCATTCTCAATATATTCTCTCCCTAAGTAAAACCGCTGCCTGCCACCACTGCTGTGTGGATTGACTCATAAATCTCTGTTTCTTGATTCAATCCTTCTCCTATGCTCCAGAAAGAACTACATTTCCTACTACCTGCTGGACTAAATACAGCTTGCTCAAACACCACAATCAGCATATCTAGATTTGAAAGCTCCACCTTCCCTGAAGTGCTGGTTCTTGCTTTCCGATTTCCTAGGCACTCATTGATTCTAATGAGTAAGTAGAGTAATTGCTCATTGGTGAGTAATTCTGGAGAGCTGGGCATCGGCATGATCACCAACTTGTGTGAGTTCTGTGCTGGAGTGGCATTTGCCCTCAATTGCTTTCCCCAAATTTTCTGCCACTGCTTCATGAAGGAGTTTGCCGATCCTCTCTTACCCATCTTGTAGTGGCATCCTGATGGACTGACCTTGCCTCCTGTTGCTTCCACTGGAATGGAATTCAACCTTCCCGTCTGCATGCTTGTCTTCTTGAGAGAATGAGCTGATAGAATGAATCTCTGTTCAGAAGCTCCCAAAGCTTGTATTCAGGTTCTCTCTGGTGGTGGTGAGGGGAGTTGGGGGGATGGTAATGGACATTGGCTGTAAGCCTGGAAATTGGAATGACACTTTAATTTGTTCAGCTTGATTTGCTGTGTTTGGTGGACCTTGCTTGGCTTGGCTGGGGTGGCCCTGTTCCATCATATTCCTCAGGCTCTGGGCCCCTGAGTTTTTTAGGAGGTGCCAGAGCATCGCCAGCAACACCTCGGAAAGGTCATCCTTTTGACCTCATGATTATTGTGTAAGCTCGTTAAGGGCAAAGATCAAATCTTTTGTTTAGCTACACTTCTCAGCTTCACTTAATACAAAACTGGGCAAGAGGAGCCTCTGAGGAAACCCTTCTGAAAGAGTGGGTGTGAGAGGGAGAAATAAACAGTGGCCCTTTGGCCCAAGCAGCAGAGCCAGGCAGTGGCTGCAATGCATTTTGCTGCAGGAGGGCCTGGCCCGTGATGGATAGACGCAGTTTGCATCTGGGCTTCCAACCAGAAGGGCCTCTCTTCACATTGAGGAATGTGGAACCGAGGGCTCATGTTGCTCCGTGAAGCCACAGGGTTTCCCAGTCCAGCACAACATCATGTTCTACTTAACTGTGGGCCTCTGTGGGGACAGGCCTGAGGCTAGATGTGCGGTGCCAACGGGACACCCCTTGGTGTTCACGCTCTGCCTTTCTGGTCCTCATGGCATCTGATTACCACTGGGGACCAGGCCCTGCTCAGCTCCCGCCTCCTTCTTGATCACCCATGATTTTCATATGTTTCGGGTCTATTTTCAAGCATCCCCCCACCCCCAGTCTCTGCTCAGCAGAGCCATAAAAATGGGGAGCCTTTCATCTCCTCGCCAGCAACAGTCCTCCCTGCTCCCTTGATCATTTGGTTAACTCGTCTCTGAACTCTGTCCAAACTGTCTGTCTATGAGGGATTCCTCGTCTCCTCAACCCAGATCAGCCTCCCAGGTGTGGCGGGTGATTAGCACAGAGGAAGGAGTTAGTGCACTGTGATTAGCGCTGTAATAACAGTGATGTGAGGAGGAACCGCTGCTGACAGGGCACCTGGCTGCAGCAAGTGGAAGGCAGACACTGCTCAGGCCCAGGAAGCCCTTTCTCTTTCTCTTTATCCAAACGCTGATGCTTCTGCCCCTCGTTAGGCCAGACAGTCATATGCATTTGTTGGGGGAAGTTTGAAAAATTCAGAAAAATGGAAAGACACTGGTGGAAATTACTCTTGCCATGCAGAGGTAGCCACAGTTACTGTTTTGGTGGCTTTGGTCCAGATATATTTGAAACTGGCACTCTCCGATTCACCCCTGTAAATACATTGGTTACAAATGCGCTTCGTGCTGTATGTCTAATGTGGGAATCCTCATTTTTTCCCTTGTTATGATATCACATAACATCTACATCATGAGATAATCCTCTACAGTATATTTTTAATTGTTGTGTAGAAATATATGTTCAATGACATGGTTGGCTATTTCTTTATGGCTGAGTCTGTGGGTTGTTGCTGAGCTGTGTCATGAAAATCCTATAAGGGCAAGCGTGGGACAAAGCAAGTCAAGGTGACCAAAAGAAATAGCCTGTCATCCAGGGAAAAGCTGATGGGAAACTCACTTCTCACATACTATGTTCCCACTCATCAGGAAAAAGGCAGATGGTGAAGTGCTGAGCCAATCAGATGGGGGGAGGGGGCGCTCTTTGAGTGAGACAGGGGTTTGGAACAATCATTCATGTCTGTAGATCTTAACCCCTTAGCCACACAAACACAGATGACCTAGAGAAAGAGGTGTGGGAAGGAATGCACCCAGAATTAGCAGTCGTGCCCACTCAGTTCTGGGAAGACAGTTTAGAGACTCATTCACATCTTAAAGCTTAAGTGGGCGTTACTACCTTAGAAAATCCAGCCTCAGCAGATCCCACTCTCTGGGAGATAAACCAGCGTGGTGAGAAAATTGTCTTTGTGGGTACACAGTTTTCTTTGGAGTGAGAGAATGTAGCAGGTCAAAACTCTCTCAAAATAAAAAATTACCTGCTTATGTTTTACTTTTTTTTTCTTTTCATAGCTGGATTAGGAAGATTCGATCCTTTCTAAGCAGTTGACATGGGAATTACCTTTAAAGGGAAGTGAGGGCCCTTATTGGGGGATGAGAATGTTCTATGACTGATTCATGGTGATGGTTGCACCTCTCAGTAAAGTCACCAGGAATCACTGAATTGTACATTTGTGGTGGGTAACTTTTGTGATATGCAAAATACATTTCCAATAAAACTATTTAAAAATTAAAATAAAAACCATTTCCTTAAAAAGATAAAGTCTAGTGTGAAACAAAGGAAACAGACTTTTGAAAGGGTTGCATAGGAAAGACATGTGGAAGCAAGATGGCAAGAGGCACAGAGGATATGGTCCCACGTGGCCCTAGGAGGCTGCATTTAGCAGAAGTTCCCTTATTCTCATCTTGACCTATCGCTCCTGACAAATGGCTTGCCGGTTTCCAGCTTTGCTCAGTAGTCACTTTATCATTAAGTACAAAGAACCACTGTCTAGGATTAGAATAGACTTTGACCTTAGCTGGCTGTGTGACTTTGGGTAAGTCATTTCATTTGAGCAGTAAATGCCGGCTTTCAAAGACCTGTGTTGCTTTAATGTTTCTCTAAAGCCTGATTCCATACCTTGTAAATGGTTATAAACAAATTCTACGGGATCCCTGGGTGGCGCAGCGGTTTGGCGCCTGCCTTTGGCCCAGGGCGCGATCCTGGAGACCCGGGATCGAATCCCACGTCGGGCTCCCGGTGCATGGAGCCTGCTTCTCCCTCTGCCTGTGTCTCTGCCTCTCTCTCTCTCTCTCTCTCTCTGTGACTATCATAAATAAATAAAAATTAAAAAAAAATAAACAAATTCTACAGCCAATTTTCTAGTTTCTCTTATGCTCAAGGCAAACCAAACATACTTTACCGATGAGAACCCTAAATAGCTCCTAGGTATATTGTGAGGTTAAATGAAATAGTAGGTTTGAAAGAAATTTGATGAAGAAGAAAATGCCTCAAACTCTATGGGAACAAAAAAATACCAGCACAGGGCATCATTCTGCCCTCCTCTTCAAATAATTGATTTTCGGTGCTATTCCAACGACACAGGAGATGTGGTTGCCATTTGCTGGACCCGGTTGGGCTGAGTTGCCAATCTATTGATTTGACCTGGTTTTTTAAAAAGTTTCTGTCCAAATGCACTGGTATTGATAATATCCTCATTGCAAAATAGGAGGAAACAACAACAAGCAACTTGAATGATCATAGTTGAGTTACTAAAAGAGGCAAGAAATTCTAGAGAGTTAATGGGTTGTGAAGATAAGTATTCTTGTGATGGTCAGTTTTTGCTTTTCTGTGAGTGTATGAAGCAAGACCAAAAGGTTTTAGGTTCTGGCTTAGGCAACAGAACAGACCCCAGACATTTTCATGTGTTGTTCTGAGTGGACTTGGGACAGCCAGGCATGTGGTCCTTGGAGTTGTTTTACACGCTGGTGATGCAGCCATCCCATCTCCTGTGAGCACTGAGGAGGGAACACCCACGGGTATCCATAAAGGCTAGACATGGGTCTTACAATGAAATGTAATGGGGCATCCATTGTGTCTCTGTAGGTATATGTAACTATGTTAGATTTTAACACCACGGTGAAGAAAACATGAGAGACTCCTAACTTTGGGAAACAAACAAAGGTAGTGGAAGGGAAGGTGGGGGGGGGGATGGGGTAATTGGTTGATGGGCACTGAAGAGGGCACTTGATGGGATGAACGCTGGGTGTTATAGTATATGTTTGCAAATTGAATGTCAATAAAAAAAGAAAGCAAAAACAAAACAAAACAAAAAGATTTTAACACAACTGTCAAGTATCAGTCTGACCCTGCAACTTATGCTATGCCAAGTAGCCAGCATCCAAATTGGCATTTTGCTTTGTGTTGCCTGGACAGAGCCTGAGAAGTCCTGTTTGTTTGTTTGTTTGTTTGTTTGTTTATAACTTGGTGAGGGTTGGGCTCATATTTGCACAATAAACTCAACGTCTTGCTATGATAGCCTTTCTGAATGCTTTTGTGGCTGGACACGGAATACATGTGAAAGGTTAAGCTCACATTTCAGAACTTTAGTTCCAGGCAGGGTGGGTTCTTTGGAAGACAGCTGAGTCTGTGAGGCAAAAATGAAATAAACGCATCCTCTCTCCCCCACTCCATTTCTGCTTCTCCCAAGCGTTCGAATGGACATGTTTTCTAGATTCAAAATGATGACATGCTGAATTTAGCTGTTTCAACCCTTTAGTTAACTCAGTTACTCATTCCTTTATTCACGTGCTCACTAATGCATTCATTCATCCATCCATCCATCCATTTCTCTCCATATTTTCTGACACTCAGTTTTCAAACACTAGATGACCTCCCTGTATCTGTCCAGATCTGTATTTGGTTCTCATGATGCAAAGATGAGTGAGACATGGCCACTTCTTCCAAGATACTCACTGAGGGGAGATGGAAGTAAAAACCCGGAATTACAACCTAGTTGAATAAGAGGGAACACTACCCATGATGCTGGTGATGAGTACAGGGAAGCATGTAGTGACCAATCCTGCTCAGAGAACATCATAAGTGCCGATATAGGCAAAAAATTTAATTTTTTTTGATCATTGAATAAAATGATGGCTTTGGTATGGTTACACACATAGCTTATCTTTATCAGAGATAAAAACATTTGACTTTAGAAGAAATGTGTCCTTCTGAAGACTTCTATTCACACACACACACACACACACACGACTTTACAAGCAGAGTTGATTTTTGTTTTCCAGGGCTTCTTTCTTTCTTTTTTTTAAAGATTTTATTTATTTATTCATGAGAGACACACACACACACACAGAGAGAGAGAGAGAGAGAGAGAGACAGAGACACAGGCAGAGGGAGAAGCAGGCTCCATGCAGGGAACCTGATGTGGGACTCCATCCCAAGACTCCAGGATCACGCCCTGGGCCAAAGGCAAGCAGTAAACTGCTGAGCCACCCAGGGATCCCTCCAGGGCTTCTTTCAAGCTGTTCTACCTCTCCTCTGAAATGTGGAAGTTTGTCCAGATGATGTGGTCACTTGGTGTGGGGGACTGAGGACTAATGGGCTTTGCCAGAAGTGTCTGGGTACAGGAGCCCGGGACCAAACATGCATCTCACCTGCATGATTGAGGTCCCCTCCTTCATTCAGCCTGGCTTGTCATTCTGAAAACAGTGATCTCACAATCCCAGTGGGAAAGAAAAGATCCAAGTCATATTTCCTTGTGACTTTCACGTTTGTTGGTCATTTGGGAGAAATCTTCCCAAGCGCAGCAATGGATCTGGCTATGAAAGTTTCCCTTTCTTCAAGAGACCATTGGCATTTTCCTTAGCAAACCACCACGGATTCATTCCTTGGGGCCATTACAATTCCATTTATCCTGTTCAGTCAATTCATAAACACTTTCTGGGTTCCTAATACATGCCGATGTTGTGCTAAGCTGTAAGGCACACATCAATACTTGGGTGATGAAGAAAGGGGGCTGCTTCTCCCATGCTTGCTTCTAGGATTTGTTTCCTGGATCCTGTCCCTTCCCCTGCCTTTCATAATCCAACATTTTCATCATTACTCTCGGCATGCTGGGGGCTCACCAGACCCTTCTTCATTGATTGAGTCTCTGCTCTAATTGGATCAATCACTAATCACTCTGCCTTCAGTAGGTTCCCTGCAGGGTCCCTAAATAATGTAGGCACTTTAGATGGCTCTAAAAGCAGCTTAGGAGGATGAAATCAGGCACCCAACTGTGTAGTTGCAGCATGTCTTGAAAATTTACCAAATATTTATGCCTTCAACCCTGATTATTCCTCGTCCCCAAGCACACTGAAGATTGCAGTGCAGGGCCAGAGAAAAGCAGAGGGAAAGTGCAGGTCTTCCTTGTCCCCTGGCCCTCCAGTATTAGCTTGAGAAGACCCCCTAGAGAGAGCAGGATTTGATTCCTTCCATTATTCTTTTCTTGAGTCACTGGATGCTAGAACCACCAGCAACTTTAGGACTCTGCTAGACGAGACCCCTAAAGAAAGTTGGTAGGACAGGAGATGATAGGTTCTAGAAAAGTGTCATGAGGGCAAGGATTACTGAGTTGCAGGTGTGTGGAGGTCCCCATCAGGCTCTGTGTGAGCACAAGCAGCTTGGGCTCACTGTCCTCCTCTGCTTCAGAAAGGCTGCGGAGCCTGCTGGAGGCTGCGCTGCAGCATTCTTCCTGGAGCTGCATTAAGGTCTTTGGTAGGTTTAAGCACTAAGATTATCATGGAACCACCCTTTCCCTGCTCTTCCACACCCCCACCCATTCAAAATGCAAACTGTTCTAAACTGTGAAAGGGTTGCAAGAAATTTTGACAATGTTAGGATTTCTTTCTTTCTTTTTTTTAAAAATAATTTTATTTGTTTATTTATCTGAGATACAGAGAAAGAGAAAGCACAAGCAGGGACAGGGAGAGCAACAGGTAGACTCTGTGCTGAGGGTGGAGCCTGACGAGTGGTTCAATCTCACGACCCTGAGAATGATGACCTGCGTTGAAATCAAGAGTCAGATGCTTAACTGACCAAGCCACCCAGGCTCTGCTGTGTTATGTGATTCTTTTGATGAGGAATATTTTGAGCATATATTGAAGCATTAAACTACTTCTGTTATTATTATTATTACTATTATTATTATTATTAATGACATTTCTCTTTGCTGGGTCTCTAAGCACACACTTAGGCTGCCTGATGAATATGTTAGACCTTGATTGTTGTCCTTGGCCCAGGAAGACCAAGCCAGCCCTAATCTAAGCAATCAAGGCCCAGGATCCAGCCCTCTGTTCCTGGGACAGAGGCCTGCTCCTCTGGGTGAGCAGAAGTGATGGGCTCTGAGGGATTGACTCATAGGAACCAAAAGCATACAAAACATAGAAAAACAGAAGAATGCAAATCTAGTAATTTACATTGACAGACCATTGTCATAATGACTTGAAAACTCAAAGTATGAGTGATCAGCACATTCTCTCCCTGTTGGAAAATCCAAATACAATCAGACCAAGTTATAATCAGAAGGCTGCTTGCTCAATGTGGAGCCAAAACTGGGGAAGTGGATGAACCAGAAGATTAGAATCTATCTGATTTTCCTGTGCTGGCATGGGCAATGCCAGTGTATGCCCCATTGCTCTCCCCTTGCTATGTTTTTAAGATGGACCAACCATATGCCAATTAGAGGTTGTTTAGATATGTAAATATATTCAAACAAATTATGAATAGCTGGAAGCTATTGTGTCTGACCCAGTTGATTTTCTATCTGGGATTCAATCCATCATGTGTTAATCTTAAAATGTGATCCTTGCAGGCAACTCATTTTCCTCACTTCCTCATTAGTTTTTGTCTTGGGGGGAGGGAGGAGGTGCAGAGGGAAAGGTGGTTAAAGAAGAGGGAATAAGGACTTACTGTAGTTCCCAAGAAAAGATGTATTTTCCCTTATTTCCAGATAAGAAAACAGACATGTTTATAATCATATAGTTTGAGACAAAGCTGGGAATGGAATCAAAATAATACTGTATTCATTCAATCAATACATATTAATTGAGCACCTTTTGTGTCATAAGTGTTGTTCTAGGCTTGGAGGAATAGGACAACCAGGTTCCTGCCTTTGCAGAACTTAGGTTCCAGTGCAAGAGACAGACAATATAAAAATAGAAAAATCATTTATAATTTCAGATCGAGACAGAATTAAATCCAGATGATATGATGTTGAGAATGATTTCAAGGACTTTCTCTTTGAAAAGGTGCCATTTGGGTAATGAGGAAGAACTAGTCACTCAAACAGTCATGGTGACTGTTCCAAGGGAAGTGGAGCCAACTGAAGCAAAGACTTTGGGTTTCAAATAACAGAGACTAAGAGGAGGGATCTAGATTATAAGAGCAATTGGAAGTCCCTCAATGATTCTAAGCAGATGATTGACATTCTCCAATCTGTGATTGAAAGAGATCATTCTCACTGCTATCGATTGAAGGGAATGAAAAGTAGAAGTTGATTTCAGATCCTGATTTCCAACCTTGTGCCCTTTTCTCTATATCATCACATGCATCTGCTTGATCAGATTCAGCCTTAATCTAGCATGCATTCATACTTGCTCTGAATACTTCTTGGAAAAAATCGACCAAATTAAGATGGCTTAGTCAAGCCTGTTTGAGATTGAGTTTTCAAGTGTAGGAAACAAGGACCACTGGATAAAGATTTCCATTGACTACTTGAAGTGTTATATATATGTGTGTATATACATGGTCTGTCTTCCAACATTGTGACAGATAACATTAATAACATCATTCTTTCATATCTAGTCTAGTAGTTACGGGCTAAAAGATTTTAAACCAAGCTTAGAGCAGAATGGGTGCCCTGAACAGCCACTGGCTAAGAGATTTCTATTTCAGAAAGTATCAGAATAAGAAATAAAAAAAGACTGTACTTGATTATCTAGATAGATTCCTACAGGTGTCCATAGACCTTGGATGGGGATTATGAACATCCATTGAAATCAATTACTGCTGCCTAGAAGAGTCTGTTTCTTCATGTCCCTCTAATTTGGCCCTAAACCTATGTGTGCAAAGTTCATGATTCATTACCCCCTTTGGGAATATCAAAGATTCAGAGTGATTTTTATTAATAATTTTTCACCAGAGACTTTATTTCCAGTGATTTTGGCTGTTTGATTCCTATCCAGTTGAGCCAAGATTGATAAAGGAGATTCTCCTATGTTCAGATATTGGTGTTTTGTCCATTTTTTGGTCTCTGTTGCTTAAGATTGTCTCACAACTTTTTCTGCTTTAGGCCCCTGTAAGACTAATTGCTTGTACAAAGTAAAAGAATGGCATTTAACTAGGTTGTAGTTCATGGGAACATTGTTATAAACACACTCCTCTGAGGGTTGGCAGGAAGATCAGGGGGACGAGAACTACAGTAATCTAATCTGGCCATTGGGGAAGAATAAATTACTGCTCTTGTAGTACACATGACCTTCACCCCAGTTATATTTTCGAAATAATTACACAAGAGTCTGTCAGTGGTGTCTATGGGAGAGTTAAAAGAGAATTTACGAATTGAGTGGTCTGTTCACCTTTGGATGTAGCTCAATGTCTTAAGATAAATTTGAGGCTCAAATCATTAAGAGTCTGAAATTCCTTCAAAGCATCCAGTTCATTCAGAAAAGTCATTAAATGGTGTCTAAAATTCAATAGAACAGCCAGTGAGCTGGCCTACTAACTGAGTATTTGAATAACTGATAAATATTTTGATATAATATATCTAGCCTGAACTGAATACTTAAGGAATTTAATTGATATATCGTTTCAGTTGAAAGTAGATCCTATCGCTCAAGCTGATTTGTGCTGGACATAGATGAGTACCATTGATTATTGTTTTGGTCCAATGTGGACCCAATCTTACACTCCTTAATGTGCTAATGATATTTGTTGGCAGCTCTTGGCTGAGAAATACTAATGTCAGAAAAGAAAGCCCACTTTCTTTCTTGGCTTTTTAAGATTAAAATTTGTTTTTGTCAGCATTCCTAGGGTTTTTGGGATAGAGTTCCCTCAAAAATGTGTAACTACAGGCCCACCTGCATACAGCTTAGGAGAAATATGCCTTAAATAAAACCCATGTGATCAATAATCATAAGCAAGGATGAGTGGCTACATTAACATCACAAAAAGTAGACTTCAAGATAAGGAGCATTATCAGAGATGATTTCATAATGACAGAAACAAAATCTGACAGAATTACAGTGAGAAATAGACAATGTGTATTTATAGTTGGTGGTTTTAGCAATTCCTTTTCAATAATTGACAGAACACAAGTATGTGGTATAATAAGGAAGGAATATAGAAGATTCGAACAACACTATCACTCTATTTAACCCATTTATAGAACTACACTCATCCATAGTAGAATACACATTCTTTTCTGGTTCTGGTGGACATGGAACATTTACGAAGGTAGATTGTATGTTGGGCCATAAGGCAAAACTTAATAAATATCAAAGTATTGGCTCATATAGAGTATGTTCTCTGAGTATCATGGAATTAAATTAGAAATTAAGAGCAAAAATATAGCTGGAAAATCCTCAGCTATTTAGAAAATAAGCCATAGCCTCTACTCCTGATTAACCCCTGGGTAAAAAGAGAAATCATAAGGGAAATATTTCCAAGTGATAAAAGAAAACACAATGCATTGAAGTTGAGGGATACAGGGGCACCTGATTGGCTCAGTGGTTGAATGTCTGCCTTTGGCTCAGTTCGCATCCCGGGGTCCTGGGATGGAGTCCTACATCAGGCTCTACACAGGGAGCCTGCTTCTCCCTCTGCCTATGTCTCTGCCTATCTCTGGGTCTCTTACGAATAAATAAATAAATACAATCTTTCTTTAAAAAATTAAAAAATAAAAAACAAAAAAAGTTGAAGGATACGGCAAAAACAGAGATTGCATGGGGAATTTACAGCTCTGAATGCTTATTAAGAGAGAAGGCTGGTTTCAAATCAATCACCTAAGCTTCCAATTTAAGGCACTAGGGAAAAAAAAAAAAAAAAAAAAGAGCCAAGTAAGCCCCAAATAAGTGAAATGAAGGAAATAACAAAGATAAGATCAGAAACCAGTGAAACACCAAATGAACAAACAATACAGAAGAATCAGTCACACAATCAAGGTTGGCTCTTTGAAAGGTCAATAAAATTGAAGAAACCTCTAGTTTAGCAACTGACACACTGATACTCCTCTAGCTAGACTGATAAAGAATGATAGAAAATGCAAATGACTTACATCAGGAATAAAGAGAGCGTCTGTGAAGATTCCACAGATATTTAAAAGATAGGAAGTAAGTACCATCAGCACATTTATGTCATTAAATTTAGCAGCGTAGGTGATGTGGCACAGTTTCTTGACAGACACAAATTGCCAAGAGACACAACATGAAACAGATGATGTGAATGGCTAGAACACACGAAATTCAGTTTAATCCCTGATGAAGTCTTCCCTTAAAAAAAGCTTGGTGCAAGGTGGCTTCCCTAGGAAACTGTAAGAAACTAACTAAAATAAAACCAATTTTACACAAACTCTGTTGGAAAATGTGAGGCCAGCATAACCCTGATTCCAAAACCAGACATGAACGTTGTAAGAAAAGCAGGCCAATTTCTCTCGTGAGCACAGACTCCAATGTCCTTAACAAAACATGAGCCAATTGAGTTCAGAAATACCTAAGGAATGATAACATGTCATGAGACGTGAGGTTTTTCTTTCCCCTTCAAGATTGGATGCGTGGTTTAACATACAGAAGTCAATCAGTGTATTTCTCTAGAGTAACAGGGTAAAGGAAGACGTTTCATGCTCAGCTCAATCTGTGCAGGAAAAGGATCGAATAAAATGCAAAACCCATTCACCATTGAAACTCCCAGCAAACCAAGAACCAGAAAAACAGCCTGATAATGAAAAGCTATGAAAAATCGACAGCTAACCTCACAACAGATGACGAAAGAAACTCAAAACTTTGCTCTTAAAGTTTGGAACACAAATAACACCGCTGCCTGATTTTGAACCTATTATTTCTGTACTTCTTTATCTGTTTGTGTTTATTTTTTATTTTTTTTAACTACCTGTGTTAACTTTCTCTTATTAGTTTTGAGCTTCATACTACACGTGGAGTTCTGGGATCTGCTTCTTCTCACTCAGCCCAATACTTCTGAGATGCATGTAGATTGTCGCCGTAGCTCTGCTCATTCATCCTCTCTGCTGGTTTATTCTGTTCTGCAAACATATCACAATATCTCTGGCAGTTTCTGAATGTTTAATTTGTGTCTGTGTTTTGTTGTTGTTGCTTGTTTGTTTGTTTAGGTTGTTAATGTCATTGTTCTTTCTAGAATATCTTTTTTTTTAAGGTTTTATTTCTTTATTTGAGAGAGAGGGAGAAAGAGAGAGCACATGTGCTCAAGAGTTGAGGGGAGGGGCCTAGGCAGAGGGAGAAGCTGTCTCCTCGCTGAGCAGGGAGCCTGATGTGGGACTCGATCCCAGGACCCGGGGATCATGACCTGAGCCGAAGGCAGATGCTTAACCAACTGAGTCACCCAGGTGTCCCTTTATGGAATATCTTGGCATAGAGTGGCTTTTTAAAACAACACTTAAAAATAGAACATTGCAGAAGGTTCTCAACATGGAGCTTCCAAGTGTTGCCCACCTTTCTTCTCCTTGACTGCCTGCCTTCCTTGGTCTTGGGGAATGTAGACTCCATATAAGCACCTTTTATTCGCCAATCCCTCAAACTTCCTGTCAGTCTGAATGGTTCCTGCTAATAATTCATCCATCATACCTTTCCTGTGGCTGCGCAGGTGGCCTAGGGTGACAGAACCATTTTTGTAATACGCCTCCACCTCTCTTAAGGAAAAAGGGGTGCTGGAAATGGCCTGTCCTGCTCCTGGCGGAAACAGAACCACCCAATTTCAGACATGAATGGAATCTTAGGCGTTAAGGTCATTTCTTTTTAACAAAGGAAGAAATTGAGTCCTGGAGACAGAAAATAATAAAGTCATGCTGGTTATTAGAGACAGACAAAGAGTTCAGCGTGTTTGGGGTGATTGTCTCTTGATACCCAATTAGCAATGCAAATAACTTACATCCCAGTAAAAAGGCAGGAACCTGCCCTGATCTCCAATTCATGAATGCATTGCGTTACCTGTGTTAGATTGGCTCACTGCTACCTCGCAGAGAGTGGGCCTGGGGGGAACAGGACATGGAAAGGGACAGTTTTGACTGTTTCTTTAGTAAGTCCTATTGTCCAGGAATGGCAGCTGGGAGGAGTGGTCCCAAAGAGTCCCTCAGGGGTGGCCCACAAGGAGGCAAATAAAATTACTGGCTCCTTTGGAGGTTGAGTTGGAGTGGAAGCTTAGGGAGGTCAGCACCAAGAGAAGGGAGATGAGATATTTAGAGGTATGATAAATGTGCATGTGGGCACCTGGGGGGCTCAGTTGGTTAGGTGTCTACCTTCGGCTCAGGTCATGGTCCCAGGGTCCTGGGATCGAGTCTGGCATTGGGCTCCCTGCTCCCTGGAGAGTGTCCTTCTCCCTCTCCCTCCACCTCCCATCCCCCCTCCTCATGCTTTCTCTTGAATGCTCTCTCTCTCTCAAATAAGGAAATAAAATCGTTTTAAAAATGTGCATGCATGTTTCTATACGGATGAACATTTTTGTGTGAAGGGAGAGAAGTAGCTCCTTCACACTTTTATTTGGAGCAGGTAGTGATGATCACAAAACCAGATCCCTCCAAAACTTCTTTGAGCTCTGTTTTCTTCATTCTTTATATCTCTTCTTCATTGTTATTTCTTCTTACATCTGCTTTTCCTTCATTCCCGATGCCTCTGACCTGTTCAAAGCCTCTACCACAACCACGCTGGATTTTTCTTTTCTTTTTAATGCCTTGTTTATCAACCTGGGTCAAACTTCTTAGTAATATAATTGCAATGGGATACAATGCCTTAGTTCTTGGTCAGAAGTTTCTGAGACTGGGGTCTTGAGGGATAGAATGATGGTAGATTTCGGTACCTTCCTCATGGTATCTGTCCCCCGTGGGATAGTATTTTTCTACACTTCCTGTGGTTATGTCTTCATCTTGGGGTGTTGACAGTCCTTTGTCAAGGTGTCCATTAAGGAGTGTGGAGGTTCTTTGCTTTTGTAATTACAATAATACCACCCAGGAGGCATTTAGTTTTTGGCTCTACACAACAGAGACTGCTTACTCCGAACATACTCCACTCACGAAAATACTTTCACATTCTGAAGCATTTTATTTTCCATTTCAGTCTCTTCTGAAAGCCTCACAGGCATAAAGAATTGTCAATCCCAGTAATTATTCTTGTAAAGAGCACTGCAGAAGGGAAATGTGTTTATCAACATCATAAACTGATAGCAAAAAAAGGGGAAATCGTCTAAAAATGAAGAGGCCAAAGTCTTATGTTTGTAACTCCCTCTTTAGAAGGTTCTAAATGTTCTCAAGCCAAGAGAGCTGCCTATAGGAATAGAACTTGGCTTCTGTATAACCTCCTTCCCCTCACATAGAATAAGAACTTGGAGAGAACTTCACAGAAGACCTACACAGTTTGAAGAAAAGAGGGTACCTTGCTGAAATGTTTCTAAATGCCAAGGAAGTTGGAGTGGTTTGAGGTAGGGAGAGACACGATTGGATTAATTTTATTGAGAAATCAGGGGAATTACTACTTTGTTTTAGAACACCAGAAGTGAATACCATAAATCTTTACATCTCCTTGTGGTGTTGATATTTCATTTGCTGTTTTAAGTTTTTCCTTTTACTCTTGATACTTCCCTAGACTTTGGTTTTGACAAATAATTTAATAAATAGTGCAGAGTAATGAGGAGCCATGAGGTGATTAAAATATCTGTTGGTTGCCTGCCCAGCATCGACCGTCTCTTTCTTCTGACGATATTAATCTCCTTCCTATAAGGGATTTCAAATTTCCTTGACTTTCTGCCAGAATTTTTTTTTTCAAAGATCGAATTGACATGTAACATTGTATTAGTCTAAGGTGAACTCCATGTTGGATTTTGAGAATTTTCTTAGCTGGTCTACTTGTCGCATCTGTAGAAATTGCCCATTGCTGCAAATTCTACCTGTTCCTACAGATCCTCCCATGACTCCTCATTCTCACAGAACAGATGGGAAGTGCCTCTCTATCTTGGGCAATTATATATGTCAACACATAACCGGTGACAGCAGATAAGTCACCCACTCATGGCTTTATGGTTTTAAAGTGAGAACCCACTAACCTTTTCTTCCTCCAAAATCAGCTTAAACCCACCCCCATGGCCACCTGCTCTCCTGGAGGTCCTACCACCTAACCTGTCCTTGCCAGTCACATCCACTGTGGAGCCTCTGCTCTGGTGACATCCTTGTGCTGCAGAGAGCCATGGGGACCCTCCTGCCTTGCTGGCCCAGCTCATGGCCTGTTTTGTCAGCTGGATCTTTGTTGGCCTTTTGGTACTTATAGTTTTGCCTTTTGAAGGCCAACAATAACAAATTACAAGACTAACAACAATTTATAAGTGCCACGGAATGCAGGTACTATGCTAGGTGCTTTCCATGCTGCCTTATCTCCTGGAAACTTGAGAAGCTGCTGAGTTAGGCACTGTTATTATCCCTAATGTACAAACAAGAAATCTATGGTAGAGGGGGCCTTTTCATGACCTATATTAATTACAGGCCCCAATGCTCATCTTTTTACACAGATGTCTAGTTTCTGATATGACCTTACCATTCCCCCACCAGCTGGATTCTTCTCCAGAGCTCAAAGGTGCTGCTCAGCATCATGAAGATCACCTCTCTCTGTTTGCTCCTTGATTTTCTTCAATGCCACAGTATTCTTCAGAGATGCTACCTGAATCTCTTTTACGAGATGAAGTGCGAGTAAAGAAATGCAGGGCGGCAGGTTCCAGATGATTCTAACAGGGATGTATCAAGGTTCAGTTTGTGTTTTTTTTTGTCTTTTAGAAATTTCCCTCTGATGATGCTGTGGCGTGTGGATTGGAGTGGGAACAAATGGCCAGCACAACACCAGCTATTACCACCCTATCAGCTCTCAACAGAGTTTATATATACTGTATATAAAATATACACACACGCATGAGTATTTTTCACATATATATATATATATATATATACACCTTTAGACTTTAATCTATAAATATAATTTTTCTTACAAATTTTTCTTTTATTCCACAAAGATGCTTTTGCTAGTGACTTTTTGCTAGTGACAGGGGTACACGGCAGGCACTTGTATTAATTGGTGTGTGTATAAATAATGCTGCAGTAACAATTAAACCCTGAGATCTCAGGATTAATAGGCAATGGTTTATTTACTACCCAGCCAACATCCAAAATGAGTCTGGAAACTCTCAAGAATTCCAGCTACTTCCAGTTCAAGGCGCTGCCCTCCCCACCATGTGCCTCCATGTTCACCGCCATGCTCCATGCTCAAAAAAGCACCTATCAGCCTTTTAACACCTCAACTCAGAAATGAACAATGTCACTTCTGTTCATGCTTCATTGTGTGAACATAGTCACACAGTCTCACCTAACCCTGAGAGGACTGGGAAGGGTGCCTAGTAGGGAAGGAGGATCTGCACAGGTGAGCACCACCAGCCTGCACCTCAGCTGCTGGTGTCTGATGAATGAATGAAATTTGACCACTAGAAATGTAGGGGACCCTCGGTCCACATAAAGGATATGTACTGAAAATTTGATACTCATGGCTATCACTGTAAAATGAAATTTCCCTCAGAAACGTTTTCCTAATGGCTCTGGGTCATCCTTTATTTTCATTTCTCCCCACATTGATTGACCACCAGCAGCAGTGGTTTCAAATCTGTAAGATACAAGTCATAGTCTATGGCTCAAGAGGAGATAAGAATTTTTTCTTTCAGTTTCCCAAAAGTCATGAAAGACTTTTTGAACAGAACCAGAGCTTATGGAGCAGAACCCCGTAGAGCCCCAGCGAGAGGTGGGTACTAAGCCCTGCATCAGGTTCCTACTGGATGGTTCCTCTAGCTCATCTGTCTTTTGTCCTGTGTGACTCAAATTTTTGGCTTGGAAAAAGTACAAATTGCTACATGGCAGGCACTTTCAAGTTTACTCTTAAATAATCGAAACCACACAGATTAAATCCCTGAATGCTCTACTGTAGAGCTATAATTTGGAGGAGGGTCTTTTTTTCAGTTATGTACATTAAAAAAAATCTTTTTTTGGAATTCCGTATAGCAAATGGTCTTTCGTGGGTTGTGTCAAAGCAGTGAGACATGGAAAGATATATAACTAGCTCTGTACTTCCGTGGTTTATGTGCTCTTTTATTACTCCCGAAATAACCAAAGAATTAATCAACAAAAGATGCTTTCTAAGAGCCAGAGATGTCACTGCAATCTTACCCTGCACACCCAGAGACAATTTCCATGGAAAACTTCAGTGGGATGAGCAAGCCATGCTTATAACCATACAGCAAGCGGAATTCCTATCACTCACCCTTCTACACTGGGTCAGTGTGGGAAGGAGACCCATTGGCCTGGGTGGACAATGCAAGTGTAGGACTGTCCCCCTGAGCCAGGGACTTGCAAGGCCTGGAACATAATCATGCCCATCAAATTAGTAGGCTATCATTCATGGCATCTTCATTTGGTATCCAATTTCCCTCCCCAAAGCCATTAGCTTTAATGTTTCATACTTGATTGGCTTTAAAAATACAAAACAAGGCCACAGTCTTTTTTGTTTTGTCTTGTTTTGTTTTCCTGCTGTTGTTCATTGTGACACTTCTTATTTGGATCAGAAAGCGGCTTCAGCAAAACAACCGCTCAAGGTTCAGAAATTGTTGATGATGACACGCCACGGAAAACATCCAAAGTGAGTCTGTTTAAGGCAATTTAGAACTACAGAAAGGTAGGAGTTCAGCAGAAATCATTTTTTCCCTATTACTGAGGTCATTTGCATGGAAACTCCAGTACTAATTGGTTTAACTTGGCACTTCTAATATGTGCATTATGCCTTGTCTTCATCTTCAAAGAGTTCCGTGAACAATGGGGCTGATTCTTCCACAAAGCTCCTGCTAAGTTGTTCAAACTGTGAGCAGGGTAGTCCTGAGGCCCTGTTTCCCTGCCTATAGTTGGTGGCTTGGGGCTGACAGCCTGGCTCCTGTGATCTGAGCCCCGCACCAAGGAGGCAGCAGCTCAGGCTTGGGGGTTGGGGATTGAGGGGAGCATGTCATCCAGGGCTCTGGTCAGGAAGTTACAGACCCCTCCCAAGAACAAGGAAAGAGAAAAATCCTCAAACATGAGGCCCACCAAAGCTGAGACTGGAAGAGCATCTGTGAATGAACTAGAAGCAAAGGAAACAAGGACAGCCTGGAAGCTGCGTGGAATTTCTCCTGAGCCCCAAGCCTCAGACGCCATCCTGCTTCTCCAGCAGGACTTTGGGAAAACGTGCCAGCCCTGAGCTTCTCCTCTGTGGGACCTGAAATTCTGCCCAGTGTGATGAGTCCAGATCTTCTGCTTTCAAATAGAGGTAAAGACCAGCTACCTAATTATGTACATACAAGGGAATATGATTCAAACTTAAAAAGGAAGAAAATTCTAGCACGTGCTACAGTGTGGATGAACCTTGAGGACACAGTACTGGGTGAAATAAGCCAGGCACAAAAGGACAGACAGTGTATGAATCCACTTATAGGAGGTACCTAGAGTCATCACATTCATGGAGAAAAGAGAATGGGATAGTGGCTATGGGGGGCTGAGGGAGGGCGGAATGGGGAGCCAGTGTTGAGTGGGGGACAGAGTTTCGGTTTTGTCAATTGAAAAGAACTCTGCAGGTGGATGTTGGTGATGTTTGCACGATGGTGCTAGTGTGCTCAATGCCCCCAAGCTGCACACTTAGAGATGGTTGCGATGGCCAACTTCATGGTGCGGGTCTTTTACTATAATTAGAAAACAAGCCTCTGTCTTAGCAGCTGGCCAGGATTGACCCGGATGGATAGAAGGTCAAAGCCAGGTGAAAAGAGGAGGGGAGACCAATAGTTAATTGCTTCGTCTTGGTATTTCGAAGTCCCCATTGGACAGTTCTGGAAGGCAGCTTCGTGATCTGAGTAGCAGGATCTGCTGGGGACTTCAGGGCGGGGGTATGCTGGGAGATGGAGGTCAGTAGGTGCTATACAGCAAAACATTCTGAAGCTGGTTAGTCTTCAGGGGACCCTGGGTCTGAGCCACCCAGAGCATTGCGTGCACACTCTTGACCTCTGAGACTCTGCTTCATGCAGAGAGGGGTGCCCACAAGGGACATCACGGTCCTTCAAGGCTCACCACCATCTTTGCCAGAGCAGTTCTAACCTCCACCCTCCCTGGGAAAGCATCTTCCCTGGGTATGTTGTCACTGTCATCCAAATCTCATCCAATGTACCTTTTCCTAGAATTCTCCATCATTTACACCACTTTTTATTTGCCATTACTGTCGCAGTGTCTCCCCCCTGTATATCTTATCTGTCATTTTGGGAACCTGGGGTGGGCAGGTGAGGCTGGCTCCTGTGCTTACTGTCCACACTCAACACGGACCCTGAGCTCAATTTTATTCATCTCCAGGACAATGTTCTATTAAGGAATTGAATTTTTTTGTGGTGAAGATAAAACTGATAGTGGGGTGATTATTTCAGGGGTCTTCCCAGTTAGTCCTAGAGCCAGTGCTGGGTCCTTTCTCCACATGCTTCATGTCAGCCTCCACTGCAGGGGCTCCCCTGTGCATCTCCCACCCATCAGGATTCTCGAAGCTCCACCCCACCCCCCCCACCCCCGCCAAGCCTCTCCTCTTCCTGCTTCATGCTTCCCGCCATGGTGAATTTCAGTGACTAGTGCCTCCCAAATTTATGTAACAACCCTCAAACACTTCTTCTGAGCTCCCAGTCCACAAATGCAGCACTTAACATTACATGTGTTAACTGTTCTCCACAAGATCATTTCTATTTCAGTAAAAAGCATCACACACACCCCCAATAGCCAACTACTCTCCATGTCCTGATGATTCTACACATCACCTCCTGAATTTTCTCCCTTCTGTGTTTTCTCAGATTGAGCCCATCATCCCCCTTCTGGCCAATATCACTGTCACAGCTCCTCACCTGGCTGGCCCACTTCTGGTTCATTCTCCACGGTGATGGCCAGATTTTTAGTTTTCAGACGATTCCTTTATAACGTCGAAGGTACTGACATAAGAAATATGTGCTTTTGTACATAATAAGGCCCATAAAGAAAACAACAGTAAGCCCCTCCTTCTTTCCACACCTCTGAGGTCACTGATCTCATCGGTTGGGTACCTTTCCACACCTTTTCTTGTACACCCACTGAAACATCGTCACATCTTTTTCTAGTTTTCACAAACATGAGATCACGCCATAAACGATATTTTGCAAGTTGCCTTCTTCAGATATAACAGATATTTCTAAAATAGAAATCACTTCTCTGTTCTGCTTGCACCACGGACTGCACACAACCCACCCCCCTTGCCTTCAGTTATCCCAAAGGCCAAACTCCCTTGCACTTCCTTGTTCTTGCACATTTCTCCAGCTGAATTTTTTGTCACACCTGCTCTGGCTATACTAATCGGCTGACTTTCAGTTTTTTGTGTTTTTTTTTTTTTGACTTTCAGTTTTTTAATGCCCCTCCCTCTTGGTTCTGCTCATGTGGCTCCCCCTGCATATTTCCAGTTGCTTTATTTGTCTGGCCCCAACTCACTCATCCCTGGGGGCTCAGCAGAGATGTCACTTCCTCCCTCCACCCCAAAGCCAGTTTGGCTGTCTTTCTTCCTTGAAAGACCCTTGCCCCATCATAGAATTTATTACACTGGATTATAGTTGCTCGGATGGCTGTTTCCACCAAGATACAAACTCTCTGAGGGGGCTCAGATAATGTCCTTTTTGGGGGTTATGGGCTGTGTAGAACTTGGTAGAGATGCCCAGTAAGCACTGATAAATATTTGTGGAAGAAGCAGATGGATTAATAAGTAATAGATGAACAGACCATTGGTCACCAAGGCCAAATACTGGGGAGTTACCCTTGGTTATCTCTTGCTCTCCTCCTTTCTTCAACTATCAATGAGTCTGGCCAGCTCTACTTCCAAAATGCAGCCTAAGTAAAGTCATTTCTCCCAATTGCCACAGCTCCTGCTTTGGTCCAAGCATTCTCAACTTTTTCTTGAACCCAGCTGATCCTTCTATTTTCATTTTAATCTTAATCCATGTTATTCTTTACATAGTAGCCAGACAGATTTTTCAAAATTGTGAATCCGATGTTATTCCTACCTCAAATTGTTCATTGTCCTCATGCTGCATGTGGGATAAAGCCTAAACCGTTCACTATAACCTGCCAGGCCTTCTGAGAAGAACCCCTATACCTGAAGCTGCATTTCCAGCTTCCTTTAAAAGATCATCAACAGGGGATCCCTGGGTGGCTCAGCAGTTTAGCGCCTGCCTTTGGCCCAGGGCGCAATCCTGGAGTCCCGGGATTGAGTCCCACGTCAGGCTCCCGGCACGGAGCCTGCTTCTCCCTCTGCCTGTGTCTCTGCCTCTCTCTCTCTCTCTATGTCTATCATAAATAAATAAATAAATAAATAAATAAATAAATAAATAAATCTTTTTAAAAAATCCTATAAAAAGATCATCAACATTCCCTATCTCCTTATGCTAAGCCTGTTCCTGCCTCAGGACCTTTTCATGCGCTGTGCCCCCTCTCCTTCCCCACTCCCAATCCTGGAACTTTCCTCTCTTCAGATCTTCACATGGCTGGTTTCTTCTTGCCATTTAGAGTTGAGCTCAAATGTCACCTCCTGAGGGAATCTTTAATTTCAGACAATACTCACTAAAGTAAGCCTACTTCACTAGCCATGTTCTGTCCCATATTGCATTTTCGGTAACTTTATTTATTTTGTGGCTTGTTAGTTTTCTCTCTCCCCACTACTGGAATGGGGCATCCCAGGAGCAAGCACCTTATCTATGTTATTCATTGCTGGACCACCCCAGTGCCTTGAACAGTCTTACCTTATCCACATAGGTGCTCAATAAGCAGTGGCCAAATGAATGAATGCATGGCATTTGGACAGCATGAGAAGACAAGAAAACCACATAAGCTAAGGACAGCCATCTATGACTGTCTCTGGCATTTACTAAGCTGCATGGACTTGAGAACATTTCTTAAATTCTTAAATCTTCTGCCAACATGGTGAGAACATGACTTGCCCTCCCTACCTTGTAGATTTCTATGGGTTTTTGCTTGGCTCATGGATGTGAAAATGTCCTTCTCAGCAGAGGAACACATATTTTATCAGTTCCAGAACTGGCAAGTTACCCAAACCACAGTGTCGTGGATATCCAATCAGTAGATCTTTCTGCCCTGTTACTGCTGCTCCACTCAAGGAGCTGGTGGAGGACCCCCAGGAGTAGACCAGCTGTCCAACTGAGAGGGTACGGAAGAGAATAAGAGATACAAAGATGGTGCTAATTTATCAACAGTAAGTAAAGGAGAACAATTTCCACTGAGGAAAGAGAACACTGCCGGGGAGTTCCTTCTCAGGAAGGTGCCATTTTGAAATGGTAAACTCCCCAAGAGGCTCAGATACAGGCAGCTGAGTTTCCTGTGTCTGACTTTGGATGGCAGTGGCTGTACTGGAGGTGGAATTGTGTGAGTGCCACTAGTCAAGGGGCTGGGGTCTGAACTAATGAAAGATGCAGGCCACTCTCATTATTTATTCATCAGTTTGTTAGTGGCGTCAGACTGGCTGAAACTGGTTATACTTTCTTCTATTTATATTTTGCAAACCACCAGTCATTCTTAACCAGTGAGCCCAGCAAACATTTGTGGCTGGTTGGGTCTTGGGTTCCTTCTAGAAAATAAGTACATTGAGATGTTGCAGAAAATGGAAAAAAAAAAAAAAAAAAAAAAAAAAAAAACCCAACTCTGTTGGATGCAGGAGGTTGTTCACATAAAATAATAAACAGATGCCTGACTTCATCCTAACTTCCAAGCAACCTTTTAAAGTCCTAATTTAGAAACTCTTTGAGAGGCTTTGTTCTTGCCTTCATTGTGTCCTTCACAGCATTGCAAACATTCAAGATGTTTAATAGCATTTTAATGAATGAATTAAAATACACTTTTTCTGCACTCTGATACTTGTTTTTCCAGTTTGGGGAGTCATTGGATGTAGATAAAGACGGTCTTTGCCTGGGTATGGCATCCCGATTATCCAATTATTTTCTGTTTGACTTATATTTTCTTTAACACGGAATTTTCATTGAGGGAACAGAATATTTGTGAATATTCTCTCAGACTTTTAAACTTTTTAAGTCTCAGAGCTTGATAAACAGTGTTTTCATGTGCTTTGGAAAAGTTTGAAAAAGATCTTTTGGAACTTATCTTTATGATTTACTGTTCATCTACTAGAATCTATCTACCTAGATATCTATCTGAATTATTATATATACATATATATGTATATATATACACATATTGCTGTTTTCTGATTATAAAACTAATGCACATTTGGTGTATATAATTTGGGAAATATTTAATGCTGTGTTCTTCAAGTTTTTATTTTTTATTTAAAACGTAGGATTATACTTAATATTTGTTTAAAACATACCTTCACTTAACATTCTGCTCCAGTTTTCATTTCATATTGATTAAGATGTGATCTTGTATTGCTTTGGGTGTATGTATCAGAATTATTTAATGATGTCTCAAATTTTAAACATTTAGGTCATTTAATTTGTGCTGTTATTTTAACTCCACTACATTGAACATCTCTGGAGATGCATTTTAGTACCAATTTCTCACAATTTCCTTAAACTTCTAAAACAGAAAATAATAGGGTGAGGGCATAAAAAAAATCTTAAAGCTCTTTTCACATGTTTCCAAATTTTTCTTTATGATTCTTTCCTTTGGAATTATGCTTAGAAAGATCTTCCATAACTAATGAGTATAAAATATTCACCTATCGTTTCTTCTAGTTATTTTATGAAGTACTTTACCATTTATCTTTTTAAATGTATGGCATGATATAGAGATTGATTCCTCCCTCCAATTATTCATTTTTCCTAGAAAGGAAAACTTCATCAGAGAATAATTGATTTCATGTGTATGGATCTATTTGTTGGCTTACAATTTGTTCAATGTACAACCTCTTACTGTTTTAGTACCACAAGGCTTAATTATGACAGTGTTAGTACTTCAGTGAATCAAGCTGTTTATTGATCCCCTGGCCTCTGCCCTGCACTGAGCTGTGGATTGGTACATAATGATAAACCAGACAGAGGTAGCCCCTGACTTCACAGAACTTAGAGCTGAGGGGGGATACAGGTATTAATGAAGGAAACAAAGCAATACTGCATTGTTACCAATATCGATAGTCATAATGAATCCAAAGCATAGGTTTCTGTGGTTAAGAAAAAAACTTTAAGCAGAGATGCTCTGTGATCTGCTTTTTTTCTTTTTCTTTTCTTCTTTTTCTTTTCTTCTCCTCTTCCTCTTCCTCTTCCACTTTCTTCTTCTCCTCCTCCTCCTTTCTCTTTATTTGGTTGTTTAAGATGACAATGACTGTTAAATAAAGGGGGGACAGGAGGTGGTTCAGAGTGTGACTGAAGACCAATCTGTAGAGTGATGATAATAATATGACATCAGGTGGATGCTAATAGAAAGAGAAATCGGTTGCTAAATTCATGAACTCATTAGATGGTAGAGCCCAAGAAGAACTGGTGACTGATTAAATGTGAAAATCAAGAGAAGAGAGCCATCAAGAATGATTCCAGTATGTTTGGTCTGAGGGACAAGGATATTGTGATGCTCTATATAGAGAAAAGGTTGACAGAAGATGGACCAGGATTGGGGTTAACATGGAAGCAAGAGTCCTGTTTTAGACAGAACTACCTTGGCTACCCTGGTCAATGGTGCTCGTCAGGTTCAGAAGAGAACTGTGGGCTACGAGACATTGGTATGTGGGTAAAGCCAAGCAGAGCAAAGTGGTGAGATCACAGGGAGAAGTTAAGCCAACACAGGACCAAGCCCTGAGGAAATAATGCCAGCCTGTAGAGATTAAAATGAGGACCATCCCTGTAGAATGGAAAAATGGAAGCAAGAAACTAGAAGAAGCCAGCAGAGCATGGTGTCACCAGACCAAAGGGTGGGAAGTTTCATGGAGAAGAATACCCAGTAGGAATGTTGTTGAGACCCTGGTGAGATGAAGATGCAAGTGAATCCTCTGGACTGAGCAGATATGTCCCTGCTAATGCAGATGACAGCAATTTTGATCGCATGCTGGGGTGGAAAACAAACTGGGGTAAAAGTCAAATCTGGTTTCAAGAGCAAACAAATTTGTCTTCTCTTTTAGGGAATTTTGGCCATGGAGAGACAAAATAAGGTGATATGTTAGGGATCTACCCACTGAGGATTTTTTGGGGGGTTGTTGTAGTGGTGGTTAAAAAGACATTCGAGATGTTTCTCAGCTGATAGCAATAATCCAGGAGTGAAAGGGAGGGAGTGAGACAGGCTACACCTTTCTGAATAAAGAATCATGAGTTTTACATCTTCTCAGTGAAAAGATGGTCCCATTTAATGCTTTTTGCCTTCGTTTCTACGCTGTGTGATCATAGCATTAGCTTCAGGTCACCTGCTTTATTTCAGTTCGCATTTGCCAGATTTCTCTGTACTCATTCTTTATATTTTATCTTTTCTGTGGTACTTTGTTTTTTTCTGAATCCTGCACTCTACACAATTGGATTGCATTCTTTGTTGACAAATAAAGGTTAGTCCATATCTAAGTATTGTTTGATTTTGTTTATTTATCAAACCCATGTTTGATTTTATTCTCTTTTCATATTTTTTTTCCTTGTTCTCTCCTATGCTTTTTGTATCTTACTAAATTGTTTTTTGTGTAACATCCCGTTTCTATTTCTACTAGAGGATATTTTATGTTTAAAAAAATCCTTAAACTTTTATTTCTCTACTGATTTTAAACTTTATTTCTCTAATAATTTCTTCTAAACTTATATTTTCTTATATCAAGAATGGCAATACTTATTGTTTCTTCCTATGAAAACTGGACTGTTTGAATGCTTTTACTTCATCTTATCTTGTCTGCAATTCTTTCCTGACTTTCATCATTATACTCTGTGGCTTTCAACAGAGAAAATTAGTATTAAATCCTTGTGTATTCTTATGCAAGCCTTATGCCTTCATTTGTAAATTTTTTTTTTAAAGATTTTACTTATTTATTCATGAGAGAGAGAGAGACTGAGGCAGAGACACAGGCAGAGGGAGAAGCAGGCTCCATGCAGGGAGCCTGATGTGAGACTCCATCCCAGGACTCCAGGATCATACCCTGGGTGGAAGGCAGGCGTCAAACTGCTGAGCCACCCAGGGATCCCCCATAAAGTTGTTTTGATTCTATATTTTACTGGTTTCAATATAACCCCACCAGTGCTATATTACCACCATGTTCTCATTCTTGAGTTTATATTTTGGTACATTACTAGATTACTGATTCACATGTTGGTGGGTTTCCTTTTTTTTTTTTTTTTAAGATTTATTTATATTTTTTGAAAGAAAGAGAGAGCGTGTGCATGAGCAGGGGAAGGGAAAATGGAGAGAGAGTGGGCAAGCAGACCACTGCTTAGAGCCTGACATGGGGCTTCATTCCACAACCCCGAGATTATGATCTGAGCTGAACCAAGAGTCAGATGCCCAACTAACTGAGCTACCTGAACCCTGAAAGTCTTGGTAGGTTTCTTTAGCATGGTACATGGATGACTTTTTTGTATCTTTAAATATTTTATATTAACTTCTAATTAATTGCCTTTACCATCTCTAGATGATTAATTCTTGGGCCATGAGTTTTCTACCATATACATATGAAAATGTTAACTTCATTTTTCTTCTAGTGTTTAACTTTATAGAGAAGAAATTTTTTTTGAAGATTTCATTAACTTATTATGAGAGACACAGAGAGAGGCAGAGAGAGGGGCAGAAATAGGAGAAGGAGGCTCTATGCAAGGAGCCTGATATGGGACTCTTTGGGATCATGCCCTGGGCCGAAGGCAGGAGCTCAATGGCTGAGCCACCCAGGCATCCCAGAAATTTAAGATCATACATCTTGAAAAGGTATTTTATGGATAGCCTTATTTGGTTTTGTTTAGGAAGATTTGTAGCCCTTTCCTGTATCTTTCAAATATGATAATTTCACAAGAGTTTTTAATCTTTTGTTTTGTAATTAATTTTTCCTGGCACTTGATGACACTTTTGCATCTGAAGACTTTGATCTATCCTTGGCTCTGGAAAGTTACCTTTCATTGCAGCTGTTCTAGCATCTGGTTCAGAAATAACAAATTATTTTATATACTGAATACTCTCTCTGTTTTTGTGTGTATGTCACTGATTTCTTGTTTTGTCTCATTTCCCAGTATATTTTGAGAAAGTTCTTGTGGTTTTTCCCTCCAAAATCAATAATTCCTTTTGTGCTAGTGTTAATTTTACACTTCTTCACATCTAATATGCACTTTAACTTTTCTATCACATTTTAATTTTTTCTTTTCTTGTCCATTTCTTCTTTATTTTTTTTCAAAGTCTCTTATGATCTCATTTTTTGTGTGTCTGTGCTACTGTTCATGTCCAATTATTATTATCCTAAAATTGATTTAGAACACAAATCAGGTGATTTCTCAAAAGTACTCATTTCCTGCAGTAAATCGTTTTTAAGATTTTAGTTATTTATTCATGAGAGACACAGAGAAAGGCAGAAACATAGGCAGAGGGAGAAGCAGGCTCCTTGTAGCCCAATGCAGGACTCCATCCCAGGACCCCAGGATCACAATCCAAGCCAAAGGCAGAGGCTCAACCACTAAGCCACCCAGATGCCCCTGTAGTGAATCACTTTTAAAGTTCATTGTAATGTTGATCAGTCTAAACTCTTTCTCCTAATTCTTTTTATAGGCCCCTTATTTAACTGACTTATCCTTGAATGAAGAGATATGTATCCAGGGCTGGTGTTTCCTGTAAATAAGACAAATAGAATTTTTTTGAATCCTCTTTCTCTCCATCTAATTTTGGAGTTCTCTGAAATCATAAAAGGAGGGCTGGCAAATACCTGTAGTTCTTCCCTTGTCAAAAAAAAAAAAATGAGTAAAACCCTGAGATTTCCAAAGTTCTGCTTTGTTACTTCTTTACGTTTCTACTCTTTCATAGTCTGTCTGTAACACCCAGAAGCAGAGAATGTCAATGCCTACCACTCTTTCCTCAGTCCTGTTCCATTATTGGGTATCATCATTCCAGAGTAAAGATGGAAGGATATGATTGGGGTGGAGGATGGGGTGGTTTGAGCAGGATTTAAATGACTCAAAATGCCATAGGTAATATCCCTCCTGTGGAGAGGGACAAGTTTTCAATTTTTTTGGATGGTATGGATCTTCCATCACTGAGCTGGGCAAAAGGAGATCATTAGAGCAGAATGATGCACATCCCTACTGATGTATGCATTCACTAGGAAACAACTCTGCACAAGTGACAGGTTGGGATTATCTGTGCCCCATGTGACTCATTAGTAGTAGAGATTCTTCCAAGATTCTCACAATAATTTGATTTTCAAGTAAGTTTCTTATGTTGCCTTTCTTTCTCTCTCTCTTCCTCTTTCTTTCTTTCTTCCTAAAAATCTTGTTTTCATGGTTATTTTGGTCAGAAACATAAAAGTCTCTCAGTTGCGAATTTCTATTCTGTTTTCAACTTAAACTGAAAGTCTCAAATCCACACTAATATTCTCGATAGCTGAGAGTTAGAATTGTAGCTACAAGGTTTTGGCAAAATTTTTTTCCCTCTAATAAAAGGAGGGAAGGGGGTACCTGCATGGTTCGGTGGTTGAGCCTTTGGCTCAGGTTGTGATCCTGGGATCCTGGGATCAAGTCCTGCATCGAGCTCCCTGCATGGAGCCTGCTTCTCCCTCTGCCTGTGTCTCTGCCTCTTTCTATGTGTCTTATCATTAATAAAAAACAAAATCTTTAAAATTAAAAAAAAAAGGAGCAGAATATGGAGAGGAATTTCTGACCTCTTTCCCTCATTCTCTGTATTGGATGTTCTTTTTAAAAAATAATTAATAGCCTTTTTTTAATAGCCTTTTTTAAAGTATAGTTTTAGATTTACAGAAAAATTGAGCATATAGTATGAAGAGTTCCATGTACTCATCCAACTTTGTTCTTCTTGACATTTTATTTCCAGATCTTTTACTTCCTGGGCCTTCTTGACATTTCATTTCCAGATCTTTTGCTTCCTGAGCTTTCTTGACATTTCATTTCCAGATCTTTTACTTCCTGGACCTCTCTGCATGGGATGCAGGTTCTCCCTTCAATATCCTTCATTCAGTGTAGTCCCTGTAACTTCTTGTGATAGTGTCTTAGGTTGGGTGCTCCTGGAAGTGGATCCTTGCATGAGAGTTGAAATGCAGGTGGATATTTGGGAGGTGATCCTATCAAGCACAAGTAGGGAACAGAGATATGAAATAGGGAAGGGAAGGAAACTAATGCAGGTAGTGTGCATGGGTATGTCACTGCCACAGGCAACTTCGGGTCAATCCTGTTTTGCGCCCCTGGGACACTGTATGGAATTTACTCTCAGAGCTACCTCACCTCTGGGTGAAGAAGCTGGGATGTCTGTTCCATCTCTCATCCATGATTAGTATTCTAGCACATATTAAGCACAAATTATCCTACACACTCCCTGCCTTTGTTAATACAGTTGAGAATTCTTGAGTTTGTTCATTAAGCAACGAATCATGTCCTTGAACCCTTTAAATTTGTTCCTGACTGAAACCCATGAACTTACTCCCTGACAGCCAACTCTGCCAAGTGGTATGTGAGTGGTTTATGTTATTTGATGATTAGGAGTTGTCTACATGCAGTACCCTGTGTGTATTGCCTTTCTGTCTATTTGGTCAGCTTAGAGGCAAGACTCCAACCTGCTGAGGTCAATTTTCTGCAGGAGTTGTCCTGCTTCCAGACTACTGCCTCTTCTCCATCTAGCATGAGGTGGGCCTTCCCTGTCCTCATGTCTGTTCTTTTCCTTTGACCCCTTTGTCAGCTCTCAGGCTTCTGCTCTGCAATGAGTCAAATAGTTAATAGTGCGTGTTGTCCCCATTGATGTCCTGTGTGTGAAAAAATGAAGTTACACAGCTGTCACAGATGAACCCCAGGAAAGCCATGCATCTGTCTTGCCTTCTAGTTAAAGAACTCAGGGCACTGCATTTTCTCTAATAATGTGTATAACTAAATCGAGATTTTCCATGGAAAGTAATGAAATGAGTATGTGTTGCAAGTTTGCAAATTTACTTACACCATATTAGGATGTGCACAGGAATTTTAACTTTTCAATTTTTTACAGCATATCTGACTTTTTGTCTCTGAATCTTCTCAGCCAGGAAGAAGAGGAGAAATTAAATAGACATTTGCCGGTGTTTGGTATTGTAGTGGTTTCCACTTCAAGCAGCCATTCAGATGACTCCATTTTGTCCGAGAAGAAGCGATGAAGCATCAGGAGTACAGTAGTGGCCTGTTGTCCTCCAGCAAGATTGGCCTCCCACTCCTTGTCGTGCTGAATATACAGACTGTGAAGATTTTTATAGTAGCATCTCCAGGCTATGGCCAGGGTCTCCTGACACTTCTGTATTTGTCCATACCTGTCTAGGTACCTCTATTGTTTCTCTTTTTTGAAGTTCTGTTGTAAGAAGGGGAAAATATGAGTACACACATCTGTCTCTCTTCCCCTTTGTAGATGAGACAATTAGTGTGTCCCGAATATTCCATTTCATGCTCTTGCAGTTCATTTGGACCACATGACTATTTGGAGCCAATTACCACCTCCAGGTGGAAATGGCTAAGATCAGGAATGTCTCCACCATCCCTCTCTTCTCATGCCATGACAACTCACCAGAAGCCACAGAATTAATGATGGCAGAACTCCAAGTTGGAGGCAGGATGCTTGTCCTGTATCCAACTTTAAAAGAATAAGAAACAAACATTTGCTGTGATAAACCCCTGCAATGTGGGAGTTTGTGACTGCTGCATGGATGATCGCCGCGCATTACACACTCTTTCCTAGACTGCTGACGCTGGAAGGGGTAGATTTCCCACGTCACCTTCTTGTTAAGAAAGGACATTTCCAGGGTGCTTGGGTGGCTCGGTTGGTTAAGCATCTGCCTTTGGCTCAGGTCATGATCCCAGGGTCGTGGGATTGAGCTCTGCTTTGGGGTCCCTATTGGGTGAGGAGTCTGCTGTTCCTCTCCCTCTGCCTCTCCCCTCACTCATGCTTTCTCTCTCTTTCTCTCTCTTAAATAAATGAATTAAAATATTTTTAAAAAAAGAAAGAAAATACATTTCCTACTTTGCATCCTCCTTTCTGGATGAGCTTTGGAGGGGTGAATGGATTAAGCTTCATTACTGAGGCTTCCAGATGTAAGACTGAGCCTTACTGGGACAGTTCCATTGGATTTTGAACTAGGGTTTATGCCCATCACACATGTTTTCCTATGTAATTATGTCTGTCTCATCACATATGCTTTCACAAGACTCACTGAACATGCACCAGAGCTCTCCTGAGTGTAAATGCTGGATGTCTCTTAGTGTCAACAAAATCATCAAAGAACCAAAAGATGGTCACTTCAAGTGCAAAATATGCCTGAGATATATCATGAGTTGAATCGTGTTCCCCCAAATGGTGCTGAAATCCTAAATCCCAGTACCTGTGAATGTCCCCTTATTTGGAAATAGAGTCTTTGCAAATGCTCAGATTAATTAAGAGGAGGTCACTAGAATGGGCTATAATCTAGGAGGACTGATATCCTTACTGAAAGAGGAACTTTGGACACAGAGACAGACATGCACAGAAGGAGGACTTGAAGATAGGAAGGACACCATCTGTTCCTTGTAAGCCAAGGAATACTTGAGGCTACCAGAAGCTGGGAGGGAGGCATGGGACAGATTCTCTCCCACAGCCTTGAGAAACACCAGCCCTACTGACACCCTGATCTAGGACTTCTGCCCTCCAGAACTGTGGGACAACAAATCTCTATTGAAGCCACTTACCTTGTGGTGTTTGATTACATCAGCCCTAGGAAACTGACATAAGATGCTAACGCATCGATTTTAGGATGATGGTTACTCCAGGAAAAGAGGGAGAAAAGGAGTTGGTCGGTGAGAGGGAGGGACTGCTGCTCTATCTGTAATGCTTCCTCTCTTTAGGAAAAAGAGAGTTCTGCATAAATATGGGAAAATATTAAATGTGCTAGATCTGAGCGAAGGGTGCTGTGCACATGGGGTGTCACACCATTTCATGTATTTTTCTTTGTTTGCCAACAGTCAAAGCCCATGGTAGTTGGGATAGCAATTGCCAGGCTGTGGTTTGGTGTCTTGCACAGCAGGCTCAGCCTGGCAGCTTCAGTAACCGCACATTGCATGGCCCCTGCCTTTTATGCATTTTCATCTTCTGGACCCTCTGCCTATAGGCTAATTCATAATTCACATTCATAACACCCACACTCATTCATAATTTAACATTTAAGAAATGTGATTACACCTTTCAGCAGGAACATTAGCAGCAGAAGCATCAGTAGAAAGACGCAGCTGCCTAAGGCCATTGGAAGGTTCGCAGCCCAGGATGCAATAGGCAGCATACTTTTATCTCCATTAAGCTCCCCATGAAGGTAGAACAGGGACCAGAAGCCCTGCAGAGCCCAAGGGGAGCCCTGTGAGGTGCACCAGGTTGCCAGAAAGGACGGAACATCGTCCCAGGCTTGACGAAGGGTAGGGACTCAGTCTGGCCATCATCTATAGCATCCCTTTTTATTTCAGAACCCAGAATTGTGTAATAACCACTGCATTTTTAAAAATTTACATGAGGGACTCTTGGGTGGCTCTGTGGTTGAGCATCTGCCTTCAGCTCATGGGCGTGATCCTGGGGTTCTGGAAATGAGTCCCACATCGGGCTCCCAGCAAGGAGTCTGCTTCTCCCTCTGCCTCTCTCTCTGTCTCTCATGAATAAATAAATAAAATCTTAAAAAAATAAAAAATAAATAAAAATTTACTTGAGAGAGAGAGAGAGAGAGAGAGAGAGCATGAGGTGGGGGAGGGGCAAAGGGAGATAGAAATAGACTCCCCACTGAGCATGGAGCCCACCCCAGGGCTCAATCCCAGAACCCTGAGATCATGACCTGAGCGAAAGTCAGATCCTTAACCAACTGAGCCACCCAGGTGCCCCATAACCATTGCATTTTAAAAAATAGTTTCATGACAGCGGAGAACTATACTTGATACTTGTTGAAGTTTTTTGTTTTTATTTTAAAAACATACAATGTCCATGACAAGTATGCACTTTATAAATATTTTGACCTTAACTCTCTGGGTCTTAGTTTCTCCTTCTGTAGACTGGAGGTAATGATAAGACTATCTCAAAGGGTTGCTGGATTTACACGAGCTAATTATTTATGAAATGTGTAGCACAGAGCTACATGAATCCTTGCAATTTTCCTAGATTTAAGAAGTGTGTTGCCACTTTGGGGAGTCTGGGTGACTCAGACGGTGAAGCGTCTACCTTTGGCTCAGGTCCTGATCTCAGGGTTCTGGGATGGAGCGTTGCTTTGGGCTCCGTGCTCAGTCGGAAGTCTGCTTTTCCCTATACTCCCTATGCTCTTATGCTCTCTCTCTCTGTCAAATAATTTTTTTTTTCCAAAAAGTATGTTGCCACTTTGAAATTACTTTCTCTTTTTGTTAACTTTGAGTTGCAACAACCCTGTGTTACAGATGGGAATTATTAAAATCACCACCAATATATATAATCATCATGCTGTACACACAAAACTATACAATATATAAAATGCTATATATCAATCATTTATCAGTTAAAAAATCACCACCACCTTTTTATTATTTTTGGCTTCTAAATGATCATTTTTTTAAATTAAGTTTTTTATTTGAATTCAATATAGTTGCTGAGTAATGCATAGGATTGTGGAATCACTATATTGTACACCTGAAACCAATATAACACGTTTGATTTTTTTTTAAAGAGGAAGAAAAGTTTAGAGAGCGTGAGCATCTTACTTTTGGTCACATAGATATCAAGGAAAAGAGCCAGGACTAGACCACAGGTTAGGGACATACCCCACTGACAATCCATATATTACTGGGAAATAATTTTTAATAAATCAAAAATTCATAGAATCTTTCCCCTCGCCTTGTATTAGGATTTCAGAGATGACTGAATTTGTCATTTTGGAGATGGAAATATTTCTTTCTTTCTATCTCTCCTCTCTCTCTCTTTCTCTCTCTCTCTCTCTCGGTGGGGGTGGTGGTGGTTACATTTATTACTGATTAGCAATGGATTCCAAAACCTTATGGAGAAACATCTGACCCTTTGACTCTCTCATCAAGTGGTTAATACTGTGTCATGACATATATGCAGTGGGAGCCCTATAGCCAGGCCTTTTTCTTACTGCACCACAGTGGAGAGATTCACCCCTCCGTTGTCTGCACTTTGGGTGTCTTTCGAGTAATGCATTTGAGTCCAGACTTAGGAGCTGCATGCAGAGTCCCAGCCTTGCCTTTTCAGCTTTGAAAAAGTCCTAGTGAGAAACTCCACTCTTTTCTCCCCGTGAGTGTGATCCTGGCCCATCTTGACCAACTTCCGCAGATACCGACAGTCTTCCACGAATGTCCAGATGTTCAAATGAAAAAGAAGAAAACCCCATGTCAGCAGGCAGAGACGAAGGCCACATATACTGTGGTGATTGTGCAGCCCAGCCGTGTCCTCACTGCCACGGGTGTGAGCGGAGGACAAATACAGATAATAGATCGTCTCAGGAGGGAGACGAACACGGTCATTTGTGTATGTTGGTTTCCTCCTCTTCTCATTAACTAAACAGTCAAGGCCTCCTTGGCACTGCTGTGTTCTGTGCACGTTCATGCTGGCCTGGTGGGAAATGTGGGGGGGGGGGGGGGGGGGGGTACTGAGCTTGCCAGCCTCCAATGTCAGACGTCACCTTCCCAGAGCATAACTTGTAAAATTTCCCAAAGGGATGTGGTTCAGGGTGCCCTTTGGTTCTAGGCATGAGCTCACTGTCTTGCAGGAGCAGTAAATTATTTTGTGCTGCAGAGAAATCATAGGAGTTTTGAATGGTAGGCTCATAAAGTCATGATTTATAATTAAATTAGACCTCAGGAAAATGTCCCGAGTTATATCTATTTGGCTTTCTCTCGCTTTTTTGAAGGTCCCACAAACAGACCAAATGGAAATTTCACTTAAGAAATTGTTGTCATAAAATTTTATGGGACCATCTCAGTGGTTAGGGGACTGTTAAACATCCCTGCAGGGGGAAAAATAAACACAATTAGACACAGACTAGCTGCTCTGTTTGGAGGGTGAAAACCAAAGTCACAGTGGAAATGCCACGTCCATAGAAGCATAGCATCCAGCCTCAGCTGGATTTTCTGATGCAAGATTATCGTAAAAATTCTGTCAGGTTCTAACTTTCTATTTTGTTTTACTTTGCTCTTTTATTTCCTTACTTCCTTTTCTTCCTTTTTTTTTTTTTTTTCTAAACAGGCTTTATTTTTTTAGAGCATTTTAAGATTCACAGCACTATCAAGCATGAAGTCCAGAGATTTCTCGTATACGTTTGCACCCTCCCCAAAGTCTCTGTGACTACCAACGTCCCCCGGCAGAGCAGTATATTTGTTACCAATGATGAGCTTACCTTGACACATCGTATTTATCCAGAGTTTATCATTTACATTAGGGTTCACTCTTGGTGTTGTACATTCCCTGGATTTTGACAAATAAATGACAGGCGTCCTCCATTATAGTATCATACAGAATAGTTTCACCACCCTAAAAACCTCTGTGTTCTATCTATCCCTCCTTCTCCATTGACCTTTGGCAACCACTGATCTCTTTATTGTCTCCATATTCTGCTTTCCCAAAATGTCATATGGTTGGAATCCTATGGTACGTAGCCCTGCCAGAATGGCTTCTTTCACTTAGTGATATGCATATAAGGTTCCTCTGTGTCTTTTCATGGCTTGATAACTCATTTCTTTTTGGTGCTGAATAATAGTCCACTGTGTGGATGGACCACAGTTTATTTACTCTTTCACCTATTAAAGAACATCTTGGTTGCTTCTGAGTTTTGGCAATTATGAATAAAGCTGCCATACACATCCTTGTATAGGTTTTCGTACACATAAAATTCCAACTCCTTTGGGTAAATACCAGGGGGAGTGATTACTGGATCATATTGTATGTAAGAGTACATTTAGTTTTGTAGGAAACTGTCCAAAGCATCTTTCAAAAGGGCCGCACCATTTTACATTCCCCCCAGTATTGAATGAGAATTCTTCTTGCTTCATGTCCTCACCAGCATTTGGTATTGTCCACACTGTAGATTTTGGCCATTCTCGTAAGTGTGCAGTGGTGTCTCATTGTGGTTTAAATTCACATTTCTCTGCAAATTATATATGATGTTGAGCATTTTGAGCATATGTTGAACATATGACATATGATGTTGAACATCCTTGCAGATGCTTGTTTTCCTTCTCTGTATCTTTTGGTGAGGTGTCTGTTAACGTCTGTGACCCATTTTTTTAAATTGGGTTATTGTTGAGTTTTAAGAGTTCCTTGTAAATTTTGGTTAATAGTCCTGTATCACATGGGCCTTTTGCAAGTATTTCCTCCAGGTGTGTGGCTCATCCCTTCATTCTATTGACAGTGTTTTTCACAGAGCAGAAATTTTAAAATTTAATTATGTTCATATAATCAATTCTTTCTTTCATGGATCATGCTTTTCGTGGTGACTCTTTTACCATCAAACTCAAGTTCATCCAGAATTTTCTCGTGTAATGTTTTAGGAGATTTACTGTTCTGCATTTTACATTTAGGTCTGTGATCCATTTTGAGTTAATTTTTTGTGAAAAAAAAGTGGAAGATCTATATCTAGATTCTTTTTGTTGTTGCTTTTTGTTTGCTTGCATATGGCTGTACAAATGTTTCAGCGCAATGTGCTGGGAAAAAATCTTTCTTTTCTCCATTGTATTGCCTTTGCTTCTTCATTAAAGATCCATTGACTATGCTTATATGAGTCAATTATCTGGGGTCCCTACTGCATTCTATTAATCTATTTGTCTATTCATTCACAAATACCACACCATCTTGCATTCTGTAGCATTAAATTAAGTCTTGAAGGCAAATAGTAACAGTTCTTCAACTTTGTTTTTCTTCTTCAATATTGTGTTAAAGGTCTTTTGTTTCTCTATATAAACTTTAAAATCAGTTTGTTGACATGCACAAAACTTACTGGAAGTTTGATTGGGATGGCATTGAGCCCATAGATCAAGCTAAGAAGAACTGATATCTTGACAATGTTGAGTCTTCCTCTCTACGAACATGGGATATCTCTCCATTCATTTAGTACTTCTATGATTTCTTTCATTAGCAGTTTGCATTTCAAATTCCACTTGTTCATTGTTGGAATGTAGGAGAGCATTAATTCTTATACATTAATCTGTGTCCTGCAACTTTGCCATAATCACTTCTTAATTTCAGGAGTTTTATTTGTTGATTCTTTTGGATTTCCTACATAGATATTCATGCCATCTGTGACAACTTTATTTCTCCTTTCCACATCTGTGTACATTTTTTTTTCCTTTTCTTGTCTGATTGCATTAGCTAGAATTTCCAGTATGATGTTGAAAAAGAGTGGTGAGATAAGACATCCTGGTCTTGTTCCTGATTGTAGTGGGAAAGCTTCAAGCATCTTAACATTAAGTCACTAAATATGGTGTTACTTGGAGGGCTTTTATAGATATACTTTATCAATTTGAAGAAGTTCCTCTGTATTCCTAGTTTATTGAGAGGTGCTTTTAAAATCATAAATGGCTGTGAATTTTGTCAATTTTTTTCTGTATTTATTGACATAATCATGTAACTTTTGGGATGCCTGGGTGGCTCAGTGGTTGAGCACCTCCCTTCAGCCCAGGGTGTGATCCCAGAGTCCCAGGATCGAGTCCCACATCAGGCTCCCTGCATGGAGGCTGCTTCTCTCTCTGCCTGTGTCTCTGCCTCTCTCTCCCTCTCTTTCTCTCTCTGTGTCTCTCATGAATAAGTAAATAAAAAATCTTTAAGAAAAATCTTGTAACTTCTTTCTTTATCCTATCAATGTGATAGATTACATTAATTGATTTCTGAATGTTGAACCATCTTTGTTTTGAACACCTGGGGTAAATCTCACTTGGTTTTATACATTGTTAGATTTTATTTGCTAATATTTTTTGAGGATTTTGGCATCTATGTTTATGTTCATTTGTCTGTACTTTTCTTGAAATATTTTTGCTTAGTTTTCATATTAGGGCAAAGCTGGCCTCATTGAATAAGTTAGGAAGTTTGCCTTCTGCTTCTTTTCTAGAAAAGATTATAAAGAATTGATATAATTTCTTCCCTAATGTCCTTTTTTTAAAAAATCTGCTGTTTTGTTTCTTTCTTCATTTTAAAGGTATTTTTTATCTTTAATTGTGGTAAAGTACACATAATATAAAATATATCATCTTAACCATTTTTAGGTGTACGGTGTTAAGTATAGTCACATTGCTGTGCAACCAATCCCCAGAGCCCTTTTTTTTCCTGCAAAACTGGAACTCTGTATTCATTAAACAGTTCCCTATTTCTCTCTCCCTCTAGACCCTGGTGACCACATTTCTACTTTTTATCTCTCTGAATTTGACTACTGCAGATACCTCATATAAATGGAGTCACATAGCCTTTGTCCTTTTGTGACTGGCTTATCTCATATTTCATTCAGCATATTGTCCTTAAGATCATCCATATTGTAGCATGTGTCAGAATTTCCTTTCTTTTTAAGACTGAATAATATTCCATTGTATGGATATACCACATTGTGTTTGTCTATTTATCTGCCAGTGGATATTTGGGTTCTTTCTCTTTGTACTAATAAGTACTTCCTTAAACCTTGGGAATTTGGAGTAAGGCTGAAGCACATAGTTGCATTGATTGTCTTGTGCATGAGTTTGTCATCATTTGTAGTGATTCTGGGTTTGAATGAACTGGGAAAGCTCAGTTTCCTTTGGGTTTGTGTGTGTGCGTGTGTGTGTGTATGTGTGTGTGTGTGTGTGTGATCTCCTTTTGAATCTCTTACAGCTCAATGTTCTAGGAGATAGAACATCCAAGGGGAATATGGGATAACAGAATTCACAGAATACACCCACAAGCCACAAGCTCTCCACTTAATTTTCAGATTAAGAACCGTTCTTATACAGTAAAGCCAACACATATTCCAAAATGCAACTTATACTGAATACATAGAAACACAGACAAGGCATCTTTCTATCTTATGCGCCTCAATTTGAGTACTCTCTCTGTCTTTTGTGCAAGTAGAATACACTGGATTTTCCTTTGTCTTTATTGCTGTTGCTCCACTGTGACTTGTCCTTTCATTGCAAACATGGCTATCTTCTACATAACACCTGTATTTGCCCAAAATGATGTTTTCTGTTCTCTGATAGTCCTTATTTTCCTTATGAAGCATGCAATCAACCTAGGTAAGAAGTCCCATTTCTCACCAAATTTCTTAAAAATACTAATAATAGCAACTGCCATGTGGAGCCACTTACTCTATCAAGAACCCTGTCAGGTGCTTTATGTATATTACATCATTTAATCATAACAATGCATTACTCTAGCTATTAGTATTATTTCTGTTATATAGAGAAAAACTTGAGGCTCAATAATATTCTGTGACTTGCTCAATATCTGAAAGCCAGACGGAAGAAGAGCTGGGATTCAGTTCCATGTTTTTATCTGAATTGCTATGTTAGAACATACTCTGTTGCATCTGAAAGGGAACTCAACTCAAATCTCCCCTCATTATTTCAGCAATAATAAAATGTATACACAGTTTAATATTATTATTTGGGGGGCATTCAGTTATAATTTAATTGGCTTTTATTTTAACATTATATTTAACTTTTTTATTCTGACTAGGCTTACCATTCACCATTTTTCTTTTCTTTTGTAAGAACACTTAACAAGAAATCTGTTTTTTTTTTAAGATTTTATTTTTTTATTTGACGTAGAGAGAGAGAGAGAGAGAGAGGGCATGAGCAGGGGCAGGGGGCAGGTAGGAGCAGCGGGAGAGGGAGAGGCAGATGTGGGGCTGCTGAGAGCCTGATATGGGGCTCGATCCCAGGACCCTGAGATCAGGACCTGAACCAAAGGCAGATGCTTAACCAACTGAGCCACCCAGACACCCCAAGAAATCTATTTTCTTGAGAAACTTATAGGTGTGCACTATTGTTGGCTATAGGTACAATATTGTAAAATGCATCCCCAGAATTTATGAATCTTGCCTGACTAAAACTTTATGCTTATTAATTAGTAATTCTCCATTTTCCTCCTGCCTCCAGCCCCTGGTGATCACCATTCCACTTTGGATTTTATGAATTTGACTATTTTTGTTACCTCTTATAAGTGGAATCATGCAGTATTTGTTGTTCTGGGACTGGCTTATTTTACTTTGCATAATGCCCTCAAGGTTCATCGATGTTGCCACATATTGAAATTTCCTTCTTTCAGGACCGAATAAGATTCCATTGTATATATAAACCACATTTTCATTATCCATTCATTTGTTGATGGATATTTGTTTCCACACTTGGCTATTGTGAATACTGCTGCAATGGGCATGGGAGTGTTAGTATCTCTTGGAGATTCTGATTTCATTTGCATAAATATCCAGAAGAGGGATTGCTGGATCATAGAGTGGTTCTATTTTGTAATTTTTTGAGGAAACTCTACTATTTTGCATGGTGGCTACACTGCTTTGCTTCCTCACCAATAGTGTGCAAGGATTCCAATTTTTCCTCATCTTCGGGTTACTGGGGGGAGGGGGGTTGTTGTTGTTATTGAGTTACAGGGGTTTCTTATTTACTTGGGAGATTAGCTCTTTATTAGATTTATGGTTTGAAAATATTTTCTCCTATTCCCCAGGTCTCCTTTCCACTCTCTTTTGTTGTGTTGTTGTAGAATGTTGCAGAAGCTTTCTAGTTAAATGCAGTCCCACTTTACTTTTGTTTCTGTTGCCTGTGTTTTAGGGCTACCATCTTTCTATTTTTCCACCATAATTACGAAAAAAATTACAAAGCTAAGTATATATAGTTAGGATACTTTCTGCTGTAAACAGAGATATTCTGACTCAAACTGCTGAAGCAATACAGATATTTAGTTTATAGCATAATGGTAAGTCCAGAGGTGGAGTGGGCATTGAGATTGATTGATGTCAGGATTGGTTGATACCAAACTTATCATATCCTGAGATGCCGAGGGGCTGGCATCCTTGGTGTTGGCTTCTTCTCCAAGCTGAGAACAAGATGGCTGTGGGAGTTCTAGGCATCACACACACACACACACACACACACACACACACTGCCCTAAGAGAGGTCTTATCTTCTTATGTCTCCTTGGAAGTGAGGATACTCGTCCCAGGCACATTGTAGCCAACTCTTCATTTTTTTTCTCACAGCCCAGAATTGGGTCACATGCCCATTCTGAAACAGTCAGGGTTAGCCAATCATATTGATGTTAGGGAATCACGCTCAGTGATAATATATATGAATATATAATGTGTATGCAAATGTTTTGTAAGCGGTAGCATGTTATACAGATAATTGTGATTACCTAGAAGGAGAGATGGCATATCTGCTTCTTCTCTTATAATTATAAGAATTATAAAAAATGAATATAAAAAGAATTATAAAAACATAAGAATTAAAAAATGTCTTTTTATTTATTTCTAAATAAAATAATTTTATAGAGGTAGCCATGACATGGGAACCTGATAGATACTGACACATATATATCAGGAGGATAGGGGTGAGTGAGAAGGGACAGAGAAGGGTATACTAGGAAAAGGGACCTGCAGAAATAAGGCCAGGCAATTGAGAAGGAACAGGATGCTCTCTTGGGGAAAGGACTGAGTTGTGCTGGGGGAAGATGTGGGAAGAGGAGAATTTGAAAGGGAAGATGTGGGTAAACCATCGAGGGCTATGAAGGACAGGTTCAAAGAACTGGCCTCTGCAATGAATTTATACAACAACAACAACGAAAAGGGTATGTACAAAGATTTAAGGAAAGATACGTCAGCAAATAAGACTTGGTAGTCTTCTGCATGATAAAATCCAACAATCCAAGTCCTACTCTCCATCCTCTCTCAGTTAAGTCTCCAAGTCCCCATGTGTGAGAGTGGTCAAGGATTAGAGGATATGACTTTATGTTCTCCCCTACACCTTTCTGTTCTGTTTTTTGGGGCTTTTTTCTCCTTTTCCCTTTGGCTATTCTTTACTCAAGCGTGCTCTTTGCTTCTGTAGCTCTCAGTACACAGGAAGCAGGCAATCCCTGTTGAATAGAACTGTAGTCTTGGTTTTATCTTTTTTTTTTTTAAGGTTAACATTCTTTCACTTTCAATCACTCTCTTCTCTGTCTAACCTTAAGAAGGCACCAGGGAAATTTATTCATCCAGCTAAGGGTTCTCAGGAACAAAGATGTTCCTGTTCCCTGTGCTCAGAACCTCAAGGTCTTTGATAAAAAGTTTCTGAAATACTAGTTCAGTTGAAGCAAAGGTCCTTAAAGTTGGATCCAGGGGCCATGGGGGACTCATAGGTGGGCTTTAAAGGCTACGTGAACTCTCTGACATCATATAGATCTGGTGTGGCAAGTGCATCTTTCTCAGAATTTGGCCAAATATATATACATATTTTATTTAAAAAATATATGTATTGAAATTCTCTAGGTGGTAGTAACCTACTAAAAAAGGTTAAGAAGCCCTATAAGACTCTCTGAAAAAAAAAAAAAAAAAAGGCTCAGCAGTGACTATTCCCAGCCTTTCTACTTGAGCCATTTAGATTAACTCAGTGGTAAGTAGGAGAAGGAAGGCAAGGGATTTTAAATGGCATGTTGAATGTTATGTTAACCAGTTATTCTCCTTTCATACCATCTCCTGCCAAGTCCTAGTGTGTTGAATAGAACACACTTTCCTGAGCCCTAAGGATCATACCTGGGCTTGCTCACCTGGTGACACCTGGTCCACAGAAGGAGAGGAAGTGGGAGGACAAGAGAAAAGCAAGGTCAATGAATTTCTTCTCTGCCCACTCCCTGCTTTGTGTTCAGGTTCTGGAGTGATTGATAGAGTCTCTCCCTAACCACAGCTCCTCTGGGATGGCTCCTCCTCCACGGCTCCAGCTCTCCCAGTTCTGAGTACCCTCCACCCTTCTCCTGTTGCTTCTTCAGCCCTGGGATATGAATGACCCCCACTGTTGCTAGTCTCTGGGTGCCTTGACGCCCCTTACTGGTCTCCTCCACCCTGTTCATATCTCTATAACTAGTCCTTCATTAAACAATCTGGTCTGAACCATCTGAGGTAAATGTTTCCCACCAGGACCTTGAATAATTCCCTCACTAATTAACTCATAAACTATGACATTTTGTTATGAGATAGGTAACTGAATGTGGACCCCATGTTCCTGAGTCCATAAATCAGCATTTAATGACATAAGCATGGAGATGTAAAATCCCCAGACAATGACTGAGGTCTTTCCCTCCTGCAATTGTCATGTTGTCTCAGGACCCCCTCTGCTCTTGTTAGAGGCCTCATTCCCACATGGTAGAGCCAGACACACACCAGCAAAGGAAGGCAGTTCAATTTCTGCATGTTTATAAAAATTAGCAATAGAGACATGGTCTTGGAAGCTGGGATTTCCTGTGGCAAGAGCTGGGCTTTTTAAGAGAGAGATTCTTGAGCCCTAAAAGACTCAGGATCTGGCGGACTTGGAGGATAGAGTTACTGTCTTAAACCACAGTGCACAGTGATATAAGAAAACTTTTCCAAACCCAAAGCAGATCCAGGGTAGCTGTGGGCAGTAGGGGAGAGGTGGAGGAGGACACTATTGGCAGTGATGCTAGTCAGTTCCTGAAAAGGAGCCACATACAAACTTCTGCCAAATCAAGCCCCAGAGGAGAACCGAGAGTCCTGGGAGGATTTTAGAACTCCTAAAATTTTAGAACTCCCCTTACATTTCAGATCAAGTCTATGAAAGCCAAGAGCCTACTAGGCTTCCCCTTCTCTGAGCTTATGAAACAGAAATGACGATGTGGCACAGCTTATTTAGGAAGACAGCACCCAATGTAAATTCCCTCCTCTAGGTTCCCCATGACCTCACTGGGGTGCAAGATGGGAACATGAGAGTTTCATGCCACCTCTTGGAGGGGCATAACAGAGGAGGTGGCAGGTCAGGAGATGAGATGGGATGAGGCTGGGATGTGGTAACACAAAATGGACCTGGAGCCAGAGAGACAGGTGTAGACACTCAACAGTGGGTCCAGAGGAGGGCATTTGCAAAGCTCAGATCAAAAGAGCCACATCAGCATGGAATTCTAGATAGACTGAGACATCCCCTCCCACCAAAAACTGACTCCAGATCACTGCCAGAGATGGTGGAGGAAAATCCTGGCCGGACCAAGTGTTTATCCAAAAAGATTATACATAGTCTAGAAGAGTTTATCTTGAGATGAAAAGTTCCCATTTTCTACCAGCATCAGAATGGGGCTTTCCTAGCTTTGTGAAGTTCAATTATAGAGAAATTAAGAGTTACCTTATTCCTCATTTTTTTTCTAAGTTTATCACTGTGACAGTCATACCTTCTACACACTATCCTCAATCTCTACTTGTGAAATAGGCACAGGGAATTCTCCTCCTTACTTTTTCTCAGGTCAGGCTGGGTCCTAAGGCCTCTAAACAGGTGAGTCAAGAGGGGATCCTTGGGATAGGAACACTTGATACGGAGATTGTGCATGTATGTGCACGCATGCACGCATCCATGTGGACTCCTCAGTTTCAAGTCAAACTAGTAGTTTACAAATGGGTGTATTTTATATCAATTTTGTTTGCCTTCACTTGATGCAAACTAACATTGATTTGATTGATGATTTCAAGACACAAATTTAAAAGTACTGACAAAAAGGGTTGCTTTCCTGATTAATATTTTTTGTTACTTTAAATGAAATGGCATATATAAAAACTGGAGGTAATAGTGACCTTCTTTTCCATGTTGTCAGATTATCCTTGAAATATTTCATGCTCTTCTCAGGCCACAATGCAAGGCAGGGGGGCGGGCATGTGGCCCAGCTGGACATCTTTTAGAGGAGGGAAAGACTGCAGTTAGTGAAGACTTCTCAGAGCTGCCGATCATGCCATCTGAGGAGATGTTGAGAAAACCATGGTACCTAAGGAATAACCTGAAGAAAGGAAGATTCAGAAGTATCGTAAAGGCAATTTTCACGTTTCCGAAAGTCAACTGGTACTGGATGACAGATTAGATTTTTACACTCCCAAATTATAAAAGTAAAACCCAAATTCAATTTCTGGTGAATTGCATTCATCACAGGAGATGAGAGCAAACGGAACATTGTCCTGGGATGCTGTTGAGGGGCATCTAAGCCTTGGTTGGGGGTCCTGTGGATCCTTTCATCCCTGCCATTCTGTGATTTGATGAAATTTCCATGCCGGGTAAACTTAAACAGAACCATGACCGCTTTTTTCCCTCCTTTTACATTTTTTTTTCCTGGCCTGTTAACAAAGATTTAATGACCTACTAATGCTCGAGGCACTCTTGAAAAACCACTGTCGGATTAGCGCTTGGCTTTCAAAAAATTAATCTTTTTTTTTTTTTTTTTTTTTGGTTTGTTGCCTTTTCTCCCAAGTAAGATGCATGGCTGTGTTTCTCTCCTCACCTCTGTTTTGGGAACCAGGCCTGGGCAATTAAGGTTGCCTGGTGTTGGGTCCCAACTGAAACATAACTCAGGTGAGGGTCGTATGCTTTGCACTTAGCATCAAGCCTTCTCCTCCAGCTCCCCCAGAAGCCGTGCTCTCCTTTCAAGGCTCCTGCCTCCATTTTCATCCCAGGCAAAGCCCTGGGCATGCTGCAGCGAGCTGTGGCCTCCAAGATTTCCCTTCCTGTCTGCTTGGATGTTGAGAAAGGCCTCAATCATAACATCCAGGAGGGGAAAATTTAGAGGGAGTCTGTGGTTCTAATTTGCTACAACAAATTATTCCAAAATCCATTCCTCTGTGTGGGCACATTTCAGTGGTTCCCAAATGGAAAAAAAAGAAAAAGAAAAGAAAAGAAAAGTGGAATTCTTATCTGGGTTTATGCAGTGGTATGTGCCACATAACTTCCAGTTTTTGTAACTCCTGCAAAGACAGAAGCTGTAGCCTGGACTGTCTTCCCCTTCTTCCCCAAGAATCTAAATCCTGTTCATCCTTAAACACTACTGAGGAGCTTCCCTCAATCCACTGGTCTGAGGCAATCTGACCTTTTGCAGATTTTCCACAGCATGTCGTGTACATGCCTGTTTCACATAAATTTCATCACTCAATGTTTTTTGTATCATTGTCTTCCCCACAAGATTGGTTAGCTCTCAATGACATCTTCGCCGTTATATTTGTCCCAGGGTACTTGGTGTGACGCCTTTGAGTTGGCAGGTGGAGGGTTATTTGTGGAGGAAACAGATGAACAGATCCATAACTTGTTCACTCATCATATTCTTCTTCTTGTCCGAGGGAAGCAAACTGTAGAGCAGCTTCCCTCTACCCCTTCCAGAGCAAAAGAAAACTAAGAGAATGGATGAGTTAGGAACTTTGACATTTCTGAATCATTGTCACATAAGTGAATCTGGACGTGATGAATTTCATTGTTAGTCTTTATTCTAGAAAGTTTTATTTCCCCACTCCAAGGTGGGGGTTTCAAATCAAAATTGAGGGTTTGGAAAGGCCCAAAATTGATTCTCTGGATGTATATGATGATCTCCTAGAGAACCAAAACCATCTTGTTTATTTCACCCCTGATGCACTTGGTCTTGCCCCAGACAATTGTGGGTCTTCTGTAAATATTTAACAAATTTCTGAAATAACAAAAGAAGGTAAGAATTCATTTTAACGTATGTCATCCTTGGGCAGGGACCATGCCAATCTTTTCTGCATCATTTTGATTTTCGTATATGTGCTGCCGAAGCGTGTGCTGATTTTAGCGTCTATTTGACTTCATATAATGCCAGAATGTCAGGGACTAAAATTTTGCCTCTTACTCATTAGTATAGATTTAGCCTAGAGGTTTAAAGACATGAAACTAAAAAGCAGGCAAATGTTTTGGTTACTAGTAGGTTAGAATTATGACAGAGGCAGTAACAAAAAAAAAATAAATGTACTAACAAAATTGTGGTTGGTTCTGTGGCCTTATATAGACACAGCTACGTAGAATTGTTCTAGTGAATAATGAATGTGGGGTGATGGCCATCTACTGTTTAATGGTTTTCAAACTAATGTTTAAAGGGAAATGAGTGGTTTATACCAGAGTCCAAATCATAGAGTTCTCAGCCAATAGTATATATGAGTGTTGATCTTGGATTAGTGATGGTAGTACATTAACAAGAAGGCTGAAAGATTATATTATCTTTGTGGGTTAAACAAATAGATTTACACAGCAAATCTTTTTTTGTGGAATAATAAGAGTAATATTATATATGGATAGTGAGGAAGACATTCTATTTGGAGTCTAGAGACCTGGATCATTTTCTTGGCCCTGGAATGAACTAGCTCCCTCCTCCGGAAACGTCTAGTTTTGTTTAGCTGTAGCACTTGCAACTTTATTATAGTTAATTGCATAAATATTTTTATTCCATTACCTTTTCAAGGTCAGAAGCTCTCTTGTTTATCTTTGAATCCCCAGTGATTGGCAGAGTGTCTGGCAGAGTGAGTGCCCAATACATATTCAGGGAACGAATTGAAATGAAGGGATCCGATAAGATCATCAATTTCTGCATCTAAGGGTCTGAGATTCTCAAGATCAGACAATTCAACACATATGCAATTTAAACCATGTTCAAAGATTTTTCAGAGGGAAACCACAGAGGGCTGTTGGTTCAATTTTTTCCCTCAAGGGGAAAGAGTGTAGCGATTCAATCTAGAAGCTTTAGAGATAACAATAAAAACCATCAGACAGAAATGCCTATTGGTTTCTGGTATGAGAAACATAACCTCAACCCAATGGTATCCAGGTCATCATTCTTCCCTCAGTACCATGGGCTCTGGTACCTCTTCCTGTAGGTTGCACACACCTTTCTGACTATTCTAGTTTCTTTCATATGTTAAGATTCTCCTTTTCACCTTGCACCATCCCAGTGTTTTTGGTTTTCTTTTAAACATCCTTAATGTCTCTTCTGCTTTAAAAAACCCACACAAAGAAACAGATGGCTTTTGGATCCCACATTTCTATCCATATCAGTAGTAGTTCTTGTTCTTGTTCTTGTTCTTGTTCTTGTTCTTGTTCTTGTTCTTGTTCTTCTTGTTCTTCTTGTTCTTGTTCTTCTTGTTCTTGTTCTTCTTCTTGTTCTTCTTGTTCTTGTTGTTGTTGTTGTTGTTGTTCTTCTTCTTCTTCTTCTTCTTCTTCTGAGAAAGAGCACAAGTGCAGCCACACAAAGGGGTCGGAGTGGAGAAGTTCAGAGGCAGATAGATGATCTCAAGCAGGTTCCATGCTCAGCACAGAGCCCAACTCGGGGCTTGATCTCATGACCCTCAGAAAATGACCTGAGCCAAAATCAAGAGTCAGATGCTTAACCAACTGAGCCACACAGGTGCCCCTCAGCCAGACTTCTTGAAAGAGTTGTTCATACTTACTGTCCCTATCTGCCTTCCATCCACCCTCTATGTTCTCTTCAATCAGCCATTTACCCTCCATCATATCAGTTATGGTAGCATTTGCTAAACCTACGATTGGCTTGTTGCTGAAATGAACAGAATTTTGACTGCTCTTTTTCAATATTCTTTTCAGGCTCATTCTTCTCAAAAATATACTCAAAATTTGGAATTTCTTAAAACTAAGAAATCTTACTTCGTAACTATCATCTCACTTCATACTCTCACTCTACTATTCCTAGCCCACATTTTCCATTGTTTCATAAAAAATGACTCTGCAACTTATACTTCCAGCCCACATTGCACATCCCTCATGCCGTTTTGGTTGTCTCAAAGGTATCAAGCCAAATGTGTGCCAAAACGACTCTCCCTGCCACTGAAAATGGTGATCCTCTTTCAATATTTTCTGGTTTGGGGAAGGGTCCTGACCATACATCCAGTTATCCAATTATAAAATTTATACCCACTCGCTGCTACATTGAAGTCCTTCACCAAATCCTATTGATTTTTATCTCCCTAACATACACAATCTGCTATGTCTCTTCATCTCTACTGTCAACACTCTAGTCCAAGCTATTATTATTTGTTTCCTGGACTACTTACTGCCTTCAAAGTGGTCATCCCATCTTCTCTTGCCTTCTTCCAACCCAGTCTCCAAAGCGTAAACAGATGGATTATATTAAAACTACCATCTGCTTAAATTATTCATCTTACTTATGATCACTTCAGTGGCTTCCTCCTGCTCTTAAAATGAAGAATAAAATGCTTAACAAGCCTTCATAACTGTGCATGGTCCAGCACCTACTTGGCTGTCCACTTCATCTCCCACCATTTGTTCTCCTCGTGGTTTATATGCTTGACACTTGGTGTTCTGTTTTGTCCAGTATATCTGTTCTTCTGCCTCCAATCACAGCACTTTATGATGACATGCTGGCAATTGTTTGGAAACTGCCTCTCTGTGAAAACAAAAAAGTCCCCCACACACCAAAAAACAAGAACAAAAACATGATCCCTGATTCTTATAGCATTTGCCAATGTCTGCAGTGTAAATATTCCCAACATGACATCAACTGGTTTGCAAAATTCATGAAAATTCAGTAATCTGCTCTCATGAGCCACTATGAGTTAGGTTCTACTCACAACTGCATCTGTTTCCTCTGACTGGATTCTCTACTCTTGTTGCTGTAACAATGTCTTCTAATTTGGAGAGCTCAACTCAATCATTACTTCCTCAGGGAAGCTTTTCTTGTTCTCCCCAACTAGGTTCAATCCTCCTACCAGATGTTCTCTGAGCTCATGCAGTACCTCTTTATGGCACTTATCACATTGTACATTTACATTTATTTGATTAATGTCTGTCTCCATGAAAAGACTTTTAAGCTTCATGAGTAAGAAGCACAGGTCTGCTTTTGATCAACATTGAATCCCCAGGGCTCAGCAGAGTATATGGCATAGAATAAACACACAGTGAATATCTGTTGGATGACCGGTCAAAATGGAGTTTTACTGATGTCCATTTATGCATGCATCTGGAACAGAAATTTTGGAAGCAATGCCACAAATGTACTCACAATGCACTCAGATATGGTGTCTTACAAATCTATATCTATAATTGATTCTTCTCAAGAACACAAATAAGTTTGGAAGAAGGGGAAAATCACACCTGGGTTGAATCCAGTTTCTTGAGTTTTATTGATAAATTATCCTTAGTTCATTGCTTATTCTCCAGATAAATTATAATTCCTCTGATTTCTGTTTCCTCCCCTTCCTCCTCCCCAAAATAGAAAATATGGGTTCAATGGGAAACAGGCATGACTGATGGGACCTCTTGACAGTAGAGATGAGCCCTGGCATCAAGCTGTCCTTTGAAAGTCCATTCTTACCTGTCTTTGTGCCACTCAGCTCTATCAACTTCCCATGGTTCCTGTAGAGGGTGGCATAAAATATGAAACTTCTGTGGCTCCCAGATCTCTTCTTAATTCATTTCCAGATTTTGCCCTACCTCAGACTGGAATGACCTTGGTGTCCCTTGAACACATTTTATTTTTTAAAGATTTTATTTATTTATGAGAGAGAGAGAGAGAGAGAGAGAGAGAGAGAGAGAGAGAGAGAAAGGCAGAGACACAGGCAGAGGGAGAAGCAGGCTCCATGCAGGGAGCCTGACGTGGGACTTGACCATTTCTCTATGCTTTTCCCATGACATTTCTTCACTTGTAGTGTTTCTTCCCAAATCTTATTCCAAATCCTATTCTTCACTACCTGAAGCTTTTCTTCTGTGGTTGAGCCCAAGGGGACCAAATTCACAGAAATGTGGCCAGCTTTGGTAATAATTTAACACTGAAGTCTGTGAAGATTGAATTCACAGATGTGCCTCTAGTTGGGTGACCTGGGGCAGGTGACACCTCTCTAGTTTAAGATTCCCTTGTCCAGACTGTGTGTGAATAGAAGAGTAGGGTGGGAAACCAGATGCTTGTGTGACTTCTAAGAGTCTTCTTAAGACTATGTATTTAAGATATATTTTGTAGCTTGTAACCCAAAGATAATGCACTTTTTAAAGCACTGAAATATTGTACATTTACAAATAGATTTCACATAAACATCTAAATTTCTGGGTTCTTTAAAAACAAATTTGGCAATACTTGGATGGTGTCTCCACAGGGCAACAATAGGTTGGAGTGAATGGCTATCCCGTTGGACAAGACCTCTGATTTCCAGTGCCCCACATCCCTACTGCACTTTTGTTAAGCTGCTTGGCACCTGTAGACACCGAGTCCCTGGCTCTGGCTCTAGGTACTTCCTTACACCACTTTTTATACTAAAGTATGATTCTTGTATTGTTGGTTAATGATTTATGAATGAATGTCTTGTTTCCCCAGGCACCCTATAATTGCTTTGAGGCCAAGACTATATCTCATAATAATGGTAGTTAACACTTTTGAGCTCTTGCTATATGCCAGGCACTGTAATAAGCACTTCACATGTATTAACTCATTTGATCGAATTTCTTTAATCCCCAAACCAGCTAGGAGAATGTAGTGCATGTAGCTGCTGCCAAATATACTTGTGGATTATGTCATAAACTATGTGGCAAGGAGTCAGATTGGAGTCGGGCTCCCCGTGTTCGAATTGTGTTCAAAATCCACTTTCCCTATAACTGTATATAAGCTTGAGAAAATGTCTAAACTTCCCCCACCCAAATAAACACTAAGCCCTATTGCTCTCTCTATTTATCTATCAGTATCCTTTCTTTGACATACGATTCTCATCAAATAAAATGCATAGTTCAGTTAGTTTTGACAAACATTTGGCAAATATATGCTTCTGTGTGGCCATCAACTTGATCAAGATATAGAACATTCCCATCACTCCTAGAAGTTCCCTCATGTCTCTTTTCAAGCAAAATCCACTCCTCCTTCGATTTATATCACTATAGATTAGTTTTACTTGTTCTAGAATTTTATGTAAATTGAATTATACAATGTGATTTTTATATCTTATATTTATATATTTTTATGGCTGAGTTCTTTATTCAACATGTTTTTGAGACTTATATATGTTGTACCACATAAGTGGTTCATTCTTTTTCTTTCTTTTTTTTTTTTTAATCACTGAGTAGTATTCTTTTCCATGAATATATGACAATTTGTCCATTTGTTAGTGGATGTGTGGGTTATTTCCAGTTTGGGATACTATGAATATTTTTATGAATATTCTTATGGAAGCCCCCTTTTTTGTGGTTATATAATTTTCCCTTAATTTTCTCATCTACCAAATGGAGCCCAAAATAATACCTACCTATTAACATCTTCTGAGGATTAAATGAAAACATGCCTCAGCACATAACAAATTCTTACAGTTAATTTTATTTATTACTGTTTTATAGAAGCAACTAAAACATGACTTTGTTAGGTACCCAGAGAGAGTTAAGAGTAAACTCTTTCATTTGTCTACAAACAAAAACTAAAGCACATCATTTCAGACCGTTCTTTACTAGAGATCATCTGAACTGCACAGATACTTACATTTGAATTAACTGGATAATGTCTGCAGCTCAAATTCAAAGGTATTGAATTTTGAGTTAAACTCAAGTCACGCAAACACATGCAAAGTTGAAGGGCGTGCAAAACCAGTAATTGAGAGAACTTGTTTATAAGAAGAACTAAAGCAGCCTCATACAAGAAGCTCAGATAATTTTCTGGACTTAAAATGAATCTTATGGGATAATGTTTTGATAAGTTGAGTAGAAGTGAATTAAGGCCATGTGGGAGTATATTTTCCATAAAAGGGACTTGAATGTTTAAATCTAATGGAAAAAAGATGCTTGTGGCAAATGCATTTAAAGCTCTGACTAACTCACAACTTGTAACAGTTGCATAAACATAAAGGCCAATACTGCTCAATTTCTTACCAACGACTAGAATGCTCTCTCTCACCTGCCCCTTCACTTGGGGGAGATAGGATGAAAACATATTTGCAAGCCACCATTTCTTTAACTACTTTTGGGATGAACCTGTTAAAAAGAATTACAGTAACTTACATTGTTCAGTCTTGTACGTATCCATTACCTTGCTCTTGATAATGAAAATTACTGGAAATATCTGTTTGTGTATACATGGCTGAATGGGTTAAATGGGGTCTAATAAAGTGAAAGTTTTTTAATTAATTAAAAAATATTTGTTCTATATTCAATACAGAAATGGTACTGTTTAAGATAGGTCTTTACCCTTTTGGAAATTCCCATTTAAAAGGGAGCTAAGTCACATGTACATAAAAACTATCTAGCTTAAGACATAATAGGTAAAGTTATGGCCAAGATTTTTCTTATTTTCTTCATTCCCATCACCATAAAAAGCATCCATAATATCATCTTTCAGATAAATTCATATTAACATTTTTGTAGATTTCCTCATATTCCTATTTTTCTGTGGGATTTTTATGCATTTGTGATCAACCATACCATGCCTGTTGTCACCAAATATTAATAATACTTTCCAATGCAGTTAAATACCTTTTAAAATGCAATTTTAATGGCTATATTATTTAATTGTGTGTTCACTAAATTTTCTTTAAATATTTTATTATTGTTGGGTCTTTAGGTTTGTTTCCTATATTTTATCATTATAAATAAATACCTTCACAAATGAAGCATTTTTTAATGTTTTCTATTAGAGCTTTAGTCTTTCAGATATAGAATCAGGGGAGTCAAAATGTATGAACGTGCCAAGGCTCCTGGTATATATCACCAACTTGCTTTACAATGCCTGCACCAATTTGCATTCTGTAACCAGTTGTAGGATGGGTGCCACACTATCAAAGGCAACAGTTCTTAGAGTAGGAAATCTTGACTAATCTGGCAACTGGAAATGATTTTGTGTTGGTTTTAGTTTCTACTTCTCTGATTAATAAGGAGGATAAATAGTTTTCATGCTTATTGGTCATCTCATATGCTACAGTAATAGTTCGAAGATTACCACTTTGTTCAACAAATGTGTATTAAAGACCTAGCATGGGGGCGCCTGGGTGGCTCAGTAGTTGAGCATCTGCTTTTGGCTCAGGTCATGATCCTAGGGTCCTGGCATCGAGTCCTCTATCAGGCTCTCTGCAGGGAGCCTTCTTCTCCCTCTGCCTGTGTCTCTGCCTCTCTTTCTGGGTCTCTCATGAATAAATAATAAAATCTTAAAAAAAATAAAGTCCAAACATAATAGCCAAAAAGTGGAAGCCACCCAAATGGCCATCAACAGATGAATGGATAAATAAAAGGTGGTATATCCACTCAATAGAATATTATTTAGCCCCAAAAGGGATGAGGTCCTAATATACACTATAACTTGGGTAGGTCTTATAAACTGGAAGAAGCCAGTCAGATACAAAAGGTCCCATATTATTATTCCATTTATATGGAATACCCAGAATAAGCAAATCCATAGAAACAGAAAGTAAACTAGTTGTTGCCATGGGCTAGGGAAAGAGGGCACTAGGGTGTTTCTGCTACTGGGTATGGAGTTCACGATGTGATGAAGATGTTCTGGAATTGGATAGTAGCGATGGCTGCATAACTTTGTGAATATAGTAAAAACTACTGAATTGTACATTTTAAAAACATGAATTTTATAGTATGCAAATTATACATCAATGTTTAAAAGTCATCATATGCCAGGAATTAGGAAAGTTTCTGGGGACACCAGATGGATAAGATGGAGCCTACGGCTCACTGGAGGAAGATACCTGATTATCTAAGGGTACAGAAATGTGTGTTTAACTAGGTCTTGAAGTATTTTAAAGGTCGAATTACCTCTCCAGACTAGCATATGGAAGGACAGTTAGAGGCAGGATATCCTCTGTGGGTTTTCCATGGATTTTGTGATTTGGGTTCTAACTTTGCCTCCTTTGGGATACGGGACTTTGGGGTTTGTTTCCCTTGATTCAATTAACTGGAAGGTGGTCAACTCTTCACTGCATAGTGGGCTATGTTCTACATTTAGGAAATCTTCATTTCTGTGTCCCTACTTCTCATTTACAGTATGATATCAAACTAGGGAGCTTCTCCTTGAGAGTCTCTTTGTACTTCAACACCTTACTCAGGGACTATTAGTTGTTCTGTCAATATTGTTTAAATTTTACTCAAAAAATAAATAATCTGGGGCACCTGACTGGCTTAATCAGTAGAGTGTGTGACTTCTGATTTCAGTGTTGTAAGTTTGAGTACCATATTGGGTGTAGAGGTTACTTAAAATAATAAAATCTTTAATAAATAAATTAATTAATTAAAGTGAAAAATAAATAAATAATTCAACCATCACTCAATCTGTTTTCTTAGTAAGTGTGAAATAACTTTGGCCAAGTTATTATTTTTTTAAACTTTTGTTTCAAGTTTAAGTTTAGTCTATGAATCCTGCCTTAACATTAATTGTGTTAAATGTGTCCCATGACCTGTAAAAAGGGAAGGATTAGGTCAAAGTTGCATTTCCCAAGTATTTCAGAAACATGGCTGGGTTAGGAGATAGGTTGATGCTCAAACCTGACTTTAGATTGTTATTCCTATCTACCCCCTTACTCTTCAAGAAGTTGTACAATGAAAGTTAAACCCTCTGAGGTTCAGCTATTCATCTGTAAAATCCATAATTCCCATGCCTTATCTATGTCACAGAGTTCTTTGTAAAGGCTAAATGAAAAATAAATGTGATACCATTTTGCAGAGCAGAATGCATTCCATAAGCTGGGCGGTCACTGAGACCATCATCATCATCTTCACCACCACCATCACCACCATCGTCATCATCAATTTCTCATTCTCATAAATATTTTTTGAGATTCAAATGTCTTTCAGTCATTCAAGCTGGATGGCAGAAAATGAGATTAGGGCAGAAAATTATTTTCTCTTCTGTTTCAAACCACTACCAGTTAAGACAATATTGGTCACCTTCTTGGGTTATGACTAAAGAGAAATATTGCGTTGAACTCATTTGCTTAAATTATACAGTAATATATGTAGGAGAACAGAGTGGTTTTTATTTCTGGGTGGATTGATCATGTGTTGGGCTGATTTATCTGAATGTACCACAGCGAGGCTATGCTGTAACCTCTAGGCAGTGCACATCTCATTATTTTGTAGTGCCCCATGAAGGTTTTCTGGAAAATGAGGCTGAGTTATGGCTGGTTCTGGCAGACAGTGTCATTTTCATTTGCTGTCAGTAAGTGCTGGAGAGTGAAGAGTCACAAGGGCACTATATTTTGTGTCATAAGAGATTGCCCTGTGATAAATGATCACTCTACAGCGATTGGAGACCAAACCAATCAATCACTGGAGGGTGGTATTGACAAGCACCCATCACCCTGGCAGTAGGGAAGCAGGGAGAGGGCTAAAAGAACCTATACTTTACAGCTCTGTTTAAGAGCAAACCATTATTTTGTGATGGAAGAAGAGGAGGCTGAAGTATCTGCTACCACCTTTGAACCTTTGCGGAGTGACCTGACATCAAGGAATATTTCCCAGGTTATTTGGGGAGAGTGCAACTCATGGTGCTAACACCACCATATGAAGATGGTTGAATACATGAGGAATAGAACCAAGGACATCTGGCTACTTTGCCTGACTGGAGAAGATGGTTTACCCGAAAGGGCGGAGGTTCTGGGTTGCACTTTTAGAGTCCACTTAGAAACTCTCTTTTCACTTATTTTCTCAAAATCAGTAGAAGATACTCCTTAGAGATTGTCTTAAAAGATGATGCCCCAACCACAAGTGGCTCCATGGGAATTGGATTCCCCATTTCTTTTCTACTGAGACTGCAGGTCACAGATGTCTTAGGCATTTTTTGTTTGTTTTTTGATCCACAACATCATCATCCTTCCTCTAAGTTGGTGCTTGAAAGTCGTCCATTACAGAGTCATTTCTTCTGAAAATTGTTTCTCCATTTCTCCTTGAAAAGGCAAATGCAGAATATTTAATAAGAATGAGAACTTTAAAAAAAAAAAAAAGAATGAGAACTTTTTTTGTGGAAGAACAGAGAGAATCTAAGGTCTTGAAAGCAATGAACATAAAGAAAGAAGGAGTGAGGGGATCCCTGGGTGGCTCAGCGGTTTGGACCTGCCTTTGGCCCAGGGAGCGATCCTGGAGTCCCTGGATTGAGTCCCACGTTGGGCTCTTGGCATGGAGCCTGCTCCTGTGTCTCTGCCTCTCTCTCTCTCTCTTTCTGTCTGTCTATCATAAATAAATAAATAAATCTTAAAAAAAAAAGAAAGAAGGAGTGATGTTGTGAAAAGGGCAAGAAAGCAGTGGAGTGCCCCCACACAAACTTTGCTTTCTTTCCATGGCTTCTAGCTGAGCCTGCCCAGATTCCTTCCATTGGAAGAAGATGGATCGACAGGTGTGACAATCTTGGGGCATAGATCTGATCTGACAATTGGGGGTAGATCTGAGCAGCTCCCACTTTCCCAGCCACACCCTGGAAAGGACAGCAAGTGGGTACAGGCTGGCCTCACCCTTTCTAGAAGTTGCCTTCCAGATCCACCCCAAGAAGGCGGAAAGAAATGGGCACCATGGATCAAAGGGAACCTCCCTGGTTTGTTTCACCTAAGGTAATGGAGCCATTCCCACAGCCTTCACAGAGCTGCTCTAAGTTCTTAATTCCTTAACTGGCATGAATTATGATCCATTTGACCCTCCTTCAAGGATTAGAGCTGAGCAGATAGATGAAAGGCTGTGCCCATTTCAGAGTGGATACTGGAATCAGGAGAGTTGTTTTTTCCAGGCTTTGTTTTGTTAGATTACAAAATGTGTATTCATTTTATACAAATTGGAAACAAAAAATCATTTAAATTGGCTAACCATCACCTTGAGATAAAAATGATTGATATTGTTATGATTAAGCTTGAGGATATTTTCTCTGTATGGGTACACATGTATTTTTTCAAAAAATAGAATGTTTTACAGTGTACTTTGCAACATAATTCTCTCCCTTAACTTATTCTATACATCTTTTATGTGAAATACATATCATATACCCATTATACCTTAATCTAATTTAATCAATTCTACATTATTGAACAATTAGGTGTCTTTCCTTCTTTCCTCTCTCCCTTTCTTTCTATTATCTATCTGTATCTATGTAGCTCTCTATTGCTATTGTACATTGAGTGGCAAAAACACTCAAATATAAATTAAATGGGCACGTCATTATCATTTCTCTAGAAATGAGATTCCTAGATAAAATACATTTAAGGTCCTTAGTAATTATATGTTTTACATTCCCTTCATCAGAGTAGCAGTGTCCACTTCCTTAGAGTGTAAGACAGTGGTTTTCAACCCTCACACCTCATTGAAATCATCTGTGGAGATGTAGAAAAATATTAATGCCTGGGCGGTAGCACAGATGGATTATAGCCAAATTTCTAGGTGAGGGCCCCCAGGCATCAATATTTGTAAAAAACTCTCCAGGTTATCCTAATGCATAGCCAGGGTTAAGAAGGTGACTGGTCACAGGGCAGCCTTATTTTCCTTATTCCATGTCCATGGCAGACATCATCAATGGAAACACTGTTTCAGAGCCTAAGCTCAGCATCTCCATCCTTCTCAGTATGGTGCTGTAGACAGAACTAACTACTGATGGATCTTGATCCAAGAGGAAGTTGTTGGGATTTTCTATGACTACTGATTTTTGTCTAGTTATCTTATCAATTGTTGAGAGAGGATATTTAAACTTCATAGGTGTGATGATGGGATTATGTATTTCTTCTTTAATTCTTTCAGTGTGTACTTTAGGTAGTTGCAAGTTTGGTCATTAGGTACATACCCCAAATGAGTCTTATGTCTTCCAGTTGAATTTGTCTTTTTAACATTTTGGAATATTTCTTTCAATCATCAGTAATATTCTTTGTCTGGAAGGCATGTGTTTGATTTAATATAGCCAATCCAGTCTTCTGAGGTTTACTGTTTATATAGTATATCAATTCTCCTCTACTTATTTTCAACCTAACCATGTCTTGCATGTCTCTTGTAAACACTATTTAGTTGAGTCTTGCTGTTTTAGCCATTCTGACAAACTTGGACATTCAATTGGAATTGATTTACATCTACCATTTTATTATTTCTTTTCTATTCATCTTTTGTGCTTTATCGTTCTTCTATTCCTCCTTTATGACTTCTTCTGGGTTATTTGAACATATTTTTAATATACCATTTTGGAGCACCTGGGTGGCTCAGTTGGTTAAGCATCTGCCTTTGGCTCAGGTCATAATCACAGAGTCCTGGGACCGAGTCCTGCATTGGACTCCCTGGAGGGAGCCTTCTTCTCCCTCTGTCTATGTCTGTGCTGCATTCTGTGTCTCTCATGAATAAAAAAAATAAAATCTTTAAAAAATATATTCCTTTTTATTTTAAGTATCAGCTGTCCAGCTATCCTGTTTTGCATTATATTTTCAGTAGTTATTTATAGCATATGTGTTATGTGTACTATACTGCACAACCTTAACTTTGTACAGTTTACTTAGAATAAGCATGGCTCCACTTCTCCAACTAATATAAAACTAAGGCACTGAGATATAAAGGGTCATGCACAAAGCTATTAACAATGACTCAAAGATAGAATATTTTACTGGGCACTTTGCTGGATTTGCTGAAAGGAGGAGGTCAGAGCTAATAGGTTGGGTGACAGTAGGCTGAGCTGGCAGGTAGACTTGGGTCTCAAACACAAAGAAAGCTTATCCTTCAATGGCACTTTCACAGAAATTTCAGACAGAGAAAGTAAAGTCTACCAGCAAACTTTTGGCTAATGTAGTTTCTTTTTAGTTCTTAAAGGACTGGGTGTCATATTGATGAGAACATAAGCTTTCTCCTTTGCAAATGTCAGTGCTTGATCCCTAGCCCTCATTTCTCAATTTCATAGATAGAGCATTTATTTGGAACTGGAAGCTAATAAAATCCTCTGGGCAAGTTTGAGTGTTAATTATTAAGGGAATCATTTAAATCCTCCTTCTTGGGATACGTTTACCTCTGTGGGTTGTCTTCTCCTGGGTGAAGAGGATACAGTTTAGGCATCAGGGCTTATGGCAGATCTTAGGAACAAGAGGTCCAGCCTGCCATTTCAATTAGCACTTAGCTAATTCCAACCTGGTTTCCTTCCCAGGGGAAAAAAAAGCAAGTTTCTCTCAAAAAGTCTGTAGACTCAAAATCTCAGAGTTGGTCACATCCCTGTGGAAAGCAGAGAGTCTACATTTTCATGGGGCTTTGCTATGTAGGAGGGTCAGAGCACTGCCTGCGGCTGCTGGAATTTTACCCAGTTTGTGGGCTATTCTTCAGTCTGTTATTACTACTCAGGAAGTTTCATCGAAAGCTGTGTCTGTGGTATATATAGTTTCCCCAGGACTTTTTTCCTTGGCCTGTGGTTAATACCCTTGAAAGCCATGAAATATGACAAAAAAATTAAAAAAATATCAAGCATGCTCCTTCAGGATGGGCTAAGTGAATTACAGTCAGGCTTGGGAATATTTTTGCAATATGGAACTTGCTTTAATAATCAATTGAATTCTAAGCATCACTGTTAGTATGAGTGACTTTGATCTTTAGAGTGGACTATGAGGGCATGAGGTAGCATGGACGTCCACCACTAATGGGCTGTATGCTAGTCAAACCAGGCTCTCATGTCCTCATCTCTAAAATGAAGGGACCGGACATACTCACTTTGAGGTTCCAGTTCTGTGTCTAGCCAAGATGCTGAACTCAAACAATTTCAGGATCTCTGTGCCAAGAACGATCTTGGAGAGACCAAAGAGGAAAATATAAAGAACAGAAGGAAGCTATAATAAACTGTGGGATGATGAGGTGTGTGTGTGTGTGTGTGTGTGTGTGTGTGCGTGTGTGTGTAGGAAGTTGGCTGGGAAAGATTAAAACAAGAAATAATTACTAAAGTTCTTTTGCTGTTCATTGCCATTGCCTTGGGACAAATGTGTACCTCTGTCTCACCTGCTGTGTCTTGGTCTCTGACTCAAGAGTACTCAAGAGTCAAAGTAGAGCAATGCTGAAGTCTAGGACTCGCGAAAGCCCAAGGAGAACAGATGCAAGCTAGTTGGCCACTGTGGTAATTCAACCCCAAACATAAAAGGTGTCAGGCAACTCCTAGCTACATGTTCCCAACAGAAAAAAAAAAAAAAAAAAAAAGGAACAAAAAAACAGAAAGGACCTAAGAAGAAGAAGTATTGGGTGTGAAAACTCAAATAATTGAAATAAGTCAAATAATAGATTTAACAAAGAGCAGAAAGTGTTCAGTGGAGGACCAGTTAGTAAATTAGAAGACACACTCAGGATATCTCCCAGATGGAAGAAGGAAAATAGCAAGAAATGTAAAATATGAAGAAAATCCAAGATATATAGAGGGAGGAGGTACAGTACTAAAATCCAGATAATAGAAGTAATAGAAGTCCCAGAACTAGAGAGAAATTTTTAAAATAATAATAATGAGAGGAGAAAAAATTATAGAGATAAATTTTCTTTGAATTAAAAAAGAAAAGAAACTCATGAAGAGCTATAAGAAAAACCTCACTCCTAGATACCTTATGAGTTGCCTTTAAAATAGCAATCAAAAATATCTAAAACCTTATAGACAAAATTGATTACTGTAAAGAAATAAGATCAACAGCAGACTTTTCAACAGCAATACTATATATAAGATGACACAAAAGGACATTTAGAAAAAGTTAAAGAAAGACAACATAGAGCATCTAATGTTACAGCCAGCCAAATTGTCATTCAACCATGAGGGCACAATATAAAATATTCTAAGGCAAAGAAGGCCTCAGAAATTTTGTTGCACAAGGATCCACATTAAAGACTTGAATGAAGGGGCACCTGGGTGGCTCAGTGGTTGAGTGTCTGCCTTCAGGTCAGATAGTGATCCTGGGATCCTGGGATCAAGTCCCACATCAGGGTCCCCACACAGAGCCTGCTTCTCCCTTTGCCTGTCTCTGCCTTTCTCTCTGAGTATCTCATGAATAAATAAATAAAATCTTTTTTAAAAAAATAAAGACTTGAATGAATTTCTTTCAGAAATAGGAATGTGCAGCAAGATATGTTACAAGAAATATAAGAAAGCAGCCAAATACCTTGTTGTTTCTTTTTTTAAAAGAAAACTAATACCAAGAAGAAAAGATAAACATTATCTTTAATAACTCAGAGATAAAAATTTTGATATCTACATGATATCAGGAGATTCAGGAGAGAGACCAAAGACTATGAGAAAGTGCTGAACTCCCCTTGGTTATTAAGCTAGATAATAAACATAGATATCATTGATTTTGAGTAAAAGCAATTAAAAAATAAGAGGGAAAAATGGGACAAACTGAAAGAAGAAATTAAGTTGGTAGAAAGAGTTCCAAGTAGAACAATGTTTCCTACTTAACAAGTAAACTAATCATTTAAAAAAAAAACAACCAAAGATTTGCAGATTAGAAAACTAAAAATAAAAGCAATACTTGGAGACAGGCTGCTTGCCTGATTATCAGAGCAGAAGGACACAAGGAAGTTATAAGTAAAATGATGGAAAGCGATAGTAAAATAAAAACAGAGAGTATCTCACAAGCCATTACTTGAGGCTGACATAACCCTGATGCAAAAGCCAGCCAAAAACATCACAAGAAATGAAATGAAAGTTACAGGGTCATTTTAACTCATGAATTAGACAACAATTCAAAACAAAGTGTTAGGAAATTGAATGCAACCATATATAAAAAACATAAAGCACTACAGCTAGTTGAAATGCTCTCAGCCCACAAAAGAATGATATGTCATGAGAAAATCTTATAATTACTGATTAAGATATTGAAAGAGGACAATTATGTGTCCTTCTCAATGGATGCAGAAAACATTTGATAAAATTCAACACCAATTATATATATATATATATATATATATATATATATATATATATATATAAAAGGAAAGTGTTAGTTACTTAGGAATAGAAGGGGAGTTTCTTAACATTATATATATACACATATATACATATATATATCATACATAGAACAGACATGCTAAATGAGAAAACATTAGAAGTTTTTTTTAAAATCAAGAATATAACTATATAGTTTGGAGGGGGGATGTGTCCCTGGGTGGCTCAGTTGGTTAAACATCTGCCTTCAGCTCAGGGCATGATCCCAGGGTCCTGGGATGGAGCCCCATACTGGACTCCCTGCTCAGTGAGGAGCCTTCTGCCCCTCCCCCTGCTTGTGCCTACTCATTTGTTCTCTCTCTCTCTCAAATAAATAAATTAGATCTTTTTTAAAAAACAAACAGTACTTGGATGCACATGACTAACATATTGGAAATTCTAGACATGTGATATAAAATATTGAAGCATGAATATAAGAGAAGGGGAAAACTCATTATTTGTAGAAATATGTTCTACTACATAGAAAACTAAAAATAATTTATAAATTATTTAAAACAATGGGAGAATTTAGTGAGTTGGCTATATATAAGTTATATACCATAGTCAAATTTCAAAACATTAGCAACAATTAGAAACATTATTAAAGAGAAGTCAGAATTTAAATAGAATCAGAAGACACTCAGGATCTAGAAATAAAGCAAAAAACAGATTTGCAAGATATCTAAAGGAAAAATTATTAAAATTTTATTTTATTATTAAAATTATTAAGAGATATTAAAAGGCCTAAATAAAGTAATGCACTCTGTTTATTGATGGAAACATATTATTAATATTGTGAATGTAAAAATATTCCACAAATTATTTCCCCAGATAACCTTGTGGATTCATTGCATTTTCAAACAAAATATGAATAGGATTCTTCAGATTAATCCGTAATTCTGGTAAGATAACTAAAAAAAATCTCTATTGAAGTCTAAAGGACCAAGAATTATCAGGACATTTTCGAAACAGACAAACAGTATGGAGAGACTTGCCCTACAGTGCGGTAGGACTTCTTAGAAAGTTATGGTTGTTAGGGCAGTGTGGTGTCAGTCCTCGAATCAGTAGAAGAGAAAACCAAGACGTGGACCCACATGCACATAGTATTATGGTATTAAAAGAAGTGACACGGGCAGCCTGGGTGGCTCAACGGTTTAGCTCCTGCCTTCAGCCCAGGGCATGATCCTGGAGTCCTGGGATCAAGTCCCACGTCAGGCTCCCTGCATGGAGCCTGCTTCTCACTCTGCCTGTGTCTCTGCCTCTCTCTCTCTCTGTCTCTCATGAATAAATAAATAAAATATTTAAAAAAATAAAAGAAGTGACATGTCATATCAATAGGGAAAGGAAGTAATTGTAAATAGAGCTGGAAAATCCTGGTTATTCATATGGGGGAAAAATATCCCTACCTCACACCATCTACAGAAGTCAACCTAAATGCATTAAGGGTTCAAATGTCAAAGTAAAACTTTAAAATACTTAGTAGAAATTATAAATATCATTTAGAAATTGGATAAGGATAATATTTTTTAAAGGTTATTTATTCATGAGAGACACACAGAGAGAGAGAGAGAGAGAGAGAGGCAGAAACACAGGCAGAGGGAGAAACAGGCTCCATGCAGGAAACCTGACGTGGGACTTGATCCCGGGTCTCCAGGATCACGCCCTGGGCTGAAGGTGGTGTTAAACCACTTAGCCCCCCAGCCTGTCCAATTTTCTTAAACAAGACACACACACACAAAAAAAATGCACTATAGAAAAAAACTGGCAAATTTGCCTAACAAAAAATTTTAAAACTTTGTTCATTCAAATACAGTTTTCAATGGGAAAATAACTTACAAGCTAGGAGAAAACATTTGCAAAACACAGAAAGAAGGCATTCATATCAAGAATAAATAATTTCAAAAAAAAAAAAGAATAAATAATTTCTCCAGGGAGGAAATTGAAGCAGTCATCAAAAACCTCCCAAGACACAAAAGTCCAGGGCCAGATGGCTTCCCTGGGGAATTCTATTAAACGTTTAAAGAAGAAACGATACCTATTCTACTAAAGCTGTTCGGAAAGATAGAAAGAGATGGAGTACTTCCAAACTCGTTCTATGAGGCCAGCATCACCTTAATTCCAAAATCAGACAAAGACCCCACCAAAAAGGAGAACTATAGACCAATATCCCTGATGAACATGGATGCAAAAATTCTCAACAAGATACTAGCCAATAGGATACAACAATACATTAAGAAGATTATTCACCATGATAAGTAGGATTTATCCCCGGGATGCAAGGCTGGCTCAACACTCATAAAACTATCAATGTGATTCATCATATTAGCAAGAGAAAAAACAAGAACATATGATCCTTTCAATAGATGCAGAGAAAGCATTTGACAAAATACAGCATCCATTCCTGATCAAAACTCTTCAGAGTGTAGGGATAGAGGGAACATTCCTCAGCATCTTAAAAGCCTTCTACAAAAAGCCCACAGCAAATATTATTCTCAATGGGGAAGCACTGGGAGCCTTTCCCCTAAAGATCGGGAACAAGACAGGGATGTCCACTCTCACCACTGCTATTCAACTTAGTACTAGAAGTCCTAGCCTCAGCAACCAGACAACAAAAAAAAATAAAAGGCATTCAAATTGGCAAAGAAGAAGTCAGACTCTCCCTCTTCGCCGATGACATGATACTCTACATAGAAAACCCAAAAGACTCCACCCCAAGATTGCTAGAACTCATACAGCAATTTGGCAGTGGGGCAGGATACAAAATCAATGCCCAGAAGTCAGTGGCATTTCTATACATTAACAATGAGACTGAAGAAAGAGAAATTAAGGAGTCAATCCCATTTATAATTGCACCCAAAATCATAAGATACCTAGGAATAAACCTAACCAAAGAGGTAAAGGATCTATACCCTAAAAACTATAGAACACTTCTGAAAGAAATTGAGGAAGACACAAAGAGATGGAAAAATATTCCATGCTCATGGATTGGCAGAATTAATATTGTGAAAATGTCAAAGTTACCCAGGGCAATTTACACGTTTAATGCAATCCCTATCAAAATACCATGGACTTTCTTCAGAGAGTTGGAACAAATTATTTTAAGATTTGTGTGGAATCAGAAAAGACCCCGAATAGCCAGGGGAATTTTAAAAAAGAAAACCATAGCTGGGGGCATCACAATGCCAGATTTCAGGTTGTACTACAAAGCTGTGGTCATCAAGACAGTGTGGTACTGGCACAAAAACAGACACATAGATCAATGGAACAGAATAGAGAATCCAGAAGTGGACCCTCAACTCTATGGTCAACTAATATTCGACAAAGCAGGAAAGACTATCCACTGGAAAAAAGACAGTCTCTTCAATAAATGCTGCTGGGAAAATTGGACATCCACATGCAGAAGAATGAAACTAGACCACTCCCTTGCACCATACACAAAGATAAACTCAAAATGGATGAAAGATCTAAATGTGAGACAAGATTCCATCAAAATCCTAGAGGAGAACACAGGCAACACCCTTTTTTAACTCAGCCACAGTAACTTCTTGCAAGATACATCCAGGAAGGCAAAAGAAACAAAAGCAAAAATGAGCTATTGGGACCTCGTCAAGATAAGAAGCTTTTGCACAGCAAAGGATACAGTCAACAAAACTAAAAGACAACCTACAGAATGGGAGAAGATATTTGCAAATGATGTATCAGATAAAGATATTTGCAAATGATGTATCAGATAAAAGATCTATAAAGAACTTCTTAAACTCAACAGCAAAGAAACAAACAATCCAATCATGAAATGGGCAAAAGACATGAACAGAAATCTCACAGAGGAAGACACAGACACGGCCAACAGCACATGAGAAAATGCTTCGCATCACTTGTCATCAGGGAAATACAAATCAAAACCACAATGAGATCCCACCTCACACCAGTGAGAATGGGGAAAATTAACAAGGCAGGAAACAACAAATGTTGGAGAGGATGCGGAGAAAGGGGAACCCTCTTGCACTGTTGGTGGGAATGTGAACTGGTGCAGCCACTCTGGAAAACTGTGTGGAGGTTCCTCAAAGAGTTAAAAATAGATCTGCCCTATGACCCAGCCATTGCACTGCTGGGGATTTACCCCAAAGATACAGATGCAGTGAAATGCCGGGACACCTGCACCCCGATGTTTCTAGCAGCAATGTCCACAATAGCCAAACTGTGGAAGGAGCCTCGGTGTCCATCGAAAGATGAATGGATAAAGAAGATGTGGTCTATGTATACAATGGAATGTTACTCAGCCATTAGAAACGACAAATACCCACCATTTGCTTCGACGTGGATGGAACTGGAGGGTATTATGCTGAGTGAAATAAGTCAATTGGAGAAGGACAAACATTATATGGTCTCATTCATTTGGGGAATATAAAAAATAGTGAAAGGGAATAAAGGGGAAAGGAGAAAAAATAAGTGGGAAATATCAGAAAGGGAGACAGAACTTGAAGACTCCTAACTCTGGGAAATGAACTAAGGGTGGTGGAAGGGGAGGTGGGCGGGGGGTGAGGGTGACTGGGTGGCGGGCACTGAGGGGGGCACTTGACAGGAGGAGCACTGGGTGTTACTCTGTATGTTGACAAATTGAACACCAATAAAAAATAAATTTATTTAAAAAAAAATAAATAATTTCTATAAGTAAGTAATAATATAGCAAATAGAAAAATGGGCAAAAGCCATAAATGAGCAGTTCACGCATAGCCAACAAACATGTTGGAGATGCTTGACACCATCAGTAATGATGGAACTGCCATTCAAGGGTACAATAAGAAGTCATCTTGACCAAAATTTATAAGGCTGACAGTACCTAGTGTTGGAGAAAATAAAGATCCATAGGTCCTATGAAGTGTAATAATTTTAAGACATCTGTTCTCAAGGTTAAACAAGCATTTATTGGATAACTCACCAATTCCACACCTTGGTGTATACACAAGAGACAGAAACATACAAGAGAAATGTAGGATTTCTTAGCAGCGCTCTTTGCCATTGCAAAACCCCAGAAAAACTCAAATTCAATGGAATAGTACATAGCCACCAAAATCAGTAACTATAGTAACATGCAACAATGTGGACACACATCTTAGCAACAGACTAAGTGAAAATAGCAAGTTCATGAAGGTTGCACGTAGCTCTGTATTCTTTTTACAAAACTGGAAAAGATCTGTATTCATAATATCCTTAGAAATGCATATAGGTACAGTCAATGCACATGAAAAGTGAAGCAGTAGCATGATGAATACAGGCTGCAGGATGAAGATTATCTCAGGTTGGGGAAAGCAAGGGGTAGAAAGGAAAAAAGTCAGGGCTGTATGTAGATTACTGCCCAAATCCTACTTTTTGTTTGGGGTGTCAGGATCATGAATGTTAATGGCATCATTATAAGGGGGAGAGGGAGGGGGTAGAGAGGGAGGGAGGGATAGGGGAGAGTTGGAGGAAGGGAGAAAAGAAATAGGGAGAAAAAAGAAAAGAAAAAAAGAAGGACACAAGGAGACAAACAAGCTGGTGCATCACTGCTCTGTGTCTTGGCATCTCAACAAGTGGAAGTTCTCACAGCCGACCCTCAAAAATCTCTCTGCACAATGTCACTCGTTAACTTGTTTCCCAGACTTGTGGGCTCTGCTTAAATCTGTCCTGATTAGGGATATTAAAGCAGGCCTTGATGTCTCTGGGGGCACGCACGTGTGTGAACAACTGCCAACTATGGCACCTCACCTCAGTGCGTATTTAGGAAACATGCGCACAAACAGATAGATCTCGTGTGCGCAAAAGACAAATCCTCCAGGGTTTGTGTTCTTCCCCTCCTTTATCTTGTCCTTCTCCAGTTTTCCTTTCTTCCTTTCCTTCATATTCTTTCTCGCAAAACTCCATCTGTTTGCTCACGCAGGGAAGGTGCAGATCGCCTGGAGTTCCCTTAGGGAGAAGGCAAGTAGGAAATCTGCCCATCAGAATACATTTTGTTTGGGCAATTTCTATTTTATGGCACACATGTCAATTACTATGTGGAATTTAATAACCCGATAGAGCACCTTGAGTGGAGCCAAATTGGCATTTATTCCTGATTTCTAAAGGAGGTTTCTGGGCTGTAAGGATGGGGGGGGGGGGGGGAATCTTCTCACAGATGGCAGCATTTTGATTTAAAATATTTTTCTGCCGAGAGATCAGTTCCAGACTTGCCCAACTCCTAGAATTGGGGGGAAGAGAGGAGCGGAAGGTGGTAATTTGCTAAGAAAGGAAGGAAAAACAATAATATTTATTTGATTACATTTTCCTGTGTTCTAGTGGGGGGTAAATTACAGGCCTAATGATTTCAGTGTTGAGTGTTTGCCTGGAACAAAGCTTGCTAAGACGCGGAGGGCTTTGGAGCTAAAGGGAACACAGAGAGGATCTACTCCTCTCTTTGGCTCCAAACACCCTTTTCCTGGTCTCCTTACATGGGCTACAAATGAGCAATAATAGAAAGGTAAACATTTTGGATTATTAATAATGAAAATATTCACATGACGCAGTAGCTCCACAAAGATCTTTCATTATTGTTCATTTTTAATCCTTACCACAGCTCTGTGCAGTGGATCTCTTACCCCCATTTTATAAGTGAAGAACTGGGACTTTTCATGATTGCATACGATTTACATTTTTTTAGACTTGAGCTTTGTACAAGTGTCTCCCATTATTTTCCAAAGATTGAATTCCCTAGCATTGGCCACCTTACTTATAGTTCCAGATACTTCTTTAAAAAGATCCAATCTCATAAAATTACCAATTTCCACAAATTAACCTATAGATTCAATGCATTTCCATTCAAAACCCCAACGGAGTTCTCTTCTTGAAGAAGAACATAGAGGGGGCATTTATGCTCTTGTATTGAAAACCTATAGTAGTCAGTAAGGGTAGTATTGGGGCAGGAATAGACAAATAGATCAATCAAACAAAATAGAGAGCCCAGAAACAGACCCAGTATATATAGTCACTTGATGTATGGTAGAGGTGGCAAGTCAGATCATTGAGGGAAAGGTGGACTTTGCAATAAATGGTGAAGAGGCAGTTGATTATCCACATGGAAAGAATTTGGACTCTGTTCTGTGGCCTTAGTTGGATTAAAGACACATATAAGAAAACAACAACAGCAGCAGCAGCAGCAACAACAACAACAACAACAAAAGGCAGACTGGCACCATAAAAGATAAAGCAAGATAAGCCCCAGCGTCCAGCAACACTGGGACAGTCCCCTGTGGGGAGGGCTGACCGGCTCCCCAAGTCCCTGCTGCACTCCACCAGCCTCCCTCTGCCCTGCCTGGGAGGCTCACCTACACCCTGTTTCACCTGCCCTGGAGGGTGTGAGCTCCAAAAGAGTGTAGACGTCAAGAACTGGCCGACTTGGGTTTGAATCCATTTCATCTATCAAAGCAGTGATGTTGGGGGAAGGGATTACCTACCACTTTAAGTTTCCATTCCTCACCCTTCGTTTAGGGAAAATTACACACATGCTGCCTCACTGCTGTGAGGGTGAAATGCAGAAGTGCCCTCATGGACCGGCTCTGTGTGATATTGCTCAAGTCCCAGCCCTCGGGACACATGACTTTTTCCTGACGAACGACTTTTTTTTTTTTTTTTTTTTTTTTAGAGAGAGAGAATAAAGGTGAGAAAGGCAAGAAAACAAGCTTATCCAGAAGCCTCTTGATCAGGAGAGAATTGCTTGGAATTTCCTCTAAGGCAGAAGGGAAGCCTTGCCAATTTCTGCAAAAGCCAAGTCCTGCCTTCTGTCAATCATTCAGGAAGGTAATGTTAGCAATGGTAGGAAGAACACTGGATTAAAAAAACAAAAATCCTTGTGATTGTAAAATCCTCACTGTGACACTTAATATCTGTGTGACCCCGAGCCTTTCACTGGGCCTCTCTGAGTCATATAAATAACACCTGCCCTGTTCACTCCACGGCATTGAAGGGATTGAAAAGAGGCCAGTAGGGTAGAAAAGCTTTTTTAATTATAAAGTAGCCTCAGACATAAAGCTGTATTATCCCTCCTACTGCAGTGACTGATAGTCTATTCTGCAACATATATTTCTCTATAAAATTCCTCCAGGAGACTAGTACTTAAAAACCTTTCTGAAATAGGCCAAAACCTTCTTTGTTAGTAGAAGATCGTAGCTCCAGTTTCCCCGACCGCCTAGGCTCTGTACTCAGAAATATCAGAGGGATCTCTACCACTGGGGGACCTGGGAGGGATTTCTAATTTGTGGGCCTAGATGAGAATGAGATGATGCACTTTCTCCATCTCAGCAGGAGAGAAGCGCTTTCCAAACACAGCTAACAACCTTCAGATAAATCGGTCCTGGTGACCAGGTATTTGTAAAAGGTTAATTGAAGATGCATTCCACATTATCATGGCTTCTCAACCCCGGACATGATTGCACTTGGCTCAATCCCCGAAGTTTTCAGCCCCCTTCTGCCTGCACTCATCTGATGATAAAATGCCATTTCTCTATTACTGGCATTCGACCTTTAAATGGCAAAGAGCTGCTTTGTCATCAGATAGAGTCATGAAGAGCCGTAAAGGAGGAGACAGAGTGAGAATACTAACACGTCTAAAGCCAGTGCATTATGAAGCCCCATCTACTCCAGTGCGGGCTTCTAATAGAGAGTGGACTAGCAGGGCTTCTGGATTTTTCCTTTCCAGGCCTGTGTCCCAAGTTTTGGTGCCATTACTGAGAGCGAACTGTGAGCCCATCCATGCACAGCCTTCCTGCTTTCCAATTTGGACATAAAACCTTACCCTTTTCCTGAGGATTCCATCCACTTCTTTTGCTCAAGATTGAAGAAGATCATAATTTATACTTGACTGCCAGTTGCACAGTCAGGTGTGGTGCTATCTGCTTGGGTTATTCCACATGTGCCCAGGCATAGACACTGAAAATTCTCTGGTGCCTGAACACACTCTGTAGGATCCTATCGAGCAGTCTCAGCAGGCACTCAAGAGTTAAAGTGCATCTCTGCCATCAAATTGCTGGGCGGCGCTGCCAAGCCACTTAACCTTTCTGTGCCTCGGCCTCCAGAGCTATAAAGTAGAATGAGTTTAATAGCATCATCTCACCTTCTAATAGGAGTGTTTTCAGAAATAACTAATGTGAAACCTTGTAAAACACATGGAAAACTCTGAAACATGACAAGAAATCTTGATCTTTTTTTTCTAAGATTATGTATTTATTCATGAGAGACACACAGAGAGAAGCAGAGACACAGGCAGAGGGAGAAGCAGGCTCCCTGCAGGAGTCCGATGCCTGGACTCGATTCCAGGACCCCAGGACCAAGACCTGAGCCAAAGGCAGACACTCAACCACTGAGAAACCCAGGTGCCCCAAGAAACTTTGATTGTAACATGACTTTTTGGCTAGGGCATGGAGAGAAGAGAGAGAGTAGGCAGCATTTCTGTGTTATTCTCCAAACAATCAAATCCTTTGAGAGTTTTGTGCACCAGAAATCAATATGTAATATCTCTGGCATGAAAGGCAACGATGTAGTACACAGAGAGGAATGAATCCATCGATCTGGCAATTCTAGGCTTCTTAATGCAAGCTGGGTTCCCTGATAAATCCTGATTGAAAGTTGACATCTGTCCCTCATTATTGGTCGGTCCATCTTCCTGTTCCAAGCCATCATCACCCCTCTCCTGCCACCTTTCACACTAGTCCTCACATGACAGGGAGCTGTCACCAAAGCAAGATGGTGAGATCACGGTTAGAATGCATCTACTATATTCGTGCATGTTACATAGGAATTTAGGAGATGTAGAATTATAAGAAATGGAACCTATTCTTAGGCACCTGAGATAAGGCTGCCAGGCATGGGACAATTCAGACATAAGATGAAACCCAACATAAGTCAAGGTTAATGTTTATGGTATAGACTGTCCATCTGTAGGGCTTGGGAGAAAAGTTCCACGAGGAGAAGAGTTGTCAACACATCTCACCAGACTTTTAGAAAAATGGGAATGGGACAGGTGGGGAATAGATGAAGAGGCCATTACAAAGGCAGGATGACCCTAAGTATGGAGAAGAGAAAGGGCCAGCATGACTAGGTGGGAGGTACTGAGGCAGCTGGACATAGAGTAGAAAAGGTGTGTGCTGGAGACCATGGTGTTTGGTTGCTAGAATCAAGGTTATGGGGGAAGTTGAAAGCAATGCTCACTGCCTTATTTTACATAAAATGTTTAGACTAAAGGAAGTGCTCCTTCTTTTTCTATCGATTAAAATTTGTGGACATTGTAACAGTCATTTGCTACTCACAAAATTCCCCTCTGCCCCCCATAACTTCCTATACCATTTGGTGTTTCGAAAGTCTGAAATTAATAGAAGTTGAATTTTTGGGTAAGTGGGCTTTTATAACCATCCCTGCAGGGTCTGCTTTATAACATCATTATTATAAGCAAATCATTGCACTTGAAAGTATTGTTTAAATGATATGAAAATAGAAAATAATAAGAGTGAGGATGGGAGACCCCAAATTCTGCAGTTAGATAGGGTCAGCTAAATGTTTAAACGTAACAGGGAAATGCCTATTCATGGTGTGATTTCAGGGACTTTGGGAAAAATGCCCAAAGTGTCAAAGAAGAAAATGCTTCCCTTACCTCCCCTTCACCTTCTGTGACTGAAATTCTACCAACAACACTTAATCCTTTTAGTTTAAGGAGTTGATCCCTGTTAAAATGTCTATATCCATCGAAGCAGTAATGGTTTAAGCTGCCCCCCTTGAGCTACTGTCCTATTTTTTGCTTCTTTTCACTATAAACTTCTTAACTGAGGGGTCTACACCCCACCCATTTCCTTACCACCCACTTTTCTCCTTAATCTCTGAAGATCTAGCTTCTATCTCCAAATCTCAATGGCAACCATTTTCCCCAAGGCCACCAAAGACTTCCTAATCCCCAACTCTTGCTTATCACTTTGAAGCCTTTACCACACCTTCTTCCTTCAAACTCTCCTCCCTCAATATCCAAGCTACAGTGTGCTGTGACTTGGTCCTCTAGGGGCCCTGCTGGTTCTTCCACATACCCCTCAATGGTTGCATTTCCTTCCCTTGGGTCCTCCAAAGGAGCTGATTTTGTCAACTCCTTTGCCAGTGACTAAACATCTTCATCCATAGTATCTCTGATTTTCAAAGCTTTATGAGGCATGTATATTGCCATCCTTTCAAGGATAGGAAACTGAAAGTTCAAAGAGCTGCTGATAAGAAGTAGAGCTAAGAAGTTAACACAGGCTTCTTGACTCTCAGCCTGTGCTCTAAATGTGAACACATCCTCATGGCCAGTTTTCAGTCATCTTCTCTTCTCTCTATCTATAGCCTTATACCAACTCCTGTTGCCTCCATAGCTTCAACTTGCTCACTCACTCATTCAACATGAGTTAAACTGTATTCCAGGATCTTAAAAATCTGGACATACAATATGGACAACACACCTCTAACCACAACCCAATGGTATAGGAAGACGAGATAAGGGAGGAGTGAGTTCTGGGTTAGAATCCTGATGTTTCTGCCTAGTGGTCTTTCATCTCAGGCAAGCTATTTAATCCTTGTGATTAAATCCTTCCTTACTTGTAAAATGGGAAAAAGAAGAGCAACCTTATTTACAAGTTTTGTGAGCCTTAAGGACGTGATTCAGACAAAACATTGAACATGGGGTCTGAGACACCAAGATAGCTCAAATATAAATGTGAAACACTGCTATTAGCTCTAATGAGACTCAAACACGCGTTCTCAGAGAATTCCTGTTTATATCCCTTCTTTGCCTATCCAAATGAGTGTCCTTCTTGTATTTCCATCTTTTTGTCCACGATATTGACATCATTCATTTCCCTAGGCACCTGGATGTGAAATCTGGCTCCCGTCCTTCCTCTTATTTGATCACCTACAGGCTTGGTTTAATCTTTCTTCACTGCATTCTTCCCACCTGGATCCTGATGAGTCATCACTGTGGTCTCGAGTATATGACCTCTCCCTACTCCAATTCAACCTTCCTATGTCAGTGAGGTTGATTTTTCAAAACTATAGTTTTTACTATTTTTTTCTAGGTTAAAAACATCGACTGGTGGTCCATTGCCTGTTGGGGAAAACACGAATTGTTCCATGTGGAACTCACTGTCATCCTGGACCTGATCTCTACATTCTGCCTCCCATCCATTCTGCTTGCTTCATGCTAATTTTCTGTTTGAAGCTTCTGTTCCAACCAGAAGTTCTACTCACAACTCCAGACATTTGATTTATATCTGTCTTCCCAACTGCTATGTATTATTTTCTTCCAGGGAATCTTCTGGGATATACTCTGTTTGCTTCCCTTTCTACATCAACTTGGCCCTAGGTTCCGCCTCCATATCCTTTTCACTGGCCATCTGACATATCTTTTACCCACTGTATGTCACCAAATACTACCACTACCCTGCAAGGTGGGTATAGTTACCATCCGCATTATATAGATGAGGAAATGAAGGCTTTAATGCTAAGAAATTTGACCCAAGACCTCAAGGTTTCTAAGTGACAGACATGAGGATTAAACCAACTCTGAATATGTACCTGATTCATAACACCATGGCTGCCCAACAAGTCACTTCCACTTTATTCTGAGCATCTGCACACCTGCCACATTGCATAAATATTTTATTTTTAAAAAAATATTTTAATGAGATAAAAATATTTCAATGAGAATCTTTCTTCCCTTAGACTGTAAATTTCTAGAGACTACTTTCTGATGACTGGACACTATAGTTGTCTATAGCAGTGGGTGACTGGTGTCTAGAGGTTTCACAGAAAATCAAAAGGTTTGGTATACCTGGTTCTAGGTGTACATTCTGAATAAATTCTCCATGTCCTGACACATCTGGAAAAGATATAAGGTTACCTAAAAAGAGGAAAGTATTGATTTTGATGTAAAAGGGTATTTATGAGGGCATGTGTACATTAGTATTGAATGCCTCTTGGTGGCATATTAGATATTAGAGCCGCTGGAAACACCTCAAAGATATTATGTCATAGTGTATGACCTCTTGTGACATTCTGGATCCCCATACCTCCTTTAGTATTTTCACCTCTAGAATCAATATTTTGGGCCACAAGTTTGTTTTTTATCACAATGCCTCCTCCTTGTTAGAGGGGCATGGCCATGCTTTCGTAACATGATTATAAGTGTCAAGGATTGGCATACCTGTTTGTACATGTTTTTATATTACAGGCAGCACTAATTCAACTTCTATTAAACACCTGATATACAATTATGAAGGAAAGGCAGATGTGGGGCCTTAGAATTATTACCACAGATGGCTCTTCTTTCCCTCTTGCCATGGCCACACTCAGCAAAATTTTGGAAGTAGCTTATTCATTTAAACTTATGTTCTTAGGAGGGCACTTTTAGAAAAGATTTTCCAATAAGTAAGAAAAAGAAACATTCATAAAAGAGCCAGTGATAGACATGAAGGGTGTCGTCTTGATAAAGACACATATTTCTTGGCCAGTCTTAAAGAGTTGAGAAGATCTGGGTACAGGTAGGAAGCTTTCCTTTGATCTTTCACTGGCCTCTGTTGGTGTTGGAGCTCTGTTGCACCTCGTCTGGCCTCTCTGGGTCCCTCAGGCTCCTTTCAATGAAAACCACCCATTGTTGTCTCTCTTTGGATCTCTCTTCCTCTCTGATTCCTCACAAGCTTTTATCCCCTGTGTCTTTATAGAACTCAACTCTTTTCTTTCATGCAACTTGGCAGAAGCCCCAAAAGGCTGAAGATTATGGTCTTTCTCTGTATCTGTGTGTGGATCTTTGTAATTATATTCTTGATCAGAAAGGAATAATTTTCTTTACACCTAAGCCCTGAAGCTCTCCTCTAAAATTTACAACCTGCTTCTGACTCAAACTTCTTTAAGATACTAACTTTCTAAATTCTAAGAACATAACTTCCTTTAAAGCATATTTAGTCAGACTATCCAGGTACTAAAAAAAGAATATGAAGTGGGTGCTTTTTATTCCATTATATCTATCAACAGAACCAAAGTGAACTCCATATATTCTTAGCATACCTAAATCACAAGTCTATCAAGAGAAGGGTGCACTGAATTCCTTTCCGTTTCTGGGGTCAAAGTTAAATTTTGAATGCAAAGCCAAGCAGACAGTGATAATTCAGCAGTCATTGGACACCTTCTCTGTGAGCTCCTGCACCATGGGGAATAGAAATGTGGGTAAGATACAGTCCTTAGGGGCAACTGGGTGGCTCAGTGGTTGAGCATCTGCCTTGGGCTCAGGGCATTATCCCAGGGTCCTGAGATGGAGTGCTGCATCGGGCTCCTCGCAGGGAGCCTGCTTCTCCCTCTGCCTGTGTCTCTGCCTCTGTGTGTCTCACATGAATAAATAAATAAAATCTTAAAACAAAGATATAGTCCTTATTTTCAGCATGTTTAGAGTCTATTGAGAGAGCAAAGTACCTAGCTAAATCATTGAGCTACAATGCAGAATTTTAAGGAAATAAATAGGAGAGAAGATTGCCAGGGACTCAGGGAAAGAAGCAGAGTTTAGGCTGTACTTTAAATCATAGAGCTGATGTTAGGAAGCAGAAATGATGGGTCGATGTTCTGTCTGCAGCCAGAGTGTGAGCAAAGATGACCAAGACTGAAAAATCCCAGCCTTGATCTGAAATAGTTTTAAAAAATATATTTGGCTGAAGAAAGGCTAGGATAAAATCTAGTAGTGAAGGATAAGCCTGAACACTTAGGTTTAGGAGTCATATAGAAGTGAGGTTTAAATGATGTAAAGGAGTTTGAACTTTATTCTCTGCCAATAAGAGGCCACTGAAATTTTCAGAAATAATTTGATATCAATCTTGGGCAATAAAAGAACTCACTATCACCTTTGATGTAGAATCTTGTAAAAATATGAATATTTCCCTCCCCTTGGGGGTATAGGAAGCCTTTTTCAGCTCACAAAGAAAGAACAAAAACATAAAGGGAAGGAGATTAACAGTACAGTGATGGAAGAGAGAATGAAACCAGGCATCCTTGGTGATATTCATGTTCTGTTTCATGGTGCAGGATGCCAACTGCCTCAAACATCGTAACAATGGATACTCAGAGCCTGATGTTGGATTGGGTGTTAGGCAACATATTCCAGGGGCTTTCTTTTTCTCTAAAAGGCTTTGCCATCCTAGGGGGGAGTATGTGGCCTCTCCCAAAAATCCAAGCGTAATCTTTACAGGCATTTTGTCGGCATAACAGCAGACTGTTACCGTACAAACAGTCATTAACCACAGGCTGTGGGCAAAGCTAATCCTGAGTGCATTGCAACCCATTGGAACCAGGAAATCTGAGCTGCTGCTAATAGGCTTCCAGCAGCTGAGTCCTTAGCGAGTTTTGGCCCAGCTTCCCATCCCTGATAACAGGGCTCAGTTCTTGCTTGTGCTCTGTTGTTTGGTTCTTTTAGGGGATTTTTCACTGGTTGAAAGAAAACTCATAGATCGACCTTTTTTTTTTTTTTCTTTCCCTCTGAAAATTCAATGTCAAAGTTGGGCAGGGATCTGGAAGATTTTAGTGTTCAACTAGAATTTGTATGTGGGCACTGAGGCCCAGCAGAGGTTGGAGCACAGGGTGGGGTGGGGGAGCAGAGTGACTAGTGCAAAACTCGGCTGGAGTTTTCTGTCCATCTCTCTATTTATGAACACTGCTTCTCTCAATTTCAAACTCAGTAGATCTGGGAAGTGATGGTTTCTTCCTATCCTGTTTTAATTCATACCCTCCCTTCTTACAGTTTTGCTTCTGGACATCTAAACTTCTAAAACATTTCATGTGGTTCTGTTCCTCCTCCACAGTATCTCCCAAACATAGCCCTTCATGGATTGCTTGCCGAAATGGTATCAAGGGAAAGAAAAAAAAGCCAACAGACCTGAAGGACTGGAATAGTTGGAAGTTTATGGGAATGTGTTTGGAGGGCAGCACAGCCCACTTAGCCAAACAGGCATCAAGGACCAACTGTGGAATGTCTGTCATTTCAAGGCCATAAAGTAAACACTTCTGGACGTCTGATTTCAACACTCATTCACTCATTGACTAAATAAGACCCAAAGGCTCCTACCATGTGTGAAGTGTTGAGCTGGCTGCAGAGATGGGTCATCTTTTACTTTGTCTAAGAAGGTCAAATTTCTATGACACGGAACCTGGGTCATGGGTCCTTATCTCACTTGCAGGCTGCCTCCACCCAAGACTCATATGGGACAGAATTTTATAAGTGCAAAAATGGAGGTCAGATGTTGAGTGGCCAAAGGGAGCACAGATGGGAAAATTTATCATAAATATGCCCATTTGGCATTAGAGATTGACAGTGGCAGAGAGACCCAGGACTCAGGACATGAGAAGACCGCAGGTCAAAGAAAAGCAAGATGACACATTGCAAAGAACACTTCTGTCTTCACCAAGTTAACAGAAAAAAAGAGGGCCCTGGGACATTCAGACTACACATTATGATCAGGTAAAATGATCATAGCAGGATTATTCCCATATACTAAGAAAAATGCACCATATGAAACATGTTATAACCTATGGAATAGATCCAATACAGCGCTTTTATATGGAATTTTACTTCAAACAATGGATCTTGTCATGAAGACACTGCAACTGATTATCATTGCTCCGTGTAGGGGGGTATATGTGTGGGTGTGTTGGTGGTAGGGCAGGAATGGACATAGAGTCTGGAAAATTAAGGATAATCCTCTCTGGGATGAAATCTTTCTGAATCTTCATCATAACAACATGGAGATATTTGGAACTCTAAGAGCCAACCTTAGACTAGTGTCTCTTGGGTCAAAAAGTTCCCTTCGCTACTTATTAAAATTTCCTTTATCAAATCCAGTGGAATGCTATACAGCATTCAGATGTTACCACTACTCCTTTAATGCTCTATCAAAAGGGATGTCATTTAACAGGCAGAACAGATTGGACTTTGGAGATGATTTGGCTGTCTCAATGATGAGGCTGGGAGCATAAGACTATTTCTCCTATAACACATGACTGATCTTTTGTGGGGGCAATTGGGAACTTGTTTTAGTAACTAGGAGATGTCCTGGCTCATTTTATGGTCTTTGTTGGGGCAGAAATATAGTTTTTTAAAAAGATTTTATTTATTTACTTGGGAAAGTGAGAGAGAACATGAGAAAGAGAGAGAGAAAGAGAGAGCACACATGCATGAGCAATGGGAGGGGCAGAGGGAGAGGGAGAAGCAGGCTCCCACTGAGTAGGGAGCCTGATGTGGGGTTCGATCCCAGGACTCTGGAATCATGACCTGAGCCAAAGGCAGATGCTTAACCAACTGAGCCACCCAGGTGCCTCCAGAATTATGATTATAAACAATCACATGTTGTAACTTATTTGAGGGGCCCTGAAGGAAGTTCTTTCTCCTTCCCTCCCTCTTTCTCTCTCTTGATATTATAAAAGCATGATTTCTAAACACAGAGAAATTTTAAACAGGGAAATTATAAGTATGACACATTCTCCTCCTTGTTTTAGAATATGAAACCCAGGGGCACCTGGGTGGCTCAGTTGGTTAAGTGTCTGACTCTTGGTTTTGGCTCAGGTCATGACCTTGGGATTGTGAGATCAAGCCTGGTGTTTGGCTCTATGCTCAGTGAGAGTCTGCTTGAGATTCTCTCCCTCTGTCTTGGCCCCTCCCTCCTCATGCTCTCTCTCTCTCTGTCTAAAATAAATAACATCTTTTTAAAAAGATATGAAGCCTATTTTCTGTAAAGGGACTTAATTTGTCTATCTTGCTTATTAACTGTATAAAATATTCAAGTCTATTAATCCATTTGTTTTCCATAAGAAGGAAAAATAATCACATAGTGATGTTAAAGATACTTCTTCTTCTTCTTCTTCTTCTTCTTTTTTTTTTTTTTTTTAGAGAGAGAGTGCACATGCACATGTGTGAGAGGAGGCAGTGGAGAGGGCCAGAGGAAGCTGAGGCAGAGGGAGAGAAAGAATCTCAAGCAGGCTCCCCACTCAGCATGGAGCCTGACATAGGACTTGATCTCATGACTCTGAGACCATGACATCAGCTGAAATCAAGAGTTAGATGCTCAACCAACTGAGACACCCAGAGGCTTTGAAATTCTCCATCTCCTTATATAATATTTCATGTGGTTCTGATCCCTGTGGATGAGAACCACATGAAAAGGACACTTATTTGTCTGGACATGAGAGTAATGGGAAATATAACACATGTTTAAAGAACAAATCTGTGATTTCCAGTTCTTAGGAAATGCTTTCATTTTTGGAAATATGAAATATGACTGACTGACAATCCCGAACTCTGATTACCAAACACAAGTTCTAGGGAAAATGTTTATTAAAAATATTTTAGATTCAAAGATGAAATTCCAAGAATACAAAAAAGAGTTATACATCAATCCAGGGTGCTAAGAGAGTCCTGGAGCCACCACTGTCCCTGGGGCACTTATTGATCTGAGAAGCTTAGAACTTCGGAATCAATGGCTACCTGCAAAGTGGGACAGGAGACAAGACCTTTGGCCTTTGCAAAATGAGGAGGCAGATCAGGGAATCCAACATATATCACGGGTGCCAGATAATGTCTAATATCAAGAAAAAGATGAACTGGACAACTCCAGAAATGTCTTGGGTTTGGCTCTGGATGGAGGGAGGCTAGGGAAAGTTCTTTTAAGATTTATAAATATGACTTACCTCACATGGGTTTGTACACTTAATTCATGTTGTTTACATGGCCTCATAACCCAAAAGTTGAGAAATTTACCTAAAAGTGAACCAGGTTTGGTTCAGCTCAGGGAACCTAGCAGAAGCAAATACTGTTCCTTCATGACAAATGATCTCAGTTCAGGCCTCAAAGATTTTCCACTGATAGAGTTTGAGCAAACATGTGCTCATAATCAAAAATAACAAGACAAGACCACTAGGCATTGTGATTGAGAGTCAGCAGAATAAACAGAAGATTAGAATTTTCAGATTGAAGTTATAGAATACAGAATATATGGATTATTTAATAAGTTTTAAAAATACAGGAAAGAATAAAAATTATGAATAAGCACAGGGCTACCAAAAAATAACAAATCTAGTTTAAGGACAAATATACTAAAAAAATCTATATTTCAAGATACAAAAAAGACACAGATAGATATTTAAAATGAAGACTCAATAAAAAAAAGAAAATAAAAGAAAACTCAATAAATGGAGAAGATTGGATTGAGGTGAAGAGTGACTTAATGAAATGGAAAGTAGACTTAAGGTATTAAATAGAATTCTTCACTGAGGAAAAAAATCAGGAAAAAAATGAAACAGATTGAGAGAAACGGGAGGAAAAGCAAAAATGGTCAAATACACATTTAATCACAGTTCTAAGAGTTTCATAGAAATAATAGTGGAAAGATAATATTTGGAGTTTAGCAGTAGAGAATTTTCCAGAATTGGTGAAAGATAGGACTCCCTAGATTCAAGAAGCCCAATGAACTTCATGCAGGAAAAAAATAAAAGAAATGCACACTTAGACTGTCAGAGTAAAATAGCAGGACAGTAAGTACAACAAAATGACTTTAAGGCAGCCACAGCAAAACATTACTTTGCAAAGAAAAATGAGTAATTGACATCTGACTTTTCAGTAGCAATAAAGACATCCAGAAGAAAGGTAATACAAGTATAATAGCTTCAAAATGATGAAAGGAAATAATTGTCAGCCTGGAATTACATTTCCTGCTGAGCTACCTTTCAAAAACAAGGGTTAAAAATGACATTTTCCTGTAAGGAAAATCTGAGAGAATTAATCAGTACAAGTCTTGTGATTCAAGAATTTCTGATGTGTGTGCTTCAGGAAGAAGGAATGTTGAGAACTCAAGGAAGAATAAGTAGAGAGAAAAGGTAAATGTCTATTGATGGTATAAACAACATTACTAATATGTAAAGAAGTACAGAGCTAAAATACTGGACAATAATACATATAACCCAGAGTGGACATTTAAAGCTAAAATAGTCTAAGCTTCTTATATTTTTCAGGATAAGGTAAAGATTAGCTTAAAACTATGCTAAGAGTACATGTTAATATTTCAAAGGTAATCACTAAGTGATACAAATGTGGCATATACATTTCAAACCATTAAAGGGAAGAGAGGGGAATAAGGAGGAAAATACCTCAATTGTTTCAAAACTATAAGAGAAAGAAAGAAAAGGAAATAAAGGAAAAGAAGACACCTAGTGTAGGCTGCCCACAAAAGCAGAGCCTGAAGTGACGGTTGTACATGGGTGGCTTATTTTGGGACCTGACATAGGAGCAGCACTGGAAAGGGGAAAGCAGTCCTGCCTAAGAATGCATTATTTGGAGGATCATCACTAAAATTCCATCAGAGACCCTCTGGTGAACCATGAATCAGATACCCCACAACGGTTCACCTGAAGAATGGGAGAGCAGAGTGTTTACTTGCTGATTTCTATCCATCACCATTGGCCAGAGTGTGTACTGCTTCTTTGTTCCAGGTTGTGAATGTGCCAGAATAGGGAGTATATTCTTAGAACTTTCTCACATGGGAGCAATAGAGATGCCCCAAGGGGAAAACAGGAAAGACACATGGGATAGTTGAGACAAGCTGCTACCAGGTTACACCTGTGTGGAGCTGGTTGCCACAACAATAGCTGGAATAAAATGGTGTACTAATGTGACATAAGATTGGGCACAGGACACGTCTGGCCAAAGCACAGATAAGAAGCAAGTATAAAATGGTAGAAATGATTACACATTTGTTGGAATCCACAACAAACATAAATAGGCTCAACTCTTTAGTTAAAAGGCGTAGACCATCCTTTTAGATATAAATGCCAGTCACACGGTGTTTACAAGAGATACTTTGAACTTAAGGACCAAGAATTGGCAAGTCAAAAGATGAAACCCCCTCCTCCTCATAGCATTGACCTACATCCCATTTTGTAGGTTGTTACTTCCCCTTGCAGATCCTAGAGTGCCTGGTTGCTGGCAGCCTTGGGCCACTGGCTTCAGAGCAAGGGTTGTAAAAGAAAGTAGAAAGTTTCTTTACAAATGAAGAGACTGAAGCACAAGGAGGAGAAGAGATGTGTTTAAAGTAAAAAACTCATAGGCTGGATGTCAGATATATTAATTCTAAGTTCATTTACTCCTCCTCTGTACCAAGGGGGTCAGCAAACATTCTTATTAAAGGGTCAGGTATTTCAGTTTTTGCAGGTCCCTGTTGCAAATACTCAAATCTGCCATTGTCCCACAAGAGTGGCCGCAGCCTGTATGTACATGAATGGCCATGTCTGCATTTTAATAGGAGTACATTTACAAAAACAGTCGGATTTGGTCCATGGGCAATAGTTTGTTGACCCCTCTACTACACACGGCTATTTTCTCAGCTCTTCTCAAAAAAAAGTCAGGCAACTTCATTGCCCACATTATGCATTTGGGAGAAATTAAGCCTCACATCTTCTGTGATGCTCAGGTTCCATCTCAGTAAATGAGAAGTAGTTGCCCCCCACCACAACTGAAGTAAAGGAAAAAAGAAGAAAATCGAAAAGGTTGCAGACAGTTCTTATCAAGATGGCCATTTGAGCCACACAAATGCTTTCTCCCAAATTCTTTCACAGGACAGGGTCCCAGTGATCTCCTGATGTCAGGAGTCTTGTTGAGTAGAGAAAGGCTATCACCTTAGTTAACATCACCCAGGTTGGTAATAAATTTCCTGGAACCACTTCCCTCTTCTCCTTGGATAAGACCTTCTTCCCGTTAAGGCCAATTTCCTCCCATTCTAGACAAACACAAAAGAGACCACCCACATCTACAGCAATATAAATTTTCCCCTCTTTCCCATTTGTCCAAGATTATGGAAATTTCCTCCTCTTTTCTCTTATGTACATTTTCTAATATTTTTACAAGGATCATAGATTTCTTTTTCAAGGGAGGAAGAGAATTCACTGCTGCCACAAGAATGACTTTATTATCCTTCTTCTACGAGTTTCTCTCCCTCTGGACATGACAAAGGATGGTTTATGCTTATTAAAATACAGAACTTGGCACCCTCAAAGCTAAAAAAGGACAGAATTTAATTTGTCCTTTGTAATTCCTCTTTTCTATCCCTTTTGGTAACATTTCATTAACTCCATGCTTTTCTCAAAAGTCACTGTATTATTCTTTGTTTTCAAAAAAACAAAACACAACAAAGCAAAACGCAAAGCTAACAGCCCCTCTACAAAGAACAATAGGAAATGAAGAGCCAAGGCTTCTAGTGATGATGATGATGATTATGAATCTTTGTGAGAAAATGTCATTGGGACTCTGCCATGGAATTGAATTCCTCTTCCCAATTTTATTGGCACTTATTGGGTCTGACAGTTTGATGAGAGAATTGTGGATTATTTAGAAGCTCTTCCATCACTAGTCGATCCAGTTTGATAAAAAGCATTTATTGAATGTTAGTTATAACCTCAGTTACTGTGACGAGGAAGGAGAAAAATGAAATCGTTGCCTTCCCTCTGGGAGGGGAGGGAAGGAGAAATTCATGAGAGACATTCATCTTTTTATTCAGTTAACCAAGATTTAGTTCTCACTTCTTTTTTACACAGCCAAAGAGAACAAGGTACAGGTTATTGCGATACAGAATTCTTTAAATGGAGCTTCTCAGGGGGTGTGTGGCAAAAGCAGGTGGCACTAATTGGGAAATTCTTCCTGGGGGATTAAATTGTCCTAGATTGTCAAGAGATGGAGGAAGGGAGACTTAAAAGGGTCACCTCTATGGCTGTGATATCAAACCCAAAAGTCAGAAGAAGTACAGTGATTTCCTTCTTTGAATATCCCATTTTGTTTTCAAAAATTATTTACATTTCCAGCTTAAATTTATTTATTTTTTTCCAGCTTAAATTTAAAAAGTGGCCTCCTCTCCACTTTGAGTGGCCACTCTTGGCCTTTGAGTATGGGCTGGACTTTGACTAGATTCACATTGGCAGACATCTTAACCATTGAATAGAGAAATCTAGTAAGTGTTGCCTTCATCAAGTGATCAGTTACAGAGCGCCTGGGTGGCTTAGTCGGTTAAGCATCTGACTGTTGGTTTTGGTTCAGGTCATGATCTCAGGGTGTGGGGTCAAGCCCCAGGTGAGGCTCTTTGCTTACTGTGGACTCTCCTTGTCCTTCTCCCATTGCTCCTCCCCTTTTTCTCTCTCAAATAAATAAAAGATCTTTTTTAAAAAATGATCAGAGTTACCATCACCAATGATAAGACATACTGATGTTAAGTCGGCCCTGAGAGGAAGTGATGAGATAGGTATATCTCCTCTGTCGTATTCTTTCCCAAAACCCTTAACCCCAGTCTCATCATGAGAAAAACATCACACCCAAACTGAGGGACATTCTACAAAGTGCTTAACAAGTACTCCTCATAAGTATCAGGATCACAAAAAACAAAGAACCTGGTAAACCAGGGGAGACTAAAAGACCTGACAATTAAATACAATGATATCTTTTGGATTGGATCCTGGGACAGAAGAAGGACATGAGTGGAAACCTTCATGACATCTGAATAAAGCTCGGAGTTTTGTTAAGAGTAACACACAAATAGCAATGGGCCAGAATGACATAACAGTTCTTAGTTTGGGCAAACACACCATGGCATTGTGATGTGTTAACAGTGAGGGAAATCGGGTGACAAAAACTATCAGCACTATGTTTACTACTTTTCTGCAAGTCTACAACTATTCCAGAACCCAAAATTTAAAACAGTATGGTTTCTGAATCACTTGGTAAGGTATGAAAATGGGTTTGTTATCTGAACATGATCTTCATCATGGTATTGTTTTGACTGGTTAGTACCTGTATTCACCTCAAAATTTGAGCAAATTCCGAGGATGAATGCTGTGACTTTGAGTGTGTACACTGATGTGATTTTAAGATTTAGTTGGATCTGAGCAGTTGGCCATGGGGAGCTCCCGTTTAAGTGTTGTGCTTCACAAGAAAGAGTAAGAAAATACGATGAATATGAAAAAATTAAAAGATCATAGGCAGCTACTATTTCAACCTTCTCTGGCTTCCTACTGAATTTCACATGGAGATCACACAGCACATGTCTACACGATGAAAACTGCCGTGTGAAAAATCAGTACTTAAGGACGGCTTATCTTCATACCTCTGGATGCTAGGACTTGAGCAAACACAGACAGAGGTCCCATCAGGGCATGCTAATGTGTTCTCTTTGGAACAAAATGTGCTGGAAAAAGGTTAAGAATACATCCTCTTCCTTTCCCACCCCATCTCTGGACTCAGAGATCCAAGGAATAAACCATCTGGAAAATGGAGAAGCTTTCCTTTTACCCCTTGAATGCTGGTTTCTGTGACAACCCCAAACCCTCTGCTCTTATCCAGATGGCAGCTACCAGACAATGAGAGAAAAAGAGGGTGGGTGTGGGAAGTGAACTTGGAGAACTGCAATCTTGGAAGAACATGTTCTATTTTCTTTCACACTCTACATGGGATATACCAAGAAATACTCTTGGCTCTTCCCTCAGCGCACATCCAAAATCTGACACTTTTTACCACCTCCATTACCAGCACTGTGACTCCAGCTAATCTCATCTGTCAACAGAATTACTACATGAACCTTCTAAATACTCTCTCCGCTTTTACCCGTGTACCCCCTCAAGTTGATTTCAACCTGAGAAACTAGAGCGATTCTGTTAAAATTCAAGTTAGATGATGTCACTTCTCTATAGCACTAGGCACATCCATTTCAATGTCTCACAAGGCTCCAAGTATCTGAGCATCCATTATCTTTCTGATCTCAATACCTACAACTCTCCATCTTACTCTCTCTCCTCTAGCAAACACTCAAACACACCAGGTATGTTCCTGCCTGAAGGCCATTTCATTGGCTGTTTCTACTCTCCAGAAATTTCTTTCCTTAGATATTCAGTTATATGGCTAAATCTTTCTTCTTCAAGTCTGTGGCTATTAAAATATTCAACCCCATTCATATTTCAACTCATACCTATAAACTTTTAGTCTCTGGTCCCCTTACACTGCTTTCATTGTTTTATCGGTATACTTTTTACTGCCTTCTAACAGTCTATTTATTTATTATGTTTGTTATTTTTTATCAATAGTAATAAAACCCACCAAGATATAATTCCATGAGGAGGACTCTTGTCTGTTCTGTTCATTGAAAAATGTCTAGCACATAACAGGTACTCAAATGTCTTTGGATAAGTAGATAAACAATGATTCATTTATAAAAAGAGTTTAGTTGGGCCAGAAATGAGAAGAACCTCATAAAAGGGCATGCTGGGCAAAGCTGTTTACCTTATAGACAGTCGTGATATTACAGAACCAGAGAAGGTGGTAATTGATACCTCCTTGGTAAAAAGGAGTTGTTTCAGTTAAAGTATACTAAATTAATGGAATTGAATGTGGAACTGCATGTATTAACATGTCCCTGCTGTGAAATATAAATGAATTTGGCCATCAAATAAGAATCAAGGCCAGCCAAAGCACTCTGTTTACAGTTTGCTGACAATCAGTCAGCCTAAGCAGTTCCTGTTTGAGTCAAGAGTGAGATTTAAAAAACAGCTTAACAAACTTAGAAGACAACCCACAGGTGTCCTAAGAATGCTAAAACATATATTACAAAGGACAGATACCCTTAATATATAAAGAATCTATAAGCAAAAAACAACACTAATACCTGAAAACAAAATGGGCTAAAGATATAAATAGGCAAATCAAAAGAGAGAAAAAGCTCAATGTCTCTAGTATCCAAAGAAATATAAAACAAAAGCATGCTATTCTATTTGCTGTAATCAGATTTAAAAAGCTGTCAAATATGGGGCACCTGGGTGGCTCAGAGGTTGACCATCTGCTTTCAGCTCAGGTCGTGACCCTGGGGTCCTGGGATCAAGTCCTGCATCAGGCTACCCCTGGGCAGCCTGCTTCTCCCTCTACCTGTGTCTCTGCCTCTCCCTTTCTCTGTGTCTCTCATGAATAAATAAAATCTTAACTAAATAAAACATAAAGGTAAAAAAAAGCTGTCAAATATGTATTATAAAATTATTAGAATGATTGTACCGAAATATAGCACCTTTAGATTTGGTAATCCTATGTGTAGGTATTTATTCCAAGGAAATAATGATGAAGCATCAAATAACTGAGAAAATATTAATGTTTGTTGCAGCTTTGTTTATAACATCAAAACACTGGAAACAATTCATACATCCATATTTCACTGGTTAACACAATGGATAACCCAATGGAAAAGTGCACATAATCTATGATCATTGCTTGTATTTGAACCCTAACTCCACCCCTTCCAAACTGTGTGACATTGGATATATTAATCATTCTAAGTTTATAGGAAAGGGCCGGCAAAGAGTATATTATATTATAGGAGAGACAAGAAGTTCAGTGTTACTGAATTTCCTTAGTAGAGGTGTCAGGTAAGGTATATGTAAAAAATCAGGTGGGGCTCAGGCCTTAAGTGGTTCTTGTTGGCTACAAGGAAGAGCATAAGGTTTCTTGTAAGGGAATCACTTGATCATACATATGACTTTATAAAGATCACTTCAGTAGAACTAAGGAGGATTGACTGAAAGAGAGGCGATGTTACAGAATTCCTTAGTTTGGGAGGTCTCATAGCAATCTGGCCATAGGATATGAGGATGATGGGAAATTCTATGCTTTCTCAACTGAATTCTTCCTTCTCTGCCTTTTGCAGCAAAGCCAATAAGCAGTGTGGTTTAGAGAATCAGGGCTTGTGTGTGGATGAAAAAACCACCCAGAGAAATTGTTGAAATGGCCTAATGATATGAGACTAGTTGTGCAAAAACCTACCTCACCCCTTTCTCTGGTTGTGCTTATCAAGGCAGCTTGGGTCCAGTTTCCTATTATATTGGGTGACCACTTAGATAAATTTAGAGACCAGGCCCAGGCAAACACATGCTGGGTATTTGCAGGCTTTTGTTTTTCTTTACCTTAAATACTTAGCAAACAGGCATTCATTGTCAGTACTCTGCCATCTCTGCCTGGTGACCAGGGGAGCCTGTACCCATAGTAAGAAGTTCTGAATACTTACTGCCAATCTTACTAGGGGATGCCAATGCATTGTTGGCAAACCATAGCCAGAGCTTCATGTTTGAGGGAGAATTCACGAGTATATATGCACTTGCGTGCGTGTGTGCATGCGTGTGTGTGTGTGTGTGTGTGTCTTGGGTGGGTGGGGACACAAGGGAGGAGGAAGGAAGGAGGTAGTAATTTAGAAAGAGAATAAGAAAGAGCCCCAGAAGAAAAGCTGTAAGACCAACTTCAGAAGTCAACAGAGCCACTTCCTGCAGCTCCATATCCCACTGTAGTTGTCACACACAGAGAACAATATTCAGTAGTCTTTTTGATCAGTTGCTGAGGCTTCAAAATGTGCCTTTGAAACACGAGTCAGCATCTGGAGAAAATGACTTCCAGCCCACCCAAAGGCCCCACAGGCTGAACGAACACGACTCTGGAGTCGGATGTCCTAACTTGCCATGTCGCTGCATTACCCGCTTCTCCGGGGCGAGCCTCCATGAAGCAGTTGGCCTAGGATGCCCCAGAGCACTAAGCCTATTTCAGCAGACTGTGTTGCATGGAGAAAAATATGGTTTGTGTGTTTCTGCTTTGGGGTTTCTGGATTTAATTAAGGGAGTGAGGGGAGTCACATATAAATTAAATTACTTCTTAGCAAAACTCCAGTTCCCCCGACTCCTCTCTCTTCCCTCACTTCCCACTACTCACCTCCTGCACAGTTTAGGACTACTTGGGAAGTGCGTAAAGCAGTATTGTGTTGGCTGCCAGTAACAAAGTTAACTAAACATTACAGTGGCACAAACAATTTAGAGATTTATTTATCCCTTATGTAAACAAGGTAGACAGGCCACTGAGGAAATTCCACATAGTCAAGAGAGACTCATGTCATTTTTCAGCTCACAGGTTCTGGAATGGGACCTCATTCTCATGATCAAAGATGAAGGCCCAGACCTCAACCATCATAACTGAGCTCTAAGTATTGGGTTGGAAGAAACAAAAATGAAAAGGGGCAGAGGTCACATTCAGCAGTCTCTTGAAGACATTGCTCAGAAGTAGTCTCACGTGTGTATCACTGAGCAGAATTTAAGCATGTTGTTTGCATGTTTAAATGTAAGGAAAACTAGAAGATGAAGACTCAGCCAAAAATCTGAGGTATTCTTTCTAAGGAAGAAAGGGAGACTAGAAATGTGAGTTCTCTGCCATGGTCAACATTTTGGGCTCGTCAATGAGAATGATTTATTTGACTGAAATAATCATGGACACATACATTAGGCACAGAACTCATTTATGCCTCTTCCTTAGGGAGTAAATACAAATTTTCAACTATTTCTTAGCTCAAAATTCAGAATCTATAGTACTTCTGTCTCTAGGTGCTGCTTCTGGGAGTCTTGCAACTTGTATATCTAAAGATAAAAAAAAAAAAAAAGATAAGTCAGCTATCGACACACCATGATGGAGAAGGAGCAGGGTAATGGCAATGAATTGTCCCACTCAAAAACTGGGGGATTGGGGTGACCCGGCCATCTCCAGTTACAGAAAGATCAACTCTGCTGGGTATAAACCATGTATATTCCTGATCCAGAACTGGAGAGCATTCCTTGGTTGGAGAACTTTCCCGGTGTTGCACTCTAGCAGGAACATCTTCAAGATGCTTGAGTGGCTCAGTGGTTGAGCATCTGCCTTAAGCTCAGGGCATAATCCCGGGGTCCTGGGATCGAGTTTCGCATCCAGCTCCCCATAGGGAGCCTGCTTCTCCCTCTGCCTGTGTCCCTGCCTCTCTCTGTGTGCCTCTCATGAATAAATAAATAAAATCTTAAAAAAAAAAGGAACATCTTCATCTGATTTCATTCACAGCCCTGACCCCCAGTTGGTCCTTGTACATGGTCATCTAAGGGTACATCTGGAGAGCCAATTGCATTAGAAAGTATGGTCTGCTTGAGGGTCATTCAGTTCTCCAGAGCACCTTTTCCTAACCCTAGTTCAGGAGCCCAGGGGTTATGAGAGAGTTAATGGTATTATCCTTTGCAGGCCTAAGTCAGGAAGCTTTACAATACCGTTATCTTAAAAACATAGTAGGGTTTTGGAATACTTGTGTTTAGTAAGTTTCACGTATGAATGATCACAGCCAAGGATCTTGTTCCAAATTAGTGTTTGAGCTTGATGTTTTTGTTCATTGGCCTATGCGTTCTGAATGATCAGGATGCAGCTCTGGATGCTGCTTAAAAGGATCTGAAATGGTGGGCTAAGGAGAGAAGGAGCCCCTTGCTTCCCTCTTTGCCATCAGGCACATTGTTTTCATAGGGCAGAGCAGCATCCTGCATGAGTGCTTCTGTGTGAGCTACAGATGTAGTAGGCTTTTCTGCCTTTCAGACTCCAAGTTTCACAACGGGGTGGGCTGCAGGACAAAGGCTCTACAGTAACACAACTGCAATCCCTTCTCTCTGTTGGCAGACAGGGTTCATCTCTCTCCATTAGAACTTTGCTCAAAGTGGCAAGAAGTAGCCAACCAAGGCCACTATTCTGAAAATTTCAGACAATGTGCCCTACCAATACAGTCTCAGCTTGTGGTCTGCCTTCCGCCCTATAGCAGGCAACAGTTTGCTGCTACTTTACACGGATTACAAAATTTCCACCTCCAATAACTGACTCCCTGTCTGTTTCATCACCTCCTCAGCTAAAGCTAATGCTATATTTCAAGTGTTGTTCTTACAACTTAGCACTTCCAGATGCTAAATTCTGCATCTGTCAGGATTGCCCTAGGCTTGGCTTAGGCAAGTGGAAATTTATTTCTCAGGTAAGCAAAGTCCTGAAGGCAGGCAGTCAAAGGCAGGCTATGTGGCTCCATGATATCATCTGGGTACTGGACCTCTTCTAGCTTAGTGATCCACTATCCCTCTATCTTCAAAGTTTAAGATTCAGGCTACAACTCTGATATTGTGTCTCAGTTTCAGGTAAGGAGGCAGAGACAGAAGGAAGAAAACCAAGGGCTCAAACCAGATGTCTTTGAAGGAGGCTTCCTGGATGCCACCACATAACAAATCCAATCACATCTCATTGGCCAGAATTTCATCACATGGGCCACAAAGGAAGCCTGGGAATTTGTCTTTATTCTAGTTGGTTAAAGTTCCAGCAACAGTCAAGGTTTCTATTACAGAATTATTAGTCCTATGGTAAAAGGAGCAAATGAGGGGTGCCTGGGTGGCTTAGTCAGTTAAGCATCCATCTCTTGATCTCAGCTCAGGTCTTGATCTCAGGCACCTGAGTTCAAACCCTGTGTTGGGCTCTACATCCAGCATGGAGCCTACTTTAAAAAAAAAAGGGGGAGCAAATAAGTGTTGCCACTAGCAGCACTTGCTACAGTAGTTTTACTTGCACTTAAATGAGATGTTGAGGATATTTTCATACATAAATGGTGTTTGTGGAGGGCAATTTAGCAATATTTATTTAAATTTAAAGTGAGCAAATTCTTTGACCAAGCAATTCCAGTTTGAGGAATTTATCCCACAGAAACATTCACACAAAGAAAAGCTAAATAAATGGCAAAATGTAGCATGTCTTCCCATGCTGATGTGAAAATCCAATATTGCAATGATGTCAATTCTCAGGTTAACCTATAAATATAATAGAACAATCAATTCCAATAGAATTTATTTCTATAATGAGATGAACTTTTTACAATTTTGTGAAAATGCAATGGATCAAGAAGAGACAATAAGATTTGGGGGAAGGGAAAGACAGAGAACTAGACTTGTCAGATATTAAGATTTATTATAATGCCAGCACAGGGATAGACAAACAGATCAGTGGAACCAAAGAAAGTGTATAAAAGAGACCTGAACCTTTATGGGACTGTTATATGATTGAGAAGATGTTAGAATTAAGTGGGGGAACAGATGGACTAGTCGATAAATATTTTGTAGTTATACATACCTGACACAATATGCACAAAAATAAACTCAAATTATATCAAAATTCTCAATGTGAAAATGTAAAGCAATTTGAAAACAATATAGGAGAATATTTTTACAACATTGGGGTAAGAAAGAGCTTCTTCTTTTGATTATTAAAATTCATTGGTTATTTGTTTTGAGAATTAATGTAATTTAGTTTGTGACAAGTTTAGACATTTTTAAAAGTGTTAACTATGGCCATTTTTAAAGCCTATACAAAATCAGAGAGAATTGTATAGCAGATTCCACTTATCTGTCAACTAATTCCAACCTTCAAAAAACTCTTATAATAGATAACCCACGGGTATTTTCTGAAGACACAATAATCAAGAAATAGAGATTGAAGACAATTATTTACAGTTCAACGGAAGTGATAAAATTTGGTGATCCTTGAGCTGTGGGACTAGAGGTGGAAATATTAATTAACATGAATAAATAACATTAATTATATTAATGTTAATTATATAATTAATTCTATTAATGTTATAATATAATTAATAAATAACATTAATTAATGTTAATTTTATGCTCTCCAGTCCTAATTGCATTTTTATAACTATGTCTGACTATTCGAAGTAAGAATATCTAGGTATATTTACTAATAGGACCCAGAAGAAAAAAGCACCAGAAACCTCACTTCCTCAAAAGCCCAGGGAAGACCAAAAAGGCAGAGAAAGTCAGTGGAATTAATTAATTATACCGAATAATTAATTATACTAAAATATGGGTATAGGAGAGAACAGTTTTGTTTTTCGACTCACATGAGTCACTTAATCACCATGTTTCCTTCCTTCATCTATAAAATAAAGATAATGAGAGCAATTTTGCAAAGTTTTAATAAACATTAATAAATCCATAAGGAGCCTCATCATGCTAAGCATGTAATAGGTCATCAATAAAAGTTGGTTTTTCCTTTCATTGAAGAATTGTGTCCCATGGTCGCCATAGTTCTGTCCTTTCCATGTACCCATTCCTCAGCAATCTGATTCTGTTCCCCCAGCCGTGGCCACTCATTAAGCAGGGAGCATGAATGGAGGGTAGAGGGTGAATAACTTGTGTCCCATGCTAACTTGTGGATACTTTCCCCTAATTAACTCCTTGTGATGTGTCCATTTCTCCTACTCTGCTGGTTCCAAATGCTCCTAGCTTGCTCTGCTGGCAAAATTAAACCTGATATCTCTACCTACCTAAAATTTCAGTCATCAAGCGAACAAACAGCAGGACATATTGCCTTCATTACACCTTGTCGATGTTTTCACATTCAAGCATTTCATATTAAATTTTATATTTTAGATAAATAAATAAATAATTTGAAAAATTATATTAGGCCCTTTCTTGATCACTTACTTCTACATTGTTCACAAATGAGATTTTTTTGGGGGGGTCCTTAGCTGGTTCCTCACCTCTTCTGTCTCTCATGTTGATCCTTATTGACCTTTTTTTTAGTTCAGTGTCTATCTGAGAACCCACACCTGGCAGTCGACAAGAGAATTGAGATCTCAGGATAGAGTGGCTGGGCTGAAGACATCTGAAAAGGGAAAGATGTGTACCTGAGGGGCTCACTCTGCGTTCTCATCCCCCTTATCAGAGTAGATCAAGACAGATCTGGGTGATTTCACACCCTGTCTTCCTTGCTCTTTCTTATCCTCAAGGGCAACCAAAGACTGGCTTTACCAGCCTGTAAATCAGCAGCAGCTATAAAACATGTCTGTCCTCAGCAATGACTTTCCCCTTGTGGGATACTTTACAACCGTGGAACATGCCCAACATATTAATGACACAAATTCATTGCTCTAAATGCACATTCTGACAGACACACTGCAGCGTTGTTGGAAGAGGTATGTGTGGACCAGAGTCTGATATGGCAAACACGGGCCTTTTCTAACTAACTTTGAAGACTAAACAGATTAGCAGATCCTCCCCCACCCTCAGATATTTAATGAATCAGTTTTACCAAAGCAACCTCCCACAATCCCAATGTCCCAAGGGAGCTTGGGGACCAGGAGGATTTGAAATGACAGAGACAAACTGGACATTCCAAGTGAAGACACTAGCTAGCATCATTTCACAAAAGGAACATGGGCCAACCCATTAAAACTGTGCTGCTTCCATATTTTATACATTTTCTGCTTTCTATTGTTAACACGGTTTAGTGACAAAAGGAGGATTTTAAAATTAAGGAGTGGGCCATTCACAATCTCATTCTTTTTTTTTAAACATGCTTCTCTTCTCAGTTCCAGTTGATTTATGGAAATAAGTTCACATCATTATGATCAGGTCACAGATTACATTTTGTTCCTTGCACATTTACAATGGCCTAAAATCTTTAGGTCTCCCATTTTAAACTGTGACCATAAATGCTCAGAGGAAAGCAACCATACATTTCTCAGAACATGAGCCAGCATAGAGCATGAAAGGGCATCCACTCCAAAATGCAACCAATGGCCCCCTATTGTTGACATGTTCTTTAAAGGTTGACTTAGTGGAAAATATCATAATCTCGAAATATCCTTTTCCAATTCCTCAGGATTCCTCAGGACTCAATGTGTTGATCTTGCTGCCTAGACAGTAAAAAAAATTCTCCCTCTGCATCTCTCCTCAGGTCTTAGTTGGAATTAGTGTGTAGATCTGCTTGTATGGGGGTGTGGGTGTGATAATTCAGTGGAGGAGACAGTAAGTGTTTGTGAATGGAGAATCAAGCAGGATAAGCTTTGCACAAATATCACCAGACACACACTAGACTATAGCATTGTCCTGAAAGATGCATATGAGACAAAAATGAACATCACTTTCTATCATAAGAAACAAACTCTTGAAACCAGGCTGTACATGTGAGTCTTTGTTACTGGGAACCTCAAAGTTGTCTATTCCTCACACTATGAGTTGATCTAGACTTTTATTAAAATGTTTATTCCCTGGAACCCTCTAATTCTCATAGAAAATTCATGTGCAGCTCCCCTAAAGCTAGGGCTAAAAGGCCTATTCAGTACATCAAGCCTGTTACACACTGATTTGCCTAATGGTGAGTCTGAATCTGGTGATTGCCTTAGTCAGGATACATAATTGGGCCACAGAAGCAAATAATCTCAAATCTTAAAGACTTATACCAAAAACAAACAAACAAACAAACCCAAAAAAGTTATTCTTTCTCAATCCATATGTCCATTATGAGTTGGCTGGTGACTCTTCTCCACGTCATGATCCACGCTAGGCCCTGGGGTGATGGAACAACCAACCAGGGGAACACTGATAGTAGCCAAAAAGGCAGAGGAAGAGGACGCTGCCACCACACATGCATTAGCTCCTCACACTTCCACATGGAGATGACCCACACCACATCTGCTTTATATCTCACTGCTCAGAACAAGTGCCACACCCATACCTGAAGGTATGCCATCTTATCAGGTGTCTGGAGGAAAGAAAGAATCCAGTATTTTCAATAGTCCTAGTGACTTCCACAGAGACTTTCCAATTTCAGGACCACCTAGGAAAGAAGTGTTAGGAACATAAAGTGTGGGTTGTATACCCTAGAGAAAATGGAGGGACAATGCAACAGATTGCTCAGATTAGCTCATCCTCTCAACTCCATGGTGTTGTTTCATCATTATCCCTGCTCCTCTGGAGGGTTACTTGATGAGATTCACCTGATCTTTAGGTTGCTGGGTCCTCCTAGTCACAGCCAGTGACGTGGGAGGGATTCCTAGAAGCAGCTCTTCCAGTCATGGCAGTAACCACAGATTTGCTCCATAGCCCCCTCTGGGTAGAGTATTGGCCAAAATCTGAGAATACACAACAGGAAGTCAGGGTTACCTTCAGCTCACCAGTCATGAAGCTTATAAAGGGATTCCTTTATCCTTTTAAATGAGCTAAAAATTAGAAAACTGTACCTCCTAATCAGTTAATTAACTAGTTACTTCTTGTGGCTAGAGCTAGTCATAGGCTTTAATCTCTGCCTTAAAGAGGCTCTGAAATAATCAGGGAATTAAAGTATGTGTACATGTAGGTAAGTGATAAGTAGACATTCGCTCCATACATTTATGAGAATTTAGGACTTAAGAGTTCAACTCTCAACCCAACTGGTTTCTGGCTGACTTCCACTCTACTACTACTCTTGCTTCCACTTCACCAAGCACACAGACTTTTTTTTTTTTTTTTTAGCAAAATGGTGTGTGTGCATAAACATTGAATGGGCCTCACTTGAGTTAATTGGCCATGTCAGTCTATAGAAGTCAACCCTGGAACACAGGATACTCTTGGTCTGTGATTGACAGTGGTCAACACTAGAACAGTCTAGGATGGTCACCATCTGTCCCTTGTGGCTGGATCACAAACACCAAGGCATTTTTTTTTCACTGAATTGTCTAAATCACCCAGTTGGTTTGGCCTTTCCTATGCCACCTTCATATGGAAAAGGGGTCTGGTGGAAATCTCACAGCACATTCACACAGTCTATGAACTCAATCCCACTGATGATAGAAGAATAACTGACAAAGTTTAATTAATTAACTGACTCATCACAATGGGAACTCCAAGCTCACGATCCAATTGGTTTTATGAATAGCCATCATTTTGCCCTTCACAGTCAAAGTTGAGTCAAAGGGGAAGATGATAAAATGGCTAATCGGCTCCAAATTATTCAGAAAACTACTTTCACTCTCTGCTTGGCCTTAGCTGAAAAGATGGTGTCACAAGTCTTCCAGGAAGACCCAAAAAATTCCATGTTTGTGGAATTGGCTTTGTGACCCAACTAGATATGATATACCTCTGAACAGCATCACCCAAAAACCTGGGCAGACAAAATGAACAGAGTGTGTGGGATTAGCTTAAGAGAATTATTTCCTGCACAGAATATCATTATCCACAATTTTCAGGCCTTTGCAAATAGCACTTATGGTCATTTTGAGCCCATTAAAATGCTTTTTAGGCATGATGTTGAACTAAAACGTAGTCATTGCTGCAAATCCCGGTGATGAGCTGATTGCATTACTACGCAAATTACAGGCTTTGCAAAACTATTTGCTGGGAATCTGTCTAACCTTGGTTGTTGAATAGAACTTCAGGAGCTTTAATTTAATTATGATTAAAGTAAATTCCTGAGTGAAACAAGGGTGTGAGAGCAGAGAATTTGTTGTTTTTGTTTGAGCAAGAAAAGAGTTCTAAAGGTTTTATTGATCAAGCAAATAAAGGACAATAAATAAAGAATTCCATGACATGGCTTTTGTAGTTAGAGAACCCAAAAGGGGTCAATATTGCTGCTCACTTATTTCTTTCTCCCTTTTAGGATCATTAAAGAAGGGAAGGGAAGACCAAAAATTGCTCTTATTTAATGAATAGGCAAGAATCAAACATAAATTGAACTTTTATTAGGAGCAATTAATTTCATCCTCCTAAAAGGCCAATTGAGTCCAAATGTATGAAATCATTTAGTAGCATAGATTCTCGGACAACTGGGAAAAATGTTCCATTTGGCATCATTTTAGGTTTGGACACATTGAATTGTCCTATTTATCACCATTTTGCAACTCAAGTTCCCACTCGAGTACGCTGATTTAGGAATGGAAAAAGAATTAAAACAAAATACAACATGAACTGGCACCACAGCACACAGGGTTGGGATTTGAAAATCACTGGTATTTTCCCAAACTAATTCTCACTCACTTGTCCAAGGAGATGTCAGCCACTTCCCACACTGGAATGGCTTTTTTTTTTTTTTTTTTTTTTAATAAAGTGTGAAGACCACATTAACCTCTGCTCACTCCTGCCTTCCAGAAAGCCTACTAAATGCTTCTGACTCATTGAAAGATGAAGAGGGGATGAGACACACATTCTTCCTAGGCTTCCCGGAGTCACACAACTGAGATGACATCTGGGCTCTAAAGAAGCACAGGTGGCTGTCATCATTTGGTTTTAGAGATACCCAGGGCCAACCCCAGATTGTCAGTGATGGCTCCCAGTGGAGAGACAAGATGGGCATGTGTGGGGCAATCCAGGAGCAAATCTCACTTAGTATCCATTTCCCATTTGCTCATTATACCTTGTGTTCTGGGGGTCATAAAAGAAAATGTGAGGCTTGTCTTGGTTGGGTCTGCATCTGGGCTTCAAGACCAGGCTACGCTGTGGTTGGTGGTCCCTATGGCTTCAGACTCCTCATATTCTAGATGCAAACCTCCTTACTTCTGATTTACCAGGATCTTCTTGCACTTTCACCACCTGCCCATGTAGTTGGCTTCATTCCACCACATTTATCCATCATTCACAGTGTGGGCCCCTCACTGGTGATCCTGTGATCTTGTGGAAGAAGTACACCATCTTTCCCTGGAGGCTCAGTTCATCACATTAGCCACTTTCAAAGGTCCATGACTCTCCCAATTTATTTAAAAACCAAAGTTCCTTTTAAGCTTTACCACCAAGCCCTGTTTGCTATTGGATAAATGTTTTGAGTTGAGAGTCTCTCAGGAAATGAAGGTCATCCACACAACAACAGCCAAGATAGAATCACTGGGTATGACATTTCCACGTGAATGCGAGTTTATTGCTGGACTTTTTAGTCTTTCTCGATGCTTGTCTGTATTGCTTGTTCATGCACCAGTGCCACATTATTTTAGAGGATCTATCATATATTTATTGAGAGCAAGTTCCCCCTCACTGTTTTCTTATTCATTGTTTTCCTGACCTCTGTTGCATGCTGCTTTACCATAGGAACCTTAGTATCAGCTTGTTGGTATTCTCTACCCCAACATCTTCGGTCTGATTTCTTCCTCTGTTCTCAAACACAAGGCTTGTATTAGTTTCCTAGGGCTGTTGTAATAACACACCACAAATTAAGGGTGGGGGGAGGTGCTTAGAAGAGCGGAAACCTATTTACTCACAGTTCTGGAGGTTAGAGGCCTGCAGGTGAGGTGTCAGCAGAGCCGAGCTGCCTCTTAAGACCCTAGAAAAGAAAAATCATTCCTTCTTCCTTTTATATTCTGGCAGTTGCTGACAATTGTTGGCATCTCTCCAGTCTCTGCCATGGTCACCTGGGGTTCTCCTCATGGGGATGGATATCCAAGTCTTTATGTGGCCTTCTTTTTTTTTTTTTTTTTAAAGATTTTATTTATTCATGAGAGACAGAGAGAGAGGCAGAGACACAGGCAGAGGTTCCCACTGGGAACCGATGTGGGACCCAGTCCTGGGACTCCAGGATCACACCCTGGGCCAAAGGCAGGGGCTAAACCGCTGAGCCACCCAGGGATCCCTTTATGTGGTCTTCTTATAGGGACACCAGTTGCTGGGTTTAGGGCCCACCCTAGGGACCACCCTAATCCAGTATGATCTCATTTTCCCCAAATACATCTGAAAAGGACATATTTCTGGGGCTTTTGGGTGGCACAGTTGGTTAAGTGTCTAACTCTTGGTTTTGGCTCACGTCATGATCTCAAGGTCCTGAGATCAAGCCCTGAGTTGGGTTCCATGCTCAGGGCAGAGTTTGTTTGTCCCTCTCCCTCTACTCCTCTATATACACTCTCTCTCATTTTTTTTTTTTTTAAAGACCACATTTCTAAATTATTCAGCGGTTCTGTATGGGTTTCAATTTGGGGGGAGTACACTATGCAGCCCAGTACAGAGTGGTTTCTATAAATAAGATGTGTGTAGAGACCTAGTTAGAGCCAGTCTAACAGATCCCACAAATGATAGCTATTATCTTGGGAATGGCCTCTCCTTGATTTTGCTGCTACCTGTAGCCACCACTCTTGTGCTGAGCCCTTTCTCAGCAAACAACATGCTCCCTCAACTCCTCTTCCCCTCCACCATGCTCTCTCAACTCCCTGATTTCTACCTAATAGCCGTCTGGCCATTAGTTCTGCTGTATTTGTTGTCTTGAGTCACCTAAAGCCTCCTTTTACTTGGTTGAAATTGTCTAAAAGGTAGAAGGTCTGGTGTTTGCTTTGTATCATTTGCACATTAAGAAAAAAATGCACTGGAAGACCATTGGTGTATTTCATTTTTCTTTTTCTACTAATCCAAAGAATGTGTGATTCTTTGCCTGAAGTATATTTTCCATAGCTTCTTGGATCATCCTACTCTTTAGAATCCACACAGAAGTTACAAACTGGAGACCTATTTGGGCAAATGAGAACAGTACAACTTAAAAAAAAAATTGGCCATCCTTAGATAAGACTTTTGTGCTCTAGTTTACCCAGCCCTCCCACTTCCCATTGCTTTGTATAATTATATATCCTGCTTCACACGTGTATATGCCTGCTGTTGGAGATTTTTGAGTTTGTAGCTCCCCATTTAAAGGGTTGGGAAAAAAATAAAAAATAAAAAAAAAATAAAGGGTTGGGCTATGAATTATGCCCCTCATTATCTAGGGGCTGTCTGTGGGGCACAAGGGGCCAAATACTGTCTTCCTCATGCCTTTAGAATTCTTAGGCATGCCTGTTAAGATTATTTGCCTTTTTTGGCAGAAGGTATTATTTTCCCTCATTGATTTATAAAAGTTTGTTTGCCATATTAAGGCTACTAAGTTGTTGTTTGCATGGTACAATTTCACCCCTTCCTCAACATTTGCCACTCAATGACTTCTACATTGCAAAAGTTATGAATTCCATTGAATTGTCCATTTTCCTGTATGCCTTTCGATTTTATTTTATTTTTTTAAAGATTTTTATTTTATTTATTCATGAGAGACACAGAGAGAGCGAGGCAGAGACTCAGGCAGAGGGAGAAGCAGGCTCCATGCAAGGAGACTCGATCCCGGGTCTCCAGGATCAGGCCCTGGGCGGAAAGTGGGCGCTAAACCACTGAGCCACCCAGGGATACCATGGCTTTTGCTATTAGTGCCACGGTAATAAAATAAAGGTTTTAAAAATTGTGGAATTGAAGTTGGGACTGAAAACGCATAATATTTATGGATTAATTTTAAGAAAATTATAAGAACTCAATATATTCAAAGCAGTCTATGTATTTTTATTTTTGGTTCTTCTGTATATTGGAGTCCTTCACTTATGTTGTACTTTTTAAAGCCTCTTTCAATATTCCAAAAGCAGATGTGCTCATTTTAGAAAATTATACAATACAGAGAATAAAAATAAGAATATAAAGACATTATATTTCACTATTCACAGAATCCTCTTTTTAACACTGTAGTAGGTAACTTTTCAGATCCTTTTATAATTTCTCTACCAATTCGTGTTTATATATTGCTTTGTAATTTTTTGGCTAATATTCTTCATCTTGCCATTTTGATAATTTTTTATTTTTACCTAGGCAATATTCAGATTTCTCTATCTTCAATGTCTTTTAGTTTTAATTTTTTTTCAAAATCCTATCTAATCCAAGACTACACATTACATTTGCTTATTATGTTCCTTAAGTCTCTTTCCAATAGCACTGGCTTAGTCTAAGAAATCAGGCCAACCATCTTCTAGAATGTTCCTCATTTTGTAATTGGTTTCTTACTCATTGTATCATTTCACTTATTCCTCTATCCCACATATATTTAATAAACTGGAGTTAGATCTAAAGCTTGATGCATTCAAGTCAAATATTTAACATATAATGTGGTATGTTGAATCACATCAGAAGATATATATTATCTGGCTGCTCCAATTTGTGATGCTAAGATGGCACAAGATGCTAAGATCAAGCACTGGTTTGCAGGTATAAGAGTTTGGTCCATTTATTGTAGAATTACATTTACTCCCTTGTGACTATGTTGTGTTGTGCACTATTTGAAAATCCAATTCATCCAATTGTCTTAACACTGATTCATACTCATTTCCTGAATCAGCAAGTCCACCAGGATTCACAAAATTATTTGTTTTAATGCTTTTAGAATAATATATTCTCTGGGACACCTGGGTGGCTCCATGATTGAGCATCTATCTGCCTTTGGCTCAGGACATGATCCCAGGGACCCAGGATCAAGTCTTGCATTAGGCTCCCCATGGGGAACCTGCTTCTCCCTCTGCCTGTGTCTCTTCCTCTCTTTCTGTGTCTCTCATGAATAAATAAATAAAATCTTTAAAAAACAGAAAAATATATTCTTCTCTATTAGTGAAGAGTCATCAAAACAAACAGTTGGTGTAATCACTGTCTCAAATAGTTACCAGTGAGCTTTCGTATATCTTTAGTATTTTTATGATTCATGAATTTTCACTGATTCATTGTATTCTAATTCATTCTAATATAATTTTTGGCTACTATTGTCTATTTTTAAAGACTTTATTTTTTTAAGTGCAGTTTTAGGCTTCCAGCAAAATTGAGAGGAAGGTGCAGAAATTCTCATAGATCCCTAGACCCCATAGATCCCCTATTAGCCTCCCTAATAATCAACATCCCTCACTGGAATGGTGCATTTTTAAGCAAAATTGAAGTACATTGACACATTATAATCACCCAAAGTCCATAGCTTACCTTGAGGTTCATGCTTGGTGGTGTATATTCTGTAGGTTTGGACAAATGTATAATGAAGTATATCCACCATTATGTATTGTACAGAGTATTTTCACTGCCCTAAAAATCCACTCTGGTCTGCTTGTCCATCTCTCCGACATGCTGCCTTCATATCCCTGCAACTGCTGATCTTTGTCTTGTCTCCATTATTTTGCCTTCCCCAGAATGTGATATAGCAGAAGTCATCTAGTATGTGCCCTTTTCAGATAAGCTTTTTTCACTTAGTGATATGCATTTAAATTTCCTTCATATCTTTTCATGGCTTGATAGCTCATTTCTTTTTAGTGATAGTCCATTGTCTGTATGCCTCACAGTTTATTTATCCTATTCATCTACATAGGGACATATTGGTTGTTTTCCAAGTTTGGGCAATTATCAATAAAACGACTATAAACAGCGAAGTGCAAGTTTTTGTGTGGACATAAGTTTTCAATTCCTTTGGGCAAATAGCAAGGGACATGATTGCTAGATTGTATGATAAGAGTATGTTAGTTTTGTAAGAAACCACAAACCATCTTCCAAAGTGGCTGTAATATTTTACATTTCCACCAGCAGTGTTGGAGAGTTCTTCTTGCTTCCCATCCTCACCAGCATTTGGTGCTGTCAGTGTCCTGGATTTTGGCCATTCTAACAGGTGCGTAGTGGTTTCTCATGATTGTTTTCATTTGCATTTCTCTGATGACATATAATGTGGGACATCTTTTCATACACTTATTTGCCATCTGTAGACCTTTCTTGGTGAAATGTCTGTTAGAGTCTTTGGCCTATTTTTACATTCAGGTTGTGTACTTTTTTTTTTTTTTTTTTTTAAGATTTTGTCTATTTAAGTTTGAGAGACACACAGAGAGAGGCAGAGACATAGGCAGAGGGAGAAGCAGAATCCCTGTGGGAAGCCCGATGTGGAACTTGATCTCAGGATCCGGTATCACACCCTGAGCCAAAGGCAGATGCTCAACCACTGAACCACCCAGGTGCCCCAGGTTGTGTACTTATTGTTGAGTTTTTTTTATTGTTATTTATTAATTTGCACATTTCTATATTTATAGACAAAGTGCCAGTTGTTGGGATTACTGATGATTCTCTACTTAGGAACAAGATAGTCTCCAAAAGATCATTCTTAAGTCCATCTGCTTGTAAGTTCAAAGCATAATTATAAATATAAAGATACTGTCAACAATTAGCAGTTCACAAGGGTGATGAGATTTTGCTTTTTAGACTCTGCCCTGTGTAAGTTTATATGTTCAAAACTTCTTCAAGGAATTGCTGCCTACAGAAATAAATAAAACAGACTATGGTTAAAAAAGTGAGTGAACAAAATGACATTACAACATTACCCTTTGGGGAAAAGGGCCTGAGGGATGAGGATCATTATCATTTCTTCTTAGGCTTTTATTATGGAAATTTTCAAGTATATGAAACAGTATAGTGAGGAGTGCCTGGGTGGCTCAGTAGGTTAAGCATCTGCCTTCGGACCAAGTCATGATCCCAGGGTCCTGGGATCAAGCCCCACATCAGGCTCCCTGTTCAACAGGGAGCCTACTTCTCCCTCTGCCTCTCCCTCTGCTTGTGCACACACACTTTCTCTGTCAAATAAATAAATGAAATCTTTAAAAAACAGAAAGCCGTAGTGAGCTCAATGTACCTATCACCTAACTCAAAGATTATCAATACGTGCTCAATCTAGTTTCATCTAGAGTCCTGTTCACTTCTCCCTGGCCCCTGGATAATTTGAAGGAAATTTCAGACACCAATGATATCAATCACTTACATATCATAAATATTTCAGTACCTATCTCTTAAGATAAGGACTTCTAAAAACATAATTATAATACACTACTGCCCTGAATAATGAATATTTCATATATCAAATATCTCATAGTGTTCACAGTTTTCCCACTGTCTTACACAATCTTTTAAAGTTAAGTTTGTCTGAGTCTTGGTCTAAATAAGGTCCAAGCATTCCATTTGGTAGATATGTGTCTTCAGATTCAAAGATTCTTTTTGCAAGTTTTTCTTTCTTCTTACACATTTCTATTAAAGGAGCTAGGATCCTTGTCCTATAGGATTTCCCATAACATCATTTAACACACGCCTTGTATGTTCTGTCAATTGGTAGTTAAGGCCAAAGGTTTAAATTTTCAGGTTGGAATTTTTATTTTTATTTTTATTTTTAAGCAAGAACACTTCATAAGTAGTGTTGTATACTTCCATCAGGAGGCACATAAGATCTGGCTTTCAATATTTGGTGAAATTATCAGCTTTAATGGTCATTACTGAGATCCATCAATTCATTAGTGTTTGCAAAATGGCAATACTCAAATTTTATCTTTCTTTCTTTATTCATTAGCTGGAATATTTCTAAAAAGATTACTTCCTCATTAGTTACTTACTTGTCCAGTGCTGTAAATCATACAGAAAAGGCAAAAGAAATGCTTGATTATTTTCTTTTCTTTACAGATTTTGAAAATAATGGGGAAATTCACAGAATGGTCCAAAGGTGACCAATTTCTTTAGTTATCATTATGAGTTCATGACATATTTAACACATTTCAATCCATTATGATCATTATTATTTTGAACCTGAAATTGTCTTAGCTTTAGCCAGGGGACTCTATTCCAGTTGGGTCTTGAATCCTTTCAACATGACCCCAGTAAATTTTTTTAGGTTCCTTACTCTCCTGAACCACGAGGCATATCATCTTGTGCATTTCCTTCCCCAGAACTGAAATTGGCCATTTTTCCAAGAAGCCCTGGTTCCTTCTAGTGGGAAATATTATTCAGAAATCATAATGCAGGCTCCAAGGACTACTGAGTCATATGGGTTATTGTCAGTTTGGATGACACACTGATGCACATTTATTTTGAAAGCAGCTACCCCATAGAATACTATTAGTTCACAAAGTTTTCATTGGATTCTCTTGGAATGTCCAGGGAATTACATAAGTTAACTTTGATTTCTCCTTTAAAATGTTTGTTCCAGGGGTCTCTGGGTGGCTCATTCAGTTAAGCATCTGACTTTTGATTTTGGATCAGGTCATGATCTCAGAGTTGTGGGATCCAACCCCACATAGAGCTCTACACTCAGCAAGGAGTCTGCTTAGGATTTGTGATTCTCTCTCACTCTCTCCTTTTGCACCCCCACACACACTCAGGCTCTCTCTATCTCAAATCAATAAATAAATCTTTTTAAATATTAAATAAAATATTTGTTCCTCTTTTTAATTCTTCATCTGCTAGCCCATAGAAGGAACTCTCAGATCAATGATTAAATAATAAATAGCAATACTGAAAGTGGTTACTCTTATTTCTAATATTAGTGGAAATGTATATAGCTATATATTACCATTAAGGATGATATCTGTATTATTTTAAAATAAATATCTTATTTATATTTAGTTTATCAGACTTAAAAAAATAAATTAAGATTGAGTGCAACAAAGCCATTTTCAACACTTCACAATATTTTAAGTGTCTTTTTGACCAATGACATAATAAACAATTTAAATAAATTTTTTAAACATTGAACCACCATCACACTCCTATGGTGAATTTACTTAGCCATGACATCATTCTTTTAACAAAGTACTTGTTTTGATTTGTTTATATTTTATCTAGAATTTTTGTAATGATACATATATTCTTAGAGGGTCTGTTCTTTTATTTATTTATTTTTTTGTCAGGCTATGGATGAAAAACTAGCCCCATGAATTGAATGTACAAACTTTTTATTTTTTCCTATAAGTTTGTACAGTTTACATGGTATAGGAATTGTCTCTTTGAAGACTTAGAAATCTCATCTGCCACCATCTGAGCTTAGTGCCCTTTTCATTGCCATCTATCTGGAAGCTTTCCTAAATTCTTTCACTCAGCAGCAGTCCTAAGAATTTTAGTGATGAGCTCTAGTTTTCAACATACTTTTTAGTTCACTTTCATCACTGATATAGTTCAGTTTTATTCTTTCCACTGCTTGATACTATGCTGTATTTGCCTGTGTAATTTCTATATTTTAGAATTTATTGAGGTTTTACTTGTAACCTAGTATAGTAATTATTTTTAAAAGTGTCTGATGGAGTTTTGGAAAGGATTGCATTTTCTTGGGTATAAAGTTTAATACATAAACATGTTTGGTAAAATCACTTTAGTAATTATATTACTCAAATCATATATGTCGGTTTGTATTTTTAATCTAATGGTCTAGTTCTAATGATTTAATCTAATGATCATCACTGTGCTTTTGACCCTACATATATATTCATACACCTAATAATAATCTTTATTCATATATTTTAATTCTAGGTCTCTTGGACTATCTATGTTAATAACTATGTTTGTTTCATTGTGGATTATTTCTTCCCATTTTAAAAATTTAATTTTGTTATAAAAAATAAAATAAATAAATAAATAAATAAAAATGTAATTTTATTATAAATTCTGTTGTTCCTAAGGCTAGTTTTGCCAACTTACTTTTATGTCCTTTCTTTTCTTTTCTCCTTCTTTCCTTCCTTCCTTCCCTCCTTCCTTCCCTTCCCTCCTTCTCTTTTGAAATTTATAATATATACATATAAAGCTTATATATATAAATATAAAGCTTATAGTTTATAATATAAAGGCAACCTTTCTCATTTTCTGTTCTTCTAACTTTCTACTTATTCCTCCATCTTTTGAAATTAAAATTCATTTGACTTTTCATCCAAGAATCTTTTATTTCAATATGGATGTTTAATCCACCTTGATCGAATGTTATGAATGCCATAATTTTCTTCTATTATTTTGTTTTATGCTTCCAGTTTTTTATGTTCCTTTTTGCTATATTGTTCATTTTCTTTCTTACCTACTTTTCTCCCCCTAGCATAGTGTTGTCCACAGAAACTTTGGCAAATTAATGCTAAGGGAAGATCTGGAGAAAAAAATATGTAGCACATTCCATGATTAAACAAGGTAGGAGAGAATCAGGGCATTGTTTTGGAGAAACCACAATAAATAACATAAAAGGAGAGCTCCTAAGAATCTCATTTACACAATTTGTTGAACTATGTTAAATCAGAGTTTACAAACTTATTTAACTCAGAACATATTTTTCCTAATGCATCTAGTGATATCTTATGGAATACTACTTTCTGGAATACTAGGTTGAGAAATGTACTCCTGGTGATTTGGAACTCGTGCCTTGCACAATTTTCACCTTTAAGTATGTTCAATAGTATGTATTGAACCTATTTTTTTGACCCTACTGTTCCATGTGTCTTCTCTTCTGGACCTTTTGATTTTTTTTTTTTTTAATTTATTTGTGAGAGACACAGAAAGAGAGGCAGAGACACAGGCAGAGGGAGGAGAAGCCAGCTCCATGTAAGAAGCCCAATGTGGGACTCCATCCCAGAAATCCAGGATCACGCCCTGAGCCAAAGGCAGATGCTCAACCACTGAGCCACCCAGGTGTCCCTTGGATCTTCTGATTCTGATTTATTGTTGTTCATGACTTGGTATCATGGTGTAATTTTATCACCATTAGAGTTTACCAGTTTACATTTTATCAGCAAATGATTAAATCAAGCTATTGCAAGAGAAATTTATAGTGACAACTCTAATTTGGTCCCAGGTAGATGTTCCAATTGCTGTGGGTGAGAAAGGAATGTCTAATGGATGGTAAGAGAGAAACACAGAAGATCTGAAGCCCACATGAAATGGGCAGGAGTTTATCACCTAAGACACGGAGATTGGCTTTAAAAGGAACAGTGTCATCACATTCTTCTGGCACTTTTATTCTATTGCTCAAAGAACTTCAAAGGCTCCGTGACAAATGCATTTTGTTGGAGCCAAAAAATAACATATTTGGCTTTGAAACAACCATCAGGTTTTTGATGGTACACTAGTTTTCAAAGAAAGGCAATAGATGGTCTATCAGAAGAAATTGGCTGAGAAGTAAGGGGAAGTGGATTCTGTGACAACCCCATAGCTACTCAATGTGTTCTTGGCTGAGTCATTTTGTTTCTCTCACTCTGAGGTACTGCAGCTGGAGAAGAGAGGGGAGAAGGGGCTGAAGTAACTCAATGATTCTTAAAATATAAGAAAGTCTGCAATTCTATGAATACGAGTTTTAGAGTGTTGCTATTACAAATGTCACCATGAACGTGTTATGAATATTACAATGTGCTCCATACTGAGCACAGAGCCTCACAGACCCAGGATCCTGAGATCATCACCTGAGATCATCACCTGAGCCAAAATAAAGAGTCAGATGCTTGTGGTGCCTGGGTGGCTCAGTGGTTGAGCGTCTGCCTTTGGCTCAGGGTGTGATCCCAGAGGCCTGGGATCAGGTTCAGCATCAGGCTTCCCACAAGGAGCCTGCTTCTTCTTCTGCCTATGTCTCTGCCTCTCTGTCTCTCATGAATAAATAAATAAAATCTTTAAAAAAAAGTTTGATGTTTAACTAACTGAGCCATCTGGGCACATCTATCAACATTTTTTTAAAGTAAGATTATAGAGTAGTATAAAAAATGTGAGCACATCACACACAGTTAAGGGTAATGAATATTTTATGAAGTTATGTTTATGTTATTTACAAATGTATACATACTGGTTTGTCCTGTAAAAGGCATATTCCATAGTGGATTGCTTAAAAACAGTGTGAAATACACTCTTCTAACAATGATTATCCAGAGCCAAATTTGATGAGTTTGTAGGGAACTTCATTAGGTTTGGCAAGTTTCTCCCCACAGTGGTGATATCAACTTACACTGTCATCAGCTCCATTTGAAAGTTTGAATATTCACTAACACATTTTTTTTAGATGTGCTAATTTTTCCCAAACTAAAGAGTGTAAAACAGCATGACATTTCCATTTTCTTCTTCCTAGATGCTAGTGGTGTTGAGCAAACTTTTAGGGATCTATTGGTCATTTGAATCTCCTATTCATTGATTTATCTGCTCAAACCCTCTGTCTATTTTTGCCTTGTTTATCCCTTTTTTATTGGCCTATAGAAGTCTTAAAATATATTCTGGATACTTCATGAGTTTTATCCACTACTAGTATTTTTTCTAGTCTGTTGCCTACAAATGCAAAGAGATGCAAAGAGATGCAAAGCCTTGTGGGGTTTTGTGAGTTCAAAGACTAAAATGTAACATGGTCAAACTTATCTGTATTTTTCTATTGATTTGTAATTTGGGGGTTGTGTTGAAAAAAGTCTCCCCCTTCCTAAGTCCATAAAAACATATTCCTATATATTCCTCTAAAAGTTTTAAAGTCCACTTTTTAGATGTATGCTTTCATTCTCTCTTGAGAGTGTTTTTATGTATTGTCGTGAGGCAGCAATCTACTTTTTTTCAATGTGAATAGTCAATTTTTTCAGTGCCATTTATTGAGTAACTCCTTTAAAAAAAAAAAGATTTATTTATTTGAGAGGAAGAAAGAGAGAGCATTAGTGGGAGGAACAGAGGAAGAGGGAGACTGAGAGCAAGAATCTCAAGCAGATTCCACACTCAGTGTGAAGCCTGATGCGAGGCTCGATCTCATGACCCTGAGATCACAACCTAAGGCAAAATCAAGAGTTGGACACTACCAACTGAGCCCTCTAGGTGCCCCAAGAGTAACTCCTTCTTAAATCAATTGTAAAGTGACCTTTCTCATACACCAAGCTCCTAAATACATGTAGCTGTTTTTGTTATAAAAATGACTGATGCTTTACAATGCTGATCTTATTTGCTGTCAGACATTCCCTAATAACTTCTGGCAATAGTTTAGAGGAAATTATTTTGCAGAAGTCTGTAAACTTATATTAATATTTGAAGGGTTTCAATTACCAAGAAACAGGAAATGCAGGTTACATGCATTAAATAAACATCAAAATGTATCAGTGTCTTCCAGAAGGCATCCTGTTACGAACTAGTGATAAAGTTATAAATATGATTGTGATCCTTGAATGATAAGATCTTCAAGGAAGTTATGGTCTGATATAGCAGTTTGCAACCCTATCAGACTGAGCACTCCCCCTTTATTTATATATCATTCTGTAATCAACCCTATTACTATCTGGAACTTTATTCTATTTATACACATATCCCATCTGCTCATACACCAAAAATTCAATACGAAAACTTTTTATCATATAAATAAAAAATAAAAGTGCTGCATAAGAAAATAATAAATGTTTCAACATGCAAATTCTCAGATAGGACACACTACAATAAAGTCATCAACTCCCCACCCCATATGTAGAGTCACCTGGACTGTAACAGGTGCAATTGCAGGGCCTGTATGACTTTGTTACCTTTCATTGACTCGAGTACCACAGGAAGCATTACCCCTGACATATTGAACAATTAACTAGGTTTTAAGCAAAACAACATACCATCATCTCTTGATTTACGTAGTACTTGCACCCCTAGAAAATTCAGTTTATATGAATGTGTAGATACTTACTTTGCATGTAATGCAAACAAAGGTAGAGTTTAGGCTCAGAAGAGTGTATGCCTTGTTTTCAGCTACATGAAGGTCTAGTTGGACATTGAAAGTCAAGAGGGGTGAGGAATGATTTTTCTTTTTATGAGCTTATCCTTTGCATCTCAAGAATGTCCAACTTCGGGATCCCTGGGTGGCGCAGCGGTTTAGCGCCTGCCTTTGGCTCAGGCCGTGATCCTGGAGACCTGGGATCGAATCCCACATCAGGCTCCCGGTGCATGGAGCCTGCTTCTCCCTCTGCCTATGTCTCTGCCTCTCTCTCTCTGTGACTATCGTAAATAAAAAAAATAAAAGAAAAGAATGTCCAACTTCTGTGGTCTTCACTGGGTGAATGTCCACAGTCCCCTCCAAATCAGTGGGGCAAACAAAAAATGCCTCCTCCTCCAAACAGTCTCCAAATGCCCCTCACGTGTTAGTACCATCCTTACTGCATCGCAGTGGGCTAAAAATAAGAGAAATGTCAAAAGCACTGGATTAAATACATACACAGGGTGTACTGGAGTACAGTCGAGGAGTAGCAAGGCCTCCACAGTGGGATGAATTGTGCAATGGTAGTTCGGACAGACAACAGGGACAGACAGGAATCCCAAATAAATGTTACTAGATGGCTGAGTCTGGGGAGGAGGTTGAAAGTATATCTCCTTTCTCTACAAAGAAAGCTTCTCTTCCTGTTACAAGGTGACCATGCTGTAAGTCACAGACAATGAAGAATATTATGCACACAAAAATGTTACCAAAGCCAGACCCAACACCTCCTTACCCATCCACCCCAGGATTCAAAACATTCTTTGTCTTAACTAGATTACAGTTGAAGACATAAAACATCTATTTATCTTAAGTTTGAGAAAACAGGCTTTCTTCCCCATCCAAACTCATACACAAAGATGTTCCTGAATTTCTTTCATCTGAGACACTTGCTTAGCTCTATTGCCTGCAGAACTGGCAGCTTGGCCTCAACCATATCTCTTGTGAGCTTGTTTTGTTAACCTATCTCTTCTTTGAACCAGTATCTGCAAAAGGAGAGAGAAGAATGCTCCTTGTATGACCCTTTAATGGTTATTTCTCCCTGGAAAAATTTATTTGAGCATCAGGAGCCAGTGAGAGAAGGGAAATAGAAGACTAGCAAATTATCATGCTGAATATCCTCTGAATAGATTTATTTGTGCAACCGGGAAATTCACAGTTGGGACAGGTTGGATCGAGTAATGCATGCCTCTTCCCTTAGAGAGCGAACAGCTAAACCAACCCTAATCTAAATCATTCCAAGTGAGACATGTTTTACAAGAAGTTTTATCACTAAACAAGGCACTTCTTGCAGGAATCTAATTGTTCCAACGTAATGTCTGTTTATAACTCCATTCACCGTCTTTTTTTTTTTTTTTTTTTTTAAAGAAAATGTCCTACCATCCCTGGATATGAATTCTGGATTCCATTCAACCTGGGCCCATAATTAAGAATAGCATGTCTTCGGTGCTGGCTCTGTGTTTGATATAACGGATGTCTGCTAGTTAAAGGAAGAATAAATGAATGAAAGAAAGAGAAATCACACATGCACGTAAGCTCTGTTACTGTCATATACTTTATTCCAGCATGCCACGTTACCCAGACCCCAAAATCTCACTGTTTGAAACCATAAGGAAGATCAGTATGGACTTAAAGCAAAACTCCCTCAAGCTAGGAGGAATTTGGAAGTAAGCCTAAAATATTACTGGCGGCATCTGGTTTTCTCTTTTCAACTGATCACGACTCTCAACACTCAGTATTTCCTTCTAGGTTTTTCTGCAGCATGCCCAGGCCTGGAAAAGAGAAATAAAATACTAATACAGTAAATAGCATTTAATATTCTTACCTAATTGAAAAGATTCTTGTAATGATAGAATCAACTAATGTAGCTTGAAGTATTTCTTAAATTGCTAAATACAGCTATTTACTGAGTATCTGATGTGTGCTGGTCACAAGATTACATGTTTAGAATATGAATATGGATAGTACTAATCCTGTGCCCTAAAAAAGTTGACAGTCTAGTGAAAATATTGACACAAATTCACTTCAGAGAATTGCTTAAGAGATTTCTGTAAAGGGACTGTAGTCCACATAGTTTCAGTACCTATGCATGTGATATGTGGAGGATGCATTATCTCAAGACTTTATGGGACAAAGGATCTGATGATAATGAGTGGTAGAAATCAATGATGAAAGATGGAAAGAATTGTACATAGTTTTACTCTATAATTCTATACAGTGACTCCAAAGGGTATATCATCAGTTGTGAGATCAAGTTCTGCTTTCCCCACAAAGGGATTGGTGGTACCCCATAATGGGGTGGCTAAGCCAATGGCTTGGGCTAGTCTAGTTTGCTTCCATCCTCCTTATTCTTTTCCTTCTTATCTAGACTGTGTTGGAATGCCCATTTCTTGCTAGAGAGCACTTATTGAAAAGTTTTAATCTTTGCAAATAGATCTATTAAAAATACAGAATCTTTATTAATCAGTTACTTCCAAAGAATTTATTTCCTTTCGATACCTTCAACAAATGTCAGCTATGGCTTTTCAACTCTAATTAGAAGTGTTGCCTATTTGTATCTGTGACTTCCTCTGGTAACTATGTTCTGATAAATAGACCTCTTTTTTTTTTAAGATTTTTAAAATTTATTTGAGAGAGAGAGAGTGTGTGTGCATAAGCAGGAGGAGGGGCAGAGGGAAAGAATCTCAAGCAGACTCCCTGTTGAGCCCAGAGCCCAACACGGAACCCTGAGATCATGACCTGAGGTGAAATCAAGAGTCGAACGCTCAACTGACTGAGCCCCCCAGGTGCCCTGACTTTTTTAATACTTCCCCTGCCAAAGGAGATGTTTATTTCAAGTGGAGAAAGTGCTAGCTGAGAGGCTGTGGTTTCCATTTCAAGAGAAGGAAAATCCCCAACAGATACAGAGAATCCCCTTTCTTTCTTACCCTGGACACCTTTGGGAGCTGGCCATTTTTCCCCTCCCTCTCCCTATAATCTGGAGTTATTATCACCACAACTGCATTGACAAGTCAAATGTTATCTCCTGATAGAGTCAGACACCGAGATCAGTGTTTGCCTTAGAGCTGGAAGTTTCTGTAGACTTGGGGCCAAGGCTGCTGTTCTTGGGGTGGCCATCCTACAATATGAGTGGACTCAGTCTATAGACAAAGAATAAGCAGATGTGACATAAGTGAGTTCTGAGTACATGAGAACAATTACTGTGTCTTCATGGCACTTGTTGGGGACAGGGACCGGTGGCTTTGGCTCTACAAAGGACATGGACTTCAGATCCACATTTTCAGTTACACTGACTGGTCCCCAGGCCTGCAGCAATGCTGCCCCTTGTCTGCCAGTGACTTCCAATGCCTGCAGCTGGTAAAATTGTGGTGTCCTCCCTCCCTGCTTGATTGAAGCCACTTCTCATCCCAGGTGGTCTGTTCCACATCCCCCAACAATATTCAGCTCACTTTTACCCCAGCTCAAATCTCACATACACCTGTATCCCTCCACGGGGCTAAGAGGACCATCTGCTCAGCTTCCGTGACACATAGGAGCTAAGAAAGTCTCCCATATGCTGGATTGTCTATTGTCCGTTTGGTCCCAATACCACCCCCTTCTAAAATACATTCTACCGATGGATAAGCTGGAAACTACATTTCTGAAATCTCCTTTCTCATAATGGTCCAGAGTAGAGTCTGCTAATGATACACATTCACGGGACATTTGAAGGTAGTTAGGAAGGGAAAGAATTACTCTCCAGGGGCAGCTGCAGCCAGATGCATGGGCAGACGTGAGATACACAGTATCCTCCTCATGCACTCTTAAGAACCCTCACATTAGTGTTTTGGGTTCCAGTCAGCGGGAGTATCTTCCCTTTTCTTCTTATTTCCAGCTTTTCCAACAGTTTTATAAGACCCTAAGTTCCTATATAAAAACCTCTCACACCCAAAACACATACAGTAGCTGTTTTCTTGACCTAATCCTGACTAATTGATATTTGTAGTCTCTTTCTAGAGACCCAATGGGTACTTGGGTAAACACTCATTTGTTTTTGGTTTTCTTCCCCATCCTATATATCCCCATGTCGTCCTGGGGTTTTTCCAGCCATGTAACATGTCACCTTTTCTCTTTTCCTGGTGTCCTTCCCCCTTCCCTCACTCTTGGGTAGGAAGTATCATTTATTCCACATGATACTTCATAACAATGCATATTACCTTGCTCAGAGTTAGAAGACATTTAAAGAGTCAACACAATAGCCAGTAGATTTTACTCTAAATCACTGGGAAAGTGAGGGAGAGGCAGGAAATGAAGGAGAGTGAAATTCTCAGCTATCATGGCAGAGACTAATGCCTAAAATCGACGGGCCAAGGAGGAGTAATATGGACATGACATTTAGAAATGTCAAGTTACCTACCAGAACCAACTCAAAGAGTTTACTGTGGTTAGCCCTGGGAACGAAGGCTGGGAGATCCAGAGGGATTGGGACAGAGAATGAGTATTTTTCATTTTAAGTCTTTGGGTAAAATGTTATTTTTTTAGTCGTATATGTATTACTTCAACTAAAATAGTTTTTGAAATTGAAAAGCAGCAGACAGGTGACAGCAATAGAGAGAAGAAGGTAGGGCAGCTTTGCAGAAGAAATGTGATTCCTTCTCAGCCTCTTACCTCTTTCTGTGCCCAAATGCCATGCCAGCAGCCAGTTTCACGGAATCAGCTGAGCAGATGAGATGGCACCAGGGTCCCCAAATAGGCAACCCTGAACAAGCAACATGAATGAAACAAACCTTCCCTCCAGGTGCTTCCAGCAAGCTGAAGAGTTTGCAGACTTGTTTTCCGATCCCAGGAAAGGAAGCTTCTCTTTGTCTTCTTGTCTCCTGTTTCTCACAGCACATACACATAGACATCATGTCCTAAAACAAAGATGAACTGGAGAAGGGCGAGATTGTTGATGGAGTACCCAGGTCAGAGGCTGATGAAACTGTCCAGGTGAGGGACAAGAAGCACCAGAATCAAGGCTCAGTGGCATCAGAAGAGTCTTGGGGATTGACTGTCTGAGAGGGGAATAGAGTCACAAAGGTGCTGGTTAGGTGAGCATGGGGAATGAGCATCATTCTGGATGGCCAAGACTTGGTAGCAACAGATAGGACTTTGGAAGGTAAGAGTTACATTTGGCAGCAGTAAGTGAATAATATAAAGTTAAATGTGGTGGTAGACCTAGAAAGGAAAGTTGGCCACTGTACGAGTTTTCTCCAGCTGCTGTAATACAGTATCACACACTAGGTGGCTTAAACAACATTTCTGGAGGCTAGAAGTCAAGATTAAGGTGTCAGCAGGGTTGGTTTCTTCTGAGGCTTCTCTCCTTGGCTTGTAGATGGCCATCTCCTCCCTGTGTCTTCACATGACCTCCCACCTGTGCAAGTCTGTGTCTAATCTCCTCTACTTAGAATACCAGTCATGTAGGATGACCTCATCTTAACTCAAATACTTCTTTAAGGACCCTATATCCAAATACAGTCACATTCTATGGTACAAGGGGTTAGAATGTGGGGTGGGACACACTTGAGCCCATGATGCCACATCTGATGTGACATGACACTTTCTTTCTTCCAGCTTCCAGATCTGCTCTAAATATCTTGACACATCTGTCATTTTTTTAAAATTTTATTTATTATTTGAGAGAGAGGGAGAATGAGAGAGCACAAGCAGGGGGAGAGGCAGAGGGAGAAGAAGCAGACTCTCCACTGGGCAGGAAGCCCAACACAGAGCTCTATCCTGGGAACCTGGGATCATGACCTGAGTTGTAGGCAGATGCTTAACTGACTGAGCCACCCAGGTGCCCCCACATCTGTCATTTTAGTCCGTGTCTGTACTCCTAAGCCCTAATTCTTTCAACCCACACCATCTACCAATTAATTACTGGGATTTTTTTTTTTTTTTTGCACATAAAGGTCTTCAAAGATGCAACATCACAACTGCACACTGCATAGATTTTGCTGATTGTGCACTTTCAGAAAACTTGCCCTAAAATGAAATCCATGATAGTGAAATAATGAAATAATCATTAAATCCTGCTGCATATCCCACATTCGCTAAGTAAAAATTAAAATATGTATAATTTCTAAACTCTTAACCAGTGAGGAACCTTAAACACCTATATTTGTAGAGTTGGCATTTGAGATAATGGAGTTGCTCATTAATTCAAGTGGTAGTTGGAATCTGGGGCATAAACGCGGATGCAGCAAGGTATCTGCCCCCCCCCCACCCGTGGGAACAGACATCATAGTCTTTAACTCTACTGACATTGGAAAGTTGGACAGCTGGCTACCTTTTCAACCTGTCTTTCACAGAAAAAGACTACAGTAAATTTCCCCCTGTTAAAAAATATTTTATTTATTTATTTGAGAGAGAGAGAGTGCATGCATGGTGGGGGGCGGGCAGAGAGGGAGGGAGAGAGAATCTGAAATAGACTCCATGCTGAGCATGGAGCCAGACACGGGACTTGATCTGATGACTGTGAGATCATGACCTGAGCTGAAACCAGGAGTCAGATGCTTAACCAACTGAGCCTCTCAGGGGCCCCTACAGTAAACTTCCTTTGAGTAATATGCTACACAGGATTCAAGAGATATTTTGTACACTTAAAGCTTTAAGGATATTTAGTTTACATAAGCTGAGTATATTTCGTGCCATAGGTTTTTCATACATTGGAAGCAAATTTCTAATGTCAAATATAATAAAGTTTTTTAAAAACATTATCATCCTTTTTGACCTATTTTGTTTCCTAAAGTATAAGGCATCTTCTCTTGTATTTGGATATGGTATGTTATATAATGTATTAAAGCCCGGTCATGATAGCAGGATGAGTCAGGGAAAGGTCAAACACCACACGGGTGGCTGCCAAGGGACTGTTTCTCCAATCAGACCTGCTGTGTCCTCTTCTCTGCCTCACTGTCAGGCAGCATCCAGGCAAAAACAAAGGCAATCTGTAACCTACCTTGCGGCTGACACCCTGTGAAATGTTGACAGAAGCAATGCATAATTATGAGGCTGGAATTTGTACCTATTTAAATTAGCATCAAGGAGACAAAAAAAATGCCTTTTTTTTTTTTTTTTTAAATGTATGGAACCAGATTGAGGAAAGATGAGAAAGTAATTCTTCTTCTACTCTGGGCCTTGATGCCAAAGGGATCCAAAAAAGCAGGGAAAACAACCATCAGAAAGGTACCTTGGTGCCTTAAAAACAAAATCTGAGCAAAAGCCAAGAATTTCCAGATTATGCAAACAATGATTATAATTTGTCTTTTAAGTTTGGACAACTTTATTGATGTCAGTTTGTCAAATCTTTGATAGGGAGAGAGAGAGAGAAAATGCCTTTGTCAATGACTCAGTCTTTTGGATGTGGAAAAAGTGAAGCACCAATGGAATGAGATTCATTTTTATATTACCTGACATTTATTTTAATTCTTGCCCGACATTTTGGAATACAGACTGTTGAGGGTCTTCTCTGTATGTCAGGTTTTCAATGAATTGGTCTTTTGCTCCACCTTTGGAGGAGGTCACATCTTATGTCAGAGGACTCCTTCTGAAAGTTAAATCTTGAGGGTCTTTGGTTTTAAACAACAGAAGTATATCCATCCTTAAAAAAGATGGGGGAAATATTGGGGTGCCCGGGTGGCTCAGTTAGTTAAGCATCAGACTTTTGATTTCCACTCAGGTCATGATCTCAGGGCATGAGATGGAGCCCCAAGTCGGGCTCTAGGCTCAGCAGGGAGTCTGCTTGGGATTCTCTCTCTCCCTCTCCTTCATAAATAAATAAATAAATAAATAAATAAATAAATAAATAAATCTTTTCAAAAGGGGGATATAGTACAAGGAAATGAGAATTTTACTCCTCCTGAGTGTGGAAAATGTTGGTCCAAACACATTAGCCTGGGAAATGGGTCTGGGAATCAAAGTAAAAAGATACTCACCCTGGTCGCCCCCTGACCACCAACACAAAGCTTGTATGTATGTCATGATAGGTCTCTTGAAAGAGACTCCAGAAGTAGTTACTCAAAAGTAAGTCACAAGTATGATTTCATTGAATCCCATGACTGCAGGAGATAGTAACTATCTCCCCAGATTGTCACAGAGATTGGAGGAGGAGCTAGCTTGTCATGTGGATGACTCAAAGCATGCACCTCTTTGAGGAAATATCAAGTTAAAAAAAAAAAAAAACACCCAAAATGACAAGTAAGAACAAGATCAAGAAGATCTGAAGGACTACGAAATTGTTCCTAAAGGCTTTTCCAATGAGATATCGCAACATTGAAATGTAAAGCTATCTATATACCTGGACCACCTGGCAGGCTGCCTGCAAATAAGCCAGAGCAAGTTGGAAAAAGGACAAAGATAAGAATAACAGCTAACCTGCAAAACTGTTCCATCCAAGTGCTAATTAAAAACTACACATTTCAATGTCAAATTTCTGGATGGCGGTTTTGCAATAAACAACAAATGCTTTAAATGTGTGCATCCTCCAGCAGCACTGCAGATTTGGAAACTGGTTCTGAAGAAACAAATAGAGAAGTGGGTAAATATTAGGCTGAAAGATTTTTTTTTATTTATTCATGAGAGACACACCCACAGAGAGAGAGAGAGAGAGAGAGAGAGGCAGAGACACAGGCAGAGGGAGAAGCAGGCTCCATGCAGGGAATCTGACCTGTGACTCGATCCCAGGACTCCAGGATCATACCCTGGGCTAAAGGCGGCGCTAAACCGCTGAGCCACCCAGGCTATCTGGCTGAAAGAATTTAAACCGCAGCATTCCTTATAAAAGTAAAAACGTGGGGATCCCTGGGTGGCTCAGCAGTTTGGCGCCTGCCTTTTTCCCAGGGCGCGATCCTGGAGTCTTGGGATCGAGTCCCACATCAGGCTCCCGGCAAGAGCCTGCTTCTCCCTCTGCCTGTGTCTCTGCCTCTCTCTGTGTCTATCATAAATAAATAAATAAATCTTAAAAAAAAAAAAGGTAAAAACGTTTTAAAAACGTTTGGTAGAGGCATAGCTGACATAATATATTAATTTCAGGTGTACAACATAGCGATTCGACAATTATATACATTACAACATGCTCACCACGAGAAGTATATTCGTTGTCTGTCAGCACACAAAAGGCAAAGGCAACGTACCAAATGGGAGAAGATATTTGCAAATGGTATATCCCATAGGGGGTTAATATCCAAAATCTATTAAAAAAAAAAACAAAAAAACAAAACAAAAAAAAAAACCTTTACACCAAAAAACAATCTGATCTCTAAATGGGCAGAGGATCTATGAATATTTTTCCAAAGAAGGCATATAGATAGCCAACAGGTGCATGAAAAGGGGCTCAACATCACCCGTCATCAAATGCATATCAAATCACAATGAGATAGCACCTCTCACTATCAGAATGGTGAAAATTAATAACACAGGAAACAACAGTTGTCAGTGAGGATGCAGAGAAAGGGGATCCTTCAGGCACGGTTGATGGCAGTGTACGTTGGTGCAGCCACTATGCTTAGAGTTTCCTCAGAAAGAAGAAAAAATTGCAAACAATCCAAATGAACCCTGATAATATTCAATAGGCCCATTTAATGAAACTCAAGATAGCCATTAAAAATGATGTCAGAGAACTATTTTCGTCACCTCAACAGATGTCCGTGATGTATTTTAAGTGAAAAAAAAAAGGGTTATAAAATAATGTTTAATTTCCATCCAAAATATATGTGTAATTATGAATGCAGAGGAAAAAATCTGGCAGAGAAAAATTATCTGGCAGGATAAATACTGAATCCTAGCGATGGGTGGGTTATAGGAAATTTATTCTACTTTCTGTAACTGGCATATTTTTATTCTATAATTAACAGGTTAAATAAGACAAATAAAGGAATACAGTAAGGGACACCTGGGTGACTCAGTGGTTGAGCATCTGCCTTCAGCCCAGGGCGTGATCCTGGAGTCCTGGGATCAAGCCCCACATCGGGCTCCCTGCCTGGAGCCTGCTTCTCCCTCTGCCTGTGTCTCTGCCTCTCTCTGTGTGTCTCTCATGAATAAATAATAAAATCTTAACAAAAAAAAAAAAAAGGAATACAGTGAAACTTCTCTTAACTAATCCTTTGTAATGTGAATAACCATACCCTCTATTTCTCAATATGGGGCACATTTATTTGTTCCTAGAAGAGTGGCCTTCCTTCACCTGCAGATAAAGAATCAGCAATTTCTACTGTTTGACAAAGCCATCCCCACAGCCTTTAACTCAAGGAGAGTTCCATTTTCTCAAAGTGGATTCAGTGTATCCGAGGTGAAAAAAAATCTCCCCCAAATCACTTGACTTCCTTCCATGGATTCAGTGACTGAGGGACACTTTTGGGGTTTCCTATTTTTCTATTTCAAGCAGGAGTTTGCGCTTCTGCTCCTGTGTGCAGGTTGAGGGCACCACCCACCGCAGCCAGGGCTTGCTGAGTAGGGGGTGCGGACCCCACTGGGTTCCCGTGGAGAACCGGTATCTGATAGCACTCCACTTCCTGGTTACCAGCGCCTGCCCCTGTCCTGGTGTATTTCTTCTGAATATTCCTAGACCTCGAAAAGACTACATTGGAAAAAATTCTTTATAGATTGATATTTCTATTTTTGACAGGTGCATTTCAATTGACCTCCATGATATTCTGCCTCTGTAAGCCAGGCAAATGCTGCATTCTGAAAAAAATAAAAAATAAATAAAATAAAATAAAATAAAATAAAATAAAATAAAATAAAATAAAATAAAATAAAATGGATTGTTTCATTAACTGAGCTGAAAGAGGTATCATCCTAGTTCTTGACGTGCTAATGGTTACTGATTCTTGAAGGTGTTAACTTTCCACCTCCAGTGTGAGGAATGTGTTTATTTCCCCAGAGGTTCAGCATTATTGGTCTTGTTTGTATTTCCTTTTTTTTGGGGGGGGGAGGGGGCAAACCTTGAGAATAGTTCACATTTGGAGTTGGGCCTAAATAAATAAATTCAGAATATATACATTTAAAAATAAAAACATGTTTGCTATCTACCCCATACTTTGTCACCAAGCACATTTACACAGAAGTGTTTGATCTTAAGAACAGCATCCCCAAGTTCATCTGAGAACGGTAACAAATTGTGTAGCTTTTTATCATATGTCTCAAGGCCTCTATTTTAGGGAGAATTTGGCTTTTCTTCATGGTGTGTGCTAATCTTCATGGCTAATGCTTCCTTATTAATTTTTTTTATTCTTTGTTTCAATGCAAAGAGAGAAAGAAGATATGGAAATATGGACTCTTTTTTTTTCTTTAATTCCTGGCCACATCGTGGATGCTTTGAGTTGCACTCCCTTAGAATCACTCCTCAGATCACCTCTACTTGCTAAGCATCTACTTTTCCAAATGCAATCAGTTGCTTAATGTTCTTTTTATAAAAGTGCTTCTAGAATCAAGAGAAGGCTTGTGCTAACAGTTGGGGCTGGGGGAGGTCAATGGGAGGTGGACTTTCAGAGCTGCTCCCCTAAAAGTGCAGAAGAAAGAATTTTTGACAAGTGAAAGTAAAGAATTGTAAAAATGAAAAGAAATTCTGATGGTCAAGTGGAGCTACTTCATTTTAGCATTTTGGACATTAAGAAGTGAGAAGTTGGAGGTACCTGTTCTGGATCTCCTATGATATAGATAATAGTCTAGTCTAGAGTTTTCCCCACCATTTAAAAACTTGACTCTTAACCTGCACCCACTTTGGTTAGAATATGGGTCCCAGGAGCTGCTGGGTATTGGGTATTGCGTATTGCTGCTGGCCATGACCGAGTCTAGTTCAATTCCATACAATCACAAATGGAATCCGCTTACACACAGGCATTGTCCAGGGGCTGGAGGTGGGGATGGGGGGTGGTGGGATGCATCCCCCATGGAAAGAAGGAGGCTCCAAACTGGCTAGATCTGGCTGGTCACACCCCAGTCTTACTCCCACTGGTTGCATCTTGCCTACATTGTAACCTCACCGAGCCTCTGTTCCCCATCTGGAATATGGGAATGATCATCATGTGGTCTTGAAGGACAGCAGTGGCAATTAGCATGGGCATAAGGGAAAGGTCTAGTGCTCTGTGGCTGGCCCAGTAAAAACTAGCTCTTACTACTCTTCCCTCCACTTGGAAGATAAATAAAACATAGTCCCTGCCCTTAAGGATCTGAGAGTCAAATGAGACACATTGGGCAATATGGCCCTAGAATGTCTACAACAGGGTTACTGGATTAGTTACTGGATTGGTCTGCAGCTGAGTTAGTTATAGTGGTCCCCTCAACCTGAGCTGGACTGTGGTGAGAAAATTATCTCTATTTCCCATCACAGAACCCCAGGGGTGAGGGGGAAAAGAGAGAAAGGCCTGGGAACGGGATAAATTACACATGACATCCCCCAAATTTGTCTCATTAGCCTGTAATCTGGTTGCTGGAAAACCTCACCTGTGAAACATGAGACCTTCTTCCTCCTAATTCATGAACAAACCTCAAAATGGCAGGGGATCAATTTGGAGCTTAGCAAGAATGTAGCTACTTCCTCAAGTCCTTTGTGTTTGTATGTTATAGAGGCGTACGTCTTCCTGCTGTGCAAACAACCTGTTGAAAACTGAAATTTTACTGAAAGATTTCTCTTACATGACATGCAGATCAACGCTTGATTTTTTTTTATTGCTTTCTCCATGTATTAGGTAGAAATAACTGGCAATTAATTTACAGTGATTGAATTTATCTCGGGTGAACACATATTCTTGGCTATAGCACAAAGCAAAGAAATCACTTTTGTATTTTTCAACATTTTGCCATATCTATCATTTTGAGTCTAAAAATTCTATATATATAAATATATGTTTTAAAAAATATATATATATATAATGTATAAAGGTGGACCTATTCATCCTTAGATTGGAAAGCCTTCCACCCAGTCTTGGCTCTCCCTCCAACTTCAAAGCCATTTAATCAGAAGAATAATTCTTACTAATCATCCTTACTAAAGTCTCCTCATTAGTAACTAGGAGCAGCCTGCTGAATCCCTCCTCCTGGTTCATGCAGGAGGGAAATTCTTAACCACTGTTAGACATTGGGTCTGCTGTGCTGTGCTGTTTGCTTTCTGACTCTGTCTCTGTCCTTCTGGCCTGCAGAAATATAGGAATATTCCATTTTATTCTAATGTTGTTGAGAAAAAATGTTGGCTGCAATATAAGCTATAATAGATTCAAAAAGGAGGGAAGGAAAGAAGGGATATAGGAAGGAAGGAAAGGAATATTCATCTTGATCTTGAAAGTGTTTAAAATCTAGCTGGAAAGTGGTTGGGGCACCTGAGTGGCTTAGTCGGTTAAGTGTTGGACTCTTGAGGGATGCCTGGGTGGCTCAGTGGTTATCTGCCTTTGGCTCAGGCTGTGATCCTGGAGTCCTGGGATTGAGTTCTGCATCGGGCTCCCCACAGGGAACCTACTTCTCCCTCTGCCTTTGTCTTTGCCTCTCTCTCTCTCTCTCTGTGTGTCTCTCATGAACAAATAAATAAATCTTAAAAAAAAAAAGTGTTAGACTCCTGATTTTGGCTCAAATCATGATCTCAGGGTTGTGTGATTGAGCCCTGTGTTGGACTCCATACTGGGCATGGAGCCTGCTTAAGATTCTCTCTCTCCCTCTTCCTCTGCTCACCCTCCATCCTCGCTACCTTTCTTTCTCTTTCTCTTAAAAAAAAAAAAAAAAAAAGTAAAATCTAGTTGGAGAGACAAGAGTCACAGAGGTAGTATAGTCATTAAGAGCCTGAGTTCAGGACAGAAATGTTAGCTTTGCCTTCTACTGATTTTGGGCAACTCACTGAAGCTGTCTGCCTTGGTTTATCATCTCTAAAATGGGACTAAACACATTTATCTTATAAGGCAATAATATAAGAGAATTAAATAAGATTGTCTAATAATTTAACATAGTACCTGACACTAATACCAGCAATCACGTTGAGGCTGTTATTACTACTATCATCATTGTTATGGCTGGTAAGGATAAGGGACAAATGTAGAAAAGCAAAGCAAGTGAATCTAGTGCTTTGATAGTCCTGGGCATTGGAAATGTGGTTTGCAGGTGGCGGGTGTCTGGGGAGGCAAGGTATTGAAGGAAGTTCTTTGAGGCTACCTGAATGATCGGGACAGCTATGAGATTGCACAAAAAGATTAATTGACCGAGCCAATGCCCCTAATGCGGAGGACTGGCATTGAATGTATCTGTCAGTATGGGCTTATGATTCTTACTAGGCATCAGAGTGTCCCGAAAGTCTTCATGCAATTTCCTGCTTTAAAAACTTCAGAAATGTAAAATGCTGCCTACTTTCAAAAAACATTGTTGGGAAGTTGAATCATTTACATCTTTGTATACTTACTTAACTTTGAAAAATTAGTTTTTAATTTTAGTGTTTTAAATCAGCTAGTATTTGCTGTCTTAAATCAGAGGGACTGTGAAAAATGTGTTAACGAAGTTAATCAAGTTCACAAAACCAATTACGTGTAAAAAATGTAAATAATAAAACTGTCAACTTGAATTTTCACAAGTTTGTAGTATTTGCACATTTCAAGCTATTAAAGCTTAAAACTCCACTAAGATATTTGGGGCATGACTGATCGCGGGATGGTTATTGATATAGTGTAAATGCATATATTTGTGTGTATATATATATATATATATATATATATATATACACCCCCTACCTCTGACCACCACAAAGCAGCCACTATCTCAAATGCAATGAGCCCATTAAGGGCCCAGATTGGTTCTAAATACTTCACTAAAAATAATTATAAATAAATAAATAAATAAATAAATAAATAAATAAATAAAACAAAACCAGGGTACCTTACAGAAATGACATCCAAGGGTACGGTAAGAAAATACAAGGTGATTGTGGAATATTGTGCCAGAAAGTCAGGAAGAGTTTGGAGTATCAGGGTTACATATCTAGAGGGCCCAGAAATCTGTCTGAAGGATCCCACCAATCAAAGCAGGGACAACTTGAACATTTAGTTACTGTCACTTATCCGATAAGGGGTTAATATCTAAAAAACCCCAAGTCATTCATACAACTCAATAACAAGAAAACAACCCAATTAAAAAATGGGCAAAGGACTGGAAAGGACTTTCCAAAGAAGACATGCAGATGGCTGGCAGGTGTATAAAAAGTGTTCAACATTACTAATTGTCGGAGAAATGGAAATTAAAACCACAATGAGATATTGCCTCACATCTGTTGGGATGACTATCATCAAAAATACCAGAGACAAATTTTGATGAGGATGTAAACTTTGTGCACTGTTGGTGGAAATGTAAAATGGTGCCACCACTATGGAAGACAGAATGGAGGTTCCCAAGAAATTAAAACTAGAAGTCAAGTAATCCCACTTGTGGATGTATATCCAAAGGAATCAAAATTACCATATTTGAGAAATATCTATACTCCCATGTTGATTAAAACTTTATTTACTATAGCCATTGTATGGAAACAACCTAAGTGTCATTGACGGATGAAAAGATCAAGAAAATGTGATATGTACACACATATGTATAAACAATGGAAAATTATTCAGCCATGAGAAAGAAGGAAATCCTGTCATTTGCACCAACATGGATGAAACTGGAGGTCATCACGCTAAGTGAAACAAGCCAGGGGGAGAAAGACAAATATTGTGTGGCGTCATTACATACTAAATCTAAAAAAATTAAAAAGTCATATTTGTAGAGACAGAGAGTGGAAAAGTGGTCACCAGGGTTGGGATAAGGAGTGGTTGGTAAAAGAGTGTTAGCTTTCAGTTATAAGATGAGTAAGATCTGAGGATCTAATGTATAATTATGAGTATAGTTGATAATATTGCATTACGTAATTTAAATTTGCTAAGAGAGCAGGATATAAATGTTCTCATCAAAGCCAAAACCAAGGGGCACCTGGGTGACTCAGTGGTTGAGCATCTGCCTTTGGCTCAGGCCATGATCCCAGAGTCCTGAGATCGAGTTCCTGCATCGGGTTCCTGTGGGGAGCCTGCTTCTCCCTCTGCCTGTGTCTCTGCCTCTCTCTGTGTCTCTCATGAATAAATAAATCAAATCTTAAAAAAACAAAAACAAAAGCAAGACAGGATAAGTATGTGAGGTGTTGGATGTGTTAATTAACTTGATGGGGGAATGCTTTCACCGTGTATACATATATCAAAACATCAGGTACACTTCAAATATCCTACAATTTTGCCTGCAATTATATTTGAACAGCTGAAAAAATATTAGATTGCTACCCACATACTGATATAAATAGATAAATAGATAAATAAATGAAGGAGGAAGGAATATACACATGGAAGCAGGGACAGGTGTGAAAAAAAAACACTCTCGGCAACCATTGTCATCATAGGTGATTCAGTCTGTTTCGGTTTTGACATCTGTCCCAACCTAGTCTCTTAATGCTTTCTGACTCTGATTTAGGAACACACATTATATTTATTTGTTGTGTCTCATTATCTCCTTTGATCTGGAAGAGTTCCTTGGTCTTTCGCTCACATGTCTTTGACTGCTTTAAGGAGCACAACCCCTTCCATCTGTAGGAGGACTTTCAGCTTGAGTTTGTTCAGTATTTCCTCATGCTGAGACTCTGGTCATGTATTATTGGCAGGAACCACAGAAAGGATCCTGGCCCTTGTCTGTGCCTTACAGTAGGAGGAGGAACATCATGTCTGTGCGGGTTGTGTTATGGACTGTATGTTCTCTTAAAATATCTTTGTTGAAGTCCTAAACCCCAATGTGATGGTATTACAGGTAAAGCTTTGGAAGGTAATTAGGCCTCGATTAGATCACAAAGGTCAGTTCTTCGTGATGGGATCAGTGCCCTTATATGAGGCCAGAGAGAGACCAGAAGTTCTCTCTTTCCTCCACCATGTGAGGATACGGCAAGACGGCAGATGCCATCCTGAAAACTAGGAAGAGCACTCTCATCAGACACCAAATCTGCAGTGCCTTGAACTTTCATGTCCAGCCTTCAGAGCAGCGAGGCATAAACTGTTGTTTAAGTCCCCATCCCCACACTGCTGCCAGTGGTGTTTTGTTATAGCAGCCCACACTGACAAAGAAGTGCTGTCCTCAGGAAACCTGGCCTTGATCACTTTATCATATTGGAGTCCTAAAGGTCTATCCACTCCAAATTCACTTATTTCCCATATTTGCCTCATACTTCATGGGGAGATATTCCTCTACTCATCTTCCTGGCTAGCTCCAAAGCCCACACCATGTTTATTACCCTGAGGTGGAGAGTGACAACGGCCATCTTGAAATTGGGACATGGTCGATTTTAGGGACCACAGCTTGAGGAACCATCCTATTGAACTTGCACATGGCTGACAGTCTTTTTTTTTTTTTTTTCCCACTGTGTTTCTGAGAAGAAAATTACCTAGTGTTGAATTTGATGAACATGTGCCCATGAATTACTTTGAAGTCATCTGTTGGCCTTCGAGGAGGAGGACGTGCTGAAATGGAGCCCCATCTCTGAGGAAGATTTGTTTCGCTTCACTCCCAGGACTCTTCCTCTTCCACACACTGGTTAGATAGCCTCGGGCCACTGTCACTCATGGCTTCCCAGGGACTGGCTCTTGTCATGAGATTGTTTTGCTTATCCTAATTCCTGACCTTTCAAGTTGGGTTGAAGTTGTTTTCTTTCTCAACGCTGCAACAATCCTCAGCTGTTTGAGGAGAGCTCACTAGAAAATGTTTGTTTTTCATTAACTGGTTTCTCTCTATTAGAGCCAACAGAAAAACAGAAGAGCAGAGAAGAAAGGGGGGGTCCCTGTTCAATTAGCCTAATTGGACTTCCCACTTCAGGACTCTGTCCAGCTCTGGAAAATTCTCCACAGCTGACCCTGGAAGAACCATGTTATTTGTCAATGCCTCGTTGGTTCATCTACTCAGTGCCTGTTAAGTTCTTAGGATGTGCTAGATGGTCTCCCAGGGTGTGTTTTGAAAATTCTTATAGCAACATTGGAAGATATGGGTTATTAACCCCATTTAAAGACCAGGAAATTGAAGTTTAAAGGAACTCGGTAACTCGGCCAGGATTCTCCTCGTGGGAAAAGGTAGATCCAGCTTTGAATCTGTGGGCTCCCAGTTGTTTTCTATTCTCAATGTCCATTTTGAGGAGGTGGAGTGGGCTTTGGCTGGTGGCTACTTTGGCCTGCATAGTGTAGGCATGGCAATATTCCATATGCCCCAGCCTGATGCACCAGGTTTTTGCCCTGAGTATGGAGGCTAAACTAGGAGCTCAGCAGGCATTTCGTACTTCACTCTTCTTTGTTCCCTATGAATATACCTCCTTCCCCCCCTGGAGACCATATGGGGCAGAGGAGAAATGGGAATAGCACTAAACTGAAACCCATGACACCACCACGTCATGTCAACAAAGTCCCCATCTATATACAGCTTCTCATCATCTGAGAACTCGGGAGAGATGAGAAAGGGGTACCATGTGCTATGGACTGGAAAGACAATCTGAAATCATTTAGCTTATTCCCCTCTTTTTGGCAGAGGAAAAGAATCTGAGGCTGGAGAAGGAAGATGTCCAAATTCCAAAGCCAGTTAGTGTTGTGGCTGCTCTGACTCCAGGCCCCCTGGCCTCAGAATTGAAAGCTGAGTAGTTAAAAGTGAAACTAAATGTCTAGGGACTGGGGGAGCTGGACTAGGAACAGGATGATCCGGGAACACAGAAAATATTCGCTCACATTGTTTCCAGAGCCCCAAAGTCAATGACAGATTTTGCTATCAAAGTCAATGACAGGTATTCAAGGGGCTCAGAAGTCTCACGGAAAACTATAAAAAAAAACTTAACAAATTAGTACATAAAATCAACCTATTGGCAGTGTTGGCATGAATGACAATGGATATTTACCTCCTTCAAAAATAACTATAGAGAGGTATATTTCACATATCATAAAACTCACCCACTTCAAATGTACCATTCAATGATTTATTGTACAGCCATCTCCATAAACCAACTTCAGAATATTATTATCACCCCGATGAGATCTCTCATGCCCATTCACAGTAACTAATATTTATTGGATGCTTATTACTGGCTTTTATTGGTTGTGACTCTCTTCACAATACTATGAAGGGGCCTCTTATTATCTGCACCCCCTCCAGTATTTTACCAACGAGGAAACTAGGTCATGGAGGTCAGGCAACTATCCCAGGTCACTGGGTACTGGATGATCTTGGACAAGTTATCCGTTTGCTGTTTGAACTCAGACAGTTGACCTCAAAGCCTGTGCTCTTTGCCACCATGCTTTTCTGCTTCCGCATCACGAAGGAAACCAAGCATCTGCTTCCCTATTTTATGTGCTGCTTTTGGAAGGACACAGCTCCAGCTTTCTCTCTTATTCTATATTTTTGCATCTGGAAAGATAACAGCAATTCTCATAAGTCATCAGTTGGTATGGAGAGCTGGTTGACAGTGTCAGACTCCATCTTCAGAGATGTATTTCTTTTTTAAATTTAATTTTTTTTTGAGAGAGTGCATGCAAGTAGGGGAGGCATGCAGAGGGAAAGGGAGAAAGAATCTCCACTGAGTGTGGAGCCCAACATGGGGCTTGATCTCACAACCCTGAGATCATGACCTGAGCTGAAATCAAAAGTCTGAAGCTTACTTGACTGAGCCACTCAACAGCCCTCAGAGGTGTAATTTTTTTAAGCAAGGCATGGGCTCATGTAGAGAAAGGAGGACAAAACAATGCAGTGCTCCCATTAATGATGAATGCTGGAAGCTCTAACTTGTCCTATACCCCAGGGAGTCAGTGTATCTTATGAAGCAAAGAGCATATATTGTGGAGAAGGAGGTAGGAAATCTGCCCATCTCAGTGGCTAGAGTTGGCTCCATATGACTGGGCTGGAGGACACTCATGCAGATGCTCTGGAAAGAAGGGACCTAAATGGAATCCAGGTCAATCCACCTGTCTGGATTGATCACATCTTACCCAGGTCTCTGTGGAGAGATCAGCTAAGCTACTCCATGGTATTACTGCTTCCACATGCACATTTTGTGGCCAGATGGCCTGCAGGGACCTTAAGCTGCCACTAGCCCCCTTGTGTAAGCATTTGCCCTAGACAGCAGCCTGTAGAGTCACAAGAAATATTGGTTCCAAATATGACTCCCCAACAACCCTGGTGATCAGCAGTTTCCCCCATTTCCCAGGGCTTTCCTCTTGTGCACCTCTTAGATAAGACCCCAATGGAGATTATCAAAATCCTGATCTCTTTGGTTGGAATCTGCCAATCTGGCCTTAGCTCAGGTACTCTGAAAACACTGCACTCATGGACTTAATAAAGGCATGTAAATGCCCCAGGTCCTGTCTCTCTCTGCCTGCACCTGCCTGGATCTTCCCATGTGGCCCGTCAAGGAATGCTGTGTCCTTCCTCCAGGAGGTGTTAGTAATAAACTTCTCTATTTTAAGTCCCCCGTGGCCTTCTGTTGAACCAGGCTCACCATCCAGCACCCTGTAGTTCATTTAACAAATGTTGATTTAACAAAGTCATTAACAGTCTGAGGAACAGCCCCCCTAGAATGCTCTTCTCTGGGATCCAGAAAAAAGTTTCTGGTAGATTCTCGGATCCTCAATGGGATATAAGAAAGGACATCCTCACCTAAACAGGAATGAGACATCATGACAAGACAGCTGTCTGAAACGAAAAAGCAACGAGATGAAATTTTCCTTATAAAGGCAAAGAAAACTTCCATAAATATTCAGTAAAAATTGGGCAAATCAAACACAGTGAAATACAAATCTGGTGAGTTTTAGATTTCTTCAGTGTTAGATCAAATGTCAATAAAGAGGAAGAGGAGGCATTAAAAAAAAACAATTTAAGAGAAAAGCATGACAAACTCTAATTTACTTGGCCACTTTTTCTTTCATATGTGAGAGCAGTAGAAAGATTGCCAGATAACCAGGAGCTTAAAAAGTACACTCCCAGGGAATCTATGTGGAAAAACATGACTTGAAAATTCATTCCATGTGAAATGTGGGACAAAATTAAGACCTCAAGACCAGGAAATTCTGTATAAAAGACCTGGTGGTGAGCGTTAAAAGCATTAAGACAGCTAAACGTGGAATTAATTCAAAATATTTGCTAAAGTAATAATTTTAAAACCAACATTTATTTAGTACTTATAGTGTGCTAGGTACTGTGCTAAGTGTTTTATAAGTATGTTTATTTGTGAAACTTAACACAGATGTCAAAAACTACTCGTCAAATAAAAGATGTTTAGTATAAAAATAATAATGTAATAATGACAATAAATCTTCAGATTATGTTATTAAAATAATCAGCGAGTGGACAGCATAATGGAGGTGTTCTGTTCTTCAAATGACATGGAAACAAGAGTGGATGCAAAAGATACTGTTTAATTTTTATTTACTCTGATAATTAAAGGGATAAAGTACGTATCTAATGAATGCATATGTTCCTACATACATCTACCTATATAAAGCTTTGTAGAGTACATACAAAGTAAAAAAAAATTTAAATTCTAAAAAAACGACAAATTGGAAACAATTTCTTTGACAAAAGTGGCAGGAAAGGAGTTATTATAAGTTTTGTTACAAACTAATCAGGGAAAAAAAGCAAACATGCAGAAATAGAACAAGGATCTGAGCAGGCAACGGAGAATTATCACGCATAAAAATGTTAACTTCATCAGTAGTTTCTAAAAAGTGCACATTAAAAGAGCAATGACATACTGTGGTGAACCCATCTCCTTGGCAAAAACTCAGAAGAATGATAATCCCTGGTGTTAGGATTGAGGGAGAGGGTCCTTTAATATACTGCCAGTAGAAGTGTAAATTGGTAAATTGGTGCTCCTCTGGAGGGGAGTTTGGCAGCAGTCATCAAAAGCTTTCTGAATTCTGATCCCTATGACTCCAGCATTTCATTTCCAGAGGACATGCTCCACGAGGCCAAGATTTAACTCCACCAAGATTTAACTCCGTAATGGGAAGAGCTGTCCTCATGCAGGGGCTGCTCCTTTGAAATGCAGGAGGATACTCAGGCCAGAATTTAGGAGACCAGTAGTAGCAGATGAAAGCAGGGACTTCTGGAGTGTTCGAGCCCCTGCTGGAGTAGAGCATAAGGGCTGGAGGTCCCTGAGAGCCTCTTTTGTCTGCTAAGCCTGGTCTCTGGGTTGCCTGCCTCTGTCTCTGGTTTTTTTCCTGCTTCTACCACTTTTCTTTTCTCTCTCTCTCTCTCTCTCTCTTTAAGATCTTATTTATTTATTCATGAGAGACACACAGAGAGAGAGGCAGAGACACAGGCAGAAGGAGAAACAGGCTCTCTGCAAAGAGCCTGGAGACTTGATCCCAGGACCCCGGGATCACACCCTGAGCCAAAGGCTGATGTTTAACCACTGAGGGCCCAGGTGCCCCACTGAGGCTCTTCTAAAGCCTTGTTTAAACATTCCAGGTCGTTGTCCTTAGTCCTCTGGGCAACTCGGGAAAGGATGGGGAACCAAAGAACCAGGCCAGGAGTATCAATTAGTGGGGTGCTCCAGAGGCTAGATGGGCCACACCTGGAGTCACAGTAAACTATCCCGAGATTCAGGTGAGTCGCTGGCCGCTGATACTGCAGTATGTTCCTCCTGCCGTGGCTGTTACTACACCTAAATGTTGGCTGGAGCTGCCACTGCTGGCTGTGCTGGAGTGAACCCCCCCTGCTCCCTCCCAGTCAAAGTACCCTGAGAGGGTGCGTGTGTCCCAGATACACGGAGAGCGCCATCCACCTGTTGCCCTGGAACGGGAAGTGGGTGTCTGGATTGTTTCAGGCTTTCTCAGCTTGTGGCTCATCACAACACTCATGGTTGGAGGTTCTCCACACCTGGAAGGTGGCTTAGGTGTTGGGATGCCCCCCAAGCCCAAATACCATTATATCGAGAATATTAAAGTGGCACCTGGGGGGCTCCATGGTTGAGCGTCTGCCCTCGGCTCAGGGCGTGATCCTGGGATCCTGGGATCAAGTCCTGCATCAGGCTCCCCGCAGGGAGTCTGCTTCTCTCTCTGCCTGTGTCTCTGCCTCTCTCTATGTGTTTAAATAAATAAAATCTTTTTTAAAAAGAGAGATTATTAATAAAAACATGCCTTGGGATGCAGAGGTGCTTCTCTCATTCCCCATCATTGCCTGCCTAATGCTCTCCCCATGGTCCCTCCATCCCTCGAGAGCTTCCCTCACCTGATTCCCTAAATAGCTCTTGGTGATCTGGGAAAGGAAATTGGCAAAGAGGTGTACAGAAGAATTGCATGGACTCAGAGGTCAAGGGCCCTGAGAAGTAAGTCCATATTTGGTTTACATTTAGGATGATAATTCAAGTTTGAAGCTCTTTTATCTGGGTTCCATTCTCCTGCAAAGGGGTGAGTGATGTCATCTCACAAGCTCACAGAGCTTTACAGTTTACGAATTGCTCTCACATGAATGGCTGGACCAAAACCAAATTGCAATTGTATTGGGCTGCATATGTGTGGTGTATGGGGAGGAGCTACTGGTGGTGGGAATATAATTGGCTATGATGGTGCACATAAAATTGAGCCGGTCACGGGACGCCTGGGTGGCTCAGTCGGTTAAGCATCTGACTTCCGGCTCAGGTTATGATCCCACGGTCCTGGGTGTGAGCCCTGCATCAGGCTCTGCACTCAGCGGGGAGTCTGCTTCTCCCTCTCCAACTGCCCCTACCTCCTGCTCCTGCTCTCTCTCTCTTTCTCTTAGACAAATAAAATCAAACAGGTCAAGATGATGGGTTGTTGTTTTCCAACACCTACTAGTGTTAGTTTGGTGTTCTGCTCTGCAGGGGGTTTCAGGGTAAAGAAGCTACAGTGAGTGACCCCAGCATCTGGTGGGGGCGGGAATAATGATGTAAGAAATGGCTGTGATTCAGCATAATACATGGGACAGCAGAGATTGCAGACATCAGGTGTGCATCAAAGGGCACGCGCTCTGGCCCAAGTTTGGGGGTTGGCTTGTTTTGCACATGCACATAACTACGACTGATAATGAGGGCATTTCCATAGCAGGAACTGAGGTCTGTCACGTATCACTTATTAGGAACTTTTCAGCAACTGTGTTTCCCGCTCCCTGCAGTTCCCACTAGGGCCCTTGCTGTGGATTATGATCCATTACCCTTTCTTTTACTGAATTAGAGCTTGTGGGGTCAGTGAGCATTCTCGAGACTGTACCCCAATGAACCCCAGTGTGCATATGACAGATGATGAAGGGGCTTGGGGTGACTTTCTCTAGGACTTTCCATGCTACGGTATCCAGATATGGGAGCCAAGTACAGCTAATCCAGCAAGGCATCACTAGTTGTACCTGTCGCAGCCTCTTTGGGGAGGGGCCGTTCAGGCTGTCACATTTCCCTTTGGGGATGACAGAGGGCCTCTGGGGACTCTGGGCCAGAAGTTTACCTTCCGGCCCAGCCAAGTGATGATCACGCACTGCGATATGGGACTTGGTTAGAAGCACGGGTAACCAGAGTATCTCCTGGGGGGTGGTATTAATGAGACCAAATTTGCTGGTTCAGCCCCAGGAGGGTCTGCTAAGTTTCCAGGGCCACCGGGACCCTGGGAGAGCCAGGGGTGGGAACACAGTGCGCCAGCATGGATGCAGCCCTCTCCCTGGGGGACTGATCCAAGCATCCCACGGTCAGCAGCACTGCGGAGACGGTCACTGGTCACTGTGAAGCTGTGGTTGCTGACCCACATAGAAAAGCACAGGTCCTCTGTCCCCCCCCCCATGCAAGTCCAATCATTGTCCACTTAAAAAGAAGTAATGAGAGAGATCCCAAACGGTAGGCCGGTGGCACTTGGGAAGTTTCAGCAGATGAAACGGTAAACAATGTCAGCTACCAAATGCGGCTCCTTGGAGCAGATTCATTGCTGTGGCAGAAAGAGCAAATCCGTTGCTGCATTTCCGGAGCTTCCTTCTGCCTTGGATGGGACTAGAATCCAGAGGGGTCCGCCCCTCATAGACAGAGGACACCAGGTGGGGTTGCCTTACAAGATCACTTTACTTGTACAAACCAGGAGATCATGGAGGAAATCACTTCCCAAGCCCTGACGCCCCAACCCCACCCCAACAACAAAAAGCAGGCTCCTTTTATTAGGGCCAGGGGTGAATATTCAAGAGGGGATTTTATCATTATAATGAGGCTGAGGCGTTTTCTGGCACTTTCTGGTTAATCTGAGCAGGAGTCTTCCTCAAATGTTTCTTTTTCTGTTCCAGCAGTTGGTTAGTTTCTAAAAAGTAAGATTGGCAGTTGAGCAGAAACCTTTAGGAGTTTCCTGAGCTCAGGGGGTCAGGCCTGTGACAAGGGGCCTGGCAACATCAGTTTTTCACCAGAAAACCTTTTCAGCTCATGGCTATGCTCCTCGGGGTCCTGCATTCTCAAAGTGCTTATTGGGAGCAATTGCATTTCTGCCCCGGATCTATTAAAAGTGGAGAGGGTGAACCGAAAACTTTTCTGTGGCTTTTGCTTTGGTCAGGCGTTGCAAAGACCTGCGAACTCCTCAAGTTCTGCTCTATCCACCAGGGCAGCGGGAGAAATGCTTGACTCTGATTACAAAAGCAAGTCTTGGCCTCCTGATTTTCTCTACCTTTTTATTTTTTTATATTTTTTTTTTTAAGATTTTATTTATTTATTCATGAGAGACACAGAGAGAGGCAGAGACACAGGCAGAGGGAGAAGTAGGCTCCATGCAGGGAGCCGGATGGGGACTCAATCCCAGGACCCCAGGATCATGACCTGAGCCAAAGGCAGATGCTCAACCACTGAGCCACCCAGGCGTCCCTCCTACAACATTTTTCACCCCACTTCCCAGGCTTGCTCTGTCCCCAGCTGCTGTGACCCCGGGCAAGAAGGGATTGGTGGGCTCTGGGCTCCCAGCCCTCTAGCCAGGTCTTTGCATCTCTAACCCCTCCGGGGCTGCGTCTTAAACAAACAAACAAGAAAAGCTGTTGAAGCTCGTTTGCAACAAACTTATCTGGTGGTGTAAATGTCAGAGGGTGGCGGAGGAGGTGGGACCCAGCAGAAGCCATTTGGCTGCAAACTTTATCTTGAAAGATAGGGTGGGGGCCGGTTTCACTGGGTGCCAGGACCAACTTAATTGAGTCTGGGTCTGTAGGGGCAGCTTGAACCCCCCCCTCCTCGCCCACCCCCCGTGTGAGGGGGCGGCTGAGGGTTCAAAGCCGGACTGTCGGAGCATGGGAATGTTAATGAAACTCTTGCAGCCCCCTTCCTTGCCTCCTTGGACTGTGTGATAGCAGCGGGGGCTGAGTCCGATTGCAATCTAGACGAGGGGAACTGAGAAAGTGCTGGAACAGAGCAGGCCCCCCAGGAAGTCGGCCTTTCCTCCTCTTTCTTCGTTCCTCCACCCCCACCTGCCTCCTGCCTCTGCCCTCACCTCCTGAAAAGCAGAGAAGGTAAAACCCGCACTGCTTCTCTCTCCTGGATGGATTTGGCAGGAATCAAGTGGGAAAAAAACAAAAAACAAAAAACCCAAACCACCAGGTAAAAGAGTTCTAAAAATACTAGAGTGCATAGGTGCACAGTTCTCTCTCTATATAGTAATGGGAACGTAGCCCTGTATTTTGAATTTTAGCACTGAGAGCAAATCCTAGCGAAGCACGTGGGAATAGCACAAAGGGGTGAGCACACGGGGGTTTCAGACAGTGGGATAACCCCGTTAACAAGGCCTGTGCAACCCCAAAGAGATACGGGAATGCCTCTGGGAGGGGGGGTATTTGTTTTCTTTCCCTTGTAGGTTCTCTTCCGTCCAGCAGACCCTCGCCCCAAGATGACGGTGCACATTTTCCAGCCCATTTCTTGGGTGCTTGAAATTCACATGTCAGTGGTAGCCTATTATTTTTTTTACTTATTTATTTATTGGCACCCTATTATTTTAATCAGCTTAAACTAGCTATGTCCAAACTGTCCCCAGAGGACACAGTTCACAGGGGTCTGATTTCTTTTTTTTTTTTTTTTTTTTTTTTTTTTAGGGGTCTGATTTCTAGATGCTCCAGTCCCGACTACATTGTATGCGCTGCTCCAGGTAGAACAAAGGGACCTGCGATCCGGATCTGCAGCCGGGTGCCCCCCATTCGTCCTCTCCTACCTTGGGACCTTGCGTGTGACTGTTTCCCAGCCAAGTCAGGACGAAGCCTTTGCCCAGATGGCAACTCTGGGGATCCCTGCCACTTGTGATATTTAACGTTCACATTTCGGTGACTTTAATTGCCTTACTTTCTTATTTTCAAAGAAACGCGTGCGCTAACAGAAAATAAAGGGGGTCCAGCAATCACACTTCTGGGTGTATATCCAAAGGCAATGAAATCAGTTCCTCAAAAAGAGATCTGCACCCCTGTGTTCAATGTGGCATCATTGACAATAGCCGCATGAACCGTGGCTGAAGGCGTGTAACCCACCTGAGTGCTCGTCAGCAGGTGAATGAATAAAGAAAATGTGAGACAGACCGATTGATTGATTGATGGATCGATCCCGTGTGTACCATTGTGTATATATCTCCATGGAGAGGTACGTATGTATCAGTCTATGTGTAACCCTTGCCAAGTAACTGTGAAGCCAAAACTGTTTTTATAATTTTACTGAAAAGCTATTTCCCATTGGACTCTCAGGAGTGTCCAGTGGCATTTCCCAGAGGCTGCTAACCATGATGATGTTACTGCTTTGGGGGTTAGCGGAATGTGCCTCTGCGTACTCTCACATTTCACAAAGTTCTTGGCTTATATTTCTGATGTGATAAATATCAAACCATATAGCCCCAGAAACAAAGGTTTTCTGCGGTCTTCAATAACCTCCAGGATGTAAAGGTTCCTGAAGCCAGAAAGTCTGAGAACCTTTGGCTTTGATCACACACGTCCACCTGGTTTTTCATCCAAGTGAAATGGCCCTTATCCGGGGATGAAAGGGAGATGGCCCCTTGGCTCAGTTTCCTGACTAACTTGTTTTATATGTGGATTTTTAAAAAAAGATTTTGTTTATTTATTGAGAGAGAGAGAGAGAGCACAATGGGGAGTGGGGAGAAGTAGAAGCAGACTCCCCGCTGAGCAGGGAGCCCAACATGGGGCTCGATCCTAGGACCCTGGCATCATGACCTGAGCCGAAGGCAGACGCTTAATGGACTGAGACACGCAATACATGTTTTATCAAGTGTCTACTTTAGGCCAGACACAGTGCAAGGCCCTGAGGATAAAGCATTAACCAAGACCAATAGGACACTATTTTTGAGTTGCCTGAAGTCTTGTGGTGAAGACACAGACTAAGGGAAGACACCAAAGCACTGATGCTTCAGGTGGAATCTCACAGAAAACGGAAGCTAGTCAAGGAGGGTGGGGACAAGGCCCACAGGCAGGAGGGCACATGGCACTCTGGAAGAACCCAAAGAAGGCTGTGGTGGCTGCACGAGGAAGCCCGAGGTGCCAGAGGACGGACTGGAAAAGACTTGCTGTCCACCTAGGGCCTGTCAAGTCAGGTGAAGGTCATGGTCTTGATGCTAAGGCAATGGCCAAGGGCCAGGAGATAGCTTCTTTTTTTTTTTTCTTTTTTTCTTTTTTTACCTTTTGAAAATTATGATAAACACAACATAAAATTTAACATTTTAACCATCCTTTAAAAGATTTTATATATTTATTCATGAGACAGAGAAAGAGAGGCAGAGACATAGGCAGAGGGAGAAGCAGGCTCCCTGTGGGGAGGCCAATGTGGGACTCGATCCCAGGACCCCAGGATCACGACCTGGCTGAAGTCAGACGCTCAACCACTGAGCAACCCAGGTGTCCCAATGGACAAACAATTTGATTGGTCTCCAAAGAAGACATATAAATGGCCAATAAACACAGGAAAAGATGCTCGACCTTATTAGCCATCAGTATAATGCAAATCAAACCCACAATGACATACCATTTCACACCCACAGAACACTCTTAAAAGTACAGTTAGCTAGATCTCCACTGCAGACTTTCTGAACCACTAGCTCTGGGGTCAGGCCCTAGAATTTGCATTGCCAACAAGTGACACACGCTGCTGATACTGGAACACCACACTGAAAACTACTTTAAAGATAGACAGGAATTAGGAGATAAAGCTCATCATATATTAATAAGGACCACTCTAGAATATGTATGTCCTGCCTGGAATGTTCTTCTCACATGGCTTAGCCAGATAAGGAGTAGGGACTCCAAACTTATCATGGGATTTCTTTTCTGATTTTGTGGCTTATAGAGTAGAGGTCCCTGTCCTTTCACAAATGGCATGTGTAAATGTCACCTTATCCTTCCGTCTGCTTTCTGGAGGAAGGGACTCAGTTTCCTCTGGATCTTTTGGGTGATAAAAGGGAAATCTTCATCCTATTATCATGTTTCTAGCTTTGGGGAGGTCTGCGAAGATACAAAGATACGAAGATGTGTTTATGGCATTTGTGAATGCTGAGTCCCCCGGGTTTGAGGACACCAAATCTGTTGGCCCCAGGGTCATTCATTGTTGAGAAGAAGAGGCGTCCTCTCAGCCAGCCAGATTTTTACCTCAGACTGCACAGATAGGGCAGCCAAAAGGGAAAAAGCTGTCATCCTTAATTGCAAATGGTTTAAATGAACTATAGTTCCTTCTGAGGTATGGTAAAGACATTCAACCTCTGGGCAGGGACACAGGATATAATCGCTTTATCCTATTGCAGCTGCCATGTCTCTGTGCTGTCATAGTGTGCTGGTGGGAGAATTCGTTTTCCTGAGGAATAGCAGACGAGGCCAACTCGCTCAGCACGGAGAATGCCGTGTGAGACCAAGGCCTTCAACGTGTTTCGCTCTTGCACATTCAGACACCATGTCAACCAACCACAGACCAGTGCTCTTTGGGCTTTTCTGAGCCAGGTTGAATAAGTGACCAGCACTGATGCAATACCCCCGTCCCCTGTCAAGGTGCCTGCCCTTCCCATAATGAGTGTAACGGTAATCACAGCTAATGTGTGCTGAGTCGTACTCAGGACATATGGGCCAGATGCTGTTCTATGCATTGTATTATAGAATTTATTAGAATTTGTTTTGCATTTTCATATGTGTGCTACAAAGATCTCCAGTTTCCAGACAAGGAACCCCATTCAGCAAGGTTAAATTACATCCAAGAAAAGCAGCACCAGACACTTGTTAAAAGTGGTAAGATAGATTTTACTCAGACTGTTGCAGTAGTATAGGGAAACTCGGTGTCAATTGAACTCAACTCCAAGACTGAGATTTTTAAAGGGAGAATGGGGAACATAAAAGGGGCTGAGGGAGTGTGAAAAACAGGGAACAAAACCAGGACTGGTAGCTAAAGGGAAATAGGAAATTGCAGAGGGGCGAGCAGAGAATGATTGGAAGTGGTTGGGTGAGCTGGGTTGGGATGATGTACATTCTGTGGTTTGGGAGTGTTGCTGTTTCTTTTTTCTCTGGTCTCAATATATACTTTTCTTTAAAAATTTTAATTCCAGTGTAGTTAACATACAGTGTTATATTAGTTACAGGTGTACAATATAGTTACTCAGCACTTCCGTACATCACTGGTGCTCGTCAAGATAAGTGCTCTCCTTTGTCCCCATCAACTATTTCTCCCATCCTCCTGCCCTCCCAGGTCCTCTCTGGGAACCACCATTTTGTTCTCTATAGTTAAGAGCCTGTTTTTTGGTTTGTCTCTTTTTTCCCCTTTGTTTTGTTTCTTAAAGTCAATAGATGAGTGAAATCATAGGGTATTTATCTTTTTCTGGCTGGCTTATTGCACTTGGCATTATACCTTCTAGATCCATCCATATTGTTGCAAATGGCAAGATTTCATCCTTTTTATGGCTGAATAATACTCCAGCCATAATATATATATAATAATATATATGCTACATCTCTATCCATTCATCAGTTGATGGACACTTGAGCTGCTTTCATCGTTTGGCTTCTGTAGATAATGCTGCAATAAACATAATCCATATCAATAAATATATATCTAATTGAAGTGTTTTTGTAATCTTTCGGTAAATAACCAGTAGTGGAATTACTGGATCATATGACAAATCTACTTTTAATTTTTTGAGGAACATCCGTACTGTTTTCCACAGTGGTGACACCAGTTTGCAAAACCACTAACAGTGTACAACGGTCTACATCTTTGCCAACACTTGTTTCTTTTGTTTTTTTATTTTAGCCATCCTGACAGGTGTGATGTGACATCTCTTTGTGGTTTTGATTTGCATTTCCCTGATGACTGGTGATGTTGAGCATCATTTCATGTGTTGACAATCTGGTTGTCTTCTTTAGAGAAATGTCTGTTAGGTCTCCTACTCATCTTTTTTTTTTTTAATTTTTTTTTCTTATTTATGATAGTCACACACAGAGAGAGAGAGGGGGGCAGAGACACAGGCAGAGGAAGAAGCAGGCTCCGTGCACCGGGAGCCCGACATGGGATTCGATCCCGGGTCTCCAGGATCGCGCTCCGGGCCAAAGGCAGGCGCTAAACTGCTGCGCCACCCAGGGATCCCTCCTACTCATCTTTTAACTGGATTATTTGTGGGGTTTTGATGTAGAGTTTTATAAATGCTTTATATATTTTGGATACTAACCCTTTCTTGGATATGACATTTGCAAATATCTTCTCCCATTCAGCAGGTTGTCTTTTAGGTTTGTTGATTGTTTCCTTTACTGTGCAGAAAGGAAACAATTATTTTGTTTTGATGTAGTCCTAGTAGTTTATTTTTGCTTTTTTTTTTTTGCCTTAGGAGTCGTATCTAGAAAGATGTTGTTACAGCTGATGTCAGAGAAATTACTGCCTGTGCTCTCTTTTAGGATTTTTGTGGTTTCAGGTCTCACATTTAAGGTCTTAATCCATTTTGAGTTTATTTTTATGTGTGGTGTAAGAAAGTGACCCAACTTTATTCTTTTGCACATCGCTGTCCAGTTTTCCCAACACCATTTGTTGAAGAGACTGTCTTCTTCCCATTGTATATTCTTCTGTTGTCAAAGATTAACTGTCCATAACATCATGAGCTTATTTCTGGGCTTTCTATTTTGTTTCACTGATCTATGTGTCTATTTTTGTGCCAATACTGTACCGTTTTGATAATTACAACTATGTAATATAACTTGAAATCTGGAGTTGTGATATCTCCAAATTTTGCTTTTCCTTTTCAAGATTGCCTTGGAATTCAGAGTCTTTTGTGACTCTATACAGATTTTAGGATTGTTCTAGTTCTGTGAAAAGTGCTGTTGATATTTCAACAGGAATTATATTAAATCTGTAGACTGCTGGAAGCATTGCTTTTTCTTTAGCAAAGACTCACCACAGGGGTTGGACCACCTCTAGGGCCAGAGCTAGCTACAGAGAGAAGCCAGGCTAAAGCGTGGGCCAGTCTCTTAACACAGTGTTCGGGCAAGTCCTTGGATGTGTGGGAGCTCACGGTTCTCTCCAACTTGCCAAGGAAGGCCCTGTGGCTAGTGGGTAGCTGAGTGAGGGAGTTAAGCTCAAGCAGTATGATGGAGTTCAGAAACATGTCCTTTTCTCTGAGGACATATTTCTAGCATCACCCCTTATTCCCAGAGCTTATACTACTGTCTCACTTAACTGTCTTCATATTTGTCAAGATCAGCTGAACCTCCTACTTCCATACTTCAGGGGCAGAAATCCTACCTAATATAAATCCCCAGAACTCCCATTTTCTCCTTTTCTCTGTTCCCCATCCTGCAAAGAACAGAAATGCCCTTGGCCCCAGGGAGTCCTTCTTCTCCTTACCTACTTCCTTATCCAGACCTTCTTCATCTCCTAGGTATTCATGACTAAGTGGGGAGAAAATCTGAACAGCATATTTGAGGGGCCTAATGACAACGGGATAAACTAACCTGGCAATGTTTTATCAACCTTAGAAAAAGGCCCACATCTGTTAGTATCAACTGGCTTCTCCTGTCCTAACATGAAATTCAGCCAAGGTTCCTAGGGAAGGAAACAATGGGAAAACCAGAGAATCCATGCAGTTAAAACTAGGCCATTTATCTCCCAAGCAGTGCATTTTGTAACCACGTATAAGAAGCTGTTTTCAATTAAACATAGACACACATGCACACACACAAAGGGCTTCATCAATTCTCGTATCATCAAAACAAGTTCTTGTATCATCAAAAGGAGATGAGGGCCAATTTGGCACATTCTGGATCTTGTCTTTTCTAGGGGTTGAGGTGTGAATGTAAAGGGTCTAAATATTTTCAAATATCTGCTTCAAGTGTCAAGTGGTAACTACATTTCCTACCTCTGGAGTGTGAAGTCGGTATCTGAAACCCAGGGAGAACTTGGAGCATCAGATGCTAGAACTCTCAGGAGCTGCTATACAGAGGTGGGATTAGGTCAATGCCTAGAGTCAGAGCCCCATTCTGGGGAGAAGGAAGTTATAGAAAGGGTGAATGGGGACATAGGACATGGGAGGCATAGTGGCAAGTTCTTTGCAGATGCCATCTGCTTTGATTTTTTAAAAATAATTTATTTATTCATGAGAGACACAGAGAGAGGCAGACACATAAGCAGAGGGAGAAGCAGTATCTTTATAGGGAACCTGATGTGGGACTTGATCCCAGGACCCAGGGATCAAGCCCTGAGCCAAAGGCAGACACTCAACCACTGAGTCACCCAGGTGCCCCTGCTTTGATTGCTATAACCCTGTGAAGTTGGTGTCATTGCCCCCACTTCAAGGTTAAGAAAGATGAAGCTCAAAATAAGTCTGATTTTTCAGCCGGGAATTTCTGATCTTCACTTGGCTTCTGGTCATCATTCTGGGCTCATCTGAAATGTCCTTTCCTTGGAGGATTATTCTGATGAGCTGAAGGAGTTCATGCCTGCCTCTTTCCAGGTCATTCTCTATGAGTGCTCCATGGACAGTTATTGAACTGATTCAAGTGAATGCAGAAATGAGCATAAGGTCTGTAAAGCCAGAGGCTCCATCCACTTCCTTGCCAGAAGCCCAGAGCTTTCCCCAGGTATGACATCTGAGGGTCTGTGAGTAGGAGGAGGGTTTTAGACTATTGACACAGTGCCCTTTAGATGGAAACACTGCTGTCAGCCCATTAAAAATCAGTGCCTCCCGTCCAAAGATCAGGAAACCAGGCGCAGTGTTTTTATTTCTTTGCAAGAGACCCAGGAAAGAAATCCCATTATGCCACACGAGAGGGAGTTTGAGGTCAGATTCTTGTATGTTGTGGAAGTGCCCCTTCTCCTTGCCAGATTCTATTCCAGACTCTTCCCCTAGGAAATGGTAAAACCCACACCTGGTAGTCATTTCTCCTGCCCCAGGACAACCCTGACAATTTGCCCCCTCTCGCACGCAACTGGTTTCCTGGGTTGCATTATAATTGTTCATCTGCACGTTTCATTGACCCTGCCGTCCTGTGATCTGCTCATCGACAAAGAAAGAATTTTTATCTTTTGCACACGTGCCACAAATCTTGGCAAAACGGGGCTTGCAGGTGTTGAATAAAAGAGTGCATGAATGAATGAATGCACATGGGATCTTGGCAAAGGTGAAATTTAAAGAGAATTGAGTAGGGATGGGGTTGAGGATTTGCTCTGTGTCAGTTGTTTCAAGATTACATCCTGGTGAAGCATTCAAAATGTATGCCTGGTCATACAGTTGGTGCCCAATAAATGTTGAAGTGCTTTCACTTCCAAGACCATCAGGGGAAAAAAAAAAGACCATCAGGGAAGTGTTTTTCCCTGTGAGGGGGTGGGGGCTGGAGATTTTACTTCAAACCCTAAATTTACTTGTACTGTATAGATATTTGGGGTTTTATGATTTTTTTAAAAAATATTTTATTTATTTATTTATTTATTTGAGACAGAGGGAGCACAAGTGGGTGGAAGGGTAGAAGGAAAAGGAGAAGCAAAAAGCAGAGCCCCCACTGAGCAGGGTACCTGACATGGGGCTTGATCCCAGGACCTCGAGATCATGACCTGAGCTGAAGGCAGATGCTTAACTGACTGAGCCACCCAGGCATCCATCTTTGGGGTTGGGGTTTCAGTCTCTGGCTTAAGGGAGATTTCCCTGGGCCTCTACGGATGAAGTTTTCACTTACAGTTCATGTGTTTCCAACTTACTTTATTGCTCAGAGGCCCTGCTCCGTCACCCCTACTCTGCTACACAACTTCTTGCCCTAACGTCTGCCTTAGAAGCCCAAAGGAGTCACGGCACCATGCCTTGGCCTTGGCGTGAGGAACTATCAGAAGAAACATTTTTCAATGGCAGAATAGAAAGTCAGGCTGTCACGGAGCCCTGGTAAGTGTTTATTTTCATCTTATGAGTCCTAGAGCATTCCTTCTCAAAGTGTGGCTCCTGGACCAGCTGCATCCACTCCAGTAGGGAGCTTGTTAAAAATGCAAATTCCTGAGCTCCACCCCAGACACGCTGAATCAGAAACTCTGGAGACAGGCTCAGGGCTCACAAGAAGGGGTGAAAACCACTGTTTTGGAACATGGCCATTATGCCACTTGAGCCACTGTTTTCAGTGCATCGCTTGTAAGCTATCTTACCATCAATTTCTGCTCTAGTTTCTTAATTAAAACATTTATTTGTAAGTATTTTGCCACTTGTGATGCCTTTTCATGTATGTTACATATTTGATATTTATAAGAACCCGACATATTTGATGTTTACAAGCACCTGTTGAGGACAGCAGGGCAGTGATGATCATGATCCCCACTCCCCTGGTGAAAAGCTGAGATTCTTGTCCAATGACATACAGTTAGGGAATGATCGAGACCAGAGCTCTGGGACTAGAACCTGGATGTTTGGACTTTTTCTCCAGAGCTCTGTCTTCATGTGATCATATGGTCCCACTCACTCTTTCTCAGTCTTGTTCTCCATTCTCTCCTCTAACTTATTTGGTTGACACTGAATTTTAGTCCAAGCTGCTTCAGCCAGAGCTGGCTGCCCATTTCCATAGAACCTGCTTTGGGTTCCCTTATTCCAGAACTCTTCATCTTGTGTTTTGGGGGAAGCATAGCCAGTTGCTCTGAAGACACACAGTGTTTCTGAAATCTCAATATCCATGCAGGTCCTGGAGATCTGGTTAAAATGCAGGTTCTCGGGCAGCTCGGGTGGCTCAGCGGTTTAGCACCACCTTTGGTCCAGGGCCTGATCCTGGGGATCCGGGATCGAGTCCTACATCAGGCTCCCTGCATGGAGCCCGCTTCTCCCTCTGCCTGTGTCTGTGCCTCTCTCTCTCTCTCTCTCTCACTCATGAATAAATAAATAAAATCTTTTAAAAAAATAAATAAACAAAATGCAGGTTCTGATGCAGGGGTAGGAGGGGTGGGGAACTGAGAGTCTGCATTTCTAGCAGTGTCCGGGAGATGCTCCTCATCTCCCCCGGGACAGCTGGGCTCTTTGGTGCTTTTGTTTGTACCATCTTTCCCCCTGAAGACACTGCAAGTGTCTTGATAGTAGGAGCAAGGGTTGTTCATCCTTATATTCCTGAACAGAGGGATTCACTCATGAGAGGGAGGCAAGGACAGAAGAGAGAAGTGTCTTTTCCATTGGCATCCACATTTTTGAGCAAAGAGGAGAGAAGAGGAGTGGTTTACTTCCAGCATCTTGACCCCTACATCTACCTCTCTTTGACTCCCCAAACCAAACCAAACCAAACCTGGAAGCTTCTTCGAAGTCCAAACAGAAATTGGAAACATTTGTGGCTGCCTAAGATTTGGTTTCTATCTGGTGGTGCATTGTCACTCAAGGTACAGATGAAGTGTGTGTGGACATATTTTGATATAGAGAAAACAGGTTTGGGGCTTCCCCACCTCAGTGGAGCCCCTTCAAGGAGTCACACCAATGCCAATGCCAGGGAATTGGATTGGGTAGCTCTGGTGTCTGCATTTAAGAGATAATCCCCTTAACACCATAAATACAGAATCTAAGTACTTTGGCAGGTAAAACTGCCTATGATCTTGCAACATAGCGTGGCCATCTGGCAGAAAACATTGACGCTGTCATAAGGGGAGGTGGACAGTAATGCACAAGTTGTTCTTAACGATCCTCCCCATGTGAAGCCCAGGAACTGGGCAGCCAGGACCCTGTCACCTCTTGGAAATCCTTAAAGGCCCCGGAGAGGGTTTCTCTCTGTGTGCTGGAGAGACACACTGTTGTGAGCCGTGTGGCAGCTGTAGGAGAGGGTGCAGGTGGGGTGAGAAAGGGGGTGGCCGAAGGGATGTGTGTGGTTCCAACCTTCTTCACTTCCAAGGACTTGACTCCTGTGAATCCTGCCCCACTCATTGGGAATTCCGTGTTTCTACTTGGCCATGTTGGTGACCACACATGCCACACAGGATCACCACTGAAGCAATGGCTGAGTGACACTCTGCACTCTCTTCTCCTCTTCCGCTTGCAGATCCTAACAAAACCTGTCCTCTCCGGCCATTGTGCAGGATGCACCTGACCAAAGGTGCCCTGCTCTCGGGCACTGTGTGCTCTTACACACATTATTCCCACCACTTCCATGCCCTTGCCCTGTCTCGTAAGTGCTTACTTGCCTTTCAAAACTCAAGCATCAATGAGAGCCCGTGATTCCCCACTCCCAATCTTTCCTTCATACTTGGGTTAGTACCCTGTGCCTCACTCCACGCTTGCTTTCTCCCTTTTTTCTTTTCTTTATATTTTGCTTTGTCTCACCTACTAGATTGATCTTCCATTACCGGTCTGTAGCAGAGTGCCAGTAGTGGTAGTATCTACATAGTAGATTCTTAACAAATTTTAAATACTCAATGAGTTGGGACGCCTGGGTAGCTCAGTGGTTGAGCATCTGCCTTTGGCTTAGGGCGTGATCCTGGGGACCTGGGATCCAGTCCCGTATCGGGCTCCCTGCAGGGAGTCTGCTACTCCCTCTGCCTATGTCTCTGCCTCTCTCTGTGTCTCTCATGAATAAATAAATAAAATCTTAAAAAAAAAAAGAAAGAAACCAAATCAGAACTCCCAATCAAGCACAACTGCCTTGGGATGAACTGCCCCAGATCCTGAGACAAGGAACTAAGTGCACATACATTTTGGGGCATGATCCGTGATGTGCTTGGGGGAGCGAGTGTATGAAGCCAAGAAGGAAAGAGAGGTAGTGCAAGGTGAGCTGAGGATTAGGCTCCTGTTGCGGGCAACCTGGGCGTAGTCCCCAGGGAAGACCTCAGAGACAACGTGGACACACCCGAGGCTCGTCCTATCCAAAGGGCAAGCGCAGGACACCTGGTCACCTCTCAATTCACCTACTCACCAGTTGGTGGCCATTGGTTTGTTTCCCTCTTTGGGCTACTTTATAAATAAAGCTATTTTGAACACTCATGGGTTTGTGCGGACATATGTTTTCATTTCCCCCCTAGGGAGATGCCTAGGAGAGAAATTGCTGGAGGAATGATAAGTGTACGTTTAACTTTACAAGAATTTGACTATAACTGTTTTCCAAAACCGGTTGCATTCCTCCACCGGCAACGTCTGAGTGTCCAAATGTTACCAAAACAAAGCAAGCCTGTGGTTTGCCTTTTTACTTGCTTGAGTGTCTTTTGAAGAGCAGAAGTTTTAAGCTACAAAGCCCAATTTATCAGTGTCTTTTCAAATGCGATATGTGCTTTTTGTGTAGCAAAAATTTTCTCCTGCTTTTTCTAAAATTTTAGTTTCAGGTCTTTCATTTTGTTCTGTGATCCGTGTTGGGTCAACTTTTAAGTATGGTTGAAGGAAGGGGTGATGTTTATCTATCTATCCACTATCTATCAATGTACTTATTTATTTCTTGGCGTATGAATAGGTAATTATTCCAGTACTGTTTACTGAAAAGACAATTTTCCTCCCAGTGAATCACCTCTGTAATTTTACTTAAAATCAATTGGCCACCTGTATTTGGATCTATTTCTGGACTCTATTTTGTTTCATGAATATATATTTCTACCCTTGCACCCATGCATACTATCTTGATTACTGTAGCTTTTAGGGTAAATATTGGAATCGGGTAGTACAGTTTTGTTATTTTTCAAAATTCTGTAGGCTACTCCCGGTCCTCTGCATTTTAATATAAAATTAAAATCAGCATGCCAGAAAAAAATGCCTGATACAATTTTTTAAAAGATTTATGTATTAATTTTAGAGAAGGAGAGAGTGAGACCGCAAGCAGGAGAGGGGGGCAGAGGGAGAGAGAAAGAGAGAGAATCCCCAAGTAGACTCCCTTTTGAGTGGGAATCCAATGCAGTGCTCAGTCCCAGGACCCCAAGATCATGACCTGAGCCAAAATCAAGAGTCCGACACTCAACCAACTAAGCTATCCAGGCACCTCTTCTGATACAATTTTGATTGGGATTGTGTGGAGTCTTTATATCAATTTGGTGATTATTTCTATCTTAATAATATGAGTCTTCCAATCCATGCCTTATTTTCTTTCTGCAATGTTGTGTAAATGTTTAATGTGCTCATATATGTATAATTATATACATGTTATTTTGTTTACTACTTATTAGATGCTTACAAGAATATGCAAAATGAAACAAAAACCTAGAAGAGGGAAAGAATGGGAAGGAAAACAAAAGGACAGGAGAGTGTGGGATAACGCTAATGCACTTATGTGTTGTACAGTCTTTGGACACTTGCTTTCTCGATGCCAATGTGAAAAGTGAAATCCGATTATCACATACATTAGAGCCTCATTAAGTGACAGATAAGTGAACCACTCCAGAAAAGCACAGCTATTTCTCATGCTTTCTTTTCTTTTTTTTAATTAAAGATTCTATCCATCCATTCATGAGAGACACACAGAGAGAGGCAGAGACACAGGCAGAGGGAGAAGCAGGCTCCCTGCGGGGAACCTCATGTGGGACTCGATCCTAGGCCCCCAGGATCATGACCTGAGCCGAAGGCAGATGCTCAACTGCTGAGCCACCAAGGTGTCTCTTCTCATGCTTTTTTCCAACCAGTCCTCAATGACCGGCTAAACATAGTGTAACATAACCAATGAGGTCACGTCTCCCTGCAAGTTATGCAGAGTTTTAATGTGCTGTTTCTTAGATCACTTGACATATAAAGTAGCAGGGCTGAAAAAAACCTGTCTCCCAGGCAGTTAGTTACCTTTGCTGCAGCCTCATGAGAGTGCCCCAACTGGAACCACATGGCTGAGCTGGCCCAGGATACCTGACCCTCAGAAACTACCTGAGATGACGAAGGTTTGCTATCTTCACCTGCTAAGTTGGGGCGATTTCTTATTCTGCAGCATTAGATAGCAATGCAGATTGAAGTCCCAAACCACCATTTAATTACATCATGCACTTTACTAAAGAACTACATCATATTATCTAATTTCACCTCTATGTCACACTATGCAAAAGGAATCATTATTGTACCATTTATCAGTGAGGAGGCTAAGACTAGAAGCACTTATGCCAAGTCAAGCCTAGGATGTCTGATTCCAAACTTCAGGCCTTTATTACCACACTACTCTGCTTCCCTTTACATCTCTCTTGACTAGATCCTAACCATGGGTCCCGTATTTGTGCTTTCTCAATTGGGACCGTATTGCCGCCCCACCCCACCCCCAAGAGGATGAAAATGAGCTCAGGAAGTGTGAAAAAATCTTATGTGTGGTCTTCCAAACCTCACACTCACCTGGCAAAATTGTATTCCTTATTACATCATCTTTTCGTAGGGAGAAATTAAATGAATTGTTTGCTCTTAAGAGAGCAATAATGAGGGGCACCTGTTTGGCTCAGGTCGTGATCCCAGGGTCCCGGGATCTAGTCCCCCATTGTGCTCCCCACAGGGAGCCTGCTTCTCCCTCTGCCTCTGTCTCTGCCTCTCTCTCAATCTGTGTCTCTCGTGAATAAATGCATAAAATCTTAAAAATAAAAAGAGAGAGCAATAATGAAACAAAAAAAGATCGAGAAATACTGCTTTATGATAATTTCAGACTTCTCAATGGCCCGTACTCTTGAAAAAAAAAAAAAAAAACCTTCCTTGTGCACAGCACATTCCCCATGAACAGCCTTTGATTGATAGATTCTCAGACAGGAGGTTCAAATCTCTACTTTGGAAAAAAATCCTACAGAAAATAAATAAATGACACAAGCCTAAATGATTTTCCGGGCTCCTTAGCAAACCGAGTCCTCTGCAAAGACCCAAAAGCACAGGCATCCGGGGGAACCGCGCTCTTAGGAATCAGGGTTCAGAGCCGGTCGACGTGAATACCACCTGTCAGTAACCGTGATGGAAAAATATTAGTTTACATTCTTCGGTTCCCTGGTGACTGACCTTATTATGCCTGAGCAGCATGTCTTACTACACTTGCTAATCTGTGGATTTCTAAAAGTAGATAATTAGTCCAGACAGCTAGAGCTCAAAATGAAATGAGCTTAAGGTTTTCAGGAATTACAGCAGGTGTCTGAACGAGCACCACTTCAGATCTGGCCCCCTCCTCCTGGCGCCTGGGGGAGGGCTCACCTTCCTCAGTCTGACTGGCCTCTTGGCACATTCACCCATTTATACCTTCCTTCCTGGGAGGCCTTTACCCTGCAAGGTGAGAAGCTGGAGGCTGGTGCTCCGGGCCCCCCTTTAGTCACTCCCTCATAGGCATGCACATAAGTGCAAGGTTCTAGAAATCTTAGAAGGATGCTAAAGGAAGCTCAGAGTCTGCCCAGGGCTTTTCCTGTTTTTTGTTTTGTTTTGTTTTGTTTTTAAGATTTTGTTTTATTTATTCATGAGAGATACACACAGAGAGGCAGAGACACAGGCAGAGGGAGAAGCGGGCTTCATGTAGGGAACCCGATGCAGGACTCGATCCCTGGACCCCAGGATCACGCCCTGAGCCGAAGGCAGACGCTCAACCACTGAGCCACCCAGGCATCTCAGGGCTTTTCCCATTATCCCACATTTTCTCCACTTGGGGTGCTTGCTTTCTGTAGCTCCTCTCTGGGAGGGGTCTGGCAGGGTGGGGGGTGGGGGGACAAGCAGCATGAAAAGGCCTAGTTATTTTCTTCTGTAAAGTTCATGGCTTCTCCCTCCACCTTCTCCTTCCCCTCCCCACCCGACTTCTGTCTGGTTTGAGTTTATTGTCAAAACACGCCCAGCCAAATTACTCGTCTGCAGACATTTTTGCTGGCCTTAACCGTATCCACAAGAGAGCTGCTAATGATTACCCTTCCTGCCCGTACTTAGCTCATCCTCAGAAGGGAACTGCTCATTATCATTCCCTGACTTCAGCCCGGCCGTCTGGAAACAGTCAGCCAGCGAGGATTCTGGTGGCGGAGCGAAGTCCTGGCATCTTCCTTCCGTTGGGTCCGATCTCCACCAGAAGCAATTGTCAGCTCCTGGGAGGCTGTGCGCCTGTGGTCCCTCAGGCCGGGCCTCTGGAGGATTGGGTGGGGGTGAGGCGGTGGGGGCACTTCCTAGACACCCCCCCCTCCCTCCACCCAGGCCAGCTGCAAGGACTCTCAGGACCCCATTCAAAATGAAAATTGGGGGCCCTCTGTTCAAAATGCAGGACAAAAGAGAATGCTTTTTCCTTTCTCTTGAGGGCCCATCTCGATTTGCTGTCCTGGAATTTGCAATGTTGTGCACTGGAAAGAAACTTAAAATTTTAAATTATCAGCATACATGTTACCATTCTTCTTGATACTGTGCAATGCCAACCTAAATGCAAACATAAGGCATTTAACTGCCATGCAGGAGCCCCAGAGGGGCACTTCTTGTAGTTCACACGTGCATACTGGACTTTGTTCTTGCAGAACCATGGGAAGGCCGCACGGTAGTCATCGGACTGTTTTTATTTCATGTCTACATTTCTGCACCTTCTGCCCTTTGTCTGCACCTCTGACGTCCGTTGCCTTCTTCTTTCTGTGTCTGAAGCAGATGGAACACACAGCCTCCCAGAGCGTCAGCGCCCTTGATCACTCAATCATGCGCTGAACCCCAGGTGTCCCAGGTCTACCAGAATTCTGTGCTCCTGGGCCATCGTGGGTGCTATATGCAGACTGGGCCACATACTGCTTGCTTCTCTTTTGCTTGTGTGCATGCTCCATTGTCTCACTGACAAAACACAAATTCAAAGATAAAATTATTGGGAATTTTAATACTGCAATAGAGTAGTAAGGCCAAGTGTGGGGTCCTTCAGAACAAAGACATCACACCTGTGTGACATCACAGGTCACTGGTCCATGACACTGTTCCTGGCCCCCACTCTGACCTGCTAGACCTAGACTTCACTCTGCTATTAAAGGATAGAGGAGAAACTCTAGAAATGGAAGGAAATAGAAAGCAACATACAGGATTATAACCAACTACGTATTTAACTTCAGTTCTCAATCCTGACTGCCCATTAGGTTAACCTGGGGATTAAAAGAAAAATTTAAAGCTAAAGCTCAATGCTTGGAAGTCTGATTTAATTGGTCTGGGTGGGGGGTGGTAAGCTGTCCTCGTAAATGCTGATGTGGGGCCAGACTCTGCTGAGCCTCACCTTCAAGGTCTATACCCACCTACCCATCCATCCAAAATGTCTGTGTTATCTTTATTGCACTTTTGATTTGTCTATTTGTTGGTCCATCCTACTAAATAGTTAAAAAAAAAAAAAAAGATTTCATCTATTTATTCACGAAAGACACAGAGGGAGAGGGAGATACATAGGCGGAGGGAAAAGCAGGCTCCTCGAGGAGCCTGATGCAGGACTGGATCCCAAGACCACAGGATCATGACCTGAGCCAAAGGCAGACACTCAACCACTGAGCCACCCAGGTGCCCCTTAAATAGTTTTAACCTTGCATTTTTCCCCTTCTTTTTCTAGCCAAATTCTAATGTCTTTTCATCATGTTCAAAATTAAGTGCAATCAACATAAATTCTTTTTCTGGACCACTTATTAATCGTCTGACTCTTCAGTTTATTTCAAATGTTAGCTGACATTTCTCCTACTTATTAGGGGTTGCTACTGCGGGCAGCTGACCTGGAGCTACTGCAGGATTCCAGTTGGTTCTGGCTCTATGGTTCAGGTTTCAGTATGCTTCTGAAAAAATCCACCCATGAGTCTCAAGAAGCTCGAGAGTGTCACTGTTTAAAATAATCTCACAGGGATCCCTGGGTGGCGCAGCGGTTTGGCGCCTGCCTTTGGCCCGGGGCGCGATCCTGGAGACCGGGGATCAAATCCCACGACGGGCTCCCGGTGCATGGAGCCTGCTTCTCCCTCTGCCTGTGTCTCTGCCTCTCTCTCTCTCTCTGTGACTATCATTAAAAAAAAAAAAAAAAAAAAAAAAAATCTCACACAGAATCTCTCTGTGATGGGAATAGTTGTATCCTAATTTAACTTTTGGTCAATATTTAATGTTTCAGCTTATTTTATAATTTAGATCAATTAATGTTTACATATTATAAACCTTTTTTGCCGAATAGTTTTTATACTCCATTCTACTGCAGCCATTCATGAAATGTACAGACAAGGGGCACCTGGATGGCTCAGTGGTTGAGCATCTGCCTTTGGCTCAGGTGGCGATCCTGGGGTATTGGGATTGAGTGCTGCGTTGGGCTCCCCACAGGGAGCCTGCTTCTTCCTCTGCCTATGTCTCTGCCTCTCTCTCTGTGTCTCTCATGAAAAAAAAAATCTTTATAAAAATATATAAAGGATGGTATTCAAAATACTGTTGTAGCATTGGCACTAGTTAAGATTTTTTTGACTGATACACCACTGGGTATGTTCCAGCTGAAAATCACCCCTATGTATAAACATAGGATTTTTTACAAACAGTATACAACTTGGTTTATATAGTTTGGTAACTCGTTTTTTGTTTGTTTGTTTGTTTGTTTTTTCACTTGAATGTATTTTTTAATTCAAACTTTGGAGTTCCAGGGGCATCTGGGTGGCCCTGTCAGTTGAGTGTCTGACTCTTGGTTTCAGCTCAGGTCATGATCTTAGGGTTGTGGGATTGAGGGGTTCTGTCCTAAGTGTGGAGTCGCCTGAGATCCTCTCCCTCTCCTTTTGCCACTCCCTTAACTTGTGCGTGCACATAAATAAATAAATAAATAAAATCTGTAATAAGTAAATAAATGTTGGAATTCCATAGACCACAGCCCTAAATCTTTTGTTCCTTTCTCTCTAGGCTCTTGCTCTTGCCAACCCCATCTACTTCCACAGCTTCCATCAGCACCTATACGTTCACTGTTAGGTTCTACTGATAGCCTGGGCTTCCTCTGGGGCTGATAGCTGGACATCTCCACATGGATGTCTCTCTAGGCACTTCAACCTCAAGATAGCCAAAACTGAGCTCATGATGTTCTCCTTCCAGCTCAGAAAATGGGACCACCATCCGTTCAGAATCTCCAGTGCCTTTCTTGACTTCTTCCTCATCTTCAGTGCTCTATATAATCTAGACAAAGATCAAGTGTAGTTGACTCAACTTCCTAAATGTCCCTTGAATGCAGCCCTTTCTCTTCCATCCACTGCTATCTCTCTAGACCAAGCCACCACCTTCTATCACCCGGACAACTACAGTACATCCTTACCCGGAGCCCTCCTTTCTTTATTGCCATTGAAGTCAGTGAACAAAGGGTAGTATAATATTTTGAAAAAAATAACTGACTCTATTTTGCTTTCAGTGATTCATTTTTGCCTCCTGGCCTTTACATCAGAAACACTTCCTATTGAGGCTGAGGCTTGCTGTCCCAACAGAGAACCAAACTCTGAAAATGAAAAGTCGAAGGCTTTATTTTTTACTTTTAAAATTCGCTCATAAAACTACAAAATGGTGTAATGATTTTTTTTAGAAAACCCACAAAATGTAGTTTCTAAAGCAAGGGCTTTTCTGCTTAGAAATGGGTTTTGAATCTTCTGAAGCTCAGAGCCCAATGGAGTTAGAGCATAAAGCTAATCTTACAGACCTTGAGATTAGGAAGACTGTATCCTCCCAAAAGAACATAGCACTCAGAGGGTCTAGAAGAGGTAGAGGAGATAAATGATAGAAACTCTGTATACTTTTGGGAAGGGAAGGTATAGAAGATTCATCACTTCCTGGGGTGTATTTCCAGGAAGATCTCAAGGTGCATATGAAAGTTTCATATTCAGCAAGACCCTGGAGAGAAAATTAATAAAGGAGAGTAGTTATATGATTATCTCAATAGAGACAGAATAAGCATATGATAAAATTTATCATTCATTTGAGATTAAAAAAACAAACCAATTTAGCAAACTAGAAACAAAAGTAACACCTTTTTTTTTTTAAGATTTTATTTATTTATCAATGAGAGACACAGAGGGAGAGAGAGAGAGAGAGAGAGGCAGAGACACAGGCAGAGGGAGAAGCAGGCTCCATGTAGGGAGCCCAACGTGGGACTCGATCCTGGGTTTCCAGAATCAGGCCCTGGGCTGGAGGCGGTGCTAAACCACTGAGCTGCCCAAAAGGAACACCTTTAATAAGATAAAGAGTATGTACAATATGCCCACAGTAAGAGTCACACTCAATAACAAAATAAAGAAAAATTTCTCTTTGAGCTTGAGAACAAAACAGGGATATTCAGAATTACCACTTACATATAATACCTCCTTGGATATCCTATTGTTTTGCAGAAAGGCAAGGGAAAGAAATAAAACAGATTATAAAGGAAAGAAAAACTAATTTTTCACAGATAATTTTATAAGCAGAAAATCCAAAATAATATAGAGATAAAGTATTAAATTTGTAAGATAGCTGGATATAGAAAAGTAAATTATATTTCCTTATAACAATTATATAATAGTTTTTTTTAAAAAAATACAGCATTTACAATAGTATCAAAACAATCAAATGCCTAAAAATAAATCCAATGAAAGATTCAAATACCTCTACCAAAAAAACCCAAAACAAAACTGGAAAGATATACCATAGTCTTGGATTGAAAAAACTTGATGTAAAGACACACTTTTCCTGAGTGTTTAGATAAAAACATTGGAGCCCTTCTTGACAATTCTGTTTTGTTCATATCTCAAATCCAATCCATCAAAGAGAATCCTAGTGGCTCTATTTGCAAAACATAGTTTGAGCCTTCCCAGGAGCAAACTCTGAGTAAAAATTTAAGCGCAAATGTCTTATTTAGAATTTAGGGAAAACCAGGAAGTGGGAAAATGAACAGGGATGGGGAGAGGTCAACACAAGAGCATGTTGCTCTCAATTTATTGTCCCTTGCCTCCAAACTCATCCCTGTTGCCCACCGCACGGTGTTATATAGGCGGTCCTTGTAAATATTTCTCCTCTGCCAGCTGGACAATGTTAGATTTTTACAGCAGAGGGTACTGGAGGATGGTGTAGGAGAAAGATTTTACTTCCTATCTGGCACTCTCTTCTCCCCAGGCTCCTTCAGCTCATCCAGCTTCTCCAACTCAGACGGACGCCTGCAGCACAACAGCTTCTCCGGTGCCCAGATCTTGAAGGACATGATGACCAGTAGTGCCTAGTGGCCAGCAGCTTTCCTTGGAACTCCCTCCAAGGGAGCTTTGGGATAGAATGCCACCATTAAGTTACCTCCCTGTGACAGTTTCCAAGGAACTGTTCTAACACCTCTTGGGGAAATTTTCAGGTGAGTTATGAGGAGTGGAACCTCTCTGGGACAGTTTCTCCTGCCAACAGAGAGGGTCAGTTTCCAGAGAATTCTATAGCCGAACAGCTTGGGGGGTAGGGGTTCTTTCTCCAATTTTTTTCCCCCTTTCTTTGAGTGCTCTTTCTCAGCTCCAGGGGTAAGGGCTGTTCCTTACATCTGCTCTTCTCATCCTCTTTGGAACTTTCTTTACATTTTACTATCCAATCCCATTTTGCTCCGAATCCCCTCTTATAGTATTCTTTATATTAAACTTTTCCTGTTCAAATTACTGTGTGGCTCTGTCTTCTGATTTGATTCTGGCTGAGGCAGACACTTTATCAGCTCAGCTGCCTTGGTGGAGACCACTGAGCTTAATTCCATGGGAAAATCTGAGAAATAGTATAAGATAGTATTCCGTGAAGGGGCGAGGAAGCTGTAGTATTTATCCACCATTTAATCCATCAGGAGCACCTGCTGGGAAGTGTTAACCTCCAGCACTGCCAGCTTGTCCTACACACAGCATAGGGACTTTTCACAGTTCCAGGAAAGGACCCGGGCCCAGAATCACAGATCCTGGTAAGTAGAAGGCACGGAAAGTGCACTGAAGGAGTGGAGTCCATGGGTTATGGCTGGTCCATTGACAGAGTCTGCTAGAGCCCAAGCTCTGCATCACCCACATCCACTCAGCTCTGCATTACCCACACCCACTCAGGCTTCATACTAGGTTCACTCACTCTGCTTTGCCTTGTTTCTTATGGATGGTCACTGGTTTCAATTTCTTTACAAAAACCAAACAAAACAGATAGCAGGGGGATAAGAGAGCTTCTCTGTTTGTTTTTTAAAGATTTTATTTATTTATTTATGAGAGACACACAGAGAGAGGCAGAAACATAGGCAGAGGGAGAAGCAGGCTCCCTGCAAGGAGCCCGAAGTGGGACTTCATCCCAGAACCCTGAGATCATGAGCTGAGCCAAAGGCAGATGCTGAACCACTGAGTCACCCAAGCGTCCCTAGGATAAGAGGGCTTCTAATGATAAGTGCCATCCCCTCCTCTTCTTCCTATTGCATGCATTTCAGCCCCACACTCAACCAATATCTCTGCTGGTTTAGGATGCTTACCTGGTGGGAGTGGGAATGGTCCAGACCCTCTCCACGGATGGAGTCAGAGCCCCTGGGTAAGCTGCTTTTGTCAATCTGTGGTTGCTCTGATCCCTTGGTGTTCAGCCAATATCCTTCCCATCCTCGTTATGTAACAGCTACCCCATTTCCTCAAACTAATGAAGGTCAATCGTCACTCCTTTGTCTGTTGATCTACTGACATTAAAAAGCCCCAAATTACCAGGCGATGGCCATAGTTATAAGTTTAATGTATGCTTCCATGGGCCCCCTGAGTCATCCCTCCCCTGGGAACCAGGATCTCCAATCCAGTGGATCCAGGGATCGGAAGTAGAAATTCTCAAAGTGGGTCACTAAGAGGATTGGTAAGGGTTACTTCCACCCTTTGATTCGTGGCCCTATGTATTCTATGGAGATCTGATTCCATATATGCAGTGCTTCCTGTAATTCTGCATGCCTCAGAATCATCTAGAAAGCTTTCTAAAGCATGAATTCCTAGGAGAATATGATACAGAAGGTTTGAGGCCTGGTCTGGGATTTTGCATTTACAACAAGCTCCCAGATATTGTTGATGCTGTAGGTCCAGGGCCACAGTTTGAGGCCCTCAGAAGTATATTCCACTCCTTAAAGGACAGGACTGCCCACTGCACAGAATGTCATCTCTATGCTAGGGATCCAGCCGTGCCCCATAAGTGGCTGCCCAGGGTTCCATGAGGCCTGGTGACCTCGTATATTATTCCAAAGCTAGTGCCCACCTCACTTCCTTTTGCTGGAAAGTGGATCCCTTGGTCTGAAGCCACGTTGGGTGAGATCCCAGGACAATAAATCAGACACTTGGTGGGCCCTTGGAATGTGGTCCTGGCAAGGCACTGTGGGCAAGGTGACCTTCTGAGGTCCCAAGAAAGAGTCCTCAGACACAAAGATGCAGATATTGGGCAGCTGGGAGTGGTCTGCAGCAGAGTGAGATGAGGTCTGGGGTTAGGGAGGGCACTCACAGCTCCTGCCACATATATTCTGAATCATTCTCTCACCATCTCCACTGCGGCCACGTGGCCCAGACCGCCATCATCTCTCACTCGGGTCCCTGCAAAAGCCTCTAACAGGGCTCCTGGCTTCCAGCCCCTCCCACCCTCCTGCCCAACCACCTCCCCCAGCACGATAGTGGGAGTGACGGTGTATTAAAATATAAGTCAGAATGTGTCGCTCCTCTGCTCCAAGTCCTCCAATGGCTATATTCACGCGGGCAAAAACCCATAGGTGGGTGATGACTTACAAGGACCCTCCCTTGCCCCCATGATATTGGGGCACCTGCTACCCCATTCCTCCTCTGTTCCTTACTCCAGCCACTCTGGTGGTCTTCCTGATGCTTAAATCTTCCCCCTGCCCCCTGTCTGAGGGCCTTCACAGTGATTACTTGCTCCCCATAAACCCCCTTCTCCACCCTTCCCATAACTCCTCCAAGTCTTTGCTCAAATGTCACCTTTTCAATGAGGTCTACTTTCTTCTTCTTCTTCTCCTCCTCCTCCTCCTCCTCCTTCTTCTTCTCCTCCTCCTCCTCCTTCTTCTTCTTCTTCTTCTTCTTCTTCTTCTTCTTTCTTCTTCTTTTTTTAAAGATTAATTTATTTATTCATGAGAGACACACAGAGAGAGACAGAGACACAGGCAGAAGGAGAAGCAGGCTCCCCGCAGGGAGCCTAATGTGAGACTCAATCCCAGGACCCCAGAATCAAGACCTGAACTAAAGACAGACACTCAACCACTGAGCCACCCAGGAGTCCCTACTCTCTTCTGTAAAATTGCAATAAACCAATGCTTCTGTCTCACTGTGCCTTCCTCCTTGTCCCCCCAACATTCCTCTATTTTCCCACAGCACTTCTCACATCCTGTGTAAGGTGCATGCTTATTGTTATACTGTTTATTATCAGTTTCCCTGCATCAGAATGTAAGCTCCATGGAGGTGGGAATTACCCCGAACCCCCGTGTGCCCGGTACACAAGTAATATTTAATAACTCATGCCGTGTCAGGACGTAATTAGAAAGTCGCTGCTGTTAGCTGATTTTGCAAAGTGGAAGATGGTACCAGCAGGTTAGTCGGAGTGTGTGCTGTTTTGTCTTGATGAAACACGCCTTTGGGAAATCTGGCTCCTCTGCAGTCAAGGATAATGGATATGTCCCACTTCACGGCTGAGGGTGCAACTTCACATCATATTTCTTATGTGTCCAGAGTATGACTCCCAGAGCCTATCCCACAAATTGAAAGAAGTGCATTTTCTCTCCTGCTCATGCTAAGTCCAAAAACAGCAAGGAAATTTGCCTGCTGGGCTCTTGACAGTTGCCTTCTCGATGAGAAACCCAGTGTGTGGCAGGTCCACCAAAGGGTCCTGCCTTCAGCCAGTGTTAAGATGCCACTCTCGGGCTTAGAAGAAGGGCTATTGCTCACTATGGATGACCCTCGTAAAGCTGATGGAGACTTCCAATCCCATAGCTCTTTTATAATATTTGTACAAATGCAAGCAAGTACCAAAAAAAAAAATGCATATGGTCCCCAGAGGTATCCTCATGATTCCAGGGAAGCCTCAGGCAGAAAATATTTTCCCTTGAGCTCAGAACCAGGTGTCCTGTGATGATTTGGGTCCCTACTATTAAGCCAGAGGTCACCAGACAAGAGTACCCTGACTCATAATTTCCCCTGGGGAACAATATACTTATTTTCTGACAACTGGTCTCAACTGGACAACCTCAAGCCTATCAGCTATGTTATAATAGCTTTGAACCGCACATCAAAGGAGCCAAGAGCTTGCTCTCTCCCTTTCCAGAAGGTCTTGCTACTCAGAAGAGGGAAGGGTTCCATCTCCCTCCAAGAGGATGGAGTGTCTACTCTTGGTCTAATCAAATTATCCAGTCATTGATCATCTGGGTGTTCTGGTGACCTTGCCAGAATAAAAGGAAACTATCCCAAGAGTCTTAATATCTCTGCACCCTGAGAAAGAGGAGATACTATTTTCATAAGAAGGATGATCTCCAAGAAGAAATTAGCAGCCTCTTCAGCTCTGGATTCATTCTCCTAAGCCCATACAGGACAGTAAACACACATTAGGTTGTCAGCAGGTAGAAGATAAATTCCCCTGTGTTGTGTGTTCCAGTGGCTTCTTAAATAACAGAGGCATTTCCATTTAACTTTTTTAAAAAATAAGTAAGAACTTTCTTAGTCCCTAACAATTGTTTTGTTTTTTTTTTCCCAAAAGGCATCAAATACCACCAAAGCACTATTTTCTATTCCCTACTTGCTGCAGTTGCCAAATGGAATATTTTCCCCCCAAAGCCATTTTGCTCAATCATCAGGCTGGAAACAGGAAAAGGGGAACATTCCAGTGCGGCAATCTCTAAATCCCCTGAGAGCATCTCCGAGCGTGCCCTGCCAGCCTTTGGTGGGATCTGATGAGATCTTTGCATGTGATGTGCGGGCGCTTTGAAACATCCAAGCTGAAATGGCTCCATCCCAGTAGGCTGCTTTCAGGATTCGTCCAGCATCGACACTTCTAGTCACTACTTCCATGGTTAACCTCAGCCCTGGAACCAACAGGGACCAGCTCCCCTTTTAGGAATCCAAAAACTTTTTTTTTTTTCCCTCAGAGCTCCAGTAAAGATAGATATTCATTATCCATCTAAGATTTTTTTTTTAAGATTTTATTTATTCATGAGAGACACACAGGGAGAGGCAGAGATACAGGCAGAGGGAGAAGCAGGGTCCCTTTGGGGAGCTCGATATGGGACCTGATCCCAGGACCCCGGGATCACGGACTGAGCCAAAGGCAAACTCTCAATCACTGAGCCACCAAGGTGCCCCTAAGATTCTTTTAAAGATATTTCTCACTGTTTTCTCTGGGGTCTATCTCTACTCCATCCTCAAGGGGAAGAGAGAGAGGTGAAGGAGTGAGTCAGAGGGAATTTGGGAGTGGGGACTCCATAGATCTCAAATGGCTATTTATTCATTTTAAAAGTGAGGAGTGAAAGGAACACTTTCCCTCCAAGAAGCCGTTGCTGTCTATTTCATCGCACACCAAGTCCTGTATTGGCATTCCATCCTTCCGAAACAAGGTGACCTCCATGCATGGAGCTGGTTGAAAAGGACACAGCTTTCATAATGTGTATTCAGAGATATCTTTTCTCTTTCAAGAATGAGGGAAATAAATCCCACCTGTGGCTTGTCCTTCCCATACGTCAGATCCGGAATGATGCCAAGTGAATGTAATTCAAGAACAGACAGCCTTTGTGGCCATAATATAGGCAGCCTTACATCCTGAGAGTAAAGATTTTAGGTAATACTTAACATGAGTAGAGCTGTAGTCACAAAGTTGTTTGAAATGAGTAGATTTAGGTTCAGATCCAAGCTATGCCATCTCTTGGCTGTGAACCTCTTTTTTAAAAAAGATTTTATATATTTATTCATGAGAGACACACAGAGAGAAGCAGAGACATAGGCGGAGGGAGAAACAGGCTCCTTCTGGGGAGCCAGATGCAAGACTTGATCCCGGGACCCCTGGATCATGACCTGAGACAAAGGCAGATGCTCAACCACTGAGCCACCCAGGTGCCCCTTGGCTGTGAACTCTTTAGGCTACTTACCCTCAGAGTCTTTGAAACAGAACTATTACCCAGGGTTTTTTGGAGTATTAAGTGAAAAGATATATGTACAAGTGCTCTGTAAATTCAAAAGCACTACAGTATCAATAAATTCTCAATAGATTTTTACAAAACAGAACCTGTGTGAGGATACTCATAAAATCTGAATATATATATATATATATATATATATATATATATTCATATATGCATATGATAAAGACTGAGATATTTTGTGGATCAATAAACTAAGTCTTAGCACAAAAATACCAATGCTGCATTCCATCACCAGAGAATTTGGTTTAATTGATCTGAAATGCAATCTAGAACTTCCCATAGCACCTTGGTGGATCTAAGGGTCAACTGGAGCTGCGAATTACTGGTTTAGGGAGATGGACTCCTCACTCTTCAAAGTGAGGACCAGCAGTGTAGGCCTCACCTGGAGATTCAGAACCTTGAGTCTCACCCCAGACCTATGGAATCAGAATCTGAGTCTTTCTTTGTTGTTGTTAAAAAATCTTACTTTTTCTTTCTTTCTTTCTTTCTTTCTTTCTTTCTTTCTTTCTTTCTTTCAGACAGAGAAAGAGAAAGAGAAAGAAAAAGAGAAAGAGAAAGAGAAAGAGAAAGAAAGAGAAGAGAAAGAGAAAGAGAAAGAGAAAGAGAAAGAGAAAGAGAAAAGTATGAGCAGAGGAGAAGCAGAGGGAGAAGGACAAGCAGACTCTGCACTGAGTGTGGAGTCTGACATGGGATATGATCCTACGGCTCTGAGATCATGACCCGAACCGAAATCAAAGTCAGACACTCAACTGACTGAGCCACCTAGGTGCCCCCAGAATTTGCATCTTAACGCAACCTCCAGGTGGTCTGTGTGCACATTACAGTGTGAGAAGCTCGAGATGGAGTCACAGCTACTTCACAGAACCTGAGTTTTAATTAATCCAGAGCTGGCTGATTGCAAAGTATTCCTTCCACAACTATTAATCCATTGGAAAGTACTCTTTAGTAAGTATAACCTTCTCATTTGACCCTCACAGCAGCCATGTAAGGCAAAGAAAGACGTTAATCTCCATTTAGCAGATAAGACAACTGAAGCATATCACGTGACCCTGTCCAAGCTGCGACACGGCGATTTGAACATCAGGATTTGAACCAGGGATTCCTGAGAAACCATCTTTCATTCAGTGATGTATTTTCTTAAGCATGTTTTTGTAACTTTGAAAGATCCCTCCGCCCCCTTAACCCCGACTGACATACAATACCCTCTTCTCCTTTCTCCAGATTTTTACCACATTATTCCATCCCATGCTGAGTTGCAGTAGGAGCGGAGCTGGGACAGATTCAACTATGAAATGGTCTCTGCCACAAATCACAGCTGCTCACAGGGACTACCATTGCCAGCTCCCCTCCCCAGGACTTCCCTAAAACAACATTCCATCTGCAGGACACTGCCAGGACAGTGCCAATCAAGAGTGGAAAGAAGTGCCCAGAAATGTTGGAGACACGACAGAAAAGCAATCTGAAAGCAGGTGTTCCCAAACATCCCCCAGGAGTCTGTGTTGAGGCGTATCAACCAACCCAGGGAAAAACAAATGGGATAAAAGGTCATTTGTTGAAACCTGGTCATAAATCCCGCAGGACAATGCCACATTGTCAGGCTGCCCCCTCAGAACATTTCCCCGCCGATAACGCTGGTATGTGTGTGGCTTGGAGAAGTCCCAGCAGCAAGAGGGAAGACAACACTGGCATGCCAGAGCTTTTGGCAAGCTCTGTCTTGCAAAGTCCGTCCTCACTAGGTGACTCATAAGGCTCTACAGCTTGGGTTTTTCTCTCCATTCTCAGGACTGTGTAGCTTTAGCGCAAGCCCGGTAGCATCTTTTGCGGTCTGACTTGAGGGGGCCGAGAGAGTAACGACATAATTAAAGCCAGAATCCCTATGAGAACATGCGTATTCATGGACCTTATTGCCATAAAATATTAGGCTTAGAAGCAACCTCACAAATTATCCAGTTTGAACGTCTCTAAGCACAGATAAGCAACCAGCTCTCAATGACCCTCACTTCATGCCATCACTGCCCTTAGTAGACCCAGAGACCGATCTGCATGACCAATAGGGTACTGCAGAGACAGTGCTGTGTGATTCTGAGGTTCAGTCACAAAACACACCCCAGCTTTGCCTTGTTCTCCTGGATCGTTCATTCTGGAGGAAACCAGGCACATTGTCACAAAGACATGCAGGCAGCTCTGTGGAGGTTCACAGGGACAGGACTGGGGTCTCCCAGCACAGCTGGCACCAACCACTCACCAGCTGTGTGAGTGAGCCCCCTGGGAGGATCTTCCTTCCCCCATCAAGCCTTCTGATGAGAGCAGATCGACACTCTGAGCCAGACTGTCCTGGCTAAGGTATCTTGAGTTCCTGACCCACAGAAACGATGAGACCATAGATAGTTATAGTTACTTTAAGGCACTGAATCTTGGAGCAATTTGTCACACAGCCATAAGTAATTAACATCATACTCAAAGGGGTTACATGGACAACATGCCTGGTTTCCTCCAGAGTGAGCGAGATAGTTGGAAAATAAGTAGAAAGTTATTGTGCTGGAGGATATTGAGCCAGAAATAAAAGTGATTGGGACCAATTGTCTCAACATATGTAAGGTCTTATTGGCTACAAAAACAAAGATGGGCTTTAATCAGAAGGCTAATCCTTGGGACACTGGGTGTCTCAGTCGGTGAAGCATCTGACTTCAGGTTGTGATCCCGGGTTCTGTGATCAAGCTTCAAATCGGGCTCCCCACAGGGAGCCTGCTTCTCCCTCTGCCTGGGTTTCTGTGTCTCTCATGAAAAAATAAAATCTTAAAAAATAATTAGCACATACACAATGAACACCTACAGACAACTCTTCTGTGCAAGCTACTGGCCATGAAAAGTCACCTCAAATCTTGACCCTTGGAGGGATGGTGACCTTGAACTAATTTATCAGAATCCCTTCCTACAACTTGGAAGTCAATGCTGTTGAGCAACCGAACTTAAACCAAGCACATTTTGAAGATGTCGTTGGTTTCATCAATCAGTTCCTGAATTGGGGAGCATCCCATCTATTTAGAGGGAAGATCCAAAGGGCTATAGAAAACGCAAGATTTTTCAAGGGAGGGAGAAAGTGGAAAAGGTGGAAAAGATAATTAAGTATAAGCGAAGGATGCATTGTTTTAGGCAAGCTTGCCCTCCTCCAGGAAGCAGAAGGGTCTCTCAGTGCATTTCCTAGTGCTGACCAAGAAATGCCATCTGGACTGGTTAAAGGTTGCCTCTCAGGGAGGGTTGGAACTGCAGTAAGTTTAGGTATTATGTCTTGGTTTACTGACTCGGGGCCTTAAATGAAGTTTACACCATTTTGGGTCTGTGGTTTTCTTTTTAGTAACATCAAGGAAGGAAAGAAGTTCAGGGAGGACAGTACTCGGGAGCGGGAGCCCTTGGAGGGATGCCCTCTCAGGCACCAAGGGTGGGTAACCAGGTTGCCATGAGGTTAAAAAAAAAAAAAAAAAAAGAAGAAGGAAAGAAAGAAAAAGTGCTGAAAGTCCCAAAGGGGTTCTGGCTAAATTTGCAAATGGTTTCCCAATGTTGTATAGAACCAGCCAGAAGCCACAACGCTGAACCCCGTATCTACAGCCTGTTTACGATCAACACTCCATAGACGTCTTTGAAAAATGAGACATTTCTGTTTTCTGATCCCTGAACAGGGGCAGAAAAGATCACATCCTATGAGACCTCTGTGAGAAAAGTCTTGTCCTTTCAACTCTAGGGGACACGGCCCTCTAGACCTTTAGAGATGTTTCGAGCTACCCCCTCCCCCAATGCCACCTTCATCCCCAGATGCAAACAAGTGGCACTGCTGCGGCCGAACCCAACCGTTGAACACAGCAAGGACGAGGCATGTTGTTTGTAAGCAGAACAGTTTACCTTGCTTGAATCATTATATATATATAGGGAGAGAGAGAGAGAGAAAAGTTTCCTCGGACCCACAAGGGATCTGGGTGCGTTAGCATCGCGCCTCGGTCTGCTCGATAATACTTTCCGTTTGTACAAAGAGCCAAAGAGTTGGTCCACTTGGATTGTTTCCCATTCCAGGCAGGCTGTGCTCAGGGGTTTCACTCAGAGAACCAGCTCTAAGAACTCCATCTGTAGGGTCTAAACCCCAAAAGGGGGAGGCCGCCGTAAAGGGAGAGCCAAAGAATGAAGTAATGAAATGAATGTAAAGAAAGGAAACTTTGCACCAAAGATGAAAGGCCTTCTTAACTGTGAAAATCTATTAGAATATGTAATACTCTCTCAAGAATAGAAGCCCCATTCCTTACATTATTTAACACAAGGGAGGACAAAGACGTGGAGAGTATACATTGATCCCACTTCAGCCCCTGAGAGGATAGGAAAAAATGACCTAATGGTGATTTCCTATCCCTAATTTACATGACAATTTGAATCTGAAAACATTAGAAAATAATGAACCTGACCCTCCCAATAGCAGGAGGGCAAGTGGGCTGTTGCCTTTGGCATCTTTTTGCAGCTTTCCGGGGAGGGAGGACAACTTGTGTGTGATTCTGTGCGCCCCACGCGGGAGGCTGGTGGACTCTGGTTCAAAATGGGCAAGGCCAGGATGTTCCAATGGAGGATCACCATGCCCCAGACCCCGGGGCAAAAACCCCATGTGCCAAAACCCCGGGAAAGACAAGAGCATCCTCGAACCACGGTTTAGACAAGAGCATCCTCGAGCCATGGTTTAGACTCACGATGTGCAAGAAACAAGTCTCCCCAAGAGAAGGAGGCAGGGAGAAAAATGCTTCGTCCTGTGGTTCCAAAGGCACAGCTCAAATTCTGTTATTATTGTCCCTGGCGGGGAGAAAAAGGCACACACAACACCCAGGACACACACTGCCGGGGATACGAGGGCTTTGCATTATTATCCCGAGTCCTGGGATCTCAGACCTGGAAGAAATCTCAGCTTTTACCTAATGCCACGCTCCGGTTTTAAGGGGAGCTGTGTGCCCAGAAAAGGGGCATTAAATCCAGGGAATTTCTGGCAACGGCATCAAAGCGGGGGGTGGGTGGCGGTGGTGGTGTTGGGAGAACTGTATTCACCTGAGGCTGGAACAGCGATCACGGAGTTTAGTGAGAGACTGGGCCCCATAAAGCGTCTGGAAGGAGGAAGACACAAAAAGAGCTGGAAACATTGGCAGAACCTGAACAATGTCAGACTGTAGTTGTAAACTTTCCTAATTTGTATGCAGGCTGCGTTGCACTTTTTCTTTCACGAGAGTAGAATGTATGCACTTTGAAGGTTTAGTTGCTCTGGGGGATGAGAGTGGAGCTGGAAGGAGAAAGAAATCACTTAGGGCCAGGAGGGACCATGCATTTTCCCTCTCCTTACGCCCAGTGCCTAGCAGAATGGCCCACCCTACAGTGGTCTTGACAAAAGGTGCAGAGAAAAGCAGGGAACCGGGGTGCCTGGGTGGCTCGGCGGGTGAGCATCTGCCTTTGGCTCAGGGCGTGACCCTGGGGTCCTGGGATCGAGTCCCCGAATCGGGTTCCCCGCAGGGAGCCTGCTTCTCCCTCTGCCTGTGCCTCTGCCTCTGTCTCTGGGTCTTTCATGAATAAATAAATAAAATCTTTTAAAAAATAAAATAAAAGCAAGGGACTTCCAGCACCTCATTTAGGAGCAGAAACCCAGATCCCCTGGGTTTGGATGGAGGGGCCATGGATGGAAGCTAGACCTTTGGGACCGAAGCCACCTTCCTTCCCTTTTGGATTCCCGGATGGGGCAGGGCTATCTGTCACCAAAGGGGAGAGTGACCAGGCCTTCAGAGTTCAGGACCAGGTAGGGTAAGAGTCTCCCTTTTGTGGGTTCTGCTTAGGGCAAATAAATCACATATAAATGTCTCTCGGTGCCTGCACGACCTAATCAGACCCGGACAACTGCACATGCCACCAGGGCTTGCTTCTGTTTGCACCAAGAAACAGGAACACTAGAATGTTCTCTTGCAGCCACCCAGCACCAGGCTGGGCCAAGACGCCTGTAGAATTTCCTCCCAGGCGCCTGCGCTGCCCCAGCTCCCTCCAGGGCTGCACACTTTGAAGCGTCTGGGCTTGTGCAGGAAGATCTCCATTCTGAGGTTTTAGCAAGGGGGAGGGGTGTGAGCGAGGGGTCCCCCCCCTCCCTCGCCTGGGGGGGATTAAGTCCTCTATTGTCCCTGGCCTGATGGCCCCAACATTTGCATACATCAAGTCCTTGGGGCTGGGAATCCAGGGGCAGGCTGCACCTGCCGCCCTGGGTTCCAGGGGCTGACCAACGCCCCCTCCCCCCCAACCCCCCGTCGGACCTTCCAGGTAATTCCATTTGGGGCGTCCAGGCTTGGGAGTGCGGGACACGGGCAAACGCACACGGCCCCCGATGGCTGAAAGTGGTCAGAGGTCTGGGAAAAGCAGAGGCTTTGAATCCTTGGCGCTCTTTTAAACAGGCCTTTATGTGGAGAGCCTTCCAACCTCCTAAGCCTCATTGAACTTGAAAAGCTACAAGCTTCCTTTCTTTCCGGAGACCCTCTGGCCTCTGCGCTTATCTCTTTCATCGAAGCCATTGTCAGGGGCTGCATTAGTGGGAACCCGGATCCTTCAGAGGAGGCGCGGTATCATATCACAGATGTACAAATGGTGCGACAAAGGGTCTGAACAGGACGGAGGGGAGTGGGGGGAGCCCAGGGTCACGTCGGAGAGCCTTCAGGCCGGGCCCTCGCTTCGCTGTTGCATAAGGAACATTTTCAAGTTTACAAATGACTTGCAAATACAGAGCGTGCCTTCGTGCTCAGAGCCCCCAGCCTTCCACTCGCCAGGTAGGTGGTGAAACCGAGACTTGCCCGCGGGACCCGGAGGGACCGTGCCCCCCCCCCCCCCCCCCAGTGATGTGGCCGGGACTGAACCCCAGACTCTGCGCCCCGGGCTCTCCACCTGCGTGTGCACGCAGGTCACCGGGAGGGACCTGGGGGACGAGGTTTCCATCAGGCCCGTCGCTGAACTAGGCCTCAGCGACAGGGCTCCAGGTACCTACTGTGTAATTTGGGGATGCTTTTAAATTATGAATAAATCTCAGGATATTATCCTGGCAAATAAGAGGAAATGCATTGCTCGCTGGAAGGTAGCCCGGGGTTGGGGCCGAGCATCCGGGCTCCCGATGAGCTGCACCCTACGATGCATTAGCAAATGAATGGTTTTATTCAAGTGTGCCCAGATGAAGTGCACTGGGGTTGGCCGAAGTCACAGGAGGAAGCTTCCCCAGCTGGTCCCCTGAGGCCTTTTTGCCTCCACCAGGCCCGGGGCATCCACAGTTGTTAACATTTGTTCTCCAAGATCAGGAGGGGTCAGGACACCAATCGCTGGCAGTTGTTGGCTAATTGACCTCATTTTAATGTCACGGGCCTAAAAGCGTATCTCTCGCACTTATTTGCATTTTAAACTCCGCCCCCTGTCCCCCTTCCGCCCCCCCCCCCCCCCCCAGGTATGATCTACAAAGAGCAAACTCACCCTTTTAAAATGGGAGGGTCGGGATCCCTGGGTGGCGCAGCGGTTTAGCGCCTGCCTTTGGCCCAGGGCGCGATCCTGGAGACCCGGGATCGAATCCCACGTCGGGCTCCCGGTGCATGGAGCCTGCTTCTCCCTCTGCCTCTGTCTCTGTCTCTCTCTCTGTATGACTATCATAAATAAATAAAAGTTAAAAAAATAAAATCGGAGGGTCCTGTGAGTTTTAACAATTGGTACCATTTTGTGGCCGTCACCACAGTCCAGATACAGAACTAAAATTCCCTATTGTCCCTTTGTCGTCAACCCCATGTGCACTCACAAGACCCCATGGTTTGGACTTGTCTAGAATACCATAAATAAGGAGTCATTGAGTGTGTGATTTTTTGGGTGGGGCTTCTTTTGTTTAGCCTAATGCTTTTGAGATTTATCCTTGCTGTTGTGTGGATCAGTACCTGGTTCCTTTTTATTGATGGTTATTTATTGTATGGAAGCCCTGCATCCCTTTACCATCCATTCATCACGGCAAGGATATTTGAGTTTTTTCCAGTTTGGGGCAATTGTGACAAAACGCATTGTAAATATTTGCATGCGGATTTCTATGTGAACATCCGTTTTTATTTCTCTGGGAAATGCCTACGAATGGGATAACTCGTCTTATGGTATTTTTAACTTTATAGAAACAGCCAAGTCGTTTTCCAGAGTGTCTGGACCTCTGACACATTCGTGCAGCAACGGATGACAGTTTCAGGGGCTCTGCGATCTAGCACTGTCTTTTAATATTTTTCTCTGCCTTTCTAATAGGTATGTAGTAGTACCCCATTATGGCTTTAATTTATACTTCCGTAATGACTAGTGATGTTTACTTTTTAAAATTTATTTATTTTTTCTTTTTTAGTATTTTAACACTATTTACTTCCAGAGCAGTTTGAGGTTCACAGCAAAATTGACAGAAAAAACAGACATTTCCCATAGAAGCCCCGCCGCCACACATGCATAGCCTCCCCTGCTATCAGCGTGTCCCAGCACACTGGTACATTTGTTAAAATTGATGAATTTTCATTGACAGATCATATCCCAAAGTCTACAGTTCATATCAGTATTCACTCTTGCTGATATATTTGGGCCAGAAGTATAAGGACATGTATCCACCAATGAGTATCTTCTAGAATATTTTCATGGCCCTAAAAATCCTCTTGCTTTGCCCACTCATCTCCCTCTCCTTGTTAATCCCTGGCAACCACTAAAGTGTCTGGTTCTGCCTTTTCCAGAATGTCCTAGAATTGGAGTCATACAATATATATCCTTTTCTGAACTGGCTTCTTACTATGCATTTGAGGTTGCTCCATGTCATCTTATGACTGGATAGCTCATCTTGTTGTAATGTTGTATAATATTCCGTTGTTTGGGATGTACCATCATTTATCCATTCACCCACTGAAGAACATTTCGGTTGCTTCCAAGTTTTTCTTACCCTTTTATTATAGAAAATTTTAGACATATGTTAAAAATACACAGAAGACCACAGTGAATTCAATGTATCTATCACCTAATTTCAAAAATTATCAATACATGCCCAAACTTGTCTATGTATACCCCGCTTCACTTATCATTTGAGGTAAATTCCAGACATCAGTCATCTATAATTGACTTATAAATATTTCAATATCTAGGTCTAAAGAGAATTTTTGAAAACATAATTATAATACCACTGTCACCTTAAAAAGTATACAATAGGGATCCCTGGGTGGCGCAGCGGTTTGGCGCCTGCCTTTGGCCCAGGGCGCGATCCTGGTAGACCCGGGATCGAATCCCACATCGGGCTCCCTGTGCATGGAGCCTGCTTCTCCCTCTGCCTGTGTCTCTGCACCTCTCTCTCTCTCTGTGACTATCATAAATAAATAAAAATTTAAAAAAAATATACAATAAATCCTTAATATCTCAAATTATCTTGGAGTGTTTATGGTTTCCAATTGTCTTATATAATTTTTTTTAAAGATAATTTTGTTTAAGTCTTGGTCCAAATAAGGTCCAAACATCCCATTTGGTTGATATGGTTCCTTTGAACTCAGGTTCAAAGACTCCTTCCAAATCTGCCTTTCGTCTTGCAAATTTGTATTCAAGGGGCCTGGCTATTTGTCCTGTAGAATTTCCCATAATGTCATTTAATGGGTGAGGTGCCTTATATTTTCTGTAAATGGGCAGTTACATTCAGAGGGGTGAATCAAACCTGAATCTAAATTAATTCATTAGTGTCTTCAAAATGGTGATACTCAAATCTTATCATTCTTCCTTCATTCGTCAACTGGAATATTCCTTAAAAGATCGTTGATTCCTCATTAATTACTTAATTACCCAGTGAACAAGTTATATAAAAAAGGCAAAGTAAATGCTTGATTCTTCTCTCATGTACAGATTTTGAAAATAATGTGGAATTTACGGAATATTCCAATGGTGATCAATTTCTTTACTATCACAAGCTTGTAACTTTACATCTGTTAGACACACTTCAATCCATTATTGATGTTATTGTTTTCTGATGCTGAAATCGTCCTATGCTAGGCCAGTGGGAGCCTCTTCAAACTGGTTCTTGAATCCTTTCAACATGACCCCAGTACATTTTTTTAGCTTCTTTCTTTTCTGGCACCACAAGATGTCCCATCCTGGACATTTTATGTCAGTATCATAGTATTTAGAGGACTCTAGAGCTCTGTAATATAGTTTAAATCAAGACATGTGAAGTCTCCAGCTTTGTTCTTCTTTCTCAAGATGGCTTTGGCTAGCCAGGGTCCTTTGTGGTTCCATATAAATGTTATCTTACTATTGAGTTTTATAGTTCTTTGCATATTTTGATAACAGTCCTTTATCAAGGACTTTTGGCAAATGTTTACACCCATTGTGGCTTGTCTTTTTATTCTCTTCACAGTGTCTTTTGCAGAGCAGAAATTTTTTATTTTAATGAAGTCCACTTTATCAATTCTTTCTCTCATAGGTTGTACCTTTGGCATTTTATCTAGAAAGTCATCCCCAAACCAGGGTCATCTAGATTTTCCACCATGTATCTTCGAGGAGTTTTATAGTTTTGCATGTACATTTAGGTCTGTCATCCATTTTGAGTTAATGTGATGTTGCATTTTAAACTTTTAACTTCCATGTATAGATAGACAGAATCTTGTGGTCTAGTTCAATTTTAGTATTCAGTCGTGGGCTTCAGAAGTGTTCATGTGTGTGTTGAGCTGGATTGTTTTTCCAGCCCCCAGAGGGTCAGGACACCCCAGTTAGACCACCACAATCTAATTGTATAATTCAGAATAATGGGGTTTTTCTTGACACTTCCTTCCCCAGCACATCTAACTCATTACCAAGTTTTATAGATTTTGCCTCTAAATTCTCCTTGAATTGGTCTGTTAAACCAAGGTTCGAAGGATTGGTTATGGTGGCCTGAGCTGAATCACAAGCCTAAGTTTAAGATCAAAGACCTTCTGGTTCCTCCTGGCCCTACACCCTAACCCCACCTCCCCACAGCTTCCCTTACTGGAGGAGGGAAGAAGTGAGGAGAAATCGAAGCAAAGGGGGAAACTATGAAGGAAGGTCCTTCTTTCTCATTTAAGACTTGCTTGCTTATGTCTACCACCCATCCTTGTCTTTCCATCCAGGTTTATTCACATTTCCTTTTTCTTGGTAAATCACCACACACTTGCTCAATCCAGAAACTTAGGAGTCAGTCAATCTTACTTTTTTTAATTTCCAAAGTCCTATTTAAAAAAAAAATTCTAGGGTCACCTAGATGGCTCAGTTAATTAAGCATCCAACTCTCAATTTTGGCTCTTTATCTCAAGTCTTGAGTTTGAGTCCCACATCAGGCTCCATGCTGGATATGGCAACTATTTGAAAAATAAATAAATAAAATAATAAATAATAAAAGACCAAATAAAAAAAAATAAAGGCCAAAAGATTTTAAACTTACCCCCAAAAGTTGAAAGAATGAGACAATGAACATTTGTAAAAATTCACCATCTTTTTTTGTATCTGTCCTTTTATGTTTGGCTGAACTATTTAAAACAAGTTGTAGACATCATGCCCTTTCACACTTAAACACTTCAGCATGAATATCCTAAAAATAGACATCTTCTCTGTTCTATAATATGATTATTCTACTTAAGAAAGTCAAGGCAAATCCTCTAATGTGACCTAACCTAGTCCATATGCAAATTTCCCTAAATGTCTTTTTTTTTTCAATGATCCAGGACCCAGTAAATGTTCATGCATTTGATTGTTAAATATCTTTAGTCTGTTTTTTTTTTTTTTTTAAGACTTAATTATTGATTCATGAGAGATACAGAGAGGGAGGCAGAGACACAGGCAGAGGAAGAACCAGAGTTCCTCTGGGGAGCCTGATACAGGCCTAGATCCCAGGATCCCGGGATCATGATCTGAACCAAAGGCAGATGCTCAACCACTGAGCCACCCATGTGCCCTTCTCTTTAGTCTATTTTAACCTAGAAGTGTCCTCCTGCCTTTTTATTTTCTTACTATTTCTTCTGTGAAGAGAATAGGCCAATTAATTGTCTTATAGAATGTTCCAAACCTTAGATTTGTCAGGTTGTTTATTGTGGTGTCATTTAACTTTTTCCTCCACTTATTTCCTGCAACCTGAAAGTTACACCTAAAGGGATGCTTAGATTCAAGTTAAGAATTCTTTGAAGCATGGATGATACTCTGCATTTCATAACACCTCACTCAGAAGGCATCTAAGGCAGTATGTCTTACCATTAGTGATGCTAAGTTTTATCACTTGGCTAAAATGCCTTTCCCCCTTTCCAATTAACATATAAACTGGGGGGTGAGCTTTAGCACCATATGAGCATTTCCCATCAGCTTCAATAGTTTCATAATCTATTGTTTATACTTACCTGAGTTAGTTATCCCACTGGACATTTCCAAATGGTGATTTTAAAGTTCTATTATTTCTCCCACATTTATTAGCTGGTATTTTTATATAAAGAAGAGATTTCCATTATTAATAAACTAGAGTTCACCCTAAAAATGCAGGATAAATGCTTATTTTTTTTCTTTAGTTATCAGTTATTAGAGTAAGGAGTTGGTTGGTATGATAATCACTTCTAGTGGTGGCAAATGGATTTCTCCTTCCTTCCTTCCTTCCTTCCTTCCTTCCTTCCTTCCTTCCTTCCTTCCTTCCTTCCTTCTTCCCTCCTCTCTCTCTTTCTCTGTATCAATATGACTTTTTTTTTAAAAATTCAGTATGTTTCTATCAAGTACAGTGTTCTTTTTGATGCTTATTTTGAACTGAATTTGATCAGTGAGAGCCTCTCAAGCTGTCTCTTCTGTTTAAACATGCCTTCATTACCTCTGGGCACATTCTCATTTGCTGAGGCCACAAGACTACCTAGGTTCACTTTGTACTTTCCCTGCTCTAGACCTGGCTTAGCAATTTCACTGAGGGGCCTTATTTTCTTCTCATTCAAAATGATATTTAGAAAGCAAACTCTGGGTGTTTGATGTGCTCATTGTTACAGGAGTATCATTGCTTCTAGGCTGAGTGGACTGACACAAAGTATGTAGGTGTATCACTGAGTTCATGGTGATAGTTCAAATTCAAATTTAACAATACAGTTTTTTCTTTGAATTTTGCCTGAAAAACCTTGGTTCCTACTAACATTGAGATACATATTTATTTGTTTTATTATAACTATACATAAGCATACTTAAAATTGTAATGCTGTCTAAATTATTGGGTGTTATTTAAATTTTTGTGTGACTATTATTTTCATTTTTCCACTTCTCTTATGCAAAAATTAATCTTTGTCAGCCTACACCTTGCTTTTATATTCTGGAAGTCACTCTTTATCTGTGTATATATAGTATCGGACACATTGTTTCTCATGACTGCAAAGCGTTCCATGTGATAGACATATCGTAGTTTTTTCAGCCAACCTGCTAGTGATGAGAATGGGGGCTGTTTCCAATGTGATGCCATAAAGATAATCCCATGTGATATATTTTTTTTTCCATGTGGTATGTTTTTAACTTTGTTAGAATCATCCATTGTTAGAATCATTGCTGTTCTGATGCAGGATTTCCCTGGCCGCTTTTAGTTGCTTATGTTTTATTAGAAACAAACTTTACAGTCATTTTCTCTAGCATTTTCTTGGGGGGGTCTAATGTGTCTGGAAAACGTATTGGTATTTTTATTGGAATGACTTTAAATATATATATATTAACTTGAGCAGAATCAATATATTTATAATGTGGAGTCATCCTAACTAAGAACATAAGAGATCTATTTGTCCAAGTCTACTTTTGTGTCTTTCAGGGAAGTCTTAAAACTTTCCTCACATAATCTAACAAATACCTTATTAAGGTTGCCTGGGGGAATCTTATCTTTTTAAAGATTTTTTTAAGATTTTATTTTTAAGTAACTGCTACACCCCGCATGGAGCTCAAACTTACAGCCTCAAGCTCCACTGACCGAGCCAGCCAGGAATCTTATGTTTTGGTGTCTGTTCCAACTGTGGATCTCCTCACTGTCATCCAGTCTTGCCTGTACTCAAATTGAATCTCCACTCCAACTAGCATGTCATTGTCAGTCTACGACATTAGTCTGTCTCTATGATCGTGTCTTAATGTAGAGCTCTCATCTCATTATTCCTTCTCCCTTGTTTTCTCTAGACCTACCAAACCATCTTCAATGAGTGCTTGCCTTTTGTTGTGCCCATTACACTTGCTACTTGCCATCCCCTTTCCACTACATCTTTCTGATCAGCTATTCACCAGAAAATTTTTGCTCATCCTTCAACTTTCAGTCACTTCCTTTGGGAAACATGAATTGACCCCTCTAAGACAGGATCCGGTGATCTAAATGCCCCACATAGTACTGTTGTGATAAGACATAGCGCCATGTTAATAGTTGCCTGGTTACCCATCCATGCGCTTGTTGGACCGTCAGCTCCTTGAGGGCAGGGTTGAGAACTCTTTAGGGTTGTAACACCAGGAGTAGTGCAGTATCCAGCTTTAACCTATGTCCTTGGAATAAATGCACTTTTTGTGCTTGGAGCCATGGAAATGCATGTAGATGGACCTCCTCAGGAGCTGGGTACCTGAATTTGGACCAAAAAACATTAGAAGCAGGAACAAAGAAGAGAATTTCCCAAAAGCCAGTCCCATGCAGTCTCTGAATGCTCATAGTCATACCCACTTTTATTTCCCTGGTTATCTTTATTCCTTACCCCTGAAGTCTACTTCAGGCAGCTGCACACTGCATGTACTAAAAAGAAAGTGGGTTTTGCAGCTACATCTGGTTTGGTGTTCCATGGTGTTCTTTCCTCCAGAGTCTTAATACATTAACATTAACACCTATTGCCCTTCCTCACCCACCCATAGCCTCCTTGCAACAGACAATACATGCCTATCTGAGGTTTAGGTGCTCTATTCTATTCTAAATTTCTCTATTCTATTCTATTAAAATTTCACTGAAGTGTGTGGCTAAAAGTTTAAGGCAAAAAACAAGGGTAAAAAAATTCATGTTTAGCATAGGGATGGTATGTGAAGGGTCCTTTAGCCTTGGCTCACCCAGAGTTCTGCCAACAAACTGACCGAAGGCAAAGCTTACACACCCCCCTTCGTGTCCGTCTTACGGAAAAGGAAACCACAATGCAATCGGATTCTAGCCTTAATGATGCTGGAAGATCCAGATTCTCAGTGTTCTTCAGAATATGCTGGAGAGCTTGTTGAAATGCGTATTTCTGGACCCCACCCCACAGGTTTCTGATCCAGACGGTCTGGGGTGGAGTTGGATAGTTTGCATTTCTGACAAAATTCAAGGTGGGGCCAATGTTCCCGTTGAGGGAACACATGCTGAGAAGCTCTATCCTAGAGAAAGCCTAGGTTGAAGCACCAGTGATGGCCCGAAGGATGGCCCAAGAAGGTGAATTCCTCAGTTATCAGGAAAGGCTAAGGCTTCCTGCTGTAGAGAGATGAGAGGCATTTCCTGCTTCCTTGTCCAAAGTCCTTATGACAACAGGTTATCTGGCTGGAGCCTTTCACCAAGGATTCCCCGCATTGTCAAAGCCAAGTTCATTTAAATTTAAATGAGGAAATAAGCTTATACTTTCTATTACTTTGAGAGCGTTGGAGGAAGGTGAGAAAGGAAACAAGGCTTCAAAAACCAGAGAAGTGGGATCCTTGAGTGGCTCGGTGGTTCAGTGCTGCCTTCAGCCCAGGGCAGGATCCTAGAGTCCCGGGATCGAGTCCCAAATCCGGCTTCCTACATGGAGCCTGCTTCCCTTCTGCCTGTGTCTCGCCTCGCTCTCTCTCTCTCTCTCTCTCTCATGAATAAATAAATAACATATTTAAAAAACAAACAAACCAGAGAAGCAACAGTGAATTGTTAAAGCCCCCAAAGTCCTGAGGAAGGCATGCCAAGGCAGTAGTGGCTCCAGTTATGGAGAATTGTTCCTTCCTGATGATTTGGTTACATTTGGCTATGAAGGTTATAAAAATGAGTAAGACCTGACCCCACCTCTCCAGGGGCATATAGTCCAGCTAGAAGGCTGACCTAAGACCGAAGCAGGAGGAAATAGGCCGGGGATTCAGGTGGCACGTGGTCAGAGCACAGGGGAGGGCAAGGTTCTCTCCAAGCCAGGCATACATGGAACAACTTGACTCCCATGAGCTTCCCCTTGTTTAGGCATTTTGTATGTGTGATCACATTTAATTTCATCCTCCAAACACCCTCCTAGGGTCAATTATCCGTGAATCTTACCAGTGTCAGAGCTCACCATAGCATGAGGGGTCCTTTGAGGTGCAAAACTAATTAAAAGAAAGCAATGAACCACCTCACTGGCCGCACTTGCACTTGAACTTTTATTATTCTTGGGAAGCCTTAGGCTTATACAAAAATAGCTGTAGTAGACCTTAACCCTGTCTTAAAGTTTTGTGTGTTTGACTATGACTTGCAGGAGCTGAAGACAGAACAAAACCAAACAGAAAACCCAGCACAGCTTTACAGTGTCTCCCCTCTCTCCAATGCCCAATGTGGCACCAGAGGCAAAGCTCACCCCCCTTATCTTTGTGCAACCTGAAGCGATAGATGGGCCAATGCATCCTAGAGGCATTTACCTTCCTTATTCTTGGAATGATCACAAGTTCGAACCCCCCCCCCCATCTTGAGTGAGGAGCTGAGAGTGCCATCCCCATTCTGATGTGAATGCACTCCAGCAGCACCCACTTCACAGATGAGGAAAATGAGGCTCCTTCCCCACCCCCACCCAAATCCCATAACTTGAGCCCTCAGCTTCCCAGGGAAACAGAGGTCCCCTCCGTGGACAGCTCAGAAGGTTTCTATTGCCTCGCTCATTTATTCCTATTTTCCTTGCCAACAGCCTTCAGAAAGCACTCTTACGGTGCCCTGCAGCTCTTCAAAATGAATAATGAAGTGATTGTGGCTGCCTGATGCTGGCTGCGTCCCTAAAAATATGGTTCAGACAATAAGACTTACATTGCTTGTGTCGATGCACACACACACACACACACACACACACGTGCACCCGTGTACATACTCAAGCACGTGCACGCCCACAGCTCACCCCTGTTTCTGAGCCCTGCAGCAGGGCTGTGAGCCCAGCCACCCTGTCCATGTTCCTATACCTTGGCTCCTCCCAGGACAACTTACTCAAAGCCTCCTTTGTCTGCACCTTGTAGGCCAGCCACCGTGCTTCCTCTTGCATAAGGAAGGCTCGCCCGGATGCCTGCTTTCTCATCCATTAGCTGCTGCTTTGAAGCATCACCTCCTCCGGGAAGCCTTCCTCCTCTAAAGACAGGGATGATGCGTGTGCCCTGGGCTTCACCCCCATCAAGGCTCGTCCAAACTCCCCTATTCATTCCCTCCAAGTGCCTTTAACTTTGCCTCCCTGGGTCTAGCCTAGATTTCATAAACTCCTGTCACCAGTTAGAGAAATGAGGTGTCTCACGTAGCCCTTTCAGCAGGAACTCAGGATTTGTCAAAATCGAACCATTAAAATAAGGTCATTTGGCAAAAAAAAAAAAAAAAAAAAAAATTCTCAGGTGTTGAAGCAAACCATTTCCAGCCACAGAGTCAAATAGTTTCTCAGGTATAAATGATGCCAGATTTGGTTCAGACTCATGGACATTTTTGTATTCTGGAGGATTTTTAAAAAGTAAAAAATAAAAAGCTCTTTTTTTTTTTTTGCTAGAGTTTGGGGGCGTTGGGGCCGAGGGAAGCAGGAGGAGAAAACACAGGAAATGTAAAGGATTCTGGAATTTGAAATGTATGGGGAAGACAAGTAACTTCCCTGAATCAAAGCAGAAGGTAGTGGCTGGAAGTTAAATTAAATGGACCACCTGCAGAAAATGGGAAGCACAGGAAAAACACCCCGTTGGCACAAATAGAAACCACACATTTCTAAAAGCTTCCGTCAGTGGCTCGTTAAGGCCGCAGTGCCGCTACTTCCAGGTTTGGATGTTTTGGCAGTGGTGGCGGGAAGAATGCCAAGGCACATGCACCCAGGCTGCATGCTCACTTTGCAATTCCTGGCAAACACCTTCCCTCCTCCGCAGAAGATCTGGTGAGTGTTAAGGAAGAAACGCACTTGGGTCAAAGCAAAGGAAACCAGTTGCGCTTCCATGGCTAAGCAGCACGCACACGCTGGCTTATTTTCCCAGAGCCCAGAGCAATTTCCACACCAATGAAAAATATCTCTGAGATGAAAGAGAAACTCGACCGCTACACTGGGCACATCCATCCACTTGCAAAAATTATTTATGCTTCCTTGTTATGTGGTTCTTATATTGTATTTATGCTGTGGGATCAACGGGTCTTCTTATTTCACAAGAGAGACTGTTGAACCTCAGAAAGTTTAAGTCATTTACCAATATAATGTGATTAACAATAATAACACCTGGGATCAATTGATTTTAAAAGATTTATGTATCTATTTTACATAAATACATTAGGGAGTGAGAAAGTTTAGTAGACTTCATGCTTAGAGCAAACCCTGAGATCCTGACCTGAGCTGAAACCAAGAGTTGGAGGCTCAGACGACCTCACCACCCAGGGGCCCTAATTTCTGATTGTTTATTAAACACTTCCTGTACATCATGCACTGTGTTGAGAACTTAATCTACGTGATCTCATTGATTAGCCACAATCATCCTTGTTGGTTCTACCATCAGTCTTTTTTTTTTTTTTTTTAATTTAACCATGAGAGACACAGAAAGAGAAGCAGACACAAGCAGAAGGAGAAGCAGGTGCCCTACAGGGAGCCCGATGTGGGACTTGATCCCAGGACTCTGGGTCACAACCTGAGCCAAAGGCAGACGCTCCACCACTGAGCCACCTAGCCGTCCCCCATCAGTCTTAAATCCCCTCCTGAGCTTCCTGGTATCATTTGAATTTCCTCTCGTGCTCAGAACAAAATCCAAAGTCCTCAAGACAGAACCCAAAACTTACTACCATCGTCAGTCTGTGCTGTCAAGCTCTTTCCTGTGTCAGGGACTTCATTGGCTCTTCCCTCTGTCCCCATCACTCCCTGCTCAAACATCACACTAATCACTATAAAATCTACTCTTCTGTTGTGTCTTGGAATAAATATCACACCTTATTGTGAAGCTCTCCAAATACCCTGCGCTTTTCCTTTGGAGCACTTATACATTTGTGATTATTTATTTATTTGCTTAATTTTATCCATCCTATCTGTTCCTTTGAGGCCAGGGATGGGAGTGTTTTGTAGATCACTGAACCCTCATTACTTAGTGGCACGTGGCAGGTATTTAACAACTGTTTACAAACAAAAACAACATTTTGAAGGACGTTCTAAAAAATATACACAATATTTGCACTATTGCGATATATATGTGTGTGTGTGTGTGTGTGTGTGTGTGTGATAGATAGTTCCTTAGCTTTTAGAATCTAAAATTTTGGGCAGCCCAGGTGGCTTAGTGGTTTAGCGCCACCTTCAGCCCAGGGCCTGATCCTGGAGACCTAGGATCAAGTCCTGAGTTGGGCTCCCTGCATGGAGCTTGCTTCTCCCTCTGCCTGTGTCTCTGCCTCTCTCTCTCTGGGCCTCTCATGAATAAATTTTTTAAAAAATCTAAAATTTTATATTGTATTGTTTTTTTACCTTTAGAATCTTTGGACAAAGCATGGAAGGCTTGCTGGAGGTTGTGGGAGAGGTTAATGTCAACAACAACAACCACCACCACCGACTGTAGGGACACAGTATGGATAAGCATGTAGCTGCGAGAAGTTAGGTAATGGAATTTGGGACAGGAAAGATGCTGGAACTCCCCTAACCTCACTAAGTGGGGTCTCAATACACACCATTGAAAATTGACTTACTGAGAAATAGAGAGTTAAGCAGATTGTTTAAAATTAAATGAAGCCAATAACAGAACCAAATAGAAAAATCTACATGTCAAGTGTTTGAGATTGAGAGTAGAATCCTAAGTGATTGAATATTCATCTCTCATATTAAAGAGTCTATAGATATCATCTAAAATGGCTAAATCAAAAAACAGAGTTATCAGCATTTTATCTACAGCTCTGAGGTCACCACAGAAAGAACTTAAACCAGGAGAAAGAAATATAATTTATCTTTGAGGGGATCCCTGGGTGGCGCAGCGGTTTGGCGCCTGCCTTTGGCCCAGGGCGCGATCCTGGAGACCCAGGATCGAATCCCACGTCAGGCTCCCGGTGCATGGAGCCTGCTTCTCCCTCCTCCTGTGTCTCTGCCTCTTTCTCTCTCTCTATGTCTATCATGAATAAATAAATAAATCTTTAAAAAAAAAATTTATCTTTGAGGAGTGGGAAACTTGGCTTCTATCACAGGCTCTTCTGTGCTATTTAACTGTTCATGTTTTGGTTTGGGGTACCCCAAGAGTAAATCTTTTTTTTGTTTTGCTTTGTTTTGTTTTAAGATTTTATTTATTTATTCATGAGAGACACACAGAGGCAGAGGCAGAGGCAGAGGGAGAAGCAGGCTCCCTACAGGGAGCCCGATGTGGGACTTGATCCCAGGACCCCAGAATCATGCCTTGAGCCAAAGGCAGATACTCAACCACTGAGCCACTCGGGTGTTCTTCCCCCAGAGTAAATCTTAAGCAGCCAGATCTTGGAGGCAAGTTTTCTCCTTGGGGCTGGGGAAGGAGGGGAGCCCCGAGGCCGGGAGGGAGGTACAAGGAACACTTGCAAGGTGGTGGGAGTAAAGATACAGACAGGAAGATGGACCAATAAAGACTAAACTATTAAAGCATCTAATGCAGTGGCAACTAGCCTTATTTCTCAGGGAAGACTAGAAAACAGAATAATCCAAACATGTCATGCTTACCTTACCTAAGAAGCAAGGGAGCTGGGGGGAGGGGCCGATTTATATACTGATCCCAACAGGCTGAGGGCTCCTCTCTGGACTCTGCTAACTTCCCAGCCCTTCTAGCCCACTCTACAGGAAAGGACAGAGCCGGCCTGCTGTGGTTCTAGAAAGGTGCAGACACAGCTAGTCAGTAGTCATGAGGACCAAGGAAAGGGAGGAGGGCCCAAGGACGGGTTGTGACACTGACAGCATTTGTTCCACTTGCCATGTGTCCATATCAGTTTGATATAAAAATAAATGTGAAGTGGCAAAAGGTGTTTTTAAAATTTCTAGGGCACCTGGGTGACTGGTTGAGCATCTGCCTTGGGCTCAGGTCATGATCCCTGTGTCCTGGGATCAAGTCCCCATCGGGTTTCCTGCAGGGAGTCTGCTTCTCCCTCTGCCTGTGCCTCTGCCTCTGTGTGTCTCTCGTGCATAAATGAATAAAATCTTTTAAAAAATAAAATAAATAAAATAAAATTTCTTATGTATCCCTACAAAGGAATGAGCATGTATCAGGCATCAACTGTGCACCAGAAACTGTGCTAAACAGATCTGTTTATATTGTCTCATTCAGTTCTTGCGATAATCCTGTTGTATGTGTGTCTGTCTCTTTCACATACGATAAAGGAAGGTCCCAGAATCTTTGTAAATATTAAAGGGAATCTCAGCTTCTAAGATAAGTCCTTATATATAAATATAAACAAGTATTGAGTAAGAGTGAGGCCAAAGCTCACCGTAAGTCTTCTAACACAGAAAATCCTAAGAATGATTTAAAAAAAAAAAAAAAGGACAGTGAGAATTATAAGAGAATCAAGAGATGATCATTTTCCTTTGGGAGGTGTTGAGTTGGAGGTGATGGCAGGAGATTCATCAGCAATGTCCCTCCAACAACTGTGACTAGAGAGTCATTGACTGGTAGAAGGGTCTTGTCTGCATCACAGGGGGTCCCTCCACCTGGAATGCTTTCCTCGTACTTTTGTTTTCCTGTCTAGTCCATTCCTTCACACTATGTAGATTTGTGTTACAAACTCAAAAAGTTGAGTCTTATTCCCTTATTCCTTGACTCTGAACTCATTTGATTTGCTTTGACCACTAGACTATGATGAAAGAGATCATGTGCCATTTTTTTCTTCTTCTTTTCTTCTTCCCCTTCTCCTTCTCTCCTCCCTCTCCTCTCCTCCCCTTCCTCTCCTCCTCCTCCTCCTCCTCCTTCCTCTTCTTCTTCTTGTGGACTCCACACCCAGTGTAGAGCCCAACTCGAGGCCCAAACTCACAAACCTGAGATCAAGACCTGAGCCAAGATCAAGTCTGATGTTCAACCAACTGAGCCCCCCCGGTGCCCCAAGTGTGCCATTTCCAAGTCCAAGCCTCAAGAGGCCTCACACACTCCCCTGGGCTCTCTTGGAACACTGCCTGCTACTTTGAGAGCTGGCCTTGACAACCTGCTGGAAGATGAGAGACTATGGGGACCAGAGATATGCTATTTCAATGGAGGCCACAGCAGACAAGCTCGGCCCCAGCTAACACAGCAGCTGGCTGCAGTTGCATGAGTGGCCCCAGCCAAGACCAGAAGAATTGCCCATCTGAGCTCAGCTTGACTGCTGGCCCTCAGAATCGTGTTCTAAATAAATATGCACTGCTTTAAACCCAGGGTGTCGAGGTAGTTTGTTACTCAGTATTTGAGTACTAGAGTCCCAATAGGGCACATTGGCACAGTGCTCCCAGAATATTTGTTAAAATGAATGTATGGCCTTTCTTCATTTCCTTTGTTTTTCTATCTTGACATGACTTTACCGTATTTACTTTCACCAAACAAATATAAACATTGTGCTTCACAATGTATGTAACTGTTTCCGTGGGTGTTTGGAAGTTACATCACATTTTTAATGGTTTCAATATGTTCCTTGCCCAAGGACATCAAGACATTGCTTTGGAGTTCTGGACAGCTTAGGTTCAAACCCACCCTTCCCTTGACACTTATGTTGAGGTTATTACTGAAGTTATGAAAATAGATCGATTTCTGAAGATGATAAATAAGAAGGGCTACAGATAAGGAAATGAGCCTTGAGGCAGGCGCACAGCTAAGTATGTAGAGACAGCAGGAAGAAGAATGGCCAAAAGCAAGAGATTGCTATCAGATATTCACTTCTTTTATCTGTTACTTTGACTTAACCTGGTGGCTGGGCTGGAATGGATCTGCCTGTTGATTTCATTAGTCACTACATTTTCTGGAGGCCTCAAGCATCTAGAGTTATGCCTCTTCTATTTGAATGGAGAGATCATTGCAGAATCATTGAAGGGATGGCGTGAAAGCATCTTTACCTGTGTTATCTATAAGAAGTCTGAGTCCTCTTTTATCCGCGTATGGAAAAGAGTTCAAAACCCATACTTCTCTCTTGCTCTTCACCTCAAACCTCCCCCCACACCCCACACCCCCCACTATTGCAGGATTCACTTCCAGGGCTGGAGAGAGAGAGGTTGCATCTGAACCAAGCCAAAATGCCTGGATGAAAAATGAAGTAATTTAGTCAATCATTCACATGCTAGGTCCCCATGCCAAACATCTGGACATTTGGAAGCAGTTGGGCAATTAACCATTGTTCACTTTTCATCTAGAAATGTTGGCAGATGTAGCCCCAACTGAAGACATGGAGGGGCCGTGCAGATCAATTTGCCATTTCAGTTTTGTGGAGTCCAACCTCGTAAGGTCTGTGACCACATGAAATCCCTCCTAGAATGTTAAACTAGAAAAGGAACTCATGTAGAATCTGGTGTGTAACTCCTTTATTTTATAGATAAAGACGCTGATGTCCAGAGACAAGAGCACACAGGTACTTGAGGAATTATCCAGATTTAGGCACTAGGCATCTTGACTTCCATATACTTACATCCATTTTCCCACTCTCTGCCTTGTTTAGAGGCAAGAGAAAAATATGCAATTTGTGCATAAATGGGATAGAAATAATACTATTATCACTGACTTGAATAGGTAAATTCATTTGTACACTTTATAGCTTATTCTGTGCCTTAACAAATGCTTCATTTTGGACCATCACAACAATACCTGTGGCAAACAGAGCAGCTAACTGTATCCTTAATCACGGACGAAATTAAGTGATGGCCTCACAGCTTGCAAATGACAAGGTTGGCACTGTATACCAGATCTTTTCCTTGCATTCATTCTTTCAAACATTTATTGAGTGCCGACTGCATGCCAGATGCTACACTAGGAGCATGTTTGTGCCATGTCTTAATTCCAGTAATAGGTGCATCTCCTCTATATCAGCCCGCTTTGGCTAAATCACGCTGCAATAACTAACACTTCAAATAACTACGGCTTAAAACATCACAATTTCATTTTTTACTTAAGCTACCTATCCTGGCTCTGCTCAGCGGCAGCAGCAGTCTCACTCTGGGATTCAGGCTAATGAAGTGACCAAGAGCAATGTGTCCTGGGGATGGTGTTTCTTTGACAGCCACCATAACTGGTCTTAGAGACCTGAGTTCTGGAGAAAGGAGAAGCAAGAAAAATAAGGAAAGAACAGCCCAGAGATAGAAAGGGAAGTTGTTGTAAGAGCTCTGCAAAGATGATTTCATTAGTTACAACTGTAGGAACAGAAAAGTGACTGGTTTGCATTTCAAACAAGGGAAAAAGGAACCATTGTTTTGTGTGAGCTGGGCTGGGTATTGGATTCTGAATTCTTTGTTATATCCTCTGGCAAGAATTCAGCTGGCCTCTTACTTCTTCCTGTCAAACCCTGAAATGGACTACAGCCTTTGAACTAAAATGCTGTACACCCAACCCAAGATTCAGACAGCTCTGAAAATGTTCACTGCTCAGCAGCCGATTTTAAATCGTTCTTGCCCTTGGCTATTTTAAATCATCTCCCCACCATCACCCTGGAACACATTAGACAACTTTATTGCCACATTCCTTGCCAATTTAATTTTTGTAAATCATATTCTAGTGCTTTAGATTTCCTCATGTAACTGAGAGATTTTTTTCATGTGAGCTGTTGAATCAAACTGTTGAGTCCAGGGTTTGCTGGGATCACTGCACTCCATCCTTAACAGCGGACAGCCTCGGTTGTTAGCTGATTCTCCTGGTATGTTTTGGTGTGTTTGGATACTGCTCATAATTATCATGACGATTATGGTAACCTGACATGGGTGATTCTGTGGAATCTGAAATATTACATGCCCAAAGTCAGCCTGAATGAGATTGGGACCCATATTAGAACACTAATATGGTATTAAGATCATTTGAATGGATTTATTTTTTAACTCCCACATTCAGAGGATTTCTTTTATAAATTTTCCTTTTGTGTCTTTGCTTATTTTATTGCAGGTGCATGCATGTTTTCATACTGATTTTTAAGAGCTCTACTGAACAAATCATTGACAACTCAACTGAGTATTCTTTTTTTTTTTTTAAGATTTTGTTTGTTTATTTGAGAGAGAGAGAGAGTTGGAACTAGAGGGAGAGGGAGAGAGAATATGAAGCAAACTCTCTGCTGAGCACAGAGCCTGAAGTGGGGCTCCATTTCACCACGGTGAGATCATGACCTAAGCTGAAACCAAGAGTTGGCTGCTTAACCAACTGAGCCACCCAAGCACCCCAACTGAGTAGAGAATTCTTGAAGCATATTTGATTTCCTTCAGAACCCTGCTTCCCAGACTTTTGGTGCATAATGCTGTAAATGTTGTATTTTTTGATGATGTGCTTACTGTACTTAAGTGGATCTCAACCAGGGCCAATATTGCCTGCTGGAGACATTTTGGGTCCCACAACATTTTTCCCAGTAGGAGGTGCTACTGGCACCTAGTGGGCTGAGGCCAAAGATCCTGCAGTGTGTAGGACAGCACCCACCACAAAGAATTATCTGGTCCCAAATGTAAATATTGCTGAGATTGGGAAACCTAGATCTAAATGGCTAAATAATGCATTCTTAAATTTAAATAAGTTCACAAAGATACATCTTAGTTTCACTCTTTTTTTTTTATGTTTGTTTTTGTTTTAAACAATATCACACATTAAGAAAATTTTCTGCTAGTTGCCTTTGTGTTTTTGTTTTTTTTTTTTTTTATCATCCTCTGCATTCTGGTTAGGATCTTCTGCTTGATTTTTTCTTTTCTTTTCTTTCTTTTTTTTTTTTTAAAGAGATTTATTTATTTGTGAGAGGGATAGAGAGAAAGAGAGAGGGAATGGAGGAGAAGGGTAAGAGCAGAGGGAGAGAAATACTCAAGCAAACTAGCTGAGCTCAGAGCCTGACCCAGAACTCACTCCCACAACCCTGAGATCATGATGTGAGCTGAAACCAAGAGTTCCATGCTTAACCAATTGTGCCACCCAGGCGCCTCTACATGATTTTTGATGCTGTCCTAATTTATGCTTCTCACTGTTTCTTCAGGTTTCACTTTGGTTTTATTTGTCTCAGCACTACTGGTTGTCTTTCCTTCCATAGAGTCCTTTGTCCTCTCATTTCTCTTTCCTCATTTCATAAAGCCCATCAATTTTAATTATATTGAAGAGTGAAACATTTACTCTTTTAACCATTCCCGTGGTTTCTGAAATAAGTCTTTTTCAGAAGCATACTCATCTTTTTTTTTTTTTTTTTGCTGTGTATGTTCACTTCCTTATATTTTGTTGGCAGATTTTGCACTATTGCTACATTGTGTTTTCTTTTTGTTTAGCCATTTTAGAATGGAATATAATCTATTTTGTCTTAGTCTTGTTATTTATCACTAAATAGTGTAGATGAATTTACTTTGGGTTTCCTCCTTGTTTATCTGGGCTCCGTTTGAAAATCCTGCATGGAGCACGGAGAGAGATGGCTGATGTAAGTATACATGATTGGTCAGAATTCCAGTAGCCTAGAGATGAGAGGAGGTCATAGAAGATAAGTAACTTAGTAAACATTTTCTTCTTCTACATTTTATGTACCCATATCACAAAGTACCATCTCTGCCAAGCTGAGGAATATCCTTTCCCTTTGAGAGGATATCCCTGTACTCTCAGATTGATCATCTACTTTAAAATTATATGGCATTGCATTATTTAGAAAATACATATTTGTCTTTTGTTTCTGAAACTGCTGGTATATAGAAATGACTGCAAGTACATCAGAATCTCTGTCATTCCAAATGTCTACTCTTCCCATTCCAAATATAAAGTTTCCCAACTAAAATTAAGCTCTAAACTGATTTTAGGAAGTTCTTGATGTGCAGCTTCTTTGGAAAGCAGTAAGATGGTTTTTCAAAAAATTCAAAATGGAATTACCATATGATCCAGCAATTTTATCTCTAGATATGTACCCAAAAGAATTGAATTCATGAACATGGACAGATATTTGTGCACCCAAGGTCTTAGCAGCATTGGTCATAACAGCAAAGAGACAGAATCAGCCCAAGACAGATAAACAGGTTAAAACAGGTAGCATATACATGCAACGGAATATTATTTAGCCTTCAATATAAAAAGGAAGGAAATTCTGACACATAATGCAGCATGGATAAACTTTGAAGAAACTACACTAAGTGAGTCACAAGAGCACAGATGTTGTATGGTTCCACTTATAGGAGGAAACTAGGGTAGTCAAATTCATAGATACAGAAAATAGAATGGTATTTTCCAGGGTATAGGGGGGTAAGAAATGGAAAGTTGTTTTTTAAGAGGTTTGGAAAGATAAAGAAGTTCCAGAGATAGACAGGCGGGGATGATTGCACAGCAATGTGAATATACTTAATGCCATTGAATGACATACTTCAAGTGGTTAAAAAGGTAAATTTTTATGTTATGTATACTTCACTACAATGAAAACATAAATAAAAAAAGAAAAATCCCTAAACTTTCTCCCCCATGTCCCTCAAAACCACCTGGAGGTGGGAGTTCCAATTCCTTAAGATGTGTAAAGTTAGAAGAGACTACACCTGTCAACTGATAACCAAACAAGTGCTTGCTTCGGCAGCACATATACTGATAACCAAACAAGCCAAGTTAGCTACACATTATGGGGTTGTTGTTCTTGTTGTTTCTTTCTTTTTTTTCCTGAAACAATCAAAGAGAAAATTAAGTGAACTAAACATCAGAAATCAAGAATCTCCATAGAAAAAGAGATGGCTGCTCTCATGGCAGAACAGTGGTAGGGGAAAAATGCCCCATAAAAGAGAGTAAGGAGACTCTAATTGGAATTTTGAAAAACTTAACAGGTATGTGTGGTTTGGTATGGCAAATAAGAAGTCTGAGGAGCTCTAGCCATAGAATATATTTGTCCCCACACAACTATCTTTGCTATGCTGGGCCATGAAACAAGTCTTATAATGAATATATTATCTAATCACAATGGTATTAAATTAGAAATTAATAACATAAAATTACTTTAAAAATGCAAAATATTTACATATTAAGCAACACACTTTAAATAAGGAGTCCAAGAAGAAATTACAATGCATATTATTTTCTAATACATTTTAAGCTGAATGATAGTTAAAATACAACATCAAAACCATGAGATGAAGCTAACAAATTGCTTGGAAGAGAATGTTACAGTTTTAAATACTTACAAAAGGAATTATAAAATAAATAATCTGATTTTCTATTTCAAGGATCTAAAAGGAGGAAATTAATACAAAAGTAGAAGAAATGAAATGACAAGAAATAAGCACAGAAAACAATAAAACCAAAACCAAACAACATAGAAAATAAAGTGAAAGTTGGCCCCTAAAAAATAAAAATAATAAACCTTTAGCTACACTGATAAAGAATAAAAGAGAAAATAGAAATTACCAAGATCAAGAAGGAATGAGGAGATACTATTACAGATCCTACAGACTCTAAAAGATGAGAGATGATAAACTTGGTTATGCCAATAATTGAACAATGTGATGAAATTGACAAATTCCCTGATAAACAAATATATCAACTGGTCACATAAAGAAACAGAATTTAAATAGCTCCATATCCCTGCAGGTATACATAGATTCAATGATGAATACTACCAAATTTTTGTGGAAGATGTGCTTGCTTCAGCAGCACATATACAAATTTTCATGGAAGAAATAATACCAATTTTATCTAAACTCATGGAAGATAGAGGATGAGAGGAACTTCAAAATTAATTGTATAATTAATTATATTAATTGTATTACATCAAAACCTTTTCCAAAAAGAGCAGTTACAGACCAATATTCTTCATAAACACAGATTAAATATGCCCTAACAAAATTTTAGCAAACACAAGTGACTAATATATAAAAATGATAATGCAGTATGTATTGTGGATATTAATCCCTTTATTATCCCATACACAAACGATAATTTGTGATATATCATTGCTTTAAATACAACAGTCAGAAATAGAAAATTTCTAGAAAAAAGTAAGAAAATACTTTAGCTGCTTTGAGGAAGGCAAAAATTTCTTGGACAAAACACAAAAAACACTACCCAAATAAAGAATGGAATGATAAATCTAACTTTATCATAATTTAAAACTTCTGCGCATCAAAGACACCATTAGAAAATAAATAGATAGGCACAGTCTGGGAAAATACTTGCATTATGTATGTCTGACCAAAGGACTCTTATCCAAAATATACAAATAAATCCTACAATAGATAGTAAAAATACAAACAGCCCAATTAAAAATTTGAAGTCCATTCACTAAGGAAATTATAAGAGCAGTTAACATTACCTGTTATCAAGGAAATGTATATTACTTTATGATATGCATTTCATAACCACTAAAATGACTATAATGACTGATTATAGCAAATATTGGTAAAACATGGAAACAATTAGAATTTGCACACATTGTTAGTGGGAGTATGAAATGGTTTGAATACTTTATATAACACTAACAATTTCTCAAAATTTAAAACATACTTCTACTTTTGGTATGACCAACTAAACTACTAGAAAAAGCCTTTTATAAATAGCAAGTATAAGCTCTAGACAAATTATAAAATGCAAACTACTTGAAGGCACTAGAGATGAACAAAAGCTCACATTCTGATAGAGATTCAATACTTGGAAGATAAGAATGTTGTAAGGCAAATTTACTTTTTGGGGTGGAGACAGTACTTTTTAAGTCTGGGAAGAGCTTACAATAAGGATCATCTGGCACAGCCAAAATTCCAATGGTCTCTCTAAGGAACCAAGGAATAAAAATTGAGGCAATCGCAGCCCCTGAAAACTAATGAGGGATCCTGGAAAGGAGATAGCTAGAGAGAGAGAGAGAGAGAGAGAGAGAGAGAGAGAGAGAGAGAGCACCAACTTCTCTATATAGAATCTGCCAAAACTTTGGTTAACTTCTGTACTATATATGTGTGAGGCAAGCTGAAAGGAACCAGCTAAAGATATAAGAACTGAACTGAGATTTGATTTGCTACTCCAGAGACAGTTTGCACTATGAGTCCAACCAAGTTTATTACTAATAAAACGAACAAACAAAAACAGATAATCAACATTATTAGGAGGCATATTAGAGAATCCAGGGCCACCATAACATTACATTCACAATGTTCAAGATACTATCCCAAATTACTCAATATACAAAGAACCAGAAAATGTGATGCATTCCCAATTTAAAAGAATATCTGTGAGATCAATCCTAAGATGACACAAATATTGGAATTAGTAGACAAGGATTTTATTTTATATTTTATTTTTAAAAAGATTTATTTATTCATGAGAGACACAAAGAGAGGAGCAGAGACATAGGCAGAGGGAGAAGTAGGCTCCCTATGAGGAGCCTGATGTGGGACTTGATCTCAGGACCCCAGGATCATGACCTGAGACAAAGGCTGATACTCAACCACTGAACCACATAGGTGCTCCCTAGATAAGGATTTTAAAACAGATATTATAACTACACTCAATGCCATAAGGGAAAATATGGTCACAATGCATCAAAAAGTAAGAAATCTCAGCAGAAGACTAGAAAATATTTTTTAAAAAAAGAACCAAATTGAGAAAATTAAGCAAAATTATACCCTACAAACTATCAATTCCACCCTTAGGCATTTATTCAAGGTAAATAAAAAGTTACATACTTATACAACAATTTTCACAGGTGCCTTATTGATAATAGCCTCAAACTGGGAAAATTCAGAACATCCATGTCATAGGACAGTGAATGAACAAATTGTACCAAATTTTTATTTACAAAATGAGCTACCACTCAGAAATAAAAAGTAACTACTAATACTTGAAACAACAGAGCTAGATCTCAAAGGTAATATTTTAGGCCAAAGAAACCAGAAACACAATGATCACATATCTACGACATCTAAGAATAAGGAAAGCTAATCTATGGTGTTATAGTGAAGATCATTTATCAGGTTGTGAAAATGTTAAAATTTTCCTCATATTGATTTAAAAACTCATAGGATCTGTACATTTCACTATATGTTATTGTAACTAAAAAGACTCCTGAGGGGCGCCTGGGTGGCTCAGTCGGTTGAGCATCTGACTTTGAATTTGGCTCAGGTCATGATCTCAGGGTTGTGAGATGAAGCCTCACATTGGGCTCTGTGCTCTTTTTTTTTTCTCATCATACCACCAGTGGATCCACTCAACCTCCAGGCCTCTTTCTTCCAAAAGAGGTTAGTAGAATGGTTTTCCAGAAAGCTTCCCTCTTGCTTCCTACAACATTGCATTGTTCTCTTGGGAATCAGGGTAGGGGGATTTTCTCAAATTCTTTTATCTTCCTTAGCTTTGGTTCAGATTTTATTGTATTTGGCAGAACTTCCTCATGGCATATGGCTACCACCTTGCCTTGCTTCTTCCCCATAATTTTGCTCCTTTTAAAAATCCTTTTGGTCCAGAAAAGTATCTTCACTTAAATTATCTGCTGGATTTTGTACCCCCCACTGAATCCTTTAACCATTTAGGACAACTGCTTGGAGTGCCCAGCCCTTACTCATTTTTGTGCCAGCAGTCTTAGTTTCTTGCTCTAGAGAGAAATGTTCTCCTATTCCTTGCCCCCATGCTGTCACCTTCTTTGGTAAAGGATTTCTTTAGAGATGCCTATAAATACCAGTGGCACCAGTGACACCTATGACGATCTTAAAACATTTGTTTGGAGAAGCTTTTGACAAATGTAGTAAATAGCAGAGGGTTAAAAGAAAAGTAGTACAGATAATTAAGTGACTCCAAATATTGATTTATGAAGAAAATTGAAGATATTAATACAAACCACATTTCTTTCCTGAGCACTAAGGGAAGATGGAACGGATGAGACAATAGCCACTAATAGAATGAACAACCAAAGAAGAAAAACATTTGTGGGTGATATCAAAAGTGAAATTCCAAATATTCAGAAAGAATTTAATAAAGGAACATGTGGGCTGAATTTTAAGAGAAAGTTGCAGATAGTGGAAGATTTGGACCATGGTATCCTGCTCTTAAAGACGTGGGGTAACTGCCACATACCTAAAATTCTAGGATTGAATAAAACCCAAGATGTTTATGACAGAGCCCCACCCCCATAGAGACCAAGCATATATGAGGTCTCTTCTCAATCTTTTCTCATCCTGCTTTTTATTCATTATGATTATGAATAAAGTAAAAAAAAAATGAGACTCTTCTGATATATGCAAACCATGTCAACCTTTTGTTTTTGTGTTTTATTCTTTGAAAATATTTTATTTTTACTCATGAGAGACACAGAGAGAGAAGCAGAAACACAGGCAGAGGGAGAAGCAGGCTCCTTGTGGGGAGACTGATGTGGGACCCAATCCCGGGATCCCGGGATCACGACTTGAACCAAAGGCAGATGCTCAACCACTGAGCCACCCAGGCGTCCCTTGTTTTTGTGTTTAAAAAAAAAAAAAATCAGTCAGTATAGGGAAATATGATTAGTATTCTAGTATAAGAAAGACAAAACTAGAGTGGGGGAAGTGGGTAGATGCTCGTCAAAGGGTACAAACTTCCAGTTATAAGATACATCAGTTCTGGGGATCTATTGTACAGCATGATGATGACAGCTAACAATACTGTATTATATATTTGAAAGTTTCTGAGTAGATCTTACAAGTTCTCACCACAATAAAAAAAAAGGTAATTATGTGACATAATGGGGGTGTTGTCTAACACTATGGTGGCAATCATTCTGCAGTATGAAAGTACATCAAATCAGGGCCACGTGGGTGGCTCCATCAGTTAAGTGTCCAACTCTTTATTTCAGCTAAGGTCTTGATCTCAGGGTCATGGGATCCAGTCCCATGTTGGGCTCCACACTCAGCGAGAAGTCTGTTTGAGACTCTCTCTCCCTCTCCCTCTGTCCCTCCTCCTGCTTGTGTGTGCTCTCACTCTCATAAATAAATGAAACTTTTAAAAAGAAAGCATCGAATCAGCATGTATGCCTTAAATTTACATAACGTTGTACATTGGTTTCTCTGGAAAGAAAAAAAGTCTAACCTACTGATTGCCGTGTGTGTGTCTATAACATGATCTATCATGTTGCTGAATAGAGAACGAGTCCCACTGTCTCTTGCATTCAATAGGATGAGGTTAAAAAGCCATTTCACTGGAAAACAGATGCTGCTGTTATCAGTGTGGGCAAACCTGAATGTCAGTCAAACAGGGCTAGCCAGCCCTCTCCTTGTCACATGGGAGAAGGTGCATGTGACCATGTCACAGCATCCCCGGGAACCAATCAGGGTGAGCTGATGAGTGAGTGATTGGACCTGTGTCAGAATTGCGCTCTGGCTTTTGTGACTGCATTTCCTCTGCCAACAGTCCACTAGATCACAAGCTTCCTGAAAGCCAGGTTTTGTGTCTTTCATTTCTTTATCCCGGGAGGTATGAAGTCAGCAAGGCTGGTTTGATCACAATAGATGTGATATGTATGTACCTGTCTCTGCCTCCAAGGCCACCATCCCGACCTGGCCACCATCATCTCCTCTCTGGATGGAATGTTAAGTAGCCTGACAAGCAAACACATTGCTTCCCCTGCACACTGGGAGATGTCCTGGCAAGGTAACCAGTTTAATCTGTGTATTGTTCTCTCCATATCATGCTTTCCCTCCTGTCTAAATTGCCTTCCTCTGACCCCCCTTTTCTTCAAATCCCCTTGTAGCCTCCTCTCCCAGCTCTATCATCTCTACAGAGCATCTCATCATGTTAGCCATTTGCCCTTTATTGAGTATCTACTACATTGCCAGATATTGTGATAATTTCTGGGACTATAAATATGAATAAGATGAGGTCACTGCTGGGGCACCTGGGTGGCTCAGTGGTTGAGTCTCTGCCTCAGGTTGTGATCCCTGAGCCCTGGGATTGAGTCCTGCATTGGGCTCTATGCATGGAGCCTGCTTCACCTGTCTTTGCCTCTCTCTGTGTCTCTCATGAATAAATAAATGTTTTAAAAATCTTAAAAAAAAAAGATGAGGTCCCTGCCTTCTAGGGGCATACACTACTATTAGTATATACCAGTGGTTCACCAACGTGGCTGAGCCACAATTACCTTGATATTTAAAAAAAAAAAATTACAGATGACTAGTGTGTCAGTCCTCAACCTGTTTGTGTCCCAATCCACTACTCACCTTTCCTCTGCTCTCTTCTTTATCCTAGGGATGTTGACACCTGCGGGCTGTTGTTCCTAGGCTCTGTTGTCAGCTGGGAAAAAGGAAGATCGGAAATTGGGGGGAAGGAGGAATGGAGAAGCCAGTGTGTCCCCTGCCCATCCCTGACTTGGGTGTCACCTCCCACAGTGACTGTGACTGTGGTATGGCCTCAGTTCCTTTGGACCAGGAGCTTCCCCAGAAGTATGCCAGTCCCCGGCACCAGTTATACTCCATCACCCCACTGTCCCCCAGTCTGGGGGTGATAGTGGCTTCCTTCTCTTGCTTCTGTCTAGGTGACCTCATTTCTTCCCACACGACATCTCAACTTGTCCAAAATCTGCATAACAAATACCCTAAATCAAATGTCTTTGGTGTTAAATATTCCAAGGGGTTCCATTGTTCTAGTTGGACACTGGCTACAACAGTTATTGGTACCCAAAGGAACCCCAAGAAATAAAACTCTTAGGACACAGTGCTAGGATTGGGGTGCTCATGTGTTTGAGTTGTGTGACCTTCTTGCAAGATGGTGGACAGTATTAGTGTCCTACAGCATATGGCAGAGTCACAATTATTTAAATGTCTCACTTGTGCTTGCTTGGGGTGAAGTGTCTTACTCATCATCATGGTGGTCTTCCCTCCACCCCCAAATGCTTCTGACTAAGGCACGCATTTCCCTGAGAAAAAAAGTGCAGGAAAAGATTCTTATGTTCTCCATCACCTACAAGCCGCAGGCCTAATAATACCTTAGAATGTCCTCCTGAGTACTCAGTGTGCCAGCTATCTGGGTGTTGCCACTTGGCTCCAAATTCAATTTGGGGTGGCAGCTATTCATTACATATTGTATTCCCATCTTATTTAGAGTTCTTGTCACTTCACGCTAGTCCATCCCTCATTTGTCCAATTCTCTGTCATAGTTAATGATTCTTTATGTGAAACTTACCTTGTTCCAATTAATGAATAGTTTCTGTCTCCTGATTGGATCCTGATTGATGTCTTCTGTTCTAATTCCAGCTGCCCTACAGAATGTGGCATATGCTTTGAAGCAATCGCCAATATATGGTGTCATTTTCCCAGTCGCTGAAATAAGTCCAAGAATCAAGAGGTGGAAGTCATGATGGAACTTAATCACCCACTCACAGAAATTTTGCTTTTAATTCCTGAGAACTTTGGCTCTTACAGTTTAGTTCTTATTTAGTAATGGAGGACTCCAGGTACGTGACACACAAATGGCCCCATCAAATTAGCAGTTGAGACTATGTTAAGCTCCTCGTAATGGTAAACTGACAGAGAGACAAGGGATACATTTGGCACTTTTCATGCATTTCCTCAATGGAGGTGAAACCCTTCAGCTGTTGCTAACTTCTGGGTTGCCTCACATAATTTCTTGTATGATACCCCAACTCTTCAATTGGATTTGGTAAATAAATGTTCTTTAGGAAACACCTAGAATAGCTTTTGTTTTATTTTGATTGAACACCGTGGAATAAACAGGCCTAATGAAAACTGTCCCTTCCCCTTCAACAGCTTCTCTATCTCGCCCCCCTTCCCTACTGTATTTTCTCCTAGGCAGTTACCAAGTCATTACATACTTAGCCTCTTGCTTAGTCATTTATCTGTGTAGGCTTCACAAAGGCAGGGTTTGGGTCCCTTTTGTTTTCCACTGCTGTCTAGCTGATGCCAAGTACCATGCCTGGCATGTGGTAAGCACTCAGTAATAATTGTTTAAACTAATGATCCGAGCTAGGTATACATTTTGAAATGGACGGTGGTGCGTGGTGACTTGGTGCGTGGTGGTGAAATCTCCAAATCAGCTCGTAAATTCAATGCGATTCAAATTAAATTTCAGATACAGTCTTTTGCTGAAATTGAGATGCTGAAGCTAAGATGCATATGAGGAAATAAAATAGCACAACAGCAAGGCATTGGAAGATGTGGAAGAGAGGGCTCAGCCTTCCACTGAATAAAATTTCTTATAAACCATATTAATAAAGGTTGATAATAATCTTGGAATAGATAAAACAGTGGGATAGAGAAGAGACTTACTCTCAGATCTACTCCAGTAACCAGTCAGCTACACACACGAAGGTGAGAGAAGACCAGAGGGGTAGCATAATAAATTGGTGAGGAGCGCTGTCTAGGCAGCTCAGGTGGTTGAGCATCTGCCTTCAGCTCAGGTCATGATCTCGGGGCCCTGGGATTGAGCCCTGCACTGGGCTCTCTACTCAACGGGAAGCCTGCTTCTCCCTTCTCCCTCTCCCTCTGCTTGCTGCTCCCCCTGCTTGTGCTCTCTCTCTGTGTGTCAAATCAACGAATAAAATCTTAAAGAAAAAAAACAAAAACAAAAACCAGGACCAAAAAAAAAAAAAAAAAATCAAACCCAAATCAGTAAGAGGACTACTGCTATTCAACTAGCAGCACAAAACACTGGTTATTCATAAGCAAGAAAATGAAATTAGTTCTCTACTTTATACCAAGCACAAAATTAAATTCCAGCTGAGTAGGCGAACAAAACATGAAAATCTTAATTATAGAACTTCTAGAAGGAAATCTAAGAAAATACCATCATGTCTTAGGACAGAGCAGGATTCCTCAAATGAGAGAAAATAACAAAAATCATGAAAGGAAATGTTTTTTATGAATCTGATTCAATTTAAATTAAAGTATTTCCATATGGTAACAGGCGAAATGATATACGATTGGAACAAATTTATATTCTTTACAGATTGATCAAATATATTTCAACCTATGCAACTGACAAAGAACTAGAGTCAGGAAAGTATTTTTTTAATTCTACCAATTAGTGAAAAATACAAATAATACCCAAATTAAAATGAACACTTAACAGAAGAGAAAGACTGAATGGTCAATAAACATAGAAAAAAAAATGTCACTTTTAACTAGGAGAATGAAAGTTTATTTTTTTAATTTTTATTTATTTATGATAGTCACAGAGAGAGAAAGAGAGAGAGGCAGAGACACAGGCAGAGGGAGAAGCAGGCTCCATGCACCGGGAGCCTGACGTGGGATTCGATCCCGGGTCTCCAGGATCGCGCCCTGGGCCAAAGGCAGGCGCCCAACCGCTGCGCCACCCAGGGATCCCGAGAATGAAAGTTTAAACAAACAAAAACTATGCACTATTTCAGTCCCAATAGAATGGCAAAATTTAAAAAGTTTGATTCAGATCCTTTGTCCATTTTTAATTGGGTTATTTATTTACTTGCCATTTAATTGTATGAGTTCTTTACATGTTTTGGATATTATCAGATATACAGTTTGCAAATACTTTTTCCCATTTTGTAGGCTGACTTTTTACTTTGTTGATTGGTTTCCTTTGCTGTGCAGAGGATTTTCAGTTTGCTATAGTCCCATTTGTTTCTTTTTTGTTTTGTTTGTGCTTTAGATGTTGTATTAAAAAAAAACAATAACAACTAATTACCAAGATCCATATGAAGGAGCTTTGTTCTTATTTTCTTCTAGGAGTTTCGTGGTTTTAGATCTTACATTTAAGTCTTTAATCCATTTGAGGTTAATTTTTGTGAGTGGTTTAAGTGGTATGTGGGTCCAGTTTCATTCCTTTCCATGTGCGCATCCAACTATCCCAGCAACATTTATTGAAGACACTATCTTTTCTCCATTGAGCATTCTTGGCTCCTTTGTTAAATATTAGTTGACTGTATATGCTTGGGTTCATTTCTGGGCTCTTGATTCTGTTCCATTGGTCTATTTGTTTTGATGCCAGTATCCTATTGTTTTGATGACTGTAGCCTTATAGTATAGCTTAAAATAAGAAAATGTGACACCTCCTGCTTTGTTCTATAGACACTTCTCCAAAGAAGATCTAGAAAAAGGCCAACAGGTACATTAAAAGGTACTGAACATTGCTAGTCATTAGGGAAATACAAATTAAACCACAATGAAATATCACTTCATACCTGTTAGAATGGACATCATCAAGAAAATAAGAGATAACACATGTTGGCATGGATGTGGAGAAAAGAGAACCCTTGTACACTGTTGGTGAGATTGCAAATTGGTACAGCTATTATGGAAAACAGGTACAGAGAATTCTCAAAAAATTAAAAATAGAGCTACCATATGATACAGCAATTCCACTCATGGGAATATATCCAGAGGTAACAAAAACAGCAACTTAAAAATATATCTGCACTCCTCTATTCCTTGTAGCATTATTTACAATAGCCAATACATAGAAACAACGTAAGTGTTCACAGGATGAATGGAAAAAGAAATTGTGTATGGAGAAAAAAAATATATGGTAAGTGAAATAAGTCAAACAGTGAAGAGTAAATACTGTATGATCTCAAAACAAAGAAACAAACAATCTACAGAAAAAAGACATCAGATCTCTGGTTACCAGAGGTAGGCAGGGGAACTGGAGGAAAAAAGTCAGAAGGTACAAACTTCCAATGAGCATTGAGTGCTATTTGCAACTGATGAATTACTGAATTACTCTACATCTGAAACTAATGATGTTCTACATGTTGGCTAATTGGATTTAAATAAAACATTTTAAAAAAGAAGGTAGAAACTTCCAGTTTATAAGATCAGTAGGAGCTGGGGTTGGGATGTACCCCACAATGACTATAGCTAACACTGCAGTATGACCTATGGAAAGGTAGCCAGAGACTAAATCCTGAGTCTTTATTACAAGGATAATTTTTCCCCTTTATTCTTCTGTTCTTTCTTTTCTTTTTATTGTATCTATAGGAGAAGATGGATGGTAGTAGAACCTATTGCAGTAAATATTTCACAATATGTGTACATGCAGTATGCCTTGAACTTATATAGTGACTTCTGGCAATTATTTTCCAATAATGCTGGAAACAGTTTAAATTAAAAAAAATAAAAAGTTTGAAATTCTGAATGACAAAGAGGTGAGAAAACACAAATCCTGACATCTTGCTGATGGAACTACTTCATAAATTCATAAAACTGAATTAAAGAACAATTTGGTGGGTGCTTGGGTGGTGCAGTGGTTGAGCATCTCTTTCTCTTGGGTGGTGGTCCCGGGGTCCTGGGATCGAGTCCCACATTGGGTTCAGTCCCCCTCTGCCTATGTCTCTGCCTTTTTCTGTGTGTCTCTCAGGAATAAATAAAATCTTTATTTTTTTTTAAGATTTATTTATTTATTTATGATAGAGATAGACACACAGAGAGAGAGGCAGAGACACAGGAGGAGGGAGAAGCAGGCTCCATGCTGGAAGCCCGATGTGGGAATCCATCCAGGGACTCCAGGATCACGCCCTGGGCCAAAGGCAAGAGCTAAACCTCTGAGCCACCCAGGGATCCCTAAAATCTTTATTAAAAAAAAAAAAAAGAACAGTTTAGCTGTATCTGTTAAGACTGAAGCTGTGTAATCCCTAGGACTCAGTAATTTTATGACCTAAGAAAAGCCGGAGTGGATGCATGTGGAGATATATCAAAGAATATTCATGGCAGTGTTCTCTGTTAACACACACACACACACACACACACACACACAAAGAAGAAAAAGGAGGAGGAGGAGGAGGAGGAGGAGGAGGAGGAAGAAGAAGAAGAAGAAGAAGAAGAAGAAGAAGAAGAAGAAGAAGAAGAAGAAGAAGACAAAAAAAAAAGAAAAAGAAAGAAAAGACCTCAATTTACACCAACAGAAGGATTGATAAATTGTGTTGTATCCACAGATGCTTTAAAGCTATTGAAATGAATGAACCAGATCTTCCTGTAGCAACCTGATGGGTCCTATAAACACAGTGTGAGATGAAGAAAGCAATTTGTAGGAGGATAAGATGACACTTTCGCAGATGATTAAAATTCTCACGCAACGATGGTGGACATTATTTACGGAGATTGACATATACTGTAACATGAACGCGAAGGAGAGCAGCGATGTCCAGCTAAGAAGGAGAGACAGGTGGTATAGGAGAGGGGTACATGGAGGCTCCAACTGTATTTATAACACTGTATGTGTTTTCTTAAAAGTAATAACAAAACAAATGTGACAAAAACGTTGGCACTTGCTAACTTTGGGTATGGGGTATGCATGTGTTTGTTCTTTCTCATATTGCATAACCAAGAAGATATTCGCCAAAAAATGGTGTCATTGTTTCCCATTTTCCCCTGAAGCATGTCAATTTAATACTCACAGCTTCATAAAATTTAATATGCCTTCTAGAAGCTCTGTTTCTGTCTATGCCTCATCTCATCTGCTCTGTTCTCATTAGGATGAGATATTAATGTGGTTGCCAAGTGAGTCAGTCAAGTCGGTAAAACCAAATTTAATGCGGCCTTGGAAAAACTTGCAGCGATGCTGTGCTAGCATGCACCTTCCACCAAACGACTGCCTATTGCTAAGTGCTTTCGTCATCATGTAAATTAACAGGTATGCTATTAAAAAAAGTTTAAAGAAACAAAAGCATCTTCTCTTAAAATATTTTAAATCGTATTGCCTTATGCTTTATCTGACCATAGTCCTCTCTGTCTCTCTCTTCTTTTCTTTCAAATATAAAACCAAGGCTGTTCTTCCCTCACTTGGGTTATGAATGGGTAAGTTCTCTTGTTACCTCTCCCATCAATCCCATAGCTCTGCCACTGGGCCCCTGGACATATATTTATTTCAGGTTTGGATCACAAAGATTTGGTTTGCTCCTCGGGATAGGTGATGCTCAGCTCTCCTTTCTTTAGGCATTTACTACACCATGTATTTAGTCCCAATCAATATGAAAGCATGATACAGAAAATGCCATGATATTGGTACCTTCTAAGATTCAAAGTAGAAAGATATTCTCCAAAGTAGATAATTTATCCTCTAAATTTTAGTTATCCTCCTCCTCCTCCTCCTCCTCCTCCTCCTCTTCTTCTTGAGAGAGAGAGAGAGAGCAGAGAGGAGGGGCAGAGGGGAAGGGAGAGGGTCTCAAGCAGACTCCACACTCAGCACGGAGTCCTACACCTCTGGATCTCACAGCCCTGAGATCATGATCTGAGCTGAAATCAAGAGTCAGATACTTACCCCACTGAACCACCCAGACACCCCTAGATTTTGATTCTAATGACTACTTTCTGATCAGATTTTAAAAGGTTGCATACTCAATATGTTTTCCTCCTCTTTTCTGAAAAATGATTCCACCAAATAGCAAAGGATTTTCATTTGGTTTAATCAATCACAGGAATCCTACAACAATCTGATGCTTCTTTAAAAAACAAAACAACTATGCCTTAAAGAGATGTTCCTAATTTTTATGCCTAGCATTAAAAATATCTTTCCATTTAAAGCACAGTAATGCTTATTGCAGAAATTTGGAAAACACAAGAAAGAAGGCAAAAAAAAAAAATACAACACTTTTCTCTGAAGAGCCGTTTACTTTTTAACACTTTTGGTGCATTTTCTTTCACTATAATATATATTTTGAATGTATTCTTCAAATATAACTTAGATCATGAATACATATCTCAATTACACTAGTCATTTGACACTGATATTTCTCTTTATAAAAGTCACATAAGCTAATTGTCAAAATAGGAAAAAAGAAAAATACAAAGGAAAAAATGATCACCCATACATCTACTATCAGATAATCACCTAACTAAAACTTTTGTTATGTTTCTATATAGATTTTTTTTTGCCAAGTGTGAGAGTGTGTGTGTTTGTACATGTTTGTGTATTTTCCTGCTAGTTGAGATCATGTTTTATACACTAACTTTTATGCATAGATCATAGGAACAGTTACAGTTCCTAGACAGAAGACATGTAAAGAACACTTTAATAACAGATAATATCTGCCTTTAGGAGGTTTATGACTCATTCTTAATTTTTAAAGATCTCAATGTCTCATCATTCAGTATGGGTTCCTTTGATTAACTGCTTTTAATTAAAAATTAATATTGCATTTAGGAAAAAAATCAGAACACAAAAGTGATACAAACAAAAGTGTCTCGTATATGAATTTTCTCTCTCCTTTCCCCGACGATAACAACTGCGGCCGACTTAGCTGCCCAGAAATATTCTTTGCATACAGTACAACACACACACACACACACACACACACACACACACACACACACATGTTCTATGGATGCCTGTGGTGGGATTTTCTTTTCTTTTTCATGTGGTGGCTTTTAATAATATTCACATCATTATCCACATCATTATCCATTTTTTACAGATGGAGATATATTGTTTATGCCTTGATTTTTTGTTGTTTAAACATTTGGAGGTTTTTGGGTTTTGTTGTTTTTTTTTTTTTAAACTATATCAGTTCATAAATATCATCCCCTTATGTTTGTGTAACTGTATAGAGATACAACATTTATTTGTCTAATCCCCTAATAATGGACACATAGGTTGTCTCCTGTATTTTGCCATGACAAGCAATGCAGCAATGAACATTCTAGTGTACGTCTCTCTGAAACCCTGTGGAGACTAAATGATGAGATATAGAATTTCTGGGTCAATGAGCATGCCTATTTAAAATTTATGTATATTGCCATATCATTCTCCAAACTAATTTCAATTTACCAGCCATGTGAGTGAGTGGCCACTTCATTACACCAGTTCATACACTGTGCATTAGGAAGCATTATGTGTATTTGCCAATATCATAGATGCAAAAGTTTCTCATTTCTAAAACTGTGAATTTTTAAATTACTTTTAATTAATAATTCTCTTCTTGTGAATTTCCTGTTTATATTCTCCTCCTATTTTTTTCTATTGGATATCTGATAACTTCCATTGTTTTGTAAATATTTTTTTGTAAGAAAATTTTTTACATGTTTCTTTATATGTTTAGGAAATGAAGCCTTTCTTATTTTTTAATAAATTAATTTTTTATTGGTGTTCAATTTACCAACATACAGAATAACACCCAGTGCTCATCCCATCAAGTGTCCCCCTCAGTGCCCGTCACCCACTCACCCCCACCCCCCGCCCTCCTCCCCTTCCACCACCCCTAGTTCGTTTCCCAGAGTTAGGAGTCTTTATGTTCTGTCTCCCTTTCTGATATTTCCCACACATTTCTTCTCCCTTCCCTTATATTCCCTTTCACTATTATTTATATTCCCCAAATGAATGAGAACATAGACCGTTTGTCCTTCTCCGATTGACTTACTTCACTCAGCATAATACCCTCCAGTTCCATCCACGTTGAAGCAAATGGTGGGTATTTGTCATTTCTAATGGCTGAGTAATATTCCATTGTATACATAAACCACATAAATGAAGCCTTTCTTTGTGAAATTTGTCACAAAAATTCTTTGTAGGATTTCATTGCCTTATGATTTTGTCTATGATAATTTTTTCATTAGTAAACATTACTTGTTATATAGCCAGCTTCAATAATTTTTTTTAAGCTTATGAATTTCACTTGGCCTTAAAAGGCCCCTTCAGAATGCCTGGGTGGCTGAGTGGTTGAGTGTCTGCCTTTGACTCAGGGCATGATCCAGGGGTCCTGGGATCGAGTCCTGCATCAGGTTCCCCCGCAAGGAACCTGCTTCTCCCTCTGCCTGTGTCTCTGCCTCTCTCTGTCTGTCTTAAAAAAATAAAAGGCCCCCTCATGGGGCTCCTGGGTGTCTCAATTGGTTAAGTATTAGACTCTTAATTTCTGTTCAGGTCATGATCTCGGGGTCCTGGGATCAAGTCCTGTGTTGCCCTGCACTGGGCTCTGTGCTCAGCAGGGAATCTGCTTCTTCCCCTGCCCCTCCCCCTGCTTGTGCTCTCTCAGTCTCTCTCATAAATAAATAAATAAATAAATAAATAAATAAATAAATAAATAAATAAAATCTTTTTAAAGCAGCCCCTTCATTACATCAAGGTTATTTTTTAAATGTCTCATTTTTTCCCTTCTGTTCTAAAGTATTTCTTAAAAATCCTCTTTGATTTTTTAATGCTTTTGAAATTTATTTTGGTATAAAGAATGAGGAAATGATCCATGTTTCTTTCTTTTTTTTTTTTTTTCAAATGGGTTAGCCCATTTTTCAACCATTATTAGAAACTATTCCATCTTTTAGCTCCTGGTATAAAACAATTTTAATGATTGCTTTAGTTCCCTATTGCTACTGTAATAAATTATCACAAATATTGTGGCTTAAAGCAGCACAGATTTATTCTCTTGTAATTGTGGAGGTCAGGAGCCTAAAATGGGTGATCATAGTTGCATTTCTTCCAGAGATTTTAGGGAAGAGGGAGCTTCCTTACATGTCCAGCTTCTGGAAGAAGCACATATGCCTTGTTTCATGCTCACGCATCCTCCCAACCTCTGCCTCTGTAGTCATACCCCCTGATTAACCCTTGTAACTACAGTGGGACACATGGTTAGTATAGAAAAACTTTTAATACCTGCCATGTGTTAGTGACAGCCACATCTAGGGGAAAATGCAAACATTTTGCCAGTCTGCCTCAGATCTCTCTCTCTCTTTTAAAGATTTTATTTATTTATTCATGAGAGACACACAGAGAGAGGCAGAGACACAGGCAGAGGGAGAAGCAGGCTCCATGCAGGAAGCCTAACATGGGACTGGATCCAGGGACTCCAGGACCACACCCTGGGCTGAAGGCAGGCGCCAAACCATTGAGCCACCCAGGGATTCCCTTGGCCAAATTTTCTAATCTGAAGACTTAGGTCTGTCTTTAGCCCTGAAAATCTTTTTTTTTTTTAAGATTTTATTTATTTATTCATGAGAGACACACAGAGAGAGAGAGGCAGAGACACAGGCAGAGGGAGAAGCAGGCTCTCTGCAGGGAGCCCGATGTGGGACTCGATCCCAGGACCCCGGGATCTGGCCCTGAGCCCAAACGCAGAGCTCAACCACTAGGCCACCCAGGTGTCCCTAAATCTCCTTAAAAAGTAAATAACGTGTTAAAGATAAACATAAAGCCCCCCAAGCTTTTTCATTTCCCTCATTCTCCAGGATCAATTACCACTGTTCTCAAGTTGATACACATCTCCTTTTTCTATTACAGGTATACAAAGTTAGAAACAAAGTATTTTACTGCTTTAAAGTTTTAAGTTTTATATTAAGTGGTGAATATGTACTGTTTCCTTCAACTTGTTAATCCGAATGCATTTTCTGGTCCACACTATAGGTCTAGTTTAATTGTTGCAGAATATTCCATTATCCAAAAAAAAGTGTTTATATGTCTCTACTGAGGCCCTCCTCCCCCTCCTCCTCCTCCTCCTCCTCCCCCCCCCCCCATGCTCTTGCTGGGACAGAATGGCTGTATGAAGGTTCTTACACGTGTTTCTCCTTCATGAATGTTAGCGATTGTACAGAATAACTAGCTGCAAGTGAAATTGCTGGCTTCTAGGACATGCACACTTAAAATATTTTTGTCATTCGAACTGTTTGTACCAGTTTACAGTCCCAGCGACAGCACAAAAAAAAAAAGGAACATTTGAGCTTTTATTTTTATTGACTCTCTTTACTGTCTTTTGTTTGTTTCTATTTCATTAATTTATGCTTCCTTTATTATTTTAGTAATCCTACCTTTTGGGGTTCACCTTTTTTTATTCTACTTAGGGGATTCAAGTTGTATGTTTTACTCATCAATTTTTGATCTATTTCCTAAGCCTTGAAAGCTGATAATTTCCCTCTAAAGTATCATTTTAGCAGGTCTTCCTCAGTTTCCTTGTTCTTCAGATTGCAATATATTCTCTAATTTTGATTTTTCTCCAGATTTCTTCTTTGATTTCTCAATTCATTATATATGTACTTTTCAAGTGTCAAAACATTGGAGATTGCTTGTCTTTTTATTATTCACTTCAATTATGTTAGAGTCAGAAACTACATTTTCAAAGTATTTTTACCTGACGCAGTTAATTCACCTTTCAAAGTGACAGAAAACTTTAAAAAAATCTCCCATATTTACCTTCATTTTTACTATTGCCCACACTCTTTATTTCCTTCTTAAATTAGTTCATCTATCTGACCCCCTTTTGTCTAAAGAACTTTTTATTTTTTAACTCATTCTTGTACTATAATAAATGTGCTTAGCTTTTGGTTGTGTGAAAACAAAGTCCTTTTTCAATCTCATTCTTCCAATATTATTTCTGCTGGCATGTATGGAATTTGGGTTTTTTTTTTTTTCTTTTTTTTTTTTACTCCTTTCAGTAGCTTAAAAAGATGCAGCTCTGTTGTCACCTTGTTTATGGTATTCCAGATGCACATCTGCTGCAATTTCTTTTTTTTTTAAGATTTTATTTATTTTTTTAAAGATTTTTATTTTTTCGTGAGACACAGAGAGAGAGAGAGAGAGAGAGAGAGAGAGAGAGAGAGAGAAAGGCAGAGACATAGACAGAGGGAGAAGCAGGCTCCATGCAGGGAGCCCGACGTGGGTGGGACTCAATCCCAGGTCTCTAGGATCACGCCCCGGGCTGAAGGTGGCGCTAAACTGCTGAGCCACCAGGGCTGCCTGATTTCATTTATTTATTTAGTTAGAGTGCTCGAGCAGGAGGAGGACGAGGGAGAGGGAGAGAGAGAGAATCTTAAGAAGACTCTATGCCCAGCACAGACTCAACACGGAGCTCGATCTCATGACCCTGAGATCACGACCTGAGCTGAAATCAAGAGTGGGATGCTTTACCAAGCCACCCAGGCACCCCTAGTCTGCTGTACTTTCTCTCTTCCCCACTCCAACTACTACTAGATGTCTTCATCTTTGGTTTTTAGAGTTTGACTGCAACGTGCCTAGTTGTGTATCTCTGTGTTTATCCTGCTTGGTATTTTTTGAGATTTTTTTTTTTTTTTTGAGGGGGAGGGACTTAGAGCAGTTGTCTTTCTTTAATTAAAAAAATTCTTACCTCTTATCTCTTCAAATATTTTAGTCTATTCTCTCTCTCTGTCCCTTCACACATACTCATACTTATTGAGCAGGCTGATTTTTAGTTTTCACGTGTATATTCATGGAGACAGTTCTTTGTGGGTCATTTGTGGAAGCATTAGATAGAACCAGAGCATAAGATGTTATAATAAGTTGCTTAGCTTTTGCTGTTTTCTCAGGAATAATTTTCCTAAGTGATGTAGCCAGCCTCCAAGATGGCTCCAAACTATACCTACCTCCTCGCATTCATGCACCTGGGTGGTACCTTCTTGAACTGATTAAGGCTGACAAATGTAATCAGTAGGATACTGCAGAAAAAACAGTGTGAGTTACAAGACAAAGTGTTCTACATCTTGGGTCTTGTTGGCTTGAAATGCTCATTCTGGGGGAATCCAGGTCACATGAAGACAACCAAGCAGCACAGAGAGAGGACCATGTGGTGAGGATTGATGCTTCCTGCCAACAGCCATAAGAAGTCATTCAGGTTAGGGACCCCCAGCCCCAGTCTAGCCTTCAGGTGACAGCAATTTCAGGAGCAATCCTAAACTGAAACCACTCAACTAAGCTGCTCCTGGGTTCATGATCCACACATGCTGGGTGAGAAAACAGATGTTTATTGTTGTCTTAATCCATTCAATTCTTGTGCTGTCAGCAATGGGTAACTACTACAGATTTCATTGTGTTTCAAGAGGATGAATGCCCCTCACTAAGGGACTGTCTCTCTAGCTTCAGGAAAGCCCTATGTCTCACAAAATGGATTTTTTAGTTCTATTTAGCTGGATAAACTGAAGAGCTATGGAGATGCTTAATACTTATGATGAGTCATTTTATGTGTCAACTTGATTGGGCCACAGGGTACCTGGATATCCAGTTAGACATAATTCTGGATGTGTCTATGAGGGAACCTCGTGGAGATGAATGTTTGAATCCGTAGACTGAGAAAAACAAGTGACCCTCCCCAATGTGGGTGGGCCTCACCCAATCTGTTGAAGGCCTGAGTAGAAGATAAGGCTATGGAAGGGAAAATTTGCTCTCTGCCTGTCTTCAAGCTATGATATCCATCTCCTCCTGACTTCAGACGTGGACTCAGATTGAAACTATACCAGAAGCTCCCCTAGGTTCCAATGTGTTGACTGTAGATCTCAGGACTTCTCAGCCTCCATAATCACAGCAGCCAATTCCCAATAATCAATCAATCAATCAATCAATCAGTCAATCCTACTGGTTCTATTCCTTTGGAAAACCTGCCTAATCCACTACTCTTGCCATGAGAGCTTAGGAGCATTTTCTTATTTAGTGCCTCCTCTTCTGTCTCTTTCTGGTGGCAGACAGGATCGAATGAAGAAATCCTTATGCAGTCCACATTCTCCAATCATAACGTTTTGAACAAGAAGTCATTCTGTTATGTCTTCTAGTCCTGGATACCCTGACATTTCTTTTGCCAGAGTGTCCAGTGCCACCTCATTTCAGACAGTACTTAATGGTTGTTTTGTTTGAGGAGGTAAAGTCTGTAGTATACAGGCTGGTTTACAGAAAGCCCCCAGAGAAGGAGGGCATGATTGTCCTATTCATTTATTCATATTATCATAGTAATAAAAATTACTATTTGGCAGGGTGCCTGGTTGTCTCAGCTAGTTAAATGTCTGCTTTCGGCTCAGGTCATGATCATGGAGTCCCAGGATCAAGTCCTACATCTGGCTCCCTGCTTGGTGGGGAGTCTGCTTCTCCCTCTGTCCTTCATCTGCTCATGCATGTGTGCACACCTGAATGCTCTCTCTGTCTCAAATATATAAATAAAATCTTTAAAAAATTACTAATTGTCGAACAAATGTTATAACACCTGCACTGCCTGAGAGATGATGAAAATCATGTTGATAAAGTTACAAGCCTGGCCCAGTTGTCAGAATGAGGTAATAGATGGTTGTTAATAAATATTGAGTTATTAAGAAGGGGCCATGACCCAGGGCGTGATCCTGGAGACCCGGGATCGAATCCCACGTCAGGCTCGCGGTGCATGGAGCCTGCTTCTCCCTCTGCCTGTGTCTCTGCCTCTCCCTCTCTCTCTCTCTGTGACTATCATAAATAAATAAAAATTAAAAAAAAAAAAAAAGAAGGGGCCATGAGTAGTGGTAGTTTTGGGATGTGTGCACACACACAAGTGTGTATTGACTTATCTTTCTCAGATAAGCATATGCTTGCGGTTGGACTGTAAAGATGTTTCGGAGCATGTGATGCATGGACTTTGTCACAGTCCACTTGTGAAAGCTGCACGTGGTATGGGCAGGCCCCCCTTGCCTTGGGTCATTGAGTTAAGTTCTGCCAAAAGGGCCCCAAACACAGCAAGCTTGTTGAGACCCAGGTGAGGCTGTACACCTACCATCATTTTCTTTCTTCCTTTTTTTTTTTTTTTTAAAGACTTATTTATTTGAGAGAGACAGAGAGTGAGCAGGAAGGAGAGGGAGAGAGAATCTATAGCAGACTCTGCACTGAGCCCTGAGCCCAACATGGGCCTCGATCCTATGACCTGAGTCAAAAATCAAGAGTCCAATGCTCAACCAGCTGAGCCACCCAGGCACCCACCCCAACCAGTTGCTTTCTTGCTCATGTAAGCTTGCAGGACAGACTTCCAGTGGTTCACATCAGACCTAGTCCTTCACGGTGAACTTCATATATACATAATTGCCAACCCTCTCATGGATGCTGTTGATGGTTGTGAGTATGCCTGTTTACACAATGAGGCTTGATGAGGCAAATTGACTCCGTAAGGCCACATGGTTGATAAGTGGTGGAACGGATTCATAAACTACAAACTCCCATCTCTTGACTCTGAAAACCACAAACTTTCCAGTAAAATATGTTACCCGTAATTTAAATAGCACTGATCCCTACTCTTCCAAGCCGAATTTGTGAGCAGCACAGATTGTCTGCAAACTTGAGAGCCAGCCTACTCCTTGGGGATACCCTTAAGTAGAAACTAAATGACCTGAAAAAAAACATTGCTCTGGCCATGGAATCTTCACAGATGAAAGCCCTTACCTGACCCATGAATCCGACCCTGACAGACCACGCCACCTGTCCTCAGGCCAGACTTGGGCTGAAAATAACCCTCTACAATTCACTCACAGATGCAGTCCCTGTCCATGTTAAGAAGCACAGGGCTTATTCAGAAATTAAGTCTGGCTGTGCTGTGTGTCCTGTGTCAGAACTAATTAGCTCAATCACGTGAACTCGTTGCTACAAGAGGCCAAATTTAGAGACTCAATACCTGAGGAGGCAGATAAGTGCCAAGAGGAAAAAGTAGCCCCTCCATTTTAGAACAGTGGTTCTCAAAGTGCGGTCCCTGGACTGGCAGCAATAGCATCTGGGAGTTTACAAGAAATTTAGATTCTTGGGACACCTGGGTGGCTCAGTGGTTGAGGGTCTGCCTTGGGCTCAGGTTGTGATCTGAGGGTCCTGGGATCAAGTCTCGCATCAGTCTCCCTGCAGGGAGCCTGCTTCTCCCTCTGCCGGTGTCTCTGCCTCTCTATCTTTGTGTCTCTCATGAATAAATAAATAAAATCTAAAAAAAAAAAAAAGAAAAGAAATTTAGATTCATGGGCCCTAACCCAGACCTGCTAATTAGGAATTCTGAAAATTCTAGTTGTAAAATAAATGTCATGTGGATGCAATATATAACATGGTGACTCTAGTTAATACTGTATACTTGCAAGTTGCTAAGAGAGTAGATCTCAAGAGTTCTCATAACAAGAAAAAAAATTGTAACTATGTATGGTGACAGACGTTACCTAGACTTATTATGGTGACCATTTTGCAATCCATACAAATTTCAAATCATTATGCTATTCACTTGTGTTATATGTTAATTGTATCTCCATTAAAAAAAGCAAAAGAAAGAAAAAGATATGGCGGGCAGAACCCAGATATCTGAGTTTTAATGAGCCTGCCTGTTGAGTCTGACACATCCTCAAGTTGAAGAACTTCTGGCTCTGAATACATTTACAATTGCGCCTGGGTGCCTAAAAGGGCTGGTTATGCTCGGCCCTTCTCTACTATAAGAAAAAAAATTATACAAATGTCCAATCTTCTCATGAAGCATCATCCCTCCTTTCATTTTCTTTCTTTTTTAAAAAAATTTAATTTTTATGAGAGGTGAGCAATGTTACACTAATGTCAAGTCACCCAAGAATGGAAACCCACTGGCTAATCTTGTTTCAAAAATTGCTAGAAGGTGCTGAGAACTTGTCACCCGTGGCCTTCTGGACCACAGACATAGACATAAGAAAAAGTAGTAAGAGTGAGGCTGGGGTCCATTCTGATAGGGACCCCAGCCCTGAAGATTTGATGATTCACTACTCAGTTCCCTCTCTGGTTCATCAACCTCCAGAGAGGTGGGACACTCACACATCTCCCCACATGGAAAATGCAAACCAAGAGCAGTCTGCCTGGATCTTGTCACCAGTGGAGCTGACAGCTTTATATCCTCAGTGAAGGGGGGAGCTGAAAGGAGGTGCCATGAGAGTATATCTGTGTGACAGGAGGGGAAGATGGATATTTTTATAGAGGAAGAGTTACACTGAACAAGAAAAATTCGATGGAAAGACCATAAAGGTCTCAGGTTGGCAAAACCAATTAGTAGATGTTTACAAAAGATAACCCCAGAGGTCAGATTGGATTCACTTTGATGTCGGTAGTCTGGAGTTTGAAAAATGGATTAACATCCTCCACACCACAATGCAGTAGGAAGAGACCCAAGTCCCCCTCCTGCTTGAGCCTCTAGCCAGATGTGCACCCTGAGGCAGGTGACCTAGAGTCTCAGGCATCTCTTGCTTCATCTGTGGAAGGAGGGGATTATATGAGCTCCCTCTAAATGGCCCATCTAGCGCCGCCATGCTGGAAATCCTCTTTGACTTCTGGAAATTTGGGGGAAGGTTTCAGGGCTCTATCATTTATAATTTGGCTCCTTGGGATTTTGTGGCTAGTGTATGCATTTCCTTTGATGAGTTTGAGAGACTTTCTCATCTCTTTTACATCTAGCCTACCTCAGCCGCTCAGAAACAGGGATCATTTACATGTAAATGAGAAGAAATTCCCAGGAATATCCTCCCCTGGGGTGTTCCCAGCTGTCCAAGAGGCTTGCCTTCCTGTAAGCCATTGATTCAAAAACCAAAAAATCCAGAAGCGGTGGTGCCAGGTCCAAACAGGCCAAGTAAAGTTACGTGATGGAGATTTCGAGTGTGTTCTTGTGGATGCTCTCATTAAAAGTACAGTTGTAAGAAACTTCTGGACATCCAGGGAGAAAAGAAGGGATCATTGAGGTAGCAAAGAAGGAAGGACAGGATTGCATTTCATGTCCCTCTGGAACAAAGTGGAGTCCTGGCAAATCAATATAGTAAGATCGAGGGAGATAAAGTAAACTTGCCCACAGTGATGCAGATGTAGAGCTGGGGTCAGACCCTAGGTCTGCCTAAAGAGAAAGGAAGAGGTTATTATTGCCACTATGTCTACTGTGATTCAAACCAACAGCTCCCATGAACTGAATGAATCCCATGGCCCAGCCACTGTGCCACTTGGTGATATAACTTATTTCAAGTAATGCTGTCATGGATTATGGAAGGAAATTTCAGTGCTGGCAAATGTTTAGCAACCAGCCCTGCATATATATTTATATATGAATATGTAAACAGAGAAAAAAAGCTCTGTTTTGTAGCTGTATAGTTTCTGCCAATTTCCATGGTAGAAATGCCCACCATGGCCAATGTCAAGCTAGCAATGTTATATAACCCAATGCCAAGTTAGGAGAAGACGTAATGGGCAGGTGCAAGCTAGCTCCATTACAGCCCTGGTTCTTATTCTCATTGTAGAGATGAAGATCCAGAGACCCAGAAAGTGTAACTTGGCCAAGACACATAGCAAATAGATGTTGGAGACAAATTGTGCACGCAGCTCTTAGCCACGATGCTTCGCTGACACTTGGGAAACTGCCTAATGCCAACACGTCCCTCCTCGTGGACTGTGAACCTCCATTCTAAGCCTGGGTTTGATCCGTTCACTTGACTATCATATTTCTACAGACTCTGGTCCTTGCTTTTCTCAAACCCCCCCCCCCCCATTCAATTTCCACCCGGATTCCCATAACCGTGTCTCCTCTTCCCTCACGTGATCCCAAGAATCAGGAAATGTTCAGAGCAACTTAAAACCATAGCTGGGACCTTCCCCTGGGTGCCAGAGGTTCCGTTGTTCTTAGTATTTTTAAATCATGGGGTCAAAGACCATTTGATTAATGTCACATGTGGTAAGGGCAGGTTACACAGAAGCATCTACGTGGTGCTAGAAGTTTGCAGCTAGCTCAGGGAAGTTTCTCTTTCTTCCTCTTGACTCACAGTTGATAGATGAACATTTCTGGTGGAATCACCACCATCTGTCCTGCAAAACTGTGTCTCATGAAACATTAAGGAAGTGCTTCTGATTTGGATGGAATGTGTTGGTGTAAGAAGAATGTGGAAAGTGGAAACCACTGTCTTGGGGAAGAAGACCCAGGTCTGAAGAAAGAATGGGAAGAAGGGGAAGAAGGGTGAGGAACACCTGCCCTGCTTATCTCCCAAGATTGCTCAATGGACTTCCGTGAAAGGGGCTTGAAATCACAAGACACGATACAATATGAAGTAGTGTCATTTATCACAGAGGAATACTGGCTAGAGGCCTGGGTAGTTTTGTTAAAACTCACAGAATCCTTTGGAAACAGTGAAACTAAACTTTTATGTATCCCATTCTTCTCCAAACTGCAAACAGATCAGTTTCTATTTTTTCATTTTTTTAAAGATTTTATTTATTTATTCATGACAGACACACACACACAGAGAGAGAGAGAGAGAGAGGCAGAGACACAGGCAGGAGGAGAAGCAGGCTCCATGCAGGGAACCCAACATGGGACTCGATCCCGGGTCTCCAGGATCCCACCCCGGGCTGAAGGTGGCGCTAAACCGCTGGGCCACTGGGGCTGCCCAGTTTCTAATTTTTAAAATATTTTATTTATTTATTCATGAGAGACACAGAGAGAGAGAGGCAGAGGCACAGGCAGAGGAAGAAGCAGGCTCCCTGTGGGGAGCCTGATGCAGGACTTGATCCCAGGACCCCGGGACCACAACCTGAGCCGAAGGCAGATCCTCAATTGCTGAGCCACCCAGGGTCCCCAGAGATCAGTTTCTTGGTATGTGGAAAGTATCTTTCATATTTAAATGTCTAGGCTTATATATATAGTGTGGACTGAGGAACTGCAAGAAATCCATATTGAGAAAAGTCACAAAACTCACAAATGTATAATTTGTGTCAATTTGGATAGCATTTGTATGAGATTTCCTAACTAATTAACTAATATTTTTAAAAAGGAGGGTCACTTATTTAAGACTCATAATTCACTAAGATTCACAATACAATAAATATTGCCTTTCATGTTAAGGATATAATAGCAAACATTGCAGTGATGCTGGATTATAAATACGAGAATATAACAATACTTATTGCTGCTTAACATTTTCTTTGATATTTGTCCTTTTTAAAAAAATTTAATTTACATTGTTTTATGCCTTAGAAAGGGGAAATCATTGTCTATTTGAAGACATTCTGTTTAAAGTTCACTGTTTTTAGGACATTATTTTATTAGGTAAATAGATATATTTCAGAAAAAAAATCATAAAAGGAAATCATGCAAAGTTTACGTCCAGCAAATACTTTTTTTTTTTTTTTTTTTGCTATTAAGTGTTTCTAAGTGTCTACTACATGGGTAAAAGTTTAGATAGACTATGTCAGAGCCCTTATTCAGAATATTATTGAAACAAATAAAAAAAAAAAAACATGTAACAACATTATGTTTACAAGATACAAATCACTCAAAGCTAGTCAAAACAGCCAAAAGGGGGAAAAGGGAGGTAAGTAAAACACAGAAGTTCATAATAGAACTTATTATGTTATACAATTTAGCCCCTTTGGCCAAGTCTAAAGAGGCATTGACAATAAATTAATTAAACAAGATAATTTCCAAAACAGGCCAGCCAAATGAATCATTAACACATAGTTTTTATTACAGTTATGCTAGTTCTGGTTCATGCCTTGGCTTTTTTAAAAAAAATATATTTTCAAAGGTTAAAGGTAAGAATTTGGGGAGACTTGCCATATAGGGATGTTCTTATTTTCAAGCACTGGAAATAAGAGAACTGCCTAGTTTTAGATTTGGAGAAAGTGTACAAGAGTGTGCCTCTCAACTTTGAAGCAGCATCAGAGTCAAACAGAGACAGGAGGGCCCCATCCAGCAAGCATTTCTGATTCAGTAGGTCTGGGGTGAGGTCCCAAGGGTGCATATCTAACAAGATCCCAGGGGATGTGGATGCCCCTGGTTCAGGGACCACACTTTAACAATTGCTCTGGAGTGACTAACTTGATCCCTTTGGTTTCTCTGCTTTCCCCAGAGCCAGATCTGGATGCAGGAACCTGATTCCCAGCCCACCACCATCCGGCTGCTTCTACCAGCACGAATTCTCTGCGAGGCTCACAGTCTTTGGAACTTAAGCCTTGCTAATGATGAGAGGCTTTTCTATACACTCCTGTGCAAAAGAAAAATATACATTTGCTAATTAGCTATAATTGGACAGACCTGTTAGCAATAAAGTCTGTGCTAGGGGATTTGAAGAAATTCTGACATCTTCCCCCCCCCCCCCCCTACTGACACAGGCAAACTGGAGACAATTAAAGATGGAAAAGTAGCCCAAAGAAAGTCTTCACGTTAGAATCAGAAAATAAATGAACCCTCACACCTCATCAAGGTTTTAAATCACTTGGTCTCAGTAAGTGGCAAAAATACCTTAAGATAATAAGACACCTTTCTTTTCTTTCTTTCTTTCTTTCTTTCTTTCTTTCTTTCTTTCTTTCTTTCTTTCTTTCCTTTCTTTCTTTTTTTTTTTTTAAGGATTTTATTTATTTATTCATGAGAGACACAGAGAGAGAGGAAGAGACACCGGCAGAGGGAGAAGCAGGCTCCCTGCAGGAAGCCCGGTGGGGACTTGATCCCAGGACCCCAGGATCATGCCCTGAGCCAAAGGCAGATGCTCAACCACTGAGCCACCCAGGCGTCTCCACCTTGATTTATCTTGAAACTTCTGACCTGAACAGTCTTGTCTGAACTCTGACACCTTCTGGGTTTCCTGGCCAGAGCGCATCACTCTGTAGGCCTTGGATTTCAGGGCAAACTTAGGACCGATGGTGTGACCAGCCAGGCCCGGCAGGATTGGAGACTCACAGGGAGAAGGAATTCAGGTTCCTTAGGAACAAACGGCTGTTAGGAACAAATGGCTGGCCTCAGGGTTACACAGTTCTCCTTTGAAAAGTCCTGTTTCCTGTAAACCTACAATGGCGCCAGATCAGCATTAAAACAAACGTAACCACAAGGCTTTAATACCAATTAAATGAGATTAAAGAGGAAATGATTACCAGAAATTAAATGGCCAAAAAAAGGAAAAGGTAACATTAATAGTGTAGTATTGGCACAAATTAGCAGTCTCCAGTTGCTGGTAATGGTAATGGGATCTGAATGGGGAAGAACAGCAGTGGCCTGTCATCCCATGAACCTCCCAGTCTGGGTCTCATTCTTCCCAACTCACCCCCTAGCAACTACCTGTGACTTCTAGTCACAGGGAATGAGTGTGGGAGCCAAAGACTTTTCTCCAGCACCTGGCATTAGTGAATCCAGCTCTGACGCCAAATCAGGACTAGATGCATAATTTTCAGGGTCTGATGCAAAATGAAAATGTGTATTAAGAATGTCAAAGTGGCAGCAGCAGAGCACTGAGCCAAATGCAAGGTCCTCCTGAGTGTGGGGGCTGGTGGGAGCACATGGGTCGCAGGCCACAAAGCCCACCGTGCTCTATGTTCTCAAAGCATGATCCTGTACCAGGGTGGTAGGGTCTGCAGGCCCCCAGATGCAGCCTTTGCCTAAGTGTGCTATGGGGCCTCCCATGCAGACACCTCTTCCCCTCCATGGGACAGTGCCCTGTGGGCCCCTTGGGCATGATTCACTGTCGGTGGAATTATCTGGGACCATTACAGTCCCTGAGGGACATTCCAGTGACATAGAATTTCAAGATGTCACACATCCTGGTTCATTTCTTTCCAGTAAGTTCCAATGGTAAGGAGAACAACAATCCCCCAGAGTTGTCCACACAGTGGCCCCCAAACCTGTCAATATGCTACCTTACATAGTCAGAAGGGCTTTGCGGGTGTTATTAAGGATCTCAAGTTGGGGAGAGTATCTTGGATCATACAAGACTACACACATGGCCCTGGCGTAATGACAAGGGTCCTGACGAGGCGGGCAGCAGGAGATGTTGGAGAAGCAGAGGTTGGAGTGGCATGTTGCCGTGGCACCCAGGAATGTTGGCAGCCTCTAGAAGCTGGAAAAGGCAGGAAACTAGTTCTTCCCTGGAGCTTCCAGAAGGAAGGCAGAGCTCATTTTATGCCAACTCATTAGAGGCTTCTGTCTTCCAGAACTGTAAGAAAATAAACGTGTTGCTTTAAGCTGCTAAGTCTATGGTGATTTGGCACAGCAGATGGGAACCTAACACAGCTCCCCGGTAGATGTATCTTGTCTCTTCCCGAAGCAGCCAGCTCAGGGCAGGGAGGCCACCAGAGCCCTCCAGACCCGTCTCCCAGCAGAACAGGTGTTTATCACGTATGCAAGGGAGGCCACCCACGGGATTCACCCCCTCGATAATAATGTACCCCCAATGAGGGATTTGTCACCCTGGAATAATTTACTTTAGAAATTAATACTCCTAGAAGTTTTAACAGAAAATTCTGGCACAATTTTAAAGTTCCACCTCAGGGGTCATGAAGTCATGCAAGACATTGTAGAAGGTGGGGCTGTCCCCTGGTCTACCGCCACCTGCATTCCTAAGCCCCGTGTCTCCCTGACTTCACAGACAATCTGTCCCACAGAGATTTGTCCTGTCTGGATGCAATTGGACGCTCTCCTCTTTCTTTGCAAATTTTCTAGAGTCTCTTCTGTGACTCCCCTTCTTTCTGATTTCTGGCCAAAGGGACAAGTAGAGTCCACAGGGGATAGGAAGCAGAATACAGAGTGGCAGGTGTCTCCTCTGATGGAAGGGAATATGGGCTTAGATCCGGGCTGCATGTTTGAATCCCTTGGAAGACTTAAAAAAACAAAAAAAACAAAAAAACAAACCTACGATAAACCAGTTAAATCAGCATCTCTAGTGGTGTGGCCTGGATATCTGTATTTTATTTTATTCTATTTTATTTTATTTTATTTTACTTATTTTATTTTATTTATTTTTAAAATATTTTCTTTATTTATTCATGAAAGACACACAGGCAGAGACACAGGCAGAGGGAGAAGCAGGCTCCCTGCAGGGAGCCCGATATGGGACTTGATCGCTGTACCCTGGGATCACACCCTGAGCCGAAGAGAGACCTCAACCACTGAGCCACCCAGGCATCCCTGGACATCTGTATTTTAAATCATTCTTCCAACGTGTAACCTGTAAACCTGTAACTACTGACTTCGCTGATGACCCACTCAAGAGACTAGTCCTTCTGGTGGGAAATCCTGTGTCACAGGTGAGGGAGTCATGCTGCAGAATCTGCCACAAACTTTTCACACCCCAGACCTCTCCGAAATGAAAAGTGGCATGGGCACTGTGACTCAGTAGGTACTTAGAATCCGAAGGTGCCTTGGGCTCTCCACACTGACTCGGCCAGTTGGTAGGTAAGTCCTCTTACTTCCCTTAGCCTCCATGTCCTCATCTGTAGAATGGAATGATGGTCCTTACTTCTTTGGGTGATGGGCAGAAATGGATCATATACGGGGGCATGCTGGAAACACCCAGCCACTAATACAGCCGCGCTACCCTGTGCTTCCTGGGGAGCCTTGGGCTTGGTGACTGTGCAGGAAGCAGCTCCCCACGTCCCCAGCTGCTAGGCTGTCCTGCCAAGTAAAGGACATCTGTTCAGTAAAGCAAGAGGTATTGCCCCCCAACCCTCCGTCTGTTCTGTCCCTTTCCTGACCCCACACACACTGTGGTCCCTGCAAACGAAAGGGATTCCTGAGGGCAGTGCAGTCACCCGGGCCCAGGTTTTTGTGGCTGGTGGTTCTTAATCTCTGTGCAGGGGGCAGGTATCTGTGGCCTTGGAGCCCACAGGGATACCAGCCACTCACACCTTGCACACTCACACCATGGTGATGCACCATGCCGTACCTGGATTTAATCATTGGTGATTGAAACGATTATAGCATTTAACTTTAGGTCGTGTTCCAAAGGCAATAAATCTTGCTGGCATGCAGGCACGCCGTTGTAAACCAGCTGCTGAGAGAACCTATCAGTGGCAGCTTCCCTTCTCTGAACACCCCCGCCTTCTCCAGAGGACGAGGACTTTTTGTGAGTGGGTGCTCATGGGCCTGGCCAAACAGCAGAGCACAGATGCAGGCTCTTCCCCAGAGCAGCAAGCCGCCTTTTTGTGGGTCTTGGAGCTCACCCACCCACCCTGATCTGCCCTAGAGAAGTGGCAAGTCACAGAGCTGTGCTGGTACAAGTGCTGGTGCTCACCGTTGCGTTCAAAACATGTGTGCAAGGACGACAGGACAGGTGTGCGGGGGGAATGTCTATAGCAGGAGGGAGGATCGTTCTCTGACACCCTGGGAGTTGGGGTCAGCACCCTGCTGGGCCTCTCATCCAGGAGCCCCACACAGGGGATTGATTTGGGAGGGGGATGCAGAAAGACGAGGAGCCAGACAGGAAGGGGAAGGGGTATGGCGTGTGGCTTGTGTCCACAAAGCCCAAGCTGAGGTGTGCATGGGACAGGTAGGCGTCAGCTGCCAGGAGCTGTGCTATCTCCATTCTAAGGCCTGGTGGTGCTGGGGGTGGATGGTGGGGTGGTCAGAAAAAATACTCTAAGAAGAGTGAGCCACAGTGTCCCATCCCTTCAAGGGAGGGTATCCTAAGTTTAGGAGCCAAAGAGTTCAGGAAGGAACAACCAAAAATAGCTTTCTTTTTTTTTTTTTTTTAGAAATGTGGACATATGAGATGCTTCCACCATCCTTCTGTAGACACCCCCTCTCTTGTGGCTGGGCAGGAGAGTCTCATCACCACCTGCAACCACGTGTGCAGAGTGGGAAAAACTTAACTTCGGAAAATGCAGAGTCCGTGAAACCTTCTCGGAGGTACTAGAAATAAGCCAACCTGAAGGACTTGTCCACATCTAAAAGTCGTCTTTTCTTTTCTTTTTTAGGCTTTTGTGTTCTTCTTTTTTAACTTTTAAAGAATCTCCTATCCTTTTTAGTCTGCAATGGAACTTATACACTTTCTAATTTCGTGGGTGTTCATTTTTGGACTAACAGGATAACAGCGTATATGGCGAGCCAGAGGATGGTTTCTACCCAGAGTCTCATGCCCTAGGACAGAATCACATATTTATTATTTTTTAAAGAGGCAAGAGAGTGTTATCTGAAGGCATTTTGAGAGACTGTTTCTTTTGGGGCATGATTTTTCTTAAACTAATATTTTCTATCAACATTCTCCCTGTCTGACTTTTCATGATGCTGACACTCTTTCTTAAAGATTGTCACATACTTTGTGATGAACCTGGGATCCTTCTTAAATTATTGATGCCCCTGCTGCTTGGTCATTTTTAGAAAAAATAATGTACTTTAAGTTTGTATTTAAGTGGAAATTTCTAGACGTGTTCCCAAAGGGCCAGCTTCCTTCGACACTTCCTAATGCAAACCTAGTTTATCATCAGAAGGAAGTTGTTTGGGGCATGTGGTTGGCTCAGTGGTTGTGCATCTGCCTTCGGCTCAGGGCGTGATCCTGGGGTTCCAGGATCGAGTCCCACATCGGGCTCCCTGCATGGAGCCTGCTTCTCCCTCTGCCTGTGTCTCTGCCTCTATCTCTGTGTCTCTCATGAATAAATATATAAATCATCCTAAAAAAAAAAAAAAGAAGGAAGTTGTTTAATGGATTCATAAGAGGGTTGCTACCCCTCTGTTAAGATATGTAATTGCTGGCTCAAGTCCCATGTCAAGAGCAAAAGGTTTGCTTCTTTCCTCTTAGCATCAAAAATTATCAGAAAAGCTTCTGATTTGGGGACAAATCAGGGTATCTTACAGGGATGCCCAATGAGGCTCTAATCCATAATGAATGAAAAGTCCAGGGGCACCTGAGTGGCTCAGTTGGTGAAGCGACTGTTTTCGGCTCAGGTCATGATCCTGGGGTCCTGAGTTCAAGGTCCTGGGATCAAGCCCCAGATCAGGCTCCCTGCTCCGCCAGGAGTCTGCTTCTCCCTCTCCCTCTGCCCTTCCCCACTGCTCATGCTCTGTGTCAAAATGAATAAATAAAATCTTTAAATTTTTAAAAAAATTTGGGATACTAACTAAACACAATTATTTAAAAAAATGGCATATCCATCTTTTCTGTATTTTCACACCCCATTCAGGGTGAACATGTGATGTAGAGTTGAGGTTAGGATACGTTTCTGGGAGTTGAGAAGGAGCCTTATTCACAAGTTTGTTCTGAATTTTTATGCTCTCCCAGGAGACCTGAAAATACAGATTCAGATATGTAAGAAAGAAGCAGCATTCCGATCGACTCTAGATCTAAACACTGAGATTAGATGCAGCAGTGATAAACACAAAACACCTAAATTATAGTGAGTTGCTTAACTCCTACTCCCCAGGGTGGCCTTTGAATGTGTCTCTGATTATAATGGACACATTTATCTGCTGCAAAAAAAAAAAAAAAAAAAAAAAGAATCTTTGTATAAGGAGTCACATGTGAAAGCACAGACCTGGTTGTTGAGACTGGCACACATTTGCCTGATATCCCCAAACTTCAGGGACATTGCCTAAGAATAAGCAAATTTAAAAAGAGAACGAACAAGCTTCAATCTGCAAAGCAACTGTATTGTCAGACCTACTTGTGTCTGTGCCAATCCCCTACACCGCTCCCGGCTTGTCTCTTCTGGAACTCCTCTCTTGCCTCCGTCTTTTCTCATCTCACTATCTGCATTCCCCTGGTTCTTGTTCGCTGGCACTGGACACTATAGATGTCCCCACACTATTAGATGTTCCACAAACCTCAAGTCTTCTGCTCATCTGTACACAGGGCCTCCCCTGGAGCAGCTCTTACCACCCTCAGCCATCCATTCATTCCTCGCTTTGGAAACCAGTCTCTTACAGAAACCGCAGTTTTGGAGGCACCGGGGTGGCCGACCCACAGCATCGGCCTCTTGGTGTAGGCTCAGGTCATGATCTCAGGGTCATGAGATCCAGCCCCAGGGTGGGCTTCTCACTCAGTGGGGAGTCTGCTTGAGATTCTGTCTCCCTCTCCCCATTTCACTCTCTAAAATAAATAAATCTTAAAAAAGAAAAAAAAAAAAAGAAAGAAATCTCAGTTTTGTTTTCTAGTCCACATATTTTGAAGATGGTTCTCATTGGATGTGGCCAGAACTCCCATCAGGTGTTACTCCCGACAAAAACGTGAATCAGAATTGGCTTCAATTAGTATTGTGAAAATGACAAAAATGGGTCCAGTCAGTGAGACCCTTAGGAAAGAGAGGCAGAGTGACCCCGGGCAGTGTCTAAAGCAAAATTGTGTCACTCTGAAAGGGACGTGCAGTGGTTCCCCAGGGAATTACAGAGAAAGAAGAGTCCCTAAAGATCTTGGCACATCTTGGAGAGAGGGAGGGACTGAGAGGTTGGAAGCAGTTTCCATGCCCACTGGAAACCCATTTTCTTTTTAAAATTTAATTAATTAATTAATTAATTAATTAATCTATTTATTCATGAGAGACAGAGAAAGAAGCAGAGACATAGAAGGAGAAGCAGGCTCAGGACTTGATCCCAGGCCCCAGGATTATGACCTGAGGCAAAGGCAGACACTCAACTACTGAGCCACCAGGGTTCCCTGCATCAGCCATTCTTAACTTGCTCATGAAAGAGTAACTTTAGCCGCTGCTTCTTTTTTTTTTTCTTTTTAAAATTTATTTATTTCATTTCAAGAGAGAGCATGGGGGGAAGAGCAGAGGGAGAAGGACAGAGAATCCCAAGCAGACTCTGCACTGAGCCTGGAGCCCGACGTGGGGCTAGATCTCACAACCCATGAGATCATGACCTGAGCCAAAACCAAGAGTCGGGTGCCCAAATGGCTGTGCCACTCAGACACCCCTGCTTCTTTTTGTTCCATTCCCAATAGAATTGATGATTACATATTGGTTTGTATATGTGTATGTATAAGGAAGGAAGGTGCTGGCCATGCTGAGGGGTATATTCCAGGCAGGTGACATCTCTCACTGTAAGTTATTAAGTTAGAGTATGGGTTTTATCAGTTAGTTTTATTTTTTTATTTTTTTTTATTGGAGTTCAATTTGCCAACATATAGCATAACACCCAGTGCTCATCCTGCCACGTCAGTTAGTCTTTCGAACCTGATTAATGCCTTTGCTTCTTAGTCCAAACATGCTGAAAGAACAAGATTCTGAGCCTGTGAGTCTAGAATCCAAACCCCGAACGTGGCAAAGTCACCAGAATATGCCACCCACCAAGCCCTTGGGGGAGACAGTCATCCCGTGTGCCACGGACAGTGCTCTGACCACAACCAGCATCTTCTTTGAACATCTCCAGATGTCCCACATATGCTATGTCTCAGGAGTCAATCATGAGAGAAATGCTTAGTAAATTTAAGCTGCCTGGAACATGCCTCGACCTGTTAGTGATGGAAAGTTTTTCCTACACCAATTTTCCAATGTTCTCATTTCTGTCAAAGGTCCTGGGATTCTTTTTTCTTCTTTTAGAGATCATTTATTTACTTAGAGTGTGAACAGGAGCCTGGGAAGAAGGAAAGGGAGAGAGAGGATCTCAAGCAGACTCTCCGCTGAGCATGGAGCCTGACTGGGGACTTGATCTCACGACCCTGAGATCATGACCTGAGCTGAAATCAAGTGTCCCACGTTTGACTGACTGAGCCGCCCAGGTGCCTCAAGAGTTCCAGGACTGGACTGTTCCATCTTCCTTTGTCCACTATCATAGCCCTAAGTTTGGACCTCATTGGTTCATGCAGGAGTAAATGTAGTGAGCTCCTGACCATCACCCTTGCCTCTCATGTCACTTCTAACCTCCTCCGTCTGGTACACCTCTTATAATCAACATTGCCGATTAGATCCAACTCAACCCCCTCATTAAAGTTATCCATAACTTGGCCTGACAACTCCCATCCATCTTATCTTCATTGTTCAAATACGTATCTTGCACTCACTTGTCTCGTGGTTTCTCAGTTATATACTGCTGACTAACAAACCATCCCAAATGCTCACGTTTAAAACAGCAATCATTTGTTTTGCTCACAAAACTGCAATTTGGGCTATGTGGAGACAACGAGTCTGTGTTCTGTGTAGCATCAGCTGGAGCACCTGACTGGGAACCAGAGGATCTATTTTCAAGATGGCTCTTTGCACAGCTGGCAAATTGGTGCTCAGCCAAGACTGTGGGATGGGTGTCTCTTCACATCTTCTGGGCCATCCGGGCCTCCTCACAATATGGTAGGTGAGTTCCAAGTGTCAGCATCCTGAGGGAACCAGGACAAACTTGTATTTCATTTTATATCCTAATCAGGAGACCACCCGGATCCAAGGGGAAGGGAACACAGAGACCATCATGTATAATGGGATATAGTCATATTCTGGAACGTGCAATCCACCACATGTAGCACATGAATGGGAGGCTGGTTTAGGAGGAGCATCCAGTGACACTTCCTACCTAGCGGGGCCCCGTGTCATCTAATCACGTTCTCGGGTCTCGGACAGTTCATCTCCTCTTGCAGAAAACTAAGCTCAGAAAACTAGGACAACTAAAAATTGTGACTTACCCAAGTCACAGTGAGTGGTGGGGCTGGGAAGGGCAGGCGGATTTTTCATTCAGTAGGTTTGGGTGGGGGTTGGGGAGCATATAGGTTCAATAAATGTCCAAGGTGACTTGTACGAGCAGGCAAGTGGGGGGACCACTGGAGCTGTGGTTACCCAAGGACGCAGGGGCAGCCTGTTAATAGAAACTCAGGAGGGTGTGGTTGCATAGGCCGGATATTCGAGCCCCTTTCCAAATGGAAGCTATTATGATCCGTCCAGGGCTCTGGTGCACACACTAATCTCCCTGGATAATTAGGAGAATGACTAGTCAGGTTCCCCATCCTGCCCCGGAGACACGGGAATCAGGCACCGACTTGTCGCTGATAATTTAATCCACGCCGGTGTGCTGGCATGCTGCCTCTCCCCTCAAACGATTCAAGAAGAAAGCAACCTGTTGCCACAAGCAGGAGCCCTTCAGGTACCAGCCCCAACCGTGAACTGGCAGAGGCAGGAGCGCCCTTCATTATGCAATTATCCATAATTAGGTGCTCATTACTCCTTTATCGTCGGGGAGCCAGCACCCACCTGCACATGCAGGGCTGTCGTGGGGGAACAGAACCTCGCTTATTGTCTAGGAACGTGACATCTAGAATCGGCGCTTCCAACCCACTTCCAACCCACACCCCGGGGGGCGAGGCCACACCAGCAGCCCACAGATGCAGACCCACGGAGGCCAGCTATGGAAATCAGGCAGATGTCATAACAGCAAACGTTGCGGTGATACTGGATTATAACTACAAGAATATAACAATACTTACTGCTTCTTGACATTTCCTTTGAGATTTGTCCTTTTAGGACAAAGGTTTAAGTTATACTGTTTTATGCCTTGGAAAGGGATGTCATGACCCTTGTGTTCAGGGTGTGCTTGGGGTCTGTGGCCAGTAGACAGGCAGGAAGGGAGGGTGGACATGGAGCTGCTACTCTGTCCTCAGTTGGTGGCAAATCCTTTCCGTTCAGTACGAGCTCCCTTAAGTTAGCAAGGAGGCTTGAGCTGGGGAGGAGGCCGACAGGACTTGTTTTACTCTTTCTCTGTGAAAGCAACCTCTTCCGTGAACTAAGTATCTGCTGGGCACAAATTCAGAGCAAGGATGCTCTCTCATTCTCCCCTTTTATCTCCTGCCCCCGCGGTGCCTGGCAAATGTTTGATAAGGGGAGATTTTTGATAAGGGGATAGGGCGTCTGGATAAACTATATGTGGAAAATAGGAGATTTGTAGGGAAGGTCCTACTTCCAAGGCACGGAGAGGAAATACTGTGATTGGCTTGTTCCATAAGGGGACGGGAACCCAAGACATCCAAATACTTACAGTAATTCTGCAGGGAGATGGCCTACTTTTCATTGGTAAGTAAGCAGGAGACATACATATTATTATGGACAATATGTTAGTAGAATGTAAATCAGTAAGGGTTTGTTTGTTTTTTTTTTTTGAAGATTTTATTTATTTATTTGAGAGAGAGAGAGAGAGCTCAAGCGGGAAAGAGGAGCAGAAGGAGAGGAAGAAGCCGACTCCCCACTGAGCAGTGAGCCCGATGTGGAGCTCAATCCCAGGACCCTGGGATGATGACCTGAGCTGAAGGCAGACACTTAACCCACTGAGCCCCCCAGGTGCTCCAAATCACTAAGGGTTCATAAGTACAGAGTCCCTGTGGTGGATGGAGCCCCTTCAAAATCTGTTTTCAACAAAGTAAAAATACTAGGGTTACTTGTATCCCAGAGATGATTACTGTTTTACAGAACAATTAATTCCTCCTGGGCTTCTAGAAAGGAAAAGTGTAAGATTAAATTTATTGATTTGCCTTTTAAAAGGCATTTTAAAGGGCTAGTAACTCAAAGATTCTCCGGTACGAACACACCAACAGACACAGGTACACTTACTCTGTGGACTGCAAGCTCAGAGTTAGCCTCAACATACATAGGCGTTCAGGAATCAGTGGTGATCGCACAACGCTGCAAGTATCTTCAAAACCACTTAATTTTACACTGATTGTACATAAATAAATATGAATTTAGAAGATGCTAAGGGTGTCATTTTTGAAATATTTCATAGATAATATTGGTTCAAGTGGAGTGATATTAAAAGATAAGAATAGAACATTACTTTGCTTGCTATGCCAAATTGATTGAAAACATAAGTACTGGAGCCCCTGGGTGGCTTAGCAGTTGAGCATCTGCTTCAGCTCAGGTCGTGATCCTGGGGATCTGGGATTGAGTCCCACATCAGGCTCTCTGCAGGGAGCCTGCTTCTCCCTCTGCCTTTGTCTCTGCCTCTCTCTTTGGTCTCTCAGAATAAATAAATAAAATCTTAAAACAAAACAAAACATAAATACTGAAAAAAAAAAAAAGACCATAAATTTTCTAGAGAACAATTTGGGAAACTTTTTTTTTTTTTTTTAATGATCTTGTGTGGAAGGTCCTTGTAAAGCTTTATAGAAATGCTCTAAACCAAAATTATTACATTTAACCACATAATTTAAAATTCTGGCATAGTGCATAGCAATGTTTTTTCAGTATCATATACAAAATCAAGACATACAATGTTGATACAACATAAAGGAAATTATGTATACATATGGGAATATATCAGGATGGAGGCATATATAGGTATATAGAGATATATATGAAAGAATATAAAGAAGGGGCACCTGGATGGCTTAGTCAGTTAAGAATCTGACTTTTGGTTTTGGCTCAGGTCATGATCTTTTTTTTTTTTTTTTTTTTAAGATTTTATTTATTTATTTATTCATGAGAGACACAGAGAGAGAGAGAGACAGAGAGAGAATGAAGCAGGTTCCATGCAGGGAGCCCAACGTGGGCCTCGATCCCAGGTCTCCAGGATCACGCCCTGGGCTGAAGGCAGGCGCTAAACCGCTGAGCCACCCAGGGCTGCCCGATAGGTACCTCTTTAATTATGAATGAGATATATTTACCTACTTGCTCTTAACACTTATTTTTGTATTATTCATGGCCCTTTGTATTTTTCCATTGGATTGTTTTTACAATTATTCTGTATGGGTTCTGAATGTCACAAAAATTCGTCCTTCATCACATGTTGCAAATTTTCCTTTTATTTATTCATTTGAGAGAGAGAGAGCACGTGAGAGAGTGTGTGCACACACGCACGAGTGGGAGGAGGGGCAGAGGGAGGGGGAAAAAAGAATTTTAAGCAGGGTCCACACCCAGCTCAGAGCCTGATCTGACACAGGGCTGTATCTCACAACCTTAAGGTCACAACCAGAGGGCAGCCCTGGTGGCTCAGTGGTCTAGCGCTGCCTTTGGCCCAGGATCTGATCCTGGAGTCCTGGGATTGAGTCCCACGTTGGGCTCCCTGCATGGAGCCTGCTTCTCCCTCTGCCTCTCTCTCTCTGTGTCTCTCATGAATAAATAAATAAATAAAATCTTAAAAAAAAAAAAGTGGTACCTATCATGTCAACAATGCAATGTCAGTTTTTACATACAAGACTGGTAAATATTAAGATTTATAGTAGATTTGAAAGTTAAGAGAGTAGATCTTCCTTTTTAAAAAAAAGGATTTTATTTATTTATTCATAAGAGACACACAGAGAGAGGCAGAGACACAGGCAGAGGGAGAAGCAGGCTATGCAGGGAGCCCGATGTGGGACTCGATCCTGGAACTCTGGGATCATGACTGAGCTGAAGGCGGATGCTCAACCATTGAACCACCTGGGCGTCCCAAAGAGAATAGATCTTAAACCTTTTCAGCACACACAAAATCTTAATTCTCTTCAGGAACAGAGCTGTTAACCTCATGGTGGTAATCGTTTTGCAACATATGTGTGTATCTAGTCATCATATTATACAACTTAAACTCATATACATTATATGTCAATAATATCTCAGCAAAGCTGGAGAAAAATATTTATAGTAGGGAAAGAACACAGCCTTCTCGAATCAGATTATTTGGGTTCAAATCGTGGTTTCATCACTTGCCAGCTGTGTGATCTCAGGTAAATTACTTAACCTCTCTGTGTCTATGTCCTCTTCTACAAAATAGAAATACTATTACCCAACTCACAAGGTTGTGGGGAAGACAGAACGAGGCAACACACAAAAAGCACTGTGAACAGAGCTTGATACGTAGGGTGGGCCAAAGAAATGTTAGATGTCAGAAAGGCAGTAGAGAGACAGACACAATTTTGATTTTCTGGGGACATAAATCAGAACAACTATTTTGGACGGCAGTTATCGATATCAACCTGTGGTTAAAGTACACATACCCTAAGCAGTGACTTAGCAATTCCACCATCAGCTTTTAAGTATAAGGATCTCTTCACCAAAGAGCACCGAATTCTGTTCAGACAACTGCTCAGTGCAATATTTTAGTAAGCAGTCACAGCATGGGAAATAGCCCGTCCTTGGGAATGTGATGCAGCGCTCAAAAAGCATGGCATTGTTTTGCTCGAACTGGTGTGAGAAAGTCTCAGATACACTTTGAGTGAGACCAAACAAGGTGAAGGATTTTTTTTTTTTTAAGATTTTATTATTTATTTATTTATTTATTTATTTATTTATTTATTTATTTATTCATGAGAGACACAGAGAGAGCAAGAGAGAGGCAGAGACACAGGTAGAGGGAGAAGCAGGCTCCATGCAAGGAGCCCGACGTGGGACTCAATCCGGGTCTCCAGGATTAGGCCCTGGGCTGAAGGTGGTGCTAAACTGCTGAGCCACCCAGGTTGCCCAGGATTTTTTTTTTTTTTTTAAGATTTTATTCATGTTTTGTCACCCTCTCTGATTTTCGACTCCAATAAAAAAATACAAAAAAAAAAAGATTTTATTCATGAGACAGAGAGAGAGAGAGAGGCAGAGACATAGGCAGAGGGAGAAGCAGGCTCCCTGTGGAGAGCCCGATGTAGGACTCAATCCCAGGACCCCGGGATCATGCCCTGAGCTGAAGGTAGATGCTAGACCACTGAGCCACTCAGGTACCCTGGTGTAGGATTTTTATATAGATTGAGGATGAATTTGTCCAGGAAATTTATTTATTTGTTTATTTATTTATGTGAATTTATTTATATATGTATATGAATATGAATTGCTAGAGGAGAAAAGGCAGGTGATACTTAGCTCCTTTTCCCTGCTCCGCCCAGATGCAAAGAATTTTGATTGTGTGCCTAGAGATCAGTATTTTCCTGATATATGCTTCTTTGAAGGAGCATAGACATCCTTTGAGGGTCAGGTTCACAGAGGAGGATTTACAAGGGGGTCCAAGTAGGTAGAAATTGAGTCCACTGCCTAGAGTTTGAAGGGAGGTGGCCAATCCTAGAAATTCAAAGAGGGGAAGCCCAGGGGAGAGAGATAATACAGTTTCCATGAGCAGAGCCTCATGGAAAGACTTTCCTCCTCTCCTGAGCAGAGCCCCCCAGGGAAGGAGGCCCTTCTCAGATGGGACTGGCTGGACAGGGTGCCAGGCAGATAGGGGAAGGGACTGTGTGGCTGGCTGCCAGGCTAGGATGCAGCCCTTGAGCCTCAAGTGGAGACCACTTTCTCTTGCTTCCAAGAAAACACAGAAGCTTGGATAATGACCACACCAGGGTGACTTGTGTGGGCCCAAAACCAAGGGACACTTCCCCCAAATATTCCAGACAGTAGATAATTCTGAAGGCTCTAGCACGTGACTTGGACTTAATGTCCCTGCCACCAAGGAGATGGCTTCTGTTTAGAAAAAATCATTTATGTAACTCAAAGTGAGAGATATCTCAAACAACTTTCGCCTCTGAGATCTGAATTTTTTTTTTAAGGATTTTATTTACTTATTCATGAGAGACAGAGAGAGAGAGAGAGAGAGGCAGAGACACAGGCAGAGGGAGAAGCAGGCTCCATGCAGGGAGCCCGATGTGGGACTCGATCCTGGAACCCCAAGATGACGCCCTAGGCTGAAGGCAGACGCTCAACCACTGAGCCACCCAGGCGTCCCTGAGATCTGAATTAACTTCCTTTCCCCATACCTTAAATGCAGTATTGTGGAGGAAAACTCACGACTTCATTCACACATACAACTTTTCAGGAAAGATGTGCAACAAAGAAGAGCTAAAACTTTTTGCTTAACCCGGGGGGTTAAGAAGCAGAATAGTGCTTTATACATCTCTAAATACTTTAAAACAATAATGTAGAATCATCAGGGTGATAATAACATAGAATATTTATGTTATTCTAAAATATTCTAGGGATCCCTGGGTGGCGCAGCAGTTTGGCGCCTGCCTTTGGCCCAGGGCGTGATCCTGGAGACCCGGGATCGAATCCCACGTCGGGCTCCCGGTGTATGGAGCCTGCTCCTCCCTCTGCCTGTGTCTCTGCCTCTCTCTCTCTGTGTGACTATCATAAATAAATAAAAATTAAAAAAAAAAGAAAAGTTGTTTAAAAAAATATTCTAAAAGTTCTAAATATAAATAGAAAATAATGTTCATAATAAATATTAAAATTATGATTTTATTTATATTTATATTAAATATTTAAAATATTAAATATTTTAATAATTATATTTAATATTTAATATATTAAGATATATATTAAATATTTAATGAATTTTTTTAAAAAGAGAGAAGCTTAGTATGAATGGGTGGGGGAGGCTGTAGGGTTTGAAAATAGAGTAATGTCCACTTGGGTGGGTGATTTCTCTTCCGTGAATCTTGGTTTCACCACTAATCATGTGGAGACGGCACCCATCACTCTTTGGGCGGTTGTGGGATCGAATGAGCTCTCTCCATGCCTGGCATATAGAAGATAATAAAGGGTTGCCAGTCACACACATTCTGTGCAGCCACAAGCAACTGCCTATAATGATAAAATCCTATTAGAAGCAGTAGTTAAATGCCTGTGTCTTTCCTCTATGTTTCTGAAAACACGAATGCACAGTCTCTTGACATTATATAGAGGAGAAGAGAGACAGAAAAGGCAAAGGGATCTTAAGAAAGGTCAGTTGCATTTTTATTTTATTTTTTTTTTTTTAAAGATTTTATTGATTTATTTGAGAGAGAGCAGGGGAAGGGTCAGAAGGAGAAGAGAAACAGACTCCCCACCGAGCAGAAGCCCGACGTGGGGCTTGATCCCAGGACCCCAGGATCATGATCCAAGCTGAAGGCAGACACTTCACAGTTGGGTCATCCTGGTGTCCCCAAGGACCATCAGCTGCATTTTTAGAGGCAATTTTCATTATGTGAACATTTTCCCTGGCTGCTTGGAGAGCATATTCCCTAAATACCCACTCAAGTAACTCCTTTACCTTTGAGCAGCTGCTATAACATCACTGCAGCCTTCCCTGATCGTCGTCGTTAAAACCATAATGTCCTTTGGGCTTGGATTCCCACCATCCTGTTCTAGGTTCCACCTCCCGTAGTTGGTAACACCTTCTAACAGATTCTTTAAGTTACATATGCTGTTTAATTTTCTGGGCTGTCTTCTCTCTCACCTCTCTCTCTTTCTCTGTCTCCATCTCTCTCTGTTGCTCACACACACACCCCTATTATCTGCAAGCTTGCACACAGGAAGAAAGTATTGTTCTGCACATCAATGCATTCTAAGCATTTATAAAAGTACCTAACATGTGGTGAATGCTCAAAAATTTGTGGAACAAACAAAATGGTGGGTGACCCTTAGTGTTTTTCTCAGATACTTTTTAGTGTTCGAATCTTAGTATTTTTGCTGCCATTACAAGAGTAGTTAGTGATTTTTGATCTTTATGATGGGAAAGAGTTCAGACGAACCATAGTGATGGATAGTCCATGACATTTTGTCCATCCTCCTCGCTGCCATGAGCCACCTGTGTAACCTTGGAAGTCCCTTCACTATGTGGGATTGGAATAGAAACCTAAGATCTTTATTTTGATATATCACTCTCAATTACTCGTTACAGAATTGGAGATGCCAGATGCTGGCTGTGTCCTTTACGTGTCACCTCACTGAAAGAAATGAGTTGGGATGAGGAGGGCAACCATCTTTCCTTGGGAGAGGGAGACATTGGACACCAAAGACCCGATGAGAAGTGGTATCTGCGGACAGGCCGCAATGAAGTGAACTATCCAGTGGAAACAGCAAAGAGCAAACAATCACTGAAGTGTCTCGGCTTTAAAGCTCCAGGGTGTTCCATTTGCCCTTTGCCATAAAAATGACAGAGTTGGGTTAAGGATTCTGTACCCCATATTAGCCATTAGCATTAACAACAAAGATGAAAGACCCCAAAGGCAATTTTTGTCACTGAGATCTGAATTTATTTCCCTTCGCTGAATCTTAAATTAGTAGTTAACTGATGGCGAGATCTGTACCAAGAGGAGGTCATGTTTCCAGCCAACATTTCCTAAAGCCATTAGATATCAGTATTTCCCCCCATAAATTTAGAAGCTGGAGTCTGACAAGACTAATAAGGGGGAAAAATCCACACTCAATCACGCTATCTTAAGTTTATCTTTCAGAAGCCTACATAGGCTCCTAGTCTAGCTCTTGTAACTACCCAACAGGATGCAGTATGAGAAGAGCTCATATATGGGAGCTTTAGAGGAGAAAATCCTTTTCATGTTTGATCTTCTCCTTTTCCAGAAATACTGACAGTTGCTGGGGACCATTATCTACTTACCAGGGTTTACGTGTGGTTTAGATCTCCTAGATTACTCTTAAGCTGAGATCCAGTTGAAAAGAGAGTACAAAGGAAGTTTGTTTGTTTGTTCCAAACAAAGAATTGGGTGGGATAGTTCTAAAAGACCCTGTGTGTTCCATTTTGGTCAAGGGAAGGCCTTTAATTCCACCTCCAGCTTCTAAGAGTCTCCGTATAGATGATACTTTTCTAAATTGTCTGTTTATTATGTAGCCTCTTAAATAGCATAGCAGCAGTTGCTGGAGAGCAACAGAAAGTGAGGAAGAATACCAGCGTTTTACTGAGGACCAGTTATTTACAGGGTACTATGCTTTTTCGTATATGCTGCAATTTAATACTCTCAATACCCGTTTGCCAGAAACTGTTCCCATTTACAGACAAAGCTATTGCCTACAAGTGCTGGGGTGGGAGCACCAGCATAGATTGATCTGGAGACCCTGACTGATTTAGACCTTGCTCAAGGCTTTGATGTTTCTGCTTGGTACACCTATCATACCTTCGTTTGATTTATCTGGTCAACAAATATTTATTGAGTGTCAACTACCTCTTAAACACTATGCTTCATGGATACAGAAGTTATCAAGAGATTCTTTTTTTATCTTTAAGGTTTTGGGGGATCCCTGGGTGGCGCAGCGGTTTAGCGCCTGCCTTTGGCCCAGGGCGCGATCCTGGAGACCCGGGATCGAATCCCACGTCGGTTCCCGGTGCATGGAGCCTGCTTCTCCTTCTGCCTATGTCTCTGCCTCTCTCTCTCTCTCTGTGTGTGACTATCATAAATAAATAAAAATTAAAAAAAAAATACTAAAAAAAAAATATCTTTAAGGTTTTATTTATTTATTCATGAGAGACACAGAGAGAGAGGCAGAGACACAGGCAGAGGGAGAAGCAGGATCCCTGTGGGGAGTCCAATGTGGGACTCGATCCCAGGACCCCAGGGTTAATGCCCTGAGCTGAAGGCAGCCGCTCAACTGCTGAGCCACCCAGGTGCCCCTGAAGAGATTCATTCCTTGCTCTTATCACTTAGTTTCTTAGGAAAGACAGTATTAAATCTATTTATGTGGATAAATATATGAGGTTAAAATTGTGGTAAGTGCTATGAAAGGAATTTCAAGGCACAATGAGATCCAATGACGAAAAAATTTCAACTGGGTCCCCAAGGTCAAGAAGCAGGGGCTGAGGGGGTGGGTGACCAGGCTGCTACAGGGACAAGAGATCCGGAAGAAAGAACATCCGAGGTAGGAAAAGCACATGGGAGTAACACAGGACACCGGGGTCACTGGTGTCATGCAGTTTGAGAAACAAGGTGACAGAAGCCAAGTCACAGAGAACACAGTTGGTCATGGAAGTAATTTTGGACTTTATCATGAAATCATTGTGGGGGAGTTTACACAGGGAACAACATAATTGATTTTCATTATTTTAAGATCATTTAGTTGCTAGAAAATAGACTGGAGAGGATATAGGAGAAACTAGTTAGGAAGTTGTAACTATGGTCCAGGTGAGAGAGGAATGAGATGGGAGAGAATTCTCTCTGTCTCCGCCTCTCACTTTGGATAAATGATGACAGAAGATGCTGTCAAGATGCTTAAGCAACTGACACAATGGGCTGCGATCCACTGAGATGGAAGAATCAAGACAGATGCAGACATAGAAGAGATTTGGGGGAGGATGCGATTCAGCGTTCAGCTTCAAGCACGTTACGGTAGAGATGATTCAGAGACGCAGATGGCACATTGGCAGCTTATTATTACATGACTAGAAGTTCAAAAGAGGGTGAGGAAATTTGTCTGGACTGGAGATATAAATTGGGGCTAGGGATGTGAACTTGGGAGCCCAACAATATTGTGCGATGATTAAGATTATTTCGTGTTAGGTAGCCCAGGTTTGAGTCTCAGCCCCATAACTTATTGTAGGACCGTGGGCAAATTTCCTCACCCTTCCATGCCTATTTCCTTTTTAATGTAATGGAGAATATTCATATAGAGTCCTCATGATAAATGACTGAAAAGCTAACATATGCCAAGAACTTAAATCTTATTTTAGTTGTATTGTTAATAGTGGTAATAAGAGTAGTATTTTAGAAATTGAGTATATGAGGGGGTGCCTGGGTGGTTCAGTTGGATAACCGTCTGGCCCTTGATTTTGGCTCAGTTCATGATCTCAGGGTCATAAGATTGAGCCCTGCACTTAGCAGGGAGTCTACTTGAGGTTCTCTCTCTAAAAAATAAAGAAATACATACATACATAAACACATCAATCAATTAATCAATCAATCAATCAATCAATAATTGAGCATGTGTAAATGTGAAAGACTGGAAAACTTGCCCAAAGAGAGTATAGAATAAGAAGGAGGCCAAGCCTCAATTTCTAAGGATTGAGTAGATGAGTCAGAGAAGTCCATCAAGAAGTAGACACCAGAGAAATAGGAGAAAATCAGAAGATTGTGACATCATGGAGGCCAGGAGAATGGACTGTTCTAGAGGAATGGAGGAGTCAACTGAGAGCACAAATAAAAATTGAGGAATCTCTCCCATTTGGCCACATGGAGCACACTGCTGGCTGTATCCAAGGCAGTTTGCGCAGAAATGAATGGCACAGGACTGGATGGAAGAGGAGGTGGGGATGGTGTGCATCTACAATTGTTTAGGAAAGCCGGGGAAGCAAGACACAGTGAAAGAGTTCATGAAAATGGGGGCATCTGGAGCTTGTTTGAATATTGAAGGCCGAGAGCAAGGGGGGCAAGAGAGACAGAGGGCATAGGATAGAGAAGGAGGGACAGAGTACGGGAGTGAGAGGAGAGATGAGGTCCGTTGAAAAGAAAAAAGAGGAAGGAGTCAGAATCAGAATGATGAAGGGGAGAGTCTTCCACTGTAGGTGAAGAGAGAAGAAGGTGTGGTACAAATGCAGGAGGGTTTGCAGTTCCCATTCTAGAACTTGGTGTCTTGTCTGTTTGGTGGGGTTGTAGAAGTTGAAGGTTGAAGCAGCGGCCAAGCTACACACACAGGTCCTGCAGAAAGCACAGCACATCAAGAAATGTATTCTAGTTCAACCCTTGCTTACCCTTCAAACCCTTGCTTACCTGTGACTCAGTGGCAAGTTCCTTTTCCAGAAGATGCTCAGGGCTGCCCTGTCGAGGTTTTGGTCAGGCTCTCTCCTGAGTTTGCTATCTCCCTGGTTGGGGGCAATGGAAGAACAGAGGCTAAAGGAAAGCATGGAATTTGCTAGATTTCATGGCACAGTGGCCCTTGCACTCCTGAGCTGTGACCAATAGGGGAGGTTTGAGGAAGTGTTTTGGGAAAAGATAAAGGTAAGGTGGGCATTGGTTTTGTGGGACAAGGTTGCAGAGGGCACCGTGTAGATGTGAGTGAGGAAATGAAAATGTGAGGTTTCAAGAAAGGGAACAGCCCAAGGTAGGGGGAGATGTGCTCACATCCAGCAAAGGGTTGCAAAGTGTGTGCTAATCCTGTTCAGAGTTTCAAATAGACTTGACCTTCAGAAGCCGTAGCAGAATCCAGAAGTCTAATATGTAGGCAAAGAGATGGACATAGGAAGAAGCACTGGGTGGCTGAGACAGGCTTATACTCCCAAATCAAAATATTAGTACATAGAACCTTGTTTCTGGCATAGGTACCACCACTGTTTGTCCAGAAAAAGTGCCTTGCCTGGCACCAGTTACAGTAACTGTGAATCAGCAACATACAGCACCATTGTCACCATGGCTGGTGCCTGGGATCTGTCCTCCAGATCCCTTAGTCATGGCCCCGAGGGGGCGGACTCTGTGAGAATTGTTGGAGGGGGAGCATCTTTAGTAGCTATGACCCTTTCAAGGCACAGGCCGCTTTCCCGACATGAATTATTCTCTCTAGATTGGCTTGGAAAGTGTCGAAGAATGGGAAATTAACAGCCTACTCCAACTCCAGTCAGATTCTCCTTCCCCGGATCCCAGAACAAATTGCCCCGAGTCTGAGCCCCTGCTCTTGTATCCATGTGATGCCCCTCCCTCCCACCCATCTCCTCTCATCTACCTGGCCACAGCTTAACACACGGGTGTGAGCTTTAAGGGAGGTGGTCTGCAACCACCCCTTCTCATAGGGCAAGATCTCTCTTTATGATCTCCCAGGACTATTGAGAAACCAGGTGCTCTTTCCTTGCGCCATTCCATGCACCTGCATTGTACACTTTTCAGGTACATCATCCCAGTTAAGGACTGCCTGCAGTAGGTGCATCCCTGAAAAGCTCTGCAGACGTTTTAAACAGAGCATGTAACATAGTATCTATTCACATTTACTGAACATTTTGGGGCAGGGCACTGAATTTAACATTTTATATACATTATTTCATTTAAGATAGCAGTGCGAGAAAGGCATCATTATCATTTTATATATGTGTGTGTGTGTATGTTTCTTTTTAAGATTTTTTTTTTTTTTTTTTGAGAGAGAGAGAGAGAGAGCACGCATGCATGTGGAACCTGACACAGGGCTTGATCTCACAACCCATGAGATGATGTCCTGAGCTGAGGCCAAGAGTTGGACGCCCAACTGACTAAGCCACCCGGGCGCCCTCATTTTATATATTTTTAAGACTTAGAGAGCTTAAGCATATTGTCTAGGTTCACTCCAAGACAAAGTGGCTGACCTAAAATTCTCAGCCAAGAAAGCTGACTTCAGAGTCAGCTCTCCTTACTGCCATATGGGTGGGGGGGGTCCCCTACAACAGTTAATAGTCACTATATCTATATATAAAATATGGAGGCAGGTATCTGCTGTGAGGGAATCTCTGGGAATAAAAATCCTTAATATCCTAGCCAGCTTTACAAATTGTCCCATGGATTTTATTCTGAGCAAAGGCATAGCATTCCATTCCATGGAGATTCTTATCTTACTTAAACTCTCCCTATTGGGGGCACCTGGGTGATTCAGTTGGTCCAGCATCTGACTCTTGGATTTGGTTCAGGTCATGATCTTAGGGTCATGAGATCGACCCCCATGTTGTGGGGGTCCACACTCAGTGGGGAGCCTGCTTGAGATTCTCCTTCTCTCTCTCTCTCCCTTCATCCACCTTCCCTTCACCCCCACAAAACACACACACACACAAAACCTTTAATAATAAAAAAAAAAAGTAAACTCTCTCTTATGTATGTACATCTAGACTTTCCCTTCTTTTTTCCTATTACTGTTTGCAATTAAACTTTCCGGTACATCTATTTGTAGACGTGTACAAAGTCATATCAATAAGAACAGTCACAGTAGCGGAGTTGCTGAGTCAAAGGCTGTGCGCATGTTTCATTTGAGAAGTATTCATGCTGCTGTCCAAAAATACATCCTCCCTCCAGAATTATAAGAACATTGTCTGCTCTCGTGCATATTCGATAGCACTGGGTATTAGTAAAGCTTCCAAGTCTGTGCCAATCTGATAGGAGAAATCTCATCGCTCATTGTTTGATATTATATTTATTCCACCAACAGTGTCCCGTTTCATGGACTACTTTTCTTTTTGTTCTTAGGCCCTTACTGTAGATACCCTGCCCATTTCCCCCCCCACCCCACAGGGTAATTATTCATTTTCTTACTGAGTTATAAGAGTATATTTTATGCCTTAAGGAAATGAGTTCTTTATCACGTATATTTTCCCAGTTTCCTACTTAGCTTGCCTAAAGGAACCTGCAGGTCGGTTAAGTCCCGTTTGTCTGTGCTTTTCTTTTTCAAAGGTGACCGCAGGCGAGGACACGCTCAGACGTTTTCCCGAAGCGCATGTGAGCGATGCAATATTGCTTATCGAAACGTCGGGTAGCAGGTAATTAACTTTTCACTTCTCACCACTCCTTATGCCAGACTTTAAATACCCTGACTGTGTTGCTCCTGGAGCTCTCAGGCTATGTGAAACCTGGGAATTGAAAACATACAATTTCTAAACACAGAGACAGCGGCCTCCTCTATCCTTCTCCTTGTTGCTCCAAGCTCCAAAGTGGTGAGTGGGGGGCTCTTTTGAGTCGAGGAACCATAGTAAAATTCTTCTGTGGGCCACGTTAATGTTAATGGCCAACATTTGGGGGCAAAGGTCTCCTCCATGTCCACATCTGCAGCTTTGTAGGGATCTCACCTCCGAGGGGCCTGAAAGCGTGAAGCCAGGCAGGGCCTAATGTGTATTTGCAAGACAAAGAGCGCACGAGGGGAGGCGCAGGGGATGAGCTGCAATTTACTGAAGATTTATTAGGCCTCATGAAATCTGCCTGAACCACCCATTTTCAGGCTCATCTGCCCACGTCTAAATAGGATGGCTTTGTTAGTCGACGATGGTCATTTAGAATTATCCAGCAACAAATCTCCCTCTCAAAAAGGCCGACGGACGGGAACAGCGCGTTTGAGAGAGTTCACGCTCCGCGCACGGAACCCCAAATCTGGAAATCTGGAGACTCCAGGGCCCTTCTGGGGGCCTCCCCCTTGACTTTTGTTTGTGGTCGGAGTCCTTGGGGTAGGCTTGTTTACTGGAGCCTGAGAATAAGGCTCAGGAGAAGGCCAGGCCAAGGTGCTTTCACAGCGCAGCCTGGGGTTCGCTAGGGCGATTTTCAGAGAAATGTGTTGAATGTTCTGTTTTCCGCAAAACGCTGCCCAAAACTTAAGACTCAATGGAGCATGTCCAATAATACTTTAAAGCCCAGCTCACAAGCACGGGATCTCTCTGGGGCTATACAAATGTCAAAATAACTTCTCCCTAATTTGAATGAAAGGTAAAAGTTATTGGGGCTTGGTTTTCCATTAAGCCCTAGGCTTGCAGCTCGTTAATAGGGTGTTAGAAATTCTCCTGGATTTTATTGCTAGGACCTTCCCTTTGGGTTTTATCACATCGCTAGACTCACAAGTCTCCATATGCCCATCTATGTAATGGGTAGACGCTGGAAGCTTCAGGACAGAGGAAGGCATTTGGGAAAAAATGTGGAAGTTTATTGATTTCTCCCCATAGAATATGATCTCATTGCACTCCACTCAAATTTGGAACCCAAAGGATATAAAGGGAGAGCTTTGTCCACCTTAATAAAATTCTCATCTGTGCTTACTGCTGATGTAATGCGAAAAAGACACATTCCTAAACTTAACAAGAAGGATAAAGTGTTTCTTCTGCTGGTCTTAAGAGCGGTAAGTAGGGCTGATGGAATATAGTCAAACAAGGGAGGGTCACAGTGGGCAGATCCACAATCAGGCCCTTGAAGTGAACACCAGGGCAGCGGCTAAAGAGGAATATATGCCCAGCAGATAGAGCATCGTGCCAATGGCATGACATGCTTGGCCTTTGATAAAATAAATCTGGAAAAAGCAACACAGGCAAACACTCTGCTTTGAGCCACGGTTGGTGATCCTGGCGAACATCTAGAGCCAAAAGCAAAGAGCTCTGAAACAACGTTTTAAGTTATTTGTTTCCCCATCGATGTCATAATCACCTATGTGACTGTGGGTTGTAGATGCACATCGGTCTTAATATGTCATTGGTGAAACCTCCTTCTAAACAATGGGATAGTCCTCAATTAATGCAAATGAAACCACAGTTGTCTTGTCTGTAATTGTCTAAACTAGCAAAGCGCCTTTCTTTGGTGAAAAGAGCCATCCAAAACTCCTTGCTCTGTCTACCCCTAAGGGCCCAGTACATGCTCCATGCTTTATCTCTTTCTTGTGGCTTTTATCCACATCACATTAAAGGGACTCTCATTCCTTTATGCAGGCAAATAAAAAGTAGATTTAGAGAGGAGAGATGAAAAGAGTGCATTCCACCGATGGCGTACTCCGGAATCCAGCAGTCTGGTGTTCAGACGTTGGCCAAGTTAAAAGTTGCACTGGGTTCCTTTACATCAGAAATTCAGAGGGAAAAAAATGAAATCAAGCATGTGCCCGTAAGGACTTGTAGTACATTAAAAAGAAATTGTGTCATTGGCAGCTCTTGAAAAGGGATTTCCAGGCCTGCTTTTTAGCCTTGGCTAATGGGAAAGAAGAGCTCCAGAGCTTCAGGTTTGCCATTTGCCCACTCAATCTGTTTCCATTTAAAGAATATTTTCTCCAAAGCTAAAAGCAGGTTATAGAGCCTCCGCTGCACCATTACTTTGAAAAGATCAACTTGCCCACCAGTCCTGAAGTTCTCAGGATACTTCAGGGGCTCGAGCTGTTTTTCCCCAAGCAGATAATGATCAAACAAATCACAATTAAAATTCACTTAGCTCTCCAAATGAGGAACATCATAAGAGAGGGGTTGAGTTCTCTCTAGAACAAGCCTGGCTTCAGGAGAGTATAGACATGGTAATGTGTCTGTTTCAAGGTTGTGCCATGTGACAAGGTTGTTTTTTTTTTTTTTTTTTTTTTTTTTTTTTTTTTTTTTTTATCAGAGGGGGTCCTTTGAGGCACAATCGTTGTGTGATGGCCATCACACCTGGACAGCGTTCAAACTGTCCCCCCCCCCTTTTTAAAGATTCCATTTCTTTCTTACTTTTCCTTCCTTCCTTCCTTCCTTCCTTCCTTCCTTCCTTCCTTCCTTCCTTCCTTCCTTCCTTTTAAAGATTTTATTTATTTATTCATGAGGTACACACACACACACACACACACACACACACAGAGGCAGAGACATAGGCAGAGGGAGAAGCAGGCTCCTTGCAGAGAGCCCTATGTGGGACTCAATCCCAGGATCCCAGGATCACGACCTGAGCCAAAGGCAGACGCTCAATCACTGAGCCACCCAGGCATCCCTTATTTATTTAAAGAGAGTGTGAGTGGAGGGGAGGGGCAGAGAACCTCAAGCAGACTCCTCACTGAGTGTGGAGCTTGAAGCAGGGCTTGATCTCAGGACCCTGAGATCATGAGCTGAACCGAAACCAGGAGTTGGACACTCAACCATATGAGCCACCCAGGTGCCCCTGACCTGTCCTTTTAATTAAGGAAGTGAATATACCCGGATTCAGGTAGTATCCCTACCCTAGCCCCTCTGTAGTCTAACATGCAATTTGATTGAAACAATCCTCTTTGGGACACCTGGATGACTCAGTGATTGAGCATCTGCCTTGGGCTCAGGGTGTGATCCCGGAGTCCTGGGATGGAGTCCCACATCGGGATCCCCAGAAGGAACCTGCTTCTCCCTCTGCCTATGTCTCTGCCTCTCTCTGTGTGTCTCTCATGAATAAATAAATAAAATCTTAAAAAAAAAAAAAGAAAGAAAGAAACTATCCTCTTCATTATTGTCACACACCCTCTGATACTCCCGTGAGGTAATAGAAAATGTATGGGGCATTTGGATGACTCAGTCAGGTAAGTGTCTGCCTTCCACTAGGACCATGATCCCAAGGGTCCTCGAATCAAGTCTGATGTCAGGCTCCTCGTGCAGTGTGGCGTCTGCTTCTCCCTCTGCCTGCCACTCCCCCTGCTTGTGCTCTCATGCCTTCTCTCTCTCTCTCTCTCTCTCTCTGTCAAATAAATAAATTCTTAAAAAAAAAAAAAAGAAAATGTATATGTTGGCCCCTGCCCCCATTCCTGGCACAAATCTCCTGAAACCCTTGTAATTTCCTGGATGATAGGAGCATCTAATACTCTAGTGAGGTGACTCTGGATGGGCTTCTGGATGGCTTCTGCATGAGGCTAGAAACCAGAGAGATCAAGTCATGATTAGAAGCTTGGAATTTTCAGCCTCACTCACTTGTCATTCTCCAAAGAGGGGAGAGGAGCAAGAAATGGAGTTAATGATCAATCATGCCTACATGAAGGAGACTCCATAAGACTCCCTATAGTAGAGGCTTCAGAGAGCTTCCAGGCTGGTAAACATATCCATGTGCTAAGAGGGTATGGCACCCCAACTCCGTGGGGCTGGAAGCTTGGACTTGGAGCTGCACACAACAACCTGCCCTCCTATAGGTGGCTTTGAGAAGCAGATTCAATTACAGGACAAGTGGAGGCAAGAAGGATCATGGGACCAAATGCAAACTGCCCATTCTGACTGGTCAACAGAGCCCCCCTGACAATTTGCACAAATTGTCAAATGAGGAAAAGACAGAGGAGAGCCACAGAAAGGAAAGGAAATGACATCTGGAAGTTATAAAGCATGTGCCCAGGAAGAGGGCGTATGTTAGATTTCACAGGACAAGAAACCATGGCTTCTCGGGAACAAGAACTGACAGACACGAGGAGAGAAAAGGCTGGCAAGAAAAGATCAAGATATTAAAATGTAAATGTCAGACTTACAAAGGCCTTGGCTGCATATGACAAGGGTTAAGATCAATCATGTGCAGAGGTCATCCAGACCAATTTAAAAAGAAGCCACAGGTAGAAGCCCATAAAGGATATAAACAGGCCATTTGCCGGTTATCAGAGAAATGAAAAATTTGAATGTGAATAAAATCATTTTGCCCTATGAGATTGGCAAACATTTGAGAAGCCCAGTGCAGGTTGAAGTTTGGGAAGACAACTCTCGTGTATACCACTGTTGAGAATGTGAAATATAATCTTTTTGAAGCATAACTGGCAACCTGTATTTTAAAAGCCTTATAAAAAAAGAAAAAAAAAAGAAAAAATGAAATTAAAACAATAGAATAAATAAATAAAATCCTTTATCATGTCTGCAAATTTTAAATCTATAGTTCCAGTACCAGAAATTTATGCTAATAAATATATAGAAAAATGAACAAGCTCAACAAAAATTTGTTCAACAAAAATGAACAAATGAACTTTTTTTTTTTTTTTTTGCCTACATGTTAACCTAAAAAAGAGTTTAAGGTATCATATAGAGTATAATGCAGAAAGATACATATTAAAATGTTAATAGTAGTAGGGCATCTGGGTGGCTCAGTTGGTTAGGTGTCCAACTCTTAAGCTGAGCTCAGGTCTCAAGGCCCTGAATTCAAGTCCCATGCTGGGCTCCATCCTGGGCATGGAGTCTGCTTTAAAAAAATGTTAATAGTGGTATTTCTGGCTTATGGGAATATAAATAATTTTAATTGTTTTTTCCCACTTCTACATATTTTAACATTTTCTATAACAAGTATTTATTGCTTTTGCCATTTAAAAATTATTTAATATTTTCCTATTGTCTACAGCTATCTTCATGCCACACATCCGTCTAAGTAAAAAAAAAAAAAAAAAAAAAAAACACTTTCATGCATTGATATAATAAATGATGTAAAAATGGTGCCATCAGAATTTCATGTAAAGAAAGCATGAAGAATGACTATGACAATTGCTACCGCAAACCACGACGCGAGCACCCAGGGTAAGGATCATTTCATATGAGAGCAGTGTCTCTGAGAGGTTGCTAGAAACCTTTGCTTGTGGCTATCTGGCCTTACAGAGAAACTGTCATTTAAACATTTATGAATCTTCATTCACCAAAAAATCATGCTAGATGCATTATCGTACATGCACCCTATGTCTGAAGTTCTTTACAATTTACAATACAAGCTGAAAATCTCTTTCAGTAGAAATGTCTGCAGTCAGTAGTGGTTTTTCAATTTATATTTAGAAATAACAGAGTTAGCACTTAAAACATACTTCTGGATTAGGAAGAAGGCTGTAGTCAGTAGTAATAGGAAAGAGTGATCATTTCATGGTACTGAATTATCGTGTTTTGAGATTGTTTTTGAAAGCCACTCCATCTTCTGGACACGCTCATATGCACACACAGGAGATCTCCCACCCAATTTCTGACACATAACAAGTGATCAATACATTTTAGTTGAGAAAGTGAGGGAGTAGAGTCAAGCGATGTCATGCAAACACAAAGTATATGCCACCCTGAATGGAATGTAGCCCTGCAACTGCCCTGCCACTTCCTGTCCCTTCCTGGGGCATTCAAAGCTCCTTCGGATAACTTCCTTCCCACTGTTAATGAGTGATTTAAACAACACAGATGGAAAGAGCCCTCTTCTGGGATTTTTTTTTAAAGATTTGTTTATTTATTTACGCATGAAAAACACACACAGAGAGAGGTAGGGACATAGGCAGAGGAAGATGCAGGACTCGATCATGACCTGTGGTGAAGGCAGGCACTCAACCACTGAGCCACCAGGGGCTCCTATTCTGGGATTTTACAACACTTTGTTTTGCCACTTAGAAGTCCCACATGATCTTGAACCAATCATTTACAGTTTTGAGGCTCAGAATCTACATCTGAAGAAGAGACAAAATAATTCTGCCCTTTGCTTCCTTGTCTTCCTACCGTAAAGATGTAAGATAACACCAGTGAAACACTTTGTGTTATAAAACCTAGGAAAGTTGCATTGATTTTAGGAACTTGTGCCACTTGCTATTGTCTTTTTTTATGTGAGGCGATCTATAAGCCACCTGGCCAGTGCTGCTATCTATAAAATTCCGTTTGCTCAAAATGGATTCTTTGAGACTGAAACGGATGCTCAAATCTGCAGGGACTGTATGCTCCACGTTTCAGCCCGGGCTGCCCACCCGGGATCCGTTAAAAAACCCTCTTCCGGGGCACCTGGGTGGCTCAGTAGTTGAGTGTCTACGTTTGGCTCAGGTCGTGATCCCAGGGTCCTGGGATCGAGTCCCGCATCGGTCTCCCTGCATGGAGCGTGCTTCTCGCTCTGCCTGGGTCTCTGCCTCTCTCTCATTCTGTGTCTCTCATGCATAAATAAATAAAATCTTAAAAAAAAAAAAAAAAAAAAAGAACTCCTCCTCCTCTCCTCTCTCCTGCCCTTTGCAGATGTCCTCAGCTGCCTTGAAGAGGCAGACAATGAGCCGTCCATCACTCAAGAAGCTTCTCCTCGTCCAGAGCCGGCACCTCCTTGGTTTGTTTGGTTAGATGCATTGTTCAGGGTTGATTCGATTGCAGTCCAAACAACGAGCTCCAAAGTAAAGAGCAACAGACTCAAGTCGCTAAGCATTTGAGCAAGCAGGGCATTATCCATTAGACTGCCTTTCCTATTTTCAGTAAGAGCTTGAAGGGCCACTCAGGAAGAGAATAAGTTCTCTTGACACAATGAATGAAGTCCAAACCAAACAAATTCCTCCCTCTGTGAGGCCTAGAGGCTGACACGTTTTCTTTGCTGTGAGCAGATTGTGATGGGCCCCTTGGGCTCGGTCCCACAGAAATAGCTGGTTTCCTTCTCACCTGGCCCATCTTTTCTGAAATGGCACGTAGTCCATTTTTATATATTTACAAACTTTATTCCTTTTGCTCTTAAAAACAAACAAGAACATTAAAATGCACCACCAGGAGAAAACCTACTTCAGCATCCCTGAACTTCCATATGGGCATGTATGAATAGAGCAGTGTTTTAAGATGCATTTTAAGCTTGTCTTGCAGCTCTTCTGTGAATATCCAATATTCCTCTGCCATATTTATATAGAGTTTTTTGAACCCTTTAAAATCAGTTCGTACTGTCAGGATTGGAAATGGTTTCCAAATTTTCACCTGGCAATCCACACTACAGTCAACGTTCTTACAGGTAAATCTGTACCATGTCGTTGTAATGCTTAAATTCCCTGAAGTGGAATTACTCTGTTGGGTTAAAAAACATTTTACAAAGACTTTTGAAATATTTGTCAATCTGCCCTTCAGAAAAGTTGGTCCAATTTTCACCCCACCAGCCATATATATATTCTTTATAGTATTATAATATTTAAACTATGCGCCAACTGAAGGGGTAAATGAAATCTCAGTGTTTATACCAATGCCTTTGGTTACTAATAAAAGACAGCATCTTTTCACGTATTAATCTTTTTAAATCTGTGTGTGTGTGATTATTGCATATATATACTTAGAGATAATGACCCAATTTTACTGGGTCAATTGTCTTACAATTTATTTGTAAGGGGTCCTGCCATATTAATATTAGTAATATTAGCTCAATGTTGAATTGTGTCACCAATATATATAATATGCCATTTGTTTTCATTTGGTTTATTTTTGTCTATGCTGTCAAATAATTGTCTTTTTTGCTAGTTCTGTCTATTGAAGGCCCAAACCTCTGTTTTGGAGAAAGTGCCAAAGGTTCAAGGAAACCATGGGACACTTGACAAGAGTCTCCTGGTTGACACGTGGCCTTGCAGCCCTTCCTCACGGGTCTACAGCTGTCTGTAAATGTATTGATCTGCAGAGAAATGGGGGTCTCTCAACATAGTTATCCACATGCTCCCACTTGTTGCCAGGACCTACACCTCTGAATTGAAAGGTATTACTGGCCTTCCGCCAGCATTTTCTCTGCTTATTTCCCAAGGCATTATGCTTCTTTCTCGTGAAGAAGAATTATGACTTAGCTTTTGCGAATTCATTAAGTCTGGACTTATCTGCACTGTGCTTTATGGGGAATTCTTCTAAGTTTGAGGCATGTCACGCCTTCTTGGTTTCAGTGCTGAGAAGGCTCTGTGTTATTTAGCTTAACTTGAATGGTGTCACATAGGTATTAGTATACCTCTACTGATGTGTCTGTCTCCCTGGAATATTGTTTGGTTTGTCATGTTACCCAGTATAAACGCATGTTTCCCATTGTCTTCTGCCTTTGTATATGGCTAATGTATGGGATAGATATGGATTTTTTTTTAAGTAGACTTCATGCACAGTGGAGCCCAATACAGGGCTTGAACTCACAACCCTGAGATCAAGACCTGGACTGAGATCAAGAGTCAGATGTTTAAGCAACTGAGCCACCCAGGTGCCCTGACATTTTGTATTTTTTTTAATAATAAATTTATTTTTTATTGGTGTTCAATTTACCAACATACAGAATAACACCCAGTGCTCATCCCGTCAAGTGCCCCCCTCAGTGCCCATCACCCACTCACCCCCACCCCCCACCCTCCTGCCCTTCCACCACCCCTAGTTCGTTTCCCAGAGTTAGGAGTCTTTATGTTCTGTCTCCCTTTCTGATATTTCCCACACATTTCTTCTCCCTTCCCTTATATTCCCTTTCACTATTATTTATATTCCCCAAATGAATGAGAACATACACTGTTTGTCCTTCTCCGATTGACTTACTTCACTCAGCATAATATCCTCCAGTTCCATCCACGTTGAAGCATATGGTGGGTATTTGTCGTTTCTAATGGCTGAGTAATATTCCATTGTATGCATAAACCACATCTTCTTTATCCATTCATCTTTCGATGGACACCGAGGCTCCTTCCACAGTTTGGCTATTGTGGACATTGCTGCTAGAAACATCGGGATGCAGGTGTCCCGGCGTTTCATTGCATCTGTATCTTTGGGGTAAATCTCCAACAGTGCAATTGCTGGGTTGTAGGGCAGGTCTATTTTTAACTCTTTGAGGAACCTCCACACAGTTTTCCAGAGTGGCTGCACCAGTTCACATTCCCGACATTTTGCATTTTTATAGGAAATCTTACTCTACCATTTTTTTCCATTCATCCCTTGGGTCACCAGGATAAGCAATTAAATCATGTGAAAATAATACTTTTATCTCCTTCTCCCATATTTACACATTTTTATTTTCATGTGTAATTGCATTTGTTGAAATTTTTGAAGTCATGTTAAATAATGGTTACAATAGTAGAAATAATGAACACCCAAGTTTTATTTTTATTTTTTAAGATTTTATTTATTTATTTATTTATTTATTTGTTTATTTATGAGAGACACACACACACACAGAGAGAGAGAGAGGCAGAGACACAGGAAGAGGGAGAAGCAAGCTCTACACAGGGAGCCAGAAATGGGATTCCATCCCGGGTCTCCAGGATCACACCCTGGGCTGAAGGCAGCACTAAACTGCTGAGCTACCCAGGCTACCGGAGCACTCAAGTTTTAGAAGGAACATCTCTACTATTTCAGTACTGATTAAAATACGTGTTTTACATTTTCCATGTCAACCTGGGGGTGCTACTGGCACTAGCGATAGATGCCAGGGATGTGTTCAATACCTCAGTGTATCAAATTATTATAAACGTAAGTTGCCAAATATCTTTATCATCAATAAAAGATCATAAGTAACCTGGCTTTCTTCTTTTTTTTTTCAGACTTTCTTCTTTAGACTTATAAAAGATGATACTTATACACATTCTTATAGTAAGATATCCCAGCACTCCTAGTTAAGATGTACTATTCCTTTAAACACTACTGGATCTGATTTACCAGCTGCTTTGGGAGTATTTTTTACACTGTGCAACATGCAAATTTTATTGCTGTTTTTATTTATTTTTTAATTCTTTCTCAAATATGCTCCCTACTGAAGTCTGGACTGAAGTGATCATGTCACTTAAACAAATCTCTCAAAACAGGTTTCAGAGAAACCCAACAAGAGAAACAAGACAAATGTTGAATTAAAAAAACCCACAACACATTTATATAGACAGAGAAAAATAATTTAACATAATACTCCTTCATGATAAAAAATAGCAGACTAGGAATAGAAGGTAACTTCTTTCATCTGATAAAGAAAATACACCAAAAAATCCACAAGTAACATAACCCTTGATAGTGAAAGACTGAATGCTTTCTCCTAGGTCAAGAATGGCTACTCTCACCACCTTTATTTAACATTATACTTGATAAGCTATCCAAAGCAATTAGGCAAGAAAATTAAATAAAAGGCATGCAAATTGGAAAAGAGGAATTAAACATTTCTCTCCCTCCATCTCTCTTTCTTTGTCATTAACCACAGTGAATGTATATAAATTTTGATCCAGGTTCTTGACAATCTAGGTCACAGACCTAATAATTCCCCCAAACTTAAAGTAGAATTAATGGCCTAAGGTCAAAGTCCTAAGCTGTTTTGAGTTGAAAGAAATATAAAATTAGCTTTATTACTGGATTCTCCTCCCCCCCATTCAACTTCCTGAAACATCTTCTAGTCTTTAGATAAAGGCCCAAAATTTTAATGTACTCCACAAAGCCTTACCTGATGGAACTCACCTTTCTTGCCTTGTTAATCCCCACTTTCTTCCACTCCACCTGCAATCCAGTCACAGTGTCTTCATGTGGAAACAGGACATGTTTCTTCTAAACTCAGAATGTGTATGCACAGTCTCTCTGCCTGGACCTCTCCATCCTCTTTCCTCAAGCTCCTTCCTCAGAAACTCCACTTCCCTGAGAGTTCTGCCTTGAGTGGTACATTGCTTTAGACTCAACATTTGTGTCCCTGTGAAATTCATATGCTAAATCCTAACACTCAGTGTGAGGGTATATAGAGGTGGGGTCTTAAAGGAAAAGCTCTCAATAATGGGACTAATATCCTTATAAAAGAGACCCCAGGGCACCTGGGTAGCTCAGGCGGTTAAGCATCTGCCTTTGGCTTAGGTTATAATCCCAGGGTCCTGGGATTGAGTCCTGCATCAGGCTCCCTGCCCCTCGGGGAACCTGCTTCTCCCTCTCCCTCTGCTTGCCACTCCCTCCCTGTGCTCACTCTTTCTCTTTCTGAAATAAATAAATAAAATCTTAAAAAAAAAAAAGACACCTTTTGCCCTCCTACCATATGAGGACCAGTAAAAAGATGGTCATCTATGAACTAGAAAGCTAGCCATCACCAGACGCTGATTCTTGGACTTCATTAGCCTCCTTGATCTTGGGCTTCCTGCCTTCGGAACTGTGAGAAACAAATTTCCATTGTTCATAAGCCTCTCAGCCTCTGGGACTCCATTAGAGTGGCCTGAATTACAATCGTCCTTCTCTGATCTGCCTGAAGGGTCCATTCTCCCTCTTTTCTGCCTTCACAACACCTTGTGTTGCTCCTGAAGATTACTCATTGCAGATGTTGTTCTTATTAATTTGTGTGGTTGTTTGGTCAGTATCAAGATTACATCTGCTTCTGTATCTCTAAATCGTAGAAAGTCCATAGTTCATACAAGCCCTCAAGTATTTGTTGAAAACATTACCCTAGGCCATCTTACAACATAAGAAACAGACTCAGTCCTTTGCATTTTAAGTTTTGGTTGTCTGGAATTGGGCAAGTAAAACAAATTCGACTACTTTCAATTAATAATTCCACTGTTTGGGGCTTTTGTTTGTTTGTTTTTATTGCTTTAACCTGTATAAGGATAAATAGCTGTCACCAACACTATTTTCTTGAATTTACAAATATCTCCAGATTATTTTGTCTGTGGATCTTTTATTCATTGACCAGATAGTGTGATATCTTGCTGATCTAAATTAGTGTTTTTCAAATACTCATTTCTTTTCACAATTCGAATTTCGGGAGGTTGAAAAAGCTTCTGGTTTTTCATTTTGACTCTCGGATTCTCAGAAATTTTTATTCTTGATTTTGTGTCTTTACAAATGTACATTTACCAAAAAAGATACACAAAACTACCTGTCTTTCACCTCAGAAACAAAAGTGTTGGAAGAAAACCCAAATGAAAAGGAAGCTATTTATTTGTTATTTATTTATTTAGGAAGATATTTAAATGGAAATTTCTGATGCAGCTGTAGCATCCATAAAGCTGGAAGCCAAAATCCTTATAGCTGATTCTTGGAAAATCTGGTTTAACGTGCCCCATTTAAAATAATTACGTGTACCATTTATTTTATTTTATTTTTTTTGCCTTTTGTTAAGCACTCTGCGGGCACTTACAATAAATAGTTGTCATAAGATTTTATGAAAAGATAGATAAAGAAGGCCTGTTCTCTTTGCCTGTTCTGCAGTAAGTAATCATGTGCCAGCCAAAGCCACAGATGGGAGAAAATTATAAACCATCACTCTGGGTTCATACGCCATAAACTGAGAAAATGAGTGTGACAGCATGTGCTTGGTGTTGGCACATAGTTGGCACTCCGGGTTTATTCATTCACTTTTTCCCTCCCCTGGAGATGGGAGTTAAAGCAGATTTAGCTCTTTACATAGAGCCCCAGACAGATTCTCTCCCAGGATTGACGTCTGCACGCCTTCACCTCTGCTATGTCTGTCCTACGTCCACATTCCATCAGTATATGCTTTCCCTTCCCATTATGCCCATTGTTCGCATTTTGGTACAATAATGGACTGTCAGCAATCCCCCTTCAACCAAATATTAACCTTCAGGCTTCAAGAAATACCCCACCCTTAAGGTAAACTCCGACAAGAGTGCTTTTTCAGAAATGTGTATGCTCAATCGTCAGCATAAACCATCACCCAGTTCGCTAGCTGTTGTGGCCAAATGGCAGGCGGGACCTGAGGTCTGACTATCTCAGTCCTGCAATAAAAGGATAATAAAATGAATGTTTGGTGAGAAAAATGCTTTTATGGAAAGTTGTGTAATTCAAACTTTTTGGTGGTGCTTTAACGTCAGATTTTACAACAGGGCAGTTAAATAGTTGGCTCGATGTTTTAAAGGTCTGGGGAATTTAAAGGCAGAAAGCTTACTCTTTGTAGTTTTGTTGGTCTAGAGAACAAGGCAGGCAGATAGGATACTTAGGGTTCGGGTTGCTTGCTGCTTAGCTTCTGGGCTTCTTGCTCTGGGTAATCCTCCACTCTGTGATGGGCTGTGCCTCAGGCCAAAGAGGAGGAAGGTAGCCCATGCTTCCAAGGAGCTCTTGGTTTTCCAAGAGAGGAGCAAGTTAGCCCTGTGTCCCCAACACCCTGCAAGGTCATTGGCGGTCATAAATTTGAGACAAAGGCTCAGGCCACTGCCTTTGAACAGAAAGAAGCTCATTATGATGGCACAAATCCACAAGCCTCCTTGTCCAATGTTGAAACAAACTGAGCTTCCCCCAACAACTGTTCCTTTAACGGCCATACCTTGGTCCCAGCTGGAATCTTCTGGACAATAGAAAAGAGAGACTTCAAGGGTGTTTGACTGTACTACCTTCAGAAAAGGATGAGCATAAAAGCCATCCAGATCTGAATATCCATGAGAAAAATTGTAAAGACCAAATCTACCATGCCCTAAGAATTATCATTACTCAGAATATCAATTCTGGGTTAAAGAAAAAGAAGAAAAACAACACAGAATAATAGTCTATTTAAAAAAATTTATGTTTTCATGGGAGACACAGAGAGGCAGAGGCACAGCCAGAGGGAGAAGCAGACTTCCTGTGGGGATCCTGATGCGGGATTCGATCCCAGGACCCCAGGATCACACCCTGAGCCAAAGGCAGATGCTCAACCACTGAGCCACCCAGACATCCCAGAATACTGGGCTTTAAAATTAAAAAGATATTTTTGCTTATCACTAGCATTCTCCAATTAGCGTTTTTCATTGCACTGCACTTCTGTTCTCTCTCCCTCAGGAAGTTGGTGCAAGTGTAGGATTATTGGTTGCTGCTCCGTGGACTAGGTAATTCCAGCTTAGAACACAAAGAATGGCACATCATTTTCAGAGATAATGTCACTGTCCACTTTCAGAAAAGTAGGACTAATGCTTTAAGTTAATTACCCTAAAGTGGAGGGATTGACACAGATAAGCATTTGCAATACTCCTGGTTTGGGTTAAGAATATAACAGGAGCCTGGAGTCCAGAGAACAGCTGAGAGAAAGGGGAGTAAAACCTTCAGCCCTGACCATTGAATCCTGATCAGTCAGGATTGTGATCAACTGTGCATTTAGTGTAAAAATCTCTGGATGAAGAGACAACGAAGAGTCTGAAATTCTATTATTCTTTCCATTTAATGATGTATATTCTTTTGCATTTGTAATGACTATGTGGGTAGATCATAAAACTGTAATTACTAGATCAAAGCATGTATATATTTTAAAGTTTTGCCTACATTTCCAAAGTAGTTGTACAATTTATACTCTCCCTTGGTCGAGTACATGTGTCCTTGCTTCTATCACCATGAACTATACATACGTGTAATATATACATATATGTATATATTACATTAATACATACATATATATGTTATGTGTGTCATATAATATAGAATATATGTATTGCTAGATATGTGTGTATAATATATGTAACATAATGCATATACTAATACACATGTAATATACAATGTACATATAATAAAATACATATATTACATATATACATATATAATATTATATTGTATATATACATATGTAATATATAATATACATGCAATATATAATATATACATAGCATATATGTGTAAGTATTTTTGGATTTTCATTTCTTTGGTAAGTAGTGAAGTTAAATATATTAATATACACCTTTTCTTGTTTTAATTTTAGTAGTATTATTTTATAAGACAATTAATACTTTGTATACCATAAGTATTTTTATTTCAATATTTAGAGCAGAAAGAGTTCAGAGCTGTGGGGAAGGTGATGGTATAGAGCCATAGTGTTTGAATGTCTGTAAATACGTATATAACTGTTAACAGACAGGGCAGCCAGTCAGCCAAGGTGAAAGTCCATGGACATTTTCACAAAACTAAGTGACAAAGTACCCTCACAAAGCCCAAAACACAAGTAAGGACAAACCATAGGCAAATCCAAGATGGCACAGTATGGGATCTATTCATCAAAGGAAGAGGGAGCAAGATCAAGCAGACAGTGTCTGGGGGACTTGGGGCAAGAGAACAGGAAGTAGCCAAAAGAACCTATACGTCTGTTGAGGCTGCTGCAACAAAGTAAGGCTATGTGGCATGAGCAATAGAAATTTATTTTTTTTACAGTTCTGTAGGCTAGAAGTCCAAGGTCAAGGTGTCAACAGAATTGGTTTCTTTGGAATTCTCACTCTTTGGATTGGAGATGGCTGTTTTTTCCCTGATGTCTTACCTTGCTCTGTGCCCTAATCTCTTCTTATGAAGACATTGGTCATACTAGATTAAGGCCCACCCTAATGACCTCATTTTACCTTAATTGCCCGTTAAAGACTCTGTCTCCATATACAATCATATTCTGAGGTCTTGGGGGTGAGGTCTTCAACATTTGAGTTCTGTAGGTATAGGATTCAACTCATAACATGAACACACTGGAAAGCAGGCAGGCCAATGTGAGCACAGATGATGAAACTGGGAGGGGTCTTGTCCATCCCCAGAGGCCAGAAAGAAGCAGGGCCTGATGTGGTCAGGTTGCTGGGAGCTCTCAACTGACCTATCAAGGCAGCCTTCTAGGACAGGGCCCTGAACTGAGCAGAGACTACTGAAATTTGATTCAAAATTGAGCAAAAAAAGGATGAGAGAGAAGAAGCAAAGAGAGTCTCAAATTAAGTGAGAGAGTGGAAGAGAGAGAAGAAATTTTCATCCACCATATTTTTCAACAATTTTATTCTAAATTGTTACACAGAAATGAGAGAAGAACGAATGTTATAAAGTCAGAAAAGATACTTGGAACCCTACCTCTTTCAAAATTTTAGATGAACTAACTTCACATAAAAATGAGCAAGAGAAAGACATCAAGAGCAAATCCACAAAAAAATGTATTCAACTTTATTGACTTATGTATATACAATAAAATTCATGCATTTTTCTCTCTTTTTTAAAGTTTTTATTTATTTAAGTAATCTCTACACCCAACTTGGGACTTGAACTCACAACCCTCGTGCGTGCTGCTCCAACTGAGCCAGTGGGGCACCCCGAAATTCATTCATTTTAAGCACACATGTCAATTAGCTTTGACCAATGTATACAATCATGTAACTACTGCCCCATCAAGATATAGAAGATTTCTAGTTCTCTAGAAAGTTTGCATTTAATTTTTCTCCACTACCCCTGCTTCAGGCAACCACTCATCTGACTTTGATCACTATAGATTAGTTTTGCCTAGTCTAGAATTTCATATAAATGAAATCGTAGAGTAGCTATCCTATGACATCTGTGTATTTTCACTGAATATACTGTTTGTGCGATTCATCCAGATTGTTGTACGTGTGATAGATACCCATTAGCAGTTCTAGTTGTACCTTCTGTTGTTAATTCCTTTTCTTATATTTGCTTGTTTTACTCTTTTCCTTAATTCCTTTAGGTTAACTGAATAGATCTTAGTCTTTGGTTGTATTTCTTCTTAGACACACTTCGTTTTTTGGTTATCTTTTAGTTACTGTTCTTGCACTAATGGATGTTACTATCTTAGAGTGTGTCAAGAAGGAATATTATAATCCTTCGCCTTTACTCTTGACACTTCACATCTCTTGCCTTACTCTTTCACTTCCTCAATTCACACCAGACTCTATTTACTTTCCATTCTCACTTCACACATGTACTTACAGCAGTGGAATTCCCCTTATTCATACCCTATCCTCTGATGTTTTTAATTTCTATAAATATTATAATTCCCGCTCTATTGCATATTTAATTTTTTTGATAGAGAGTGGAAGAAGGGGCAGAGGAAGAGAGAGAATCCCAAGCAGACTCTCCGCTAAGAGCAGAGTCAGATGCTGGGTTTGACGCTGGACTAGATTCCATGACCCTGCTGTCATGACCTGAGATGAAATTCAGAGTTGGATACTTAACTGACTGAGCTACCCAGGTGCCCCTATAATGTATTTAATTTTAATCAGTCAGTTATTTAAGGAAATTATGAGAACAATGGTATTTTATATTTTCCAATGTATTTCTATTTCCAGGACTCTGAATTCTTTTCTTGAGATCCAGGTTTCAACCTAGTATCTCCCTTCAGCCTGAGAGTCATGGTGCTAAACCTCTTAGAGAACAATTTTTCTTACAATAATTCTCTCAGTTGAATTATTGTAAGAAAAATTGTTCTCTAAGAGGATCATGCCCTGAGCCAAAGGCGGACTCTCAACCACTGAGCCACCCAGGGGTCCCATGGATCTCCTTTCTATTTACTAGAGAAGATGCTGCCTAATTCATGAATCATTTAATAAAGCTGATTAGCTAATTAAAAAAAATAAAAATAAAAAAGTATCTTCATTTTGCTCTCACTTTTGAAAAGCATTTTTCTGGCCATATAATTTTAGGTTGATAATTATTTTTCTTCAATATAATATATCTGCTACATCATTGTCTTCCAGCCTCTGTTAAATTTAGTTTAGAAGTCGGGAATTATTTTTAGCCTTGTCTTTTTTATATGGAGTATTTTACACTTCTTTTATTGCCTTATAACTTTCAAGATTTTCTCTTTACCTTTGGTTTTCAGTAGTTTTGCTGCAATGAGCCCAGATGCCATTCTTTTTATGTATTGCATTGGGATTTTGCCAAATTTCTTGGGTCAGTTAATTTGTGTTTTTCATCAAATTTTGAAAAATTTTGGCTATTTTTTTCTTCAAATGTTTTCCTCACTATTCATTTTTTTCCTGTTCTCATGCACCCTCTTCTCTTTTAAAATCTAATTATGCTTATATAAAACCATTTTGTACTGTCCCTATTTGTTAAGGCTTCTCTGCTTTTCATCATTTTTTCTATTTTAGATTGGATAATTTCTAGTGTTCCTCCTTCAAGTTTACTGTCATTTTGCCATTGCTAATGTACTACTAAGTTAATCCAGTACATGTATGTATGTATGTGTGTGTGTATGTGTTTTTTACTTTTCATTTCCAGAATTTCGATGTGGTTCTTACGGTTTTCATAGTTTCCATTTTTGCTTTTGATTTTCCCTATTTTTTCACTCCCTGAGACCATATTTTTCTTTAATTTTTAAAAATATATTTCTTTATTATTTTTGAGCATATTTTCCCAATTATTGTTTTTGTATGAATCATGATTTTTTTTTTTGAATCATGATTTTTTAAAGGAAATTCTGGACATCATGGATGATACAAGTACTCTGCAAATACACATTTGAGACTCTAGATTCTATTATTTCCCTCCAGAAAATATTCCTTTTTGTCGTGGTAAGTGAGTAAATTTCCAGTTAATCACTTTGTACTTGTAGGCTTTCCAAGAACCTGTAATTTGGGAAAACGAGTCATCAAATTCTGTCTGTTTGGGCTTAATCATAAACTTTGTTAGGGTGGATCTAGAGGAAGTTTTATCATTTTTTTATTCTAAAGGCACAGCTTTTTGCAATGTTTTAGCTGGATGCCAAGGTATTAGTTTATTCTTAAGAAGATCTCTGTTAAAGCCATAACTCTTACATCCCTTGGCACTGTTCTTCCCCCAACATTGCTTGACCTCTAGTGTCTGTTCTTTCTCAACCCCAGAAGCAGCTGCTACCTGTTAAGCTCTAGATGGACTCACCATCATCTGTGGGGTATATTCATCAACAACAGACTCATATGAGATCCCTCTACACAGAGTTCTGGGGCTGACTCTCTATGGACCTTCTTCCTCTCTGTTGCTCTATCCCACAGATTCTAGTCCCTGTAGCTACTCTGAACTCTGAGGTCTTCCTTGTCAGCTCAGAAAAAAATACTAGGTTCTGCTCAAAGTCTAGCTCTATATGCTTTAGTCAGGAAATTCCCCCAAGGAGAAAGCTGGGCAATTATAAGTTTTATCCTGCCCTTTCCTCAACAAGTGCTTCTTCTTCACAGCCTCCAAACAGTTGCCTCATATATTTTGTAATTTTATAGTTGTTTAATTGTAGGAGGATAAGTCCAGTACTAGGTATTAAATTGTGTCTGGAAGCAGAAACTATCCCACAAAAATTTATTATAAGATAAAAGATAATGAGGAGCCTAATAATATCTCTGCAGACAATTAAAACTTGCTGAAGGCATGCTATAGAACATATCAAATCTGTAACAGCTCCTTTAAAAAGAATAAAAACTATTAAAGTGTATCATACAAGATCATGAAAGAACAAGATAAGTCAGAGTCAGAAATATTCAGAAATGAGGTGCCAAAAAAAAGAAATGAGGTGCCAAAGCTCAGATAAGATTTATAAAGAGGTATAAAAATTTATCAAATAGAAATGAAAAATTAAAATAGAGGTAACACAAGAAAAATAAACAGACTAAAATAACACTCTAAGAGAAACAAGGTGAAAAGAAAAAAATTTAACAATCAAAAACTTAATGGAAAGAAAACATAAATAGTAATTATTTGGGCAAATATAATAGAACTATTTTTCTTCTCTTAAGTTCTTTCAAATATGTTTGATAGCTAATAGTAAAAATTATAACATTATGTGATGGAGTTTTCAGTGAATGGTGTAATACATAAGAGAACTATAACAGAAAGATGGGGAGAGTATAGGGACCTATGTGGTGGCAAAATTTCTATACTAGACTTGAAATGGTAAAATACTGAGCCTAAATAGACTATGCAATCTATATTTTATTTTCTTCTTTTGTTTTTTTTAAAGATTTTATTTATTTATTCATGATAGTCACACAGAGAGAGACAGAGAGGCAGAGACACAGGCAGAGGGAGAAGCAGGCTCCATGCAGGGAGCCCGACGTGGGATTCGATCCTGGGTCTCCAGGATCGCGCCCCGGGCCAAAGGCAGGCACCAAACCGCTGTGCCACCCAGGGATCCCTGCAATCTATATTTTAATCCAAAGAGTAACTGGTAAAAAAGAGAGATAGAGGACAGATTGATAGTTATCTATGCTAAAAAAGAACAATAAATGAACTAGAAGGGATATTTTAAAAGGTCCAAATATTATAAAATAAGAAAGGAAAAGGAAAACAAAAAACATAAACAGAAAACAAATAATAAAATAGTACACCTAAATGCAAACATATCAATGGTTACATTAAATGTAAATGGTCTAAACTCACCTACTAAAGACAGATATTGTCAAAATGTACTTAAAAAACTGATACAACTACATTCTGTCTACAGGAAACTCTCTTTAATATAGTGTTACACATATCATGAAATACAATAATTAAAAGTATGGATATATACAGGCCATGAAAATGCAAATCAAAAGCAGACTAGAGTGGCTATGTTAATATAGGACAAAGATAGTCTAGAGCAAAAAAACTAGCAAGGATAAAGAGGGACACTATGTATTAATAATAGGAATCAATTTACCAAGAAAGCATAAAAAGCTTAAACATATATGTATGTAACACAGCATTTGAGAAATACATGAAGCAAGACTCCCAAAACTGAAAGGAGAAATGAACAAATCCAAAATTAATACTGGAGATTAACACTCCTTTCTCACGAAAACACAGATCTACATGAATAAAAAAGCAGCAAGAATATTAAAGAACTAAAAATACCATCATCAAACAAGATTTAATTGACGCTTAGACTTTTGTATTCAATCACAGCAGAAAATACATTTTTTTTTCATTACACATAGAACAGTCACCTGGATAGACTATATCCTGGGTTATTAAACAAACCTGCACAAATTTAAAATATGCATAGCATACTCCCTGAATATAATGGAATTAAACTAGAAATTAATAAGAGAAAAAGAAAGGGAAAATATCTAAGCACTTGGAAATCAAACAACACGTTCCTACATAATATATTGGTCAAAGAGAAGTTCAGGATAAAATCAGAAAATGTTTTTATCTGAAAAAAAAAAAAAAAAGAACAAATGAAAGAAAAGAAAATCCAACACATCAAAATGTGTAGGTTGCAGATAAAAACTACTTACCTGGAAATAACAGCATTAAATGCTTATAGCAGAAAAAAAGAATAGTCTCAAAACAACAATTTAAGTTTTTGTTTTAAGAAGCTAGAAAAGGAGAGCAAAATACATCCAAAGGAAGCAAGAGGAAGGTAATAATAGAAGTAAATAATGGGAAAGGTAAAAGTGGATTTAAGAGTACAGAACAAATATTGGAGAAAAGAAAAGAGGATCTAAATTAAAAACTGAAAATTAGTGCCCAGATATTATCTTGAAATACCCCTTCCTATTAAATCAAGAAAACTTCCATGAAATTAAAAAATTGAAGATACATATTGAGAGAATATACTTAGTATTCAAGAATATTGACCTAGAAATGACAACCAAGACATAGGGACGCCTGGGTGGTTCAGTGGTTGAGCATTTGCCTTTGGCTCAGGGCATGATCCTCAGGTCCAGGGATCAAGTCCCACATTGGGCTTCCCATAAGGAGGCTGCTTCTCCCTCTGCCTATGTCTCTGCCTCTCTGTCTGTGTCTCTCATGAATAAATAAATCTTAAAAAAAAAAAAAACCACACAAGACATATTCTAATAAAATTACTATGCTTTATAAAAATGCAGTCACTTTTTCCTCAAAAAGTTAAACAGGTGCCATATGACCCAGCAATTTTACTCATAGTTATATGTCCCAAAGGATTAAAAACAGGTCCTCAAACAAAAATTTTATATGAGTGTTCATGTCAGCACTGTTAACAATAGCAAAATGTGGAAACAACCCAATACCCATTAATGGTCAAATGGATTAACAGATGGTGTTATGCACACACAGTGGAATATTATTCGGCTATAAAAGGAATGGAGTACTGATACCTATTACAACATAATGAATATCAAAAACTTTATGCCAAGTGGAAGAAAGCAGGCACAAAACATCATGTATTGTTATGATTGCATTCATGCAAGATATCTATCATAGGTCAACATAGATCAATCCATAGAGTGTAGACTCGTAACTGCCATGGGAAGGGGAGAGAGAAAATGAGGAGTGACTGCTTACTGGGTATGAGTTTTCCTATAGGATGGTAAGAATACTTCGTACCTTCATAGATGTGGTGGTGGCACAACAGGGCAAATGTGCTATATGCTACTTTAAATGGTTTATTATGTTACATGAATTTCATCTCAATTTTTACAAGTCACTTAGACTCCAGGCAAATACAGCAAGACTTCCGAGAGAAAGAAAATTAGATTATAGATTATTGACAGGAACAATTTATGCCAGAGTAAAATGGAACAATATGCACGAACCTAATTCAAAGAAAGAAAATAGGAGCTAAACATTTTATATTTAACAATTGGCCTGAAGTGTAAAGGGTACAGATAATATGTGGGCAAAGTGTAAGAATTCAAGGAACTTTTTTCTGATGTGTTCTTCCTGAGGAATAATCAGAGAACCAGCTTTAAGACAACCAAAGTGATTTGAGGCACATCAGCATAAGGACGGACAGTGAAGCTTGAACTCACAGGTACTAGTAGAACTAAAAGTCAAAGAGGTTAAATAGAGAAAGTATAGCATGTAATGGATTTATAAATTATTTTAAGATAACATTATTTCTAAACATTTACTAACATTCACAGATTATTTTTAAAACTGGAGAAGATTGTTGAGTTTGTATATAAAACCAATTTTTAAGCTATTCTTAAAAAGTATAATTCATGACTATAATATTAATATTGTTATTTGGAGGCTGTTGTCTTTGTAAAGTGTAATCAGATAAATGAGTCGAGTCATTTAGGAATATTCCAAGTCCACCATTCCCTGTGTCCTTAAGAATGATGATTCTCAGTGTTGAAGAAAGACGGTGACTGTAGAATACACAACAGTTTTTTTTAAAGACACAACAACCCTGTAGTCTCAAATTTGAATTGTAAATTTTAGTATGAATCCATGAGGTCTTCTATTTTATATACGGCATGTATGTTTCTTCTGGTTCTGTCTACTGAAGAGATGTTCAACGACCAATCTGGTAACAGAGAGCATCTCTAGTGCCTGGATATTTTCTTAAAATATCATCTCCTACTAAAATAAATGTGGGGGGATGCCTGGGTGGCTCAGTGTTGAGTGTCTGCCTTTGGCTCAGGTCGTGATTCTGGGGTCCTGGGATCAAGTCTGGCATCAGGCTCCCTGCAGGGAGCCTGCTTCTCCCTCTGCCTATGTCTCTGCCTCTCTCGCTGCATAGCTCATGAATAAATAAATAAAATCTTTAAAAAATAATATAAAAAAATAAAACAGACATGTTTTTTTTTCAATTTAAAAAAAAATTGCTAATTCTACTTTTGTGGCCAGAAATGTACAAAATGATCTTGGAGTACCTCCCATACCAAATTGTGTGGACACTATCCCAAACTACTAGGTCCGTGTTAAAGAACTCAAAGGCCTATCTGAAGATACTCCTGCTGACCAAAAATAGAACAACTTGAGTTTTGATAAGATAATAATTATATAATAATTGCAGTAAAATGAGACCCATCAAAAAAGTTTAAATCCTTGAACTCATAATAACATATATATAATATATAATATATAATATATAATATATAATAAAAATACATAATTTAAATATATATGTATATTTAAAGCTTTTATTTATTTATTTGACACAGAGAAGGAGAAAGCTCAAACAAGAAGAGCATGGGAGGGAAAACCAGACTTCTTCCCTTAAGGGGGAGACTGGGATCACAGCCCAAGCGGAAGGCACACACATAAATGAATAAGCCACTCAGGTGCCCCCAACAACATATATTATTTTTAAAACCTAATTAATCACCTGTCCAAGTTAGTGGGGAATTATGTAATTATTTGAAGACTCGTAAATTAAAAAAAATATGACATTTATTCGTCCCTCCTGTCTGAATTGTCAAGTAGCTGTTCAAGTAGTGGATGAACGGTACTGCCTATTTATAAAAGTTGAAATTGATGTAAAATAAATGCTAAAATTAAAATATCACCATATTGTACCCCCTTTTAAATTAATGAATTGAAATATTAAGCACCAACAGTTGCCAACATCATTACAAAAAGACACAGATAGTCTGTCCCTCCTGGTGAAAGAAACTGATACCACTAACATTCTTGCCACAGGAACCAGTCACGAGGCTGATCTAATGTCTGAGTCCATCTGCGGATGTGCAGGAGCTGCAGGGGTTGGCGGGGGGTATATGCTGAACCACACCGTGGGAATGCAGTCAGAGAAATCTCGACTGTGGGAGACTACACAGGTCCCATGGCCTGGGCACTTCAACAGAAAAAAATTGCAAGGCAAAGATGGGAATGAAGGGGGAGCTTGTAAAAGACATGTCTTTTATTGGATGCTACTATGTCCAGGGATGAGACAACTATGAAATAACTGATATAAAAACAAGAATAGGAATTATTTTGTGGGGAAGAAGGAGAAGCTCGTGATTAGGATGAGGCTCATGGAAAGACGTGGGGACTGGGGGTCAAAGTTCTATTTCTACACCTGGATGATGGTTATAAGGGTGTTCACTTTACAGGAATTCATTAGGCCATAATGTGTGTGGTTTGGGGTATTCATGTTTTTATTTTTTTATAATAAAGGGGGAAAATACCTCTTTTTCTGTTTCCTTTTGTGGATTCTGTTAGTTATGGCTCACTTTGAATGATATTTCCGAGTATAAGATTTTATAAATATTTACCCATGTACTTTTCTGCACGCTTTCTATGGTTAGCTTTATATTTCAATTATTCATTTGTCTAGAATCGCTGTTTAGTGTGCAGTGTGATGTAGAGATTTCATTCCCCGCAGTGTTTCATACTGGTTTGCACATGGGGAAGAGCCACAAGTGGGAAACAAAAGTAACTCTTCCTTCCATCCACAATTCTGATCCCCATCAAATGCAGCCACTATTAATGGCTTTTAGTTATTGTTGGTGCTGTTCTGCTCTGTACCTGCAGTAGACAACTACATTTGCCAGGCAGCACCTATAAAAATTTGGCTTTGTAGAAACCGCCATGATACTAGCTTTACAAAGTCCCTACGATTTGTATATATTTGACCTCGACCTTGAGTTGAAATAGTTCCCTAGTCACATAAATTGAAACAGAGATGGAAAAAGGATACAAGTCAAGCCAACAAGAGCCATCAAAACCCAACTTCAGGGGTTTTTATTTCAGCTACTAAGCTATGAAACATCTTTACATTTGGGAAAATGTTGTCCAACATGGAGAGTCCAAGAATAAAGCCAGCAAAGAGAATGAAGAGCCATGATATGGAGAAAATCAATCTGATAATGTTGTTTTAGGCCCTTGTACTAGGCCCTTGTACAGTTATATCTGAAGTCAAATCCTTACTCTGCTCAGTTTGTATCAGATCATGAATCCTCTAGTTGTAAACTTAGATTGAGCTTTCTGTCACTTGCAACCAGACGAAACCTAGTTGATACTATACCCTTCTAAAAACTTTTTATAGCTACACACATACACACACACACACACACACACACTATCACATGTACACCTCATTGTTAAAACTCAGGATCCATGTAGATTCAATCAAATTGCCTGTTATAAATGCTCTTTGACTCACTTCTCACTCCCTAAACCTCAGGAATAAAGTGATTAGCATCACATTGAACTTATTCTCCATACCCTTGCTATTTGAACTAATGTATTTAGGTGTGTGTGTGTGTGTGTGTGTGTGTGTGTGTGTATGTGTGTATGTGTGAGAGAGAGAGAGAGAGAGCAAAAGAAACATTTTACATACATACTGTCTTGGAGATCTTTCATATCACCTCATAAAGATTATTTTTAATGGCTATAAATTTTTTCCCAGATAGAATGTGCTTAAAAAGTATATACACCATTAGAAGACAAAGTTTGTGCATAATAACTTGCTATTCCCAATATCTTGTTTCATCATAGATATATGATGATGTAGTTCTGAGGATAAATTCTTAAGAGTGTAAATGCTGAATCAAAAGATATATAGGCAGCTTAAATTTTAATAATACAAAATTTTAGGTAAGACTTCTATTTGGATTTGGGACACCTGGGTGGCTCAGTGGTTGAGCATCTTCCTTTGGCTCAGGTCATGATCCCAGGGTCCTGGGATCATTTCACATCAAGCTCTCCACAGAGAACCTACTTCTCCCTCTGCCTATGTCTCTGCCTCTCTCTCTGTCTCTCATGAATAAATAAATAAAATCTTAAGAAAAAATTTTGTTTGGGCTTGTTAAGGGCACTGGAAGAGGAGCAAGATTTGGAGAAGATACCTTTATAATATTATTTACTAATGATATACTTTACCAAATGCTTTTACAATTTTTGTGAAATTACTTTCATTGTCTTCTTATCTATTGATGTGATGGATTATATCAATATTTTTTCAGATATTGAAACATCTTCACAATACTAGAAAAAGCCCGTCTTAGATGATATGTTACCTTGAAATACTGTAAGGTGACAGTATTTTTACCTTTTTAGTATTTTTACAATTTTATAAAATGCATGTACTTTTCTTTTTGGTTGCATCTTTCTCAAGTTTCTGGGACCATCCAAAGCCAAATAAGAAACTTTTTATGTCAAGCAAAACAATTTAAATAGCACAAGACTTACTTATGATGTAAGGGTTAATCCCTAAATTATTGTTTGGAGCCAGAAATTTCACTTAGAAATAATTCTTTGGCAGAAATTGAATAAATTGTCATAGCCATTAATGTAGAATGTTTTTTCTCTTTTTGAGTCAAGTCTGGTCATTTATTTACAAAACATCTATTTCAAATAGAATTTTTTATTTTATGAGTATATGTATGTCCCTTCAGATTTCTAAAAGTTTTGACACTAGATATCTCTTTCCGTGTGTATATGATCTGATAGGACAAAATTCAATCTGACAAAAGTTTGATTCAATATGACCAAAGTTTGTCTCTTTATCAAGATTTTTCAAAGTATCTGTTCTTGAATTTATCAATTCTGTCATTCTCTTCTAATTCACTACTTTCTTTTTTTCTTTTTCTTCTTTACTTAGTTGATTTATTTCTAATGATATGTATATTTACTTTTGTTCTATTTGAATAAAATTGCAAGGCAATGGATTTTCTCCTAATCTTTGGTTGTATTACTATGTATTTGGAAAAATAATATTTGTTGTTACTATTTTCTGGCCAGCTCATCATTTTAAATTTGATTTACTTTTACTCAGGATTAATTTAAGAGATACTTGTGGGTTTTCTTTTTTCCAAGTGGTTTGGAATTTAAAAACAAATTCATAAATATTTTTAAATGAAACAAATGTTACTTTTGAATTATGTTAGACTACGTTAGAAAATATGGCCCAGATAAATTTTTTTTTTTACAAAAGAAGGATTAATAGATACTCAAAGTGTGTAAGTGTTTCATTAAAAACTGAAAAAGAATTAAGAATATGGTGGCAAGTTCCCTCCAAAAAGATGCTTGGATACAAGATTTCTTTTTCTTTCTTGAATGGCATCCATTTGGGGAAATATTCTGTCCACAAGATTCAAGTGAGTCACACCTCAAAATATAGTCCCCTCCACTGTCCTTTGTCCCCACACCCCCCAGAGGAGTGATCATAGGACTTTTGTTGGAAGTACAGGGAAAGTGCATTTTCTTTCCACAAGGATTTGCCAAACTGGCAACACATAAGCTGCTTGTGGCCATCTTTGTGACCACACTGTGAAAGCTAGTCTGACAACGAAGCCAACACAGAGCAGGGTGGAGAGATGGTGTTCTTTCTAAAATGAAGTGGGAGCCTGGTTTCAGCCTAGATACACCTCTACGTGTCTATTTTACCGACTATATAAATTCCCATATTACTTAAACAAGCTTGATCTGGATTTTCTCCCTAGCCCACAAACTCCTGGTTAATATAGAAACTAACTTGGTCGCTCCACAAAAATGAGCACTGATCAAATATACTCTCATCTCAGAAGCTTAGCTCTCGGATTTGTATGCTAAAGAGACATGTGGCATGCACAGAAGAATTCAGCTCACCACTGGAGCATTTTCTTTCTTAGCTTGTTGAGGTTTTGTTGCCTAAAGGGAGAAGAATCTTACTGTTTTTTTCTAAAATAGTACAAGGTATTGTTTGAGTTTACATTTTGACATGGCACATATTGTACCATTAACCCAATTCACAGCAAAATCAATGATGCCAAGGTTATCATTGTCCCAGGATCATCGGACCTCAGAAATTTCACAGAGGCCCCAGTGCTTTCAGAGTAAAAACATCAATCATCCAAGCAGTAATACAGGATTAATTCATGTGTTCAAAAGCATCTGGTCATGACAAAGTGTGTGCCTTCCAAGGATGACTTCCTGTTTGAAGCTCATCCTCCAGCAAGGCTTATTGAGATCAATAAATGTCCCAAAGCACTGAGGGCACACTTGTCTCTTTTATGTTTTCCTTTGCATAATGACAAAAACAAATCTAGGGGCATTTGGAGCACTTGTCTCTACATAGAAATAGTCTTTTGGGGGGGTCCTGTCGGTAAATGCCTTAATAGGTAAGCTTCAAATGTCCAGAAGAGGGAATAATTTTCATTTTAAAGATCAGATACTAAAAGTGGGGACCAGAGAAAGAAAAAACCCATTGACTTTGAAATCCTTAAAAGAAAACTTTGGAAGAAGGAAAAAAAATTCAGACTTCCAGCAATGTGATGTGTACATGTCTAATTTTTCTTCAAAGGATACATTTAAGGATTATCATTAGTCAATCAAAATACAGAATCAGTCAAGTTTTATTGTCCGAAATTACTTGTTCTTTAACTAAATTGACCACTTAATTCAACTAGTTATGTACTTTGTTTCTATCTCTGTGTATGTGTGAATGTGTGTATGTGTGTGTACACGTTTGCACACTCACATGTGTACTTGTGTGTATATGTGTGTGTGCTTGTGTGTAAGTACTCCTGTATGTGTGTATTTATAGAGCAATATTCTGCAGGTTGTTTGCAAGGTTCAAAATCCCCTTGAAACATCAAAGAAATCTGCATTTCATTTGGGAGTGGTTTAGGGATGTATTTTACTGTTTCCACAGCAGGAGTTTTGCTTTAGCAGGTATAGATGGAGAATTTCTCTACCCAAAGAAAGAAAATAGAGGGTTTCTGTTTTGTTTTGTTTTGTTTTGTTTTGGAAAATGTGTTCTTTGCTTATGATAGTTCACAAGAACCAGGAATTGGAATATGTGCTCCTGGAAGTAAAGTCTTGTATGAGGAATTAGAGAATCATTTCCTCTTAAACTTCAGCCCTGTGCTGTAAAGCTAAGTCTTTGTAATAAGGTTTAATGGTGTGAAATAATTTCTAGCGTAATATTGTGAAAATTTAATAGAAGTCCACAAAAATAACCTATAGTTACAAGAAAGACTGGGTATTTGCATGAGTTAAACTGATCACAGCTTGGAATAGATGTGAGGGGACACACATCCCTGCACCTACAGTTCAGTCCTGCTAGAACTCCCCGGTCCCTCTATCATGGTGTGCAGTAAAAGTCTTTCGACAGCCTACGTATTAAACCACATGGTGAGGAAGGGGAGAAAAGTAGTTGATTCAAACATTACGTGTTGGCAATGTACTAGGACTTGTGCTTAATCATTTGAGGATTTCATTTTTTCAAGCCACTTAGACTTTGAGTCCAGTCCTTAAATTTTCCAAGGGTTGTCTTTTTTATTCAAACTCTGCTATCACATACGTTCCATTATATGGAAGGAAGTATGTGGACTCTAATGCAAGATAATGTTCCATAGGAGAAGGAGTAGTGAATTATTGCAACTTTCCCTAAATTCAGACTGAATTGGGAGTAAGAGGGAGAGTATTTTTTTTTGTAAGGTATTGTGTGGTTGGTTAGGTGTCTGCGTTTCCAGGAATTCCAACCCTCCGCCTGACCCATGACTGGCAGTGTGCCTTAGAGATTTGCTCATTACCCACCGTGAATAGCAACGTCCCCTGGTTATTGCAATCAGTGTCCATCAGTTGAAGAACCAAGCAGATGTAATGGCTGATGAATTACATTTTATGATGCAAATGGCCCTGGGAGGAATTGTGTTTCGTGTATCCCAGATCCTTTCTCCTTTTAAAAATCTCATTTTCAATGTCTTGCATGTAACATTTTAAAAGTTATTTTTATTGTTTTTGTTTCTTTAAAGAAAAGCCTTATTGTAAGGGGAGAGAAGCTTGCATGACCAAATCACAAAAGAAATTTAGTTCTAAAAAGTAACAAAAGAAAATGAGGGAATCTTTTTTCCCCCCTTTGGCTAACTTTACCATTGGTTTGGAGGAGAAAAAAGGCACAAAAGATTTCATTGGACTACATGATCCAAAAGGTCTTCAAAGAGGAAAAAAAAATTCTTTGAATTTAGCTCTACTAAATAAATATTTTAAAAGCTTATAATGTGCATAACCTCCAGCTATTATGAGAAATGACTTACTGTGAACCTGTCAGATAGGAAGGAAAATTGATGACCTGACAATATAGGGGAGAATGATAGAGTAGACTGACTTTTCTTTCACCTAAAATAACACAAAGAAGGAAAAAAAAACCCTGTTTCTTTTCTAGTTTGTCCAATTATCTTGATGCTAGTGATTCTTTGATAAGAAATCTTCTCATGAGAAAAGTTCACAGCCCAAGATGCATAAGTGGCTGTGTTGTCTTGCACAGGATCACCTCTATACATTCCCCCAGAATCTGTATATCTCCATGCACAATGAGTGTGAGCATCCCCAGGCACCAAACATTCTGCATTGTCCCCAAATACTCAAGTACTCAATAGGCTTCCAGAGAAGTCTCTCTCTTCCTCTTTCTCTGCCTCTTTTAATCTAATCCTTCCTCCATCTCATTCCCTCTCCACTGGAAACAGCTTCTAGAAGGTTTTTTTCTCTCCCCCTTATACTTCTGTTTTTGTCATCTTACAGAACATATTGTGAACAGCTCACAGTTACTAAAGTTCTCCCTTCCTAGCCTCCTTTCCTCTTTTGATGACCCATTCTTCTTCCAGTGTTAAGTACCTTCTTTGTCATAAAATAGGCTACTCTGAAGATGAAAACCTTGCTCATTTTTGTTCTGATTGTAGAGCAGCACCTCTAGATTCACCATCTGCTCTCTCCACTTCCCTAGAAAGTTATGCTACAGATGTTTGTACCATGCTCTCTTATTTTTCTGTAAGTCAGCAAATTGGTGGCATCTGAGATGTTCTGTAGAAGTTACGTATGTGCTCTATGCCCCCCGCCCCCACACACACACAGACTCTCCTGCCTCTTTTTTGCCTGGTGTATGACTTCAATGTCCAGCACCTCCCACGATGAGTTGCATATTTTCATACCCTCTAATGCCAGAGTTAATAGAAAACGGAGATTTGAGAAAGCCAACCACTCATAAAACTAAACACTTCTTTTTCTGGTTTCACTGTCAATGCTATGAGCTCATCCAATCCTGGACTCTCTGTAATTTGGACTCTGTAGTCTGGCCAGGAATGAATCTCACCACACCCACCCAATTCATTAGAAATTAGAGGAGCAAATGTATGATACCTAAGAGTTGTAAAGCCATCTGATGCCAGACTTTCTTTGGTGTTAGCAGGTCAAGTCTTCACATGTGTGTTTGACCTAGCCTACCTGTGTTGACTCCAGCTGCCTCTACTCGCTGCATCCCAGAGCAGGAGGATTGCCTTTCTTTCTCATTGGCTTTCAGTGTACATCACTTATCTTTTTTTTTCTTTTAAAAGCCTTAACTATCTACATGTTCCTTGAGCTGCTTCCATTATTTCAGAAAGCAGACTTCACATTTTTAGTTCCTACAAATTCCAAATACTAGATAATCATAATCATGGGATTGAATATCTAAAGTGTTTTCTTCCATAAATATCTCTTCAATAGAATAAAACATCTCCTAAAGGGAGATAGTAGGTCTCTTAACAGCATTTTCTATGCCTTCTGTCTCCAGTACAGTGCTTTGTACATAGCACACAGTGATATGTTTGACTAATTTTCAACTAGGGGCACTGTCTCTCTTTGTTATTGGTTTATTCTAGCTGCAGTCCAAAGATCAGCGGCCTTTTTTGTCTGAGCAAAAATAGCCACTCTCATTTCCTGAATGTTGAGTTAATACTGACCAGTACACAAGAGACAAAGAAAGCTGCTTACAGAATAAAATGGGAAGGGTCTTGGAAGCATATTTCCTTCACTCTACTTTTGTTCCATCATCATCAGTGTTTTGGTTTCTTACAACACCTACTTCTGTGGAGTCCCTCCTAAACTGGAAAGGGAAGGAAAATTGAGTTACCAGCCTTCTGCCATTTGCATATCCACCATCACCAAGATCTGTGTAGTCTGGGTATTATTGTGGGTAACAAAAGAAAGTTGCATTGTTTTGAATATAAATTTATTTCGAACAGACATTACTCCAAAGAAGCAATTTGACATTTAGATGACTGGGGCATCTGAGTGGCAAAGTTAGGCATCTGACTCTTGGATTCAGCTCAGGTTGTGATCTCAGAGTTGTGAAGTCAAGCCCCACATTGGGCTCCACACTCAGTGTGGAGTCTGCTTGGGTTTCTCTCTCCTTCTGCCTGTACCTCCCTCTCAAATAAATAAATTAATTTTAAAAAATGACATCCAGATGGGCAACAGATACATGAAAAGATGCTCATCATCACTAACCATCAGGGAAATGCAAATCAAAACTACAATAAGCTATTACCTCACAGCTGTCAGAATGACTAAAACCAACAAGACAACAAAACAACAAGTATTGGCAAGGGTGTGGAGTTAAAGGAATCCTCGTGTGTTGTTGGTGAGAATTCAAACTGGTGCAGCCACTGTGTAAAATAGTATCACTATATTTACACTTGAAACTAATATAGCACTATATGTTAACTACACTAGAATTGAGAGATAGATGGATAGATAGATGATAGATGATAGATAGATAGATAAATAGATAGATAGATAGATAAAATTTATACTTGGTCATCTTGCAAATGGCTAAGGAAGATTCCAAATAACAATGGACACTCTGTATTAGATCCAGGGTATAGAGGATATAAGGCTATTGGAGGAAAAGGGATAAGTAAGAGCAAACCATGGTAGGAAGAAGAGGACTCAATGAAGGGGAGAGGTTTGAAAATGTGAGCCTGGGGGGAAAGGGACAGAAAGAGAAAAACTTTAGGACAAGTACTGAACTTGTCTGTGTGGTAAGCTCAGTGGGGCCAAGGACCCCACAAAGAGTTAAGAGATCCAAGGTGAGAAAACCTAGAAGGGTGAGACAGACAATATAGAGTCCCAGATGGCTTCAGAGAACCATTTGAAAATTAAATCCCAGTCTAAGTCCAGTCATAGTTTTTCATTTTCCCTGCAAAGGCCCAGGAACCGACAGAAAAAGAACAATTTGAGGATGGTGGTATGAAGAAAACTCTGATCAAGAAACAATCTTAGGGATTAAGTTGAGCCAAGAAAGGCTGTCAGTAGGCATGGTATCTACACTCTTTCCATGGATGTCAGTTACAACTTGAGTTACAACCTATTATACGGTAGGTACAATAAAAGAGTCTGCACTCTAAATTGCAAGTACAGTGTGAAATGGATAAACAAACAGGCTTTCAAGAGTGTGAAAATCCAGGCCATGATTTTTGCAGACTTCAAAATGCTTCTTTTGATGACTTGGGTTGGCAACAGAGGCTGTGGAGATATGCTGTCTAACAAGGATTAGTTGATTGGGTTAGCAATATTTTACTTGAGAGCTAGTAACAAGGCACAGGTGTATCTTGATGGACAGTGAGGATAGGGATGAAAAAGTTAGACACGTAAATGAGGTGAGGAAAACAGGCCCGTTGGGTGGTGGGTCCCCATTGGGCAGCAGGCCAAGGATGTGGGGGGAAGAGAAGGACACAGAGTTCAGGGGAGGATGACCCCATGAGAAAGCCCCCTGAAGTCATTGCCACAAGGACTATGTTAAATGTATTATTACAAATGCATGAGCTTTCATGCCTGACTTTATTTTGTAAGGACAAATGTTTTTCATCTGTGGCACATTTTTGAGAAGACCAACTCTGCTGCCAAACACAGAGCCAAAGGGAAGTAGAAGGAGATTCTCCGAAGGCATTTCCTTAGTAAACAGCATGTCTATTGTATGTGGGTCCTCTAACTGGCTGTGAACTGAATTTCACCTTTGGCATTAAATACAAGTGTTTATTTTCACTGTCCCCATTGCTGTAATGTTTACACGAGATATAAATGCTGACCTCTATTATGTAAGCACTAAAACAGCAGCATGGATTGATCCAGAGAGAAGCCAACCCCAGCATGGTGGGGGCTACATGATTCAGAAAGCTCATCAGAGTTATCTGAATCTATGGATCTGAAGATGGATGGATGAGAACATGTGAGCAGAGGTTTCTTGGGGAGGCTGTTATAATTCTGTTGCCCTCATATTTTCAATGTTGCCCTTCTAAGTTTGGGATTGCTGCTGTAGGTTGCTTCAGCTTCTGTTACTTAATAATGTGAAAGGACTACATGGATGGTTGTATTTATGTACATCCTGTCCAGACAGAATTTCCCATGATGGAGAAATTTTAGGGCTGTGAGGATTAATTGCTGAAAGCAAGAGTTTGGTGCTCCTCAGGAGAACAGAACTGTCACATATGATATAAACCATCCTCTTGGAAATTTGTTATCTATCAAATTTTATAGTTAAAACACATGGGAAGTTTGCTGTGAATCAATGAGTGATGGCACAGATTTCTGGAAAAGGGTGTGCTTGACCACACATTTCATTCCTCCCCATCCACGAATCTTGTTGAAATGATGAAAAGGAGTAATATGTTGCCATGAAAAGAATGGTGAAAGGTCTATATGTAAAGACATGAAAAGATATCTAAGATCTATTAAATGGATAAAGTAAGCTATAGATTAATATCTCTTTTTTGTAAATAAATAAAAAGATGTAAGTAAAATATGTAAGATAATAAACATGGAAATACATAGATGAATTAATAAGTCAGTTAATAAATATATAAGTACACGAATAGAAGATATTTCCCCACTCCCTAAAAGCTACTGGATCTCTGAGCCAGTTGAAGAACACTATAGTAAGCCTATCTGCTGCACTTTTCCCCTCATCCACACCTTAAAAATTCAAAAGAGGCCCACATGATCCATGACGGAATGCATCTTAACTTCCAATATTGGACAAGCATGGATTTCCCACTCCAAATCTGAGCAGAGAGAGAGAGAAATGTCATGAAATGTAAGAAGCAATAGAAATGGGGGTGACTTTGAGATAGTATGCAATTCCTCATGAGAGAATCTCTAATTTTTCAAAGAGATGTTACATCTCTGAAACTATAACTAGTCATCCTGGTGAGGTCAGAATGACCTCACACGGAGTTCATCAACTATTCCATGTGCTTCTCATGTCAAGGTGAATGATGAGTCCTGCCAGTGGACAAAAGTGACATGTTCAAGTCATGAAGAGCCAGGGAAACTTTTCTGAATCCTCACTTTGCCCTCTATAGCCACTCTGGTAGCTACACGTCAAAATGGCAGAATCACAAAATGGAAATGATCGGGGATATCTTGAATCTTTGCTGTGAAGAGAACGACCCTGGAGAATCTCCTGCACATGCAAAACTTTGCTTAAGAGATAAATAAAACGTAAGCCATTGAAATTGTGAAATTTGTAGAGCTGCAGCATAGCTTAGCAATAATGATAGGACAGATCCTAGATATTACTTCTATATTTTATAATATACACAATCACCAAAATATAAAATGTAACAGAAATCATCAAAGAACAAATTAAAGAACTTTGATTTGAGGTCAGAGAGTTCACCAGTTCTCAGGTTGAAGTAACAGACAAATACAGTCATATCTCCATTCAATTTTCCCCTAATTTCGAAAATAAGAAGAGGAAAAAAAAAAACCCAGCAATGATAAAAACCGAACTAAAACAAATTTCCTAGAGAAAAAACAAGTTTGGCATAAAAGCCCTTCTCTACCATACTAAATGGAATAACGTCCAAAGTTTTGAGAAGAAGAAAGCATGGCTGAGAACTTTACAAACAAGCTATAATTTTTATGAGTCAGAAACATAGTCTCAGACATATAACACAGAACATGCAACACATAGCTCTTATCTTTCCTAAGAATTTTATTTGACACATAAGAATGCTAAGGTTCAACATGTATGTCACCAATACATCTATGGCAATAATTACCATGGGTGTGGAAATGAATTTTCTCCAACACAGTATTGCCAGAGTTTATCCCAATATGTAATTCATATTAAATGCACAATAAATATTTACTGATTTAAATACTCAAAGTGCTCTGGGGCACCTCGGTGACTTAGATAAGTGTCTGGCTCTTAGTTTCAGCTCAGGTCATGATCTTAGGGTAGTGATTTTGAGCCCTGCATTAGGTCCATGTTCAGTGGAGAGTCTGCTTGAGATTCACTCCTTTTTCCTCTGACCCTCCCCCTGCTCACTCTCTCTAAGATAAATAAATCTTAAAAAACAATACTCAAAGTGCTCAAAATGACTGAGAAATATGTTGGAACTAAGAAATCAACAATAAAACATGGCACATATGAAATGATGGTGAGCAAAAATATCAGTGAAATAATTAAATCTTTAAAAGGGGACTTAATAGGGTTATAAAATTGCAAACATCTTGGAGTTATGTGATATTGCTTTTATTATTTGAAACATATTCTTAATCTGAAATCTCAGAATTATTCATTGAAATTAGGAAGTGGTAGGAATAATAAGTGAGGGCTGTTGAGCGAAATAGTTTATGTTTCATCTCTTACAAAGGTAAGTAAGTAGTTGCTGTTACTGTCCTTATATTGTGACATGGAGGAAGATAGATGTCGTTGCTAATACCAATAGAATAAAATCATTATGAGAAATTTTAAGATCACTAAAGAAGAAAGACCAAGAAAACTTCATCCATATAGCAAAGACAGGGAAAGCTATTTCTGAGATAAACAGGGAAACAAACAAATCCAAATCCAAATGAAAAACAAGATGGAAGGAGAGCTTAAAATTCTGTTATAACGAAGTAGAATGAGTTCAGCTCTTCTAAACAAAATCATCTTATTGAAGTACAATTTGCATACTATTAAACATACAAGTCAAAGATTTTTAGAAAATTGACACAGTTGTGCAATTTTGGAACATTTCCATCACTTCCATTTACATTTACTCATTTCCATCCTAGCCCCAGGCAACCATGAAACAATTTTATGTCTCTGTATGGATATTTCAGCTAAACTCTTTAGTGAAAGAATTTCATATATATATATATTTTTTTTTAAAGCATGCTATGTTTAATTGAGCTAAAACAAAATTACTTTTGTTGAAAATAAAGGTACCATGATGCCAGGAAAATGTAAATTAAAAAGAAATCTGATGAGGCATGGAAGAACCTTAAATATTGATTACTAAGTGAAAGGACCCGTCTGTAAAGGATATATAGTGTATGATTCCAATGATATGACTTTTTGGGAAAGAAAAAACTGTTGAGATAGTAGAAAGATAAGTGGTTGTTAGGGGTTCGGGGAAGGGAGGGATGAGTAAGTGGAGCACAGAGGATTATTGAAGCAATGAAAATATTCTATATGATACATAATGGTAGATACACTTCATTATATGTTTGTCCAAACCGGTAGAATGTACACGAAGAATGAACCCTAATGTAAACTACTGACTTTGGGAGATAATGATGTGTCCATTTGGCTTCATCAGTTTTAACAGAGGTACCACTCTAGTGTGGGATATTAACAATGGGACAGGCTATGCATGTGGGGAAATTTCTATACACTCTGCTCACTTTTGCTGTGAATCTAAAACTGCTGTGAAAAAAAAAGTTTTAAAAAATGAGATATAGAAATATTAGCATTGCACAAAATAAAATTCAAGGCCATTGTATAGTTTTGAGGTGAAATGTGATCCAGTTCTCACTTGAACCAAACACTTCTGGATAAAATTTCCTGCTGATAAAAGGACACAGGGAGGATGTGGACTTGACATCTCCCTTCTTTCTCTGACATATTGTGTCCAAATGTGACCCTTGAAACTGTGGACACCCATATTGAGAGCATGAGAGAAACCAACATGGTGCAGGAGGTATAATAGAAAAACGTAAAGAACTCGAATCTATGATTAATTGTTTAATCATCAAATTAGACAACCCTGGAATCAAGGTGCCTATTTAAAAGTAAATATTCCATGTTGCTTCATCTATTTGAGTCAAGATTTTTCATTACCTGCAAACAAAAGCATCCTAATGAAAGTATGAATTTAAGCAAAGTACTCTTTTCCTTTATTATGCTTGGATTCTGTATATTTCTTTTTTATGTGTGTTTCTATGGCTGACCAACTTCCCTTCTTATGGACATGTTCAGTCTATAAACATATTATGCAAATTTTCTCAACTGAAGTACTGTAGAATACATGTGTGCCAGAAGTGGGTTACAGCTATATTATGAGATGAATACATTCAGTTCTCAAAATGCCCAGGGAGGGCTGGGACAGCCAGAGTCCCTCTCTGTCACTCTGATTCTCAGAAATCTTGATCAAGCCTAGTGTGGGTGGAGACTCAGAGAGCGTCGACACATGTCTATGATTGGGACTTTACCAGCATTACAGAAACTGCCATCTTTTACTCACTGATCCTTACAAGTCACTACATTATAATCTTCAAAATGTGTAGTTTCAACAACAACAAAAAATTACAAGGAACATAAAGAAGAAGGAAAATACAGCCTGATCACGAGAACCTAATATAGTGACAGAAACTGTTCCTGAGGAAGCTCAGACATTGGACAAGATAAATCAACTATGTTAAATATGCTCCCATAGCTAAAGGAAATCAGAAATAAAGATCTGGAGAAAACCAGAAGAATATATGAAAAAAAAATAGCATCAGTTAAGAGATAAAGCTAAAAGCAATAAAGAAATAAAGATAATAAAGAGACACAATTTACAGAAAACTTCCTACATTTGATAAAATACATGAAAAACAGCATATCCAAGACACAGACTCCATGAAGGATAAATTCAGGGAGATCTATACCAAGGCACATTATAATTAAACTGTCAGAAACCAAAGGCAAAGAACCTTCAAATCAGCAGGAGAGAAATGATTTGTCATGTATAAAAGATCCTAAATAAGATCAATAGCTAATTTTACATCAGAAATCACTACCAGGAGGCAGTGGAACAACATATTGAAAGTGCTGAAAGGAATTGCCAACCAAGAGTTCTATATCCAGGAAAAGTACCCTCTAAAAATAAAGGAAAAATTAAAATGCATTCAGAAAAACAAAATCAGAGGAATTTTCTCACTAGCAAACTTGTCTTACAAGAAAGGCTAAAGCCCAAAATATAAAGGACAGTAAGTTCAAGTCATATGATCACATGAAGAACTTCAGTAAAAGTAACAATATAGGTAATATAAAAATCAGCATTATCAAATTTTTAGTTTGTTACTAAAAGTCCCTAAACTAAATGTACCAAGACCAGGGGAATTTACAGCAGGAATACAAAGGTGGTTCAACAAAAGAAATCAATCAACAGAATACACCACATTAATAAAACAAAAGGAAAAATGATTGTTTTAATTGACATTGCAAAAGCATGTAACAAAATCCAAGGTCTTTCATGATAAAAAAAAAAATCAGAAACTAGGAATAAAAGGTAACTTCTTCAACATGATTAAAAGTATTTAATTAAATAACAACCCCCCCCCCAAAAAAAAAAAAAACACCTTATAGCTAACATACTCAATGATAAAGCCTGAAAGCTTTGCCCTAAGATCAGGAACAAGACATAAAGTGGGAAAGTTCTCACTTTTTCCCACTTTTACCAGTGCTATTCAACAATGTACTAGAAATTCTAGCCAATTAGGCAACAAAACAAAATAACAGTCATCCAAATTAGAAAATAAGAAATAAAACTATCTCTATTCTCAGATGTCATGATTGTATATACAGAAAACCCAAAAAGAATGCACACATGTTTGAGTGCACACATACACACACACACACACAACACAAAACAACATACAACACAAAACTACAGGAGCTAATGAATTCAGCAATTTCAGGATACAAGATCAACACATAAAAGTGAATTTTTTTTCACTATATCAGAATGAACAACATGAAAAAGAAATATTGTTCAACAAAGAGAAATCAATTGTATTTACAACAGCATGCAAAAGAATAAAAGTTCTATGAATAAATTCAACTGAAGATTTATACACTGAAAACTACAAATGTTGCCGAAAGAAATTTAAGAAGACCTAAATAAATGGCAAGACATTGTGTTTACAAATTGGAAGAGTGAATATTCTTGAGATGGAAATGTTATTCAGAGCAATCTACAGATTTAATCCAATCTCTGTCAAAATTACAATGTTTTTTTTTTCTGTGTAAATGGAAAATCCAATCCTCAAATTCTTAAATAATTACAAAGGGCTCTGACTAGCCAAAGCAATCTTGAAAATAAAAGAACAAATTTGGAAAGTTTACACTTGCTGATTTCTGACTTAATACAAAGATGCAGCAATGAAACCAGGGTGGTACTGGCATAAGGATAGACATATAGAGCAAAGGAATAAAATGGAGATCCCAGAAATAAACCCAGACATCTACAGCCAATTGACTTTTAACAAGGATGCTGAGACAGAGCAACAGAAGTAAAAACAGATACACTGGACTTTATTGAAATTAAAAACTGTGCATCAGAGAATTTCATTATGAAAGTGAAAAGGCAACCTACAGAATAAGAGAAATAATTGCAAATTAACTATCTGAAAAGAGTATCCAGAATATATAAGGAATTCTTACAACTCAAAACAAAAAAGACAAACAATTAAAAACTGGGCAAATGACTTGAATAGGCATTTATCTGAAGATCACATATAAATGTCCACCAAGCATGTGAAAAGATGCTCAACACTAGTCACTAGGGAGATACAAATCCAAACCACCATGGATTGCCATTTACATCCACTATAATCTAACAAGAAAAAAAGATGAAAAAAATAATAAAAATAATAAGTGTTGGTGAAGATATAGAAAAATATGAATCCCCCTACAATTCTGGTGGGATTGTAAAATGGTTTCACCACTATGGAAACCAGTTTGGCAGTTCCTCAAAATGTAGAACATAGAATCACCATATGACCCAGCGATTCCACTGTTAGGTATATACTCAAACAAATACTTGTACAGAAATGTTCATAGCATCCCAACAATGGTGGAAAATAATGGCCAAAACATAGAAACAAACCTAATGCCCATTCAGAGATGAATAAATACAAAATTACAGAATACTGGGCCATAAAGAAGGAATGAAATACTGATACATTTTACACCATAGATGAATCTCAGAAACATCACGCTAAGTGAAAGAAGCAAGATACAAGAGGTCACATATTATGTGGATTCATTTATATGAAATGTCTAAAATAGATAATTCTACAGAAATATGAGTCACAGTGATGATTGCCAGGATCTTGGGGTGAGGGAGGGAGGCAGATGGGAACAATGGGGATCAACTGCTAAATGTGTATGGGATTTTATTGGGAGGTGATAAAAGATTTTGGAACTAGATAGGGGTTGTGGTTGCACAATATGGTGAATGTACTGTATGCCAATGAATTATTCTCTTTAAAATGGCCAAATTTGTGTTACGTGAGTTTCCCCTTAACTAAACAAACAAACAAACAAATGCCCTCTGTTAATCAGGGTGTCTTTAATATATATAATTCACATCTTCCACAAATTCTCCCAAAATATCACGGTTTCTTCACTATTGTTGCATATTTTCAGAGGTGGTTCCCAGCATCACAGTACTGCTGGGACCTTATGCATGATGGGAGATTCAAGAGAATCCACCAAGGCTCATGTATGAATGCTAATGAGGTAAAAGCATATATTGAGCTAATTTTTTTTTTCCTCACTGGACCATGTGGAAAAACACAAATGTACCCTCCAAGTTCTTTATCTTCTTGTTGTACTCAGGGGAAAATTCTCATTACAGTGGATTAAGAGAGACAAAACCAGTAACAGAAAGAAAAATAAGAGACTAGCTCAGACTCTTTGGAAAATCAGTCAGTTCATCCCAAACTCTTAGGCAATGTCTATTCCTGTTGAGTGAGTGACAAAGAAGAATTTGATCATTTAAAAATGAGGAAAAGCAAAAAACAAAATATTTTTCCACAGCCTGTGAAGTCCTTCTTCCTTGAAACACTGCCTCCCCAGATTAAAGATAAACAAACAACATGGAGGAAGGAGAAGGAGAAGAGGCAGTGAAGAAAAGGCACTCTGGAAAGCCAGAAGTAGCCGTTTTCCCTCTCTCTGAAGGCCAGAGCCTTCCATTTGGAATAGAAATGTTTTTAAAACTTTTGATAATTGCTAATGTAAAGAAGAGCAAAGAGTTTTCTTCACAGCAGGGTTGCTTATCTGCACCGACCTCTCCTCGCCTTCAGATGGGGATGGCAGGGCCCCCAATTCTCAGGATTTCAGAAAAGAATGTGTTAAAACAAGGGGGTGGGTGTGGATGAGAGGAAGCTGAAATGTGCGCCACTGGTTTAACATGCAAATGCCCCCCACTTTCTTTTAGGTGGAGGATCAAGGTTTGGCTATTTCCAGCTTCTTTTCCATCCCAGTTTAGTTTCAAGAGGACTGGAGATGTGACAAGGGCTTTGTGTGGGGAATTCAGGGGAATGAAAGGGCCAAGGAGACCCAGTTGAGGGAACAAACTTTTGGGGGTCAGTGGGGTCAGCTTAGAATAAATGTGTGGCATTGTTGTTATTAAGGACATGGTCTCAGCGGGGTGTCCTGAGCCGGGCACACAACTCTGAAGGCCTGTTTATTCAACACTGAAATACCTAGGACGGGTCTTGGGGAGAAAAGGAAAAACTTCAGCAGCAAAGGCCTGCACCTTTTAGTATCAGAACATTCTCCAGAAACACAAAGACTCGCTTTTTCCTAAGTGCAGAGACGCAAGTGCTTGTGCATAACCCAAAATTAATTGATTAATTAACCAATGCATTAAAAGAAGAGCTCCTCTTAGCATTTTCTTTCTTTTTTTTTTTTTTTCTTGTCTCTCTCTCTCTCTCTCTCTCACTTTTTTTCACCCTCTACACATGGACAATCCAGGTCATTGAAAGCCTAAGATAGAAACAGTTTCTTAACAGTGTTTGAAAACAGCCTTTGTTTCCATGGAAGTGGCACAGGCCCTCTATGGTTTCCTTCCAGAAAACATTTACCTACCTCAGAGGGTTTTTCCTTTATTTTTTCCTTTTCTTTTTCTTTCTTTCTTTCTTTCTTTCTTTCTTTCTTTCTTTCTTTCTTTCTTTCTTTTTTTTTTGTGAGGATTAAATGAGAAAAAGTGCTTAACACAGTTTGAGCACATAGTTAGGGCTAAATAAATATTAGTTGTTGTTAGTGTATTTTGCTCTTATGTTGCTCAGTCATGAGGAGGTCAGGGAGAAAGATGGGAGGTTGCAAGCAGAGGCTGTCCCAGAGGAGCTGAAAAATCCCATTAGAGAGGAAGGGGGTGGGGTAGAATGTGATCACTGGTGACAAGATTTAAACCTCTAGGCAACTGAAAAGTAGAGAGGGGGCATTTCCAAAACCAAGGTTGAAGAGTGACCTCAAAGATTAAAATTAGGGACAAATCTACCTATAGGCTCTCCCATTGTGAATTTTTAAAACACCATGTTAAGTTGCCCTGATGTGTCTTGGGGCAACCAGACTAAGATACATGAAATATTGAAGAATGTTGAGTGCAGATTCATGTCTTACAGACTGTCAGAACACCAGGGCATCATCAGAAAGGGTGGGCAAAGCTAACATGTGAAAACGAGTAAGAGCCAAATAAAGACACAGTGTCGACAGGAATTTCATTAAATTAGCAGAGGAAATGAGCTTGGATGGTGTGGTCAGGAAGTAGGACCTGAAAGGAGCAGGCTCTTGGTAGGCAATCAGGTGGGCAGGGAGGAGTGGGTGATGCTGTGGTAGGTTTAGGGCGTTGACCACAAATACCAGAAAACAAGGTTTCAGGAAGTTGAGTTGAGGGTAAGGTCTATAGTGGTTTGGCATGTGAGGCATGGGCAAACATGAAGATTAGCTAAGCATTTATGGCCATAATCTATGTATAGTGTGGTTGTGATGGTGGTGGTGGTGGTGGTTCTGTGCATGTGTACATGTATTTATGGATTGGAGAGATTATAGTAGCATTGGAGAGAGAGGTTAAACCCCTTGAAATTTCAACAAAGCATAGATTGGACAAAGTAGATGACTGGGAGATAAAGAAAAAGGGAAAAACAAGATGACTTGTTATTCTGTCATAGGAAGCTGGAGAGTAGTGGCATCACTGGTGGAAAAGTGGAATTGGGGGAAGTTCCTGTATTGAAGGTAGAGACAATTTTAATTTAACTCATGTGGAATTAGATCCCTTTGTTGGATGGGTGGTATTGTGCAGAAGAGGAATCTGTTATATGGGAGGAGGGAAACAGGAGTAAAAAAATTATTGATAAATTTAGGAGGAACAGTATAGCTCGCTAATAAGACTTCTTGAAGAAATAAAATAAAAAGGGGGAAGCTGAAACACGTTTCTGTTCCTGTAACCATAAGAGTGAGAATGCCCAAGACCAGGATTGGAGGGCAAACGCTTGGGCTGCAAGGTTCTCCCAAGTGCCCACTATGCATGCACTCCAGGCTACCGTGTAACTACCTTTAACTCATGTAACTCCTTCTTGATGATGATGATAAAAGCCACATGCAAATGTGGTAAAAGGTCATGGAAGCAAAAACAGTCCAGTTTGTCCACTCTGGGGAGAGATTTTGAAGAGATTAAGGAGAAATTTGTATACTGGAAATGGGGTTATGAGAATTTGAGTTCTGTGTATTGAAGGGAATAAATTGGTTCTACTTATTCAGATATATGATGAACTTTTATTGATCTTTTACATTTTCTGTTGGCTTTGGTTATGGTCTCTCTAAGCAATAAACTTGTATACTTTTTTTGCATCTATCTTGCCTCATTTGATGTCATCACTAAATGGAAGAAAATCCCTAGAAGAAGGTGAGCAAGTTGACCCAAGGAGCCATGCTATGAGTAACTACAAATACTACAAGGTTGGGATGTCTGGGTGGCTCAGTGGTTGAGAGTCTGCCTCCTGGTGTGATCCCAGGGTCCTAGGATTGAGTCCCACAACAGGGTCCCCCCAGGGAGCCTGCTTCTCCCTTTTCCTATGTCTCTGCCTCTCTCACTCACTGTGTCTCTCATGAATAAATAAAATCTTTTAAAAAAATACAAAGTTGCCTGAGATGGAGGCTAGGTTTGATGCCCCCTGAGGGCAGAATTTGAATCTGATCCATCATTATACTTAGAGAGCCTAGCATAGGGCATAGCATTTAGAAGATGCTCAGCAAGTGAGAAAGTGGAAATTTAAAATTGAGACCTTGGCCCCAAAATGAGCCATACCAAAAGTGAAGCAGCTTCCCAAGCTGCCATATCTAGGGCAACCTGCACACTTGCTCTAAGGGATACTTTTAAGGTGTCCATGTGGCTGAGTCAGACAGCAGAGCCATAGGCAGATTGTTTTCAGACCACAGGTAGATTGTCAACAGTGGACATTTATCCTATTGGCAGGTGGGGATTGAGGTAGCATGGGAAAGTATAACGGTAGAAGGTGAGCTAGAATGTGATGTTGGCGATGTCTGTTAGACACTTCTGTCCAGTATACTGGGTAGAACAGATGGCTTATTAGTATCCATGAATCAATAAATCCCGTATCACCTATGTTGTTTACCTTCAACTGCTCCTGCCATTGCCTTGCCTTGGCATCAATTAGTTCAGCTTTAACAAACATTAACTGTACCCTTAGGTGCCCCAAATGTAGTGTCAGTGATAGAATATAACTGAGATGCAGAACTTCACCTCCTGAGGGATACAAATGAGCAGCAGGGCAGCATGGTAAGTGCTCTGACTTAAAGAATCATTGGAAGCTTCAGAGACCATAGCACAGACAGCTATGCCAGTCACCCACTGTCACACCCTTCCTGTCACCATTGCTATCTCTGTCTCTTGTAAGCACGCTGCTGCAGAAATGGTGGTGACATCTGCTCTCCTGACAGCATGATAGGGGAGCTGGGGAGTGACAGATCTGGCATGTGTCCTCTTCAGAGGAAAGGTGAAGGCAAAGGATGGTGGACATAAAAAGCCCTTGCTCTGAATGACCTCCCTTTGCTAAAAATCCAGAAAGAAAAGCAGCATCACAGTTTGCAGAAAACCTTCTGCTAACAATACAAATGCTGGGGCTTAGCCAAGTCCCAGCATGGCTGCCCGGCCAAGGCCATGATTAATGATATCACTGGGAGCAAAATGAGACGTCAATTGAATAAGCCTGGGCTTTTAACAAAAGCCTTGACTAAGCAGTAAACTGACCAGAAGGATGACCAACTGTGGAATGTCCCAAATACCCTGACATGAAGTGTGAACAGAGAAGCAAAAAAGGACACCAATCCAGGGTGGTGGGAAGAAGCAGAATCTGATGGGAGAAGAATGAAACTACCATATGGAGATGTTTAAGGTAATTTCTTTTACTGTACTTGGAAGGTTCATAAGGCCCAGAGGTTGAGAAACTTACTCTTGAGCACAGGTAAGTTGCTGGTAGAATTAGGATCCAGGGTGTGTACTGCTCTGCCCCTTGATTTTCATAAAAATTGGCAAGGTCTTGTATCTAGGCAACAGCAACCATTTCCCAGGTCTGGAAATTCACCAGAGATGTAGGTAACTTTCAGCTTCTCCATTCATCATTGGTCACTGAATTTCATCAAGGATTAGTGTCATTTTCTTTCAAGGAGGAGTCATGAGTACAATACTTCCTAAATTTTTTCACACTGGAGAAAAGATAGCTTGCCACTTTTATTCTTGAACAACTTAGCTGGGTATAATATTGGATCATGCTTCCTTCTCCTAGATTTGTACACACTGCTCCTTTTTCTTACAGCATTGAATGTTATTTGTGGAGAAATCAGAGGTCAGCATAATAACATTCCTCTTTACAGACGGCATAAGATTTTTGGTAGACACATTTTTCCTAAACAGTTTTTCTTTCTTCCGTAATATATCTAGTGTTGATTGCATTGTCACTTTTTATCCCTTGAAGTGACTTCTTCAACTGCAGATTCAATTATTTATGCCAATGAAATGTCCATTTATGTTGGACTTGCATATAGTTTCCATTCCATTACTTGGGTTCTTTATTTTGGTAATAGTAGCTATCCCTTTTAACTCATGTAAGTGGGATAGGTCCTTTACAGTTTTCAAGTGCTTTCCCAGATATCAAGGAGCTCACTCAAGGCAATCAATAATTAGAACGATCTCCCTTAAGAACTCTCCAGAACCTTGCACAAAGTGCAGGGGATGATTAGCTCTGCCTGGGGGAATCCAGGAGGCAGACTTCTATTCAATATAAGGAGCAATAAGCATTATCTGGCAATGGAAGAGACTACTTTATGAAGTATTAAACTTCTCATCCTTGGAAATATTCAAGAATAGACTGGTTGACCATCTGTTCATGAACTTAAAATGGGAAGCTGAACTAAATGATTGTATTCATCCCTGCAACTCTGTGGACTTATGAAAAATAGAGCCAAGTGGAGTCTTGGCCATCAGAGTCTTCGGTAAAGGGTTGACTACAGGGCTGTGGGCAAGTAATTAAGAAATGTGGTCTTTCATATCACCATGAAGTCTGTTTTGCAAACAATTTAACTATATTATGCAGACTTTAATCTGGAGGACTTGTGTATTTTTGTTTGGTTGAGTAAGTGATAGAGTAGTAGTAACCCCTCAAGATTCTTTAGCTTCACAGAAGTTCCTAAAGAGGCAGTGCTTGTGGAGAGGGACAATCTGGTGGCTCATGGCAGTGTAGCATGATAGAAAAATCCATAATATCAGAGTATACAAGCTTGTCTAGAGGCTTGTCTCCTTACCTGAAAAATGGTAAAGTAACACTTCATAGGACTCTTGCTAGAATTAGGTAAGACCAGTTACTGGAGGGATCTAGAGTGGCATGTAGCACAGAACAGGTTATTGGTGATCTTGGCATAGCCATTTCTGTTTTCTCACTTTACCCAGAGCTTCCAATTCTATCCCACCCTTTGCTGTGGAATGCAATGGGGTGGGCAGGGATCTTGGTGACTGGGAGGGTATGTGCAGTAGAATTTCTTCCTATTTCTCCCTCCCAAACTGCTCCCTGGTACCTAAGTTAGCCACACCCATTCCACCACAAAGACCATATATGAAGTAGAGAAAGGGATTGCTCACTCTTCCAGATGATGATACAACATTAAGTTTTAAGAGCTATGAAGGGGATTTATTAAACTTGCCCTCTCCAAGGAGCTCATTTAGATCCTTATTGCAGTGGCTTTAATGAGTGGGAAGACCTCTCATGGATGTCCCAAGACCTTCCACAGTCCCATGAGATGAATCAATTACATTGCCTTTGTTCTTCCCCTTAAAGCCAATTTCCAGATTCCAACATCTCTGAAGTTCAATAGCCCAACACATCACCCACAAACTGTCTATGCCCTCAATGCAACTCTGCCCCACAAAGAACTTTGTACAAAATCAACCTTGGTAGGGAAATCATTGAGTCATGAGGGTCAGCCAAGGCAAGTGATTTGTGCTCATTTTCCCTGGTGTAGAGGAGTCCCTAGCATAAAAGATGAGGCTAGTCCAGCTCATAGCCATCCAGACTGTAGGGTTGGCATCAACTTCAACCTAGAACTTGCTCAAAGAAAATAAACCTCCAAAAACCATGAAGATATTTAATCCTCTCTGAACAGAAAATGGCTCTGGGATGCTGTCTTACAGGCTTCAGGAGAGATTCCTGCACACAACTCTGACTGTCATCTCCCTGTAATGTCTCTGCAGTACCTGTCACAGGTCAGAGACTGTCCAAGGAGGGTTGGGGATAAAAAACTGAATGTGTCGGACAAGGTCTCTGCTTTCATGGAACATAAATTTTAGTAATAAGAGTGGGCAAGGAGATAAAAATAAATATAAAGTTGAGAACATTGCAAGGGGGTTAAGGGTGACACAAATAATTAACACAAAGGTGGTGGATAAAGAGTGATGGGGTGACCACTTAGATCCACACGATCAAAGGTGGCTTCATGGAGGCAGAGTGGGATTTGGAGGAGAAAGACCTAGCCATGTGATGATGATCAGAGGGATGCAAATTGCAAGCAAAGGGAACAGCTAGTGCAAAGGCTTTCCGGCCAGTACCCAAGGGGTAAAAAGGTAAGGAAGAAGGTGTCAGCAGATGGCGTAGGATTGGTTAACCTTGGTAAGAGGTGTGAATTTCCATTTTCAGATCTCATCTCCTAGAGGTGGCCTGCGGTAGAGAAAGGTGAGAAATGATAACCCAGAAGGAGGTCAAAGTCATACATGAGAATCAAGAAGGGTCTATATAACCTAGAGCCAATCTAGACCTCAGTTCTAAATTTTTTTTTTTTAATTTTTTTTTTTTATTTATTTACGATAGGCACACAGTGAGAGAGAGAGAGGCAGAGACACAGGCAGAGGGAGAAGCAGGCTCCATGCACCGGGAGCCCGATGTGGGATTCGATCCCGGGTCTCCAGGATCGCGCCCTGGGCCAAAGGCAGGCGCCAAACCGCTGCGCCACCCAGGGATCCCTCTCAGTTCTAAATTTAATCCAGATATATGCGCTTCAGCCCTACCACACCTTCTGCAAATCTTCAAAATTAATTTTGCTGTTGCAGTGGCCCCTACTTTATGTTCTGGCTTCACTCAGGCCCTGGTTGCAGGTGATTTCCTGATCAGAGGCACTGCACTGGGGGAGGTTGGGGGAGTTTTGATACCTGTTCTTCTCTTAACTAATTGGAAGACCTTGGCCGTCTTTTGCCTCTTCAGGCATTGACCTTCTTAATCGGTATACTGACCAGTGTGTGCTAAAGGATTCCAAGGATCCCTGCTAACAGTGTGGGGTTATATGATCTATGACATTTGGCATAAGCTCATGTAGACATGTTAAAGAAAATTAAACACGTTTGATCTCTTCACATACACGGTCTTATAAATAACGGAGACAGGGATGCCCGGGTGACTCAGTGATTGAGTGTCTGCATTTGGCTCAGGTCTTGATCCTGGAGTCCTGGAATCGAGTCCCACATCATGCTCCCCGCAGGGAGCCTGCTTCTTCCTCTGCCTGTGTCTCTGCTCCTCTCTCTGTGTGTCTCTCATAAATAAATAAATAAATAAAATCTTTAAAAAGTAATAATAACGGAGACAGCCACATGCCACTGGCTGAATTGTTAGAGATGAACCAGGTAGAAACCATTCCAGGTTTAACAACATCCTGCGTATGATTCATTCCAATCCTCAGCGCACAGGTTTTCCTCTCTCATAGGGCCCCCCAGATCCCCACCACCACCTCTAACTCTTGCAGAGACACATTCTCATTTCCACAGCACAAGACAATTGTGAAACGAGGAGAAAACGGGTTAGCACATTCTGCTACTAATTGGCAGCTCCAAGTAAAAGGTAATAAAATGCTTGAGCCCATTAGGGTAAGTTTCTGGGACTATTGCTGATGGTTAGGCGCCCTCTACTGGTGGACTTGACAGGGAACCACCAAAAGCTGAGAGATTTCTTGGACTCTGAGCCGCCTGCTTCTTAGGGTGACCTAGAATGCAGGTGTTTGTCTTCAGGGATTTCCAAATGGAAAACAAGCTTAAAACAGGCCATACTTCATTCAAAAGAAATCCTTTCAAGCCTTTACAAATCCTGGAGGTTGTCTTAGAAAATCTGCCATAGAAGTGAACACAGTTCACTTGGGTTGAGACTAAAAATAATGATTTTAGAAGCTTTTCAGAGGGAAAGAGAATGCCCATTAAAAACGAAGTTTATCGGCATTAAAGAACATTTATTTTTAAATTATAGGCCACAGGACTATAGAAGAGAAGAAAGTTGGTGTTTCCATGATAGAGCTGGAGAACACCTTAGTACCCCCAGGAATGCCTACGTGATTAAGGGGAAACTGACCACCTCTTTTGTGATGTTGAGCTAAGCCTGGAATGTGGTTTTGGGTCAGGGGTAAGGGTATAGGATTTTACCAGACCTGGCTTCGAATCCCAGCCCTGCCACTTCTCGGAGAACTGACTTAAGACCCCCTGCTTTCCCTTTATATGATACTCTTCTAAATCTTTCAACGCAGTATACAGATTAAGTCTCCTAAATTTAATCTCACTCCATCAGAGTCATTGTGCTTACTCAATAGGGACACAGAAGAAATGTAAAAATACTACAGAGTGGCGTAGATTTTATTCATTCATTCCCTTATTTGTATCTTTCAAGGGGCCTCTCATCAGGTGCAATGAAAACCGAGGACAAGAATTAGACACAGACCCTGCCCTTGAGGAGCAAAAAGTCCAGGATGAAAGATAAGATGCGTAGACACATAACTGTGGTAAGGCAAAAAGGTGTCAGTGATGTGAGGGATATGTAGACAATCAATGGGAGTTTTCAAAAGATAAATTAGTTCCAGTTCAGAGGAATCAGGAAAGGGTTTTCTTTCAGTATTACATCATTTCTGCGATTTCTGAGCTTGCTCACATACCACCGATCCTTGACCATGTGGAAAAACAGGATCCAGAGTGCTTTTAACAATTCCCACAGAACGCTTGGGAAATATTAGCTATAATTATAATAACATATATACATATGTATGTATGTATATGTATATATGCCTCTTACTGTGATCATTATTTCACAATATATGTAAATCAAACCAAAATATTGTGCATCTTAAATATATACAGTGATCTGTGTCAATGATTTCTTAATAAAACTGGGGGAAAAAACAAAGCAATGAAAAATAAGGCAAAATTTTCCCTGTGAATCACAGGGAAAAAATCACTGTATAAGAAAGGAAATATAGGGACACCTGGGTGGCTCAATGGTTGAGCGAATGCCTTCAGCTCAGCGCATGATCCCGGGGTCCCTGGATCGAGTCCCACAATCAGCTCCCTGTGGGGAGCCTGCTTCTCCCTCTGCCTGTGTCTCTACCTCTCTTTTTCTGTGTCTCTCATGAATAAATAAATAAAATCCTAAAAAAAAAAGAAAGGAAATATATTCATAGTATGCTACTTGACTCAACAATAATAATATATTTTTGTTCAAACTAAGGAATTAACCAAACACTCTGATTCAACTGTATCCAGGCCATAAAAAGGGCAAAATATGTATATAAATGTATAAGAGAATTGAAGGTGCAATTTTAACCAAAAAAGTTAAAAGATCATGTCAACAATTATGTTATTAAGAAATATAATGTACAGATATAATATTTGGTGAAATAGATGTGTAGACTAGAGGAATCAGCTAAAAGTTGAAAGAGAAAGAAAGTGAGAGAAAGAGAGAGAGGAGAAGGAAGGAGAGAAAGAGAGAGAGAGGAGAAAGAGAGAAACAAAATGTCACATGAAGACAATGAAGAAAGAGTGCCAGCAATGTTGAAGTCCTTGGTTCCACTTATTTCTGATGGGCAACTTAACTTCATCCTTGCCTTTCCAGTGATTTGGTTATAGGTTTTATTTCAAGTGGAAAACCTCCTACAAGTTTTTTATAGTTGTAGTTTATAGTTTTATTGCAGCTACTGTGGCATTGTTTTCTCTCATATAAAGGACAATGACTGGTCTCCTTGTCTACAATGCCATTTTAACATCAGCCCTTATACAGTCTCAAACATTCTCAGGAGCCAACTCTGATGGCCCTGTGGGTGAAATGCAGTCTTTCCTGTGATTATAGCAAAAGATCTCATGCTTGAGTCTGGGAGGTGTCCTTGAATTATAAGGCAGGTGAAGATGAGCTGAGAAAAGGCTTTATAGTATGAGAAGGAGACAGGTCAAAGGTAGAGAGAGATGCCTTTGGCAGTCCAGGATCAGTAGAAACCACAACATTGAGTGACTGTGTGAACGGGGCATGGGAGGTTTCTTCAAGAATACAAGTTGTCCCCTTCTCTCCACTTCACTTCCTGTCTTCCTAAAATCTACTTGGAGATTCAATCCACGGGGCATAAAGTGGTAGGAATGGCAGGTCATATGCAACGTATTTCAAAAAGGAGAGGCTAATTCAGAAAAGGAGAGGAGGAGGACACAGATGGGATGAGCCCAGTGTGGAGTGCTGCAGATTCTATTTCTTCACGTTGCTCAACCATCAAGATAGAAGTGAAGGGAAGAAATGTCACATCTGCAGACTAGAGTGGTGCTGGATGAAAACCTGCTGGAAATTGTACTCCGGGGATTAAAAAAAAATTTTAAAAAGAGGGAGACATAATTGATGCTGCAAAAGAAATTAAATCCATGCAGAGGATGTTGAGGGAAAGGTCCAAAAGGAAGTGATGAGAGAAGAAATGACAGATATGGAAGAGCATGAGTGAAGATCACAGGGAGAAAGGCTAGACATATGACACATAAACAATTATCAAAGGAAAAGTACAAATCAATCTTCCATGCCCTAAGTTAAAAATGAAATCTGTATACAGGTTGCCAAGTTCCCATGTGGACCTAAGCACCAGGATGAATATGTTTGTAATGTTTGTGTGTTTGTTTGTTTTTAAAGTAGGCTCTACACTCAGTGTGGAGCCCAATGTAGGACCTAGACTCACAGTCTGGAGATCAAGACCTGAGCTGAGATCAAGAGTTGCATGTTCAACCGACTGAGCCACCCAGGCGCCCCAATTATAGAGTAGTGGTTAAATTAAAAGGATCAATACACCTTGAAAGCACTTCAGCAAAAGAAAAGGTTATATATGAAAGAAAAAAAGACAAAATAGGCTGGCCTCTGAGTTAGCAGCAGCAGCATTAATGCCACAAGACAGTGGAGAAATCCCTATAGAGTTTTGAACAAAAACTAATGGAGATACAAGTCATCTTTTATAAATGGAGGCAATGAAAAATATATTTCTTCAATAAGAGCTTGAAGAAGATCCACGGAATACAATTTTTTGAAGATTATATCCAAGTAACTAGAAGATACTAAGATGTCACAATCTCAACAATGGAAAAGTCATCTCAACAAAGGTGATGGAGTTCAAACACTAAAACTGGGGAAACACGGTCCATATTTACCTAGTTCTCTCCAAGGATATATGTAAGTCTTGTTGTAAAAATGGATCTAAAATTGAAACATCTGTTCCTTTAAGCATAATGTAAAATTCATGATTTCATGAAAAAATCTGAGCTTAAAACATCAGCTAATATTCATAAAGACTGAAAAATGTAAGGAGAAGGGAGGGTGGAAGATTGTGTACTCAAAAGATTGTTTCCTTCTTGACTCCGGAGAGTTAGTTCATGTCAAGGAAAAGAGGGCTTTTGAAATATTAAAAGATAAACATCAAAGAAAGTAAAAGCAAAGAAAACATGGTCGTAGAGCAAACAGGACTAGCAAATGAAAGAGCATAGAACAATATTGAAAAAGTATAAAACTGTATGTCAGTACATGAAATAGGCCTTTTGTGCTAATAAATGGGGATGTTAAGTACCTCTCTTAAAAGGCAGACTCCCAAGTTGTTTTCCCAAAATCTAGCCGGTTACTGTCTATAAGGGAACATACAAAATAGAGGTAGACATACAAAAATTTTAAAAGTAAGGTACTGGACAAAGATGTGCCAGCCAAGTTCAAACAAAGGAGAAGGTGTACAAGCCTCAACATCAGATACCAACAGTCAGACAGACAGAACAAAAGTTCACTTCTTTTGATGACTAGTACAAACATTTATGAGAGTAATTTACCAGCAAGCCAAATTTAATAACACCTCTTAAAAAATGGTCTAATAACACCTCTAAAAATATGTTAACATATTTCTCTGTTCACAACAGATCAAACAAGCAGAAATTAAATGTATTAACAGAAATAACAATATTCATTTAATAAGATACCACTGAGCAGCCCGTGGCTGAGTCAGTTGGAAGACCATGCCACTCTTGATCTCTGGGTTATGAGTTTGAGCCCCACGTTGGGTATAGACATCACATAAGTAAATAAACAAACAAGAAAGATACCACCAATGCCTCTCACAACTAAATAATAAAACTTACTATCCAGCGTTCATAGAATATAGTTGACTTTTTTGAATCTAACATTTGAGGTCACAGAGACATCTAAATTCTAAAAAAAAAGAAGAAGAAGAAATACTGACTTCACACTCTTCTCCTTTTCTGACCAGAATAAAATAAAACTAAAAATGAGTGCTCAAAGTTTAAAATTTCTTTACAGAAATTTGTATTCTTCCTAACAACTTATGGACAAAAATAATCTACCCCCAGATTATAAATAATATAGAGACTTCTATTACCACTCCGAGATTTTTTTAAAATCCCATGTTTAAAAATATATAAATTCAGACGTGTGTGTCTTAGGTAGAGAAATAATTGATAGGAAATATTTCAGCATGTTGAGAGTATCTTTAGGTATTATTTTGTTTGTGTATGTAAATTGGCCTGTATTCATTAATTGCTTTTCTATATAGAATGCATACTCGGTAGAGGCCCAGCTTTCCATTTTTTTAAAGATTTATTTATTTATTTATTTAGAAGAGAGAGATAGCAAGAGAGAGCATGAGCAGGGGGGAGAGGGATAAACAGGCTCCCTGCTGAGCAGGAAGCTCAACACAGGGCTTGATCCCAGGACCCTAGGACCATGACCTGAGCCAAAGGCGGGTGCTTAACAGACTGAGCCATCCAGACACCCCAAGCTTTACATTTTTGAAGATGAAAAACTATTGTTGGGGGAATTGCAAGCTCTCATAGTATGGTTAAGTTTTGGTACCTGTAGCTCTAAGCTTAGTGAGACTCTACTTTGTCCCTGGATGGCAGTACAAGCCTTGTGGGAACCAGGACATCAAGACTTGGAAACTCAAGAGGAGAAAGCAAAAATCCCTCAAGAGGGTCACTGGGAATGATAGTTACAGAAGATGCAGCCACTTCTATTGCTTGGTTCCTGGACTCATGTATTCTATCTACCGAAGACCTAGCACCAGAGGAAATGCCCCATCCTTAGAACATGTCATCTCAAAGCTGATGCCTCAGTCGTAACTTCAAGAAGCCATTTCACTGTTCCATCAGGCTGGCAGCTTCTGGGTGACACAGTATGTGATAAGATCAGTAGATCCTATGCTTATGTGCTCACTGCCAGGCCTCCTTTGTCACCCCCTGGACTGAGGAGATGCTATACAAGACTGCATGTATCAAGATCAAGCCCTTTGTGAATTTTTGGAGTAATGGCACTGGCTGCAGGAAGAAAAGACAGGCTGCTATCCAGAACACTGTCAGCCCATGTTAAGATGAATTGTTCTTTCCAGAGTAGCAGGGACCCAGTGTAACTGAACAGCTAACAGTTACCCATAGAATAGTGCCATATAGGTACTCAGCTTTGGTCTCTTCTTAGTGGTAGTTGGATATTCAGCAGTGAAAGCCCAACTTGGCAAGTCTCTATCTTGGCGAGAGAGATTCTCTGTTGTGAGGCCTATTCCTCATCTCTATTTCTACTGTCATGTCATCCCCATTCACAAGCTCACTGTCTAAATAATGGAGTGGGGATGCCTGGGTGGCTCAGTGGTTGAGAGTCTGCCCTCTGCTCAAGTTGTGATCCTGGGGTCCTGGGATCAAGTCCCACATCAGGTTCCCTGCAGCAAGCCTGCTTCTCCCTCTGCCTATGTCTCTGCCTATCTCTCTCTGTCTCTCATGAATAAATAATTAAAAAAAGGAGTGGCCAAAGACAGAGTTTGGTTGTCATGAACTGGCCAAGTCAACATACCCAGTTGGGAATTTAGTGCCTGTTCTTCAGTGGATGTTCTACGGTGGGAATGAAACATGATACAAAATCATCCCACTTGGTTCTCACTCATACATATCTATCCACATGGTTCTTTGCCGGACCTCTCTGTCTCTTTTCCACTCCTGCTTCTTTTAGGTCGTCGTCCAACCAGCTAAGCCATTTGCCATTGACTATGAGTCCACATTCTAACTTCAGATCAATGGTTTCTTAACAAAGAATGGATGGCCTTGAGTGCCACTTGAAGCTCCGCCCAATGGGAAGATTTCTTCTTGATTCTGCTTTTTTGGGGCCACCGCTAAGTGGCGCTATTATACACAATTGCATTCTCACTTCACACAGACCTACTGTGCTGACCTCACTTGTATATTAAGCATGGGAGTTTTTCTCCTCTGTCAGCTGGACATTGGGAGTGATCCATGAGGCCAAAGGTATGAACTGAGGGAGAGGTATTGGCATAATAATAGAAAGGGACATAGAGGTCTAGTGTCTGGGCCACTTGTGCTCTCTGGACCTGTTCCAGCTCAATCTAGAAAGTATTACTTCTATCTTGCAGTGGCATCCTCTTATGACTTGGTGGATCTGATGGTACCTAGTTCATTACACACAGTTCTGGCTCCATGGCCATTTGAAAACCATGGCTAGGTTTTCTATCTCTTTCAGGGAGCAATTAGCAGATCAACTTGTTAGTGGTTTAAATGGTGTATGGTTTTCTGTTGCAGGTGGCATAGCCTCCTTATTCAAGAGCCCAAGAATTTGTAGGAAATCCTATTAGTATAGTATTGTGACTTGCTAGAGACTTCACAAAGCATCCCACGTGGCAGGGCTGTTCATGTTGGAGCCTGAATCTGCTCCAGAGGTGTTTTTGCTCTGGGTCCCCTAAACCTATCAGCCTTTAGCATAATCAAATAATGGGTCACAGCAGTATTCTCTAGTGTATAATATGCTGCATCAAAAACCTGAAGAGGCCAACTAAACCTTGTGCTGCTTTCTGAATAGTAGGAAGTGCACAGCATAATAACATGCTCTTGGTTTCGGAAGGGATGATTCATTTGCCCCAGAACACAGAGCCCCTAAATATTTAACTGATATATCATACCTCTAAATCTTTGTAGGGTTTATCTCCCTCCTTCTAGAGTGCATATGTCTTGCCACCTCTTGCTCATCAGGTCCAGCTTACATGATGTCAGCAATATGGGCTAATACGGTGTTCTACAGAATGTCCAGATGGCCCGGATCCTTTCAACAGTATAGTGACAGAGAGAAAGAGAATTAACATATCTCTGGGGCAAGACCATGAATGTATACTGCTATTCATCCCATATGAATGCAAATTGCTTCTGTCCTATTTGATGGGTATTGAAAAGAATGCATTTGCCAGATCAATAGCTTCATGCCACTTACCAGAGTCTCTAATAAAGATACCACTTCCAGCACAGCAGCTGCAATTGGCTGTACTATGTGGTTAAGTTTGCAATAGTACACTGTTATTTTCCATGATCCAACTGGTTTTTGCAGGACCACTACCCCTGCATCCTTGAAATCTTTGAGGGCAACACACATCCACCATTCCCCCAAAGATATGGTAATTGTTTCCCATTTACTGTCTTGGCTAGGGTAGGGGTAGTTTCAGGAGTTTCTATTTGACTTTTTTCACTACAGTGGCTCTTTATAATTTATAATTTGAGTTTACTGGTCAAGGAACCCATGTAAGGGTTTTGCCAATATCTTAATATGTCAGTTTCCATTATATATTCAAGAACTGGGACAATGCCCACTGGATGTATCTGCATCCAGTGAGCACCGTGAGATGGACCTAGATCCATTTAAGGCAAAGTACAGCTTGGCCATTTAAGGCAAAGTACAGCTTCTAGACCAGAATTCTACATATTACATAACTCTCTTAGATCCTTATTCTATGGGGGCCAGTATGATGCTTTGGGTCCCTGGGTGGCAGTGTCAATTTGAATCTTGTTTCCCACAACACACAAATGGTATGAGTATTCCCTTTTCCCCAGTGTATTGTTGCCTGAATAAATAGCCAGTTACCCCTTTAGGAAAGAATTGGTGGAATCAATGCCATTTATGTCTTCCACAATGTTGGACAGTCTTTGCTTATGTGGATCTGGCTTCCTCTTCAGTTATGGTGTTGGGAACTGGGAACTGGCTCAGTTCTGGAAACGGGGAAAGAGAACTTTCCTTTGGGGTAGCAGACATTGGTCTTCTGTTTATCCATTCTTGATGTATTTTGAATATATTTATGATATACCTTAATCTTACCTTAATACCTTAATCTTGTGTCTCTTTTGCCCCTAGGAATACCATGATCTGTAAAATATCTTGTTATCTTTTTGGTGATGGTGTCCATGGTGCTTCTGATGGTTGGTGATTGATTCCTGGTCTTCACTAGTCTGGGATCTTATCATCTCTACTGTTACTAGGGACCCCAGGTCTGAAATAGCAGCAGAGCCAGAGTCAGCCATTGTATTTTCTGGTCTTCTATACAGTAGAGCCATTCTCATACTCCCACTTCTTTGAATCTTTGATCCCTTCCTCTACAGTCTACTGTTTATTTTAAGGCAGATTGTTTTATTTAACGCAGGTCATCCCTTTGCTCTTGCCTAATGTTTAAGCTAAGGAAAACTGACTGTATGGTCTCTGGAACAATCTATCCAGTAACTAAGTGAAAGGGAGGTTGCTGTTGAGTCTCATTCCACTATGTCAAGAGCTAGTTGTGGATGTAGTATAACAGGAAAATCACTAGGCAGGAATTCAGGGGGTCTGGGATCTAGGTTCCAACTTAGCCACATTGAGGCCACATTATACACTGAATATATTGGTAGGAGGGAAAAGAAACTTGAAGTCAGAAATGCCTGACATAGAATCAGAGCCCCATCACTTTTCAGCTGTATGACTTTGGAAAAGCATTTGTCTGTGTTTCAACGTTCTCATCTTGAAAATGAAGATGAAATAATTCTCAATCTTGACTACATATTAGAATCTCCTAGGTTTGGGGTTTTTTTGTTTTGTGTTTGGAGATGCTTGTTCCTCTCTTGAATTGAATTTGAATCTCTGGGATGAGGCCTGAGAATCAGCATCTTTTTAATCCTCACCCCTGCCCCTGTTATTCTGTGCGGGAGACCCATATGCATAGGAAAGCTTGAGAGCCACTGGGTAGATAATCTGTAAGTGCGGACTCTGATGCACTCCAAAGTGGCAGACAATCAAAAATATCTATCTCAGGCTTTGAAAGGTGTACTGTGGGCTACATCTCAAAATAAGGACAAGAAAAGTCTACTCTCTGATTTTGTCTCATGTTTTCAATGACATGGTTGCAAAAAAGGAAGAAAGATGGTTGAAAGAAAGAAATCTTTACAGCTGGCTAGCTGAAGAACAGGACTACTTTGTCCTGGACTGAAGGCTGGTTGGACCAGTAGCCTTTCTTACCATCTTAGCCATGTGGTACTTTATAGCAGTTGCCCTGTTAACATCAAAGCTAAAAGTCTCACCTGAATTCACATTTCAGAATGAAGACCAATGACTGCCTATTCCCCATGGTACTAGAATTTCAGATTTTTTTTTTTTTTTTTTAGTCCTCTGATACTAATTTTTCTCAAAACTACTATCTGTCATTTGTCTGCAGCCATTAAAACAAACTAGAGACATATGCTGTTTTCTCAGCATTCTGGCTTCCCACAATTCTGTGTTTGACCATTTTCTGAGTGAGTAGGGTATTTAATTTCTGCCCAAGAAGATTGGGGTCAAGGGGCCCCTTCTACTCATTGTCTGTGGAATCAGCTCTGCCTGCATTCACAGAAGAGATCAGGGTTTTAAACTAACAATTCAACATGTCTTGGCCATTTAAGGCAAAGTACAACTTCTAACAGCAGAGTTAGAAGATTTGACCAATGCTTTTTCTGGGAATCTCTACTTTATGAGTCAACTCTGTAAGTACTAAGGCTATTTTCAATTTAAAAAAAAACACTCAAATTATCCTCTTTTCTTTTTAATAAGATAAAAGATATTAGGTTTAAAAACCATCATCAGGATTGTGGATTGTGTGAAATCTCCACAGGGGTTCTGTAGTACCACTATTTTTGTTTGGATCAATCGAATTGTGTAAACATCTTGGTCTTGCATATAGGTAGCTAATCTGTACTGACTTGGCTTTTCTCTGAGCAAAGTCACTAGTAAAGGGCCAGAAGGCAGACAAAGTGCTTTAGGAAGAGAAAGCATGAGCAGAACAGGAAGCTAAAAATAGCCCAATTTAGTTATTATTTAACACTTTGCATTTGCATGCAGCAGATTGGAAGTTTAAGATCCATCAGTGGTCAGGAAAACCAACAATATTTCTTTAATATTTTAGGAACTGAAACCACTTAGCAGTAAGGGAAAGACCTCTTGTTATGAAATGTGTTTGATTCATGGAGGAAAAGGCCAAATTTCCAGTATTAGGGAAACCGCCCACCTACTTGCTGTTAACAGAGACAAGAGTCGAAACCACCAGGCTAGAACACAGTTCTGAGGTTTACAGTAGTGAGGACTCCCCCTTCTCTTTCCTTTCCTGATGTTATTTTCAGTCAAGGAGCTGCCCAATTCCTCAAGATTTTTCCCTAATGATGCCTGGATCTCCCTTTCGGGGCCATGATCTCTGCTGATTTTGGGGTGTCAGAGGAGGAGGAATCCTCACCTCTTGCCAGAATGTCCCGGTCCTCACCCCCTGGATGCTCTGAGCTCTCTCATACCCAGTGTCTGCTTATTTTTACACCAGCCCTACTGCCTTCTGCTAAACAGAAACAACAAGACCCAAAATGGAGTCACTTATGTTAAGCACTGCCAGATTTATTACTTAACCTAACTGCAGTTGCAGCCTCTTTCAGGAGTGGAATTTAAACCAATCAGGCTGGAATTTTCTGGTCAGCACTAGTGAGCTGATCTGTATGCTAGAACCCCTCGACTTCCCCCCAAGGGAAGCTGATCTTGCCTGAAACAATCCTTTCTTTTCTTTTGTTAATAACTCCCTTGTCCCACCTGTTATCACCTATAAAAGTCTCCCATTTTGCACAACTCCTCAGATCACCTTCTCTTCCTCAGATGGGATACTGTCCAATATGAATCATTGAATAAAGCCAATTAGCTATTTAAATTTACCCAGTCGAATTTTTGTTCGATAACACTCCCAAACTTCTACCTAACACCAAGTTTCAAGCCTACGTGTATTTATATCCTTGGATGGATCTGAATTCCTTAGCTCTTGACTCCTCTCAAATGGTAGACTCCAAGCCAGAAATACCAAGACTTAGAACCCATATCCACTCTACTTTCTGCCTTTCTGTCTTCCTCAACACATTATTCAATAATTTTTACCAGCTATAGTATAATAAAAAGTATATATTTGGTTTTAAACTCTTGGAATTTCCTGTGTAATAAGAGGAACAAGGCATCTTTGACCATACCTGAGTTTATGCTAATGAAGTGAAGGTGAGCGAGGTAGCTTAGGAATGGGGACTGGTAACCAGAGAAACAATCACACCATTAGAGGATTAGAGCTATCAGCCTAGGACCTACCTTGAGGGAGGGCTGGAAATTGAGTTCAATCACTAAGGGTCAATGATTTAATTAGTTATGCCTATGTTACAAAACCTCCAAAAAAAAAAAAAAAAAAAAAAAAAAAAAAAAACCCAGAACCACAAGTTTGGGAGAAACTTATAGGTTGATAAACACATCAGTGTGGTAAGAGAGTGGCAGGTTCAGAGAGGGCATGGAAGCTCTGCACCACCTCTGTCTACAACCTACTCTATAAACATCTCCCATCTAGCTGTCCCTGAGTTATATCCTTCTATATAGTAATCATAAGTAAGTATATATAAGTATATCCTTCTAAACAGTATTCATAAGTAAAACATTTTTCTGAGTCTCTGTGAGTCATTCTAATAAGTTGTCAAAACTTAGCAGGGGTCACTGAAACCGCAGATTTGTAGTCAGCTAGGTAGACATGAAGGTTGCCAAGGGACCCCTATGTGGCTGGCATCTAAAGGGGGGACAAGGTTGTAGGACTGAGCCCTTAACCTCTCGTGTCTGTGCTCAGTGTCAGAATTGAATTAAATTGTAGGACACTCAGTTGGTATCAGAGAAGTGGAGAATTGGTGGCAGAACAACAGATTTGAATTAGAAAAAAAAAAAAAACTACATGCTGGCGGAGAAATCTTTGTCTTTGACTAAGAAGTGTGAGGGTTGAGAAGGTTCTCTCCAGCCCCTGCCTTTAGATGCTGTGCTACCGCTGAGTTAGGGGAGGAGGAATAGGGTTGTCAGCTGACAACACAAGCTATTTTGGCTGTCTCAGGGAAAGCACTCTTAAAATGTGTTACTTGACCAAATCATTGCCTTGGAATATCTATCTACTTTGTGGGAAACCAATGCAAGTACCAAGTCACTGCCACCATGCCCACATTCTTGGCTTTGTTACAAAGAAAAGTTATGCCTCGGAACAATGTCTGGCATGTTCAGGCTGAGGTTAACTGGGGCTTGGTTATGCCTTGAGGACCCTGTTGATGCTTTGATGCTGTGATTCATTCATTGATCTTAGTCAGTTCAACTATTTATATGCCGATGTCAAAGTCTCACCCAGCATAACCACAAGAGGCTGCTGGCCTTCATCCACAAAGCAGACATTGGAGAATCAAGTAAAACTTGCTGGTGTTTCTTATACAAGGGAGAAAGATACAGGGACCTATGGAGGATTTATTGGTATGACCCATACCTCAGATTGGCTCCCTTATCCCTCAGAAAGAGGGTGTGATCAACTTGGAATACCATGAACTCTGTGGTCTCTGAAAGCCTCTGTTGCTTCCCAGTTCCCAGGGACTTATATATTCATGGTTCTGTCAGCTTCTCTCCTGACATGTTCTCTGTTTCCCTCTGCATCTCCAGACCCAGAACTGAGCCTCAACTTCTCAATTGGAGAGAGAGAGAGAGAGAAAGACATAGAAAGAGAGAAAAAGGAGAGAAGAGGAGGAAAAAGTAGGAGGAGGAGGAGGAGGGAAAGAGAGGGTGGGAGAGAAAGCTGGGGAGGGGGAGAAGTAAGAAGAGCAAAAACTTTATTTCTTAAGTTTAACATTTCACTACAAGCATGGTGGTCATGAGAAGGTGTTACATTATTGACATTATTCCTCTTTCATCTAGTTGGCCTTTCCTCTCCCCTCCCCTGCCACTGCCGTCTCTCCTCCTCCCTACCCCATCCCTCCAGTTGGATCTCAGAGACCATCCATCCATCCTACTATGATGTAATCTCAAAGAAACATTAAGTGAAGAAACATTTAAAAATAGAGAAACATGTGTATATTAGAGTACAGTTTATCTTTTTTAAAAGGTAATTGCTTATTTTTAGAAAAGGCTAATTTTCTAAACAAAACAAAAAGGACAAATTGTAACTTCTTTTTTTAATGTTTACTTATAGGAGAGGGATAGAATAGGGTAAAGATAAGAGTTATTTGACTACATCTTGTTTTTTATTTTTATTTTTTTGAAGATTTTATTTATTTATTCCTAGAGACACACACACACACAGAGGCAGAGACACAGGCAGATGGAGAAGCAGGCTCCATGCAGAGAGCCTGACGTGGGACTCCATCCAGAGTCTCCAGGATCACGCCCTGGGCTGCAGGCGGCGCTAAACCACTGGACCACTGGGGCTGCCCTACATCTTGTTTTTTAGATGTGACTTTAGAACCTTATATATAAAAAAAAAAAGACAAAATTAAATAAAGAGCTTCTCCTAGATATCAAAAGTAAAATAAAATAAATGAACCTGACTATGAATATAATTGGTGGCATAACCACTCAGGGAGAAACCAGTCTATGCAAGTTTAAAGGGGAGTAACTTGACTGTGAAATTTTGGTGTCATGAGGCCAAAGGACTAAAAACACAGGGAAAAGAAACTTAGGAATCATACAATTGGTGGTAAAGTTTGTATCATCATTCAAAGACTGTTACGGTGTGGAATACATGAAATGTATAACTGTGTTGATGTCCATAAGAATTGGGAGGATCCATGTGGGTGAAAGGATATGCATGTGTAACATCAACAAGATTTAAGTAAAACCCTGTGGTTTTGATTTTAAATTGGAAGTATGGTTCTGAACTGATATATTGTAACTTAAGTAACACGTATTTTCTATTCTATCACTGAAAAGGGCTAGGAATAATACCAACCCATTAGCAAGTGGCCCCCAGACTGAGATCTCCAAACACCATTTCCAGTAGAGGTTCCTTAGAGAAATGGCTGATTTCAGGACTGAAGCAGGAAAAATACAAGATGAGTCTGGAACCGTCATTTCAGAAAGCAAGAAGGCTACTGGAGATCCTTGAAGTTGTGTTATACTCAGTCTATGGTCTGAGCTTTCATTGGCTAAAGAGGAAGCAGCTTGATCATCAAAGAGGATAAAAATAACTGGGAGGATTTGAAACACTTCAAGTATATTTAAGGTCATGAGTTTATAACAATTCTCAAACAAAACAAAATAAACAGCCTTCCTGAACACCTTTGAAGGATGCTAGGAAACAATCTCATAATTTTTTTAAAACAAGTTTAAAAAAAGGAAAGAATAAAATATTTATTCTTCTCTCCTATACAACCTGTCATAACCAACAGTTGACAAAGGGATATTTTTATAGCAGCACTGTAGCTAATAAGTGAAAAATGAATGACAAATTTGAATGTCACCATTTTTCATCCCCTAATAATTTAATGGATCTAAACCAGGGGTCAGGCAAACATATTCTGTAAAGAACAAGCAAGTAATTATTTTAGGCTTTGTAGGACATATGGTCTCTGTCACAACTGTTCATCTCTGTTATTATAGTACAAAAGCAGCAAAAGACAATATATAAACCAATGGATGTGGCTATATTCCAATAAAACTTGCAAATGCAGGCAGCAGATTGGATTTGCCCCTTGCATTTCCCACACTTGTAGATAATGATCACCAATGGCTGATAACATCCCCAAAAGAGGGATGAGAAGTACCCGATGGGAGTGTACACCACCACCTATGAGGTAGACTTGAAGTGGCGGGGGGGGGGGGGGGGGGGGGGGGGGGGGGGGGTAGGAGGAAATCAAGCCTGAATCTGACTGCATCTCCACCTCTAAATTTAGGAGATACCATCCAACATCACCAGGATGCAGGCAGAAAAATAGACTGTTGAAGGTTCTGCTGGACAAAGGACCCAGTGTCCTCAAAATATAACTGCAAGAAAAAGGAAAGATGTGGAGGGATAATTTACAGAGTAGAAGAGAGTTGAGAGAATTAACAGCCAATTAAAATATAAATAAAAAGAATGATCCTCAAAACTCTAAATTCTTGCTTAATGCTTATGTGGAGTGATTTAACCAACATAGCTCTACTCCTGGTCTTGAATTCCCAAGTCCATCAAGGGTCTCCCTTAGGGACAGCTCCATCTACCAGAGAAGACAAAAGGAAGCAATATTTTATTTAGCTTTTCTAGAAAATAATTCTCCATGAGACAGCAAAGAGGTAATCCCAGGTAAGGAAGGGTCAACCTCTAATCCTGTTTTTTCAGTAATTTCCCATTTTGTTTTACTTAATGCACAGTTTTCTATTAGGATGTGCCAAAAAAAAAAAAGGCTTTACTGTTACAGAAAATGTACATAATTTAACAATCTCTCACTATTTTGTGCACAGCATTTGAAAAATTGGCTACTTGACTATTACTTTCTCTTTGGCTTTCTTTTCTCATAAAAGAATCATTGCTGTGCAGAATGCACAATCATTTTTATGTAGGATGCACAATTCAGAGAGCTATTAACTTGTTGGGGAAAAAATGGTTGCTAATACACACATTTTTTCTTGTTTAGATTTATTTCCCACCAGAGAACCATAAAGTATCCCAATTAACTATGAATCTTCGTCTGTGGTAGATGGGAATATCCACAGCCCTCTTCAAGCTGGAAACATTTCAGTCCTCTGCAGGCTAGAACTAAATTACTGTGTCAGTAATGAAAATAAATTTGCTAATTAGTTCACTTAATCAAATCTGACTGAACTCTGTTCCTCGCAGCACACACCTGAGAGCCTTAAGACATCTGTTTCTGAGAGCTCATCACCTACAGGCGACTTTTTCCCTTTTTTTTTTTTTTTTCTGTCTGAGAACAATTATTCAGCTTCCTCCTTAAGCTTTCGAAAGGAGTCTCTATGCAGTTAGTAGTGATATGTTGTACTAGAAACATGGAATAACCACTCGAAGCCCCAACTGGGCTGGATGCTAGGCTGGGCGTAGCAAGTAGATGACATGAACGTAAATGCTTCCTCCTTGATCTGTGAAAAATAGAACCAGAAAGAATTGTTTAGCTCTGACCAAAACATGAGCTAAACTCTCTCGCCACACTCCTCACCTTGTGACAGATGGCAGCGATTCTATCAGACTCCAACTTTAGTATGATAGGCCTCCCTTTTCTCTAATTGCACACTCACCAAATCAAGCTTTTGCTAATTAATTGGGCTTCCAATATGTCTCCTGCTAGCATTTCTCTGTGTATCTGCTCTTCATCTGGTGCCTAATCCTCACATGTGCAATGGCTTTCAGTTGTAGATCTACTCGTTCCTACATTCAGAGGCAAAACTATGATCTTGGGCAGAAGTATTAAGGGGAAACCATGTATTCAAAATCAGTTGCCTTGGTGTTGGGGGTGCTCTCCTGGGTCTCTTGCTAAGATGCACCTCTTCTAGTCCGTAATTTAACCTGAGCTTGTTATCTTATGTTTCCCAAGGCTCCTGCTTTACTTCCTGCCTCTCTCTTCACCAGTCTCTTAGCTTGCTTTCCTGACCCATGATGACTGAACTCTGTGAAGTACCAAACTTCTACTTTTTTTTTTTTTATTGAAGATTTCACTTATTTATTCTTGAGAGACATAGAGAGAGAGGCAGAGACATAGGCAGAGGGAGTCCGATGTGGGACTCGATCCCAGGACCTCGGGATCAGGACCAGGACCCCAAGATCACGACACAAGCCAAAGGCAGATGCTCAACCACTGGGCCACCCAGTTGCCCTGGAATTTTTACTTTCTAATGTACCTGTTTCTCCTTTCTTAAGTCTCTTTCACAGAGCGTAATACTTTTATCTGCCTGGTGCTTTGGCCCTTACCTGACCTTGCTTAACTTCATCAGTCTCTCTAGACATTACTTTTATCTGTTGTTATCAGCCTCTGGTCAAGTACCTGGACCAAGGTACTAAGAGGGGATGACTAGACTCAGTTTCTGTCCCAAAAATTCCTTCTTTTACATTGCATTTTGCTTACTCAGCCCATTTTTCTCCTTGAGGTGGGTTGTCTAGTTCCTGAAGTCATTTGAAATTTCGGCACCTGCTTCTTTCTAGCTCCCCATCTTTACCATGGCAAGAATGTAGACATGTTGCTCAGAAGGATGGTCTAAGTAGTCCTGTTAGGAGAAAGAGCACCAGACTGGGGCTGCGAAGACATCCACTTGAAGTATTAGTTCTTCTGTCTGGAATAAGTTGCTCTGAATCTCTGGGTCTCAGTTCATTCGAGTGTAGAGTGGAAGAATCAGATTCTTCAAAAAGCAACCTTCTCCCTCGATTCTTTTTTCCTTAATGTATTGTAATGTCACAGTTCTTAGGTCAGTGAGCTAATTGGCAAAATGAGAATATGTTGGACCAGGAGTCAGGCTCCCTGGGTTCCAGTTTCTGCTTTGCAACTAGTTCACACACTGTAGGCTTGGAGAAATGCTCTGCCTCTTCAAATCATAAAGAAAATGAGGGGGTCTCTCTGTTGGATGATCTTCAAAGACCCTTCCAGCTCTTTCCTTCAGTGATTCCATTTTTCTACATATGAAGGGGAACACATTTTGCTAGTGAGGACCATTATGTCTGAAGAGAATTACTGTTCCGTGACCCTGGTCTGGAATTTATTCTGCTTACAGATTTTGAAATGCTTCAGCTGGATTTATGCTCTTTTTTTTCTAGCCTAAGACTTTCTATGGAAAGCAATTGCCTGCAGGGTCTAACACAATCTATTCAGCATGTCTGAGAAAGCTTTGGAATTCAGGATTCTCTACAAAGTTCCTCCTTGAACTGGGAGCCATAATGATCCAACAGAAGGACTGCAGCAGCAAATGGGTGTCTTCTAGAATGACCATCACAGGAAGCTCATAGTGGGCAAAATAGAAGTTTTCTCAATGAGCTGTTTCCAGAAAGACCTGACTATTAGGTGCTAATAGCCAGCAGACACCTGACCATCACACCTGCTATAGACTGCCATCTTAGCCTGCTCACAAAGTATATTATCTCTCTCTCATCAAAAATGTCTGGTTCTAAGGAAGCTCAATATAGTTTATAAAGCCCTCTCATAACAACATGATGTATAAGAAGTAGGTCTTACCAGGGGCTGGGAACCCTGAGTCCATAGTGAAAGTAGTAAAATAGCACAGAAGAAAATAGATTTCCCTATCTCATGGGAAGTGAGACTGGATTAGAGGTTTATTGTGAGGACAAGAGCAATTATTACCTAGGTTTTGGCCTCACACACACACACAGGCCTCCAGCTCTGTTGTCATAAAAGGATGCTGATCCCCATACTTCTCTGTATGTTAGGAGGAGAGAGAGCCAGAATGTCTGGGGTCTTCTCCCTGGGGCTTTTAAAGTGATGGGCCATCCCTCCCCGCTTACAAATGTTGCATGGAGAAACTCAAGCCATCCAGGAAATAAAGTAACATATGTAAATAAAGCTCAAGGAATACAATTGTGTGTGTGTGTGTGTGTGTGTGTGTGTATGAGTATGTGCATATGTCTGAGGGTGTGTGTGTGAATACTAAGCCTTTTTGGGTAGATTTTTCCAAGGGAAAATGATGGGGGTGAAGAGCTTTAATTTCTTGCTAAGCCATCTGTCCATTGCTTACAAATGTGCCGTTGAGGAGGCTGCTTCAGGTGTCCTGGGTGAAGATGAAAGGCTGGATTTCATGGAGACTGTGGGCCATAAGTAGCTGTGTTGCCATAGCTTGACAATCATACTGGAGGTGAGGCTGAGAATAAGAGACAGGGAAAGAAAAGAGAAAAAGGGAGAACAGCAGAGATGGCTTCTGATTTTGCAGCTGTCACTGGTAAACTGTGGGAGTGCAAACACCTGTCCTCCCACAGGATTTAGCATAATGTAGCCTCAGTAATATAGAATTCTACTGGTGAATCTGAAACCTTCACAAGGAGAGAATAAGGCCTCATGGGCAGGAGTAATAAGCTAAAACTTCACACAAAGAAATGCTTAGGGATGAGATGAGGGACGTGCCAAAGAGTCAAGGTGGAAGAATAACCTTTGGGTGAGTGGGGCAGTTCTAGGATCTGGGGTTACTGCAGGCAGGACCTCCTGTTGCTGCCCAGGTGACATTTTACTGGCCAGACCTGAGAGCAAATCCAAGCTCTGTGCTTCATTCAGTGACTATTTACTGAGTGTGTGCAATGTGCCAGAGGCTGTTCTAGGCTCTGGGAAAAAGAAGTGAACCCCAAGAGCAATGCCCCCTGTTTCAAGGACATGGCATTCCACTGGAAACAGAGATAAATTAACAAAATATACAATGAATATACAAGATTATTTCAAACATCTGCATGTACTATAAAGATATCAACATACAGTAGTGCGGTAGAGAACAAAGAGGAGAGAAGGGGGCTGATGTCCTGAGCAATGACACCATTTACCAACCTCATAACCTAGATAAGGCCCTGTCCCCACCTGTAAAATCATCCTAATAAATATTACATATCTCAAAAGATGGATATAAAAGATTCACTGAGATAATACATGTGCACAGCACAATGACTGGCCAAGCTTCTGTAAACCCGTCATTGCAGCTCCAGGCATGCCCGAGGGTGATGACATCAGATGCAAAGCCAGAATTGCTCATCTCAATCCTGCTCAGATTCCTGACCTACAAAGAAATATGAGAGGTAAGAAAACAACCATTATTGTTTTAAGCCACCAAGTCTTAATTTGTTTTGTGGAAACAGATAACTAGTACTGATTCTTTAATGTAGAAAGAGAGACTCCTTTTCATTATCTTCCCCTGGGAGACAAAAACTCTTCTAGAAGGGTTTGTTGCCAGCAGAGCTGATTCTAAAACAAAGTGTATTCACAGAAAATTTGAGCTTCAGTAAGGCCAACAGATTAGGAGACAGCTCCCACTTAGAAGATAGTTTGTTACTTACAGTTTCCAAGACAAGGGGGCACATCATGCAGAGAGGGCCATGTTGAGAAGCACCAAGGTCAGTCAGGAGCCAGATGGAGAAGGGAGAGCTGTGGGCAAGAGCCTTTGTTATGGTTTCTGTGGGAAGGAACAGGTGAGGCAGGGTGACCAGAGTTAGGATAGGCTAACTTGAATGTTTTAATGGGCTCTGTGGTACAGGGAGTGTCCCTAGTTGTCTGGTGCCTGGCCCTGAGGTGATTAGGGTAGGGGAATAGCAGCCTGAATTTGAGGGCCCATCAAAGGGGTAATGTGCAGGCCCTGGATTGGTTGGTTTGCATTTGAAAAGTGTGTAAGTTGTTTGCTATCTCTAACAGTTGGCTAACCCTGGGAAGACCTACCCTCCCTATAGAGAGGAAGACAATGTCTGAGCCTCACATTCCTGAGCTTCTGCATGGCTAGGGTGTGGATTCATGATATCACTGTGGACTCTGGGACTTGAGAGGGAAATCTGCTAAGGGAAGAAGGGGACTTTGATTCCCCAAAAGATTTTCTGCCCCAATAAAAAAGACAGAGATTTGCACCAGGAGAAGCCTTCTCCCCTCTTCTCACTTTGAGCAGTGTTATATGAGGAGACCAAGTTTGGAGCTGCCATATTAGCTTGTGACCACAAGAGGATGACCAAGAGGGTCACAGAGAAAAACAACCTGCCATGCCATCAGAGAGCCCCCATCAACCCTGGAGCCCTATTGTTTAAGCAACATTACTTCTGCATGTACTATATTTGTATTTGGCTACTTTGCAGTCAGAGCATAGCTGATGTACTGGCGCGACGACTTGCTTTTAATTCCCAGACTCCTTCTCTAACCACCCTGCTTAGAAGATGGAGAAGTTTAGTTACTCTGCCACAATAGTAAAAAGTTACTTGAGACCTTATGGCTGAGAATTGCCAATGTGCAACGCATGATGTAGAGCTTGCTTAAGTGGGGGTTCACTTAGTGGGGAGAAGAGAGACAGATGGGGAACAAAAGTGAGTTCTGGAAGCCCTGAAGACAAGAGTCCACTTCAATATGCCGCCTGAGGCAGGGGCCACCTGGTGTTCACTGTGCTGGGACATATGGAAGCTGTGAGGAGGTGTTTCATGTGGTCCGTGGATGCATTTCACACAGCTTAGTGGAAACATATAGTATTCATGTGGGCATGTTTCAGATGGTCCCAGCAGCTTCCGCCAGAGAAATGGGGAGGAGTCAGAGTAACATGAAATAAGAAGAACACAGGGAAGGAAAATGATTAATGTGTCATTTTAATTGGTGAAATAAGGATGTGGGATGTATGATTTCAGTCTACTGGAAAGAGGTAGGATACATATTGTCTCAACCCTCTAGATTTTGCTGAATGTGTTTTTAAATGGAGCATCTCCAATCACACGGATTTATGGAAAACTGGTGTTTTATGGTAAATGAAATATTGGGATCTTGAGGCTGCAATTTGCTGGGTGGTGGAAAAAAATTTCATAAAAGGAAAAAGGGGAAATAAAAGCAGAATTGGTAAAAATCCAGGGTAATTAAGATACTGTTAGGAGATAAACAGGCATATTAAAATTTTCAAGTTTATGTGAGTGAAAATTGATTCGTGAATTGGGCAGCATCCTATCTAGCGGACAGAAAAGAGCTGTGAGGAATTGTACCAAGTGAAAATTTTAGTGGCAGAAGGGAGCAGAAACAAGGAAGTTATACTGGCAAAGAGAAGACTGCTTCTTGCAAGATCACTTCCCCTTAGGGCATGGCAGGGGCCTACCAGGCAGATGACCTCACTAGTGATTCCTGATAGATTGGTTTAAGGTTCCATTGCTGGGAGAACCAAGGCTATAATTAAGTCTTGGTTTGGTAATGTGGGACTTAGCATAAGTGACTCCATTTTGGGTCTGTTGTTTTATTTTTAACAATACTCATGTCTAGAATACTATCAGAATTCTTCCTGGACCAAATCTATTGCATATCTTAGGTGGAGGTGGTTGGGGTGATGGGATGTATCTTCTCTGTGCTGGAGGATGACCTTCCCATCTACACTTCCCATCCACACTATAGTTGTTTAGTTATTTCACTCATTTCTGAGTCTATCTTGCTTTCTCTTTCTCTCCATGTTTGTCTCTTTCATCCTTCATTCCACACACTTACTGTTAATATGTGCCAGACACAGGCACTGAGAATATAGCAGTAGAAAAAACAGGCATTATTCCAACATGAAACTATGTTTTTGGTCCCAAATGACCAGTGGTTTACTGCTGCTGTGTAGATAAACACAAACACAAAGACTATCATAATCTCTATTTCCAGTTCTAAATGCTTTGATAGTGGTCATGCAGCACCCTCCAAATCCCTACCCCTCTCTCTTTTTGGTAGATACCATATTTTCAGTTTCTACTTTGTCTAGAATGTCCTGGGACTAGGGGAGCTCAGATAAAGACAGGAACTCCAATGTATCTTGTACCCATAGGACAAATAGAATTGAGATAGGACTTCGAATGTAAGTCCCCTGGTCCCACTATATATTTTGTTTCCCCATGTCCATTTTGCCACATGGCTTAGGAACTGGGTTGGATCAATGACAGATCAAAAATGAGTCATAAACCTCCCACTGGAGAGGCAAAAAAAAAAAGTGTTTGGTAAGCTGCAGGGACCAAAGAAGTAAAATGCCAGTGCTTCTTCTCTCCTTCCCTCCTGGGATGGAACCTGAGGGGAAAGGCAGGAAATGTGGAAGAAATACCATGATAAGCAATATGAGTATTTGGCTTTAGAGGCAGACCCAGGGGACAGCTGTAGGTCCCCAAAAAGAATCAAGTTTACTACCCACTGCCACATCCAACAGAGTGCCGCGAAGACAGTCACAAAGAGGGGGCTGAGTGATGGGTACAGAAGAGAGGATTGAGGTAGTACTCACCAAATCTCTTCAGATCCATGCTCCTTTATGCAGCCAAAGGGGAGCAGAATACACCACCCTAAAATACCCCCTTTTTGGTACAGGGATAATTTTAAGCTGATTATTTTTGAGAGCCATCAGACTCAGGAAAAGCTCTGAAAACAGGGTAAAATTTAGTCTTTTATAAGGGAAATTTACATTTATAAGGGACATTTCCACTTGCCAGAATGTCTCCCTCTCTGTTCTGGGAAGAGAAAGAAGACTCTAAATCACAAGAAACTGTTGTCAGAGCACAAGGCACTGACTTAAATCTACATCACAACTTTTGCCTTGTTTACTCTGCTTTTCCTGGTCACTTCCCATAACTGGCCTCTCCACCCGCTAACATCTTTCTTTTGGCTTTAGCTGAAGATGGTATTTAATGGATGGATTGGGCCATTTTGGGGACTAACTCAGGTTTCCTGGGTATCTCCAATGTACATAGAGGTACACATTTTGTTAAACTTCCTTTTATTTTCTTTTTCTCTCTTGTTAATCTGTCTTTTATTATGAGGGGCTTCAGCCACAAAAGCCAGGAGGGCAGAAGGACAATTATTTTTCTTCCTCTATTTTTCAGCCACAGAACATGGTCATGGAAACCAGAAGATCCAGAAGATGGCACAAAGTGTGGAGGCCGAGAAAATCAAGGCCATTCCACCTCAAGTTTAGCGTTAGCACAAGTACAGCCATCCCAGGCCCCAATGAATAAGAGCTGAACTTTACATTACTTCAGTTACAGGAAGAAAACAGTTTACAGCTTAATGTCCTAGAAAGCCCCATATTAGAATAAGAACAGAGCCCAAGCCAAGGGCAGGAAGCCCCTATTAGAATGAGAACAGAGCTCAATGCCCCTGAAAGCCCCATATCAAAATGTAAACAGAATTTGAGAAATTCCTCCACCCCCTCTGGAAATCCCCTTGACCAGCCTATAAGAAACCCAGCTGTAACCCACTTCAGGGGTCCAAGTCCCTGCTCCACTGTGTCGGGTATACTTGGACCCAAGATCGAGCTTGTAAATAAACCCTCGTGCGCTTGCATCGATGTTGGCTCCTCGGTGGTTTCTTGGATTTGCAATCTTGGGCACAACAAAAGGTGAAGAAAGCAATGAATACAGAGTTTAGCAAGCCTGCCATGAGGCTATCTTGGCTTGGGGCAAGGGGACCCAGCTGAAGAAGCTGAGGAATGGAGAGACAAGTTTCTGGGAACCAACAGATTTTTTGGCCACAGGGGAACCCAAGTGGGACCAAGTCAACCATGCCCAAAGGATATGAGCTCTGAGAAAATTTCAGAAGAAACTAAAATGCCATTAAATAATAAGTTTAATTATTTAAACTGTTTCCCCATACCTTTGGCCTTTAATCAGTAGAATGTAGCTGGTAGAGGTAAGATTTTTTTTCTTATTTGAGTAGATTTCAGCTCTGCTTCGTATATAACCAGCCTACTAAAGCAAGGTCACTCTAAGCTGGTCCCTTAACCAGCTCCCAGGTGATCTGGATACTGCTGGAGCCATACTTGGAGAGTCACTGTCATGGAGAGTTTTAGCCATGTCTGTCTCTAAGAGATGAGCAGGTCTGTCCACACAGACCTGAAAGCAAGGCAGACTTTCCCATCATCACCTGTGATTTATCTGTAGATTATCTCTCCTGTTAATGTGAGCTCAACCATGCAGCTGAAGCATTAATGACCCTTGAAAATTTCAGCCTAGTTGTATTGCAGCCCAGAATCTGTGGCTGAAAATGGTGAGAATGACAAATTACCCCCTGCCTAAATTCTCACATTTGTCTGTATTTCCTATGTCATACCGGTGTTGGAAAAATAAAGAAGTTCAGCCCTATGCCTGATCCATAAATATACAGAATGCAGAAGCCATATGATCTCCCGATGTTCATTTTCCCACTGATGTTAGGTCAGTATTGTTCCCTCTGTGGAGAGGCTCAGAAATGTAGTAGGTTGCACCAGGGTCTAGTAAAAGAGTGTGATTCATCTTATGTACCTTCTTTTCTGTTCTGAGACTCAATTTCCAACATGCTGAGGACATGTCCCAAATGAACAAACAGTTCTCAGACACCAGCAGGGTGTCTAAGAATTCAACTCAATTCTGACAGGATTTACTGGGACAGAGCATTAGAATCCACAGGTTAAAGGCTCAGTCCAAGACTGCCCCTACCCCATCCTTCAGACACCAGTCTCAATCCCACATTGTTACCTGTGCTTCTGAACCACTGACTACAGATCAGAAGTTCCCATGGCCTCTTCCTCAATTTTTTTAAAGATTTTATTTATTTATTCATGTGAGAGAGAGCATGCATGAGGGAGGACCCTGGGATCATGACCTGAGCCAAAGGCAGATGTTTAACCCATTGAGCCACCCAGGTGCCCCATCCTTCCTCGGTTTTGATGAATTTGCTAGAGCAGCTCACAAAACTCAGGGAAACATTTTACTCACTAGATTATGAGTTCATTACAAAAAGGTGTGGGGAAAGAGCATGGAGCTTCCATGCTCTCTCTGAGCTTGCCACTCTTCCCAAATTGCCACCTGTTCACCAACCCAGACACTCTCTGATCCCTATCTTTCTTGGGTTTTTATGGAGACTTTATTACAGTCATGATTGATTAAATCATTGGTCATTGGTAGTTGATTTAACCTCCTGCTTCTCTCCCCTCCCAGGAGGCCAGGAGGGGTGACCTGAAACCTCCAACCCTCTAATTACCTGACTGGTTCTCCTGGCAACTACACTCCACCCTTGGGTGGGGTCCAAAAGTCGTCTCATTAACATAACAAGAGATACTTTTGTCTCTCTTTTCACTTAGGAAATTCCCAGGCTTTTAGGAGACCAGAACTTTGGACAAAGACCAAATATGTACCTAAAGTATATTTTAGTCATCTGAATGACCAAATATGTATTTCTTTTAAATCCCAACATCACAATACCACAAAGAAATTATACTCCCTAGGGTCACTGAATATCTGGGATGCCCGTTTTTTGTTAAGTATGAGTCACAGCTCATGTGCCCAGGTATAGAAGGGTAAAGAGAGCAAAGGCAGTGATCTGGAGCAGGGAGGGTCATATGGGGTGGGGCAGGGCTGCTTCTAGCAGTGAAAGGATTCTGAATGGAGCACAAAGTCTGCAGCTGTAGTGGTATCTGGTCAACCATTTTATTCTAAAAGGAAGCCCTCAGAAGCACAGAATGGAGATGTGGTGAGCAATCAGCTGCGAGCTGGATGAGAAGAGGCTCTAAGGCATCCCTGTTGATTACACTGTCTCAGGGACATCTGGAATAAAGCCCAGGCCTCAGAAGCTGGGTGTCAGGCACCAAAGCATTGTGCTGGGAGGCAGGGGGGCAGTATTGTTACATCTAGATCCCTCATTCAAAACGTGGCTGGAGAGAGTGGTGCAGTAGTATCAGCCACAGTATCAGGGATCCTGTTAGTAATGCAGAATCTCAAGTCTCACCCCAGGCTCTGCATCAACTCTGCATTTCAACAAAATCCCCAAACTCATAAGAGTTTGAGAAGCACTGCTCTAGCCCGTTAGCTCCCATCCTTGAGATGCAGTTTAAAAGAAACAACCAAAAAAGCACATGTCTAAGAGTGAAACCCAGGTATGATTATTATTATTATTGTAAATGCCCCATGATTATAACGCGCAGCCAGGAATGATCAGTGGTTCTCAAACATCAGAAAGCTTCAGATTCACTTATTAAGGCACAGACCATGGGGTGTTTCTGATTCAGAAGGTCTGGGGTTGGGCCTGGGAATTTGCATCTCTAGCAAGTTGCAGGGGATGCAGGGGATGCTGGAGTTGCTGCTGGGATCACACATTGGGTACCATTCATTTTTTTTAAATAATAAATTTATTTTTTATTGGTGTTCGATTTGCCAACATACAGAATAACCCCCAGTGCTCATTCCGTCAAGTGCCCCCCTCAGTGCCAGTCACCCATTCACCCCCATCCCCCACCCTCCTCCTCTTCCACCACCCCTAGTTCATTTCCCAGAGTTAGGAGTCTTCATGTTCTGTCTCCCTTTCTGATATTTCCTACCCATTTCTTCTCCCTTCCCTTCTATTCCCTTTCACTATTATTTATATTCCCCAAATGAATGAGAACATATAGTGTTTGTCTTTCTCCGATTGACTTATTTCACTCAGCATAATACCCTCCAGTTCCATCCATGTTGAAGCAAATGGTGGGTATTTGTCATTTCTAATGGCTGAGGAATATTCCATTGTATACATAAACCACATCTTCTTTATCCATTCATCTTTCGATGGACACCGAGACTCCTTCCACAGTTTGGCTATTGTGGACATTGCTGCTATAAACATCGGGGTGCAGGTGTCCCGGCGTTTCATTGCATCTGTATCTTTGGGGTAAATCCCCAGCAGTGCAATTGCTGGGTCATAGGGCAGGTCTATTTTTAACTCTTTGAGGAACCTCCACAGTTTTCCAGAGTGGCTGCATCATTTCACATTCCCACCAACAATGCAGGAGGGGTACCATTCATCTTAAGGGAGAACAAATTTCACATGGGGTTCCCAAAATAACCCAAGCTAGCAGTATGGGCATCACCTGGACACCTATTACAAATGCAAATAACAGGCCCCACACCTGATCTACTGAATGAGAAATTCTGGGAGAGGGGCCAGCAATAGGTTTTAACAAGCACAGCAGGTGTTTCTATTGCAGCTAATGTTTGACAACCCCTGGTCTGGGAGTCAAGCTCCAAAACTGCTGAACCATCAGCCATTGGAAATAGATGGAAAAATATGTTTTTCTACCTTTTCCCTATGTGTTTTGATCTATGGAAAAATGTCTCATTTTTGTACCTGATTTTGCTAAATGGCAGAGAACCTTGAGCTGAATGTATATATAAATAATAACCCATTTATACACACACATATATACATATACCACACATACAAATACAAAAATATATCGATTTCAAATTTCACAATGGGCCACATAATCCAATAAAACAGATACTGGCTTCTATTTTACAGATGTATCTCTGAAAATTTAAGTAGAGCAGATAATACCAGTTCCTTAATAATCTATTTTCCCATTCTTTGTGCCTATCAGAAACGTATAGTTCAGGAATCTACCTTATCCTTAATTTAGGAGAAACTGATGAACTAGTTCTAATCATTCTTAGCCAGTGGTTCTAGACATTGGCAATCTGAAAAAAAAATTTTTTTTAAAGATCTTATTTATTTATTCATGAGAGACTCAGAGAAGGAGGCAGAGAGCAAAGCAGTCTCCCTGTGAGGGAGCTCCATGTGGGACTCGATTCCAGGACCCTGGGATCATGCCCTGAGCCGAAGGCAGGTGCTAAACCACTGAGCCACCCAGGGATCCCCTGAAAAAAAAAATGTTTAAACATGGCTGATTCCACCTCCACAGGTTTGCTCTGTGCATGGTGCTAGAAGTTACCCAGGTGATTCTAATATGCAGCCAGGGATTCATTCCATTGGTTTAAGCCAATAGTCACAACCTCATCCTTTCTGCCAGTGATTGATTTAAGGGAGGCTTGTGATGGCCTTGTGGCCAATTAGTCATGCTGAGTTGCTGCTGGGAAAAAGTTTTCTTGTTCTTAAGGCAGAGGAGACAGTTGTTGTATTGCTTCTGGGTGTTATTAGATCTAAATGTGATGGCTGGAGTCACTGCAGCTATTTTGCTGCCATCATGAGGATAAACCCAACACTTGGAGAAGAGCAAAGCCAAGGAAACTACAGAGAAACCTAGGGCCATACTCCTGAACCTGCTCATTTCATATAATTTGTAGTGAGTGAGATGATAAATCTATTGTTTAATTAGAGTTAGCTATTACTACCTGCCAAAGGCATCCTAGCAGAAATATATTAAGTGACAAAGCTAATGTCACACACTTAAGACAAATGTGGATTCAAGTCTTCTGATTCTGGCTCCTGGGCTCTTTCCACAAAATTATACTGTTTCTATTGTCCAAGGTTCAGAAATGACAGAGGTAAAACCAATGAATCACCAATTATTGTGCACACACCAAAAAGACAGTTTACAAACTGGGAGAACTCAAAACATGGAATGAGGCTCAGGGGCATATTGTGATAAAGCAGCTTGCATAGTAAGAAAGCAGTGATTACTCTTCACAGTGATTGGCTATACTATTCGAATTTTCTGAAAAGATAGGGACTTGGTCAATGTGGTTACCTTATATCAAACTTGGGAAACAGGTTAAGTTTAGCCTGTGATTTCCAGAAGCAAAAGCAAGAAATGACCCAGGTCAGGTTAATCTTGCAAAATAAGCTAAGGTAAGCTTTGTTCGTATGACTAAACTTATTTTGTTCACTCAGGGGATTTTCAGGGCTGGTCTCCACTTTTTTTTTTTTTTTAACACTACATAGAATACTGGGCAGGATCTCAACTGGAAAACTGCCTAGGAACCCACTTTAGGTTTTCAACTAGGAAAGAGAGTTACTTACTACTGTTTCATCTTAAGAATTGAATAGTCTGAGGTATCTTGGTGGCTCAGTCAATTAAGGATCTGTCTTTAGCTCAGTTCATGACCTTGGGGTCCTGGGATCAAGCCCTGCACTGGGTTCCCTGCTCAGCAGGGAGCCTGCTTCTCTGTCTCTTTCTCCCTCTTCCCCTGCTCTTGCTCTTGCTCAGCCTCTCTTGCACATGCAATCTCTCTCTCTCTCTCAAATAAATAAATAAAATCTTTAAAAATTTGTCTTACCCTTACAAAAATGTGATGGTTAATTTTATGTGTCAATTTGACTGGGCTAAGGGATACCCAGATAGCTGGTAAAACATAATTTCTGGGTGTATTTGTGAGGAGGCTTCCAAAAAAGATTAACGTTTGAATTAGCAGGCTGAGTAAAGAAGATTCTGCTCACCAGTGCACTTGGCATTAGCCAATCTGTTGAGAATCTGAGTAGAAGAAAAAGGCAGAATCATGGCAAATTGCCATCTGCTTGGGTTGGGACATCTATGTTCTCCTGCCTCCCAACATTGATGTTCCTGGTCCTCAGACCTTCAGACTCAGACTGAATTATGCCACCAGCTCTCCTGGTTCTCTGGTTTCTAGACGGGAGATTGTGGAACTTCTCTGCTTCCAAGATCATGTGAGCCAATTCCTATATTAAAGCTCCTCTCTTCTGTGGATCTATAGATATCCTATTGCTTCTTTTTCTCTGGAGAACACTGGCTCATACAAAAATTAATGTTTTGAGTTTGTTCATTAGCAACTTTCCCGCCAAGCACATTAAACCAAGGGGTGTGTGTGAGGGGTGCTTAGGATAGAGAATCACACATTTCATTTGTCTAGACCTATAATAGGGCATGTCTCCATTTAAACTGAAGAGTAACGGAGTCACTTAATAGAATTAATGAGGAGAGAAGACCCTTGGGAATTAGATGATAAAGATGTGCAAAGTTTTCTGGATACACAAAAAGGAATGGTTTAGTCTGGAAGGATCAAGTAATTAGAAAAGGCTGTGTTAATTTCAGGCTTCCTTAGAAACACCAGGGGGTGAAGTGCCTCAGTAAGTAGAGTCCGTAGAAAATGAACACATTGGTAGAGGGAATGAGTGATATGGAGAAATGTAATTGATATTACCTAAGGGCAGACAAAAAAGGGGAAGTTTCACATATGAGGCAATTTGTCAGAAGGTGAAGCCAACTGTGATTTTTCTCTCATTTGAATAAACTATTGTGTCCCTGAAGGCAACAAATTGAGGTGGTATTCATTTTAAAGATGATATGCTGATTGTTTAAAAATATGCAAAGCATCCATTGCTGCACTGGATCTGTCAATTTCAGTCTACAACTGAAATAAAACAAAAATAGGTTGTGCATATTCAACAGGAAGAACGAACCATTTGGACAATGGCTTTGATTTGGTTATTTTAACTGAGAGTATAATTAAATATGATGAAAATGAAGCAAATTGTTGATCAGTTGACCTGGTCTAATTAATTGAAATAAGCAAATTATAAGGTGTACTTATCACCTTACTATCTAATTGGATCAATATTAATTCAATTCATACCTCAGGACTCTACAAATAAATAAATGGACACCCTGTCTCTACACTTCAATTTTTTTTGTCTCCATAAGGGAACATGAGTCAAACAAAATCCATAGATTTGTAGAATATATATATAAGGGAGTATTTGGTAAAGATGTTTACCTCATTTGCCAGAATGCATTATCAAATATCTAACCATAATAGTTATCATTAGCCCATACAATTAATTTCAAGATGAGGACCATCCATTAGGCTAATAAATAATTTATCTAATGAGCCTTTACTTGTGAGAAAGAGAAAAGGAGTCCCTGGTATCTGGGAATAGGTAGTTAGGAACTGCCCTGCCAACAAGAAATAACCCAATGTATTCATCTACTGATATGTTTCTGGTGGTTTTTAGCTTAAGATTACTGACCCTGGTTAGATGGAAAATAAGTGAAAAATTCATCCAAATGCCAAATATTTGTGAGAGAATGCTCATTTCAGTGTCAGGTTAATAAGGAGTGATTGTCCTTACTCATTCTTTCAGATTTTTAGTCAATTTTATGGAAGTCTTTACTTCTGACTAGGTTTTCATGGCCTTTCTCCAATGGAGTTCTTGTATGGTTGTTCCAAATGTTCTACGGGTCAATCAAAATGGTGGATTTGCAGATTACCCCAATGTTGATGTACCAAACATCCACTGAACTAATTCCTTAACCATGGCGTCTTTAAGGGTCCTTAAAGATCATCTCATCCAACCATGTTATTCTATTCAAGAGGGACCAACCATGTTATTCTACTCAAAAGGGACTGGAAGGAAGGTCAGAGGTCAAATGTACTGGCTGAAGTTATCCAAGTAGTTACAACAGATCAGGGTCTGCAACCTAGTTCTCCTGGCTCTTTTTTTTTTTTTTTTTTTTTTTTTTTTTTTAAGATTTCATTTATTCATGAGACACACAGAGAGGCAGAGACATAGGCAGAGGAAGAAGCAGGCTCCTTGTGGGGAGCCCAATGCAAGACTTGATCCCAGGACCCGGGATCACAACAAGAGCCAAAGACAGACACTCAACCACTGAGCTACCCAGAGGCCCCAGTTGTCCTGGCTCCTAACTCAGTGCTCTTCCCATTGTCATTCAGCTGGTCCAATTTATTAAATGATGAAATAGTTTTTTTATTTATGGGAACAATTCTATTTGATCAGTATTACTTGGTATATGACATATAACTAAATTTCGTAGTCACATGTTGTGAGTTTTCATTAATATTCTAAATGTATTATATATTTATGTGTTCAGCAAACTTTCTGATTGCCTTCTATATTTTTTTCAGTTCCTCCTAAGCTTTTGACCTCCAGCATACTCATTCAATAAATATTAAAGCGATAACAGTCTAGAAGTGGGCTCAGATGCGTACGTAAGTAATGATGCTAAATGAAAAATTTAAGAAGTTAGCTAGTATCTTTAAATGGTTCATAATAAGCAGCCTGATTGTTGGGGGCAGTTGGGAAAGGAAAGGTTACCTCCAGCTATAAAAAGAAGGAAAATTTCACAGTTTCACATCTCTGCAATGAGAGATGACATGGGTTTGGATATTTGGATTTGAAAGAAGAACAATTCAGCTGGAGAGGAGAGTGTGAGCAAAGGCAGACCAATCCAAACCCAAGGGCTGGCTTTGGTTTATAAACAGGAAATGGTAGAGCAGTGAGTCTCTGCCACCTGCGTGCTCTGACCCCCTCCCCTTCCTTCCCTCTGCTATTTACCTCCGTGAACTTTGCAGGTATTTAGTTTCACCAAATAGTTCTAGTCGACAGATGGCCCTTTCTTAAACTTCTGGAAATAGTTGAAATACTTCTCTCAGAATTGTTATGAATTTTAACTTACAGAAAGTGTCAACAGACTTGAGTGATTCAATTATAGAAATGCTGAGAAGGGAACGACCGGATACTGGTGAACTTCAAACTCAAGAAAGGAAAAAAGAAATTCCCACTCACCTCACTTAGGACCACTGACACGCCATCCCTCCCCTGGAGGGGTTGGGAGTGGGGGAGCTTAAGAACTAGAGGTGCCCTAGTCTCTGTCCAGTTGTTCCCCTTTACCAGAATGCCACCTGAATTGTACCATCAACAAGGCCCTTGAGAGGGGGCTTCTTCTGTGAATCAGGTGCTCCATAGAGCTAAGCCACCCAGAGGAGAGTCTGAGTCATAGATATAGACACAAGCAGGAAAGCCTGAGGCTCTGACCACCTCAATTGTGCCAGCATGTGCCTCTCAGATGTCTGTGTGACTTGTTCCTTCTAAGGCTGCCTTTTTATCCAATTCCATGTTGCTAGAATCTTCTCTAGTCTCACTGAGAGAGGAACAAGACTAGTAATTGCCATCTTGTTTTTCCTGGGCCTTATGGCTGACCTGATTTCTCCCTGGGGTCAGATCTGCTGAAGCTCCCATAGTCTTCCTCAGTTGACTCTAGTCTTTGGCAGGCCTCTTATCTTGCCCCCCATCCCTCTTCAGTCTATCATCTATTTTGTCACTGTTACAATAGTCTGATATCCTCTACTATTTTGATATGATTATCAATATAAAAAACCTTTCATTTCCAGTTCTCAATTTGCTTTGAAATTTTAGTGGGCTCACTGGGAGCCCACCAAGCAGTTTTCCTGCCTCGGGAGGGGAATGTGAAGGGTGAGGGTCTTGAATGCGATACAAAAATGTGCAGGGAAGTTCTACTCTGGCCTGGCCCAGCCATCATACCATGCAGTCCTCTGTGAATGTTGTATAGTCATCAAAGACCCTGCATCCTTCTGATGGTTCCATTCACTTTGTCCAACTATTGTAGCAACTACCTGTGAGCCCTCATGATTCTTCAATTTTGTCCATCTTATTAAATCAGAAGGAATGTGTGATCTTTTACACAAATTGTAGACCTGTACCAAATTGAGAGGGGGAAGAAAAACTTTTATAATCCTTGGAGGTTCAGAAGTATAATAATACATATTAAGGAAATGACTGAGAAAAAAATGGGATTATTTCTCATAAACCATTTCTGAGTTGGCATCTCAACTTTGCAAACATAAATTGAGATTTTTATATTTAGTTCTTTCTTTCCCTTTCTGGTCTTATAAGCTAATATGCATAAAGCATCTGAAATAGTATGTGACGTGCTCACTGGACAACAAAGGGTGGCTAGTAAGGCATTCTGCACTGCTGTTGAGATGGTGAAGCATGGGTGACGGGTCTTAGGAATGGCCCCTTTCTTCTGTTTATGTTGTTACTAGAAGAAATTAAACATGTGCCCAAGACACCTAAGCAGGGATGAGTAAATATTAAAGAGAGGGCAGTGTTTGTCAGTTGTTTATTTGGGGGGATCATTATGCTCAGGAAGCAATGTGGAGGGGGGTCCTCTCCTGTGGGTTAGCAGTGCTCCCTCTCTAGAGTATGAAAGAGCACACAATTAAGCTCTATGACCCTCACTGGTCAATGATGTGGACATTGGGACAAAGACCAGAAATCTAATACCAGGGGATAAAGAGCTGTTCGGGTCAATGTCCATCTTGTGAACGCCTATCCAGTGGCCATCTAACCATAAGAGAGGGCCCCCAGAACTCCATTTTTTGGTCTGACACTGCCAACTCTTTTGAGCATGGGAAGGTGCCTCATTGCATAATTCAGTATGCTAATGTCAGTGAGATTATTTGCACCCACATTTTGCAGAGGACTCAATCACTGGACTACATTTCTCAATTTAGAAGCCTATTGTCTATACTGCCCCATCTTCTTCCTGCCCTTAGTAAGTGAAAAGAGATGCATGTGGACATGTATCCCACAGGCAGATGAGGCCTGCTTAGCAAGCAGAAACCATTTAGAAGCACTAGGCCAGACACTGGAATTTGCATGGTTAAAAATAATAATAAGGGTGCCTGGGTGGCTCAGTCAGTTGAACATCTGCCTTCAGCTCAGGTCATGGTCTCGGGGTCCTGGGATCGAGCCCTGCATTGGGATCCCTGCTCAGGAGGGAGTCTGCTTCTACCTTTCCCTCTGCCTCTCCCCCCAGCTTGTCCACACACTCTGTCTCTCAAATATATAAATACAAGCCTTAAAAATAATAATAAATCACTGGTAATATACTGGATGTTTAATATCATACCAGTTTCTATTTGTTTTCTTTTTTGTGGTTATAAAGATAGAGTATTATGCACTAAAAGTAGCAGTGGAGGTAGATTTTATTTATTTGCTCTGGTATAGAGTTGCTTTGTACAGTCCCAGAGTCCCCAGGTACCAACAGGATTCTTCCCCGGGGAGACCTGTTGTCCCAGGCTACAGTATGTGTGCTTCCCTAAAGACGAGAACTTCCCATAAGTCTTGAGTGTTATAGGAGATGCTACAGGAGGCAAGCAGGAGTTACTTCTCCCATCTACACCTACAGACTCTCCAGGAATAGGGCTCAGGCAGCCCAAGTTCTCTGAAATTCTAGTGACAGCAAATTAAACACAATCAGGGAGAAAGGATAGCCAGTCAACTTTGCTTTTGCCCAGCTATTTTGGTACCTTGCCACTGTCAAGTTCTGAAACGCTGCATTTCCAGCCATGGTCCAGAGCATTTTTAGTTCAGTTTCACAATCTCTGTTTAAAAAAAAAAAGAAAGAAAGAAAAGAAAGAAGGAAAAAGAAAGAAAAAGAAAACCCTACTATTATGCCCCCACCCCCTCTTCCCTTTGGACTCAAGACTCCCCCTCCCCCACTTGGCTGCTGCTGTACTGAGATAAGACTGTGGTATTTTCCCCGTCACCCACCAATCATACATTATCATAAGAAAGTGCCAGGCATCCATCAGCCCACAGCCCCTGATTTATGCTCAAAGTTCGGATTATCTATTCTGCTCCAAATCCCTTCAAACGGCCAACCTGATCAAAGAGAATCACATCCACCAGATAAAATTCGAATATAGCTCCATGCAATAGAATGACAGGCAGGATTTTTTTTTTTTAATCTCCAAACTGCTTCAGCCTCCTCATTTTGTCAGGAATTGTTCTTTATCCACAGCACAGGACCCACTGAGCAACCTTATTGTCATTCTTGCATCTTTCCTGCTGGGTTCTGCGTGGGAAGCCATTTATGGAGTTTGCTTCTGGGGAAGGCATCTTTGTCCACCACCAGTTCCCTGTGTGCAGCATGTGGTGACAAAGTCTTCCTAGCCCAGGGCCAGGTAGATGAGAAACATTACAGTACATGGATTAGTCTTATTTAACAACCAGTTGCTAACTTTGACAGCGTGCAACAGAGAGAAAGCCAAGATTGAAAAGTAGTGTCTTCAGTGTTGGGGGTCATTTCAGTGACGCAATTCAAGTGAACACCCTTTAAATCCAACCATGCATGTCATTCACTCAGCAAATATTTATCGAATGTCTTATGGGGAAGGCTCTGGTGAACCAAGGAAGAATATCATCGAGGAGCTTAATATTTAAAAAAGAAGATATAATCGAGGAATTAAATCAAAGCAGAGATTTCCAGTCCAAGAGTGGAATCTGAGCCCAGTAAATTCAGCTATCTTCAAATTTCTAGTGAGGAAACCAAAGAATCTAGCATAAGACTTCAGGGGGAAATGTGCACTGCTACTGGAAACTAAGAAAGAATTGTATCTGGTGCCAGAAACTTTGTGGGATTCCTGGAAAATACGAAGCAGGTAAGGGTAGACAGAGGTAAGGGGTTATTAACATGCAAGTCACCACTCTTGAAGGGAAAATGTATTAAGAGTGTAAGGGGAAGGGGAAATCCCACTATTTTGAATCAGCAGGGACTGAAGGCAAAAATGAACCACAGAGAAATTGGCTGGAGGCAGAGAGGAATGCAGAACCCCCTAGGTGCCCCTGAAAACACACTGAGATCAGATATATGTGTAGGCTGGGATCCCGTCTGAGGAATCTTGGCTATTTGATGCATAGTGGCATATTAAGTAAACAAGGGGCAGTTGGTGAGTCTTGCTCCTTCCCTTTCAACACACTCCCACTAGTGATGAAGAGATGTTTTCTGTTATGACTTTCCAGTGCAACTTCCTCTTTTCTGACCTCTGTTTGCATTTACAATCTGATAACGCTGACCTGGAGAAAATCCACTTATTCCTGCCTGTATTTCTCTAGGCCTGCGGGATTTGAAGAGTCACCCAAACACAGAGTCCATCTTCCAATGTTAGAGAATACCTATGATGGAGAGAAGTGACCAGATCACAGGCAGTATGCAGGAGTATTTCAAAAGCCCAGTAATATGCTAAAGACACAGAATCTAGTGTTTCCTTTGAAATAGATTTCCTGAAAGTACAACTTTGTAATTAAAAAAATGTATACTGGGGCGCCTGGGTGGCTCAGTCAGTTGGGTGTCCTACTCTTGATTTTGGCTCAGGTCATTGTCTCGGGGTCGTAGGATCAGGCTTTGGGGGCTCTTTGCTCATTGCAGAGTTTGCTTATCCCTCTCCCTTTGTTCTTCCCCTGCCTCCCCTGTTCTCACTCTCTCTTAAATAAATAAATAAAGTCTTTTAAAAAATGTATACTTCTGGGATGCCTGCGTGTGGTTTACTATCTGCCCTTGCTTGGCTCAGGGCATGATCCTGGGGTCCTGGGATTAAGTCCCATGTCAGGCTCCCAGCAGGGGGCCTGTTTCTCCCTCTGCCTATGTCTCTGCCTCTCTTTCTGTGTCTCTCATGAATAAATGAATAAAATCTTTAAAAAATAAAATAAAATAAAAATGTATACTTCCAACAGGACTTGTGGAGAAATTATATATCTGAAGCAGAACTAAACATAAATCTTGTCTTATCTCAATTCATCTAATTATATACCTCATAATGGAGATCATAGAATATTTATTCTTGACACTGACACAAAAATATAAGTTCAATTTTTTTGGTTCTTTGCTTATAATGATTACCAATATAAGAATAAAAGCATTTTCTAATGATTTTCTGTCTTAAGGCTGTTAAATTCTAATTCTGAATCAACCAGGTTGGTTAGAATGGCAAAGCCAGCATATTTGATCCCTTCTCCCTCCTAATTTCCAGTGATGTCGAGCAAGCCCAGTGTGAGAAAACTGTCCAACCTCACCACAGCATAAGGAATGACTCTCCCATTGGCTGGAATTTCAGTGTTTCAGTAGGGAAAAATAAAGGTGAAAGATCATGGAGTGAAATGGCCAAACCAACCACCCTTCAAGAGAAGTAGAAGGGAAGCCCACTGAAAGAGAAAGTGAGGATCCATTTCCTGCCAGTAACATCCACTCATTTCAAATCTAGGGCTGATGAAACATGGTTTGAAAGAAACTCCAGCCTACGAGATCTTAGGGGTGCTAAGATACCAGAGCTCAGGCTCACTAATAGACACTGACAGGGCCAGACCACAGGATGATCACAGGACATTGGGCCCCCATGGAGATGGTGAGGGGGGCTCAGCCCCTACCAAAGAGGACTTTCTCCCAGCTGGTTTGGGGCTGCCAATGGGACAGCTTGCTTCTAGACAGAGTAGTATAAGTGTCATACTCTTTGTGAGGGAACCTATCTCTGCCACCCAGAGTGAACAAAAAACCCCCACTCAAAGAATGAATAGCCAGAGAAATATCACTAGATATGAGAAGGAAAGGCAATTGGAAGATCTGCCTGAACTTTTGGAGTCAATATCCCCAAACTTCACTCCCTGCCCCGATGAAATATTTTTGTAAGAAACAAAGAAAAACTACTTTAATAATCCCTTTATCTGGGAATAGTTTTAGATTTACAGAAACATTGCAAACATAATATGGAGTTGCTCAATACCCATCACCTGGTTTTTCTTAATGTTAGCCCCTTCTATAACAATGGTACATTCATCAAAATGAAGAAACAAACAAGAGTAAATTATTAGTAACTGAACTCTGTTCATTCATTCATTATTTGGTTTTCACCAGCATTTTGACTCAAGACCCCTTTATATTCCAAGATCCAAGGCAGGACAGCACATTGCAATCAATCACTGTGTTGCCTTAGTTCCGCTGGCCAATGACAGTTTCTCAGTCTTCTCTTCTAAAACTTTGATGTTTTTGAAGAGTGCTTGGGATTTTATGGAATGACTCTCAATTTAAACTTATGTGTTTTTCTCATTATTTGCCTGGGTTGATGGGTTTGGGGGGAAAATACCATAGAAGTAAGACTGCCCTTCTCATCAGACCCCATCAGGGGTATATGCTATCAACATGGCTTCCTTGGTGATGTCAACCTTGATCATCTGGTTAAAGTAGTGGTCATCAGGTTTCCCCACTATAAAGCTATTAGTCCCCCCCCCCCATACTCTGTCCTTTGGAAATGAATCTCCAAGTCTAATGGATACACAAAGGTGGCTAATGACACTCCATCTTCTGCGGTGAGTGTATCTACATTTATTGTATGGGATTTTTCTTCAAAGAAGATTTGTCTCTTCTCTCCTATTTCTTTATTCACTTACTTATATCAGTGTGGGCTCATGTATGCTTTGACTTTGGGGTATAATTCAATACTATTTTATCTATTTGTTGCTTAAATTACTTTAACTTTAGCCATTTGGGGCTCATTTGAAGGGCTGGCTTCTATTTCCCCTTAGCATACCTCCATCTTTTTTCCCCCTCAACACTTCCTTGCTCTCACTATAAGATTCTCCAGCTTCAACCTGAATTTTCCCTTCTGAGCCCAAGAAAAATCCAATTTTCAAGGCATCCACATTCCCTCTTATTAGAGAATGGTGTTTAGAAACCAAGATCTATGCAATAAGTGTGCTTGTTGCCACATATTACATACCCATCATCCCAGTCATATCCCAGTGGCAGGTCCTTCTAGCCAGAGCTAGAAGATAGTTATATGTATATAAACACATGTATTCGCACATGTCTATAGCTATTTCTATATCTATTCTGTGTGTGTGCATTAAGATAACATGAGTTTGTACTGATGTCTTCTATTCTAATCCAGGATCAATGGTTCACTCTAGCCTTTCCTCCTTGTTGATTTGTAATCTTTCCTCTCCAATCAGGTGAGACACCTGATTCCCACTATCCACCAGCCATTTACTTATTTGCTTAACCCCAATATATAAGTAAAGCAATTTCAGAATTGTTAACCCATATCTCCATGAGAACTTCCCCAATTAGAAGTTGTATAACCATTGCCTTGTTGTATAAATAATTTTTATATAGAATGCCTTTTGTCTTTAGCCTTACATTCTCCAGTCAAATTATTGTTTCCAAAGATGTTTTCCTGCATCCTCTCAGTGAGACTGCATCTTACATACATAATACAGTTTGAGTCATTTGCCACAGCCTACATTTTGTCCTGGACCTCTTGACAACATTTTTTTTTTAGTTTGCATACACTTTTATGATGTATGTTCTGCAGGTTTTGAAAAATTCATAGAATTATATATTCACCATCCCAATACCATCAGAACAGTTCAATGACTAAAATTCCCTTATGTATCACTTTTGTAGTTCTCCAGTCTTTGGCTACCAATGATCTGTTTTCCATTTTTATAATTTTGCCTTTTGGAAAACTTCATATAAATGGGATCATATAATATGTAGACTTTGAGGTCTGGCTTCTTTCACTTAGCAAAATGAATTTAAGGCTTATCCGTATTGTGTGAATCGATCACTAGTCCTTTTTATTGTTGACTAGTATTCTGTTATATGGATGTACCACTGTTTATTGATTGATCTTTAGAAGATTATGTTGGCTATTTCCATTTTTGTTGATTATGGATAAAGCTGCTATAAATATTTGCATGCTGGTTGTATGTGAACATAAGCTTTTAATCATGTAGGTAAATATAAGAGTGGAATCACTGGGATGTAGGGTAACTATATTTTGAATTTTATAAAGAACTGTCAAACTCTCTCCCAAAGTGGCTATATCATTTTGCAAGAGAGTCTTTTATTCTTACTTTCTCCTCTCACCAAAATTCAATGTTGATAAAGCAGAATCAAGCCATCAAGAATAAATGAATAAATGAACAATCATAAAATAGAACAAAGTATAAAACTCAAATTAGCAAGCTATCAATTCATACAATCTCTCTAGAGTATAGATGAAGAATATCAAAGACAAATATCATGAGAAAAATATCAGCTTAGTGAACAGAATGAGTTAATCTAATAAATACTCCTACATAAAATACTGTTTTCCAAAGGTGAAAGCAGACAAATGCTACACAAAGAATCATGTACTTTCTTAGCTAAATTAGAGAACTTCAGATCAGGTGAATTCATTAACACATTCAAGAATTGTTTCCAAAAATAATTGAACAGAAGTACTCATTTTAACCTAATCAGGAAATAAAGAATAAGACACAAATACAGAAAGTAAAAATTAACATAAACAAAATTAAAATAAAATAAAGAGGAAAATACAAATTCACAAAATTAGCAAGCACATACAGAAAAGATTCAATAAAATAGTAAATAGTTCATACAACTCTATCTTGATATATTTAAAAATATAGATAAAATAGTTAATTCAGTTGTAAAATATAATTTTAAAACAATTTCTCAAAATGAAATGAAAGCTATAAATATAGAATAAATGAAAGTGCTACTTTTCAGAAAAACACCCACCCAAAGGGATTGAAGAGTAAATTTTTTTCAAAAATTCATAAAACATATGCTATTTAAATTGTACCAGAACATATAAGAAAAGGAGCTTCTTAGCTCTTTTGTAGATATAATATAGCTCTGATTTAACAATTTGTCAAAGCAAAGAAAGAGAAGCTTTTCATCAATCCTGCTTGTGAGTATAAATGTAAACATTCTAAATTAAACAAACAGACTCCAGGAGTATACTAGTAGAAATATCCATCATCAGCATAATGATATTAGGAGTTGTGTTAATGGAATCATCCCTCTATTAGATAAAGAAAGGCATATTCCATCTCACAGAGGCTGAAGTGTATGTGATAAAATGCAAAATCTTTTTGCAGTAGAACAGAACAAAAGTTTTAGTAAATTTGATATAATTGAGAATATTTGAAACTATATACCATGATCAAGATCATACCCGCAGGTGAAACACTGGATGTATTTCCACTAAATCAAGAAATAACATGTACCTATTATTTCTATTTTATTACTTTGGAAGTGATAAAAAATATAATAAGACAAGAAAGGAAATAAAATTTAAAGTCAACAAAATCACATTATCTGTTAATGTTCTTTCTGACATATAGATAGCTAAATATTCCACTTAAGAGAAGGGCTACCTCAGTGTCTTAAATCTTTTGAGCCACAGCTGGTATCATATTATTTCCTTAAGGGTTCAGTAATTTGAAAGAAATTGGTTAATGTACATAAGATGGAGAAGACTAGGAAAAATGTATTCAAGTCAAGTACAGTTGCATGCATTCACCAAATCTGTCACTCAAGAATCTATAAAATAGAAGCTAATGCCCACTTCCTTAAGGCTGTCATTCAAATGTCACCTTACCAGACAGTCCCTCCCTGATTACCACATCTAAAACAGCAGTCCTCTAGATTCTTGTCCAGTTTTATTACTTTTCTGAATAAAAAACAGCACTACCAGACACCAAAATACATTTCTGTTTTTTTCAATTGTACTACTCAACAAATCCTATTCCACCACCACTTCAAAACACACCAGAAGCTAAGCTTTATATAAGGATAGTAAGTGAGCCCTGCAACATCTGAAAGAAGATGATCACATCTTCTTGAAGGAAATAGCAAGTGAATGCCATTGAGGTGCGATAATACCAACCATAATTGAGAAAGAACTTAGGTAGTAATGTGCCTAGAATAGAATGGGCTGGTGAGAGATCTGTGGGACATGAGATCACAGAGGTAGTCAGTAGCAAATATATATAGGACCTTGTAACTGATAGTGAGAGACTTAGAACCTAATCTAAATAAGATGGGAAACTTTTATTTTTCTTTTTTAAGCATAGGAGTAGTATAGTACCTAGGGAATGTTAACTCTCTGCCCTCTCTTAGGGGAATAGGCTGTAAGCCGAGGAGACATTTAGAAAATTATTGAAACAGTTCAGGTGAGATGCAAGTGGTAGCAGTAGAGATGGTGAGAAATGGTCAAACTTGCAATATACTGTCAACAGAGCTGATAGAATTTGCTAATGGGTTGGATTCTGAGTATTAAAAAGAAAAGTGTCAAGGATAACTAAGGTTTTGCATCTGAGCAACTGAAAGAAAGGTGCTGCCATTTATTGAGATCCTAAAGACTAGGAAAGGATCAAGTTGTGTACATTTGCTTTTGTTGGAGGAGAAGTAGGCAGAAATCAAGGATGCAGTTGTAGGCATGTTAAGTTTTGAGATGTCTATGCTACATGCATATGGAGATGTTCCAGAGGCCATTGGATGCATCAAGGTCAAGTTGAAGAAAGTGGTTAGGATTGAGATATAAATTTAGGAGTTATTAGCCTGCTGATATAAAACAATGGGGATGGATAAAATCACCCAGCATGAGTGAGACTGGAGAGGAGGGCCAAACAAAGCTGTGGTGAACTGCCTTATTTAGATGGGGTGGAGGAGGTGGCATCATTAAAATAAAATAAAAAAAAAAAAGACCTAAAAAGAGGGAATCCAGGAGCCCATGATGCCTTAGAAGCCAAGTGAAGGAAATATCTTAGAGGAGGGAACAATTCACTGTATTGATTGTTGCCATTACATTTAGTAAGATGAAGACAGGAAAATGACCATTGAATTTGCAACATAAAGGTCATTGGTAACAAAATAAGTTTCAGTGGAGTGGTCCGATTGGAGTGAACTGGAGGAGGATGGAGGAGTGCCTGTGGATGCAGCAACTATAGAAAACTTCCCAGAGCAGTTTCACTGCAGGGACTTGTAGAGCAACAAGATGGTGACTGGAGAAGCCTATGTGATCCACGGAGGTTTGCATAAGATAGGAGATGTAGTGATTTTGTTTGCTGAATGGAATGAACCAGTAGGGGGGAAAAGCTGATAAGGAAAAGGAAGAGGATCCATTGCAGAAGCCATGCTCTTAACTAGGCAAGAGGACTTAAGATTCAGTAGACAAATGGAGGGGAAGAACTTGGACCCGAAAACAGTTCATCCTTAACAAAAGGAAAGATGGTGAAGTGTATGAATAGAGGTGCAGGCAAGTGGGTGAAGTATGTGGGCATCTCCTTTGGCTGCTTCTATTCTCTGAGATAAAGGAGGAGGCATTGGAGATCTAAGAAAGGAAGAGTAAAACTGTCATGTTGGAAATTAGGGGATAGAATTGGCTGCAAAAATGTAGGGTCATCCACCATTTTACTTTATGGTCATACATTATAGTTACATAAAATGAAATGAGTCAGCATTGTTCTTGTCTCTAACCTTGTGAGTTTGCAAAGGGACAGGCTTCACATCATGTCATAACCGAGGGGAGTGAGGTGAATTGGTTTGTCCAAGTCCCATGTGTACATGGTGGTAGAAACTGGGTTTTCTAATTCCTGTTTAGGCTGTACTTTTCGTAAATATCTAAAACCATAGGAATGCTGTCCATATGTTCCTTTTATTTTTTAAAATTTCTTTTACTGTTTTAACACTACCCAATTTTCTTACCCAGGGAATAGAGAGTAGACTGACCACTCAGAGTAATGATGCTCTCTGTATTATTACCACAATTTTCAACTTTCTTTGGGATTACTTCATACAGGGCAACTATAATATATAGCACAAGCAGAAAGAGCCTAAGAACTATTTATAGCATTACTCTAAATTCCAAGTTCCAAATCACTGGCTTTGAAATAAACTGTTGGCATTAAATCCGTGGATAAGAGATCTCTATATATGGAAATCCAGTGAAGCCCAAGTGCCCACTACATCATGATTCTGGCTCCTTTCCAGTATATCATCTTTATCTATTCCAGCTAGAATGTCTCTTTCCACATCCCCAAATAGTCCAGACTAGTCTGGGACCCACATACCCAAGGCTCTATTTCAGGCTATATAAGATTCCTCTGTATGGATCCTTCATGGTCAGAAAAGAAATCCACTTACTAATTGGTGCTGAGCAATCAGTATTAATCTAAAAATCACTAGGTATATTTGCATGAAAATTGATTCTTTCATTTCAAAAGAACCTCTCATATATATCTCCCATATTTTTTCCTATGGCTTAAATGCAAAAAAAAAAAAAAAAAAAAAAGGATCACTGTGCCTCTGTATATGGACTTGTTGCATCATGAACAATGTCAGTTTAGGTTATGGTTTATGATGAGGATGAGGATAATACTCCTAAGTACTGGAATTGATTTTTTAAAAGTTATTTAAAAAGCATGGGTGTCAGGATAAATCACAGGTTTCAAAGTAAAAATATGCAGGATAACACATAAGCTTTAGGAGAAAATGTACAGGGTAAAGGAACATTTATGGGCAGCAGTGTGCATGTCTTGCTTCCTTGGCTTAGCATCCTTTTGTGCTTACATGGCCTTCTGATTTAACTTGCTAATGAGAATATGGGCAATGAACTAGCTTCCAGAAAGTTTTGTCAACTGAACAGTGTGCCCTCAGTAATGTCCTTCCCATAACTTTTGTTTTGCTTTCCTTTTCATAACTTTTAATTGTTGTTAAAATTTGTATGTCAGTTAATTTTTCTCCCTACCTAGGTTCAATAAAAACAGAGTCAGAGGCCAGAGATTTAAGAAGTACCACTAACTGTAACTAGCAGTAACTGAAAGTGAGTTTAGCTGAAGGTCATGGCTGGTTGGACTTTAACTGAGCAGACAGTGCTCCTCATCCCACAAAGAGGATTTCACTTTATGTACTCTGGATTGTCTCTGCAGTGGTGCTCATGAGTGGCTTTCAGAAATCTTTTTCACAGCAAGATCTCTTTAAAATTAAATTTTACACAGATCTTCAATATATAGAGTAGAAAAAAAGTAGTATTTAACTACTGTTAAATACTAAAAAGTACATTAACTATTTGTAAGGTCAAATTCATACCACAAATGAAAGAATGAGGCAATTTTTATAAAAGGATATATTTCAAATCTGAAGGTCAAATCTGAAGGTCATACAGCAGCTTTAGCAATCAGTTTGTCTCCATATTTTGGTTGGTTGTACAGGATAATTCAAAAGTACATGGATTAATCATTGTAAATGATTGGTTTTTTTTTGAAATCTTAGGTCAACAATCTCAAGACAGTTTTCAATGAAATTGTCCAGAAGGCTGAATGAGGAACAACAGAAAGTTGAATCACTAACAATATCTAGAAGCTGCTCATAATCCTTATTTGAAAGAAAGAAAGAAAGAAAGAAAGAAAGAAAGAAAGAAAGAGGAAACCAGAAAGTTAGATGACACAAATACCCAATATGTACACAAAAACATCAATGGTACAATATTATCATTACAGGACCGTTATGACACAGCTGATTATAATGGAAGGATTATCACATGCTGTTGGGGGCATTCACCATGCAAGAATGCACTATCTTTTGTCACCTTACCCAAGTAGGCATCTGGGCTTGATTGTTTTTTTTTTTTTTTTTTTAATAGTTGGATTCCAAGACTTGAAGTGCCTTATGGAAAGATTTGTCTATGAGTATGTTCACAGATAAAGAGAGAGATGGCAGGTACTACCTCACGGAAAGTAATGAGGAGACATAGAAGCATAAATTAAGGTACTGCTCTCCATTTTGTTGGATTTGGCATAAAATCATTTTGAGCTGGCAAATGGCTTTTTAAATCATGATTCTAAATCATTAAAAAATTAAACCCACGTCATACACTTGCAATAGAGGCTCCATACAATACAATGGGAAGAGCCCCTGGTGGGATGCTTTTGTTAATTGAGTGAAAAATCTCAAGGTCAGAATCATCCCACATGCTGTCAGTTGGGGGCTAAAGGTGCTGCCTGGCCTTTGAGCGATATAGTTTTCTTTACCTTTCACCATTTTGTGCAGTGCCTGAGCTGTGCAGCTGTGAAGGAGAGCAAACCTAAGGTGCACTAGGAAACAGGTTTGAGCCTTAGACCCACCACCTCTGAGGTTTTCCAACTCACAGAAAAGGCAAGATCCACAGAGAAAATTTCATAAAAAACTGAAGTGAAATTGGGGCACTGAGGTGGCTCAGTCAATTAAGCGTCCAACTCTTGGTTTCAGCTCAAGTCATGATCTCATGGGTCTTGGGATCAAGCCCTGCCTCAGGCTCTGCACTCAATGCAGAGTCTGCTTAAGATTCTCTCTCTCCCTCTTCCCCTCCCCTCTGCTCCCTCTTTCTTTTTCTCTCTAAATAAATAAATCTTAAGAAAAAAAGAAGTGATGTGAACTTTTTAAAAGATGTGACTTTAATGAGGATATGGCCTTCAGTGCTTCTGATTGGAGTGATACTGCGTGGAGTCAAAAGTATTGGAGTGGCCAGAATGAGAATCTCAGTTCTGACTCCTAAACTAACACAATTATTTTGGGTAGACGAGACTGCTGGAGTTGGCATTATTGGGTTAATTCAAACACCCTACTGCTTCAGTGTGGGTCCCCAAAAGCAAAGCCTGAGATGAGGTAGTTTATGTGGGATATGATTTCAGAAGCAAGAAAAAGAAAGCAGGAAGAGTCACACAGGGAGGAAGAAAAAACTGATACAGGGCAGACAAGGGGAGATGAACTCTACCAGGACCTTCTGGGAACATACAAACATACAAGTAGGGACTGGAACCTTTATCCACCAGCTCCTGCCTCTCATCGAAGGAGGATGATTGCCTCCAGGGATGTTTGATTAGGTGTGTGGTGGCTGCACCTGCCCAGGCTCCAATGCACCAGAGAAGGCTCTAGAAAGCCCCTCCTTAGTGCTTTGGGGAGTGGTAAAACGGAGCTTTCTCAGAACTCTATGCACTGAAGCTTGACTGGGATCAGTGGTGGGCCAAGGAATTGTGCTTGGACATGTCTGTTAAACCACCCAATTCTATATTCTAGAGAATCCCATGAGCAGATCACCTGGGATCCCCCATTATAGTCAGTCATCACTCACCAAGCCTGTTTAGTTTTTGGTAGTTTCTGACACAGGCACTCACTCACCCATGCATCCATTCATTTATTCCTTAGTTATGTTCTGTATGTCTGCTATGTATCTGGCACTGTTCTAGGCACTAAGGATGCAGCAGTTAATAAAAGAGAAAACTCCTTGTGTCAAGGAAGAAAACAGACAAAGAAGTCAACAAGTGAAATATATAGTTTGGCATAAATACCAGGGAGAAAAATAAAACAGAGAGGAGTTCAGGAGGTGCCAAAAGGATACTCCAGGAGGCTGGAAGATGAACAGAAGAGACCTGATAATTCATCAAACTCAAATCTGTTTAATGTAGCAAATTGCCCTCATCTGGCTATCTCTCAGAAAACCAATGAGCAAGTTTATAGAAAAATGTAACTCTTTCTGTGTTGTCTCATTTGAAGAAGAAGCTTATATTCAGACAGATTTGACCCAAAGGAATGAACACAATCCTGAGTGTGAATCCAAGGTGCAGATTCTTCAAGGGGAGTCAAGAGATCCGACACATCCTTAGAGCTTCAGCCACCTGAGGTTTTCCTGCATTTTTCAAATTGAGGATTTCAGCTTTGTGTATGGTATTCTAGTGTCAGAAGTCATCTTGCAAAAGTAAAGATCTCACACATTAATCAGTTTTCAGTAAACACAGAGTTTTTGCTCTGTTGCGAGGTCCATCCTGGTCACTGGTCTTGTGAAAGTCACAGTTTAATTGCAGCTCTAATTATGACCAACCCTCACATGATAACAGTAAATGATAACAATGAGAGCACAGGGTTGTGTTCGTCTATATGGTGGCAGTTAAAAGTAAGTGGTAAAAAACTTGAAGAAAGATTTTATAACAAAGATCTCTCAAGACAGCTGGATTGTGAAAAGGATCTTGAAGAATATGTAAATTTTAGTGGAGGGAGTTGATGATGGCATATTCTATGTGGGAAGTTGCAAAAATTGGGTAAGGTTGTGTTAGGTGTTGAGGAAGCCTCCAACATTTGTTCGCACAACAGTGGATGAGCGCCTAGCACATACCAGGCACTGTGCCAGGACATGGGACACAAATAGCAAAGGAGTAGAGCCTGAGACAGGTGGCGATCAGAGGAGAGAGGTGGCACATGTCGGGGTGGGAGGGATCAGGAAGTCTGAGTGGGTCACACTAGTGTGAAACCTGGGTAAACATGGAGCTCAAGGCATGGTAGCAGAAATAGAAAAAAAAGATTTTCTATGAAAAAGAAGTCCATTGAATTTGGCAATTGATGGGAATAGGGATTGAAGGAGGGGGACACATTGACCCTGAGTTGTACGTGTGTGTGTATGTGTGTGTGTCTTAAGCTTGGGAGAATACAGTGCAATTAACAGAAAAATGAAAGGCATGGAAAGAGGGCATGTTTTCTGAGGATCAGTGATTTTGATTCAGATAGATAGATAGATAGATAAATAATATAATATAATAAAATCACTCTGAGCATCACCTTCCTTTGAAGTTAGAGAGTGAGCATTTGTGCCACACACTACAGTAAACACCTAAAGTAAATGATGAAACAGTGTCCCAACCACCAAAGGGAGCTAACAGTTTTCATCTCCACTGTACAGACAAGGAAATGTGAGATTAGGGAGGTAACTTAGTGTCATTTCGCTCAATTGGCAAAGGAAGATGGGATGGCATGTCAATCCATTCGACTCCCAAGCTGCATTCTCCAAGAACTGCCATTGTCATAGGTTAAAATATTGGGTTATTTTCTGATTTTAAAAGTAATTTAGTTTAGCTAGTCATTGTTAACATTAAGTATTTGTAATTTTTTTCATACAATAGTAACACATGTCACTTGTAACAATATTCAAATATCAAAGATGTGAATGTGAGAAGCGCCTGGGTGGCTCAGTCGGTTAAGTGCCTGACTCTTAGTTTTGGCTTAGGTCGTGATCTCAGGGTCATGAGACTGAGCCTCACATTGGGCTCTACTGGGCGTGGAGCCTGCTTAAGATTTTCTCACTCTGTCCCTCTTTCCTCTGTTTGTGCACTCTCTCTCTCTCTCTCTCTAAAAATCAAAACAAAACAAAAGATGTAAATGTGAAAGACTCCAATAACTTCAACCCTCCCCTCCTTCCAGAAAATACACCATATAGTGTTTGTATATATTAGAGTAGGTTGAATTCTCTATTAATTCTAGTTTTTAAATAGGTCTTCTTACCTTGCTGCACCTTGTCTCTATATAAAAAGTCATCTAGTTAGGTCTGCAAGAAGAGAAACCATTTATCACATTCATGGCATAACCTTCGGTGCAAGTGAAATGACTTAAGTTCTTTATGAGAGAAAAGAATACTCTTTTCAGTTCTGTCTTGGACAATCTAATCCTCTAGGTTTAACCTATTTCTTTCATTTCCCATATGTCCAGATTTCAGGCCAAGGAATCAGCTTTATAACTTCTGATGTTGCCCATCTCTGCAGAGTTCTTTCTTCCTATCTGACACAGCCTGAATGTGTATGGACTTTCATGAGCAACTTTTTCACTAATAAAAATATGCCAGCCTCTATCTCCAGCCTTCCAACCTCAGAGAAACTGATTCAGATTCAGATTCCCACATATGAAGAATGCACTGACATGCATAATAGGAATGTCAGTAGGGACAATATGGGGTTGTTTTCTCAAAGGGAAACACACTACAATAAATGAATAGGGCAAAACATGCATTGAGGGGAGAAGATTAGTATGCTTTGTGGACCTAGACTTTGTCACTTACTGCCCTAAGCACTGAGGATACAGCAGTAAGCACAATAGACAATCCTATGAAGCTGAAGCTTAATATCTGTGGAGAGATAAGTAAATAATGAACATGCATGAAAATTACAGATTGTGATACTGTAATGAAGGAAACAATCAGCTGAGAAAATAGAGGGTGTCAGGGGAGTTTCTTCAGAACAAGCAATCAGAAATAGTTCCTGGGGCACCTGGGTGGCTCAGCAGTTGAGCATCGGCCTTTGGCTCAGGGCATGATCCCGGGGTCCTGGGATTGAGTTCCATATCTGGCTCCCTGTGGGGAGCTTCTCCCTCTGCCTGTGTCTCTGCCTCTCTCTGTGTGTCTCTCATGCATAAAAAAAAAATAAAATATTTTAAAAGAGAGAGAGAGAGGAAAGAAATAGTTTCTTTGAGTTGAGCCCTGAAGGATAAAAACCAGTCTAGTCTTCTCACTGTCACTATCCACTAGTTCAATCTTCACCTTGATTGAACCTGATCTGATCCCCATGCCTACAACCATGCAGTTGATACTTGCTAGATAAAATCATGTCTTCAGAGTGCCTGGTCTCACTTTTAAATCCATCATTGCAGACATCAAAGAGGCATGCAAGACCCCCTAGAAATCCTACTGAACCCCCTAAAAAGTGTTTTCACACACAACTAGTCAAAATCCCAGGGGATAATAGGGTCCAATGTAGATGGCTCAAAGGACTTTAAATAAAAGGAACTCTGGGGACAGATTTAAGAAAAGCCCTAAGAGATAACCCTAATATCCTCACTGAGAGATGAGCAAAAGTGGGGAGCAGTCACCCCCTAAAATCTGAAGGGAAAAAAGGAGAAGGAAGCAGTATTACTGAATCATGGAGGAAGGTAGAGCCACAGACAAGAGGCCATCTTGCAGGAGCATCAATTTTTGAGGGAGCCAAGGGAAACAGCTAGAGTTTTCTCCCTCATGCTCTCAATCTCCTGCCAGTGCCTTTCTTCCAGTGGCAAACCCAACCAGAAGCCAGCAGACAGGGAAGTTAAGATGACATGGTCAATGGAGGGGAGGCTTGTAGGTGCGGAGTAGAGTAAGGAATATACCACTCTCCCAGAAGCTGATTTCATGCCTTCCCCTTTCACCTCAAAAGTCCAACTCTGTGGTACAGTCACTGGAAATTAGTTCCTATAAATTTCAACATAAATTTTCCACGTGACCCACTGGTCTCATTCCCAACTATTTACCCAAGAAAGATGAAAATTCACACAAAACCTGTGCATGACTGTTTAGAGTGCCTTTCTTTAAAATTCCCTGGAAATAGCCCAAATCCATATAATCACACTCCATTCAACAATAAAAAAATGAGTCACTGATACACATAAAACATGGAAAACATGCATGAATTTCAAATGTGTCATGTTAAATGCAGAAAGCCAGACTTAAAAGCCATTCTTTTTTTATGACTGAGTAATATTCCATTGTATATATGTATCATATCTTCTTTATCTATTCATCTGTCAGTAGATACTTGGGCTGCTTCCATATCTTGGCTATTGTAAATAAAGCTGCTGTAAACATAGGGGTGCATGTATCCCTTTGAGTTAGTATTCTTGTATTATTTGGTTAATACCCAGTAGTGCAATTACTGGGTCATATAGTAGTTCTTTTTTTCACTTTTTTTTCTTTTTCATTTTTTGAAGCCCCTTCATATTGTTTTCCCCAGTGGCTGCACCAACTTGCATTCCCACCAATGGTGCCAGAGGGTTTCTTTTACTCTACATCCTCACCAACACCTGTTGTTTCCTGTATTTTTTATTTTAGACATTCTGATGGGTGTGAGATACCACAATGGTATCTCATTGTGTTTTTGATTTGCATTTCCCCGACAATTGGTGATGTTGAACATCTTTTCATGTGTCTGTTGGCCATCTAGATGTCTTCTTTGGGAAAATTGAATATTATTCAGCCAATAAAAAGAACTAAATCTTGCCATTTGCAACAACATGGATAGAACTAGAGAGTATAATGTTAAGGGAAACAAGTCAAACAGAGAAAGACTAAATACCATATGATTTCACTCATATATGGAATTTAAGAAATTAAACAAATGAGCAAAGGCAAAAAAATAGACAAACCAAAAAACAGATTCTTATCTATGAAGAACACATAGATGGTGACCAGAGGGGAGCTGGGGGTGGGGATGGGGGAAATAGGTGAAGAGGAAGAGTATACTTGTCTGAGTAATGTGTAGAATTACTGAATCACTATATGGTGCATCTGAAGCTAATATAACACTGCATGTTAAGCACACTAGAGTGAAAATTTAAAACAACAGGAAACTACATACTTTATAAAACAATATGATATTTTGGAAAAGACAAAACTATAAGGACATAAATCAGATCAATGGCTGGCAGGGTCTAGGGCAGAGAGAAGAGCTACAAAGGGCACAACAGAATTTTTGGGGTTCTTGGGTGACTCAGTTAGTTAAGACTTCCTCCGGTGCTCAGCATCCTTCCCATCTTGGCTTCTCCAGTGAGTCCTTCCTGTCCTCCCCAGTTCAGTACCAGTCCTCCACCAGCTCCTTCCACGTACAGACAACACTCTCCTTCCATGCCATGGCTCACTCCAGTTTCTGCTCTGCTCCTCTGCTCCTTCACTACAAAATACCTTCAGAGGTGATCACCGCAAGCTTTCTCCACTCTCTCACTTCTAATCCACTCTTTAAAATCCTCCTGAAAGCTTTCAAATGTAAAGAAAATGATAAATAATAATATAACAAGCCCCATGTTTTCAATATCCAAATTTAACAGATGTTAACACTTAGCTATATTTGCTCAAGATTATCTTAAAAAAAAAAAAAAGCATTACCTATAGAACTGAACCTCCCAATCCTGTTACTCCTCATTCCCCAGAGTTAACCTCTATTCTAAATTCAATATGTATCATTCCCTTTATGGTTTTATGTTTTGCTGTATCTGCATGTGCCCATAAATGATATGTAGTGTTGTATAATGTGTATTTAAACCTTATATAACAGATATCGTACTGTACATACCTTTGTTATTTACATTTTTAGTATTTTATTTAAATTCAATTTGCCAACATATAGTATAATACCCAGTGCTCCCATCAAGTGCCCTCCTTCGTGCCCATCACCCAGTTACCCCCCTATCATTCACATTTTTAATTGCTTCTTGTATCCTATTTCTTCCTTTGTTTTTTTTTTTCATTGTTGGACTACATTATTTTACAATTCTTTGAGAATAGTTTGTGGACATTAACTTTCTAATTCCTGGCATGTCAGAAAAATTCTATATTGTCTACACACTTAAATGATAGTTTCTCTGGACACAGAATTGTATTATGAACTCATTTATCTCATATGGTTGAATGTATCACCAACTACCTTCCTGTAATCCAGGGCAGCCAGTGCTCTCATCTGTTCCTAGTTTTGTTATAACAGCACCCCATCCACCTCTCTCAGGTTTAGAGATTTTTCTCTCCTTGGCATTCTGAAATTCCACCTGTATTGGTCGGAGTCCTTTTCCACATTATCCTCTTGAAATTAGAAGACATGCCCTTCTTTAATTTGGGAAAATGTATATTCTATTGTTGCTTGAGGATTTCTTCCCCCATATTTTCCCTGTTAGCCTTCTTCTGAAATTCCTTTTGGATTGACATTGGACCTTCTAGATCTATCCTTCATTTTCTATTTTCCTCCTAGACATTTGATCCTTTTGACTTTGTATTTCATGAGAATTGTTTTATTCTATCCTCCATTTCCCTTAATTTTGCTTTCCAGCCCATCTATGATGTTGAGAGTTTTTGTTGTGCTGTGTTGTGCTTTTAAGTTTTTATTTAAATTCCAGTTAACCTACAGTGTAATATTGGTTTCAGGTGTAGAATTTAGTGATTCAATACTTCCATACAACACCCAGTGTTTTGCTGTTTTGTTTTTTTAATTTTGACAGTCAAGCTTTCAATTCCAGGATCTTCTATGAGTGGAATATCCTCTTGTATTTCTCTGAGGACCACTGTCCTCTTTGTCTTGTGTTAACTCTGTTTTCTTTGGGTAGATGCACTAGGTAGCTGGCTCTCAGGGCCTTAGTATTCTGTAAGTGTGTCATGGTCCCCAAGTCTCTGCACAAATGCCTGAGCTCAGCCTTCTTTATGAAGGGAAATGATGGGGCCCACTGCCTTGTGGGAGGTGCCAGGGACCATTCTTTCACATGGAAGGGCTCTCTGTTCTGGGTCTAGCCACCATCAAGGCTCTGGGCACTCTCTTTCCTAGGTGCTCCTGAGACCGACTATCCTGTACTCACTGCCTGACCCAAAGTTCATGTGTTGGTAGAGGTAATGATGTAGGATGCTGAAGGGCTACCCACTGGGCTGTTTCACTCTATCCCCAAACCTCTCTTACTCTTGATGTCTATACTTCCTCATTCTTGATGTCCACACCTTTGGATGGATCCTTTGGCATATAACTGCTCTCCCATGTTTGAAATGTGACGCTCCTCTCCAAACTGAACTCCTTTGCTTTTTTTTCACCTTTCAGGAATTCAACATAATTTATGCCAAAAAAGTCAACACTTTTCTTTCATTTTCCAAACTATTAGGATTTGGGTGTCCTTTTGCTATAATGTCTAGGGATTGGGACAAAAGGGGAAGGGCTGAAACATGTGCTCATTCTGTCACCTTGAATCATAATTCTATATTATAATTTTATAAGTGACATCTTTACAAGTTGTCCTATTAACATTAAAGGATTTTTTTTTCTTTTGAATCATTTAAGCATTCCCTAGTGAGGAACATGTACACGTATGTATGTGTGCATTTGTGTATGTGTATCTTTTTTCTTATCTTTCATTTTCTTGGTTAGCGCTTCCAGAACTATTTTGCTTAGCACTGCTCATGGTGGGTGGCCTGTCCAGTCCCCTATTACTAGCAACTCTTGCCCTCTTCACTATCCAAGATAGAAGATGGGGGGCCCACCAACAGCCATAGGAGTCTTCAACTCTGAACATAGTTGGTTAGACTAAGGAGGAGCCTGACAGAAGTTGCATGAATCAAAGCCTCTTTTTCATAAATCTGGAAAAAAAATCACATAAACCCAGAATCAAAGCTCTACTAACTGAAATGAAGATCAATGTCAAGGAGCTATAAGAGGCTGAGTTCTGAAGGATTATACCTCACTGAAGTATGGCGACATGGTCTAGACAGGAAGGAGGATATGAGGGTCCTTTGGAGGAGGGAAGCTACCACAATTGAGGGGCTGATGGAAGGCCAGAGGTGTAAAAGGTAGAGCTCCAGGGAGAATGCCTTTCTTCTCCTCCTCATCACCATCAACTGCATCTGTGCCCTGTGCTGTTCCAAGTAACTTGTAGGTATTAATGCACTGAGATGAGGAAGAAGAGCTGAGGAGGAACCAATCCTCAGGACAAAGAAGCCATCTTCAAGATTTTGGTTCCCATCTGAGGAGCAAAAGGAAGTAATTAAAGTTATAAAGAACAGTAACATGACTAAATGTACAGATTAAAGGAATATTCTGACCCAACTCCAGAGAATGGGAAGAAGTTCAGTGAGATTAGAAGCTGGGAGACCAATGTGAAGCTAATTCATGGGCCCACATCTTTATCTTAACCCCAACTTTAATGGAACCACCCAGCATTGAGAAGAAACTAAGTGTGATGGTTTCATTAATTCCATTAATTCTATGAAGGACACATATTACTAGATTACTCAGATTTTTTTGTGTTTATTGTAAATCAGGGATGTAAGTGAATTCTATAAAAATATCTTTTTGGAATTAATTGAAATGAATTTTTTGTCTTTTTTGGTTATTAACATATTAATATGTTTTTCTAAATATATAAATATATGTATGTATATATTTCTAGAGGAAAACCTACTTGGTCATGTAGTATATTTTATTTACAGGAATGAGAGGATTTTTTCTCTTTATGTTAATAAGCAAAGCTGATATATGGTTTTACTTTGAAAGATCTTTCTCCGATATCACATTTAACCTAACTTTTAGATTAGGTTAGCTCTCCTTTTTCCCCTGCCCAGAAGCAATTTAAATAGCCGAAGTTTAAAAAAATAAAAATAAAAAATAAAAAAAATAAATAGCCGAAGTTTCATAAGGTCCTGCAAAGAATTTATCCATGAAACTGTCTAGGACTAGGGAAATAGTTCTTTGACAACTTTGCTAATTTTTCTCTTCATTATCTTGTTATTTTGCAGTTAGATTTATAGTCTTTGTAAATTCCTCACTTAGTCCAGATTATTAACATAGACCAGAATATATTTCTCTCATTTCTTAATCTTCCTTATGTGTGTAAATGTCTTCTATCAGCCTTAATTTGAATGTATTTTTCCCCCTCACTAATCTTCACATAGACATGTTCATCTTGTCAATGATTTCAAAGAAATCAGTTCTTAGAATTATTTATCAGCTATGCAGATTGTTTTCTGTCTTAAACATAGTAATTTCTGTGTATCTTCCTCTAATTTCCATACTTATTTTAAGTGATTTTTCACCATCTTGAGTTGAATATTTATTTACATACATTTTCCTTATCTAATTAATTCATTTAAAGCTACGCATTTCCCTGGTATTACAGTCTTGACCATGTCTCACATTTTGATATGTACTGTATTTAATAGCCCTCTGAAATCCAAAAGTACCTGATTCTTGTTTAGTTTTGTTTTGAATGTGGAGGACACTATCAATTTTATTGCTCTGATTTATTTCTTGATTTCTAAAATCCCTACACTTTTGTTACAGGCTTAAAAGTGCCACATATTATGAAACGCATAGCTCTTATGCCATAGGAGTAAGGCAGAATCTGCTTTCTTATCTTCTTTTTCTTCTTTCCTTCATCTTCACCACATGATGCAGATCGTGTCTTGGTGTCCACATAACAAAACATGGCTTAAGAATCATGGTGCCCTCCTCTTCCCAGCTCAGAGGTAAAACATCCTCTGTAGAGTGATATCCAGAAACGCACCTTTTTCTCATCAGTTGCTCTTAAAGTGTGCTGAAACTCATGATTAAAATAGGTACCTTTTTTTTTTTAGGTTTCAATACTCAATATTCTAAGAATGAAGTGACATCAGAGAAGTAATTGCTATAGCACAAGATGTTGAAAAGGTGAATAATAAAAATCAGATGGATTTCTTGGATGGGAAATCAGTTTACAGTTCAAACACAGGGCCTGGGTGGAGACACAGAACCAGGGAAAGAAATTAAAACATGTAAGAGTCAAGGGTAATGGTCAGAACAGCTTCAGAAAATGAGGCTGAATTGACAAGCAAGCATGAGAGTCCAGCAAGGAAGGATGGCCAGAAGGACAGAGTTCCATTTTGTGGTTGGCCCATTAAAAGTCCTTTGCTCATGTGAAACTGTTAAAAGAATTGAGATTGCATGATGCATCCAGATAAACTTGTTTGTTTTTGATGTGTTTTCTCATATTTTTATTATCACTTGGTAGCTTTGGTCTTTATTATGCATCCCTTGCTGTATGCGATGGGTCTTTATTATGCATCTGGATGAAATTGGAATCTATGGAAGTTATGAGTAAAAGCTCCTAAAAGAAACAAGATAGTCACCAGTCAGTAGAATAGATAATCAGGTCACTGATCCAGAAAACACTCTCCCTTGGATGGATAGTACCATCCCTTACTTTCTACCTTTGTGGTAGCTCCCTTCAAAATGAACTCCATGAAATCCTGTTCTTGTTCGTACATGCTACTTCTTTAGTCAAGAAGTGATTTCTAATTCCTCTCTCCTTGAATCTTGGTTGACCTCATTGACTTGCTTCATAAATAGCATGCAGCAAAAGCAACACTACATCTATGACTTTCTAGGCTAGGTCATAAGAAACCTTGCAGTTTCCATTCTGGTCTTTTGGACTGCTCACTCTTGGGATTCATGCACCATGTTGTAAGAAGCCTGTGCCATGTGGAAATGCCACATGTAGGTGTGCCAGTTGTCAACCTCAGTCTTCGTGGCCATTCAATGCAACTGGACCTTGAGTTGACTGCAGCCTCATCTGTTATGTCTGCATCTGTATAAAACACCGCAAATGAGAAATGAGCTGGGTTCAGTCAATCTAAAGAACCAGGAGAAATAATAATAAATTGTTCTATACCAGAACATTTGGGGTAGTTTTTACATAGTGATAGGCACTCAGAATAATCATCTCTGTTTCAATGATCCAAATAAATGCCCTACCAAGGGATATGTGCATTCTCTACATTTTTAGACATATAATACCTTCCTTTAGGTTAAAGTCAAACCATGTGGCCTAGAAGCAAGTATACTTAGAATATTTCTACTTGGATCCACTAGTATGCTATTTGTTGGTCAAAGAGCAATATCCTTTCTAGGTTCTTATTGAAGATGGTGACACCTCATTTTTATCCCCATTGATCACCTAATGGTAATTACAGTGAATTTCCAGGCTCTGATTTTAGTAAACTGCTGAGTTTACTGTTTGGCTGAGTAGTTGTTGATATTTATCAACTGCCATTTATGTGCTGGGATAGAGACTATTGGGTCACAAAATAAATGGATTTTCTGTCCTCCCAGGATCATTTAGCTCAAGAATTTAGTTAAAATATAAAGACATTATAATTCAAGGAAGAATGTGATGGGTCCCCAGCACAAGAGGCACAAATAGTCACATTAAGGCTCAAAAGAGGGAGAAGGCTTATATCACTCAGAAGACAGTGTGGAGCGGGATTAAGTAGAGACAGACCTAATTTGATTGCTAGATCTGCCACTAATCTGGACAAGTTACTTAACCTCCTGCATTTATAATATAGAGATAAACATACTTAATTAACCAACAGTCTTTTAATAACTCTTTTAGCAGCTATCTTTATAGGATTATGAGAATAAGATAAAAATGAGGAAAAGAAACTCATGCTTATCTCCTAGAAGATGTTTTATTGATTATATAGCTGGTGTTATTATTAACATCATCCTCTAATTAGTAAGCTCATAAATGACTTAATGGGGACACAGCACTTGAGTTGGGACTTTTAAAAATGATGTTCTTACCTCACATGATGTACAAACGTTAACTAATTATCCACTAAAATAGATCAGGGCTCTAAATGTAAGAGCCAAACCTATAAATCTCCAAGAAGAAAATGCAGGTATAAATTGTGTGACTTTGGATTTGACAATCAGTGGATTATTCACTATGCAGGCAAAAAAAAAAAAAAAAAAAAAAAAAAAAACCAACAAAAAAAACCCCACAAAGAACAAAAGAAAAAATAGATATGTTGAGCTTCATCAAAATTAAAGACTTTTGTGCTTCAAAATTAAAAGACATTATCAAGAAAGTGAAAACAATAATCCGAAGAATGGGAGAAAATATTTGCAGGTCATATATATGATAAGGAATTTGTATCTAGGATATATTTTAAAAACTCAATACTCAAAAAGAAAAATTAATTAATTAAAATGGAAAAATATCTGTATAGACATTCCTCCAAAGAAGATATAAAAATAACCAACAAGCATAAGAAAAGATGCCCAACAATATTAATCTTTGGGGAAACACAAACCAAAACCACAATGAGATACTACTTCACTCTAGGATGCCAGGATCACTATAACCAAAAAGTCAGATGACAAGTATTGGTGAGAATGTGAGGAAAGAAGAACCTTTACACACTGCTGACAAGGACATAAAATTGTGCATGCATTTCAGAAAACAGATTGTCAGATTCTCTATTAAACAGAGTTACCACATGACCCATCAATTCCACTCTTGGAGAGATATGCAAAAGGAATTGAAAGCATGTGTTCAAATAAGTATGGGTACCTGAAGTTTCACAGAAGCTCTATTCACAATAGCCAATAGGTGAAAACAGGCAAAATGTTTAACTGATGAATGGATAAGCAAATGTGGTATATCCAAGTAATGGAATATTATTCAGCCATGAAAAGCAATGAAATACTGATACACACTACAATATAAATCTTGAAAATGTCATACTAAATAAAAGAAGCCAATCAAAGACCACAGGCTATATAATGCCATATACATGAAATGTCCAAAATATGCGTGTCGACAGAGCAGAAAATAGATTAATGGTTGCCTACAGCTGGGTGAACAGGAAGCTGGGTGATAACTAAAGAGTACAGGGTTTCTTTTTGAGTTGATGAAAATGCTCTAATATTGATTATAGAGGTGGCCAGACAACTCAGTGGATATACCAAAACCCATGGAGTTGTACATTTTAGATGAATGAATCACATAGTATGTGAGTTATATCTCAGTAGAGCTGTAACCAGAAAACGATGCTCGATATTTTAGCATATGGTGGTGAACATCAGTGACAGAAGGTGGAATGCAGAGAATCCAGGTGGAGAAGAGCATGTGTAGCGATATGGGGGTGGGAATATTATCAAAGAGTAAGGAATTTGTAGGCCTTATCATTGAAAATTAGTCTCAGGCAAGGCAATATGATGGAGGGTTATGAGGGCCAAAACATTCACCAAATACTGTGCCCAAAATTGATCCATCAACAATAGATTGGAGACCAGAACCAGTGTAGTCACAATGGAAAGGAATGGACACATTCAAGAAACGTTGTGATTGAGTTAATAGGTTGTTAGCTCTGTTTGATTAAGAGGGTGTCAGTATTTGAGGGACTCAAATATGACTGTATAGTTTTGAGTCTATGAATAGGAAAAATTATGCTGAGCCGATGGGAATCAAAAGCCAGGAAAAGGGCATCCCTGGTGGCTCAGTGGTTTAGCGCTGCCTTCAGCTCAGGGCCTGATCCTGGAGACCCGGGATCGAGTCCCACATCGGGCTCCCTGCATGGAGCCTGCTTCTCCCTCTGCCTGTGTCTCTGCCTCTCTCTCTCTCTCTCAGGAATAAATAAATAAAATATTAAAAAAAAAAGTCAGGAAAAGGAGCTGTTTGGGAGAGCATGTGGTAATTTAGGTTTGGACACACAGACTGCAGAGGAGAAAGTACAGAGAGGTGGACAAAGATAGAGCCCTGGAAAACACTTACATGCCCTAGCTGTGAAATGGGCCCAATGAGGCTCACCTCATTCTAGTACGTTTTTGGTCTTGCTCTTGGTATTTGGTTTTGTGAGTTGGGGGGGTTGGGGAGATGGGAGGCGGGGAAGCCTGACATTTATTATTGACTCTGCATAAGGCACTCTAAGAGGGTTTATTTTTTAATAGGCATTGTCTTATTTGCTCACAACAACCCCCACAGAGTATGTATTACTTTTCTTATCATCAGAATTTGAAACCAGATCAAGTCAGTTAATGATTATGTCTATTTCTCTTGGTCGTAAGGCTGAAATGAGGCAATGTATCTGATTGCCTAGCCCAGGTTCTGGCATTCACAGGTGTTCTACAAATACTAGCTTTCTTTCCCCACACCTGCAGCAACCTGCTGTCCATGGTCGGTGATCTTGTCTCAAAGCCAGGATTTGAATTTATTAACTAGCCTCTCTTCCTCTCCTACCCAACTTCTTTGGCAAACTGCAGGTGGTACCATAAAGCCTTATTTCTCTGCCATGGGTAACTGCCATGCTTGATGACTCCATTCCTTGTACATCTGCACTCCCCTTTTTTCTCTCCTTCCCTCTCACCCCACCAACATCCCTTTAGGCCTTTGCTGAACCAGTGGGGTTGAATAATGATAAATGTGCATTGGATTTGAGGCTACGGTTAAATGCTTGTTGGGAATTTGGTGGAGGCCCACACACCCATCTCATTTATAACTTACGTCACTGGAATCAAGGCTGCTAGAAACAGAAAGATGATGATCTCCTGCCATCGTCTCCAGCTAATCTCAAACACAGGAGAGGAAAACTGCAGAAGGCTCATCTCTGCTAGCTTTTACAACAGTAAATTGTAGCTCATCAGAGCCAATTCTTCAAACCATTTGCTTTAATCTAAACCAGGATTTCTCATCTCCCCTTTTATGATCCCATTTCGGGGCTCTGTGAAGAGATTGAGCAGCATGCCCATATGTTATCATTCTAATGAAAACAATCAGAGCCTGGTGATTATTAATTACCTGGCCTTATCATCCATTAAAGAAAAGTCTTATTAACCAAAAGGCATATGTTTTGTTCCTGAATTCCAGAGATAAAAACCTAAAGGAGATGAGGGAAGTGAACTAAAGCTCTGGTTGTGTTGGAATTTTGGAAATGAATTACATCTTGTCAGTAGCCTTCTTAATTAAGCACTCATAAGGAGTTGGAAATAAAAAATATTCAGCCTCAGATGTGGTTGCCTGAGTGTGTTTCTCTTTTTGTTATTGTAATTCTCATAGTTTGACATTAAGTTTTGGAATTGCAGGAAAACCAGAGTAGCTTTAATCGGCTTTTAAACTAGTGTGCAGCAATCATTAGGCCCCCTAAGTGGTCTTTGATGATCATATTTGAATGGGACACTCTGAGGAAATCATGGTGTAGCATCGTTTAAATGCCTTGTTGTACAGAATTTGAAGTTGTCTGTAAAAGGAAAACATTGTATAAATCTTTTAAGGAATGTGATTAGATTAGTAGACTGGTACGTAATTACAACCAGAGCCTTTGGCCATGACCTCAGAAATGGGAGTACCCAAGTTTCCGGTACAATGTGCAACGTGAAGTTAGCAGTTTCAGCAGGACAGGCATTGTCTGAAAGTGGTTCTAACTTTATGAAAGTCATTGTCCCTGGATATTAAACCTGTGGTTATCTGTGGTAATGCTTCCCTGGCCCCATGAATTAAGCAAACCAAGCCCCTGCTTAAAACCTGAGATTGTTTAGGGCACCTAGGTGGCTCAGTGGTTGACCATCTGCCTTTGGCTTAAGTCGTGATCCTTGGGGTCCTGGGATCAAGTTCCACAATGGGCTCCCCATGGGGAGCCTGCTTCTCCCTCTGCCTGTGTCTCTGCCTCTCTCTCTGTGTCTCTCATGAATAAATAAATATAATATTTTTTAAAAACCCACAAATATATATATTAAAAAACAAAAACAAAAACAAACAAACAAAAAAAAACGACCCTTGAGTTGTTTAGAATTGCTTTCCTGGAGGTTCCATTTAGGATAGCTGGCAGGAGACCCAAGAGTCTTTATTTTTACAGAGCTTCACTAGGGAATTCCAATATACCTCCAGACATGGAGCTATAGGTCCACACTGTGGTCAGCTTGTGTGGATTCCAGAGGGATTGTCTCTAGCCTGACACCAGCTCACCACTTGATGGTATTATTAATGTCTCACCCTCCAGCAAAAGGTTTTTGACCTGAGGTATGGGAGAATTGAATATATTCTGGAAGAGCCAAAGAGTTTGATTTTTCATTCCTTTGGCTCTAAATAATTCCCCTAAGTAAGAAATCCAAATATTACCTCTTCCTGAGGCTTACCCTCCACGTTTCAACTCACAATGTCTCTCAGCAGCCCTTGTTTAATATTTGGGTGACAATACATTTCTCAACACTTAGAAATAAGTCCTCCACAGCCATTAGGATGATAAAATATTTGGCCGCCAATAGTGTGCAGGGCAGGTTTGCAAGGCTCTCAAAAGACATCAAAGTTTCCCATTGCCAGAAACTGTGGGTGGAAAGTAGTGTGAAGGAGAACCTCCTGATGCAGCGTGTGAGCTGAGGACCAGTTCCTGGCTTGGATTTATGAGCTGTGAGCTGCCGTCCTCGAATGTCTGCATGGCCAGGGGGTGAGGTCACCAGGAAGCAGGTGTGTGGCTCCCTAACAGGTGTTTCCAAAGGAGCCTTTCAGTCCTGGCTTCACTGCTACCTGGAGCAAAGGGGCAAGGGATGTCAGACAGAGGAATCCTCAGTAGTGGTCTTAGATCAACATGAACGTTCCCCTAAAGGAAATTGCTAGGGCTGAAAACCACCATCACATGATTGGAAAAGCTATGTCAGAAAACTGACATGAATTTCAGTGCGTGCTGAGGCTGACGTCTGAGAATTGTAGGGCAACTGGGAGATGTTAAACTCTACAGAATGAATTCCTAAAAATGGGTAGTTTCCTTGCTCTCACCTTCTTGGGGGTCCAGATGGGAAGGTGGGAAAGGAGGCAAAAGCTGAAAGGAATGGGTGTACCACCCAAGAAGAAGGCTGTGGTGCACGCATGGTTCTGTCTGGGAGCCCATCTCTGAGACGTCAGCTCTCTGCCATCTTCCTTCTGCGCAGTCAGGGGGCAGAGCCTAGGCACCTACTCTAGGCTTGGACAGGTGACCTGGTGTCCAACTGGAATCCCCCAGTCTTTTACAGACTTATTGGTAATTTCTGTGCTCTTTCTACCAGGTTGATGAGCCCCTTGGAAGTAAAGCTCTATTTCCCTGGGCCCAGTTGGGGTACCACATGAAGAAGGCCAACCTGAGGGCAAAGACAGCATAAAGAACCCAGAGTTGACAGAGGGAGGGCCTGAGGGCACCGTTTGAGTTCATGATCCCAGCCATGCCTAGAGTCACCCTGGTTTAATTTACATGAGCCCTTGGAGTCCCGTCTTTGCAAAACACACTGTTTGTGAACAGAAGATCTAGACTTGACCATGTCTCCAAAAGAAAAAAATGTCCTGGTAACCCATTAAAAATCATGCTTCTGTGGGTAATAGAAAGAAATTGGGGAATCTGAGATGGAACCCTGGCCATTTGGTTCCCTGTGGCATACTTGGAAAATCACTTATATTTTGAATGCGTCAGATTTTCTTATTTATATAATCAGAGGGTGGACCAAGGTCAATTCTTCGACTCCATTATCTTGCTATGAACTTGACAATCTTACAATCGAACACCATCTTTAACCTGATGTAAGTTCTTCTCTACGTTTATTGCTCAATTATATTGCCCACTTTAAATGTGTTCACCTGTAGAGGAAAGAATTAAAAATTTGACCTCATAAGGGTTAGAAGCCATTTGCTTTTTATCTGTGGTTAATTCTGCTTCGTGATAACCAATAGGAGAAAAACAAGTTAGGGCAAGAATTCTCTGCAGACAAATACAGTAGTTCCAGGGAGCTTTCCCGGCTGTCTCTCACTGGGCTTCTGTGCTCAGAGCAAAAAGAGACATTGTCTATCCACAGCTTACAGAGGGTTAATGTCTGCATGTTTCTCCAACTGCTGTCTCAAACCCTAGAATCCTGGAAATACTTCCTTATTGGATTAGTGACTGCTAAACGCCTCAAAATGAATACAGTTACTCAAATAGGAAGTATTCAGATATAATTTGTGAAATGAAGATGCCCTGACTTCGTATCCCTTATAATTAAACATCTAGAGAGACAGAGCCTGGCTTCTGTTTTAATAACAAATAAAGCTCTGCTCACTTCACCCTCTCAGGAGGAGCTAAGCAAGCCTGTAGACCAGCAATCAAGGTGGACTCACTTCCCCAAATAGGTCTCTTCCCACCTATAAATCAGAGATAACGAAATTTGCCATGTCCCTGCTTTTAGCTCAGAATGGGAGTGGAGTGGCCAAAGACTGAACTGCCCTCTAAATGCAATGCATCGATTTGTGAGCCTTTCAGGTTTGGTTTGGAGAGAGAGGGGAAAAAAAAGGCTGATTCAATTTTCTGCTAAGTGTTTTCTTTCTCCTCTAAGTTAGTCCTTAGAAATTCTGACAGTTGCGAAGCTGGTTTTTGGTTATTCTGAAAAATCCACCTGAACTCAAGGTAAGGAATTCCTGAATCCATGTGGAATTATGTCTGACAGCTGAACACAAGAACACTTGGGGTCTTGTGGCTCAAGCATCTGCCTTTGGCTCAGGGCATGATCCTGGAGTGTCAGGAACAAGTCCTGCATTGGGCTTCCCATGGGGAGCCTGCCTGTGTCTCTGCCTCTCTCTATGACTCTCATCAATAATATAAATTTAAAAATTAAAAAAAAAAAGAATACTTGGGGTCTGAGTATTTATTTCCTCCAGCTCACTGCTGCCAGGCTGTGGTTTATCAATGGCTCCGCACCTCTACCTAAGGAGTGTCCTCTTCCCATGGCTGCATCTGGCTAGGGGTGTGGATGACTTTTCCTACTAGTAGTCACTGGTGCACTGCTATTTTTGGTTGGTTCACCAAACTCACACAGACCCTTCATAAACTCTTACTGGACATTTGGACCTCCATGTCAACACACATTAATGATAGACAGTAGTCGCAGTAGAAGTATAAGAAGTCAAAAAAGCCATTGATAATATTTTCCCCAGTGTCAAAGCAAGTCATAAATGTAGCCCTTCCCTTATAGTCTTCTGTATCTGTAGTCAGCATGATCAAAGATAGTTTTTCTCCACCCCATGTGGTTTCATTTCTAACATACCTGTGAGCACACATGCACATACGTGATTGAAAGCTCATTCCCAGCACCAGAACTTCCTGTGTGACCCACCTCTTCTGTTTCCCATGAATCCCCTGGCATCAAAGATCAAAGTCCTGTCTATTCCTACTCTTTTCAAATTTTACTTCAGGTACTCTTTCGGAGGACCCATCCAAGTTGCTGCAATCTCCAGCCCTTGCCTAGAAAGCCCAAGTCTGCAGCTCTCAGGACCCACAGTTACACAGGCAACAGACGAAATGGACTGTCTGTTGGAACCAGCACATGGCTGTACCAGGGAGCACGAACAGCCCAAGGCCAGGGCCAGGTGGGAGGTAAGTGAGCCAGGAACCACAGATAGAGAAATATCAGACCAGTGGCATGAGGAAGGGGCTCTATCAGAATTGCCTCTGGGAGTCTTGAATGCCATCTACAAATCCTGGAGCAGAAGGGTGAAGACAATGTCTTATTATGAATTACAATGTCCAGATAGACTTACTTTTGGAGACCAGGAAATCAGATGAGCCCCAGAAGCTATGGTCTCAGAAGAATAGAATGAGAAAGGGTGAGGAAAGGTGCCTGCAGAGATGCCCCGGGAACATGACACAGGATTTGGAGCTGAGATAAGCCCTTCTGTCCATCCCCTAAAACTGTTAGCCTTGGAATCATATGCTTCCAACACTTGCCTGCACTTACATTGGTGGTCTTCTGTTTCTGTTTCCCTTGGCCTCGTCAGCCCACTCCTTTTAGAGCCAACTTTGGCTACACATTGGAATCACCCCAGTGGGCAGATTTAAAAATAGTGATACCTGGTCCTCATCCCTCCGACTCCCAGATTTTAATTTAATTGGTCTAACTTACAGCCTTGGGCATCTGGATTGTTAAAATCTTCCCCCAGGTGATCGCAATATACAGCCAAAGTCGAGAATCACTGCTTTCAAAAATGTCAACCAGACTTCCCGGTACTTGGGTAATTAGGGAAATGGGCATCTTTGCCATATTTGGGTCAGTGAGAATGAGAACAGGCACTACCGTAATCCTGGAGCTGGACATTGTGGCAAAAGGGTCAAAATGAGGCTGTACCACAGAGAAAATGCAAAAGTAATATCTGAAGGATGTTTGGTGATGCTCTTTCTCATCCAGCAGGATTGTTTTCCTTTTGAGCAGTGAGCCTCATGCTTAACAGCATCCAAATAATCCAGAGGGCTAGAGCTGGTTAAAACACAGACTGTTGGGGCTCACCCCACGAGTTTCCAATCGGTAGGTTGGGTGGGTCCCTGACACTTGCATTTCTGACACATTCCCAGGTGATGCTGAGGCTGGTCCAGGGACTGCACTTTGAGAAGCATGGCTCTAGAGAAAGTTCCTCTCCAGTCGTCCCTCACTCATTCTTGTTTTATGTGATTAAGACAGGGGTTCCTTTAGAGCCCCCACGAGAGCCTTCCCCTTCTGTGACCACACACCGGGAAACATTCATCATCCTGGGTTAGAAAGAGCAGTCAAATGTTATCTATTCCCCACCAGGTGCTTGCTACACAGTGCCCGAGGCCAGTGCAAACGCTCAAGGGGAACTTGGGTTTTAGCTGCTGTCATTAAAAAGCTTGGAACCTGCACAGCAAGGAACGCCCATGTGTCAGCAAGAGCATTTCCTCCTATGATCACAAATGGTTTCCAGTTGTAAAGAAAGCTCAGGGGAACATATGGAAAGAAAAATTGCCAAGTCCATGGCTAGAGTCTCAGTCTATCCCAAAATCGAATCGAAAAGAAAAGGAGAGGAATCCCTTGGCTTCTCTCTACCCGCTCTTGCACTCCTCCCTGGGATGAATGAATTTTTTTTCCCTGTGTTTCCCATTTCCAATATTTGCTGAGAAACTACCTCTTGAGATGTAAGTGGACACTCAAGAGAGGTTTCAAACACTTTGATTGATATATGAGTCGTCAATGTTTTATCTTTTCTCCCAACACAAGCATCTCACTATTCATTTTTAATGGTTGCCTTTTTGCTTTTTGCACTGAAACACATTTTGGAAATGGAAAAATTGGTGCCACCTTGGCCTCAGCAGAAGAAAATGTGAATGGTTGAGACAAAGGCCTAAATTCTGTTGGGCTCTTCCATGGTCACCTTTTTACAGAGGCTCATCTTAGCCAAACTAGTCTGTCAGTCTAGGTGAAGGCCACGATCTTTTGTTTGTTTTCAGCCGCCATCCACGCTGAAGCTTTGGGACCGTAGTGACCTGACTCTAAAGGTGTGACTTGCAAATGACAGGTTGCATCTCTGGTTCTCTGGGATATGCACTTCCTTGATGCGTATGCACACACGCCTAGGCTGCCTAGATCACGGATAATGGACATGGGACCATAGAGGATGGGGATCTTTTCTACCACTGCCTTCATTGACACAAACAGGCATGGTGGACTAGCTCGGTGTCTCCTGAAATCTACTGCTTGGGACACCAATTCTACAAATGCTAGCTATTGTTGGGTGTCGTGGACACATATCTTTGGAAACACTGAGTTGAAGAAAGGTAATCATGGGACACCTGGATGGCTCAGTGGTGGAGCATCTACCTGCCTTTGGCTCAGGGCATGATCCCTGGGTCCTGGGATTGAGTCCTGCCTTGGGCTCCCTGCAGGGCGCCTGCTTCTCCCTCTGCCTGTGTCTCTGCCTCTCTCTCTCTGTCTCTCATGAATAAATAAATAAAATATTAAAAAAAAGAAAGGTAATCATATTGATCTCTTTCTTTTAGGACCCCTTAGTACTCTTAATATGTTAACGTGTATGGTGAATTTTCAAGAAGGGGGTTTATTGTACCATAAGAGACATATTCGATCTTAGGAAAAAAGGAGGGGAGCTTCTCTTGGGACATTTCTGAGCAACTTCTCTGGGAAACAATAGTTAGATAACGTCTAGTCTCTTCTCACATAAATTCCACATTCTGAGTCTCAAGCCTCCCCTATGTGGGAATGAGTCCTAACTAACCAACGAGACTCAGAGGTGGGGTTTGAGCCAACCATAACCATATACCTATGACCTAAGAAACAAAGCACTGTGAAGCCCTTCAAATGTTCCTCCCCTTCCCTCTCCATCACCTGGCTGGGGTAAGAGAGGGATTCTGGTGAAGAAGAAAAACCAACAGAGGACTTTAAAACACTAAGTTTCAACTTTTATAGGCATATTTTAGACATTTTCTTTCACTACCTTATATATAAAATACTTGGATCAGATTATTCCCACCAGGAGAGCTCTGCTTTGGCTAGAGACCCTTACAAGAGGCCAAAGCATTTTGATGGAATTCACTTTTTAAAGAACACCAGCCTTTGGGGCACCTGGGTGGCTCAGTGGATGAGCATCTGCCTCCAGCTCAGGTCATGATCCCAGGGTCCTGGGATCAAGTCCTGCATAGGGCAGCCTGCTTCTCCCTCTGCCTGTGTTTCTGCCTTTCTCTCTGTGTGTCTCTCATGAATAAATAAATAAAAATTTTTAAAAAAGAACACCAGCCATTAATTATATAAGTGGTGGTCAACAAATAAGTCCAGAATCAAAGACTGTGTTATCTCTTCAACTAATTTCCCTCAATTGCCTCTTGTGTCCTAATACATCATCTAATTTGACATCTGATCAAATCCACCAGTGTGATATGTATCTGCTACTAGTGATACTGTTCTCTAATATTCTATATGCTTTAATGTTCCAAAACTTTATCATTTACATGTTACATTAATCATATATCACCAGGTATTATGTGATTATATGATTCTGTAATTTCATACTCACAGAATGTTACACTTAAAAGTAAGCATTGTCAACTTTTGTCTATTATAGGAGAGAAACCAAGTCTGAATGAAGTGATTATTATAAACTACACAATTTGTAATCAGCCAGAGCCAGGATTTGGACTAAAATCTAAAATCCATCTGAAACAAAAACCTGTTTTTCACCACTACCTTAGGGGGCCTTCCATAATTATAGGAACAAGATTGAGAAAGGGAGAAAACTCAAATGTTTAAGATACTTTCTTAAACAATACCTCAAAATGTTCTTAACTTAAGCCATCATTAAAAAGTGGAAAGGAATGGATTCCTGTAATGTCAAACACACAGTGAACACACGAGAGGGAATGGAAAAAATTCAAAGTTTTCATGACCTGCAAATAATCACATCTCACTGATAATAGACTTTACAGCAAATAAATAAACAGCTCTATAGATAAAGTCTCACGCAATGGGGCTGCAACTCTTCAAATGTACACTTTTAAAGATCCACTCTAAACTCTCAGAACCAGGGGATTTGGTTAAAAAAAAGAAACCACAGAATCTTTTGCAATGTTTATATCTGGGTCACCAAATTAATGAAAAAGAGAGAACTTTGCAGCCAGCAAAATGCAATTAATCTTCAAGCAGGGTTTGTAACGCACACTCATTTGTACCAATTAACTTCATTATTCTATTTGGAAGACTTCTCTCCCTCTCTATATTCCAACCTTCTTTTAAGTTTTAAGTCTGAGCAATCTTTACTGCCTTATTTCTAGTTAAGATTGCAATAATTTGTCATTGGTGTGCAGACACTTTCTTAACTATTCCTGTGTTACAAATAAAAGCACCAGTATTGCTCGGAGGTTATCTCTGGGGTCCTGCAAAGCCAAGCACTATAAAATGGTTAGACATTAAAGATGCGAAGAGAACCCCATAAAACAACACATAAAAATGTGTCTTGCCTTGCCATTTATATGGAAAGATGGTGCAGTTCAATCTTTCAAGCCAAAGACTATTTTAGAATTAAAGTTTCAATCAGAACAGGAATGGGGGGAGGCTTCACCCTCTCTCTTTGACCCTCTTTTTTTACTTATAAAACCGCCGAAGTAAAAATCATGTGCTGGGTTGGCTTTCCCATTGGCCTTTTGATCTCTCATTCTTTCTCTTCTCCTTCCCCTCCTCTCTCTCTCTCTCTCTCTCACACACACACACACATACTGCAAGCAAAATTGGCTTTTTCTAGCTCATGTTCTTTTTTTAAAAAAAATGAAAAACTTTGCTAAGTCTGACTTCTAACTCTTGTAGAAACAACCTTTGTTTGTGTGTTTAGGCGGACTTATAATTAGAAAAAAAAATCTGAGCAATGCAGCTCTGTTCATACTGAGTAAAAGGGCTGTGGATTAACCATCCAAGGAAGATGATCTTTTTTTTTTTTTTTTTTTAAAGACTGCTTTGCACTACAGGCATTAAAGGTGGCCTTGCAATCATGCAGGCCAGGCCAAGGGTGTGAACTGAGCTCCGTCAGACAGCAACTGGTGTGACCACAAAAGGAACAGTGAAGAATGGCATCACCAGGTAGGGAAGAAACCAAATTCCAGGTATCATAGCTTCGTTTGTTTAAGATTTAATTTATTTATTTGAGAGAGAGAGAGAGCATATAAGGAGGGGGATGGGGCAGAGGCTGAGGGAGAAGCAGACTCCTCATTGAGCAGGGAGCCCGATATGGGGCTCGATCCCAGGACCCTAGGATTATGACCTGAGCCAAAAGCAGACACTTAACTGACTGAGCCACCTGGGTGCCCCGCAGGTGTCATAGTTTTAATTTCACAACGTCCAAGGACAATCATGTCATAGGGAGTCAAAAATAGCATCCAGATGGAACAAAGGATATTAAGGGTGAGCTCTGGCTCTAGGGCAGAGGATCTCTATTTCCCATCCTGGTTTACACCATATCTTCTGGTGGTTATGCACATAGAGGATGCTAGCAGACAGAAAGAGGGCAACAGTTTCCTGGTTGTAGCAGACGCTGTCAGTACCCTCCCTCCAGATCCCCTGATTAGCCCCATCTCTGCTCGTGCCAATCTGACAGCTTCTGACTACAAACACCTATGACTCTTTGAGGGTTCTCTCTAGTTATCTGAACCCTCTAGGAAAGCTGGAAGTTCCAGAGACTTAACACCACCACCAGTGGCCCTCAAACAACTGGTTGGAGTTGTTAAATGCCTGGCTGCATGGGTTGTGGGATGGAAAAGCTCTGACACGTTTTCTTTCCTGCATCCAGTGTTCCCAGCCAGAGTGGGTGTCAGTGGTAAACTGCCCAGTAATATGCCCTTTGTTTGCTTCCTGTTCTTCCTGTCTCATATCTCTACACTTTACAGATGCTTCTTGGGATTGCCTCCCAGATAAACGTTTTGCATTTGCATCCTTACATCGCCAGAAACCCAGACAAAAACAGGTGCCCTCACTGACAGAGGAAAGACAGACATTAGAAATTCTGGATTCATTGCAAGATCCTGAAAGTGCTCCACTGTCGATGACTCTATTTTTGTGACCTACACTTGTCATGACAGATGTCATGAAACATGAAATTCAGGGCACCTGGGTGGCTCAGTGGTGTGATCCCGAGGTCCTGGGATCGAGTCTCGCATTGGGCTCCCTGCATGGAGCCTGTGTCTCCTTCTGCTTGTGTCTCTGCCTCTCTCTGTGTCTGTCTCATGAATAAATAAAATCCTAAAAACAAACAAACAAACGTGAAATTCTGCAGGAGATTACTTTGTGGATTCCCAAGACCAATTTTCTGAGCCATGCCCCATCCAGGCAATCATATGGAAAGAGCATCTCTCTGTCCCTTAGGGAAAACCTCAATGACATTGATCCATGGAAGCCAGCTCGGTCTTGCAAGTGATCAAGCTGGTTGGCCAGGACAACATCATTTGTATCAAGTACATATTCTGACTGTGGAGCTCTATGAAGGGTTTTATGTGGGGAAGTATGGAATGCATTCAGGAATGAAAACTGTTGGGTATTCAGAAGGGGGTGGCGGGTAGAGCTGTGAGCAATGTTCTTTGGGAGTCCTTTGAGAGTCAGGAGCCAGAACTTCTCATCCTGCATCTGGTTTGCTTTTCAGTCTGAGTAAAACCAGTCATGGGTAGCTGGACAAGGTAAGTGCCTAAGGGACTCAAGAAACTCAGAATCAGGACATGAATGGAGGTACCTTGTTTCAAAGGAAACTTCACAAAAGAAAAAATGTTATCTACCAGCAATTGAGTGGTAGGAGCTGGGGAAGAACCAGAAAACGGAACCCTGGATTTGAGCATCTCCAAATGACAAGTGGTGGAGGAAAGTAGAGGATGAACCCCTGTGTGACAGTCTGGGGACATTTGCATGGCTGCAGAAACCCCTTGGATGTCTGAAGAATCTGAAGAAAGTCAATGTAGCAAGAAAGAATGAATGAGAGGGAACCCAGTAGAAAATGAGGTTGTAAAGTGAGATAAGACCCAGGTAATTTAAGGACTTGTAAGCCTTGGTAAAGAGTTTTGTTTTTATTTTAAGATTTTATTTATTTATTCATGAGAGACACAGAGAGAGGCAGAGACACAGGCAGAGGGAGAAGCAGGCTCCCCACAGGGAACCCGATGGGGACTCGATCCCAGGAGCACGGGATCAGGACCTGAACCGAAAGCAGATGCTTAACCACCGAGCCACCCAGGTGCCCCTGGTAAGGAGTTTTAATCTCATTCTAATTGCAGTGGGATGGCGTAGAAGGGCAATATGCTGTCTATGCATTATTTCACATAATCCCTATGAGAATCTTTTTTTATTATCCCTGTGGTGCAGAAAGGATGTGTCTAGATCCAGGTTACTTATTGGTAAGTAATGGAGGAAAGCTCATCTCAAGGTCTGAGCTCCAAATACACCTCAGGATACCCTTGAGAACCTCTACATAAATTCCCTCTCCTGACTCAGTGCCTCACATTTGTTGATGTTCTCGTGGGTCCAATAATGGGACCCACTATCTGCTCAGTGGCTTCCCAGTGTGAATCTTGGGTACTTACAGAATCAGGCTTTGTTTTGAGGCCCCAATTGCCCAGAGTTGCAGGTGTGCCTTCTCCCCATAAATCTATTTTACCTGTTTCTAAGTTGTGCTATGTTTTGATAATGTTTGGAAAGCAGGTTGGATGGACAGCAGGACACAGTCTGAGGCCAATGTAATCTGGGGTCCCCAAGCCTCTGGAATCTCTTTTTGTAGACTCAGGCTGCTGCTAAGCTTTTGACCAGGACCTTAGCAATGTCCTTGTAAAACCCGATCAGGGTCCTAAGTGGTTCTTTAAATGGACATTTGCCTGAACAAATCTTCCTTTGTGCAAACACGAAGGATTAAAGTGCATCTTGGGACATCTATCCCTGCTTCCTGCCGACTTAATTTTTCTCATCTATTACTGCCAAGGATGTATCAACTCTGTCCTTGAATGTCTAGAAGTGAGTCACAAGTTTTGTGTTATGGGACAATATTTTCATTTTGTTTCACTCCCATTACCCAGTGTCACCCAGAAATAAGCAAACCCCAGCTCCAAACTCCAAGACCCTGCACATACCTCACCACAACCCAAGTGCCCTCAATTCTTGTTTATTTATCTCACATTCCTCACAAGTTTTATTATCTACAATAATCAACACAAATTGAGATGGCTTCCTGGCTCATGACAGTTCCCCCAGCGGTGAATCATTCTTCCTAACAGGTTCTCCCTCTTCTTGTAAAACGTCCAGTCCTCTGCTCACAAGTGATAAACCAGTGACCTGAACAGAGCCATTCAGTGTCCCACCCCCAGCCCCTTGCTACAGTTTAAGGAATGAATGGCTGATTCAAGCCTGGCCAATCAGAGTTCTTCCTAGAATTTTTTTTTTTTTCCAATTAAACCAGAAGAATGAAGCCTTTTCCCTCTCCAGACATGGAGGTGTTAAAATATACACTGGGATCTGCTCGAGGCCATATAACCCACCAGGCTGTTTTGCGGCCTTGTGACCAACGCAGCCACAGGCAGAGGGAAGCAGAGAAGTGAAACTGGCAAGCTCATGGGAACTTCCTTACGGGGGTTACTATCCCTTCTCAGGGTTTGTTCATGTGACCCACTAAATTTTTCTCACTTCTTTAAACTGCTTTAAACCTAATGAGATTCAACCTTTCATGGAAAGAAAGAAAGAAAGAAAGAAAGAAAGAAAGAAGAAAGAAAGAAAGAAAGAAAGAAAGAAAGAAAGAAAGAAAGAAAGAAAGAAAGAAAGAAAGAAAGAAAGAAAGACTAGAAATATCTCTATATGATGAGGCACCATAACCACAGAAGTGATCATTTATAACCTGACACCAAGGGACACTCAGGAAGAGAACAGAAGAGCCAGGGTAATTCTATAGCGTAGTCCTGGATGTTTATAATAACCCGTCCTGAATCTTGGTCAAAAGTTTTATGTTAGATTCTGTTTAAGTAAGGGATGAAATAATATCCTTTAGAAATACTGAAATTCAAATGGTGATTTTTTTTAAGCTCAGGTTATAAAGAACCCCATGCTGAATTCTAGAGAAATAAAGTATTTGTTAAAAGGGCCAACTGTATCGAATTTATAATTTCTTTTGACATTGTAAAATTATTTTCTCCAGCAGATACTGGTTTCTATTCTAAATGCAAACACTTGAATAAACAGAGACTCTGAAACTGTTTGGTCACACCTTCTTTCCGTTGTTTCAATCCCTTGTCTCCTACTTACCCTACCTTCAAGATTGCCCATATCCTGATGGTCAGAAAGGAGAGTTTTACCAAAAGTGCTTTGGTTTAAAAAGTAGAGACTCCACCTTCTAGCACTTTATCTTGTGCACTTGCCCTACAGCCAAGCCCCCAGCTTCCATGCTAGGAACTTGAAAGGTGGATCCATGAGTTAATAGGTTCTCTCCTAAGTCAAGATTCTCCCCAAAACTTGGTCTTCCCAGGATGGAGGCTCTGTCACACTCTTGCCAGTCTCCCACAGGAAAGGAGTCCCTTTGATAAATTCCAGTCCAGCAGCTGGAGCCTTGCTACCTCCTGAGCTCTCCAATATACTTCTTCTGGATGGATTGCCCCCCTCCTGGCAGATCCTACAAGTACATCTTGCCAGAGCCCACTTGTCACCTGTCCTCTCCCACTATGCGGTGAGATCCCTACTTGCTCATGCCTGAGGTCTTTTCCCCCATGACCCATCCTTCCACACTCGACTGACCCCTTTCTGTTTCATCCCGGTCCACACTGTGGCTCCTTTTGCTATAGCTAACACTTTCCTGCCTTAAAGTATTTTGTCCTCTCCATCCCATAGTCCAAGTTTTTTGGATCTGTGTGCATTTCTACCATTCCCTTGGTCCCAAAATAGCAATATCCTTCAGGTATTTCTAATCTAGTATCCAGCTCCTTGCCTCTATTTATAATGGATATTTTACGCTCCTTTTTTATTAGTATAGTTTGCTGAGTATATGATTCCCATACACTTTAGCATGTGAATCTCCAAAAGTTTTGTTTTCTAATTCTTCTAAATTTTATATTGAATTTTACCTATAGCCTATAATTGGTATTGCATTGTTTATATCAACTTCTATGTCTCCCTTTAAGATCTTTTTATAGCTTCTATTCTATACTTGTGTTTTTCATGTAATCTCTCTGTATACAATTTTTCCCCCTTTTTAAGTGTTCTGGTTTTTTCAGCATTCTGTCATCCTTGCCAAATTATCCATTTCACAATTCCACCTCCTTTTCAAAGGAGGATGCCTACACTCCTACACTTCAGCTTTTCATTTTTGATTGATAGAATTTAAATTTTCCGGGAATTTTAAAATTCACTGAGGATCTCGCCCTTCATTTTCTAAGCAAAATATCATGTAACAAGTTACAAAATAATTATGCATTTATCATTTATAACTTGCTTTTGCACCAGTAGCATGTGTGTGAACCACCTTCAGATTATGCTCTTCTGGTTATTTCATGAAATACTAAAAACAGCCTTCATTGGGACACCTGGCTGCCTCAGTCAGTAGAGCATGAGACTCTTGATCTCAGGGTCACAAGTATGAGCCCCATGTTGGCCACAGTGTTTACTTAATAAAAAAGATATATATTTTAAAAATAGCCTTCATGAAAGAGACTACCTAAGTGCTTGATCAATCTGATTCTTTCAAAATCCTCTACATATTATTCTCCCTCCATTTATTTTAATTTTCTAATTGTTTTTCACACATATAACATTTAAAACTCTCTACAAAGCAGAAAGTCCTTGCTCCTAGTTTCCTGTTACTTTTTTTTTTTAAGATTTTATTTATTTATTCATGAGAGACACAGAGAGAGAGAGAGGCAGAGACACAGGCAGAGGGAGAAGCAGGCTCCCTGCAGAGAGCCTGATATGGGACTGGATCCCAGGACCCTGGGATCACGACCTGAGTCAAAGGCAGACACTCAAAAAAATAATAGTAATAATAAATAATAAAAAAGGAAAAAAAAGACAGACACTCAACCCCTGAGCCAGCTAGGTGCTCCCTAAGTTCCTGTTATTGTGAACACCCTGTCCAGCCATTGGAGACTGTGCCTGATTCCTTCCTTGCCATTCAGCCTAGTGGTGGCTGTGTGAGCTAGCGTCCGTGTGTCCATGTTGCTTCTACTCACTCTCCAATAACACTTTCTCATGAAAAGCACATTGTATTATAAACTTCAAAGCTGCTAAACAGACTAGATCTCAGCTGCTCTCATCACAAAAAAAGAAATAATTGTCTGATGTGATAGAGGTATAGATAACCCTAAGCTGCTAATCATATTGCAATATAGAGATACAGCAAATCAACACGTAGTACACCTTGAATTTACACTGTTATGTGCCAACTATATCTGAATAAGAATAAATTTTGAAAAAGCACACCGTGGGGGCACCTGGTGACTCAGTCAGTTAAGCATCTGACTCTTGATTTCAGCTCAGGTCATGATCTCAGGGTCCTGAGATGGAGCCCATGTCGGACTCTGGGCTCAGCATAGAGTCTGCTTGTCTCTCTCCCTTTGCTCCCCCCCAGCACCCCCTTTCTCTCTCAAATATAAAAATAAATAAATAAATAAATAAATAAATAAATAAATAAATAAGAGAAAGCAGTGTGTGTTTGTTACATTCTAGATACATTCTTATATTGTATGACTACAAAGGACAAATGGTTTTCTTTAACGGAAAGAGAAAATAAAAACAAATTGAAAGATGAATAAAAATAGAAAAATGGCCAAAGACTAAAGAGATCACTGATGAAAGAAATTTAAATTGACAATAAACACAAGAAAAATGTTCACTGTCAGGTTCAAAACATGAAAATCGAAATCACAAGATGCCCCTTTTCATCTATCAGATTGGCAAGGTTAATACTTGCTCCACCTCAGAACTTAGGAGAATTCCTAGGAAATTGCATTCTCATTGCTAGAAAAAGGTGAATTAGAATCTTCTCTCTAGAATTAGTTCAGCAAAATGTATCAAAAGCCTTCAATTATGAGTAGAATCTATATGGAAGTTTCTAGAAATTTAATTTATTCATTAGAGGAAATAAACAATGACATTGTTTATTCAAACAACAAAAACTTTTATCTTTCTGTGTAATTATAAGAACATTATTTAGAATGGTATAAAAAAGGAAACAGCCTAAATGTCCACCAACCGGGAATTGGTTGTATGAGTTTTAGTATTTCTGTGCAATAAAAGCCCAATGCCATTAGAAATCACATATTAGAAGAATACAAGACAATTTTCTATAGTATACTGCTAACTAAATAAACCTAGTATGAAAATAATATGGATGATTTAATTATAATTATTTTTAATTTTTGACATTTGCATACATGAATAGGATAGAATAGTGTTGAGGCCAAAAGTTATTACTGGCTATTTCTGGGTGGTCAGATTGGGAGAGATTTTTATTTTCACTCTTTGTGCTTTTCTATTTTCCAAATTATTTGTAATAAATCAGCCTAACTTATTTTTTTGAAAGTCAACCTTTAGAATCATTGAAAATATCCCAGAATTCAACCTCAGTATTTATCTATTTCCTTTTGCCCTCTAACTTATCTGATTTTACTCAAACAATAACTAAGAGGCAGGGGAAACATAGTATCTCCTTTCTTTTCCCATTTTGTTATTATTATTCCATCTGTAGGGATGCCTGGGTGGCTCAGCGGTTGAGCATCTGCCTTTGGCTCAGGATGTGGTCCTGGGATCTGGGATCGAGTCCCCCATCGGGCTCCCCACAGGGAGTCTGCCTCTCTCTCTGCCTGTGTCTCTGCCTCTCTCTGTGTGTCTCTCATGAATAAATAAATCTTAAAAAATAATAAAAATAATATTCCATCTGTATTACTTTTTGAGAAGTGAGCTATAAGTCAATGATTGATAGAGAATCAGCATCATGCCAGTTACAAGAACCAATAATGATAGCAAATGATTTGTGGTGTTTCCTGAGTTCCAGGAACTGTTCTAAGGTGTGTGTGTGTGTGTGTGTATTCCTGACTCAATAGCTCTGGCTCCATTTATTTATTTGAGAGAAAGAGAGAGAGCATTAAGCAGGGGGAGGAGAAGAGGGAGAGACAGAGAGGGAATCCAAGCAAACTCCCCTCTGAGCGTGGAGCCTGACCTGGGACTCAGTCTTAGGATCCTGAGATCATGACCTGAGCTGAAATCAAGAGTTGGATGCTTAACCAACTGAGCCACTCAGAGGTGCCCTTCCACGAAACAAATCTTAACAGCATCTGCCTTTTATGGATGAGGACAGTGAGAAGACAGGTTAAGTGACCTGCCCAAAGTCCTACAGCTAGTGTACATCCAAGCCTGGATTCAAGTACAGTCAGCCTGCCTAGCAACTGTGTCCATAATCACCATGAGATTCTATTTCTACAGGGATATCCTAGAGATAAGAGAAGAACACCATGTGGCTCTTGTTTTATACTCTTCTTTCTTGCAGTACTTTGACTAAGGTAGGGGTTAAGTAAAATTGAAGGCTGGCCTGGGTCCTTAACTACCACCTACAATATTATTTCTATGGAAAAAATCATTGTACATTCCAAAGGACTGACCTACAAATGAAATTTCTGAATTGTCTATTTGCAAGTTGGGGGTTGCCTGTATATATCACAAGGAAATTATTACCAAGGGAAAGACATGTGTTTCCATCCAAAACAAATGTCTGGAAATTATTTGGCCTTTGAATAAACTCAGGCCATCCATCTTTAGCCAGGAGTTTACTCTGAGGTCTCTTCATCAAGTGCTTACAATGTGAATAAAGAGTTTTCGGAATGCTAACATCAAGTCACAGACATAGTTCTGGAAGCCTTAGAATCTTCGCATGGGCACAGACATGCTCCTGGAAGATAGTCCTTAGGGGCTGGCTCGACTTCTTGAAGAAGAGGCAGAAAAGCAAGAGTGTTGAGCATTTCCTGATCCTTTTAGGAGTAGATAAATACTCTGCTCTGTAAGTCAGTGAAGGTGAGATCTCTAGGAGGATCTTTTGGCTAGAGGTCAGGAGAGCTTTAAATTTGCATAATTTTTATTGTTCCTAAATGTTTGGATTAGCCTGCTGGAGGTGGACCACACATTCAACAGGTTGTAACAATTGCCTACTGAGCTATCTCAATCCAATTTCTAATCTTAGCAGATAGATAATGATTTTGCTTAATTTCTCTTTTCAAAACGTAGAGCTGGCATGGAATTTTATAATTGTGCAAAAGCAATAAAGCAATAGTGTACCGTACATATCTACTTGATAGCATACACTTTCTCCTTCCTTAGTAAGGAAAGTGTAGATGCTCAGAAATTTCACTAGCTGAGAAAGTAAGAAGATCTAAAGATACAGTTTATAATTTTATTGAGGAAAAAACACCTATTTGGGAAAGCCAGAAGAAGGCACCAACTCTTCCAGATTGCAGACACTAGCCATTTGTTACAAAATGAAAATTTTACAAGATTAGGCAAGAAGAAACTCAAAATCTATGCTTATTATGGAAAAAGCAGTCATAGGCATCAGAAGTGCCACAAAGACCAGTGGCCAGCCATTTTTCTTTACTACTGTTAAGAAAATTCTGAATTGGAAAGTAAAAACCTTTACCAGTAATGGCTAAGAATCTCATTGTTTATGAGAGATGTTATGTTCAAAATTCATATTTCAAGAAATCCTAACCCCTCAGGTGATGGCATTAGGACATGGGGCTTTGTGGAAGTGATTAGATCATGAGGGTGGAGCCTTCCTGAGTGTAATTAGTGCCCTTATAAAAAATACTTGAGACAGTTCTCTTGCCCCTTCCACCATGTGAGCACATGAACACACCTTGAGACCAGTCACCTGTGAACCAGAAAGAAGGCTTTCACCAGATGTTGGATCTGCCAATGCCTTGATCCTGGACTTCTCAACCTTCAGAACTGTAAGAAATAAATGTTTGTTGTTTAAGCCACCAAGTTGATGACATTTTTGTTATAGCAGCCTGAATGGGCTGAGATACTCATTCTTCACATGTTGTATATGTTCTGTAAATGTTCAGAAACAGATTGCTACACCAGGCACATAATTTTGATACACATGTTTGTTGCTAACTTACTTTTTACATGTAATAGACGTGCAGTTACATCTGGGTTTTTTGTTTTTGTTTTTAGAGTTTAGGGGCCCAGGGATTATCTGTATGTCTGGTTATCTTAACCAATAGTCACTGATGACTTGTGCTCTGCTGCTGAAAAGAAAGAATGCCCCCCCCCTTTTTTTCAGGATGAGAAAAGGGCCTTTTGGGCATTCATCAGCTCTGCTAATGAAAGCTGTTGGTCTGTAACCTTCTTAGAGCTTCCCTGGTGAAGTCTGGAACTTGTCCCTATACTCAGAGGGCAGGAAAAGATTGCTCCAGGTTGATAGGTGGCAGTTTTAACAAGTAAAGGGAACTTCCATACAAGGCTTGTCTTGAGCAGCCACAAGGCAAATGGATCCCCACACCAGCCTACCAAATCTTAAAAGTTTGTAAAGAGACTCTAACTGGGTTTAGTCACGAATACCGCACAGGTGTTCTCAACCACTATCTCAAGACTATGATCTTGCAGCAGCCTCTGGAAGTGAGAGAGTCAAGTAAAACCCACACTGCAAGGATGGGGAGTGCCTGGGTCCAGCTCACGTTTCAATCAGTGATCACATCTTTTTTGATGACCTTCCCCAAGAACACCCTAAATCCCAGAACATGGGTTTGGGCCTCTTGAAGACTCTGATGCATATCCTCATATAATTATTCTATATGAAGATGTAATTTTATTGAATGATTTTTTTTTGTTTTAGTTTTTAAATCCAATGATACTGACAATAGGTTAGAACTATACCCTCCGGTGTGCTAGCTACTGGCCACAGATGGCTAATAAACCCAGGAAATGTGGCTGGTCTGAATTGGGAAGCACTGGGAATGTAAAACACATACTGGATTTGAAGACTGAGTCCCAAAGAATGGAAAGCATCAAAATAATAATGTTTATATTGCTTCCATGTTGAATGGAATGTTTTGGGTATAATATACTAAATAAAATAGACTTTCAACATAAGTTTCATCCATTCTCTGTCCTGCCATGTGCTCTAGGAGAATGATCTCTGAGGACTGAATCAGCCAGGCTTCCATGCTGGCAGGTTTCTGGTCTGAGGATGATCTGGGGATGAGAGGAAAGAAAGATTAGGATATTCTCTCCTTTTCTCCCCTTCCCAATTTAGAGCCATGTTTCCTGAAGATACTGGGTGTCTCCATGACTTCAGTTCTCACCTGGTGGCCCCTGCCCTGAGGCTTCACCTTTCACTGGGCTCTGGCAACACAATGCCCTCCCTTTGTCACTTTGGCCCTAAGGAGATACTAGTCACTGGGTGCTTCACCATCCTTGGTTGATTCCCTCAACCCTGCCCACTCATTAGGTCATCTTTCATTAATGCCTTTCACTTGAAGAACTTGGGGTGAGGTCTGTTTCCTGGCCACAGGACCTACTGATACAATAGCCCATTCTTTCCCCCTACACACCAACAGGAAAAACCCAAATCCAGGGCCTGCTGACAAGACGTCTTACATTTGGTTAAGATGAGTTAAATGCACGGAAGTCAGCTTACTCTTCTTCTTAGCTATCCAAGTACTTTGCCTACAGTGGTCAAGGCACTGTGCTGAGCTCCTTGGTGACCCAAAATTCCCAAGTCCTAGTCTCACCTCAAGAATGTGAGGAAATGAGGGAAGCCCAGAGAAAACAAAATATGCAACTAAAAGAGTAAGTGTCCAAAGAATTATGAGGACAGTGTTTGAGAGTTTGGAGGAGGAAGAAATATGTGAGTGTGGTCTGGGTTTCTCACTCAGACTGGCAATCATTTCTCTAGCAAAAGGTAAGAAACGTAATAATGGTCTGGAATATAAAATCTGGGCAGAAGAGTAGTTAGTGGTCATAATAAGCATTGTTAGTGCTCCTCTAGTACTTTGTATGTGGCTAACACTCTGCTAAATACTGTACGTGATAATTATTTTTTTTAAGATTTTATTTATTTGTTCATGAGAGATGCAGAGAGAGAGAGAGAGAGAGAGAGAGAGACAGAGACAGGCAGAGGGAGAAGCAGGCTCCATGCAGGGAGCCCGATGTGGGACTCAATCCCAGGACCCCAAGATCATGACCTGAGCCAAAGGCAGACACTCAATCATTGAACCACCCAGGCATCCCCCTCTACATAATAATTATAGCTATCACTTCCATGTAGTGCTCAGAATCTCCCAGGTACTTTCCAAGCACTTTATGGGCATTGACTCATTTATTTCTCATAACAACCTCATGAGATGGGTAATATAAAAAGATAAACTGAGGCATATTAAAATTTTCCAGAGTTTATTTGAGCAAAAATCTATTCAAATCAGACAGTGCCAAATCCAGAAGTAACCACAGGAGCCGGGGATGAAACTTTTACAGAGAAGACCAAAAGCAAAGCAAGGAAATTGATTGGCTATGGCTTAAGCCTTTGCCTTATTTGGGAAAGGCTTGTTGACTGTGATGTCTTTAGGTTTTGATTTCTTAACCTTCAGGCTTTTACAGGCTTAGGTTTGGTGTTGCTTACTCAGGCTGCTAAGGCATTAGAACCACCTCTGTCTAATGCCTCCTTGCTTAACTAATTTAAAATACTATCAGAGTCCCTATTTTACAGATTTGAGAACTGGGACACAGATTGGTTTCATCAGCTTGCCAAAGGTCTCCTGGCCAATGACAGAACTGGAAGTCATGCCAGGCATCCCAGCTTTAGAAACTGTATTCTTAGCCACTATGCCCTACATCCTCTTAGAGTGAATCTCCGACATACAGTTAAATCTCTAAGTTGATTCTCACAACAAAAATTCTCATCCTATAAAGTTCTGAGGAGGATAGAGACTCAAAATAGCTTCTTTAACTTCCAAAAATGTCTACTATTCACCATTATACTGTAGTGCATCCCAAATAGTCCTGGAAAATAAAGTGGGGCTAGACCATAGAGAGCTTTTAGTACAAGGATAAATATTTATCCTTGTGAATATGTGATGTGAATCTGTGAATCTGTGATGATTCCCCCTTGACTCCTCCTCATTGTCCCCATGCTTCATGTTCATACCACCCACTCATGATCTTTGACTCCTTTTCCACATCCAACCCCAGATTTGTCTTCTTTTTTTCCAACTTTCTTTTTTTTTTTTTTTTACTTTCTTTTCTTCCTGCATGACTTGCAACAATACTAGACATTCAACGATTGTTGTACCTGTATCCATGTTCTCCACCCTTACTCTACACATAGATGGATGGAATTGACCTTCAGCTTCACAGAACAGTCTGGATCACCTTATACTATACCATCATCATGAATTATCAACTTAAAATGATTCTTCAGGGGCACCTGGGTGGCTCAGCAGTAAGCGTCTGCCTCATGATCCCTGAGTCCTGGGATCAAGTCCTGCAACAGACTCCCTGCTCTGAGGAGCCTGCTTCTCCCTCTCCCTCTGGCCCCCACTCATGCTTGCTCTCTCTTGTGTGCTCTTTGTCTTTATCTCTCAGATAAATAAATAAAATCTTTAAAAAATAAAAAAAATCAAAAAATGAAATGATTGGTTCAGGGTTAGAAATAGTAGAGTGCTGGAACCAGCACTTATGGGCTTCAGAGAGTCAACTGTGTGGACCTCTTCCCAGCTTTGGGTTCAGTGACATAACCGTGGTAATTTGAAATCAGCTACGGTGAAAGTAGTTGTGCTACAGAATTCAAATGTTACGATCAGGGCTTCTCTCTCTCTCTTTTAATCTGAGTGTCTCTCTCTGTGCCTCTGTCTCTCTTTGTTGGTCTGTCTTTGTCTTTCTGATTCTCTCTTTTTCAGAGAAAGTGCATATGCCAGTTATTAAATAATCAACTACACTCTACTGGATGCACATAACCTAATTTAGGTGCATGAGACCTGAGGAGATATTTAATCATCCTTTGGGGAAATCATTGAAGAAGATGCTATTCCTCAAGTAGAGGGTTATAAAGAAATGAAATTGCAGACTACTGAAACAATTTTGCTCACCGTGAGAGGACCCGACCAGGGGATAAAGTTGACACACATGAAAAGATTAGAGAAATCTAGAGTCAGAACCCTGACTGTATGAGCTTCTGAGTCAATCCCCTTGAAGCCCATTTACCTCTTTACTCTTCAGTTAAATGAGTCAGTAGGATCTCTATTTTAAAACCAGTTCAAAAAATAAAAATAAAAAATAAAACCAGTTCAAGGGGCACCTGGGTGGGTCAGTTGGTTAAGTGTCTGCCTTTGGTTCAGGTCATAACCTCCAGGTTCTGGGATGAAGCCCCACCTCAGGCTTTCTACTCAGTAGGGAGTCTGTTTCTCTCTCTCTCCCTCTGCTCCTCCCCACTGCTTGTTTCTTTCTCTCTCTCTCTCTCTCATAAATAAATAAATAAATAAATAAATAAATAAATAAATAAATAAAATATTTTTAAAAAGTTCAAATTGGGAATTTTTTATCATCATCAATTGAAAGATCTTGAGTTGATACACAGCTATGACTTACGAGCATGACCACCATATTGCACAACTCTAATGGGATCATTCACATTGAAATCACCGTGAAGAGCAGTTGGGTGGGACCTCGCTTGAGTTGGGTGGGACTCAGCTTGTGCAGCCATATGTGGGATTTGTGGTGGGTGTGCCTAAGAAACAAGTCTGTCTACTCCTTATCATTTAGCAAAAGCCACCACCCCCTGCTAGTTCCCCGCTGATTTATTCCATTGCTCCATTCTCATTAATCTCTTCTTATTATCCTGCCACAAGTAAGACACCCACCGCCCTATTTTATTTCCTCACTTCTTCCAACAACCAATCTTTACTGTCTTCTATCTTTAGTTTAAGTTTTCTGTGGCCACTGAGAATTCCTAAAAAGGTTGAATAGACTCTAATGCTGGCCAGCTCCTTTGATTAGTCAAAGTTTTCCCACCAGTCTTGCAAACGTTTACCCTATTATTTTGCTTTCCATTTCCTCCATATTGGCCAACCTGAGCTATTCATCATCCTCCAAAAATGTCCAACAAATATGTATTTCAGCACCTCTGTGTGTGAATTCCATGGTCTCTTTATCTTCCCCTATTGAAGTCTTATGTTTCCTGAAACTCCTATTCAAGTCCCTTCCCTTGTGATTGTCTTAGTCCAATATTGTTACAAGAAATGGACTTTTTTAGTTCAAAGAGCTCATCTATTGGGTAAAAATACAGGGCTAACTCACACAACCCAGTGTGCCAAAGGCAGCCAAGTCTCACATGAAGCTGGAGTCACAGGTACCAGAAAATGGGCAATAAAAATTATTCTTTCCCTCTTGGGGGCCTCAAGTCTCCTTTTGTCTGCTTCTCTCTTCATGTCTTCCTCATTATTCCCACTCTCATTACACCTGCTCTGTGTATTTTTGAACTCTGATGGCTTACTTGTCCCATCAATTCCAGAGTCCAGTGGAAACTGAGTACATTCTCCGTATCCCAATTTCCCGATCCCTTGGAGACAGAAGCTTATAGATCTAGCTGAGCTGGTAGGTTGACCACCCTGAGTCTGATGCGCACCCTTTAACCAGTCAACTGTGGAGGTGGGTAGAAGGTAGATGATTACATGATGTCTTTGGCTATGCCTTCTAAGGATGTGGGAAGATCTAACTAAGGAGGAAGTGTACAGGCACAGAAGTGATTGGCATCTCTAAAAACTAATCAACCCCCACAGAGGTATCGCCACATCCCCTACTTCTTATTATATTTCTCTTATACTGTGGTAACTTTATTTATGTCTTGCTTCCCCCATTAGGGTACAAGGTACATACTTTATATTAAATTATGTGCATCTTATGTAAGAACCTGTCATTACAGCTGGGTTCTTCAGAAAACAGATTCTGAAATACAGTTTAAATGCAGGATGTTTATTAAAGGATGCCTTTGGTATCAAGTCTTGTGGAAAAGAGGAAGGAAGCACAATTGGGCAAAGGGAGACAATGAGCTGCAATGGGGGCCAAGTGACAACCTCAACCTCCTCTATAGGGAGCTCTACAGCTAGAATGGGACTCCAGCATTGTCCTAGTTAGACTAAGATAGCCAGGCCTCTGTAGACTGCATCTATCAGCCTTTGGATGCCAACCTCCTGAAGAAGGGGTATGCATTTGTGCAAGGGATCTCTTTACAGCTGAGGTAATTTTGCAGGGGCTAACAGCTGGAGGCTGTGTGCTGACAGCCTGCCCAGCAGCTACAGCAAGAAGTCCTTTTTTTGAAGGGAGATCTGGATGACACAACACAATGACCACATGTCAACTGCAGTCACCATCATGCATTACACAATTCATGTGTGTTCACATCTGTTAGTTACTTCAGTGCAGAGAAACAGAGGGTATGGGAGGGAAGGAAGGGAAAAAGAGACTATGAGAATAATTGTTGAATAAAAGAATGGAAGAATGAGGGGCACCTGGGTGGCTCAGTTGGTTGAGCACCTGACTCTTGGTTTTGGCAAAGGGCATGATCTCAGGGTCCTGGGATTGAGTGTTGCATCAGGCTCCATGGTCAGTGGCAAGTCTACTTGAACATTCTTTCTCTCCCTTTCCCTTTCCCCTTCCCCCTGCTCATACTCTCTCTCTCTCACTCATAAATAAATTAATCTTAAAAAAAACAAAAACAAAAACAATAGATGAGGGTGCCTGGGTGGCTCATTCGGTTAAGCCTTCAGCTCAGGCATGATCCCAGTTTCTTGGGATTGAGCCCCACATCAGGCTCCCTGCTCAGTGGGGAGTCAGCTTCTCCCTCCACCTCTCCCCTCTGCTTGTGATCTCTCTATCTTTCATGTTTTTTCTCTCTTTTTCAAATAAATTATTTTTAAAAAGAAAAAAGAATATATAAATGAATATACACAAATAAGTCATTTTTTTCTACAAATCCTACTAGAAAAAATAGAATAAGGAAAAAAAGACTCCCAAGGCTTAAAGTTAGTGATGCATGCAAATTCCAAATCTGCCACTTATTATGACTTTAGGCAAGTTACTAAACCTCTCTTACTTCCCCTCTCTGATTATAGCAAATATACTCCATGCATGTCTGTTTCTATATTTGTGTGACCCAGAGAAGGTGTACAAATAGGGGACCTTATCCCTGGTCGGTAAGTAGTCACCTCAACCACACAACCAAGTCCCGCCCACAATCCTTGCCTATCACTATTGTTAGCAGCCCCTGGGACACCCACAGACCCAGACGTATACACCACTGTGGTTTGGTTCACTCTCAGGTGCACAGCCCCAGAAAAAGGATGCTCATATGGTCTGAGTGACATTCCCTTTAACCCCACCATATCCTTACTTCATGGGAAGAGGCTAGAATACGAAAAGGAATGCAGACCTCTCTAAATTGATAATTGGTTTAAATCTTTGAGATATTCATTTGTCAATGGCTTTGCCTGGTTCTAGCAGTTCCACATTGGCTTCATAAAATCCTTGATATTTTGCAAATTTTGCAACTTTGCTTTGTAATATGTTTGTGACTAGCCTATATTTGATGATTGTCACCAATGTGCAGAGGCAACAGAATCATTCCCTAAAGTTAAACTGAGAGGGATGTTGAAATAGGGATCAATTTTATACATGGTTAGTAATGGTGAATATTTTCCTATTGTGATGCAGCTCACCTCCATCTGAGTCATTTACTTGTGGGAACTTATTATTGTGGGATATATTATATATCCCCAGACAATGAGCACCTTTTATATTAGATGCTGCCTTTGTATGGATGGACCAGCTAGCTACCGGACCAGGATACCCATTCTACCCCTATAGACAGAAAAGTAGACTTTCTTGGGTTAGCTCTATATAGCTATCATATGATCTGAGCTGGGAAGAGACATGGATAGAAGCCAAAGGAGAGGGAATTTTTTAAAAAGCAAAATAAAAATCTTCATGTTTATCAGGCAAACAAAAAATAGCCACAGCTCTTATTTGCACCAACAGTGCTAGTGAGTTCCACTGGTTAAGAGGAAAGACAGCTTTGGTCTGAGTCATGACATTGTCACATACAGCATTTGCTTTAGCCATCAATGGTCTCAGTTAAATGGAAATGGAAATAAATAAATAAATAAATAAATAAATAAATAAATAAAATTTCATATATATATTAGATATATTTCATATATATATTAGAAAAGTATTAGGGAGGAAAGTCCATGTGGGACTCTATTCCAGGACTCCAAGATCATGACCTGAGCCCAAGGTAGACACTTAACCAACTGAGCCACCCAGGTGCCCCTAGTCAATGTTTGTAATTGTCTTAGAGGCCTTGAAAATATGTGCATTCTTGGGGTGCCTCGGTGGTGGAACTGGTTAAGCTTCTGATTCTTGGTTTCAGCTCAGATACTGATCTCAAGGTGGAAAGATCGAGCCCCATGTCAGGTCCCAGGCTCAGTGAGGTGTCTTGTGGTTCTCTCTCCCTCTCCCTCTGCCCCTCTCACTCATGCTCTCTTTCTCTCTAAAACATATTAATAAAAAAAAAGAAAATATGTCCACTCTTTCTCATTTGGTGCATGATTCTAAATATTCTCATTATACTAAACTTTGTAAATGCATTGTGTGAAACATCTACATGCAGAGGAATTTTGGTCTGTAGCTCTCAATAACTCATAGAAATGCATGATTACTTCCACTATAATAATGGTAACTTCTATTTAGGTCATTTTTGCATTATTATTTTTGAGGCTTTGTAATTCAAGGTCTTAGATCCCCCCTGTGATTTATCTCTAAGAAAAAAAGACCCTCCTTATTCCTAATAAAACTGATTTTATCTGATATTAAAGTAGCTACACCAGCTTTCTTTACATGAGTGTTGGCTGATGGTATCTTTTCCCATTCTTTTCAACATCAATTTTCTTTTTCTGTGTGTATTTTTTTTATCGGAGTTCTATTTGCCAATATATAGCATAACACCCAGTGCTCATCCCATTAAGTGCCCCCCTCAGTGCCCATCACCCAGTCATCCCATCCCCCCACTCACCTCCCTTTCCACTACCCCTTCTTCATTTCCCAGAGTTAGGAGTCTGTCATGTTCTGTCATCCTCACTGATATTCCCACTCATTTTATCTCCTTTCCCCTATAATCCCTTTCACCACTTTTTATATTCCCCATATGAATAAAACCATATAATGTTTGTCCTTCTCCAATTGACTTACTTCACTCAGCATAATACCCTCCAGTTCCATCCACGTTGAAGCAAAAGGTGGGTATTTGTCATTTCTAATGGCTGAGGAATATTCTATTGTTCACATAGACCACATCTTCTTTATTCATTCATCTTTCAATGGACACCGAGGCTCCTTCCACAGTTTGGCTACTGTGGACATTGTTGCTATAAACATTGGAGTGCAGGTGTCCTGTCGTTTCACTGCATCTGTATCTTTGGGGCAAATCCAGTACTACAGTAGTAGTAGTACAATTGCTGGGTCATAGGGTAGCTCTATTTTTAACTCTTTGAGGAACCTCCACACAGTTTTCCAGAGTGGCTGTACCAATTCACATTCCCACCCACAGTGCAAGAGGGTTCCCCTTTCTCCACATCCTCTCCAGTATTTGTTGTTTCCTGTCTTGTTAATTTTCACCATTCTCACCGGTGTGAGGTGGTATCTCACTGTGGTTTTGATTTGTATTTCCCTGATGGCAAGTGACATGGAACATTTTCTCATGTGCTTGTTGGCCATGTGTAGGTCTTCCCTGGTGAAATTTCTGTTCATGTCTTCTGCCCATTTCATGATTGGATTGTTCATTTCTTTGCTGTTGAGTTTAATAAGTTCTTTATAGATCTTGGATACTAGCCCTTTATCTGATATGTCTTTTGCAAATATCTTCTCCCATTCTGTAGGTTGTCTTTTAGTTTTGTTGACTGTTTCTTTTGCTGTGCAGAAGCTTTTTATCTTGATCAAGCCCTAATAATTCATTTTTGCTTTTGTTCCCTTGCCTTCATAGATGTATCTTGCAAGAAGTTGCTGTGGCCAAGTTCAGAAAGTGTGTTGCCTGTGTTCTCCTCTAGGATTTTATCTTTATGTATGGTGCAAGAGAATGATTCATCCTAGTTTCATCCTTCTGCACGTGGTTGTCCAATTTTCCAGCACCATTTATTGAAGAGACTGTCCTTTTTCCAGTGGATATTTACCTGGTTTGTCAAATATTAGTTGACCATAGAGTTGAGGGCCCATTTCTGGGTTCTCTATTCTGTTCCATTGATCTATGTGTCTGTTTCTGTGCCAGTACCACACTGTCTTGATGATCACAGCTTTGTAGTACAACTTGAAATCCAGCATTATGATGCCCCTGGCTCTGGTTTTCTTTTTCAATATTCCCCTGGCTATTTGGGGTCTTTTCTGATTCCACACAAATCTTAAGATTATTTGTTCCAACTCTCTGAAGAAAGTCCATGGTATTTTGATAGAAATTGCATTAAATGTGTAAATTGCCCTGGGTAGCATTGACATTTTCACAATATTAATTCTTCCAATCCATGAGCACAGAATATTTTCCCATCTCTTTGTGTCTTCTTCAATTTCTTTCAGAAGTGTTCTGTAGTTTTTAGGGTATAGATCCTTTACCTCTTTGGTTAGGTTTATTCCTAGGTGTCTTATGGTTTTGGGTGCAATTGTAAATGGGATTGATTCCTTAATTTCTCTTTCTTCAGTTTCATTGTTAGCGTATAGAAATGGTACTGATTTCTGGGCATTAATTTTATATCCTGCCCCACTGCCAAATTGCTGTATGAGTTCTAGCAATCTTGGGGTGCAGTCTTTTGGGTTTTCTATATACAGTATTGTGTCATCTGTGAAGAGGGAGAGTTTGACTTCTTCTTTGCCAATTTGAATGCCTTTTGTTTCTTTTTGTTGCCTGATTGCTGAGGCTAGGACTTCTAGTACTATGTTGAATAGCAGTGGTGAGAGTGGACATCCCTGTCGTGTTCCTGATCTTAGGGGAAGGGCTCCCAGTGTTTCCCCATTGAGAATGATATTTGCTGTGAGATTTCTGTAGATGGCTTTTAAGATGCTGAGGAATGTTCCCTCTATCCCTACACTCTGAAGAGTTTTGATCAGGAATGGATGCTGTATTTTGTCAAATGCTTTCCCTACATCTATTGAGAAGATTGTATGGTTCTTGTTTTTTCTCTTGTTGATATGATCTATCACGTTGGTTGCTTTATGAGTGTTGAACCAGCCTTGCATCGCGGGGATAAATCCCACTTGGTCAAGGTGAATAATCTTCTTAATGTACTGTTGGATCTTATTGGTTAGTCTCTTGTTTGAGAATTTTTGCATCTGTGTTCATCAAGGATATCATTCTATAATTCTCCTTTTTGGTGGGGTCTTTGTCTGGTTTTGGAATTAAAATGATTTTGGACTCATAAAACGAGTTTGGAAGTATTCCATCCCTTTCTATCTTTCAGAACAGCTTTAGTAGAATGGGTATTGTTTCTTCTTTAAATGTTTGATAGAATTCCCCTGGGAAGCCATCTGCTCCTGGACTACTGTGGTTTGGGAGGGTTTTGATGACTGCTTCAATTTCCTCGCTGGTTATTGGTCTATTCGGGTTTTCTATTTCTTCCTGTTCTAGTTTTGGTAGTTTGTGGTTTTCTAGAAATGTGTCATTTCTTCTAGATTGCCTAATTTATTGGCATATAGCTGTTCATAATGTGTTTTAAAATCATTTGTATTTCCTTGATATTGGTTGTGATCTCTCCTTTTTCATTCATGATTTTGTTAATTTGAGTCTTTTCTCTTTTCTTTTTAATAAGTCTGGCTGATGGTTTATCTATCTTATTAATTCTTTCAAAGAACCAATTCCTGGTTTTGTTGATCTGTTCTACAGTTCTTCTGGTCTCCATTTCATTGAGTTCTGCTCGATCTTTATTATCTCTCTTCTTCTGCTGGGTGTAGGTTTTATTTGCTGTTCTTTCTCCATTTCCTTTAGGTATGAGGTTAGCTTGTGTATTTGAGTTTTTTCCAATTTTTTGAGGGATGCTTGTATTGCGATGTATTTCCCTCTTAGGACTGCTTTTGCTGTATCCCAAAGATTTTGAATGGTTGTATCTTCATTTTCATTAGTTTCTATGAATATTTTTAATTCTCCTCTAATTTCCTGGTTGACCCTTTCATCTTTTAGCGGGATGCTTTTTAACCTCCATGTTTTTAAGTTTCTTCTAATTTTTTTCTTGTGATTGAGTTTCAAGTTTCAAAGCATTATGGTCTGAAAATATGCAGGGGACCATCCCAATATTTTGATATCAGTTGAGACCTGATTTGTGACCCAGTATGTGGTCTGTTCTGCAGAAAGTTCCTGTGCACTTGAGAAGAATGTGTATTCAGTTGCCTTTGGATGTATAGTTCTGTAAATATCTGTAAGATCCAACTGGTCCAGTGTATCATTTAAAGCTCTTGTTTCTTTGGAGATGTTGTGCTTAGAGGATATGTTCATTTGCAGAAAGTGCCATGTTGAAGTCTCCTAGTATTAGTGTATTATTATCTAAGTATGTCTTTAATTTGGTTATTAATTTATTGATATACTTGGCAGCTCCCACATTAGGGGCATAAATATTCATGATTATTAGGTCCTCTTGTTGGATAGATCCTTTAAGTATGATATAGTGTCCCTCTTCATCTCTTACTACAGTCTTTGGGATAAACTTTAATTTATCTGATATGAGGATTGCTACCCTAGTTTTCTTTTGAGGGCCATTTGAATGGTAAATGGTTCTCCAACCTTTCATTTTCAGGCTGTAGGCGTCCTTAGGTCTAAAATGAGTCTCTTATAGACAGCAAATAGATGGGTCTTGCTTTTTTATCAAGTCTGAAACCCTGTGTCTTTTGATGGGATCATTTAGCCCATTCACATTCAGAGTTACTATTGAAAGATATGAATTTAGTGTCATCATAATACCTATTCAGTCCCTGTTTCTGTGGATTATTTCTTTGGGTATCCTCTTTCTTTTACAGAGTCCCCCTTAAGATGTCTTGCAGAGCTGGTTTGGTGGTCACATATTCTTTCAGTTTCTGCCTATCTTGGAAGCTCTTTATCTCTCCTTTTATTCTGAATGAGAGTCTTGCTGGATAAAATATTCTTGGCTGCATGTTCTTCTCATTTAGGACCCTGAATTTATCCTGCCAGCACTTTCTGGCCTGCCAAGTCTCTATGGAAAGGTCTGCTGTTAATCTAATATTTCTCCCCATATAAGTTAGGGATCTCTTGTTTCTTGGTGCTTTAAGGATTTTCTCTTTATCTTTGGAATTTGCAAGTTTCATTATTAAATGTCGAGGTGTTGAACGGTTTTTATTGATTTTAGTGGGGAACCTCTCTATCTCCTGGATCTGAATGCCTGTTTCCCTCCCCAAATTAGGGAAGTTCTCAGCTATGATTTGCTCAAATATGCTTTCTGGCCCCCTGTCCCTCTCGGCGCCCTCTGGGACCCCAATTATACATAGAGTTTTCCTTCTGAGGCTGTCATCTATTTCCCTTAACCTTTCCTCATGGTCTTTTAATTTTTTTCTCTTTTTTCCTCAGTTTCCTTCCTTGCAATCAACTTGTCTTCTATGTCAGTCACTCTTTCTTCTACCCCATTAACCCTTGTCATTAGGACCTCCAGTTTACATTGCATCTCATTTAATTGATTTTTAATTTCGGCCTGATTGATCTAAATTCTGCAACCATGAAGTCTCTTGATTCCTTTATGCTTTTTTCCAGAGCCACCAGTAGCTTTATAATTGTGCTTCTGAATTGTCTTTCTGATATCAAATTGTAATCCAAATTCTGTAACTCTGTGCCAAGAGTACTGTTTCTGATTTTCTTTTGTGGTGAGTTCTTCTTTCTAGTCATTTTGCTCAGTGCAGAGCAGGCTATGTCAAGAATATCAACCAAGACCTAAGTAAATTTCACCCTAGATGACTCTGCCAAGGTCAGAGACCAGAAATTGAAAACAAAGATCAGAATGAAGTAAAACAAAAACCACTAAAGTGAAAAACAAATTTTAAAACAAAGTAGTAAAAAATAAAAGGCCAGGAATCCTAAAGAAGAAGAGAAAAAAAAAGGAGAAGAAAAAAAGGGGGAGACTGGAGATGGTGGTGGTGATGAAGTTGTAGTGGAGGGTGAATGTAGTGTATCTGAGGGGTCCTAGAGGGTGATCCTCTTGTTTCTGAGTATATTAAGTTCTGTACATTAGAAGATGCTCAGTCCCAAATTTATATAAACCAGAAATACTTGTAGAGGGCCCCAAAATTGACCACCAAAACATAAATGAGATAAAAGAAGGGGGCAGAATGGGAATGAGGAATCTCACAGAATGAACCAGCACTGTATACCACTTGGTTCTGGGTGCATACTTGTCATGTTTTAGAAGGTATTAACTTCTGCCATTGTAGAACAAAATGAGGCAGACAAAACAAAAAACAGAAAACAAAAAAAAACCCATATCTTGTATGTCTCCCAAGATTGAGTATGTTGAAGGGAACCTAGAATTGGAAAATATATCTAGGACCTGTTATTGTAGAAATATGAAAGTCAAAAAGGAAGAATCTTAAAAATGAAGAGGTGGTAAAATATTGTAGTTAAGGTGGGAAAAGAGAAAATAATTGGAAATTTACAGTCTGATATAAAAATGAGTTGTACTGGAAAAAGGAAGAAAAAACAGCAAGGAGGGGTACCCTCTGGTTCTATATACTGTAAATCCCTCAATTTCCCCTGGAGCTCTCCAGCGCTTCTTGGTTAAGAACTTGCTCTTCCCCTGTCCTTCCAGCTGGTCTTCAGGGGAGGGGCCTGCTGCGCTGACTCTCAGGTGTGTGCACCTGGGGGAGCTGCCCCGCCCCCTGCCAGGTGCATGGGTCAGTGGGAGTTGTTTACCCTGTGAGGGCCTTGCTCCCTGGTGGCCCGACTACATCCCAGGCACAGGGTGACACCAGGAGGAACAACCCCACTAGCAGCGGCCAGCTCCCCAGCCCTGGAGTCAGCTCCAGCAGTAACTACGCAACTCCCAGTCCGCAGGGGCCTGGATCCTGGGGGTAGGGGTGGGGGGTCGCTGATATGCACAGCTCCGGGGCAGTTGGCGGCAAGAGCGTCCCCGCTGTCCTGTGCCTTACTGCCTCCATCTTTCCCAAGGGGAGCCCCAGATCCTGGGCTGTGTCCCCCAGCGCCCTGAGCTCTAGGGCCTGGACCACTGGAATCGCACTCCCAGGCCACGCAGCCCCCTCTGCCTGAGCCGCCGCGCCAGCTGCTCCTGGGCCCCGCCCCAGCTGCTTCCAGCGCCCTCCAGCCTTTTACCGTGCTTGCCTGCGGTGTGTGGGGCGCTCTCCCCTGGGCGCCCCCCCGCCCCCCCGGGCGCCCCTCCTCTGTTAGTGACCCCGGGAGACTGGAGGCTCCACAGCCCCTCCTGGGATCCTGCCCGAGGTCCCTGCGAGCACCTTTCCATCCAGGAAGAATCTGGTGCAGATTCTTCAAGTTCTCACTCCTCGGGGCTGGGCTCTCCTGTCCCCAGGCTCCTGTCGCCGCCTTAGCCCGGCTCCTGGCCGCCTTAGCCCGGCTCCTGGGGAGGGCCCTCCCCAACTTGGTTCTTTTTTATCCCCCCCCCCCCACCTTCCTACCTTGTTAGAATCGAACACCCTTCTCTCTCTAGCGTTCCAGCTGTTCTCTCTTTAAATCTCAGGTCGAATTCGTAGGTGTTCAGGATGGTTTGAACGTTATCTAGGTAAGTTGGTGGGGACAGGTGACTTGGGGACCTTCTCCTCTGCCGTCTTGCCCTGCCCCCCCAACATCAATTGTCAACCTTATGATATCATTTTTATCTCTTGGAAATAGCTTATGATGAATCCTATGTATTTGGTTGTTTTATTCTAACCCATGAATCTCTTTTAACAAAGAGGTTTAGTACATTTGCATTTATTGGAATTACTAGTATATCTAAACTATCTTCTGCTGCTTGCTTTTTAATTGTCATTCTCTATTTTTTTTCTCCTTTATTGCCTTCTGTTGAATGATTTGGCCTTTTTCTTATTTTTCTTCAATTTGCTTCAAAGTTTTACATTTTTTTCCTTATATTGTAAGAAACGTACTCAATATAGTTCATCAGCCTCTCTGCCTTTCTCCAAACCATTAAAGGATCTTAGATCTTACCCTACAATCTCTTTCAGTTGCTTTATTTCTGCACTTCTATTCTTGGGGTGCTAATTCTCCTGCACATTGTCTTGATGATTCTCCTTTATAGTTCTTTTTTCCCCCTTGTCTGAATTATAATTATTTTTTTTATTGTGAATTCTTCCTCAATGGTCTTTGCTGAGAGTGTTTTATATAGTCCGGATGGTCCTACAGAATAGTGTTTTACTCTTCTGCCAAGAGCACAATGAATCCTGGACCACTTTATGTTAACTTCTCAGCTTGGGGTTACCACACCATACATATAAGCTTAGAACTCACCCCCATGTTTGGTGTAGATGGGGTGTTTAGGTTTCTCAAAGAATATGTTCTTCTGATTTTTAAAAATCCATTTAGAGCCTGAGACAGACACTGTGCTTTCTTGTCATGTCTCTGAGCCAGGAGATAGATTTTTCCATTTTTACGAATTGAGAGACCCTTTGAAGATCCCAAGTGTACAACATGAATTTCAGCTAGGGCTTCCTCCGCAAACAGGCCTCCTCCCCTTCATCCCCATTAGGGCAATAGAACCTTAACCCCAGCTCACAGCCCCATGCCCAGGCCTGATGGCCCCAGCTTCCAGCGAAACTGCCACATCTGCCAGGTTGGGGGTTGGGAGTGGTATTGACTGGCCTACTCCTTCTTATTCCTGCCATGGGGACTACCATTTCATTGTCTTATTCAATTTCATTTGTAGATTTCGTTATGCAATTCTACATGCCTAACAAGGGCAGAGAATCCATATCAGCTGACCATGTATGTCAAGATCCAGGCTTCAAGCGCACTCTTGAACATTCCCCACTTTCCCCTTGCCTTTCCTCCTGGCTTACCACTCCCAACCTCTTCCTACACTGTTTTATTCTTTTGATTCTGGATTTTCTCTTACAAGCTAGGTGGAGTAGCAGCTCTATAAAGTTGAGAAAAACACTTGCCAGCTTACCAACTCCATAAGCTCTGAGAGCGGGGCGGGGGAAAGATTTAGGTGAAAAAGAAGATGAAAAGTAACTATGTTTCAGAGAAACTTGTTGATATTGAACTTTTTTCTTTTTTTCTTTCTTTTTTCTTTTCTTTTTCTTTCTTTCTTTTTTTTTTTTTTTTGATGAGCTACACTTTTCAACTACATCTCTCAACATTTCAGAAATTAAGAAAGCATCATCCTTCGTTGGTCCTCTGAAAGTAACAAAGAAATCAGCTTTGCTTGCTTTTGATTAGAAGAAAAATATACATTAAACTTAAAGTCACCCCACACCGAGGGCAAAGAAGCTGAACACACTACTGATTACGTGCAAATTCCCCCAAATCTTCTTAACTTTCATAGCCAGGTACTTCTTTTAATGTTTTCTCAAATTTCCTAGGTAAGCATTTTTTGACATTTCCTCCTGCTGAGACAGTTTCCTCTTGGTTATTCGTAAGCAGGAATTTTAAGAAGCAGTCTCCAGAAGGCTCACCAAGCATGTGGCTTTGTTCCCAGGATGCTGTGCCCCTGGCAGCTGCATTCCGAATGCCATCAGGGACCCGCTGGTCTGCCCCATGTCCCGTAGACTAAATACTCAAACTCTCCCCTGGGGGCAGGTTTTCTTTCATTTTTACTTTCTAAATCGCTTGATCCAGCTGTCTTACCTTTGACCATCAAGTCAAGGTGAGATTGACAGATGTTGACAGTTGCTACAGCTGCTGCTGAGCACCAGTTACCTTAGAAATGGAGAGAAAACAAACATAGGAATTCCAAGGAGCTAGTGGGGCACCCCTCATCTCTAGGCTTCTGGGAACTAGTAAAGCAAATGAACCCAAAGCCCTAGCAGCATCTATCAGGCTGATGTTGTGGCTGCAAACACAACAAGCAGAGTAAGGGAGTCAGTAGCTGGAGGGGGACAAAAGTTGATTGTTACCACCAAACAGTTAGGAGGCAGAAAGCTGTGTGCTTCTTTTAAGCAGTTTGATTTATAGCTTGTGATATTATGTGCAAGGGTACCCACAACCCAAAGTGTTTTGTGTCTTGACCTGTACAAATAAGTCTATTAACCCTAATCAATCTCCCATTATGCAGAGATGCCTGAAATTTAGCAAGCAAAGGGGTGACGGAGGTCTTGCAGCTCAGGAGCTACCCATTGTCTTGGGCAATCAGCTTGATCTTTGCAGCAGCAAAATTATCATTCCCCGTAACACAGTGGGGGAGGACCTTCCATCTTTTAATGAGAAAATAGAGAATTGTTTTCATTTTTAATTGCAGGGGCTAATTAAGGCCTGGGGCTCCCGAGCGGACCTGGACCCTTGTGGATGTGTGTTCCTAGACACCTCTGCAGAGCCTCACCCCAGCTGTGGGTAACCCGCCTGTCCCGACTTCCCGCTGTAATTAGCAAGGGCTTCCATTCTGATTAAGTACTTTATTACAGAAGCTAATTATGAAGTCTATAGCTGGTGCCCTGTGCCTTAGGAGGGATTTCCTTCTGCTTTGTGAGGGGAATTCTAAGGGTGGGTGTTGTTTCAAACCTTGAAGGACAAAATAGGAACTGGCACATCACACGGATGGTCAAATGTTAATATATCCCTGGAAAATGGAAATATTTTAAAGCCACACCAGGAAAGCCAGGCAAACAAAGCTTCTTTTTAGCTGAGATTTGGAGAGGGGGTTGAAGAGGAAATAGACACTGTGGTCTACCAGCACCTACCAACTCTTATAACAAAGGTCCTGCTCTGATGCCCCCCTATCCCCACCTCAGCCCCGCTGTGAAGAGGCCTGCTTTGTCTCACGCATTAATCCGGGATGAAATAATGCGGTGAAAGGTTCTCAGCAGTAACTACATATTTCTATTTCTCTCTGTGATATTCTGTTCATTAAATATTTCCTCAGAATTCACTGGGGAATTTGGAAAAGAGATATCCTTTGTATAAAAAGATGAAACTGGGAAAGATTGGAAATTCCTAATATCCTTTAGGTGCTGTTGCACCACTATCTTAAAAAGCTTTTTATAAGAAGAATTAAGAAAAGAAGACATGTTCTTTCTTTGTTATATGTGTCTTTATAATTCTATACAGATTTTTTAAAATACTTTTGAAAAAAAAAATACTTTTGACATAGATAAAGATATCTAAGTAAGCATCTGAACAGGTAGAGTGGTAGATTAATCAATAAGTGATAGTTGATGGATAGATAGATATAGATGATAGATAGATAGATAATTAGGATTTTTATTTGAGTTTTGTGAGGTGAGTTTGTGTGTGTATGTGATGTAATGGTTGTTGAGTTTTTCCAGTTCTAATAAAAAAAATTGCATAGGAGTATATTTGGTGTGTGGGGGCAGGGAAAGCAAATTACTAAAATAACCCATCCTGTCCTAACATTTCCAGACTTCGGCCAAGAGTGAAATGGAGCCTGGTAGGCCATTCCTCCATACTCTTTCCACCTCCACCCCTTGGAGCAGCCTCTCCTTGGCCACCTCCTGGGCCTAGGGGTGGACACACCAATAGCACAATATACCTTCATGAGGAGAATCCAGGAAACAGATGGATGTCGGCCATAGAAGCAGGCTCATGGCTGTTTGGTAAGCTTACTTCCCAATCCCAGGTGCCTAGAACTTAGGGTGAAGGGGTAGCCTGCTCTGAATGGACATGACTTTTTAACACTGGGGACTCCTCAATCCAGGAGGAGGATCTCAAGGACAGGTGATACAGAGTAAGCCCTCTACATCTCAGGGTTCAAGGCAGGGCCCCAGATGCCCAGGTATGAAGGTAATACTAGATGTTAAAAATTCTGTGACATAGCTTATTCATTTATTAAAAGTATATTTTGACTTTTTGCATTGTCCCATGAACTATGCTATGTATCAAGGTTGCAGTGGTGGCTAATTATGCAAGATAAAGTGATTGCTTTCTAAATAAACATATCAGAACTTACACAACCAGATGAATACAGCTTCTATTGCTCCATTCATCATAGAACTGGAACTACTCTTTTATTCAGTCTAGAAGATATAAAAGAATATATACAATATATATAAGAAGAATATAGAAATATATATATATACGCATATGCATATTTGCATATATAAGATTTGGAGATTTTAAGCTTCTATTTCTCTTTGCAGATGAAGACATTGAAGTTCAAGGACAGTAAGTCTTGTGACCAAAGGAGTTCTTCTGCAAGAGTGATTGATCTGAAGCTTCCAGCAAGCCCGTTGACTATTGATCAGTTCTCTTGAATTTCTTGATTGTTTAAATCTCATGGCTGATTCTTACATTATGCACAAAACCTGTCATGATCCTACAAACTGTTTTGCAATGTTAGTTGTATTCAGATCATCCAAGTACAAATCAAAATGTCATCACAGTGAGGGTTCTGTCTTTCCAAGTCTGAGGACTCTATGCCTTTGAGGAGGTTGCATACCTAAGAGGTTCTATCTTCAACTGGCTCAAGGCTCTAACTTCCAATAAATACTCTTGCAAACTAGTTTCCCAGGCTGGATGAGAGAGGACTTTCTTTAAAAATAAAAAATATAGGCTTTGGAGCATCTTTGCAAGATGGGGACAAAGCACTAATAAATAAATCTAGTCTCTCAGATGACCTGGATATTGGAAATGATCCATGTAAACACCTTCATTGAAAAACAGATGATACTGGGAGGAATTGCTGCCAGATTTAATGTACAATGCATCTTATTTAAGGAGGCACATTTTGTTGATTCATGACCCCCTTTCTCATCAGAAAGTAAAGTGGTCAGCAAAGTGAAGAAAATCCTGTTAAAACTTCACTAACAGTCCTTATCTCAGAGTAGGGAGGGCTGTATGAAGTATAGGACATTGCACCTACCCTACCTTGGCCTAATTCATCATGGGCATGTACATCAGCTTCAGGCAACACAAACAAAGAGATACCCTGCTGTACAATGGAAAATTTTCCAGGTGTAAGTGCCTACACTTCTTCTCTCAACAACCACTCACAACTTCAAGCTACTGAACTTCTAACAAAACTGCCTTCTAAAGCATAAATTTTCTGTTTTCCCCTTCTCTAGAACTGCAGGATTTCAGCAGGAACTCTCACCAACTTTTGACAGAATGTTATCATTGCCATTATTTAAACAAGTGAAGAATTCCCTCTAAAAGAATGGGCCTAATGTAGAAACATCTCAGGATCTGGAAAAGATACTGCTATGCGAAAAAGGGAGCCCCATTGAAAAATCAGAGAAAATATCTTTCTATTAAATAAACTTCTACAAGAAATAACACATTTTTAGAAAATTGGTAATCCATGAACTTAAAAACTTCCAAGTGGGCATTGAATTTATGAATTCTCAGTAAGCAGTTCTGAGGAGAAAATCATCTCTGAGCAAGAGAGACAGGCATGAAAAAAAACTGGTTGCTGAATTAAAAATCACTGTGGTCACTACAAACAGAAGATGGGATTCTGTGGAAAATTAAATTAAGTCCATGACATATCCTAGAAATTTATCCAACACGCATGGAGGAAAAGCCAGAGAGATCAAAGTGAAAAGGGAAGAGGAAGAGAGATGGAGATAGGTCTGTGAGATCCTACTGGCAAGACCAGAACAGATAAAAATGGATAAGGATAGAATATTTGGGGTCACTTACATGCAAACTCCAAGTTTTACTGAACCCATCACTCCTCACCATTTCCGCTGTGATTGTTATATGTCCTCATACTTTTTTTGTTTTATTTGTCTGTTGGCTAAAGTACTTTTTCTAGTAATACCTGGATATGTCAAAATATATTCCTATTTCAGCAGAAACATCTGTAACATGAATTCATCTTCTGGTCCATGCTACATGTCAGGTACCATGCCAAGTATTTGGAGCTACAGCCAAGAAGGCAGCCATTTCTTGGCATCTATTTGAAAATGTGACTTAGAATCCCTGGTTTTAATTCCTTCCTCTCCTCCATTCTGAACACTCACTGATATTTAAAAAAAATACAGGAAAAATAAGAAAACACATATGTGATTGAGACTGTGTGGGAATAAGAATAAGATACATATGATGAAATACTCAGGAAATGTGGAGAACTCCTGTAAGTTATAGGTAAAGATGGTAAAGTTATAGGTAAAAACTTAGACAGATACCTAACTGGTACACAGCAGGAAATGCCCACCTGGGGAATGAGCAGACAGCAGCAGCTCCTCCCCACACCAATGCCCAAAACAAAGGAGGAACTGTGGTAGCTGAGAGTGAGTAACTCAATCAAAATAAATTGATTAAAAAAATAATAATAATAAATAAATTGATTGTTCCAAAGAATGAAGGCCAATTCTATATTTTCACCCAGTCCAAGAAATAGAAGTAGACTGAATATAGAAGAGGGAAACCACCCAGAGCCAGAGAGAATTGCAGATTACTAAATTCAAAAGCATTGGCAATGATTATCACCACATTAGATACAAAAAAAAAAATTACATTGTGGCATACCTACTGTATTTGGCATTAGCTCCCAGAATATGACAACATTATTTTCATAAGTAATCATGAATTAAAACAATAATAATCAGAAAATAAATTATTGAGGCATGAAAGATACAAGATGAGTCTAGAGCATATTGTAGTACAAAAAGTCAGAAAGTTCTCAAAAATGAAAACCCACGATAATGGGGATATATTAAAGGACTCCCAGTAGTCAAAGCTTGAAGAATTTGAGCAACAGAATCAATAAAATCATATTAGATTATGACCCAAAATATAAAACTAATACCTGTGAGTCCAAGGTGATAAAAATAAATAGCCAAATAAATAAATAATCTGGGAATAGTAGAAAAATATCTCATACACGAGAATTCCAAATAATGGTTATAAATACTAGATGCTCAAGGAGGCGTAACGTTAACTCCCATTCCTTTAGTGCAGGCTATGTGTAGTGACTCTTCTCCAAAAAGTATAATATGGAAACAGAGGTAAAATAATAAATTTACAGTGGAGAAACCCGACAGACCCTATCTCAGCCAGGTAGTCAACATCAACTATGAAAAGTCAGGTTGATGGTATATACTCTGTGTATGATGTGATAAAACTAGCAATTTACCTTTATGGTCTTCTTCCCAAAAACACATAACCCAGGATAATCACAGGAAAGAATTCAGGCAAATCTAAATTAAAGAATGTATACTTGATCAGTACTCTTTAAAATGATCAAGACCATCAAAAGCAAAGAAAGTCTGAGAAACTGTCATCCACAGCCAAGAGGAGCCTAAAAAGACATGATGAGTAAATGCTGTGTTACCCTGCATGGGATCCTGGAACAGATAAAGGACATTAGATAAAAGCTAAGGAAATATGGAGATGCCTGGATGGCTCAGTGGTTGAGTATCTGCCTTGGGCTCAGGGCGTGATCCTGGGGTCCTGGGATCGAGTCCCGCATCAAGCTCCTTACAGAGAGCCTCCTTCTCCCTCTGCCTGTGTCTCTGTCTCTTTCTGTGTATCTCTCGTGAATAAATAAATAAAATCTAAAAAAAAAAGAAAACCCTAAGGAAATCTGAATAAACTATAGACTTCAGTTAACAACAATGTACCAATATCATTAATTGTGACAAGTATACTATACTAATATAAGATGTTAATGATAGAGCAAACTAGATGTGAAGTATATGGAAATTTTTTATTCTATCTTTACAATTTCTTGGTAAACCTAACAATGTTCTGAAATAATAATTCTATTAAACACACGAATAAATGTTTCAAAAAGAATGCTTTCTGCAAGATTTAAAAATGATTTGCACTTATTATATAACAGAATGTAAGTAGCTCATGTTTGGTTCCTTCCTCTTTACAATCAGTATGCTGTTATTATTTATTTCCAACATGCTGTTTAAATGCAGAAGTAAGTAGTACCACAAAGGCTGGGGAGACAAAACAAATTTAAACAATTCTGAACTGTCACTAACTGGTTCTCAAAACAATTGCTTATCATTGAGACCCCATGTTTGCAGAGACCAATTGTACAACTAAGAGTTAATATCCATCTGGAATACAATATATGTTAAAAGATAGGTTATATAGGTGCACCTGGGTGGGTCAGTGCTTGAGCATCTACCTTTGGCTCAGGTGGTGATCCCAGGGTCCTGAGATCTAATGCCGTATCAGGTTCCCCGCAGGGAGTCTGCTTCTCCCTCTGCCTATGTCTCTGTCTCTCATGAATAAATAAATATTTTTTTAAAAAAAGATAAGTAATATATATGTATTATATAGAAGCTTACCTTTATATTATGTTATTAAAACTCAATATCCAGAGCAATTATTTAGAATGTAGAACAGCAGAAAGATTTTTAGATGAGAAGTATTTTATAACCAGTAATGCTCAGAATTCTTAATGCATAGAAACATAACAAAGCAGACCAACCTACTTTGAGTCTGTTTTGTTACTGTTCTGATATTTTCTACAAACCATGCACCGTCTCATTGACTGTGCCTGAGATGGAGCTCTCCCACCAATAGGCCTTTGGTTTGGCACTGAAATTAGAACATTGGCTTAAAGAGGAAAAAAAAAATGAAAGAAGACACAAATAGATTCAGGAGACTTTATGTGCGTGCTTATGTTTTATATGTATATACACAGTAAATTCTGAAAAAGAATCAAAAAATAAGGAAAAAAATCTCTAAACTGAAAAAAGACTTGAATTTTTATATTGAAAGGGCCTTTGGAGCATCAAGCCAAATCAGGCAAAAGATAACACATTTATTTTAGATATTGATCTCTTCAGCTTTCAATTTCAAACACAGAGAAAACAATTCTATACCTATTAACCATCCTACTCCTCTAAAAATCAAGATGGCATCCTGACTTGTCCTCTAAAATACCAAATGTCAGAAGACTTTGAAGAAGCATTGACAGCATTTTGAAGAAAAACAATGAATTCAAAACTCTTATTTATGACTATAGAAAATTCTTAGACTAAAAAGCATCCAATAACACATTCTTCCTGAAAAAGTATCTAAGAATAATAAATTTATTTAAGAACATCCAATTTTATTCTATATAAAAATATTAATGCTCAATAAGCCAGTAGGATCCATTTCATGAATGCTAAGATGGCTCAGAATTAGGAAATGTATCCACAGAAAATATTTGAAGAAATAGTGGGAGAAACATAACCCAAGTTTTTGCAATACGAAACAAAGAACTTACAGTTCAAGAACATCAACTTGCAAAAGGATAAATTCAAAGAAAATCACACACACCTAGGCACATCACCGTCAAAGCACTGAAAACCAAAGACAAAGAGAAAATGTTGAAAGCATTCAGATAAAGATGTGTGACATACAGAAGGAAAACAGTGATGACCACAGATGTCTCATCAGCAAAAAATGGAGGCTATTTTGAAGTGCAGGAGCAAAAAAGAAAAATCAACCCTAAATTCCATATGCAAAATTAAAAGAGAAATTCTTCAAAACTGAAAGTGAAATAAAGATAGTTTTGGGTATATGAAAGCTGAGAGAACTTCAGTGTCAGCAAAAACAGCACAAGAAATGCAAAGTAATGTTATTTAGTTTGAAAGGAAATGACACTAGATAGGAATCCAATAACAAGAAAGAAAGAAGATAGCACAGTAAATAGATAAAAAGATAGCAAAGGGTAAATCAGTAGGTAAATATAGTAAAGACTGGCTTTTGTTCTTATCATAACTTTCTTACCACACAATGGTCTCTTCCGATAAAAAGTAATAATATTGTAAAGTAGCATTTACAACCCACAGAAGTGTAAAAATGTGACTGAAAAAAGGCACAAAGTTCGTGAGTAGGTAAATGAATTATACTGTGCTAGAGAATCATGTTTGTGAAGTGAGAAATAAAAAGTAGAAAGTGTGAAATTTCAAGTGAGAAGTGGGAAAGAAAACTGCAAAGTTTCAGATGCACAGTGAAAATTAGGAAGTATGTAGGGGCCAGTATGAAATGTGAACTGGTACCTATTGACTCCAGAGACTCTAACGTGTTAACGATGTACATTTTTAACTCTAAAAAAAAAAACCCACTAAAATTTTTTGAAACATATATTTAAAAAGCCAATAGAGAAAATTAAAATGAAAGAGTAAAAGAAACTCAAATAACCCAAAAGAAGGTAAGAATAAACCAACAGAATATCAAAATACAACACAATAAATGGGAAGAAAAGCAAAATATATACCTATAACTAACTTCATCAATATTCCTCTAATGGGTTAGTTATGTATTATAAACTCTATGTTAATACCAAAAAAGGAAGTATAGCTAATAATCCAACAGTTGAAAATACTAAATCCAAAAAAAAGCAGAAAGCAATAAGAAAGGAAACAAAGAATCAATAGAATAGAAAACAAAAAATAAAAAGGCAGATTTAAACCCAAATATACCAATAATTAAATACTCCAACTAAAAGGCAGATTACTGAACTGCATAAAAATATACAAAACAATTCCCAACTACTAGGAGAAACCTACTTTAAATATAATGAGAGATGAGTAGACAACACGACAAACTATGCCAACATCAGATAAAGTAGACTTCAGAACAAAGATTATTACCAGGGTTAAAAAGAAACATTTTGTAATAATTAACCGATCAATTAAGAAGAAGACATACAGTCCTAAATTAGTATGCCTCCAATAACAAAGTTTCAAAATTCATAAACAAAAAATTTGAAGAACTGAAAAGAGAGATAAATCCATAATTTCAGTTGGACTTTCTTGACTTTCTTCAGTCTTCAATCACTAACTAATAAAAGGTAGATTAAAAATCAGTAAGAATACAGAAGGCTTAAAAACATTATCAATCAGATATAACTGACATTTATAGAATACTCTATCCAATAACTGCAGAATACATATTTGTTTCAAGTGCACATGAAATATTCACTAACATAGAGCATTTTCTGGGCCATATTACAAGTCACAATAAATTTAAGAGGATTAGAATCATGCATAGTATGTTCTCTGACCACAGTAAAATTAACACACATTTCAATAACATGAAACCCTATCTGGGAAGTTCTCAAATATTTACAAATTATACAACACACAACTAAATAATCTGCGGACTAAAGAAGAAATTGAAAAGAAATTTAATTCTTAAACTGAATAATGAGAGCAGCACATCAAAATTTGTAGGAAACAGATAAAGAAAACATGAGAGAAAAATTTAGGTCACAGCCGTAAAATAGAAATCTCTAAAATCAACATCCTAAGCTTCACTTTAAAAAGCTGCAAAAAATTTCAATTCAAATTTAGTAGAGAAGAAATAATAAAGATGAGGGCAGATGTCAATGAAATAGAAAAATTTTTTGAAAATGGAATAGAAATAAAAACTAGTTCTTTAAGAGAGCAAAGAAATTGATAAATTACTAGAAAACTGATGGACAAAGAGATATGACATGAACCTTATTTCAGTATCAGAAATTAAGGAGACATCACTTCAGATTTACAAATGTTAAAATAGTAATGAGGAAATATGAAAAAGTTCATGATAAAAATAAATTCAACAACCTAAGTGAAATGGACAAATTTCTTGAAAGACATGAATTACCAAACTAACTCAAGGAGAAATCAAATGTCTGAATAGCCCTATATTGATTCAAAGAATTAAATTCATAGTTAAGATCTGTTCACATACACAAAAATGCCAGGCCTGGTTGGTTGCATTGGTGAATTCTACCAGTTTCCTAAGGAAGAAACAAGAACTATCTTTTTTTTTTTTTTTTTTTTTTTTAAGATTTCATTTATTTATTCATGAGAAACACAGAGAGAGGCAGAGACACAGGTAGAGGGAAAAGCAGGCTCCCTGTGGGGAGTCAGATAGGGGACTCCATCCCAGGACCCCGGGATCATGACCTGAGCCAAAGGCAGATGCTCAACCACTCTGCCACCCAGGCGTCCCAAAACAGGACCAATCTTGCACAGATTCCTTCAGAATATGGAAGAGGGAGCAATAGTTCATAATTTATCTTACAAGGCTAAATGCATGCCAAAATCATACAAAGAAGGTAAAAATAGATACCAGTAACCCTCATAAATGTAGATGCAAAATTACTAAAAATAACATTAACAAATTGAATAGGACAATATACAAACAAGGATTATAGACCATGACCAAGTGGATTTTTGTTCCAAGAATGCCAAGTTGGTTTAACATTTAAATGTCAATCTTATTGGAAGCAACTCAAATTACCTTAAATGGTGAGTAGATAAACAAATAAGAGTTTATGCAATGGAATATAATACAACAATAAAAAAGAACAAACTACTGATACAGGCCACACTTTGGATGGGTCTTAATGGAGTTATACAGTGTGGGAGGAAAAAAAATCACAGAAATTTACATACTGTGTGATTCTATTTATAAAATATTCTTGAAGTGACAAAATTATAGCAAAGGAGAATAGACTAGTGGGAGTAGGACTGGAGTAATGCAAGAGAGTTTCTTTGTGTTGATGGAACAGTTTTGTATCTTGATGGTTACAACAAATCTATAAATGTGCTAAAAATTTCATAGACCTACACACACACATACACACACACATGCACACAACTCAAACAGAGTCAAAATAAAAATAAGTGAAATCCAAATAAGGTCTACTGTTTAAGTAGTATTGCTGTGTCAATGTTAATTTTTTTTTATTCTGATGTTTTTCCTATGGATATTATGGTTGGACGAAACTAGGTGAAGGACATATAGAAACTCTGTTCTATTTGTGCCACTTTTTGTATTTTAAACTATTCCAAAATAATAAGCATTAAATGTGGGGAAAAAAACATATGTTTCAAAAGAAACCAATTACAATAAAATGCAGTCCCTAAAATATTAAGAGTCAAATTTATGATAAAGTAAAAAAAAAAAAAATCACTCAGTGTAATTCACCATATTGACAGGAAAATGGAATAGAAACTGTCTGATCATCTTAATAGAGGCAGACAAATAGAATTCAATGTTCATTTAGGAGTTTTTAAATTCTAACATTCTAGAAACAAAAGGAAACTTCCTCAAAATGATAAAGAGAATCCATGCAAAAATCTACCCTAAATATCACATTTTATGGTTTTAAAAAAATCTGAATGCTCTTCCTAAAGATTGGTAACAAGATGAGATGTAGATAGACTCTCATCACTAATCACCAATAAAGAAAAAGAAAAGATACACAGATCAGAAAGGAAGAAGTAATATTGTCTTTTTTTGCAGAAGATTTGTATGGACTTGCAAAGAACAAAGAATAGCCAAAATAATTTTAAATACTGAGGGGCACCTTGGTGGCTCAATGGTTGAGCATCTGCCTTTGGCTCAGGGCGTGATCTCAGGGTCCTGGGATCCAGTCCCACATCGGGCTCCCCAGAGGGAGCCTGCTTCTCCCTCTGTCTGTGTCTCTGCCTCTCTGTGTGTCTGTCTGAATAAATAAATAAAATATTTAAAAAAATAAAAATTTCAAATACTGAGAACAAAATAAAATAAGACTAAAATACAGCAATCAACCAATTTGAGTAATTGACTTTTATAGAACACTCTACCTAAGAGCAGCAGAATGCATTTTCTTTTCAAGCAAACAGAATATTTAGCAAGATAGACCATATTGTCTTGATCGATTTGCAATAATCCGTGTCCTACAAAGTATGCTCTCTGACAACGAGGAAATTAAAGTAGAAATCAGTATTAGAAAAATATCTGAAGGGGTAGCCCCGGTGGCCCAGCGGTTTAGTGCTGCTTTCAGCCCAGGACGTGATCCTGGAGACCCGGGATCGAGTCCCGCGTTGGGCTCCCTGCGTGGAGCCTGCTTCTCCCTCTGGCTGTGTCTCTGCCTCTCTCTCTCTGTGTCTCTCATGGATAAATAAATAAAATCTTAAAAAAAGAAAAAATAAAAATACCTGAAAAAGAAAAAAGAAACTAGGTGAAGGACATAGAGGAAAAATCCTCCAAATATATAGAAACAAAATAATACACAACTAAATGACCCATGAGCAAAATAAGAAATCCAAGGGAACATTAGAATGTACTTTGAACATTAAAAGTTTTATGAAATGTAGGTAGTTATCTTGATTTTACTGGTGTGAAAATCAGTTCTGAGAGTTTAAGGGTCCAGTTCAAAGGCACTCAATTAGAGTTTGTCAAAGTTGGAATTCATGCTCAAATGATGGTGGTTCTCAGGCCTGATCTGAATATCTGTTCTTAGAATCCAGTACTTATTTGTGGTAGTAATAGCTGCCATTTATCGAGCAATTTCTATGACAAGGCACTTTTAGAAGCACTCGACTTATATTGACTTATTTATTACTCAACACAACTCCATGTGGATGGTACTTACTGCCATCTAAAAAATGAGGCACAGAGAGGCTAAGTAACTTGTCTAGGCAGTTAATCAATGCAGAACCATGACCAGTTCCAGAATTTGCTTAACCCATATACTATATTGCTTTCAAATGGTGAGTGAGAGGAGAAATGGAACTAGTGTATTATTTGCCAAACAAATCAAACACATGTGAATTTAAATATTAAAAAGATAGGAATTTAAGATACATACATTTAGAAGTGTTAATATATGTGAATATTTACCTAATGGGGAAAAGAGGTCTATTCATAAAAAGTCATTTAAAAAAATCCATACACCTCATTACATCAAAATTCAAAGCTTTCTAACTTAAATGAAAAGATATTTTTAGTTAAGACATTAATAGTCACCACATATAAATACATCTTATAAAACAATAAAAAGACATGTATTCCTTTTTTTAAAAAAAGATTTTTTTATTCATTTATTCATGAGAGACAGAGAGAGAGAGGCAGAGGAAGAAGCAGGCTCCTTGCAGGGAGCCTGATGCAGGACTCAATCCCAGGATCCCGGGATCATGCCCTGAGCTGAAGGCAGACATTGAACTGTTGAACCTCTGAGCCACCCGGACGTCTCCAAAAGACATTTATTCTAATATAAAATAGGCCATGGATATAAACAGGCAAAATGATAGAAAAATTAGACAAGGCGACCAAACATATGCCAACAAAAAAAAGAAGAAACCTGATTGTAAAGAAATGCAAATCCTCCTAAAATGATTTTTTAAAATTTTCATATGGCAAAGATTATTTTTAATTTTGAAGAAGTCCTTTGGCTTCTGTTGTGTTCAAATACTTCTTTGATGAGCAAAAGAGAATGGCTTTACTCATACGTTGTTTGCGGAACTGTCAATAATGTAATTTTTCTGAGGTTTGATTTGGCAATATATATCTTGAAAGCCTAAAATGTGTTTATAATCTTTATCCCAGTAATCACAATTTCATTAATTTATGATGAAGAAATATGAGTTGCATACACAGAGGGACATTTTTGGGTGTAATTTATGATACAAAAAGAGGAAGTATTCTATACGTCCATTAGAAATTTGTTTAAACGTGATTGAATTTGTACCAGCATTGAAAACCACATTTGCAAGAATTTTTAAAGAAAGAGAAAATGCTAAGGGTTCTTATATAAAATCTCAATTTATAGAAAGCATGACACAATTGTGTATAAACAAAGCAAAAATGAAATATATTTATAAAAGAAAAAAAAGACAAGACTACAATGTTACCAGTGTTTATTTCTGGGTTATGATGCTTTAGAGTATTGTTATTATTATTGCTTATTTTCTGCAACAAACATTTGTTACCATCATGATCAGAAAAAAAACTCCTTTTTAAAATCCTCATTCAACCCACTCCTTCTAGCTGGAAATAATTTGTATTTCCCTTATAAGATTAGCTTACAAAAATAAAACATCTGAAACTCAGTTATTTTGCTTTTATTGTCTCCAACCAGATCAAACATGACCTTAAATTGACAATGATCTTGTAGGAATAAAATATTACCAACATCCTCTGCCAAGGGACAAAGCTTTTAGGCAGAATTTCTGAGAAATTGAAAAAGAAGGGATTTAATGACCTCTTTAGGCTCATGCATTCCTTTGAGAGGGTTTGGGAGGAATGTTAGGTGCAGAGATCATCCCAAGAATTGATTGCTAATTGAAACAGGTGTGCCCAGAGCAGCTCTGATGCTGCCGTCGGGGATGATGGCAGGAATAAAACACAGTTACATCTGCCTACAGCCACCACGTCAAACCAGGCAGGAATTTCCAACAGAGGTTTGTATAAGTCAAGGAAAGAAACCCATCACCACTTATGGATTTTTCTAAGAAGATAACCATCCTATCCATGTTTGAAAATGTAAGTAGTCTTTGGACAATTCCGTTATGAATGGAATGAAAACAAAAGTGGCAGATGGGGCCAACTTGATCTCAGAGGGCAAAGTGTCTCAACAAGATCGTCATCGATTTGCTAAGTGTGTTTAGTGACAGGCCCTCCAGCAACCAATCAGGATGAGAAATGGAATCTATTAGTGGAGTTGTTAAGCGTCCCTGGTCCCTGCAGGTGACAGCCGAGTATCTGCCTTTCTCTACAAACATTAAATCATTCCCACAAGAGAGAGATGGGGGGAGAAAATACACACAATCCTAGAAAATCTGGACAGTGATTGCTTTATTTTGGAGATGACATTGAGAACACCAGAAGTTCCAGTTAGAAATACAAAGAGATTTATTTTTATGAGTTTTAAGCCTCAGGAATTATTTATAGGGCAACTCCTAAGACAAAGTAATAATTCACATGGACCATGAGCTGTGTCTATGTTCTGAAGCCTTGAGAATAAAATATTCATCTTTTATTATGTCTATGGCTGTGAAAATGAATGCTAAAAGTTAGTGATCAGTAGGAAGTCTGTCATACTGTTCCATAGGCTTGCCAGTTCCAAAATTAATACTCCTCCCCCGGTGTGCCTAGAGCTTCCTGGATTCACTTATCTTAACTTTCCAGTGTTGCTATTCCCTGGACCATGCATCACAGCTGATTGAAAACAAAATTTTGTATCGGATGAAAAAGGAGACTGTCATCCCTCCAGTAATTAATTTAGTGCCACTGATCCTTATAACAAACCAGAGTGATGAAGCGTGCCCCTCAGTGAATTAGGCTCCCAGGCAGCCAGTTATCCGCAGAGTTAGTCATGCTGAAATGGCTTTTGACTATGACTGAGAAACATCCACTATGGACAAAGACAAATGCATTTATCACTTGTCAATGCTGTGGTCCCCACACTCTTGCCACCTCCAACACGGGTGCTCCAGATCAGCATCTATTAGAGTGTGGTTTTGGTACTTGGCAATATAGTGTACACAGCAGTCCTCAGATCATTCAGATTTTTGTGATAATCAATCAATCAATCAATCCATTTTGGTCACAGGAATTTCACAAATATCTTTCACAAATGATCAGGTTTTGACTTCTTCCAAATCGTGCCCCCCCTCAAATCATTATTCTCTAAAAGGTTGAACTGCATTGCCTGGTCAGCGCCTCCTGGCTGACATTCCAGGAGCTTTATCACTTCCTTGCTGGTTATTTTGGCCAAATATACATTTCTAGATCTTATTATTGGGTTGCGTTGTAGCGTCAGTCCACAAAAAATGGAAAAAAGTCAATCATCAATTATGAAAGCAATGATGAAAATCATACCGCCCACAACAACACCACTAGGTTTACCACTTGCATTTTTAAATTACTTAGGTCCTATTACTGAGTCTGGATTCCACATTTCTTCTCAGATGGGAAGTCTTGCTCTGCCTACCTAATTTAACTTGGGCAGCTACATTTACAGTTTAAGGTTCCAAATATGCCTGTCCCAGAGCCCAGAAACTAGTCTCTTAGCCCTGATCATAGTGGATCTCTGCTTGCATTGCTGGGTTTTACCCAAATAATCCTCATTCAGTGCAAAAGCTGTGTGAAAACAGCATGCATGTGTGGTGTGGAGGTGGTTTCGTATATGCAGGGTAAAGCATTTGGAAGGGTAGGCTCTAAATCAAATTAATGACAGCAGTTAACTTTTAGGAGTGGGACTGGGAGAAAGCAGTGTGAGAAGAGGGAAGATCTCACTTTTTACCATGTATTTTTGTACAGCTGTTCCAGTTCATTCATTCAGTAGACCTTTTCTGAGGGCCTCTATGTGTTATGCAACATGAACAAGAAATGCAGGGGCCCCTGCTCTCAAGGAGCTTACCTTCTAGCAGGAAAGACTAATTAGTAAGCACAGAAACAAAGAAATCAATCAGATAAATATGCATTAGAGGCAGCACGGTGAGGAAAATAAACAGTCATGGCACCTGATATGGAGATGAGAATGGCCCTATGGAGGAGATCACATTTAGGCTGATTTTGTTTGATGAGAAGGTGCCATGGCTTCAGGAGAGGGTTGATCCAAAGAGAAGGAAGACCACATTCAGAACCTGGAGGGGAAGATGGCTGGGGAAGCTCTGGAATCCCACAGGAGGCCAGAGTCTCAGAGGCCAGGAGTGAAAGAGAAGAACTGCAGCATGGGTCAGGAACAGGTCACACACACCCTCCAGGGACATGTAAACAGTCTCTACTGTGTTTCAAGAACATGCATCTCTTTTAAAGAAATGTTTTTGAAGGAGGAAAAAAACAAACAAACAAACAAGAAGTCTCGCTACTCAAAGTATGACCTTGGACTTGAAACCTTTTGATGGGCACCCTCTCATTTGGGAGTGGGTTTGAGGGGAAAGGAGCCCTAAGGTCTTAACAAAGGCCTCCATGAAAGATAAACTGAGCTCTGTCAAAGGCATAAACCACAAAAGAGGAGACATCCAAGCCTCCATTCATTTTCTGAAATCCAGTATCCAAAATTGAGACTGGCAGTGGTCACCTGGACTCCTCCAACAAAAGGGATTGTTTCAACCAACCATGCATGCCTGTAAGCACCGCTCTTCCTGGTGGCAGTAAGTGCTTAACAAATGTTGCCTGAAAAAAATGCGAATAGCTGTGGTACTGGCTGACCTATTCAATGATATGAAGAAGTCCTTTATGCTGCAGCCCTCAGTTCTTTTGTCCTTTCTTGCAAAGATTTCTTGAGCATCTGGAGCTCTAGAACCATCCAGCTGATTATAACTCTTCTTCCCATGAATCTCCTTGGGACCACCAAGTATCTAGAACAATTTCCTGTTTATTTATTCCTTGGGATACTATGGAGCTATATGGGGAAAAGCCAAATGCCTATCTCACTTAAGGACATTGAAAGGGTACTGGGGCTGAAATGAGACACTGGCCACCGGGTGAGAGTTCTAACCCACTGAGACCATTAGAGCCAGCCAGGAGCCTCAGCCATCCAAGTCGGGGACTAATGCAACTTGAAAATTAAGAAAACGTCTCTTCGTCTTCCCTGAAGTTGACTGTAAAATTCAAAAGGCAAAGTCAACTCTTTTAAACAAGCTAAAGGGAGTTAAAGATTTTGCTCCACCATCACTGCATGTTTGCTCACTTGGCTAGGCTTTATGTCACTCTATGAATATCTGTCTTGTGTGAATTTATGTAAGCCACTAAAACACTTAGAGCTTCAGATTCCTGAGTTGGAAAACAATAGAAAAATACCCATCCCTCTCCATCTCATTAGGAGAGCTTGATCCTCAGTTGACAAAATGACAGATTCTTAGAACCCACAGAGGATGGCTTGACCCAGGTATATCTCTGGGGAGATATAGAGGGAGAAAAAGACTCCTGGTTTACCTGAAAACAAACCAGCGTGGCATGTCTTGTTCCTTAGGAAATGAAATCAAGAAAGAGGCAGCTGAAGGTAGCGTCTTCTTTTGAGGACATGCGGACAACTGCATTTGCATTCACAAGTGTTTATTATGCACCACCCATTATTATTATCCTGCTCTAGGCAAAGAGGTATGTTCCCTAGCTTCCAGGCATTCACTGCGTGCTCGAGACACAGCTAATGTACACAGGGGGATAAATAAACAGGATTGCCTGTTCCAAGGAACACAGATATGTAGAAAAGGGGAAGCATCAGTGCTGGCCTGATGGGGGAACAGAATGTGTGTAGGGCCCTGGGATGAAGATCGAAAGACAGCCTGGGATGGAGCTGAAGCTCAGAGAGACCAAGAAGATACATCTCAGGGAAACAGTAGTTCCCTGGAGGCAATTGTGACTGCTGAGAATGGAAATGTGGGGACAGCGCTTTGAAAACCAGGACAAGAAATTTCCATTTCAGCCTGTGAGCAACAGAAATGGCTGAAAGTCTTTCTGGTTGAGGAATGTGATGCGTGGAAAGTTAAGTTTCTGTGTTTGGGAGAGCAAAGTCTGAAGGCGTGGTGTCCCCTTAGGAGATCTTTACATAATCCAGCCTGGAAGTAGTGGATAAAGACCTTAATTTGGAAGGGATGAATTGGGATTGGAAAAGGGGGGAAAAATTCAAAACATATGATGGGAGGGATCCTCTCCATTTGCTGACAATTTGGAATAGAATAAGAGTCTTGACTGACAATGGAGGAAGGAAGCCAGAGATCAAAGAAAACCCCGAAATATCAAGTATTGGTGACCAACAGTGGCATCACCATTGGACAGGAACTGGGTAAATGCTGCGGGGTGGGGGGCCAGAGAAAGACTCCTAAGGAGATGCATCTAAAATAAGGAACATTCCAGCTACCAGATCGAAGACAGGCATGAGAGGGGCCTCCCCAATGTAGATGCAGAGGAGATTGAGCTTCCCTAAGAGCAAAGAGGACATGCCTATGAAGTCAGAGAACATCCCATGCTGAGTGGTTACCACTTGTTAAACATTAGATGCCTTACATATACTGACGGCCCCAGCCCTCTGATGAGTCCCATCTAATAAGAGAAAACTCAGACCATGAAAGGTGAGTAACTGCAAAGCATCATGACATCAAGTGCCCCGTGGTCATGCTCTCCACTAGAACGTAAGCTCCATGAGGACAGGGACCTGGGTCTGCTCACTGCTGCATCACCAGGGCACAGAGCAGTCCTGGCACCAAGATGGTGCTCTATGAACCATTGGCAGGTGACTGCGACATAGGAGAGTAATGAGGCAAAAGGATTAAATAGAGAAGTGGTTTTCTCAAGGAAGGGATTGAAAGTCAACACGTGAAGGGAGACACTAAACCAGAATAGTCAGGAAGGAAAAAAGAATGTGTTCCAGGTAAGGGTCATGACTTGCAGGAAAGCACAAAAGTAGACTCCAATGAGCAGCAAGAAGAGGAAGGGAAGAGAGGAGCAAGATGGCCCGCCCAGGGCAAAGGGACTTATAAGCACCAAAGTCCAGGTGTTTTTCGTAGAGTGAGTCAGCTTAAAGTCTCCCTAGATACAAAGATTCCAGCGCAGAAAGGAAAATTGTGCTCTCTGAGTGTGAAATGATTTATCGCCTCATCAAGTGCATCCTATGCATGTATAGCCTGATTTTTCATTTTAATAAACCTTGACCATGATAAAGACTCCTGAAATCCTGAGACATAAGACCTCAGGAAAGTCCCTTTGACTCTGTGTCCCTCTGAAGCCTCAGGTGCAAAGAGAATATTGGATCAGATGATCCCTAACAGTCCCTCCAGCTCGCCCTGTAGTCCTAAATGGAAAGACCTAGAACTGCCTGTGTCCTCTTTTAGCTGAGCTTCTCAGCTCAAAGAAGAGGAGGAAACCCAGCATCTGGGAGGTCCCTAGGAGGAAGGGCTCTAACTTCCATTCTTCTTACAGTGTTATGTTTGGAAAAGAGATTCTGTGAAAATCATACCATTAATTTTTCCTATTTATTTTTTTCTCAAAGGCTTTCATATCAGATTATTAGCTCCTTCCTTCGATAAAATGTGTCCATGGGAAGCCATGCTTAGAAAAAGAAGCTACAAAAGCCTGCTTCTCTGAAAGTGGTTTTCTGGAGAGGAGGGTGGATGGTCACCCCACCAATGAGCTGATCTTGCCCCAGAACCCACCGAGGATGCCAGCCGGCCCCCATCAACCTCTTTCGCAGCCTCATCCTCAAAGTGTTTCAAATCAAACCAAAATGGCTTTTGGTGGCACTTGAGTTACTTACTCTATTGAAGAGAGTTTTTGACACTTAGGTACATCAGAATCTCATCTTTTTACCATAACCATGCAGAGGAGAGACCACATGCTCCTCTTTCCCACTTATATTATCCTGAGTTTCTAGAGGGAAGAAAAATTGTTGTCATCCAAAAATGTGGCAGGAAATGGAACATTGCTGTTCCTAAAATCTGTCATATTGATGATGAAGCATAAGCCATGGCTCTATTATACAGAAGGTTGGTTAGGCAATATTTTGTTTTGTTTCATCAAGATAGAAACTAGAAACAACCAAAGACAAGACACACCGTCTGCCTACCCGGGACTGGCCGCATCCTGCCTCTATTATATTGGCCTCCTCATCTCTGACCAAGCCTCATCTTGCATCATATGATGGAAGGGACTTTGGAGCTCCAAGATTTATACTCGGCTTCCTCTGTTCCACTCCAAATGCTTCTGACATGTGAGGGTCCCTGACTCACCTGTTCTGGTTGGCCTATATTTTTCCCAGGAAGTGATTGGATCAACAGGATATTAAAAGGTTCAAGGTGTGACTCCCAGATCCCTGGATAAATGTGAAGGTTGGCCATGCAGCCAAACCAGGGGAGCTTCTGGAATTGACCTCCTGAATGGCCAGCACGGGGTGCCCAACACAGGTATACGTGTGCCACTGGAGGGATGGATTTGACAAGCTTTATGTGAACCCACTTGAATGTGTTCTCTATAAAGCTATTAACCTGTTTCAACATTGCCATGTAAATTATAGCTTCTGACTTTGCAGAGCTATGTTTTCAAACTTGGATCAGCAGTGTCTTGCGAATAGTTAAATGGAACACCTCTGGGGTGATCTCTAAGGAAGTTCTCTCCGATAGAAATAGAATGTGAGGGTGCTTGGGTGGCTCAGTCAGTTAGGTGTCTGCCTTTGGCTCAGATCATGATCCCAGAGTCCTGGGATCGAGCCCCCACATCGGGTTCTCTGCTCCATGAGGAGCCTGCTTCTCCTTCTACTTCTGCCCATCACTCCCCCTGCTTGTGCTCTCTCTCTCTGTCAAATAAATAAAGAAATAATCTTTTAAAAAATGAAATAGAATATGAGACACAAATTCAACTGATTCATTTTTTCAAGTTTTTATTTAAATTCTAGTTGGTTAACATATATGGTAAAAATGGTTTCAAGTGTAGAATTTAGTGTTTCATCACTTACCTATAACACCTAGTGCTCATCACAACAGGTGCTGATGTCATTTGTAAGTTTTTAGTAGCCACATTAAAAATAGTAAAAAGAAACAGGTGACATTCATTTTATTTTATTTGAAGATTTTATTTATTTATTCATGGGAGATACCAAGACATAGCAAAGGGAGAAGCTCCCTACGGGGAGCCCGATGCTGGACTTGATCCCAGGACCCCGGGATCACTCCCTGAGCCAAAGGCAGACACTCAACCATGGAGCCACCGAGGCATCCCCATTCATTTTAATAGTACATTTTACCTAATACAATACATCCAAACTATTATGCTTTTGGCTTGTAAACCACAGTGAGTTATTAAAATACTTTACTTTTTCTGTACCACATGTTCAAATCCAGTGTGTATTTTACACTTAGAGCACGCATAAACTGGGACCAGCTATAACTCAAGGTCTCCAGAGCTGCGTGTGGCCAGTGGCTATCACACTGGGTGGTGGAATTCTAATCTGTCATGAGTATCATTGAACTTAAAAACTGAAACAGAAAAAAAAAATCATCAATAAGATAAAATGACACTAGTGAAGGATAATTGTATAAGGATATGTCATCAGAGTCTCAGCAGATCCACATTCATATTCTGGGGTACCATGTTTATTACTATAGCTAATAAATGATGAGAGACCTTTTTCTTATTTTGAGAAAAAAAAGGCACTCTTTGTTTTCTGCAAACGAAACAATGAGGGATCAACTAGCTACCACTAGCTTAAGTAGCTCAACATGCAGATTACCCATGGACCTCTCAATTTTAAGAACTGGATAATACCACCAGCCTCTGTTGTAAGGAGAAAACTAAGTCAGGGACAAGCACTTGTATCAAAATTATGTGCCCGTGATACCGATCTGCTTCCAAACACTCCTTGAATGCATGCGGTGGGTAAAGAGTGAGTCTCTTTGCCATTACTGGGAAAGGTCACTAATTTCTAATTCAGAACTAAGAAAACGACTCCCCAAGTGCCCCCTTGGGAAAAGGCGGCAGATAAAAACAAGAAAGTCCCTGGAGCCCAGTAATCGCAGCCGGAGAGGCAGAAAGAGTTGAAACCCATTGTTCCGACCGGGCCGGGCTCCTTGTAAGTGTGCAGACGGGGAGAGCTCAGCATCCCGATGGGAGGGACACAGATGGACCAGAGGAGATTGGACCAGGCCGTGTAAATGCAGCACCAAGCGTGACTAGACCATACCAAACGCGAGGTCAACACAGCGCGGGTGCAACCTTTACAGCTATTGTAACGAGTCATTTGTGCTGATGTCCTCAATGAATGGCTAATGTTGCCGGGAAGAAACATCATTTCATTGCATGTGGGAGAAAAAAATGGTTCGACTAAATAAGTGATTGATGGTTGGGGGGGCAAAGAATTATAGATTTGCAGCATATTAAATATCTGCAGGTGCATGAAATGCAGGGGCTGGCAACGGGCTGCGTGGCCTGCTGCCGTTCCGAAGTCCTCCAGCGAATGGCCTTGTCAGTGCCGCCTTCCTCGTTAACATTCTCTGGTCTCGGGGAAAAATTTCCCTTTTTTTCGTTGACCCTCATTTGATTTCCCTTAATCCTAATGCGAGTCTCTAGCCGGTGCTGTGGCACCATTCCTCCGGTGGCAGATCGAATTTATTAGTATTATCATTCTGCCTTCTCAGTTGCTTCTGATAAGAAAACTGAATCTTGAAAGAAGGGAAAAAAATGCAATTTAAAAGAGGCTGGGGGAGCGAAAGAACGTGAAGTATTATGGAAATCTCCAGTCTCCACCGGTTTAAAATCGGATGTGCTTTTGAACGAGAGCGCTCACTTGATCAGGGGGCGAAGGGGCTGAGATAGGCTTCCGATGACACTCTCATGTCAGGTTTAAAAGGAAGAACCTGAAATCTGCTGTGATGGTGATATTCAGAAAGAGGTGGCCTCGGCAGGAATATGGTGGGTCTATAATAAATACTATTTAACAGGAGGGAGAAGCTGTAGGGCAGTGAGATCGATTCACACCCAGATAAAATTTAAAAAGATAGACCCCGACTCTGAAAATCGGGTCTCGAATAAGATTAACACTAAGGGCCGATGCGCTTCATCGCCCATACACTAAGGATGCTGAGCAGCTAACATTTTTTGTTGCCTTTTGTCCCAGTTGCCAGAATCCAGAGTGCCCTGGAAGAAGCACACAATGCCCCCCCTTGTGGGGGGCAACCTCTGTCTCATATGAAGAACCATCTGCGGACACCCCTCTGTTTTGGGGAGTGGGGCCTGCAGAGGAGACCACTCATTACGGTCACCAGCTGCCAAGTTCTTTCATCTGTGAAGGGAAACCCTGAGAACCCTGGATTCCCCAGCTCCTCTGACCATGCTGGCCCAGAGGGTCTTCTCCTCCCTGTGAACTTGACAATTGAGTTATTAGTACTACCTTCATTCATTCATTCAACAACAATGCATTGAACATTTTTCCAGAGTGTGGGGCACGGGGCATTGAAGAAGGAACCACGCTTGCCCTCCTGAATCTCATGGCCATTCATTCATTCATCAAAATGACATTATGTGCAACATAGTAAAAAAGTGCAACGATGAGAAAAGTCTCCAAAGTAAAGAACGTGGTGCTGGAGGAGAGTTTAAAACAAGTGCCTGCCTTAGTCAGAGATATCAGGAATTCAGCTGAGTGGTCTGAAAGAGGAGTATGATGAACCAGACAAGGAACAGAATAATGAACTTTCCAGGTAGAAGGAACAGCATGTGCAAAGGCACAGAGTTGGGGGAAACTTGCCAAGTGCCGGGAGCTAAAAGAAACGCAAAGTAACTGGAAAAGAAAGGGGGGAATTCAGGAAATCTGGATGGGCCCATGGTAAGTAGATTTGCAGCAGTAGATTTGCAGAAAAGAGGGGAATTGGAGACATGATGGGAGGGATCTGATGATAGATTAGGCAGGGTATCAATAGAAGGGGGAAAGAAAAATAAAAAATGACTCCTATGTTTTCGGATTGCATAATTGAGCAGTAACATACATGGATACGAGAAAGCCTTGTGACTGTGTGTTGGGTTGGGTATGAAGATTTTTTATTTTTTTTTTTAATTTTTGTTACCGAAAATCAAGAATTTCATTTTGACCATGTGAAGTTCAAGTTGGCTCTGTGGCATCTGAGTGAATGGGTCAAGAAGGATAGGCAGACATGGACTCAGAAGAAAGATCTGGACTTCAGAGAGAACCTGAGAATTATCCACTTCAAGATATTATGTAAATAAGGGTGAATGGAGACTCATACCTAGGAGAGAATTCAGACAAAGAAGAAAGCTCATGGCTAAGCTTGAAGAAGTTTGGCAAAGAAGGAAGAACAGGGCTAGGGGATGGAGGGAAAAGAACCATCTCATAGAAGAAAAAAACAAATGGTCTTGAATCACAGCAGCCGAGAACCAAAATGTTGCAAGAAGGATGCAATAAGAACATGCATTTGATAAGAATGAGGAGGTGTCCACTGGCAACAGGACACGTGGAGGTCCCCAGAAGCCTTGGCAAGGTGGTTTCAGTTGCATATTAGGGACAGAAGCTATCAAGGGGAAGGTAGAAGGATAAATATAGCAGAAGGATGATAGATTATAGACATCAATGTGAGCCAACACTTTGGGGGATGACTGGCTATGAAGGATAAGAAGGAAGATTTGGGCAATTCAAAATTTTTACAAAAATGAGATACATACTTACTGTATGTTGCAATCGTTGATATTTTGGTAAATGTTTAACAATTGGCACTCTGAGTCAGGGGCAGAGTATCCCTGCTTTGTAGCTTTGGCCAATCCATGCAGTGTAAACACTCTCTCAGGGATTGATTTCAAGCTACCCAGGCGATATCACTGGATGTGAAGTTGGGAAGAGAGTCTCCAAAGTGTTTTTGGCCATCTAGGAACCTCTGTCTCTGGCATAGGTCTGTTTTTAATGTTGGCATTTTGAGGAGTCTTATGGATCAGCTTTTAGGGACCAATCAGATAATATCCGTAATAAAATGCTTATCACAGGGCATGGCACACACAGCAGATGCCACGGATGGCAGCTACATATATTTTCAGGAGACATGCAGGGTTTGTGCTATGGACATTATTCAGGTGACAGGAGGAATAAGTCTCTCTTAGTTTTGTATTCCCAAAGAACCCAGCACATAATAGGCACTTAATATTTGTTGAATGAGGGCACCTGAGTGGCTCAGTCAATTAATTGTCCAACTCTTGATTTCAGCTCAGGTCATGATATACTTTTGGAACATAGAATAGTTCTTTAAATTGACTGTATTTGACTTTTTGAAAAATTCATTTTTAAAGTGTTGCAGACCAGAGAAAACTATATTGCGAATTTCACTGGCTCATGGAATCTCATCTAATGCAAGGTGAGAGATTTGGCAGGCAAGATGTAGAGGCCAGAACCAAAGGAACAAAAAAGCCTTGTGAAGAAGACAGGGGAAGGGATTCTCAGGACTAGCAAGAAGCTGGTCTTTGCAGAGAAGAGGAGCATTCCCGCACTGTAACAGGACATGTAAAGGGAACAGGTGTAACCGGAGGTGCTGAGAGGATCTCCATCTGTCCCTTCTCTATGTGAAGAATGAGGCAAGATTGAATGAATGAATGAATGAAGCTGGGAGAGACAGGGGCTCAGAAACATACGCTGGGTGGGAAACATTTGAAGCGTTCATCGGAAAGTGTGTGAAGACAAGTCGGATTTCTGTAAGCTTCGTGCCACTTCTGTGACAAAATTATGAACTACCTGAGGGCAGAGACTGGTCGATATTCCCATTTGTCATCTCCAATCCAACACCAGATTCTACACCTGACGAGAAGCAAGAAAGTTTGGGTCATTGACCAACCCTGAAATGTAGGATTAACACCCCCGGCCTGAGATGAAACTGACTTGAAACTCAGTACTCCCCAATCAGGCATCCTTACACTTGCGGCAGGACACATTTTCCCTGCTGAAAATAAACATCCAAATCCACCATAAATGTTGACTGAGGATTTATTAAAAGAGCTTCCCAGCACCCCAGATTTCTCCTGAGTTGTAGCTTATATCAAACAAACCTTACATTCTAGCTTAATAATAGAGAAACTCCCCCAAATTCCCTTTTTCTCTACCCCATAGCTAGTTCCTTAGGCCATGGCTTCTCTCATTTTGCAGAGGAATGAAAATCCCACTTCCCTGAGCCCCAGAGTTAACCTTTCCTGCCTCTTGAGGGTCACCATGTTGACACTGCAGGCTTCCCCACACCACATAGAAGCCTTCCCACCATATTCTCTGTCCTCAGAGTGCCACTTCTGTTCTATACATACAGGACAGGATGGTATGTGCCAGTCCAGCTTCGGGGGCTCTGTTTTCTGCCCCGGGATTCCAGAAAACACCCACTTGGAGAATGCTGCCCCCACCTTTGAGAATATACTGTTGCTCTCTCCTTCATATTTGTTGTCTTTTCATATCTCTATAGACTTTCCATTTCTCTCAATTGAAGGTCATTCATTCAGTCAACAAAAAAATTTTTTTTAGATTTTATTTATTTATTTGAGAGAGAGAGAGAGAGAGAGAAGGAGCAAAAGGAGAGGGACAAGCAGACTCCACGCTGAGCACAGAGCCCAATACAGGGCTTGATCTCAGGACCCTGAGACCATGACCTGAGCTAAAATCAAAGAGTCAGACAATTAATTGACTGAGCCACCCAGGTGCCCTCATTCAACAAATATTAAGTGCCTATTGTGTGCTAGGTTCTTTGGGAATACAAAAATAAGAGAGACTTACTCCTCCTATCCCGAAAAAGTCCATAGCACAACCTCCCCATGTCTCTTGAAAACATATTCATCCATGGCACCTGCTGTGTGTGCCATGCCCTGTGATAAGCATTTTATTACAAATATTATCTGATTGGTCCGGATGAAAAGTAACTCATGCAAAGTTCCCTAGGTAGTACGATTGGAATCCAGAAGCACCTACCCCGAGCTCCTGCCCACGGTGCTGCCTTTCTGCCCTGCCTCGTACATGAGAGCTTCTGAAGCTGTCCTGTGTCACCTGGATGAGAGAGCCTGCCTGAGGGAAAAAAGCAAACAACCCTGCCAAAGCCAAAAACCAAGAAAGAAGAGAAATCAAGTTCTGAATACAGCATTTGAACCCGTAGATCAACCCATACATCAAACCAACAGCACCTCTGCATGAAGATAATCATGCATGAAGCTCAGCCATCATGAAGCTAATCATGCGTGAAGCTAAAACCACCTCTGGACCAAGAGATGTACACCAATAAATTCTCTTCTCTCTCGCTCTCTGGTTTTTGCCAATTTAATCTTTTTTTACTTGCAACAGAAGAAAACTTCACAAAGACACTGGAGAAATACAAATATTTCAGACTAGAACTTTAGAAATTTTATACCCTCATAAACTGTAGTGTTGGGAATCAATATTGGGTGGATCAATGCCTGTCTACAGCTAACCCATGTATGCGAACTTGCTGTTTTCTTTTTAACATTATCTGAGTTATGCTGGAATCAAAGGATGGGTTTTAAAAAGGGCTAAAATTTTATAAATAATAATCAACCAAGAGAATCCACCAGGATGTATAAATTACCAAATGAGACTTCATTTTTTTTGCCCTACGGAGTGCGCTCCTGTGTTCCTTGGTGAAGGACATCCAGCAACCTGATATGTGAGGCAATATGATTCCTTCATGCTTGTAAATTAGAGCAGAGATTGTGGTTCCTTAATAGAATATAATGTTTCTAAAGAGGGATGATCTTCTTGAAAAGACTCTGCTGTGGTAATGCCCTGAAGAAATAAGAGAACTTAGGCATCATTGCTTCACAAACAGACTCTCACCCCGAGATGATTTGGGGTCCCTGGTTAGGGCAGAAAGTGAAAACAAAATAATTAGCAATAAAACCAGTCATTGAAACACACATCTCTTTCTTTTAAGCCACGGTGTAGTTTCTCTAACAGTGTGGGCTCTTGTTATAAATCGTAGACTGTCAACACATCAATCTGTCTAACCTGCCACCCAAACCCTCCAGGGTTTCCCTAGCTCTATCCCCCTGGCAGGGACATGAACACTCCCAGGGACGCTGGAAGGGGCAAAGGAACCCCAACTCCTGCTCACATTTGGTCCTGGGTCTTCCAATCCTTCAGAGCCTGAATGGGAAATTAATGTTCTGGGGCAGGACAATTATGCATGCGGGAACTATAGTAATTATGCTAATTGAGGAGACCTCTTTGTTGTGAGATTTCCAGAGCAGGAAGCAGCTTGTGTCAGAGATTTACTGTAGGAGTCCTAAAAATAGGACCCCCAGGTGTGCCCCAGGGGATGATGACAGAGGTAGCTAGGAGGTTAATCTGGGAACAAAGAAAATGGGATGGAACGAAATGTTGACAGGCACTAACAGAAGGTCTAAGGCTGGGAGCCTCATAAATGAAGGGGAGGAGGGGGGGAATTGAGGGAGGAGGAGGCAAGAAGTCAAGAAGCTGTGCAAAGGAGCATCCTCTCTAGAAATTCATGAGTGGAAAAACAGTCAAGCCAAAAACGGGCTTCAAACAGCAAGGACAATAAAGGTTGCTCAGTGCTGATCAGAAGGGAGGCCAATGGGAGTCTAGGTGGGTGGTGGTGGAGCAGGTTTGGTGAGCAGGAGGTGGACTTGCAAAGAAGAAAGGTGTACTCAGATGCTGTCCAAGAAAGAAGGAGGAGCCCGAGAGTAATGAAGGGTCCCTCTTTCAGTGGCACCCTCAAAGGGCTACCTAGGAAGGTGCCATTAAACCTGGGGACACAGAATCATCTGGAACACCCCTGATTCTTTTCCTCTCAAGTTTATTCTTTTGCTGTAAAAGGTCAATGCAAATACCAGGTGCAAATGGACCACTGATTTACCCAAACTAACTTTAAGTTGAGAGGACATCTCTTGACCCAGAAAATGAGGAATCACCGTTTTTTTTTTTTAATTTCCAAAACCAACCTTTTTCTCTGTGTAGGAACTTCTCCATGACCAAACCTACTGTTTCCCAAGAGAAAAACAAATAAAAATCCTCTTTGCACGAATTTGAGTGCTGCTCCTAGCTTCAACTCTGGTTTTCTTCCTCCTTCCATGGCCACAGTCTGCAGCAAACAGGCCACACCCACTTCTACCTCTTTCTTATCATCTCTTCCCCCTCAACTTTGAGAATCATAAGTCAACCCCTTCCTCATCTTTACACTGAAACTGCTTTGGAATCCCCTCATCAACCAAAGTCAACGCCTTTCCTTGGAGCTACATCATTCTTGGCCATTCTGTGGCAATCAGAGTGTTATCTCAGAATCAGTGCCAATGACCCATCAGGGGTGTGATTCCCAACCACTCCAAGATACTCTGTGGGAATGGTTTTCACTAGTATCAAAGTTCCGTGATGGCCTGACCACAAGGCAATTGGCTGGGCCCAACCCTCGACTTCAGTAGGTCTGGATGGGACCTGTAATTTGTGTGACAAGTTTCTAAGGGATGCTGATTATAGCTTGTCTAGGAGCCGTTCTTCAAGAATCATTGCTCAAATATCGGCAACTCAGCTTGTGCATTAAAATGGCCAGGAGCTAAGGCACTTATAAAAATATAATGTGTAGGCTCTACCCTGAACCAATTAATAAGATTATCTGGGTTGGGGTCTGGGCCATCCCTATGATTCTAACATCACTCAGAATTGACAATCTCTCCAATTGTTTCCTTCCCTAGTTCTCCTTTATCATGTCAAGTTCTATGGTGACCATGAGTCAGGCTCAGTCCGTTGGATCTTTGCCCTTCAAGCTTGATATTCTTCCCCTCCAAGTGGGAAATTATGAGCCCTGACCTCAAATGGTGTCTCTGGGGAAAAAAAAAGATAAGGTCAGCTTTGAGAGATATTTGGGATCTAAAAATAACTCTACTTAATGACCAAATAAATATGGTCACTGGAAGAACACAATTCACTTATTTGGTAGTAAGCATACAAACAATATCTGTAGTCCTTTTCAAATACTAGGAAGACCATAGTCAACATCCCCTCCTGCAATAGTTTTTCACAAATATTGTGCCCAAACCTGGATCCACCAGATAGAAAATAGTTTACTCATATACTCAGAGATCAGAAGGCAATCTCCCTTTGGTACCTTGCCATAAAAGTAATTATGCCTATCTGGAAATAAGATTTTGTTTTTGTTTTGTTTGTTTCATGTTCTTGGAGAATTCTTTTCCTTTCTTTGCTTTTTTCTCCCAAAAAGTCCAAACATCAGTGCTCATACTACTCTTGCTAATTGTGTTTTGATATCTACTTTCTTTCTCTCTATACCCATTGACACACAAACAACGTTTTCTTCCTTTTCTTTACTATTTTTCCCTCTTTGCTTACAAAGTAGTCATTCATTTCAGGAATGGAAGGTGGATCAATATTAACACATTTATCCATAAATTAATTTTCACAACAAATTAGATATAGGCAGTGAAAGGCATTTGATAAATTTCAGCAATCACACTATTGCTGAAATAAACATAAATGCCCTGAGCATGATGAAGACTATTATCAAAGCCTAAAATCAAACATTAAATGTAAAATAGTAAGCAATCTCATTAAAGTCAGAAAGAAAATAGGAATGCCTTCAAGCATCTGTTGTATTCATCATGGCTTTGGCGATTCTAGCTAATGCAATAATAAAAGAAAATAAAAATGAGTGGTATACATTTGGAAAGGAAAAGAGAAAATTATCTTTATTTATAGATTATATAACCATATGCCTATGTTAAAAAACAAAATTCAAAGGAGTAAATTTGAAGATCAAATTAGCTTTATTCAGTGATTCATGATTCAGGCAGCAACCCATCTAGCAGATAGAAGGGAGCTCTGAGGAGCCATGTAACACGGAAGGTTTTTAGAGACAGAAAGGGGGAAGAACAAGAAAAGAATAGATTGTTTCATGCAAGGTCACCTTCCTATGGAGGATGGATGGATGACAGACAGATTACTTCACTAATGCTAACCAGGTAATTCCAGACTTACTAGTTAAGGTCACATCCTGGGAGAGACTGACATTTCAGTTACTTCCTGGTTTGTTGAAGTGGGGCTTAGCACAGGGGACTCTATTTTGGACCTGTTTCTTTTTTAACACATAGAACACCCGAGAAAATATATTAATACTTTTTGAAACTATGACAATTAAAGGCAAAGTGTTTTTTACTGGTTAATAAACACACAAAAATGCAAAAATCCTCTTTGTACTAGCAGTGGTTATTTACACTGAAAAGAGAGTTTTAAAAATTCCATTAATGATCACATTAGAAACTTTAAATTTCTAAAGAGTCAACGTAGCAAAAAAGGTCTATGTGCAGAACACAATAAAATCATAAAATATCTAAATAAGTGGATGGAAAAAATATCAGAAAAAAGTCAATCTTTCTCAACACAAATAAATTTAACTTCCCATAAAATCATAACGGGTTCTTTAATGAAAATGGTGAAATGATTTTAAAGTTTATATTGAAAAATCAATGTGGAAGAATTGCTAAGATATTGTAGAAAAACTGTAGACCTGAAAGAGACTATGAATTGTTGCTATCAAAGTAATATTTTACTGGCACAAGACTGAAGAAATCAGTGGAATAGAGTCCAGAAATAAATCCAAGTATATATAGGAATTTAATATATGATAATGGTGGTATTTAAATTCAGTCATGAAAGAATGGTTTATTTTATAAATGAGACTGGAATAATTGGCCATTCATCTGGAATAAAATAATGATAGTCCCTTACTTCAGGCCATAGACAAAAATAAACTTCAGCTAGATTAAAGAACTAATGTAAAAAAATGGAGGAAGAATGATTATTAGGAGAAAATTTAAGAGAATATTTATCTAGCCATTGGGCATGAAAGTTCTTATTAAGCAACAAAGGAACCTGAAAGCCATTTTTTAAAAAAATAAATTTTATTTCAAAAAACCAGCAAATGGCAAAGGACACCATAAGTAAAGTCCAGAGGCCTATGATAGATTGGGGGGAAAATATTTGCTAATATTAGAGAGTCAGGAGTTAGTATTCCTGTTGTACAAAAAAAGACAAAATAATTTTTTGTAAATCAAATGGCTACCAGACAACTAGGCATGAAATAATCAGCAGGAAATTTATCCAAGAAAAAATGCAAAGAGCCAACAAACATATGAAAAGAAAATTTGGCTCACCTGTGAACAGGCAAAGGCAAATACAAATGCAAATAAGATGCCTTTATTCACCCTCCTATTAGAAAAAACTCACAATACTGATGATGATGGTGGTGGTGGTGGTAATGATGATGGTGATGATGCCTTATCTAGATTGTGCCAGCAGCTGTTCCAAGCATCTTACACAGAACACCTCGTTTAATCCAATCAACAACCTGTGAAGTAGTCATTATTATAATCCTCATTTTATAGATGAGGAAACTGTACATGCACACCTGAAACGAAATTCTCAAAGAACAGTACTCATCCTTGCGATCTGATCAAATAGCTCAGAATTACTATCAGATCCTATGTTACTTTACTTAAACACTGTTGATCAGGACCCAGTATATTGCTCTTTATCACACAGAAGTGGAAAAACCTACAGTGCAAACCACACTAACCCAGAGAGACATACAAAAAACATTAAAAATAAAAAAAAGTTTCTGAGTAATGTGTGCAGCGAGATTTCTTTTATGGAAGAAGAAGGGAAAGATGGGCAACGCATTCTGTATTTGAGTATGTACTTTGTAGAAATGGATATTGTGCTGATGAGTCCAGAAAACAGGTGTAGAAGGAGCCACATCTAGCTATTCATGCTGGTTACCCCAGGGGTTCAGTCCTGTCCACTGCACACATTACTCTCTGTAGGACTGGCTGTGCTGCAGCCAGTGAGCCAGGGGGACCCAACACAGAGAACGCTGCCCCCCTCCCCATGTGGAGGTGGCAGGGCTGTGGTGTGGGTTTTGTTTTTTTGTTTTTTTTTTGAAAGGCGGCTGGGCAACCCAAGCAAAATCATGTCTACTTTCTAAAAAATCCTCTTCATTTAAGTTCACTAAGGTTTGCAACATTGTGTATTTATAAATATGGTTCAGTAAGATTCTGGATTCTTAGCACCATATTCTGTGCCAAACTGACACTAACAGCTAATACTGTGCTTCTTAATGTCACATCATAGTTTCCTGATTTCTTAGTAATGAGGGGCAGGGGACGGAACAATTGATCCCTGTAAATATGGGGTGCAGAATATTTATTTTTCTTAATATGTATTTTAAGCACATTGATTTTGTCCAAGTGAGTCCTGTTCGGTTGTGGAGTGGACCTGGGCAGCAAGTGGTTCCCTGGCGCTCAGTGGTCGCGCTGTGAACTGTGCACGTGGGCTGTGGCCAGCAGGTGTGGATGGCAGGGCAGCCAGTGCAGCCTCCATGTCACTGTCACGGACAAAGTAATAAATCCTGTTTATCTGCTCATCTGACTTCATCCATTTTGCATCTTACTGAAAAAGTAGTGTCCGTGGTTTTTTTTTTTTAGAATTTTTTTTAAAATTTTTATTTACTTATGATAGTCACACAGAGAGCGAGAGAGAGGCAGAGACACAGGCAGAGAGAGAAGCAGGCTCCATGCACCAGGAGCCCGATGTGGGATTCCATCCCGGGTCTCCAGGATCGCGCCCTGGGTCAAAGGCAGGCGCCAAACCGCGGAGCCACCCAGGGATCCCAGTGTCCATGGTTTTGATATCATTGATTTAAGCCTATTTTTAAAATAATGCATGTCTGCTTTAGATAATTTTGAAAATAAAGGTGTATGAGAGAATATATACAGTCACCCATCACCACTGTTCTGCCACAAAGCACTGTTTCCCTCCTGGTAGCGGTGGGACAGCAGTGTGAACCCAGCAAGATCATGTCTCCATCCTCCTTCAGTTTTTTTCTAAGTGCATTAAAATGGTTTGCAGTTTTGCGTATCTGTAAATAAAAATTCTGGATTTTCACTATCAAAAAAAATATCTGTAGGACAAAGATTTCTACTGTATTTCACAGTTTTGTTTGTTACATTGCAAAAAGAATGCTTTGCTTTCAGATTTCTTTCTTTCTTTTTGGTGCTGCCATAGTTTATTTTTTTATTTACATTTTATTAATTTAAATTCAATTTGCCAACATATAGTATAACACCCAGTGCTTTTGGATTTCTTTAAGAACAGTTTGACGAATTAGGACAGAAGACTTTTGTGATCTTTTGCAAACTTCTGTGCTCTGGGATAAAATCTGTTTTTCTAACTTTATTACATCCCATGCTTAAATGGTCCCCATTCAGCATTTGGCTCCCAGTTATTAAAAAACATAAATCTTTCAATTCCATATATAAAACATACTGGGAGAGGAGTAAACCTGATTATGGTGACTTCTTATCAAGCTAGGGGGGTAAATGATTATTCTCACCTATTGTAATAATGCAATTGAGATTTATTTATTTTTATTTTGAGAGAGAGTGTGAGAGCATGGTGGGGAGAGGCTGCAGGAGAGAGAGAGAGAATCTCAAGCAGACTCCCACTGAGCGCAGAGCCCAAAGTGGGACTTGATCGCATGACCCTGAGATCATGACCTGAACCAAAATTGAGTTAGTTGCTCAACTCACTGAGCCAGCCAGGCACTCCTAATAATCCAATTGAATGAAAGGCATGGGACTGCAGGGGAAAATATCCAAGAAAAGTCACAAAAGATGTTTATAGGAGAGAGGTATAATTCCATGTGAATGAAGTTTCATTCCTGTATTTATTCATTCACTCACTCCTTCAGCATGTAGCTGATTGGATTTATTTTCCTTTTTGACATGACCAACCTGCCACCTCTCTTTATATTCTGCACTATATATATAATAGCTCATTTCATTGCTAGAGGCTTCCCCTATATTTTAAAAAATATTTTATTTATTTATTCAAGAGAGAAGACACAGAGAGAGGCAGAGACATAGGCAGAGGGAGAAGAAGCAGGCTCCCTGTAGGGAGCCCGATGCAGAACTTGACCCCAGGACCCCAGGATCATGTCCTGAGCTGAAGGCAGATGCTCAACCACTGAGCCACCCAGCTGTCCCGAGGCTTCCCCTATAAACCATGTTTAGTATCTCCTTTACTCATTCCTCCAGCTGAACTGTTCAAGATTCTGGGGGCTTAAACACCAAACAAGCCTGATTCTTTCTTTCAAAGCTTAAGAGAGAGAAAACAATGAGAAATTTCAATCAACTTCTATGGGTGTTAGTGCTGTTGGCCGGTTCCATCCTCTGGGCACATGCCAGCACTGCACAATCCTGCCCACTTGGGATCTGCTTTGGCCAATGCAGTGAGAGCAGGAGTGAGGTCTCATTTGAGATCCAGTGTGTGCATCTGCCAAGTGCCTTTCTGCCTCTGCAAAGATAAAAACAGGCATCACAAAGCATTTCCCAACAGTCTGAGTCCTCATGACGGACATGCAGAGTGAGTGAGAAATAACCTTGTGCTGTGTGAAGCCACTGAAAGTTCAGTGCTGCTCGTTACCACAGCACAATTTCGCCTATCCTGACTGATACACTCCATGAGCACTTAGGTGTTGCTTGCAAACTCCTGGCACGAATACTGTTATAGCTGGTTCCTTGCCATTAAATACCTGTTTGTCCACTGCTGTGGTGATGTCTTTGCTCTCTGGAAACCCACCAGAGCCCAAGTGGTACACAGAGTGGGCTTTGGACTATAACAGTTTTAGTTACGCTCAAGTTCTTAACCTTATTCTCTTTGAAGGAGGACACTGTTGCCTGGTTGGCTGAGTACAGAGTAGCTTCTAGTCTCAGCCACTGGCTACACAGGAGTTCTTAGAAACCCTTCAGGCCAATGTTGCACTCAGGTCACCAAGGCAACCACTGACCTCACAGAGAGCTTCTCTTTGGAATTGCTGGGGTCTTTTCTGATCAAGCATCTTATCAAGACCACTTTTGATCACTTCATTATGACAAACTAATTTCACATACTGGGATAAGGGTTTTAGATTTCCATCTCTTGCCCCCAGAAAACCCCAGATTTCACTTACAATGGGTCAACTCCTTCCAAGGCATTCGTATTGAAGAATCTCAGAGAAAAACTACCCTCATCAAACCATAGAAGGTTGGGTTATATTCAGTGCTGGGCTAGAGCCAGATCATACAGGCTCGTGAAAACCAATTATGTACATTTTTTCCCAACTCTGCCCTCAGTGCCTCATGTAGGTGGCTTGAAATCAACCACTACGGGAGTATTTACACAATAGAAGTCAGCAATTGCTACAAATCAGGATTGTTGTTTTTTCCCTTGGAGATCCAGTTGTTAAACATTTACCAGCACGCCACTGATTACATCCATCCTCCTCTCCTACAGGTGTCCACTGCCTCACAACTTCCTAATTGAGAGGGCTCACTAATTTGACCGATATAAGGCAAATCCTTCTATCATTGCCCCTAAGTCTTAGTGATCACTAGCTTACTATTTTAAATTTCACTTCACTTGATCCTCTATTACAAAGAAACTGTAATTAAATACCTACTATGTCCCAGGTACTAAGAATATGAGGACAAACACAATAAATCCTTCCTTCTCTGTTGGAGTTCCACTGGAGATGTCTAGAAGATCAAGAATACCTACCTCTGATATAAGATATTCTTATTTTATCATACTCTTTGTCATTTTTGCTTACCTTAGTTTCCTCAGAGTAGCCGAATTAATTTGTGTTATTATTTCAAGTACAACAACTGTTACTGTTTTGTTTGGCCCATGATACTTCCCTTTGGGAACTGTTCTGCTCTACATCATGTAATTCTAGTAGAACTGTCATGCTGATGGGAGTGTCCACTGCCTCAGTGATAAATCTATGGCTGAGGATAGCAAGATTATCCAACTCCCTTAGACACAGAGACTGTTCCAAGGTAGCCTTATGGCCCAACTTCGGTCAGTCACTCCTTTTACAGAGACTGATTTGGATTCTGGAATCCTGAAAGGTCATCAATCCTTCTGAAAGCATGAGGGACACCTGGGTGGCTCAGTGGTTGAGTGTCTACCTTCAGCTCAGGGTGTGATCTGGGGTCCTGGAATCAAGTCCTGCATCAGGCTCCCTACAGGGAGCCTGCTTCTCCCTCTGCCTGTGTCTCTGCCTCTCTCTCTGTGTCTCTCATGAATAAATAAATTAAATATTTTTTTAAAAAATACTTCTGAAAACATGAGACTTAAGAACCTTATAAACTTGGAAAAGTCTCATTACATAGAGATAGTCTGTGAGAGAATGAAGCCAACACAGATGAAAGCAGATGGTGGGAGGGTCAGAACACGATCATATTGTTTGCTTAAACCTCAATCTATTCATGCCTGAAATGGAACTAACTCTTGGACTTTTCAGTTACGTGAATTGATTGTGATTCCTTTTGGCTTAGACTGACCTGAGTTGAGTTCCTAGCAGGTGAAACTGATAAGAGTTTTGTTGAGTACAACAAAGTGCTGCTTGAATACAGAGTAGCACCAATCAAATATTAGCAAACAAGTCTTTGACTCCGACTCCCTTTCTACTCTTTTCTTGGTCATCTTCCATGGAAGCAATGAAGGCAAGCCAACAACTCTTGTGACATTGTCCATATCACCTTCTCCTGCCTCCTTAGTCTCTGCTTCTCTCTTCTTTCCCCTCTCCCGGCCCTAGACATTGGGTGTCTTCTCAAATGGGGAAACTCATTATGCACACATGTACCTGAGTTGCTTGCTGATGGCTTTATGGCTGAAGAGTTATTTTCTGCACTTGTTTTCAGTTTTTTAGTGTGAAATTCATGTTTAGTTATTCAACCTGGGGGGAAGAAACAGGAACATTGCTTATAGTAGTTTGGTAAACTCTGTGGATCCAAGTAGTGGTAGAGGTGGAAGTAATTGCAGAAGGTTGAGGAGTAAGTAGCAAGGAGTTCAGAATAATGGAGCTATTGCTGATGTTTGGGCATAAACTGAAGGAAGGAAATCAGCAGCCAAAAGGGTGATGAATCCTTTAAAATTTTTATTCTATTCATTTGGGGGAAAGCTCAACTTCCTCTAATTTGAACAATGGAAGGGGCCTAAGGGGCCAAATCTGGGGACTCTTAAGCCATCACTGTCTTTCATTCTGGAGAAGCCAGTCTGAGATGATATTCTCAATGATGCCAAAAGGCATCCAGGAATCTGCCAAGATGAGTAGTGGGTTTGATTACCTATAGAGAGTGTGGATCCCTCTCCCCGGCCTATGATTTATTTGCTGTTTTATGAGCTGAATTGGGATGTTCTACTTTTAATTGGGGTGGTCTTTTTGAAATCAGAACTTCCAGAAAAAAAAAAAAAAGTAAAACCACAAATTACACCCAAGGTACAATACATTATGGAGATATCCCCGATCCTTTGAGATCCATGAAAATAATATCACTTTCAAGAGAAATTACCCATCTTTGCTAGAAGTGCACATGCTCCCATGACATCTGTAATGAGAGACTCTGAAAAGGCTGCAGTAATAGAAATCCCTCTTTTGGAGGAAGGGCTCTGGAAGGTCTACATGGACCGTGAGTGTACAGAAAGTATCAGAGCCTGAGCCTGCATATCATTCCATCAATCTGTGTAAGGAAATATTGATATCAATCACCTTGATCCTTTGTTTACCCATTCATTGATTCACATATTCAGCAGACTCTCCCAAACCAGTGCAGAGCACCAGAGATACACATATTTAACAGCAATGACAAATAAAAAGTAGCACTTACCTTGCAGGTTTCTAATAAGAGAGACAATATCATAGTAATATATGGTAAATATATGCTAATAACAGATGTTGTCAGGACATTCTATGAATGTATGGGGAGGAGAAGGAAAAACTGAATTCTGAGTTCACAAGAGCTGGCAAGAAACAGGAGTAAACACCAGTTATCTGAACTGAGGCACAAGATCTATGCACTGGGTCCCACCTGTTACTGACTAACTGCATGATTTGAGGGATGACCGGCCTCAGTTTCCTCTACTGAAAAATTGAGATGTGGGCTGTAGAGTTCTCTGGTTATCATGATCTGTGTGGGTTGGGGTGAGCATTTTAACTGGCAAAGCATCTGCTCGAAAAGATTTGCACCCAGTCCAATCTTTATCTTCTCGCCGACATTTCCAAATACAGCGCAATTTCCTTGTCTTGTCTGATTAGGCTGATCTTAAGCAGACTGTGATTTAGAGGGAGAAAAAAGTATTTCTAACAGTTTCAAACCATTTATCTTGATTAAAAGGATAGTCTTTATATCCAAACAAGCCTGTCTTACTTAAACCTGCAGGAAGAAAAGGCCTTCATCCTGAGTAATGGACGATCAGTATTTTCTGTAATCCTTCCTAAAATCTGAGTTAAAAGGATATCTTGGAAACACACAAAGAGATCCAGAAATGGGCCTATTTCTGTGTTAAAACGAAACCAAAACCAACCGAGTGACAAGAATTTATGACCCTACAGGCCCTCTCATTATTACCTTCTTCCTCCCCTTCCTTCTCTTAGTACTTGAAGGTTATGCTGGCTCCCTTGGCCTCACCTATTTTTTTTTTTTTTTTTTGGTGTGTGCATCCCACCAGCAGCCAGAGTCCACCCCCCAGCCACAACTTCGAAACTGTATCCTCCAGGGCAACAGTCTCTCCTGGTTGCCAAATCTTCACTGAGGCTCCTTGTCCTCATTCCATAGAGTAAGTCTCAGAGTTTGACACTGTTCTCTCTCCCCTGAGCTCCTGGGACACTAATCTTTCTGAGTTTTGCTCCTTTGCCTGTTTATCACATGCCAGGAACCCTGCTAAGGATTTGCCCTGTGGCCTCATGTACTTATCAGGGTATCCCCAAGGAATGTGTGTTAGGAATGTCCTTTCACAGAGAGTGACTGTAAAGTGAGTGCTTAGGACTGATTCCATGCAGGAGCCCTCCTCCCACAGCTTCATTGCCTCCCCACTTTATTGTCCAATCTGCCCCAACTCCCTCTCTCTCACCAAACACTATCCAGGAAGATGGTGGCCATATGCATGTATTCAACCCTGCAATGGCAACCCCAAGCCTGCCTTTCCAGCCTTTTCCAGGTCCCAAAGCATTCACCCATCTCACATTTGTATATTCCTCAGTCAGCTCAACCAAAGCGGGGGTGGAGTCAAAGGAGAAAAAAATACATAGTTATTTTTCCACCAAAATGTAAATGTTTCCCCCTTCGCTTCCTCTTCCAGTGACAGCACCACCATTTTTACCATCAACTACCGCACAAGAGATAGGAGTCATTCCCACTCTGATTTTGTCCCCCTCACTCTCCCCATCAGGCTGGTCCCCAAATTCGACTAGCTCCATCTTAACGGAAGTTACATCAGCCCAGCTTCTCTTGACTCACATTTGACCCCCTCTACCATCACTGGTGCCCTCATCTTTTTTTGCCAGGATTCCTTCAATCTCCTCCTGACTGGTCTTTCTCCAACAGTGCATGCCGCTGATGTGTAACATCTACAATGTTCTGGTAAGTCAGCCTTGATTAAAGAGGACATTTTGCAAGGTTCTAAGGTCTATGCATTTTTTTTTTAGAAAGTCATTCAGGAAAACATGTTTATGTTAGGTCTTCTGGGACATGTCTTTCGATCTGAGTCCCTTTCTCTGTGTATAGAAATGATGTTGTTAAAAACTCTGTGGAGATGATAATTGCATTTACCTAATTAAGTTACATTGGTCTGTCTGGAATTGAAGTTTTTGTGGGTCAAAAATAATGGAACACTGCCATGCTGCATGACTCAACCGGATATACGTCCATCTCCCCATCTCCTCTGGAAGTCCATTAAGAGAAAAAGCTACTTTTTTGTTGCTAGAGCCCAGCAGTATGTCTCTCTAGTAGGTCAATAAATGTCTGCTAAGTCTAATTGAATGGATAAATTCAATATAACACTATTTCTAAGGTAAAGCTCTCCATCGTCTTACTTGAGTGAGGCCCCCTTCCCAGTGTCCTTCTTTCCATATCCACAACCCTCTAAATGTAAGAATTCCCAAGATCTTTTTAAATTTTTACTTACAGAACTTTTCTTGTGGTCTTGTGGCCTTTCCAGGTTTGTCTATCCTCCCCACCCATACACACCACCCCCAGACATTTACCACACTTATGTCTCCAGTCCCATCTCTCCCAAACTCTACTCTAATTTCTATCTGAAATTTCCAACTTATGGGTGTTTATAGGGCATCTCATGGGGATGTTCTCTCTATATATAGACATCCTAAAATAGAACACATCGAGTGTCTCTAGCCTCCATACGGACATCCCCTACAGGTCTGTTCTTCTCCTCCTACAGCACATCTGGGTTAATGCCACCACATCTTCCCAGTATTTTGGGTTCAATACCCTGTAGTCATCTTAGACTAAATCATTGTCAGTTGTCTTTGCCTACTTCTAAACCAACCTCTGACATCTCCTCCTTGTTCCAGCCCTGCCGACACCCCCATTCATCAAGTCTCATCTGCCTTTCGCATATCCCATCCTATAACCAAGAACAATATTTCTGAAATGTAAATCATATCATACGTCTTCCCATCTTAAAAACTTTAATAGTTTCCCATTGACATAACACAAATGTATGGTGTAAATGTTTTTTAATGATTTATTTATTTATTTTTAAGAAAGCAAGAAAGCACAAGCAGGTGTAGGGCAGAGGAAGAGGGAGAGAGAGAGAGAATTCTCAAGCATACTCCTCACTGAGGGTGGAGCCTGACCTGGGGCTTGATCCCAGAATCTTGAGATCATGACCGGAGCCCAAATCAAGAGTCAGATACCTAACTGAGCTATCCTGGTGCCCCATGTACAGTATAAATATTAACAGAAGGTTATTTAAGCTATAGGAAAGGAAAACAGGGAAGAGTTTCTCAGACCAGACTGCCCTCAGGAAGGTGAGCTTTGAGCCAGACTTTGTAGGAAGAGACAGGTTTAATCTCAACTACACCAGGGGAAGCAGAGATGTCAAGAACAGAATTGACAGGAATTCCTTTCTGATCCCAGTGCCTCATAAATTACTGCATCTAAATCAGAAAATGCTATTTGTCAGACTTTCCATATCAGATGACAACATTATAGTAATTATTTTTGACAGTCTAAGTGTTTCCACTGAAAAATTGAGAAGCAAAGCAGAAAAAAATTCTAAGAGCTCTGTTGTCAGCATTTTATGCTGTTGCAATACTTGTGCATTGAAGATTCGAAGGGAAATGGAAGTGTAGACAGTTTTGCTACCGAGAAACAGGCCAAATATTTGGGATTTAAATTGAAGAGTTATTTTTCACTGTTGCAGACTTAGAACATACTTGACTATTTGTTCCAGGAACACATTTTGTGATTCTGCCAAACAGAATTATGATCTCGGAGGATCAAGGTGACAAAAACTACTTCAAATATTTTATAAGTAGGTGTACATCAATCAATCAACAAAAATCCTTGGGCTCAATTTGTTTCAATTCCTGCATTTTTGTGAGGCATGTAAAAGGGAACAATCTGTTTTTTTTAAAATATTCATACCAAAATAATGAAACGCCCACGTCAGTTCAATGCTCCATCAACTTCTGAAATAATTAGTACATAGAATATAAATTAGCCACCCCCCCCCAGTACTCTCGGGAAAATCTGAAATGCAGAACAAGCACTATTATCAGATTTATATTAATACATTTAAACCTTAGGACATTTAAGCCATAGTCTCATTCCTTCCCACAATCTATCAAATTTCCAGTCTATTTTTAGGGTTATGGTGGCATTTTAACACTAAATAGTATGATAGCAGGGTACAAGAATAAGGAAAGAATAACGAAATGGAAATGACATCAGTAATAATAATAATAATAATAATAATAATAATAATAATAATAATATAATTCATGCAGCTCAGTTACTCCTTATTTAAGGCCATCTGGTGGAAACCATCTTGGTCATATGCTAAGGAGACCTCAAGACCGAAGTGAGGTTTTCAGTCTCCCCAGCTGAACTTAGATTCTATGTGGCAGAAAAAGGAGAGATGAGTTAGAGCACCTTCAGGTGCTTGTTCCAGGAACACAGCAGGATGAAATTCTGCTTGTCTTCCAGCGGCCATGAATCCCTGAATCCTCTTGCCTACACAGCTGCAGGGACTCTGGGAGAAGGAGCATCAGAAATACGTGGAGAGGAGTGTGCCAGAAAACACTCGCAGGTACAGCTTTTTAATGTGGTTTAACTCTACTCACTAGAGAATAAGTCTCAGTGACTGGGTGGGGACAGCCACGGAGTGGGCAGAGGTGGATGTGGCATGAGGGAAGGTGGCCATAGCATTTCTTGCCCCATTACTCTGTAGATCAGTCATTGCACGTGTCTGACCATGTGAGGGCGCTGGTTCCTGGGCACTTGCCTGTATCTCTCACTTATCTGACCCTTGAGCCATCTCTTTTCCAGCAGTCTCTTCCCAGCAGACGACGGATGGTTTCACGGACTTCAGCCCTGCCTTCATGTGTCCATTCACAGGCCCAGTTTCTGTTACTGCAGAAGTATCCAGAGGGCGGGGACTTATGTCTCCTCTTTGTCCCTTCCGCAGTCTGGAGGCTAGAAGTCCAACATCAAGGCACCACATGGTCAGGTTCCGGTGAGATCTCTCTTCCTGGCTTGTAGACAGCCATCTTCTCAGTTCCTCACGTGGTGGGGAGATCTCTGGTGTCACTTCTCTGTGATGTCTCTTGTTATGAGGGCACTTATCCCATCATGAGGACCCCACGTTCATGACCTTCTCTGACCCTAATCCACTTCCAAAACATCCCACTCCAAATACCATCACACTGAGGATTAGGACTTCAATATATGAATGGCAGGACGGGGAGTGTAGGGGACAATTCAGTCTACCACAACATTATCAAATATTTGGTGCTTTCTCCAGACCTTTCTCTAATCCAAGGGAGAGGGAAAAGAGATGGGGGCGGGGGAGGGGGAGAATTTGTTACTCTTTATTACAAACCTACTATTTTGTAACTACTTTTATTGACAGATTTTTTTCATAATTATCTTACTATGTCAGTGCCTAGAGATTCTTCTCACTGCTTTCGATACCTTCATAATAGTGAACAGTATAGAGTCTATCATTAATAAGATAAGATTTTGGTTCAAAAGATAGATTGAGGGTGTCTGGGTGGCTTAGTTGGTTAAGTCTGCCTTTGGCTCAAGTTATGATCTCAGGTTCCTGGGATCAAGTTCTGCATCGGGCTCCCTGCTCAACGGGGAGCCTGTTTCTCCCTCTCCCTCTGCTCCTACTCCCTGCTCGTTCTCTCTCTCTCTCTCAAATAAATAAAATCTTAAAAAAAAAAGACAGATTGAACAAATGCATGTATATGTACCCCTTTTGAATATCCCATTAAAATTATATATGGATTTGATATATACATATATTTGAATTATGCATTAGATACAATTGAATTATATTAGTTATAAATATATATAGTTTGAAATATTATATATGTAACAAAAAATAATTTGAATATACAAATAGTCCCTGACTTATGACGCCACTTAATGGCGTTTTGACTTTACGTTGGTGCAAAGGAAAGGTTCTGCAGAAATCAGACTTTGAATTTTGAATTTGGATCTTTTCCTAGGCTAGCAGTATGTGATCAATCCTCTCTCATGATGGTGGGCAGGAGCAGCTAGACACACCCCCAGTCAGCCACCCAACTGTGAAGGTAAATAACTGATGCTCATATAACTATTCTGTTCTGATACAGCAGTCTTTTTCTTTTTTTTTCATTTTCAGTACAGTAGTCAACAAATTATATGAGATATTCAACCCCTTATTATAAAATAGGTTTTATGTTAGGTGATTTTGCCCAACTGGAAGCTAATGTAAATATTCTGAGCACATTTAAGGTAGGCCAGGCTCAGATATGATGTTTGGGAGGTTAGGTGTATTAAATGTATTTTTGACTGAAAATATTTTCTCTTTTAAAAAATATTTTATCTATTTATTTAGAGAGTGAGTGTGTATGTGTTTGGTTAGGGGTGGGGCAGAGGGAGAGGGAGAGAGAGAATTTCCAGCAGACTGTGCACTGAGCACAGAACCTAACATAGGGCTCCATCTCACGACCCTAAGATCATGACCCCAGCTGAAACCAGGAGTCGAAAGCTCAACTGACTGAACCACCTAGATACCCCTCAACTGACAATATTTTCAACTTATGATCGGGGTGCCTGGGTGGCTCAGTGGTTGAACATCTGCCTTTGGCTCACGGCGTGATCCTGGGGTCCTGGGATCAAGTCCCACATTGGGCTCCCCATGGGGAGCTTGCTTCTCCCTCTGCCTGTGTCCGCCTCTCAATCAGTGTTTTAAATAAATAAATAAATAAATAAATAAATAAATAAATAAATAAAATCTTAAAAAAAAAAACCATGATGGGTTTATCTGTATGTAACCCCAATGTAAGTGGAAGATCTATAAATATTTGAAATCATAATAGTCCTAAACTCATGATAAACAAGAAAGTATATTAATAACACAATAGAAATTTTACATTTTTGGTAAAAGGAAAGCATAACAATGGATGAAGAACTCCAAAGTGTCAGGTTTTCCCAACACAATGAATATAAGAGGAGTGATCCTCAGGAAGTCAAGGGATATTTTACTCACAAAATCCATTTTTAAAAGCTATGATTGGGATGCCTTGGTGGCTCAATGGTTAAGTGCCTGCCTTCAGCCCAGGATGTGATCCTGGGGTCCCAGGATTGAGTCCCGCATCAGGCTTCCTGTGTGGAACCTGTTTCTCTCTCTGCCTGTGTCTCTGCCTCCTTCTCTCTCTCTATGTCTCTCATGGACAAATAAATAAAATCTTAAAAAAAAATAGAAGCTATGGTTATCAGGACTTTCCTATCCCTTGTCCCTTCCCACTCTCAATAGGGAGGTTGACATTGACGCTAGATTTTTGCCTCCAAGACGAAACCAGAGAATGGGTCCCCTTGGGGGAGGTTTCCTAGAGGAGAGTGCACACTGACAGCATTGGGTCCTAACAGGTGCTTACAGCAGCTTGAGGTACTTCCAGACTTCCACAACAGAAATGGAGATGTTTGGGGTTGAAAGGAGAAGAAAGACAATTCTGTTCCAGAATGAATTAAATGAAAGACTTCCACCTCCAAAATGATGGTCTCTTTGTTATGGCAATTATCTGTAGATACCCTGCTCTTGTCCACACATCTAAAGAGTATGCTGTGTCCCAGTGAGCCCAACCCAGGGACAGAGCTAGTAATTAGCTATTCCATTCAAGGAGCCTATCAGCAAAGAAACACTTGGAAGTGTCAACCAAAATGGGACTTAATTAACACACAAGCCCGGCTAAATACCCTCCTGTTGAGAGCTGCCTGGTAGGACTTGGGAAGGAGAACTATGTGCCAGGTGTAGCTCATGCTCTTGATACCCAGCCCATAGCCCTTCTGCAAGGCATTCACCTTTCTGAGTCACCTCGATGGCTTCTTCCTGCAAGTTCCTGCAACATCTGGCTTTCTCTAGCACGGTGCCTTTTTCAGCTGGCCTGTACACAGGGGAGGCTGAGGGCAGCCCTCAACCCATCATCAATGGCCACAGGCGTGAGAAAAAAGCTGCCACTTCCTCATCTGACAGGTGTCAAATGCTGTGCTCTGTGATCCTCAGTTGCCTGAAAGTAACCTGCTCAGGAACACACCTGTACTGACTTCCTTCCCTTTCCTGTGCTGCCCAACATCCCCTGACCCCTTGTGGTGCCTCCTGGAATCACCTCCAAGGTAAACTTGCTTTAAAAATATTTTTTTAAATCAATTAATATATTGTGTATGATCAGTTGCAGAGATAGAGTTTAGTGATTCATCAGTTGCATATAATCCCCAGTGCTCATTACATCACATGCCCTCCTTAATGCCCATCACCCAGTTACCCCATCCCCCCACCCAATGCCCTTCCAGCAACCTTATTTGTTTCCTAGAGTTAAGAGTCTCTTATTGTTTGTAAACTTACTTTTAAATTTGTGTCTCAGGGTGCCCTGCTTAGAACTGAATCTAAGACTCTAAGCCTGGAAGTCTTCTCTACTGTGTGCAATTTTTATCTTTTCACAAGTGTGTAAAGTCAGAGAAACTTGTACTAATCCAAGGAAGACTTTAATTTTCAGAAATCTTTAAAAATATTAAAAAATAAACAAAAATTAACCGAAGAAAATTGATTAATTTTTTTCCAATCTGACTAAAAATATGACCCACTTAATCTTTTTAGGAGACAAACTGATAACAAAGCATTTCTTCTCAATTAATTGGTGGAGACCCCAGTGCTCACATTGTCAAGAAGTCAGGGATCTCTTTTTTTTGCTTTTAAACTTTTTAAAAGATTTTATTTATTTTTATAGTTGTGGGGAAGGGGAGAGGGAGAGGGAGAACAAGTTTCAAGCAGACTCCATGCTGAGCACAGAGCCCGATAAGGAACTTGATATCAGGACCCTGAGATCATGACCTGAGCTGAAACCAAAAGTCGGATGTTCAACCTCTTTGAGTCACCCAGGTGCCCCAAGACACAAAATATTGTAATCCTTTCACCATTTCTAAAGATACAATAACTGAGGTTCATAGTGAAACCTTTGGGTAGTCAACAGCATATATATTCAATATCCTTGTTGAATGAAGCAGAGGGAGCATGTTTTAGACAACTTCCCACCCAAAATGATCATGTGAGGAGAACTGATTGTAAAGGGACACAAAGTAATTTTGGGGGTGGTGGAGATGGTCTATATCTTGATTAGGAAAGGGGTTACCTGGATGTATACACTAATTCATCAGACTCTACACTGAAAGGGTGCATTTTATTGCATGTAAATTATACCTCAATGAAATTGATTTAAAAAGTAAAAATAGGGGCACCTGGGTGACTCAGTTGGTTAAGTGCCTGCCTTCAGCTTGGGTCATGATCTCAGGGTCCTGGGATCAGCCCCAGGCTTCTCCCTCTCCCTCTACCCCTCCCCATCCCTGCTCATGCTCTCTCTCTCTCTCTCTCTCCATATATATATATATATATATATATATATATATATATATATATATATATAAATTAATTAAAGATTCAAGTTAAAACTTGGCACCTAGGCACCAGAGTCAGCCATCTGGGAATTCACTGATTTTTCACAAAGCCTAAACCTCTGGTGATACAAGCTCCTTACATTAATTCAAGATACAGCTATTGTGTCAGCCACTGTGTTGGGTCCGGAGAATACAGAAATGTTGGAAATATATTCTCTGCTTTGGAAAGCATCCAAGCTTGATGAATTTAGTGGCCAAAAAAGATTATTTTACTTTAAAACTCTATGAATATTTGAATAGGCTGTTGGGGGAATTAAGCCAGAGTGAATCTCTGACACAGGTTGTACTTGTTTCTCACCTCTTCTTGCAGGATTTGCTGACCTACACAACTTACTACATTTGGAACAAAGCCCTTTGTCAAATACTATTTTAAATGGGAATCATTATCATACTCACCAAGCAAAACCCCAAGGGAGTTGCTGGCAGGATAGAATTTCTTCTAGATTTTTGAGCAATAAAGACAGGACTTGTCACAAGCTGTCAGAATCTAGTAATTTTGCAACCGCCTATTTGATGAGAGAAGGTACATGCCATTGAAAAAGTGCTGTAATCCCTAGACCCAGCCAGGAGAAACTGGCTCAACACTACATAGGCTGTGACTATCCATGAAAATGTGACAAAAGTAGGAACAGATTAGATCCAAAAGAACAACCTGTTGGCCAGAGCCTGACCACTATTCTATCCACATTTGTTAAATGAATGAAGAAAATACAAGCTTTCAGATGCTTGGGTAGCTCAGTAGGTTAAGCGTTTGCCTTCAGCTCAGGTCATGATCCGAAGGTCCAGGATTGAATCCCTCATCGGCCTCCCTCTGAGAGTCTGCTTCTCCCTCTCCCTCTGCTGCTCCCTCTGCTTGTGTTCTCTCTCTCTCTCTCCAATAAATATATAAAATCTTATTTTTTAAAAAAAGAATATGGAAGCTTTAGCTCTCATGGCTAGTTTAGAATAGAAAGGGGCTGAAAAGCTAAGATACTGACACAAGGGACAAAGCAAAGTGATTCAGTCTCAGAGTTCGGCTGGGATTGAGCCACTGCTCAATCCTCCCCTTGCCCAGACTCATCCCGATTCCAGAAGGTTTACTCACTTACAAAGAGGATGCCTGGAAGTTTTAGTTGATCTTAGGACCCGTAGCCCTGAGAGCAGCCCTTTGCCCCATGCGAACATTGGCCAGCTATGTACGGGCATTGGGTCCCAGAAGAAGACACATCCAGACAGGGTTCCAGAAGGGAACGGAAGCTGGCCCAGATTGTAGTTATCTTCATGGAGGGAATGCTCACAGAATTGCGGGCACATTTGCAGGAACCAGAGAGGGCTAGAGAAGCACTTGGACACTATAGCACTGGGGCAGTTGTGGGTGGGGGTGGGGGGACGCTGTTACCACTCTCAGGCCTAGGGTCACCAGATTCAAATAAAAATGCAAGGTGCTCAATTACATTTGGTTTTCAGAAAAGAAATGAATATTTTTTTCATATAAATGTCCCAGATATTACACATAGTCAGACTTCAAAAGTATTCATTGCTTATCTGAAATTTAAAGTTAGTGGGGTCTCCTCTATTTTATCTGGTAGCCATACCAGGTCTGAAGGGCAGCAGAGTGTTGGAGCTGAAGCCTGGGTTGGGGAGGTGGCCCTGGAGGGAGCAGGGTCATGGTCAGAAGAAGAGCCCAGAGCAGTAACAAGCAAGAAGGAAGGATGAGACCTCTCTCCTCTTGCCCTCTGATCTCCTGCGGGCACCTCCCAGGGCCTGAACACGATCAGAAACCAGCTTACTAGAATCTGGTGGCTACAACCATTGTTGTTTGTCTTCTACAATTCTTGTCATTGCTGACTATAAGGTGTTGGTCTTCTTGAGCAAAGAGGTGGACAGAGAAGGTGGAAAATGGATATGAATGTGGGAACTGAACAGAGAATAACCAACACAGGTGGACACTATATTTTACTAGAAACATTTTCTATGCCCATTTAGAAGCTTTGGGGGATCTTTTAAAATTATTTCTTTGCTTTTTGCTTAAAGCCACCAGTAAAACCAGATTTATAGAAAACAAGTATTTATAAACAGTGACCACCAAACAATTACACAGGAGAGCCCATAGATGTGGACATATTTACACATATACAGGAAGATACTTCTTTCCGTTTTGTATTTTTTGAGGTACAGTTGACATTATATCAGTTTCAGGTGTACAACTTGTATTTATTGTACTTTAATACTTGTACATATTGTGAAATGATCACCACAATAAGTCTGGTTAATGAATTTTTTCTTATGATGAGAACTTTTAAGATCTACTCCCTTAGCAACTTTCAAATATACGACACAGTATCACTATCATCACCATGCTCTATGTTACGTCTCCATGATCTTATAACTGGAAGCTTGTACCTTTGATCACATATACTCATTTCTCTCACCCCCTCAGACCTCTGCCTCTGGCATCCACCAGTCTCTCCTCTATATCTACAAGGTTGGTTTTTGTTTTGGTTTGGTTTCGATTCCACAGATAAGTAAGATGATATGGTATTTGCTTTCTCTGCCTGTCTTATTTCACTTGGCATAAAGTGCAAGTGGTCACAAATGGCAAGATCTCATTCTTTTTTATGACTGCATAATACTCTATTGCACCATAATGTTTTAATTACAATAGTTTTGTAACACCTTTTGGAATCAGTAAGTGTAATGCTCCTGGGTACCTCTCTCAAGGACACTTCTTTATTTTAAAAAATATTATACTTTATTTATTTATTCATGGTAGACACACAGAGAGAGGCAGAGACACAGGCAGAGGGAGAAGCAGGCTCCATGCAGGGAGCCTGACGTGGGACTCGATCCTGGGACTCCAGGATCACTCCCTGGGCCAAAGGCAGGAGCTCAACCGCTGAGCCACCCAGGGGTCCCAAGGACACTTCTTTTTAAATGTACATGTATCAGTTCCCAGGGAGCTGGAGAAGGTATGATGATGAGCAAGGACAACAAATTACCTCTTGGACAGGTGAAAACTTCTTGTTTTGCACCAGGGAAGTATCTCGAGAGAAAAACAAATAATTCCATTGGCCATATTTTTGCCAGAAGTTAAAAACAAAACCCTGTGCCAGGGTTAATTTACAATCATAGTCAAAATGATCAAGCATTTGGGGGCACTTGTGATTTTTTTTTCAGTAACGATCATTATAACTAAATTATTTTATCATCTCTAGCATCTTTGCCCTGTGCGAAATTGACTTATACGTCGATTATACGTGCGAAATTGACTTACACATAGGCAGTGAAGCTGGGGCACCTGGGTGGCTCAGTCAGTTGGGCATCTACCCTCAGCTCGGGTTGTGATCCCAGGGTCCTGGGATGGAGACCTGCGTCTGGCTCTCTGCTCAGCAGAAAGTGCTTCTCCCTCTGTCCCTTGCCCCCTGCTTGTGCTCTGTCTCTCTCTCTCTCACTTGCTGTCTATCAAAAGAAATAAATAAAATATTTACAAAATAAACGCAGTGAAGCTTAAGTCAGAGGGGCTGAGAGTGAAGCCACCTACAGACACTAGACTTTAAGGAAGTGGGTGGGGCCAGGAAGGTCGAGAAACAGCAGGGCAGCACTTGGTGAGCATCTCTGCCTTCTGATTATCTCAGTCCTGTTGTGCAAGTTGCTAAACCTCCCTCGGCTTCAGATTTTTCATCTGTAGGAGGGTGGTTTCGAGCCACTTTTCTGATCTGAGCATCTGTTTCAGAAACTCCATTCTTGATCCTTTTCTGAGGGAAGAATATGTAGAAATCTGATCCAACTGCACTAACCAAAGTGGATTCACTGTGCAGAATTCATGGAGAACATGGGCCAAGCCCATTGAAGTTCAGCTTCCATTCAGATGAGATTTCCACGTCTGGCTTCGAGAGGGAACCATCACTACCGTAGGAAGGGAGGTGAGTAGGAAATCCTTCCTGAATACCTACAAAAAGATAAAGAAGCATGTTTCTCATTTTCCCATGGAATTCCAAAGAGATTGATTTCACCAAAGGCACAAGAGCCCCAACTTTGAATTCCCAGAGAATCCAACGAATGGTTAAGGAGACAGAACAAAATTTAAACAAAACAAAACAAAAACCCCACAGAATAACCCTGTGATAAAAGGGCCACCTTTATGAAAGCCCGTATTCTTAATTTTAGCTCAAGTGTTTATTACTGCTGTATCTTTTCATGCCCTGGCTTTGCCCAGTAACTTTTCGTCCCTCGTGTTCCGTGGTCACAGGCACAAAGCAAGACATCTTCAATCATTTACACAAGAATATAGGACTTGATACCCCTCCGGGAGCAGGAAGAGAAAATGTTTCTCTGAAGTTTCTCTAAAGTTTGGAAGGAGCCCCTTGACACTGTGTGCAGTTCAAAAGAGCAAAAGGAAAAGCGAGCCCCCAGGTCAGTTGTCCTATATCCGAACTGCATGATTTCACACTGCAAATATGATCCTTGTCTTTCAACCCGAGCTGAAGAGTTCTAAATGCCAGGGTTGTCCACCTAGATCTCAAATTGCAGAGCTTGGAAAGCCCCCATAAAGCAGGAGCTTCCTTGCAGCCTCACAGGGATTTTCCTTAGGAAAGAAAGAGCAATCATGGGTTCTTGTGCATAAACCGGTTTTCGGATGACCCCACAGAAAGATCACATTTAAAGAGAAAGCATTGCAAATTATAATGAGCCATCGATGTCCCAATGCGATGGTAACGTTCTCCAGCTTTTGAAGTATGCAAGGAATATGAGAATCCAACTGGAAGTTCCACGGACGACGACGAGGGTCCTGCAGGATGGTGTGAATGGGGGTCCTGCAGGCATTCCTCCTTGCTTCCCATCTATAAAATCACCAAATTTAAACAGACAGCTGCTGGTCAGGCTCCTAAAGTGATATCTGGAGGGAGACGTGGGGCTCGCCTCGAGCTGCCCGCCCAGCAGTGAGTCTGATGGGAAATGAAGTTGAAAGAACAGTCTGGAAAGCCAAATACCTGTCAGGCTCTTTCACACTCCAGTGTTGCCAGAAGGTCTATAAAAATGTCATTGTCTCTCAGCTGCTGGTGATTATATTACCCTTTACATTGGCTGTTGGTAATAAAAAAAAAAAAAAAAGCAAATATCATTTTTGCACCGCTCTGGCCTTCCTCTGGCCTTTTTCAAACAATAATAGACTAAATATAAAGAGACAGAAGTCATTACTTGGCTCTTTAACTAGTGCCAAGGAAAATGAATAATTAAGGCAACATTACTTGAAAGAAATTTACACTGTTGCTTTTAAGTTAGAACCAAATAAGAACTCCTTAAAAATACATCATTTCCCCTTTCTCTTAACACAGCGTTTGCACTCCGGCATAATATATTACGGCTGCTACTGTTTAGATCTTACCAGGGAAAAAAAAAAGTGCTTTTAGTTTCCATTATCCTATTATAGGTCCCAAATCAAACAGAGACGCAGAGTAGAGAAAGGCAGGGTGGGGAGGCAGAGGCGGCTCTGTTTGCACTGCTCCCTCCGCCTCCAGCCTGGCAGCCGAGGTTGCACTTTTTTTGTGCATCCAGGACAGCAAATCCCAAACACGGCTCTCTGACTGCCCTTGAACATCCACCTCTATGGCCAGAAGCCTAGGTAGCTTTTCAAGCACGTGCTCAATTTGTTCTTTAAAGCCACCAAGGGGCGCCTGGGTGGCTCAGCGGTTAAGCCTCTGTGTTTGGCTCAGGTCATGATCCCCGGGGTCCTTGGATCGAGTCCCGCATCGAGCTCCCCACAGGGAGCCTGCTTCTCCCTCTGCCTCTCTGTATGTATCTCTCATGAATAAATAAATAAAATCTTTTTAAAAAAGAAAAAAAAGCCGCCAAGAAGAGGCACGCACAGGTGGGCTCGCCAGGCACCAACCAGCTCAGAATCCAGCTGGTCCTCTGAGGGCCCTAGGGAGTCTCCTCACTCTCTCTGAGCTCTGCTCCCCTCCTTCTCCATCTCCCTGTCTCCCCTCCCACCACCACCATTTGGGTCTTCAGCCTCCATCAGGCAGGATGCATCAGCCAGAGCAGGCAGGGGACCCAAAGGGACACCCTACTCCCAGCCTCTCCCCAGGTAAGGATCCTGACCTGTTGCAGTGAGCAGAGGAGGGAGCGCAGGCCTTGGATGTCTGGGGTCAGGCTGGGACAACGTCAGCAGGCCATCCCTGAGGCTGAAGGCACCGTCTGTCCAGAGCTGCTGTGCCACACCTGGAAAGAGCTCGAAGCCTGGGTGAGTCCAGGCTCATTAACGTGAGGGTACAATAGACAGGCTACCTGGATCCCTGATGCTGACTCAGCAAACAGTGCCCACAAAGCCCAAGGCATTGGTCCTCAGGAAGCATTGGGCTTGCTTGGTCTGATAAGTGGCCCGTGTCCTCTGTTCTCAAATGCCTGGCCCTCCACTCCTAGCTGCTTCAGATGGCCCCTGTGCTGTCAGGGGCTGACTCATGTCCCCCAAATTCATATGCTGGAGTCCCAACCCCCAGGACCTCCGAATGTGTCTATATTGGGAAATATTGTCATTAGAGAGGTGATTGTGTTAAAATGAGTCCATCAGCCTGGGCTCTAATCCAGTGAAGAAGGTTTTCGAAGAGACACCAGGGCACACAGAGAGGATGCGAGAGTGTGCAAGCCAAGGAGACAGACCTCAGAGGAAACCGACCCTGCCACCCTTTGATCATGGACTTCTCCAGAACTGTCAGACAATGATACGCTGACGTTTCAGCCATCTGGTGGTATTCGGTTATGACAGCCTGAGCACACTAATATGCTCTGCAAAGGTCAATCATTCAATCATTTGCTGCTTCCTGAGAAATTACTACGAACGCCACAAACCGAGTGGTTTAGAACAACAAAAATCTAGTATCTCCAAATTCCGGAGGCTAGAAGTCCAAGTTCACGGGGTAAGCAGGGTCAGTTCCTTCCAAGGACTGGGAGGCGGGATCTAGTCCATGCTTCTCTCTGGGCTTCCTGTGGTTTGCTGGCAATGCTTGTAGTTCCTTGGATTGTAAAGCATCCCGCTCGCCTCTGCCTTCATCCTCCCTGGCATTCTCCACGCACGTATGCCTGTCCCTGTGTCCCCATTTCCTCTTTGTAAGGGTGCCAGCCATACTGAATCAGGGCCCCCATAAGTCATCATAAGCTGATCATCTGCAAAGATGCTCTTTCCGGACAGATCACATACACATCTTCTGGGAGGGTACAGTTCAATCCATAGCAGCTACTTTCAGCAATGCACTTACTTCTGGAAGGTCAATGCCAGGCAGTGACTTATGAGTGAACCCAGAGGCACCCACCTCCATCCTGCCCCAAAGTCTTCTCAATCAGCACTTTTTTGTTGTCTTGAGTTATCTCATCAGAGAATGGAACGTTTCTGGGCCTCCTAAATGGGGCTTCAGTGGCAGGTGTATTCTGAGAATCCCTGCCCCACTACCCATGTCCAAGAGTGTGGACTACTGGGGGGCATGAGACCGATGAATGGGCTTTGCATAAAGGGCCTCATGGTTGGGAGGAGGCGTGTTGCCCAGATTTGCAAGCGTGTCGATTCACACCACTGCCTTTTCTCGTCCCTGTGGCAGTTGTCACGTAGACTTGGCCTCTGCATCTGGAGGAGAGAACGGTGGTTCAAAGCAGCCTCTGATGAAACTTCTGTGATCACACAAGGCTTGAAGCAGGGAAAAATCAGAGGACGGCAGAGATTCTTCTGACAAGAACAAGACAGGAAGAGAAGAAGAAAGGCTGGCAGAGGCTTTAAAAGCCACCTTGCCTTGTTTGCTTTGCCTGGAGGTGATTAATTACACATCATCACAGGAAAAGCACATGTTTCCGAAATGCTCTTCGGTGAACTACATCCATTTGTGCTTTTACAGAGTCAATCCAGGTGATTAAGGCAGAAGGGAGGCCTTGTGTAAAGAGGGAACCTACAAAGCAGCTTCATTCCACACGTATTTGCTCTTTCAGAGCAAATTCAGCAGGAAATCCAAGTCACTGATGCAAACCTTTGCCGTTAATTTGTTCCCAGGGGCGTATTTGGGGCCATTATCCCAGAAGCCTGTACATGAAAATCCCATTATTTGAAATATACTCACTGTATTTCTGTTTAACTCCAGGCTGTGCCCTGAGACGTTATCAGTAAATAGGAAGACAGTCAAGAATGACAGGAAGTAAGTTTTGGGGCATTTTATGCCAACAGGAAGGAAACCAGCTTGACAGCACCCAGAGATTATTGTCACGAGAGCTTGTTTAAAAATCACACGTAGCAACAAGCCGTGGGCCGGGGTGTGTGAGTGTGTGTGTGTGTGAAAATACAATCTAGCCAAGTTATGTGAATGGGTGCCTTGTGAAGCGCCAGCCCACAAAGTTACCCCACAATTCTGAAATTCCTTGTCGAGAGAATCTGTTGTTTAGGCCACCACCAAATTTTTAAAGTGTGCTCAGTATGGCACATACCTGCATGGTACTACTCTGTCAGTGAAAAGGAGAAAATATCAACAAGGCAAATAATTTGGAAGGCACTCTGGCATCCTCTCCTTCCTTTATTTATTTTTTCTTAAATTTATTTGAGAGCAAGGGAGCACAAGCAGGGGGAGTAGCAGAGGCAGAGGGAGAAGCAGACTCCCTCCTGAGCAGGGAGCCCAAGGCGGGGTTTGATCCCAAGACCCCAGGATCATGACCTGAGCTGAAGGCAGATGCTCAACCGGCTGAGCCAACCAGGCACCTGCATCATTTGTTTCCAATCCAGGTCTCCTTAAGGGCTTAGCATCTACATTTTTCTGGTATGGTTTTACTCCAGGCACAGAGCACCCCCCTGAGCCCCTATCCCCGATCTAGCAGCCCTCCCTAAGCTCCATAAGGGGGTGCTCACCCACCTTGCCCTTCCCTGCTTCCTCCTGCTTTCTCTTCCTCGTTTCGATAAAGAACCTCGGCACAGTGCGAGTGCCTCAGTGAGGTTCCCTCTCCAACAACGGTTCCATATTGCTCCAGGCTCAGCTCAGATGAGCTCAGCCCCTGCTGCACAGGGTAGAACAGACTGTTTCTCCTGCAGCTGCAGGACCCCCATGTGTTGGTTGACTCTCCCCAGTAACTCCTGCTCTGGGAAAACAGGGATTTCTAGAGTGTGTCACCCCCTGTCTTTTGTATTACTGGTCTCTCTGCTCCTGCCCAGACCTGTGCGTCGCTTGTGACCAGTTTGGCCAGAAGGAGCGGCGCATCCTTTCTCTCTTCTAACAGAGCCCAGGAGGTTTCCTGAAAATGCTTCTGTGACTCTGCATCTCAAGACCACATCGCGGTCATTAGCTTTGCCTCTCTTCCTCCTCTCTGGGCAGGACCCCAGGCTTTTCACCTACACTTCCCAACCTCTGAAACATCCGGAGTTTTTCCAGGAATCATCACTGTCACCAACATCACCTACAGGGCTGTTAGCTAGCATCACCAGTTGTTTTGGGGCCACCAAGACAATGGCCAAATCTTTCTGGGAAGGAGCCAACCCACCTGTTGCAGTAGGATGCAAACCACTAGCTCTGTGGGGAGCACATAAGAGAAAGAAAAAAAAAGACAGAATTCATAAGGAACTTAAGTGTCATTCAATAGGAATACTGTTGTTGTTTAAAAAAGGTGTGGGGGGTGCTTTCTGTACAGTGGAATCTATGTGCTGGTTAAAAAGAAAGAATCGCATCTCTATGACTAGTGTGCATTTGCCTGTAAGACATATCCCAAAGTGGGATGCAGATTAAAGAACAATCTATATGGCATGATCCCCTGTATGTGAAAATAGACAACCAGAATGATTTGGGGGGAGGGAGAGGAGACAAGATTTCCACTGTTTGAGCTGTGCAGTTTAAAAAATAACAATAAAAAGATAACCTCTGTCCCTGGAGGAGTTTCCAGTCAACGAGGGAGAGAAAGACCAAGGAACGTGACAGGTTTTGAAATAGTTGTTCGCCTGTGTGATATAGACTAGTTAACTGCAAGATCCCTGGAGTGAGAGCCAGGAGCTGTTCTGGAGACTTCCCTACAGAGGTCAGGACTTGAGGGGGGCTTCGAGGAATGGGTAAGATACAGGAGAGGCAATTAGGTGAGGTGTCTTACCTTGGGTTGACCCCACCACATCCTCTGTGTATGCATGTTCTCAGGAATAGTCACTACAGAGGTTCGCTCTCTGGCAGCTGGGAAAATCTTAGGAAGGAATATCAATATGCATTATACTTCCAAAATTAAGTAAACATTGTATTTCCCGTCATGTAAATACAAATTAATATAAAGCAGAGAAAAAAGAAGCCTAGGTACAGAGGAGCATTTTAGCTCTTAATTGACTTGTGATGGTCTTCTGATAATCCACGCTCTCATCCTTTAATTACAACTATTTTAAACAGAAGCCCATTAATTCTGTAGTAATATTGTTTTTTTAATGAAAAGTGGATTAAAAATCGCCTTTCTAATTGCCCTTCTTTTAGTTATAACAAGCTCCATAAAGCCCCTGGCTTAAGGGTACTTCCTGGTTCCAAGAACTTTTAAGTGCTTCTCGGCAGCTTCTTCATCGTGGTAAAGGCTTGTGACACCCTCAGCACCTCCACTGCATGCAATTAATCCCCAACCAGGATGCTGCTGGGTGAATGATTCAGCATCCTTTCAAGGGGCCCGGCTGAGCTCTGTGCACAAGAAAAACATAGGCTACAACAAAGTTAATCCAACGTGTAACAACACCAAGAAAGTGATCAGATCTATTCACAGAGGGCAGAGACCACGTGTGCACTGCATGATTTAATGCGTGAAGGCAGGGAGGAACGTGGCACATTTGGAAGGAGCGGGAACTCTGCCTTGCAGAGATCAAAATGATCTCCTCCACCAAGGTCAGGCCATTCCTCATGAACCAAACCAGCATTTCCACGCACCACCAAAATCTGTTGATTTGGAAGTTAATATCATTTTAAGAACAACAACAACAACAAAAGTTCATGGCCAAATAAGTTTGAGGAAAGCTCAACCGGTCTTTTTCTTCATGCAGGACTTGTCAGGACATTCATTATTGTGAGTGTGCATGGTAAGTCTCCAGGAGGGCTGATGGCAATTAGCATTTCCCAAAATTCTCTCAGCTGAAGTTCCTTCGTTGTCATCCACACACGGTTTAGGAAAGAAAGTCTTAGATAACTGAGTGTTTTTCTTGGGTAAATCTAGTTTCAAGAAAAGGATATAATGCCCCCCAATGACTCTGAGAACAGCTGCGGTTAGTTACTTGGAGTCATGGCAACTTGGTGAGCAAAACTCAACTAAGCAATTGTATTTCTTTATGGCTTAAATGTCCTTTCTTTCCGATATAAGGTGTTTGATTGTTACTGTCAGGTCCTCCACAGCCTTGTTCCTCCAAGCGTAGGTAGTCCATGGACCAGAAGTATGGACATTTGCCAGAAATGCAGCAACACATGCCCCTGTAGATCAGAATCTGCTTTGCACAAGCCCCTGGGGATTTGCACGCACACTACAGGTTGGGAAGCTCGCTCTCCCCTGTAGCACTGGTTCTCAACAGTGGTGGGCCTCAGGATCAACAGGAGGGAAGCTCCGTGTGACATTCTGACACAGCCTCTTTGACCTTGAATTTGCTAAATCCTGCAAACAAACCATCTTGAATGACTAACACCTTCAGCTCTACCTCACCTGTCAGCCTCTAGCTGGTTTTTAAGTTCACAGGACCCCTTGGCCTTTGCTGTTCTCTCCAAGGAGACAGAATGAGGGGTAACTACAGAAGAAGGATGGTGTCGGGGAGTGTCGTTAGGCACCATATTTGGTTGATCCATAGAGTCTCACATCTTGGTGTGACTGTTTTCTTGCCTCATCCGTGACCCATGGATCCCCAAATTTCCTGCCATTCTCCACATTCACATACGTAACCAGTGAGGAGCATTCCTGGGCTTTAGCAAGAGGCCTTCCTTGGGCTTTGTGAGTACAGGAGGCAGATTATGGGGAATCACGCATTTGCTCTGCCTGGTGGGCTTAAGACATGTGTGCACTGCATGATTAAGAGGACCAGATTGAGGTGGTGTCTGGGATTAAGCTGCAAAGCTCTTGTCCAGGATTAAGAGTTCAGGCAACGGTCACGAAACACTTTTCATCCGTGCGCACGAGCCCGCAGCCTTGGAGCTAACGAGCCTGTCCAAACGAGGTAGAGGGAAGCCGATGACTGGGAGCCAGCGAATACATATATGGCTAAACAATTAGAGGGAGTTTTCTCTCTTTAAAAAAAAAAAAATTTAGGAACCCTGCTCCAGTGTGATAGAAACCAAAGTCCACGTTTTGTCTTGGCCACTCCATCTGGATGATTAGAACACGGTGAGCAGGGAGGGGAGGAAACATGTAAAACATTCCTGTTTGAAGTAAGACCCTGTAGTTTTTCAAAGCGAGTTTTTTTTCAGAAGCCTAACTGATTGGCACCATCTCAAACCTCTGTAGGTCATTGAGAAGTCCTGAGCTAAATTTGTGCTCTTGCCAAGGAGCTGCACATGCACGCTGTATTACTATTAATATTAGACTTGCAAGCCTTCCTGTGTGGAACTGCTGCTGTGACATTCTTGGAGAAACACCGGTGTGATGGGAGAGTCCTCATCCCTCTGGAGGAAGGTCCCCCTTCCCTCAAACTTGAAAGCCCCTGGGCCCTTATGTCCCCATGGCCTGCGGTGGTCACCCCCAAAAGAAGGATTCCATGGTGTTGGCTCTGCCCCTGAGGGTAGCTACAGTCTAGGAATCCAGAGACCCAGCTGACTCAGACGTCAGCATGTCCACCACACAAAAACAGTGCTGTTTCTTGATTAACCGAGAAATAAGTATCCTATAGAGATGAGCTCGCTGGAAGGCTGCCTGTGTGTGCGCATCAAGGATGAGAGGTCCTCTTATTTTTTTATTTTTATTTATTTTTTAAAGATTTTATTTATTTATTCATGAGAGACACAGAGGGAAGCAGAGACACAGGCAGAGGGAGAAGCAGGCTCCATGCGGGGAGCCCGATGTGGGACTTGATCCCGGGACTCCAGGATCACGCCCTGAGCCGAAGGCAGATGCTCAACCACTGAGTCACCCAGGCATCCCTGGGGTCCTCTTATTTAATCCCTTATTAACACCCACGGAAGTGAAGAGGACGATCCTTAAATTCTGTCCTTAATTTCTTTCCAGATGTTCCTGAAGCTCTGTCCTTAATTTCTTTCCAGTGGCCTTTCTTTGTAGTGAGTCACATGAGCCACTGGGAACCCTGCCAGCCACTCCAATGTCAATGGCCCTTTTTACTATTGATTGAAAAATCTGGGGATACAAACTCTTTGCAGTAGTTGAATCACATGCATCCAGGAAGCTCATGCTCTCGGGTTGCCGTTGCAGACCACGAAGTTCAGGAACAATCAAAAGACAGTGTGGTCAGTGCCAAAATCGAGGTTTACGTATGATGCTGAGGAGGCCTCAAAGTGTGCGCCTAGTTAGGGTGACCCTGAAGATATTTTTAGAGGAGGAGATGCTCTAGGGGTAGGCTTAAAATAATCATAAGTGACCTGGGAAATCCGGGAGAAAGGATATCTAGATCAAGGACAGGGTCCATGGGAAAATGGGAAGATAAAGGCCAGAGAAAAGCTTAGCATGTTCCCAGACAAGGAGCTCAGGGTGCCTGGAGGGAATGCTGTGGGAGGTGGCAAAGTGACAGAAGCAGGTACTCAGGTGGGGGCTTAGAACTCCAGGGCCTTGTAAGGGGAGTTTGGATCTTACAAAGTCACTGAAGGACTCAGAGCATTGGATGCAGCCAGATTTACCCCTCAGATGCATCCCTCCCACCAGCACTTTGGGGGATGCACTGAAAGGCAGTGAGACCACAAACAAATAGGGCTGTAAGGGAGCCTATTGCAGTGGTCCCAGAGTCAGGGTGGTGGGTATGGTGAGAGGGGAGGAAGGGCTAAGGAGTGCAGACTCCCTGGGAGGTTCTGCAGGAAGTTTAAGGATGGGACAGCCCTTTCCTGGACCAAGAAGCCCTAGATCATTCCCCTTGGGAGTGGGCTCAGGGGAGCAGGGGATGCCCAGGCGGGCTCGCCAGGCCTAGGGTGAGCAGCTCTGTCTCAGATCAGCCCCAGCATGCAGAGATTCATGCCTATGGAATGCAATATCCCTGTCTCCTTGGGGTATCCAGCTGCAGTGCTCGCTAGGGGGCCAAGTTCCCCATAATCCAGGAGAACGTCCACCACCAGATCCCTTCTGATTGTGACACTAACCCCCACAGCTCCTGCCTCTGCTGGTGGAAGAGACTCAAACAAGAATGTTTCACATTCCCCAGAACCTCCCGCATGTTAGAAATTTCCCCCCAAAGGGCTTAGAATTCAATCTCCTGCCCTTGTGACCATAGATTCTTTGGGGACTGGTTGCTCAGGTCCACAATCCTAACCACCCCAAGCGAGGAGCTTTGGGGCAACTGGAGAACATCTGGTCGCAGTAACATCCTATCAGCTAGTAGAGGCATGTGTTGTTCATCAGCTGGAGGCCATGGTGTTTCCTAGACAGTGCATTCAACCCCGCTCCCTCCCCCAACCACCACCACCAGCACCACCCATGTGTAGACAAGCATTCTAGGATCAGTGGGAGACTGTAAAAAAAAATAATAAAAAATAAATAAAAGACAGTCCCCATCCTAAAAATCTTATCATCTAGCTGGGAGAAACAGAACATTCACATATGTACAAAATGACTTAAAAACAAATTTACAGAGAAATATAATCAAAAGCATAAGTGGGGGGGGACACAAACACTTCTTGAACAGAGACATAGACCAGGGATGTATGCTGGGTGCTGGGCAAAGAAAGCTTCCCTTTCGAACCTCATCATCTAGTTTTGTTTATAGTTCACCTTGTTCTGGAAAGGTCTTGAGAAAATGTAAAGGCCACATTTACTGACATAAAAGTTGGGAACGAGAACCAAATAAGAACACAGAAATGCCCAACCTATGTCAACCTGTGTATTACCCAGGCTTCAAATCTATGTCTTTCATTTCCTGGTGAAAGTGAAGGTGTGTTTTGTTCTGTGTGTAGATCCCATGATCGGGGATCCAAGGGACACTGAATTCTAAAATGTTATTAGAAAGTGTGGTCCTTGGATCAGCAGCATTAGCATCAATGGGAAGTTTGTCAGAAACAAACAATCTCAAGCTGATCCCAGACCTACTGACTCAGAATCTGCGATTTAAAAAGATCCCAGGAAAAAAAAAAAAAAAAAATAAATAAATAAATAAATAAATAAATAAATAAATAAATAAAAAGATCCCAGGTGATTCATATGCGTGTGAAAATTTGAGAAGCAGTGTTCCAAAGGTCATCCTTCATCTGGAATTTCATGAGGTGTGGGGGATCTCAAGTAAAAAAACAGTCGATCTATGTACAGGATTTTTCTGATAAATACACTAAGTAACTGAAAGTAAGTTTCTTATACAGCAATTTTCTAAATGCCAAAGGATATATAGCAAAACTGAACCTAAGGCAAAGAGTTCTTAGACTTGACTCCAAAAGCACAATTCATAAAGGAAAAATTTGGTAAATTGGACTTCATTAAAATTTAAAACTTCAGCTCTGGAGGAGACCCTGCCAAGAGCGTGACAAGGCAAGCTTTCATCTGCAAGCAAGTATTTGCACACGGCCTGTCCAACAAAAGACTAGTATCCACAATATATAAAGAGCTCTTGACATGCAACACTTAAAGAGAAACTCAGTTGGAAAACAGACAAAAGATACTAAAAGACCTTTCAACAAGAGGAGATAAGGGCAGCAAATAAGTGCAGATGATGTTCAGCCTCATAAACCATTAAGGATGCAGATTACACCCGTGATGATATACCACTCAGTGTGTACACATGAGAGCAGGGCCACGGAGAAGTAGTGATAACACCAAACGCTGTTGAGGATGTGGAGCCATTGGCTCTCGCACACACTGCTGGCGAGAATGTAAAACGATACAGGCTGCTTGGAAAATAATTTGGTGGGGTCTTACCCAAGGCAACCCCTACAACCCAGCAGTCCCACTCCTGGACATTTATCCCAGAGAAATGAAAACTTGCATTCACAGGAGACCTTGTACATGAATGTTCATGGCTGCTCGATTGGCAGCCCCAAAGTAGAAACAACACAAATATCCTTCCCCGGATGAACAGTTAAATCGACTTTGGTACTTTGTGCAAAGTTCTAGTCCTCAGCTGTAAAGAGGAACACTTCCTGATACATGCCACAGTTCAGATGGATCTCAAGGGCATCATGTTTAGTGAAAGAAGCTACTCTCAAAAGGTTACATACTATATGACTCCATTTATATGATGTTCTCAAAAGGACAAAACTATAAAGAGGAAGAACAGATTCATGGTTTCCAAGGGACTGGGATAGGGTCGAGGGCGGGTGTGACTACAAAGAGGGAGCAGCAGGCAGTTCCTTCATAGTGATAAAATAGTTCTGTAGCCTCATCATGGTGGTGGTCACACAAACCCATCTGCGCTATCAGAGCACACAGAACCACACACACTCACATATGAATCAGTATAAATATTGGTAAAAACTGAATAAGGTTTTTAGTAGGGGCACCTGGGTGGCTCAGTCAGCTAAGTGTCTGCCTTCGGCTCAGGTCATGATCTCAGGGTCCTGGGATCAAGGTCTGCATCGCCCTCTCCCTTTGCCCCTCCCCCTGCTAATGTTTGCTCTCTCTCTGTGTCAAATAAAATATTTAAAAAGAAAACTGAATAAGGTTTTTAGTTTAGCGAACATTACTGTACCAGTGTGAATCTCCTGGTTTTGATATTGGGTTTTTTTAATTAAAGATATTTATTTATTTATTTATTTATTTGAGAGAGAGAGAGAGAGAGACAAAGACAGAGGACAAAGAGGGGAGGGGCAGAGGGAAAGGGAGAAACAGACTCCTCACAGAGCAGGAGCCTAACACAGGGCTCAATCCCAGAACCCCAGGACTGTGACTTGAGCCAAAGGCTGGTGTTTAACCAACTGAGGCACACAGGTGCTGTTCTCCTGGTTTTCATATTGTATTACAGTTATAAAAGATGTCACCACTAAGGAAACCTGGCTGATAGGTTTGTAAGACTCTCTGTTATATTTTTGCAACTTCCTGCAATCCTATAGTTACTTCAAAATAAAAAGTTAAAAAAAAAAGAAAAGTAGGAGCTCCTGGGCAGCTCAGTCAGTTAGGCATCCAACTCTTGGTTTCCACGCAGGTCGTGATCTCAGGGTGGTGAGATCGAGCCTGCTTAGGACTTTCTGTCTCCCTCTCCCCCTCCCTACCTCCGCTCACTCACTCTCTCTAATAAATAAACAAATAAAAGTGAAATATCAAGGCAATTAGGCCAAAAACCAAGATAATGTGATTTAAGGCCACTGATATATTGGTAAACTAGTTCTCTCTTGAAAACAAACAAAAAAAATCACTCTGATTCTTAGGTTTTGTTCATTTCCATGGTGCAAATACTCTCACTAACTGGTGGGTAGCTAATTTCATGATGCCAAGAGGGTAACAAATGGTTTGCAAAATTCCTGAGTGTACAACAATCAACTCTCAAAAGCCAGTAAGGCCCCCTCGGGGCACCACAGCCTTTGGTAGTCACATGGGGTCCTTGGACCACCTTTATCAGACTCATCTGCAGGGATGTATTAAAAATGCATATTCCTGTATTCTGGGCCAGAGCTGTTGAATCAGAATGCCGAAGGTTCAAGTAGGGAATGTGCAAGTATGATAAGTTCCTTCAGTTATCTTTAGGTTTGTTAGAAGTTGAGCACACTAGGTGCACCTGGTAGCTCAGTTGGTTGGGTGACTGATTCCTTCATTTTGTTTTTTTTTTTGTTTGTTTGTTTGTTTTAGGATTTTTATTTATTTATGAGAGAGAGAGAGAGAGGCAGACACAGGCAGAGGGAGAAGCAGGCTCCACGCAGGGAGCCCAATGTGGGACTCGATCCCGGGTCTCCAGGATCACGGCCTGGGCTGAAGGCGGCGCTAAACCGCTGAGCACCCAGGCTGCCCTGACTCTTCATTTTGGCTCATGTCGTGATCTCAGGATCGTTAGACTGAGCCCCATGTGGGGCTCCTTGCTGGACATGGAGCCTGCTGAAGATTCTCTCTCTCTCTCTCTCTTTCCCTTGGTCAGTCCCCCCACCCCTGCTCATGCATCCCACGTGCACACACGCTCTCTCTCTCTTTCTCTCTATTAAAAGAAAAAAAAAGTTGAGCACGCTAGTAAGTGGTAAGTATAGCTCTTTGATGACCTAGCTACGCAAAGCATCAAACAGTAGAGAGAGCAGAAAACCACCAACTTCCCTTGTAGTCAAAGGAATGGACTGAGCCTCGGAATGTAGCGAGAGCTGTTTTTTTTCTTTCCCCCAACTACACAGTGGGGGATGAAAGGCTGACTAGTTTGTGGGTTGTCGAAGCTAAATTCCTCTGAACGCGTAAGTACAATCCCAGTTATACTCTAACAAGAGTTCCGCTGTACTTTCCGTCTAGTGCCCCTGAGAAAAGCCAGGGTTTGATTAAAGTATTATTGATAATACTTTTTTCTTTTAAAGTAACACATATTTTTTTTAACACCTGGTCGAATTCAGCAGTTCTGAATTGCATGTTGGAATGCATGTTGGAGTCATTTGAGGAGCTTTAAAAAATACCGATGCCAGGTCCTCTCCCAGAGATTCTGATCCCATTGGTTTGGGATGTGGCGTCGGCATTAGAAGTTTTAAAAACTCCCCGGGTGACCCTAATGTGCAGGGGAACCACTGTTGGATTCTAACACACAATAAGTCATGAATTTGGTTAACTGCTAGGTTTTATTTAAAATGGAAACCTCATTCTTTTTGAATAGGTGATATAATTATAAGTTTCATAAATCAAAACATTAAAAATATATAGTGAGAAGTCTTGATCCCATCCCTGCTCCACTGATGGGGTTTGTACCTTCCCACACACACATGCACACACTTACACCGGTGTTTCCTTCCAGAATTTCTTTCTGCAAATTCTGTATAGGCAAATATATGTGTCTGTAACATATTCATGTTTCTATAGATAAATTCTAGGGAAATATCAGGATACAAATATGTGTATAGATATGTAACACATATATATCCAAATGTGTTACATATGATTAGATATATAATATTATTATTTTATAGAGGCAACTACTTATATGAGTAATACAGTTCATAATTTATATACATTGATTCCAAGGAGACAATGCAAGGCTCTAAATATACATACAGATAAATAGTGTATTGTACAGTTGACCCTTGAACAACATGAGGATTAGGGGCATGGACCCCCACACCCTGCACTGTCAAAAATCCACATGTTAACTTTGATTTTCCCTCAAATTAACTACTAATAGCCTGCTGTTGGTCAGAAGGTTTACCAATAGCGGCACCTGGGTAGCTCAATGGTTGAGCATCTGCCTTCGGCTCAGGGCATGCTCCTGGATCCTGGGATCAAGTCCTGCATTGGGCTCCCCGCAGGGAGCCTGCTTCTCCCTCTGCCTGTGTATCTGCCTCTCTGTGTTTCTCTCATGAATAAATAAATTAAAACCTTTAAAAAAAAAAGAAGCTTTACCAATAACATAAACAGTTGAGTAATACATATATTCATGTTATATGTATTATATACTGTAATGTTATAATAAAGGAAGCTAGAGAAAAGAAATTATTAAGAAAATCATAAAGAGGGGATCCCTGGGTGGCTCAGTGGTTTAGCCCCTGCCTTTGGCTCAGGGTGATCCTGGAGTCCCGAGATCGAGTCCCACATTGGGCTCCCTGCATGAAGCCTGCTTCTCCCTCTGCCTGTGTCTCTGCTTCTCTCTCTGTGTGTCTCTCATGAATAAATGAATAAAATCTTTAAAAAATAAAAGAAAATTATAAAGAAGAAAAAATACACTTACAGTACTGTACCATACTTATTGAATTTTTATTTATTTATGATAGTCACACAGAGAGAGAGGCAGAGACATAGGCAGAGGGGGAAGCAGGCTCCATGCCCTGGGAGCCTGACGTGGGATTTGATCCCAGGTCTCCAGGATCGCGCCCTGGGCCAAAGGCAGGTGCCAAACCGCTGCGCCACCCAGGGATCCCCCCATACTTATTGAAAAAAAATCCATGAACCCACACAGTGCAAACCTGTGTTATTCAAGGGTCAGCTGTATATATGAGATACATATACATATATATCTTTACAGCCTTATACTGAATCCTTTTTTTAATTAACTGAAAAATCTGTTTACATTTGCTCTTAACACAAATTTAGCGAACCCATCCAGGCATCCAATATTTACACAGTCAGAGCTACGTACATTGCAATTGTAGTTCAGAGAACAGCCTAGAATTCCAGCAGCAAAGGTCATATTAGTGTATGTGTGAATGTGTGTGTCAGAGGTGTGTGCATGGTATGTGTGGAGTTGGATTACCCTAGTTCCTAAATAAACTGCTAAGTTTTCTGATCCTGAAGCTCAGAGCGATCAAATCCGTACTCATTCATTGGTCTGAACAGACACTCAGAATGTATCTACTACCCCAGGTCCCTACCTACAACAGCTCACTGGCTTTAGCCACCTCTTGACAACATCTATAAGTTACAGTTTGAAAGAATTTTCCTCTGAGTCAAAAGCTATCCCTCCTGAACTCTAAGCAAGTAAGGTCAGAGGTCATAAGTCAAGCTAGCTGTCCCCTAACAAGTTTTTCAGGCTCACAAGGTGTTCTGTTTTCTCAAGGCTGAAACCAGTCAGCAGTTTTTTTTTTTAAGATTTTATTTATTTATTCATGAGAGACACACAGAGGCAGAAACACAGGACCCCAGAGACAGAGAGAAAGAGGACTCAATCCCAGGACCCCAGGATCATGACCTGAGCTGAACGCAGATGCTAAAAAGCTGAGCCACCCAGGCGTCCCACCAGCCAGTATTTTCAATGTTGAGAACTGACCTACAAAAATGCAGGCTTCAAGTTCCTACTTGGACCACCAAGCTCATGCTCCCTTGCAGCAACAGCCTGCTGCTGTCTGGTGTATGCAGTGCCCTTCAGACAGGCCCCTGGCTTCTGCATTTCCCCCTGCATCAGGGGACTTCTTCCTAAAGAATTCACCTTTCACACCAGAGTGTCCCAGCCAGTGAGTCAGCAAGGACCAGGTTAAGACATTTTGCCTTGTTCTGCTCCCTTCCAAAGCTTTGCCCATGTCACCCCTGACCCCACCAGCCTGTTCCAGGTTTCACGATGTTCCCAACACCCAAAGGGTCAGGTCCCCCTGGTAGTGGCAAACTCCAATCGCCGATGTAGTTTGTAAAATTTACTTTGCGGATGCTTACACGTGCCACTCCAGAGATGATTTAACACTGGGCCTTGGCATCTAATGGCCCTTCGTGATTAATACCAGTCATTTGTTCAAAGTTAACAGCCCCGGAGTGACAGCCATAGATAAATTAACAACATTAGAAAAACACTAAAGCAAGCATTTATAGGGTCGGTCGTTGAAGAATATGATAGTAATATAGATCGGCTCTGCTTACAGTCCGCTATTAATAAATTTTATCTGTGGAAGCCATTTTTGCCCAGTACCTTTTTAATTGTCCTGAAGTTGTCTATATTTATCTTGATTAAAAAACAAGCCAACTCCTAGCGACATTAATGGGTTTTATGTGCTTAGAAGTGAATATTATAAGCAGATGTGGGAAGCGGGTGGGGGTGGGAAGAGCAGGCCTGGCATTGTGTTTCCATCGGAGCAAGTTCCCTACAATGAATCCAAGGTGTTGAGTAATGGGCTGCTATAAATTAGGGGACTGTTTACCTCCTGACTCTGCCAAAGAAATGTAGCCAGATTTGGGCTTTGCCTTCCTCTCCTGCGGCCTGTGCCTTGTCAAAGGAAGGCAAAGAATCACTTTAACTAAGGGGTGCAGACCATTGCTGTCGCCCCTGCACCCGGTGCGGCAAGGCCATTTGCGAGGAGGTGCAGTTTAAATCCAAAGTGGACTTTGTTATCTTAGCACGGGTGTTTCAGCTTCTCCTGTGAAGGCAAACAGGGGTTCGAGGTCCCCTTTCTGAAGAGCAATGGCCAATCTGTCCCATTCTGTTGGGATAAAGCAATAGTAATAGCACTCAGAAATTACAGGACTGAGGACCCCTGGGAGGCTCAGTGGTTGAGTGTCTGCTTTCGGCTCAGGTTGTGATCCTGTGGTCCTGGGATCGAGTCCTGCATCAGGTTCCCCTGCAGGGAGCCTGCTTCTCCCTCTGCCTGTGTCTCTGCTTCTTTCTCTCTGTCTCTCATGAATAAATAAATAAAACCTTAAAAAAAAAATCACAGGACTGGGAGGGACCTCATCCCCACACATCTGGAGGAGGACACTGGGACCCAGTGGGGTTAAACACACTGAGCCTGAGAGGTAGGGTATTGGGGCCACGGTGGGGGTCTGACCCCCTTTCCCGTATTTGTTGGGTCTCCACTTTCTCATTCTCCCACAACATGGGAAGAAGAAGGAGGTAGAGTCCATATCACAGCAACACTTCGAGAGTCACCTGATACAGAATGAGACAATAAAATACACATTTTTATGAGCAGTTTTGGGGCTCAGCACATTCTCCCCCATATTGCTTCTCCTTCTCCCAAAGAGCAACCAAGCCATGTAGATGAGTTTCAGCAGAGTATCTATGTGACTTCCAGAGTCACTGGTTTTGAGAACCACCAAGTCCAGGCAGCCTTTTCCCAATAGACAAGGGGTCTGAGGCCAAGGCCAAAGCCTGAATGCCTAAAAGACAGAAGGCTCCTCCTACCTTTTGTTTCTCAGATTTCAAATCCTGCCTGGTGCGTCTTCTGTTACTGGCTCTGCGACTTCGAATGTAAATTCTTGGGCTCTGTTCCCCCGTCTGTGGCCACAGAATGATGGATTGAACTCAGGAGATCTCTGTGCTGATGGAGCTCTCCCAGTTGGGGACCACCCGGGAACAACAGTTGGCAGCTGTTGGGAAAGGGGGCATTGGAAGCGGGTCTCTTGGCCAGTGGAGGAGGACAATCTTCTAATTTTTTTTTTAAGATTTTATTTTTTTATTCATGAGAGACACAAAGAGAGGCAGAGACATAGGCAGAGGGAGAAGCAGGCTCCCTGGGGCAGTGGAGGGGGGGGGCATCCCAATGCAGGACTCAATCCTAGGACTCCAGGATCATGATCTGAGCCAAAGGCAGATGCTCAGCTACTGAGCCAACCAGGTGTCCCTGGAGGAGAATCTTCTAAAGCAAACTTGACCGAGGCCACACATTGCATTAGCAGCAGACTGGGGATGACCAGGCCATCCAGGCATCACATGGGCTGTGACAGATGTCCCCGAGCTCTGGGTGAGAGTAAGTCTCAGTGGCAGGGAGCAGGGTGGAAAGCCCCAGAAAACCATGGAGCAAAAGGCAGACACCTCCTTCCCCACTGTGATCTGTGGCTCTGTGCTAGGGGACTCGGGGCACAGCTCCACTCCCCTCTGTAAAATAAGCAGGCTGCACAAGACAGAGGGTGAGCACTCCCACTCGGAGGGACCCTCCAGCAGACTCAAGGGCCTACAGGGTGCATGAAGCAGGCTGCTGGGTGACAACGGTCATGAGGGTCCTCAGGGGGACACCTGCATGTGACTCTCCCATGGAGCCCTGTGACAGTGGAGGGAGCACAGGAGGTCTGGTGGCGTGTCTGGGGGACCTGGGCTTCCTCTGCCCACCTTCCCCCCGTACCAGGCATCTTTCTCACCGTAGCCACTCAGACAAACATGAGGAAAAAATGGAACAGAGCTGATGTTGGCTTCAGCCAGCAGCAGGCCTGCAGAGGCCACAGCGGGTTGAGACATTTGCCAACCCAGACAGCCAGACTGGCCTGGAGTCCAAGATGCTTCAACACGGGGAAGAAAAACAAGAGGCTGAGCCCAGGCATCTCCTACCACCCGACCTGAGAACCAAGACTCAGCTAGAATTCTTCAAGGACACTCATTAAGTGCCAACTGACTCCCAGAAAGTATAAATGGGGCAGAGATCCGAGAGGTGGGGGGAGAGGAGGTAAAGTGAAAGGAAAAAAAAAAAAAAAGCACAAAAATAAAAACCAAACAAACGCAAGAGGTTAAAAAAAAAAAAAAGAACGAATGGACTTCCACAAAAGAAACACACAAGTGCAATGCTACGGAAACCCATAGATGGGGACCCGCCCCCTCCCAAGCCTCTGGGTGCAGGAGAAGTCAGATCTATACTTAGACCAGATTTGGGGCGCTGAGACCCCACTTTCTGTACCAGCCAGGATTTCCCTCCCCAAATAGTTAAAGTGCTTTCCTGGGGCGCTGGCATTAAAAATCACCCTCTGATCTCATAATCATGTTGTTTGCTCATATATTTTTTGTTCCTGTCAATTCTATGATTCTATGGACAGATGGATCTCGTCTGCCTGTTCCCTGCTCCTGGGCCTCTAGAGACAGCTCTGGTCCTCGATGAGCATCTGTGGGATGAATGAATGAGTGAACAAATGGCCACTCACATGCTGCTGCCTAAGGCCCTCACCCTGCACCCCTACATCCACCCAAGCACCACCACTGACCTCCTTGTAGTAGTAAATCCAGGGATCTGGGGGTCCCACTGGCTGGGCTGGGAACAACATGGTCCTTCATACCAATGCTGGGGACCAGCCCTGCCCCAGGAACGCTGTCCCTGCTGCCAATCCGGCTTCACTGACCAGTTTCTGTAAATTCCCTCTCTAGGGCTGTCGTTCCTTCCTACAGCCTGGCCAAATAACGAAGGGGCAGGGACTTCTCCAGGTCTCACTGGCATCCGAGACTAAAGGAAAATGAGGATGGGTGAGACGTTCTGGCCGACCTCACCCCCCACCCCAAATAGAACCTGAGTCCTAAATCCCCAGTTCAGCCAAAATAAATGTTTCATGATAATAGGGCCAGGATTTCTGGACAAAGCCAGAAAGCAACTGGAAACAGTCCTCCAAGAGATATGGGGGCCACTTTGTCCTAAGAGCAGCTCATCACTCGATGGAGGAGAGAGAATGTGGGTAATGCCCATGTGCTCTAGACCTCAGGCTGCCTTAATGTCAGGAGGATGGGACGCAAGGCTTCCAGCCTCATTTCCCAGTCTTTTAATGACCTGGGTCACAGGGAAAAAGGCCACCCTCTTTTCCAGCAAATACATCAGAATGAGATGTAATAATCTCATTAATGTAATAATTCCATTATTTGAATTCAACTTAGACTCAAAACAATGTCACAAAAGCTGTGGGTTGTCCTCCTTCAGGCATTTTTATTTTATTTTACTTTAAGATTTTTATTTATTTATTCATGAGTGACACAGAAGGAGAGAGAGAGACATAGGCAGAGGGAGAAGCAGGCTCCCTGTGGGGACCCCAATGAGGAACTGGATCCCAGGACCCAGGATCATGACCTGAGCCAAAGGCAGATGCTCTACCACTGAGCCACCCAGGTGCCCCAAAGGTTTATTTATTTTAGACAGAAAGAGTGAGTTTTCAAGTGCAGGGGAAGGGCAGAGGGAGTGGGAGAGTCCCAAGCATACTCCACACTGAGCTTAGAGCCCTGTGGGGGTCTCCATCCCATGACCCATGAGACTAGCACCTGAGCTGAAACCAAGAGCCTAATACCTAACCAACTATGCCACCCAGCCCCAGCCCAGGAACCCCTGCTCAAGGCATCTTTAAAGGGACCTCCTCTATCTTAATGCCCTCTTCCCACATCAGTACTCAGTAAGCTGAGAAACAGAGCAGAGAGTGAATCTGAGCACTGAAATCTCACTGTGATTATTGGTAGAGACCAGACTGGAGCCCAGTACTTGGTGTGAGAGCCCAGCAGGCCTGCTGGCCAAGCTGGGAATGAAGCAGAAGGACTGGACCAGCCTTCCCACTCCCCACCCTGCACGTTGGTAATGGCGCATGCTCAGATAAGACCAAGGCATGAAGAACTCTGGCTCTCTGCCAATTTTATTGTTGCTGTTGTTGCTGTTGATTTCAAACTCACTGATTATGTAAAGTCACGTTACCTCTCCAGAGACAAAAGAGTAAAGAATCAACAGACGCCAGTAGCCTGTGAAAAATCCCCTTACCCATAACTCAGAGGGAGGGAATCTTCCCCACTACACCTGCCCTGCCTGAAAGTCGTGGTAAGCTATCTCAGTAAGATAGCTTCTACTGAGAAGAGCCCTGGTCTTGAGGCCTTCCTCTTGCTTGGTGGCCTCAGGCAGCTCCTGGAAACTCTCTGGACATTGGTTTCATCGTCTACAGCACCATGATGGATTTGAGCAACACGGCGTCAAAGGTTCTTTCAGCTCTAACGCTACAGATAGCATGGACGTTTCTCACATTTGAGACATTGCCATTCGGGCAGCAGGGAAAAAACGACCTATGGGGAATGTGGATTTTTCCTTACCCCCTTCACTGGGCAATGCTAAGGGGGAACTTATTCCACCAGGGATTTCCTCTAAGCAAGACCGGCACTCAGCCACTCTACTGAGCAAGCATTCTTACTACCCTATGTTGACAGAAGGGGACAATCCTGCTCCATCAGCAGGATGTGTGAACACTGGGAGGCTGTGGGATGACTGGTTTGCTTCTCCTAGCCCCCTGGCATGACCTCCCCCAGTGAAGTGAGTCCACATTGCCCACTGTGGGTCAGGACACCAGGCTTTCTCCCCATTGCCTTCAGGAGCACTAGTTATGGGGCTACTCTTGTACCCTAGAGATTCTTGTCAACGTTAGCCAGTGAGCTTCCAAACATCAGGACTTAACTTCCCCATTCAAACTTGTCTGGGAGTCTCAGGTTCAAGAATTGAAGTACTAAGCAACTGGACGCTTAGTCTTTTCCTATTGCTGGTCCCTCATAAAATCCCCATGTGACGCCATGGGCAATTACAGGTAACACGACATTAAAATAACAATGCTTCAGCTCCCATCTCGAATGGTTGAACGCATGCATGCGTGTATGCACATGTATGCACACCCCGGTTGATTTATTTTTGAGCAGTGGTTGATGTACTCTTCAAATTACTTATAATTTGAAAATGATTTATAGCTGAAACTGTGTATTGACTTTGTCTTACAAGCTGCAGAAACTGAAACTCAACCAAATATTATTCCTCAGTAGGACCATGAAAACTATCAACTGCCTCTGATTGATTTTAAGTTGCAAGGATTTATCCGAATCGGGGAAGTGCGGTTGGAAAAAAAAAATCATACATCTATCAAACGGGGACATGAGTTTCAAACGGTTGAGAAATAACTACATCATCTGAAATGGCTAACTAAACATTTTTAGGAAATTGACTTTTTGACGACATAAATGGGAATATGTCTCAACCCCCTGACAAGGTTTCACATAATATTTCAGTTATTTAAGGAATATTTCACTATCTCCATCACTGTCCATTTCCATCCCAGATCAGGGGCTGGGTTTTACCTTCAAAATCACCACTGGTCAGGGGCACGTGGGTGGCTCAGCAGTTGAGTGTCTTCCTTTGGCTCAGGGTGTGATCCTGAGCCCTGGGATCAAGTCCCACATCGGGCTCCCGGCATGGAGCCTGCTTCTCCCTCTGCCTGTGTCTCTGCCTCTCTCTGTGTGTCTCTCGTGAATTGTCTTTAAAAAATAAAAATTAAAAAAAATCACCATTGTTCACCTTGGTGCTAAGGACTCTGAGGCTCCCTTTCAGGGGCTATAACAAGTATCCTCACCATTGAATGGACTGGAGGAAGCCAGGAGGTCCAAGCCGGCATCCTGCACTAGATCATGCACCGGAGATGCTCAGACTTGAGTTAATCCCTCACGCTCCCAGCTTCCCTTGCAGCTAGAGTGGTCATGTGACCCACTCCTGGCCAATGAGAGAAGACAGAGGCTATCCTGGGGGCTTCTGGGAAAGAGTCACCTGCTATAAAAAAGAAAGGAAACGCCCACGTGGAGGAGTCCTCTTCTGCCATGCTTGCTGCCTCGTTCTTGATTGTTTCTGGAAGCAACTCTGAATAAACAGGATGCTTGGAGCTGTGGCAGGATAGACAGTGGGACTTAGGTGAGCACCTTCTTATCTCAAGCCACCGTGAGTCAGGGAGCTTGTGACTTTCAAGTAAAAACAACCTAACTGATGTTCTTGCTCCTGTCTCCTTTTAGTTTGTGCCTGTGTGCATTTTATCAAACCCAAATCCATTCAAAACTTGTTTCCTGTAGCAAACTCTGTTTGTTCAAAAATCGTTAATGAATTTCCCGGTGAACCTATAATCAATGATTTGTACTTTTCGTAATGTTTTCAAAGGTCACCTTTACCATATATTAAATTCCTATTCACTAGGATCTCTTTAAGCCTCAGATTCCTCATTAACAAAATAATAATAATAATTAATAATAATGATAATGTCAACACATAAGGATAGAGATTATGCTTGCAAATTTCTCAGCCTAGGTCCTGACACATAGTAAATTATAATATATCATGTCTATTATTATTACTCATTACCATTGCTGTTATTATGTGATTTCTGGTCATAAGCTTCTTTATTGGTTTTGTTTTCTTTGTCTTCTGTCTGTGGCTACATATTTTCAATATATACAGTTTTTCGTATGAATGGCAGTTAGCTTTATATTTGGCAAAATTATGTTTAAACTCTTTTTCTTTAAATACAGTGTCAGGAAAGGAGTGGTATTTTTGAGCTTTCCCTATTTCAGATAAGCACTTTTTTATGATAAAATTTAGCATTTTTATTTTTTATTTTATTTTTTAAAACGATATTGTTTATTTAAGAGAGAGTGAGAATGAGAATGCAAGCAGGGGGAATGGCAGAGGGAGAGGGAGAAGTAGACTCCCCACTGAGTAGGGAGCCCAATGCGGGACTTCATCCCAGACCTGGGGGTCACGACCTGAGCCAAAGGCAGATGCTTAACTGAACCACCCAGGTGCCCTGAAATCTAGCACTTAAAAAAAAAAAATACACACCTACCTATTGCCTACTCCCTCTTTTTAGTTGCTGTACATAGTAAAGTCTAGAATTTTAGGCCCATATCATTATAACTAAATATTGCTTTTATGTTAAATACTTCTCCTCTAAGAATAATTTTTGACATTTTAATTTAGTTTCGAAACCAGATTAAACAACTTACCAAACTTGAATTCATGTTTATGTGTTGTAAATGCTTATCACAGCCATTCATTCTTTTCCATCAAGATGTTATATAGTCTCAAGGCTTCTTTTTGCATCTTCTCAGAGATGAATGCAGTACATTTACATAACCTTTTTCAAGAAGGAGACATGGGCAAATGTTACTGACAAGTTCTCTTGCAGAGAATGTCTTGATGTTGTCTTCATATGAAAAAAAAGAAGAAAATTCTTGAATCACAATAAGAAAGGAAAAAGTAGAAAATAAGGTCAAAGAGAATGCAGGAGAGGTGAAGTGCCCTGATTATGTAAGGGCCTCTTACGCCTTTGGAAAGATATGGGCTTTTACTGGGAATACTCAGAAGGATCATCGAAGAGTTTTGAGCTGAGGAATGGAGTGTCATCTTTTCAGTTTTGGGTTTTTTTTTTTTAAAGATTTAATTTTTAAGTGATCTCTACATCCAGTAGGTTTCAAGCTTACAACTCCAAGATCAAGAATCGCACACTCCACTGACTGAGCCAGCCAGGCACCACTAACTTCAGTTTTTAAGTGATTCTTCTGGCTACTGTGATTAAAATCAGCAAGCAGTGCCTGGGTGGCTCCATTGGTTAAGTGTCCAACTCTTGATTTTGGCTCAGGTCATGATCTCCGGGTGGTGAGACTGAGCCCCATGTTGGGCTCCATGCTGAGTGTGGAGCTGCTTAAGATTCTTTCTCTACTCCTCCCTCCACTCGTGCTCTCTAAATAAATTAAAAACTATATAATAAATAAATAAAGTAGGCAAGAGGCATTGTAATAATCTGGGCATGAGATAAAGATGCTGGCCCCAGAGTGGTAGCAGTAGTTTCTGGGTCTGCTTTGAGGGTAGAGGCAACTGTATTTCCTAAGGGATTTGATGTCACGAGTGAGACAGGAATAGTATGGCTCTGAGATTTGGGACCCGAACAACCGAAAGAACAGATCTCTCATCAACTGAGAAGAGGAAGGCTGTACCTCAAGCCAGCTTTCAGGAAGGGGGCTATTAGGAGTTCAGTTTTGGACATGATGAACTGTGCACATCTATTAGACATTTAAGTGGAGATGCTGAATGGGGCATTGGATTATATAAGCCTAGAGTTTGGGAGAAAAACTTGAACATACAAATTTGGAAGTCATCAATATCTAGATGGGGGGATCCCTGGGTGGTTCAGCGGTATAGTGCCTGCCTTAGGCCCAGGGCGTGATCCTGGAGTCCCGGGATCAAGTCCCACAGCAGGCTCCCTGCATGGAGCCTGCTTCTCCCTCTGCCTGTGTCTCTGCCTCCCTCTCTCTCTCTCCCTCCCTCTGTGTGTGTGTGTCTCTCATGAATAAATAAATGAAATCTTTTTTAAAAATCTAGATGGTATTTAAAGCCACGAGCCTTGGTCAACTCCAACGGTATTTTTTTTTTTTTTATAGCTCCCTACATGGAGTTATTTTCTTTGGATGCGTGTTTGAATGAGAATACAGGTTTGAGATTTTGGTTTTTTCAAGACACTAGGTCTAGAAGGGAGGAGAATTTTTCACTGGTCAAGGTCCCAGTCACTGCCTACCCTAGCTAGTGGAACCCTTTCTCAAATCCTCAGCTGGAGGGCAGGCTTACCCATACAGCTCTTGGCCCAACTTAGTGGGAAATTCAGTCAGCTAATACAGTCCTGGTGACCAAGATGGGAGTTGTCTCTGCACCCCTCCTGCCTGATACTCCAAAGCTTCAAAGTATCAAGTACTGGGACCCCACAACCCAGCATGCACTGCTCCATGGCTCCCCTACAGCGCACTTGGGGACTTATCACCCACCACAGCCAGACCCTCTGACCTGCCTTCTGCCCTGCTGTTTTTTTCCCTTTTTCCCCTCAAAGTTACTTCTTACGAATTGCCAAAGGTTAAACCTGTATAGTAAATAGATGCCTCCCCAGGCTCAGAGTATGGGGTGAGATATGAAATATCTCCCTACCTTTGTTTCAATGGGACTATTACTCACAATGAGGTAAAGTCTGAGCTAGCCAGGAGGGAAAGCCCGGTTGGCTTTTCTCCCTTAGGCCCCATCCACCTCACTCCCTGTTCAGGCTTTGGGATGTTCATCAGGTTTAGCTTTAATCTCAGTCTGTCTTCGAGAAGAGTTTAGTGGCAAGCTGGAAGAGATCCATAGAGAGCTGCTAGTCTGATGCCATTTTAAGCCATTTCAACTACAAAATAAAGTCATCTAGCATAGAGGTCACTTAACATTGTAAATTTCTAAACTCTCATCACCAAAACCAGCATGCTAAGGTCAACAGAGAAATTCCAAACAGTGATAGTAAGTTTCCTCTCTTAGATCCCTGGACATTTTAAACCTATCTCATTTATCTCTCTGGCCATAAATAACAACCAGTTCACTGTTGGGATTCTGCTCTCTGGGGAGGTGGGGGGCAAGTCTGTATATATTTTCCCAACAAGGTATAAGTTCCACAGACAGAAAGAAAAATCTTTTTCCCATCTCTAAATACATGCATAAATATCCACTGTAGGCAACCTAAAATTAGAATATGCAAATGGTTAAGGAGATTTGGCCTGGGTCCCATTTCTCTCTTTCTTCTACCCCTCTACCTCAGTAATTAACATTTCCTGGGCTCATCTGTTACCCGTATTTAAGATGTCCACAGCCCTCACCCCTCTTCATGACCTCAAAGCCAGGAGAAAGCAAAATGCTCCTCTATCACCCTTTTCTGGGCTGTGGCTACCAGAAGAAAAAAAAGGAAAAAAGTCAGATCCACACTTTATGGTTTAATGTGTTGCTCATCTAGTATAATTTTCTCTGCAGGATGCAAACCAAGCCCAATAAATAACGGATTAATGGATAAGGAACTCATGATTAGAGTTCACCCTTAATCAGAGGCTTGCCAGAGGTGTTCAGGAATTGTGTTGCTAAGAGCCTGCTTGGAGCTGAAATTACCATCCTCAAGGATTTATAGTTGAGACACATAGTAACAAAGCCAAATGAAAGCAAGGTCAAGGCAGCACCAAACAGGGAAAAACTCAGAGCACAGATTAAAATTATCTTCCTCTGAGTTCCTAGAGTTTTACTTCTTTTGACACCCCCTCTTTTGTTTTCATGACAATGCTTTTCTCCTACATGAACTTCACAGTACCTCCCGGAAGCCCATAATGACGCCTTGCACAGAGTCATCTGCTATGACATTTATTGAATTGAACAGAATGGACTTGTAACATTATAGATTAGCACATATGTGTACACGCATGTCGTCAGATTTTCTCCAATAATGCCCAAGACCCAAGAATAAGAGGAGATTTAGAAGGGGTTCTGGGGAGACATTGATGGGGTTTGGTGGAAGACCCAGGCTACTGGGCATTATGTAAGGCATCGTGGAAATGTTGATCTTGAGTCAAGAAAGGGAAAGTGAAGAAAAATGATTTCAGAGGTGAAGGAGAAGCTAAGGAACCAGAGGGGAAAGGGGGAAAAGGATTTAATAGAAGTAAAAACAAGAAAGATGTTGAAGATAAGGAGATTGGAAGCAAATAAAGGAAGTTCAGAGCCAAGGATCCCAGAGATCTCCAGAGCTCCAAGTTGCAGTGAGATCTCCTGTGGGAAAGACATGAGTAATACCTCCTAAAATGGTCAACACATGCACCCTGCGGAAGGACTGTACAGAAGGGAGCTGAAATGGAAACAGAGGTCAGAGAAGGTCAGAACCCTCTCTGATCAAACTATTGTTAAGAATCACCCAAGTATGAATGGAGGTGGTGGGATCATGATAGGAGGTAGGAGAGGAAGGTGGCAAAATTAAAACCCACTGTTAGCTTCTATTTCAAAATGTTCAACCAAGATCTTCAACAGACCATTGACATCCACAACAAGCCACTGATGCCCAAATCCTCTGCACCTGCATTTTTAAATCTTTCTGTAAATTAGTTAATATATAATAATACTGCAAAATGGAATTTGTTTCTTGGACCCCACGGGGGAAGAAAGGAATTCTTAAACTTTACCTGTCCTACAAATAGGGAAAAGTAGGCACTCGTCAAAAATGGCAAAACAGGATTATGGTGCAGAAAATTCTAGAAAAGAACCTCCTAAAGGGACATAATAATAGTTCTGGTTATCACTGCCAACTGTACTTAAAAGAAGTTATTTTCTGGGGGCCTGGATGGCTCAGTGGTTGAATGTCTGCCTTTGGCTCAGGTTGTGATCCCGGGGTTCTGGGGTCGAATCCTGCATCCCCCACAGGGAGTCTGCTTCTCCCTCTGCCTATGTCTCTGCCTCTCTTTGTGTCTCTCATGAAAAAATGAAAAAATTAAATCTTTAAAAAGAAAAAAAAGAAGTTATTCTTTAAAGTAAGACTTTTTCACAAGTACTTGCAACAGATGGTCTGTACTTCATAGTGGAAGTAGTACATCATGACCGTGAGCTAACGTGGGGAATCTTGACCCAGCAGTGATGCCACAACTTCCCATTCTGCCCACCATCCCCTGTGGGAAAGAGAGCACTTTTTTCTACTTAGAGTTGAGCCCCATAATCTTCACTCTTTGCCAGAGTCAAAAGTGAGAGTGTTTCTCTTTAGCAACAACCTTTGGAAGAAGGCTTCAACTTTGTGGATTATTATCACACAGCTGTTTTTAATGACTTTATATGGGGAATCTCTCTTCAGCTGGATGTTTGTACTGGCTTTTTTGCTTGGGAGCATGTGTCAGGGTAGAAGTCACTGCTGGGGCACTGGGACAGTGAAGCCCTGGGAAAACAAACTTCCTCTCCAACCAGACAAGTCTTTTAGTCTGTGAGTTGCAAAGAGAGACATTGTGTCCCACCTGAGCTCCAGCAGGACCACTGGGGAGTGTGACTCAGAGGCACACAGTGAGAGCAACCATATCACAGTTGTTTAGCGAAAACAAGCAACACATGTTC